>NC_081328.1:10465023-11715023 GCF_026419965.1 Kogia breviceps
GCAATGTCGCTCAACACAGACACTGATTCTCATCCAGAGAAGATGTCAGAATTCCAAGGTCTTGGGGAGAGGGGACAGTGAGAATCCCTGGCTGTAGGACACAGCCTTTGTCACGTCATTCAGAGCATCTTGAACGATGCCCTCGAACCAGCACCTCCCACTGCTCCAGCTCCAGTTCCATCACTCCCTGACCCTCACAGGTTAAGCTCCAAGCAATTTTTAGTTCCGTGAATGTGACCATATCACGCATACTCACAGTTCTGTGGCTTTGCCCATGTTCCCTCTGCCTGGAATATACCAGTTCCTCCACCACCAACCTGTCTGCCTTGCAAATCCTACTCACCCTGCAAAACCCAGCTCAGATGCCACCTCCTCTGAGCAGCCCTCTCTACTTCTTCTTACACAGACAGAACCAATACCCCCGTTTGTGCCACCCTGCACCATGAATATGCCTGGGGGTTCTCATGTCTCCCACAGTGCTGTCATTGAGTCCTGGCCTATGCCCCTGATAGACCCCTGATGGGCTGTGACTCCTTGCAGGTGAGCACAGTATGGTGGATTTATCACTGCACCCCCTGCACCAGCCCAGTACCTACACACGGGGCCATAGTGCCAGTTTGTTCCATTGGGTTTAATATGTGTTTGGCAGGTAATGGTTCTTCCTTTTTACTCCCCACAGAAAACAAGTGATTGCTTTTCTTTCCTCATTTTTGGAAGCCCTGCCTACCGCACAGCTACAGTGGACATCCCGGTTCCTTGATGGACGAAGAAGGCCAACTGATCCAGCCTCAGGACCAGAGCTGCTGGGCCACCCTGCCCGATGTGTGCCTACGTCGTATTTTCTGGTGGCTGGGAGACAAGGACAGGTCCAGAGCGGCCCTTGTCTGCAGAAAGTGGAACCAGATGATGTATTCGGCTGACCTCTGGCGATACAGGACCATCACGTTTAGTGGGAGACCTTCCAGGGTACACACGTCCAAATTTGAGTCGGCTCTTTGGTATGTTAAGAAATTTGGTCATTATCTGGAGCACCTGGAGATCAAATTCCTGAATCCTTACAATGCTCTCCTGACCAAGAAGTTCCAGGTCACCATGCAAGGCCTTCTCTTGTGTCTGGGCAAGAGAAACAACCGTCTGAAATCTCTCTCCATCCAGTACCTGGAACTGGACCGCCTGGTCTGGAGGAACAGCACCAGGAGCTTGTTCATGAAAAGCTTGAGCTCATTCTTGAAGAAGATGGGCAAACACCTGGATTATCTCAACCTAAAAGGGGCCCGGCTCACCGTGGAGCAAGGCTGCCACATCCTCAACTCCCTGAGCCACTTAAAGAGAGAGAGTATGGTGTCAGGGCTCAACATCGAGGACTACTTCAGCCACCACCTCGCTGTCTACAGCAGCCCCCAGTTCAACCAGACCATGGCCACGTTCCGCAACCTGGTGTCCCTGACCCTCAACTACAACTGCATCTCCGACGAGCTGCTGGAGAGCTTGGGTGAGAACAACGCCGGCACCCTCTGGACCATGAACATCAAGTGCCACACTCGCGACCCCCACGGGCAGGTCATCTGGGGCATGTCCTGGGCCAAGCTGGCCAGGTCTGCCACCAACCTGCAAGTCAACTTCTGCTTTGAGCAAGTCATGAAGTATGAGCACCTGGCCCGGATCCTCCTGCAGGAGATCCCGGTCAGAAGCATTAGTCTGAGAAACTGCTCTTTCAGGGACCCCGACTGGTCCATGAGGCCCACTCTGACGGATCTCCTGCCCACCTTCCGGCACACTCTGCAGGTAGGTATGAGCTGGGGGCTGGGAGGCTGGTGAGGAGTGGCTGCCCCTCAGGTTCCTGCTACCTGCTCTTGGCTGGGCTTTGCACACACACACTCAAGGTCAAACTGAGGTTCTGGGAAACGTCACCAAACTAAGCCTCCCCCCGGTCCCCAAGACCGCAGCAGAGGAAAGAGCTACTGCTCACTTCCTCTACGTGGAACCAATTCCTGATTGGCTGTCAACCAAGGAAAGCTCCTACGTCCCTGGCTCAGAGCTGTGAGGCCTGAGCGTGCAGGTGCCTCTACAGGTGAGAAGCAGGTCAGCAGCTTCTTCTACTTCACCCAGTCACCGCAGCACACAGGACCCAGTGTGACTCCAAGCCAGACAAAAAGCCAAATCTGACCCAAGTGACAGAAGAGCTCAGAGGTGTGGGCTGTTCTCTAATCTGGCAGCTCCCCGTCTATAAAATCGGGATCATTTTGTCCCCCGCCCAAAGACCTCTCAGAAGGCTGTGAGGATTGATACCCAAGCGTGTAAGGACCATCACTAACAGTGAGGGATGACAAAGTGCTAAGAGCTCATTTCCGCTCACACAGCCCCGAAGTGGGCAGGCAGACATCGTAACCATCCGGTGCTGCCCACGGTCACCTGGCGAGTCCATCGCAGGGCCGGGACCACCACTTTGGTCTCCAGACTCCAGGTACGTTGCCTTGAAACTCCCAAGTTTCGTAAATTTGGATGAGATCACTTTCGTTCCCAACTCCCTTCTTCCGTTCCGACAACTGCTTGTCCAGTGCCCCTTATCTAAAGCACTTGAACCACCACGGGCTGCCAGGCCGAAGCCAGGTCATGAAGTGTTATGAAATGATCCAACCAGTCTCAGCATCTCTGTCCACATCCGTCTTCCCCTTTGGTGCTTTTCCAGAAACTAACTTTTGAGTTCAACAACAGCCATGAGTCTCTGGACAAGGAGCTGCACCTCCTCATCTTATCCTGCAGGAAGTTGTTTTACTTCAAAATCTGGGCTTTCCTTGATGTTAAGTTTGTGGAGCAGATCCTGAAG
The DNA here is from genome assembly GCF_026419965.1 of Kogia breviceps. Classification (NCBI taxonomy): domain Eukaryota; kingdom Metazoa; phylum Chordata; class Mammalia; order Artiodactyla; family Physeteridae; genus Kogia; species Kogia breviceps. The sequence continues at coordinate 10,467,851 of NC_081328.1, forward strand.
AGTCAGGAAGAAGGGCGGTGTGCCCTGCGCACACTCAAGGTACAAGCCCCCCCCCCGGGGTGGGTTTCACGGGGATCGGGCAAGGGCATCCAGGCCCCTGGGCGGGCAGGCATCCAGCCCCAGTGTTTCTGCTCTGGGATGAAGGTCAGGAGTGAGGCAGGGCATGGGGGGGTGGGCGTCTCACAAGTCCGTCCACTGGAAATCAACAATTTCACGGAAAGGAAACTGGAGCTTTCATCCTTAGTTGGGTTTGGGCTTTTCCTGGTTCTGCCAACAATTGTACGTGTACATCATTCAGATTGTCTTTGGGGTCCGGGTGATGTAGCCACTGTGTGTGTGTGTGTGTGTGTGTGCGTGCGCACACACACACGCGCACATGGGGGTGTTTGTCTACTGGCACAGGTGAAAATCTATATAAACAGATATGAGACGAATGAAGAGGACAGGACACTACGGGAAATTTACAGGAAGTACAGAAAGCTGATCGATTCAGAGCTTAACTATTTTGTCATCGCTTACTCCCTGATGTAACGAGAGCTCTCCAGAGGAAGAAAGCCAAGAGCACTTTGAACTTGACAGTGGGAGCCTCACAGAATGACACTTGAGGCATCCCTTAACCCCACCCCTTTTTCTCCTCTCTCTCCTCTTTGCTAGTTTCACACCAAAATGACACCCCAGCAACGGCTGGGACTTCTGGTCATGTGAAGACCCCAGGTGACTTTAAAGTGCTATCTTTACCAACTATCTGGGGGTGATTTCTTTTTTCGTCCTTTGGTTTTGCTTTTTGACCCTCACTCAGCCACAGAGCTGAAAGCCCAAAGCCGCCTGGAGCAGTGTCTTACTCGGGGACCCTGACTCTTGCTAATCTCCCTCCGGAAAAGGTGTAAGTAGCCAGAGAGCAAATAGAGCTGCATTTTCCACTGACTGTCAGTGTCAGTTCAGAAACACTTTCTATGCTGGCTGACCTTCACATTAGAACCTCCTGCCACTGACGCTGGCCAGGCCTGATCTCAGATGAAAGAAATTCACCAGCACATCCTAGAGTGAAGCAGGGAAATTCCCTCGTTTAGAAGGAGCCTGCTCAGAGCTGGGGCTCCCTCCCACAGGAGATCAACCCCTAATTTATCAGTGTTGTGGACTCGGGTCTCCCGCATCTGCTTTTCTGGTGTCTCCTTTGTTCCCCATCCAGGCAGCATGGCGCCCAGCCTGCTACAAACGTTCAGTTCTCATGTGGGGCTGAACCAGAAGTGGCCTTTACACTCATATTCACGAAGAATCTGTAATGTCCTGGAGAACTAGTCCTAATGCGACGTTAAGTGAAACTGTGTTTAGTGTGATACCAATCACGTAAAAACACAAATACAGGGGTATTTTTAAGCAGAGAAGAGATATACCAAAATTCTTAATAGTTATCTCTGGGTGGTGGGATTATGGGTGATTTTTATTTCCCTTTTCATGCTTTCCCCTATCTCTCAAATTTTCTACAAAGACCATGTGTTATTTTTACAGTCACAGGGAAATCTGATGGGTTTTAAATGGGGAATAAGGATAAATTCCTGAGCCCATGCCATTGTCATAGATTGCTTTTGGTCTTTTGAGATTTTTGTGCATATAGTTGCTTATGGAGGGGGTCTTCCAATAGATATAAATTTAATACATCTCAGAACATTTTGACAAGTGTCTCACTTGCGATTTTATCTTATCTTTTGTATGTTGTGTCCATATTTATGCTTAGCTTTTCAGGTCTTTGTTCAAGTTCATATTTATCCAGTGCTTTTCAATTTTCACAGCATTTCCACATTCACTGTCATATCTGAATGTCCCTGCAATGCTGTTGGGTGCCTATGGTTCCTGTTTCACGAACATTCAGAAAAGATCAACACTGGCAAGTGGTGTTACCACTTGCTTGTCTTGTTACCAGACTCAGTTTCGGCTGCTTGTCACTCAAGAATCCAATACTGAGAGACAAGTGTTGGGTAAAAGGAAAGACAGCTTTGTTGAGGAAGCCAGCAATCCTGGGGAGAAGGTGGACTCAGTCCCAAAGAACCAACTCCCCACTGTTGATGGGGGCAAGAGCTTTTAAAGGGGAGTTTTAGGGGTGCACAGGTGGGTGGGGGGCTACGTGCAGAACAGCACAGTCAGCTCCAACAGTCACCTTGAAATTGGTCACGCGGAGGTCTGATCAGCCTCAACTTGATTGTTTTAAGTACAGTTAATCTTCAGTTCCAGGGTCGCTTTGTTCTCATTTCCTCGAGGCCAGTTCTTGGAATTGTGCAAGATGGAGCAGCTCATGTCATGGCTACAGTCGGGTCATCATGTAGGTAACTTCTTCCACCTGGTGGAGGTTTCAGTATCTGTAAAACAGCTCAAAGGATAATGCTCAGAATATTATCTATAGCCCCTGAGGAGGAACTAAAGGTCCCTGACTTTCCTTAATGGTTAAACTATGATTATTTTGTCTTCTTTGACTGTTTGCATTTCTTTCTGCATTTTCTTGCTTCTCTGATTAAATTTATTCTTTGGCTAAAGTCTTTCTACAGACAAGAGGTGGCAGAGGATAAGGGGTATCTGTCCCAGGAAGGCCCCATAGGGTCCTGCTTGGTTATAATCTAAGGAGAGCTCCCAGGTCTTAGTTGCTGAAGCCAGAAGGGCCCTTGGGAGCCATCTAGTGCCTGTGGACCAGAGATGAGGAGGCTTGCTTTAGGGGAGAGGGAAGGCTCAGCTGGAGTGCAGACCACCTGGGAGACTGACTGATTGATTGGTATAATGATTTATTCATGCTGTGGACCAGTTCTGGTTAGTTTCCTTTCATCCCCAAACACAGAATCTAAGCACAGAGGACTCTTTTATGGAAAACATGTTAACAGAAGTAACATTTTTATGAACACGTTTTCCATAAAAGAGTGGATTCGTTTTCCAGTTTTGCAAATCTCTTGCACATCCCGCTTAATAGCAGACAGCTGGGTTCTCATCCGGGTTTCTGTGGACTGTCATAACGTCAGACGCCGCGAGGGGAGCGTCCGCAAAACTCCAGAGAGAATTAGAGTGAAAAAGGCACGTAACGTCTTGCTGTTAGTGGAGCTCTTGAACAAAGGTCTCAAGGACCTTCAGAGATTCCCCTGACCGCACAGAGAGCTACCGCACAGACCTTCCTGTTCCCCGAGGAATCGAAACGGCATCAAGCCCGGGAGAGTCCTACTGGGAATGCGCAGAGCACACGACGTTTCCGAACCCACGGATTTTTAACAGGTATCCACTTTTTAATTTACCACGTTCAGAGGCGCGGTGGTAGGTGGAGACACAGACTTGTGGCCTCGCTGGGTGACAGCTTATCCACGCCTGTCCTCGAGGGCAGGGCAAGAGGCCGGAGGGCTGCTCCCACACGCCTCCCCCGGGGGCTGCGGGTCCGCAGCGAGCACGCGGTTCTTTGCAGAAACGCGCAGGAGAAGCTGGCACGTCCTGTCTTGGATTTATGAGCGGGAAACACATTCTGACTTGCCGGTGGCCCCCTCTCAGCTGCTGGCGGCGCTGATGAAGCCCCGGCCACCAAGTGACTGGGGTCAGCCCCCCAGAATTGAGGAAGGTAGGAGGAAAGTAGGGCTGTGGTCAGACTAAGGTGTGAACAGTTACCCCAGGCAAACTGACAGTGAAAGTGCAGTTTTTCGTTTTTGAAAAGACTCCCAGGGACGGACCTCTGACTCTCTGGGCTGGAAGGGTTCTGAGACTTGGGTTCTTGGTCCACTCCGGCCACTCAGTTGTGTGACCCTAAATAAGTTCTTCATCCTGCCCAGGTCTTAGTTTCTGCTATTTGTCAGGTGGGAAAAGCTGAACAGTGTATCCCTAAGGCCCCTGGAAGACTGATATGCTGGGATGGGGTGTGTGACACTGAACCTGGTGTGAATGGCCACGTTCCTCGGCCCCAAAGCGCCTGGGCTTCCAAGCCAGGCTGCCTGCGTTTGAGTCCTGAGCTGCCCCTCACTTGCTGTGTGCCCCTTGGCAAGTATTTCCTGTTCCCCCCGAGTGTTAACAGCTCTGTTGGTGCATGGAAAACTAGCAGCGCCTCCCACCCGGGTCTGCTGTGAGGGGTCGATGATTTAATACATGTAATACCACACAGAAGCGTATCCCCCGGACGTTCAACACACGTTGGCTTTTATCTTGTTTAATAAATGAGGAAACAGACTCAGAAAAGGAAGGGCACTTGCCCAAAGTCCTACAGGCAGCTCGTGGCAGAACCGGTACTGTGGCGTTCGGATTCAGAACCCAGAACTCTTTCTCCCAACCCTAAGGATAAAACGGGAAGAATCCAGTTCCCCTCCCCGTCCCTACTCAGCCCATGCCGGACAGATAATTAAAGTGATCACTGGCTGAGTATTTACTATGTGATAGGTATGAATTCACAGTTTCATTTAATCCCCACTACAGCTCTTGAAGGTAGAGACTGCTCTCCCTCTTTTAGTGAGAGAAGAAAACTGAGGCTTAGCAAGATGAACCTGCCCAAGTTCACACACTTAGGAAGCTTTGGAAGTGAGCCTCAAACCCAACCCAACTCCAAAGCCGTTCTCTTACTTACCACATATCGCCTCCCACAGCAAAAAGATTTGGAGTCAATTATACTGTAATTCCATTTAGCACAAGAGCGTGTGGAGGAGAGGATCAATGAAAACTTTTGTTTTACTGTGTTTTGCTTAGAAATGCTGCCGGGTCCAACAGATCTCTTAAGAACCAAGTATCTGAGTAAAACAGAACAATATGAATTCATCGTTACGATGTTTTTAGGATGATGTCATTGTTTCCGAAAAAAACGTCACCAGCGGTAACTTGATAGAAACAATCTTTTATTAACACAAAATAGTCCGCTTCTTTGATGGATACTTACCCCCTTATACGAGTGACCCAAACAGCCATTCCAGAGAGGGGACCTACAGAAAATTTGATTTGCAGTTGGAGGCCACAGAATTGTATTAGTTCACTGGATGAATATCACACACGGAGAGAAATTTGCCTTCCTTCCCTGGGTGGTGTTTAGAAAATTAATCTGATTCCTATTCCTCTACATTTGCAAAAGTACAGATTTTAAAAAACACTGTCTAGACACAGCCACACAGAAAATCTCAAATGCTCAGGTGGTGTGTAAGCCCCTTGAGAGCATACATTTTTGCTTTGTTCATTGTGTATCCCGCTTGCGTAGAACTGTGCCAGGCACAGCAGAGGCACTCACCATTGAATGATTGATTTAAAATAAGATCTTGTCGAGGTGTGAGTCCACGTTTGTTTACAGTAAATAATTGCTTTTTTGAATATTTATTTATTTGGTTGCACCGGGTCTTAGTTGCAGCAGGCAAGCTCCTTAGTTGTGGTATGCAAACTCTTAGTTGCGGCATGCATGTGGGATCTAGTTCCCTGACCAGGGATCGAACCCCAGCCCCCTGCATTGGGAGCATGGAGTCCCCTGCACCACCAGGGAAGTCCCTAAATAATTGTTTCAAAGTAAAATTTTTACAGATTTTTAAAATATTTCTTAAACGTTAATGTGCGTAATAGGAAACTGAAAAACACAAGAAGCAAAAAACGTCGCCCATAATCACAGTTTACAGTTTGACGCGTCCTTCTAGGTCCCATGTGTGTATCTACACAACTAAACACCCATTTTTATGTAATTAAGTTTGTATAGTTATGTATCATGCTTTTTCACACATCATGAATATTCACTGTTTCAAAGTCCCAAAGCTATTCAATCTATGAGTATTTTGATAACCAAGAATACACTATACCAACTCAATCAGGAAGAAAAACATGTAATCCTGCCTCTCTTGGCGACAAACATTTCATAAAAGACAAAACTGGCAACAGGCCTCTAGCTAAAGGTATTGTCAGAGTTATGCTTAAAATACTGCATTCCCTTAATGTTCAATTAACAATGAGATATAGGGACTTCCCTGGTGGTTCAGTGGTTAAGACTCCATGCTTCTCCTACCAGGGGCACAGGTTCAATCCCTAGTTGGGGAACTAAGATCTCCGCGTGCCACGTGGCCTGGCGACCCTCCCCCCCCCCAAAAAAAAAAATGAGAGATAAAGCAACAGAGTACACAAAGTATAATGCTTCTAAGAGAATTCATTATCCAATGTATACTATTAAAATATTAGCAAGGAGATATGTTTCCACTGAACTACTCAGCAATGTATTTCTACAGTACAGCCGAAAGAGATGCACACACATCAGTGGTCAGCCTCAAAATGTAAATATGAACACATCCGCACACATCCCTCCCTCTCGAGCCAGCGCACAGCCACAGTGCGCACTGTCCAGAAAGGTGGTTTGGCCAATCCCTCCCCCCCCAAAAAATAACAATATTTCATATGAATCTTAACAAAAAGATACTTACAAAATGTCTTTTTACTACCTCTACTTTTTTTTTAAAAAAAAATTTAGTTTAATTTATTTATTTTTGGCTGTGTTGGGTCTTCGTTGCTGTGCGAGGGCTTTCTCTAGTTGTGGCAAGCGGGGGCCACTCTTCATCGCAGTGTGCGGGCCTCTCACTGTCACGGCCTCTCCCGTTGCGGAGCACAGGCTCCAGACGCACAGGCTCAGTAGTTGTGGCTCACGGACCCAGTTGCTCCGCGGCACGTGGGATCCTCCCAGACCAGGTCTCGAACCCGTGTCCCCCTCATCGGCAGGCGGACTCCCAACCACTGCGCCACCAGGGAAGCCCACTACCTCTACTTTTAACATGTATCAGGCGCTTCAGAACATCCACTAGATACTTCAAAAAAGTACTTAGCATTGTCAGCTATTTATAGAGCAGTGAGGAATGCAATGCACACACAGAACAATGGTCACGACGTGGGAATGTCTCCCAAGCGTGGCCAGCCCGGCACAGAAGCTTCTTTCCTTCCTCCTCAAGGTCTACCACTCCATGTCCTCTAACCTGGATCACCCCTGATGCCACCTCTAGACGTGACTTAACTCTTCCATTTCAAAATGTCATTTCCAGAAGACATTTCTTTCCTATGACTTTTTAAAAAAACAAATGGGCATTTACAAGACGTGCAGTTTTCTAACTCTGTTATCCGTGGGCAACCTCTTTACATCTCGAAGGCCTAGATGGGGCAAGTCTTCTTTTGAAGAGTGGTGCGGGGGGAGGGTGGTGAGTTGCGAGTAGCTTTTTCGCATTATATAGACAGGGCTTCTATAAACAGCCAGTAAAGCTAACCAAAAGGTGGTGGGCACTTCCCATTGGCCAAATATGGTCTGTTATTCTACCATTTCTATCTCCTGAGATCAAGGAAGGTCTGGTAGAAATGACAACCACTGCCCTTCAGCCCCTCCTCACCCGGGGCTCTGCTCACCCATTAAGGCCTTTGTCAGATGTTGTCTGGTCCAGGTGAGGCACCCGTTGTCGGCTCCACTCACCTTGCAGGCCCATTAAGGTGTCCGGACGAGGGGAGGTCTCGTCCAGTTGGGACAGAGCGGTCACCCCAAGTCCAGGATCTACACAGCTCCAAGGCCTGAGGGTGGACGAGCTGTTGTCCAGGTAGACCCACCTTCTCGGGCCCCCAGAGTTCTGACAGCCTCCGTGGGGTTCGAGTGGCCGGTGTCCTCGCCCTGCTCCACCCAACTCCCAGAAGTGCCGCAGCTGGGCGGGGGCTTCTCCTGAGCCCCCAGCCTTGGGTCGAGAGATCAGGCAGTCAGCAGGGTCTGGCTAGGAGATGGGGGCAGGGGAGAGGTCTGGGCCCAGCCAGTGGGTAGCCTGTCCCCAGCCCCCAGGTAACCTGCTGGCCGAAGGCCTGAGGACCTGGATGAAGGGCCCCACGGGAGAAGGCCACGATCCGCTTATCACCATGCTCTCTGCCCGAACTCCAAAGTGAAATGTTTTGTTTTGCTCACCTTACTGAGTAATAAGGCAAATATGTCTTTTTTTCTTTTTTAAGCCATCAATAAGAACACACGTTTATGGCACCAATACAACTGTGCATTTAGTCAACTCTCTCATGTACTTTTAGACCACAGGCTGGTCATATAAGGCCTTCTCAGCACAACAAACCTTACAAATCACTTTACCAGCCCCTCTCACCACCACCCCAGTGTCCCCTCTTCACAGATGAGGAAAATAAGGCCCCGAGGGGCTGGGGGTCTCGCCTACCAGTCTTCAATAAGTAACTAGCGGGGGCTTCCCTGGTGGCGCAGTGGTTGAGAATCCGCCTGCCGATGCAGGAGACACGGGTTCGTGCCCTGGTCCGGGAGGATCCCACATGCCGCGGAGCAACTAAGCCCGTGAGCCATGGCCGCGGAGCCTGTGCTCCGCAACGGGAGAGGCCACAACAGTGAGAGGCCCGCATACCGCAAAAAAAAAAAAAAAAAAAATAAGTAACTGGCAAAACTGGAAGCAAAAGCATGTCTAACCCCAAGGCCTTTGTGCTTTGTCAGCCACAACCATTCCTAGGGAATTTATCCAACCCCCTTCCCCTCCTCCCCAGGGGAAACCTTCTAAGTCACAGCCTAACTTTGTCGCTCACCTATGTAACTGATGGCCTGCCTGTGACTGAGGAATTAGACAACTTTAGAGAAATACAGGTACAAGAAAAATGACAAAGATGTTTCCTGAAGGACCATTAGTTATAGCAGAGAAGTAAAATCAACTAAAGAGTCCTAAAGTGTCCATTAGCTTGGGAGTGGGTGACCTAAGCACTGGTAATTCTGCATCAGGCAGCAATTTAAAGACGGGGGTGGGTCTTCGTGTCTCCACGTGGACACCCTTCAAGACGTACTAAGCGAAAAAAAGCAAGCTGCAGGTCTCTCCTGCGAGGGTCAGGCCACAGGGCTGTCGCGTGGCCTCCCACCTCGGGCTTCTGCGGCCCCTCTGGCTCTGGGGCTCATCAAGCTCCCTGATACACCCCCGGCCGGCCTCCTGGCCGCCGCCTCGACCCCCCACCACAGACAAGACAAGACCAGACACCGGGGAAAGCGATACCGGCGGGTGGGAGCCAGTGTCCGCCTGCTTCCTTCAGGGGCCCGGATGCTGAAGACCAGGGTTTCCATTCGTGGTGGTCGAGGAAGCCGGAGAACAGCCAGTCTCATTTGCGGAGGTGGGAGTTAGAAGCGACAAGGAACAGGTGGGCCACAGGGGTCTCCGACTAGCTGCTGGCTCTGGCCCCGCCCCCAGTCTCTGATTGGCTAAAGCCAAAGCTTCGGGCCGCGCCGCCCACTCGCGGGAGCATTTCAATGAATGGACCTGGACCGCTCTTCAGCTGCCTCCTGGGGACCCCCACCTAGGTCTCCCGTGCCTAATTACCTGCCTTTCTCCAGAACTTGAACTTGACCGTGGTCTACAGGGTCTTACATGATGTGACCCCAGTCCACCTCCCTGGGCTCTTCTTGTACCACCTTCCCCTTTTCTCCAGCCACATTGGCCTTCTCTCTGTTCACTAAAAAGGCCAAATGAGATTGTTTTCCCCAGATACTCACATGACTGCCACCTTCTTGTTGTTCACCTTTATCTCAGCTCATCCGAAAGGCCTTCTCCCATCACTCAATCTAAAGTGGCAGCCCATCCTGTCACTGGTATCTCATCATCGTATTTCCATCCTCACACTTTCCACTATCTAAAATGACTTTGTGGGTTAAGTGTACCGTCTGCCTCTGGACTGAGCTCCAGGAGGACAAGAAGCCTGTCTAATTCATCTCTAATCTCAGTGCCTAACACAGTCCCTGACACTGTAAATTGGAGCCCAGCAAGTATTTGGTGTTACTGAACAAACAAGTAACCGCACCCCACCCAACACACACACACCAATGATGTGCAATAGATATGAGTATACCTTTGCTGACTGGCCGAAGATCCAGTGGGTTTCCCTGAGCAGGGGGCATTGCTGGAGGCATCGAGATCTATAGTAGCTTCTCTATGGAGAACGTGACAACCCAGCTACAGTTAGATGAACAAGCGAATCCTCCCGTTTCAAGGGAGTAGGTGAGATTCTTCCTAATTTTTACATTTTTTAAAGGCTTGCCAAAATTCATAGATGATTTTGTGTGTGTGTGTGTGTGGTACGCCAGCCTCTCACTGCTGTGGCCTCTCCCATTGCGGAGCACAGGCTCCAGACGCGCAGGCTCAGTGGCCACGGCCCACGGGCCCAGCCGCTCCGCGGCATGTGGGATCTTCCCAGACCGGGGCACGAACCCGTGTCCCCTGCATCGGCAGGTGGACTCTCAACCACTGCGCCACCAGGGAAGCCCCATAGATGAATTTTGAAGTAAAAATACTTTTAGGCAATAGGTCCTGGTTTCAGGATCTGAAAGCCCGAGATCCAGTTAAGCCTCGGTCACTCGTTAGCCATGTGCCCTCTGGCGAGTCAGTTCCTGCTTCTGTGCCCTCGTTTCATCATTTGAGATCCTGTCAGTGAAAACACGTTACAAATTGTAAAGCTCTTTTGCTGGATGGGAGAGCTCTTCGTAAGAGCTACAGAGAGAGACTGTTGGTGAAGCTCTGTTCTCAGACATCCTGCTTTGGGCAAAGGAGCTCTCCCTCCAATTTTTGCTTAACCACAATTATCTCATAAGATTGTGTTTGACAAAGCACACATGTGGCCTAAGCTCAGCCAGTTAGATAATTGATCTCAGGTCTTTTCACTTGTGTGAGTGACTTCAGTATTTGGAGATGAGGATCATGGACCAGTTTGGCCCTTCCAAGAGACATTGCCATGCTTCTGGCTTCTTGGTCTTTTAGAACAGGTTTTGTCAACCAGGACACTCTTCTGAACCACAGAACACAGAAAATGATTGGGTGACAATTTCCCCCATCTTTCCAAAAGCCTTTGCCTTTTCTCTTTCTTCCTGCCTGGACCCAGACTCTAGACCTAGACCATGGGGATGGTGGAGCTACACTAGGATGGTACGGTAAGGAGCCTGTGCTTTGAGGACTTTTCAACCTGTTGTATTAGCCCCGGACTGTATATCTTTATTTTTTTAATGGAATTATAATTTACATACAGTATTTGTTTCAGGTGTACAACATAATGATTTAATATTTTTATGTTTTATGAAATGATCACCGTAAGTCTGGTTACCATATGTCAACATACAGAAATGTTACAATATTATTGACTGTATTCTCTATGCTGTGCATTACATCCCAGTGAATTATTTATTATTATTTTGGGGGGGGCTGCATTGGGTCTTCGTTGCTGCATACGGGCTTTCTCTAGTTGCAGCGAGTGGGGGCTACTTTTCGTTGTGGTGCGCGGGCTTCTCACTGCAGTGGCTTCTCTTGTTGCGGAGCACAGGCTCTAGGCGCACAGGCTTCAGTAGTTGTGGCTCGCAGGCTCTAGAGCACAAGCTCAGTAGTTGTGGCGCACGGGCTTAGTTGCTCCGCGGCATGTGGGATCTTCCAGGACCAGGGCTTGAACCCATGTCCCCTGCATTGGCAGGCAGATCCTTAACCACTGTGCCACCAGGGAAACCCCTGAATTATTTATTTATAGCTGGAAATTTGTAGCTCTTAATCCCCTTCACCTATTTTGTCCATTCCCCCACTCTCCTCCTCTCTGGCAATCACCCATTTATCCTCTGTATTTATGAGTCTGTTTCTGTTTTGTTTGTCTGTTTTGTTTTTTAGATTCCACATATAAGTGGAATCATGTAGTATTTGTTTTCTCTGTCTGACTTATTTCACTTAACGTAACACCCTCTAGGTCCATCCATGTTGTCGCAAGTGGCAAGATTTCATTCTTCTTTATAGCTGAATAATATTCCATTGTATATATTTATACCACATCTTCTTAAACCAGTTGTCTGTTGATGGGCACTTGGGTATTTTCTATTGTAAATAATGCTGCAATGAATGTAGGGGTGCGTGTACCTTTTTGAATTAGTGCCTTTGTTTTCCTCTGGTAAATACCCAGAAGTGGAATTGCTGGATCATATGGTAGTTCTATTTTTAGTTCTTTAGTTTCAGTTGGGGATGAAGAAAAGCTTCTGGAGATGGATGCATAACAGTGTAAGTGTCCTCGGTGCCGCTGAATTATACATTTTAAAATGGTTAAAATGGTACATTTTATGTTGTGTATATTTCACCAAAATAAAAAATGCAAAAAAAGTACAAGTCAAAAAAAATGAAAAGTTTAAGGTTAAAAATGTCTCCCTTGCACCTTCCCGATGTGTTTTGGGTAGACAGCATGAAGCTGGAAAAAGTGTGCGCGAGTGGTGGTGGGGGGAGGGGAAATGTGTGCGTCTGACAAACGCCTGTTTCCATTCCCCCACCGCTCTTACACCCTGAGATCCTCTTCCTCACTCACTCACTAGGCTGCTTTTGCTTTCTCTGGAGTTGAAATGAGGGAGGGAGAGGGAGGAGGAAAGGGGCAAGAAAGGTCTGATTCTGACTAGTACTGTGTGAGCTGCCACACAATCTCCCCGGGCCTGGCATGTGTATAAAGCTGACTCTTCATCTAGCGGGGCTCTTTCGCAAGTTCTTCCCAACCCTCTAGCCCACACCATTACCCGGGTCTGTCACCCACAAGTCTCATCCTTGGTCTGGACTGGCAGCTGACCTCTCCTAGGCCCGCAGGCAGGCCTAAGCTTCAGCTTCTTGCTGCTAAGTCTCAGCTGCCCTCCTGGTGGCGCCCTTGGACAGGTTTTATTACCGCTCTAGGCAGGTCTTCGCTCTCCTATGGCTCACATCTGGTCCAAGGGACGCAGTCACACATATTTTCCTTCCAACAGATTTTAGGGGAACCAGTTTCCAGTGCAGCAAACTGTCTTCACTTTACTATCAAAACCAGTGGTAGAGCTAACACAACATTGTAAAGCAATTATACTCTAATAAAGATTAAAAAAAAAAAAAAAAACCAGTGGTAGCCAGCAAGTCTGTCAGGCATTCTATTTTAAAAATCGGATTAATTGAGGTATAATTTACTTAGAGTAAAATTCACCAATTTTAACTATATACCACCATTGCCCACAATCAGCATAAAGAACATTTCCCTCGACTAAAAAGGTTCATTGTACCCTTTGCCTCACCTCTTACCTCTGGCCTTTAGCAACCACCGATCTGATTTCTATCCTTATACATTTGCCTTCACCAAAGGAATCATGTTTTGAGGATTTACAGATTACAAATGGAATCATACAACAAATAATCGCTCAGATTTGGTTTCTTTCACTTAGCATTAATGTTGAGAAACATTCATATTGTTGCATGTATTACTAAATTTTTCTTTGTATTTCTGAGTAGTGTTCATTGTATCTATACACTGTAATTTATTTATTCACCCATTGATGGAGTTGTTTCCAAATTTTTATCGTTATGAATATAGCTGCTATAAACATTTGTATACAAGTCTTTGTGTGAATACATGTTTTTATTCCTCTTAAGTAAATATCTAAGAGTGGGATTTCTGGTTCATGTGGTAAGTGTATGGTTAACTTGATTTAAAAAAAAAACAACTACCAAATTACTTTCCAGAGTGACTGCACCATTTTGCATTCCCACCAGCAATGGATGAAAGCTCCAGTTGCTCTATATTCTTGACAACACTTAGTATTGTCAGTTTTAAAAAAAATTTTAGCCACTCTAGGGTATGTGTATGTGGGTTTGTTGGGGTTTTTTTTTTTTCCTTTCTAATGTGTCAGTACTTTTAATGTTGTGTACACCAAATTATAGTAAATAGATGACTATAAATAAGAAGCAGTCCCTCTGTTTTCATGAATAGCACACTGCATTACAGGAAATTGAGTTTATATTCCACCAGGTGTGGTTCTCCCATTAGTTCACTTTGTGATGTGTCATTAAAAATATCTTCAAATCCAATAGGCTCGTCATTATTCCTCAAATATCCAGTGAAAGGTTTGAGCTTGGAAGAAATGGAAGATGCAGAACATGCTGCATTGCTTTGAATTCCATTTGTAATTTTAGTGGAGCAAATAGACCCCAGAGTTTCTCCGTGTAGAAAAATTCATTTTGTCTTGGTTGAGCTGGAAATTTTATTTCTGACAGTTTAAGAGGATGACTGGGAAAAAGTTCATTTTTCACACGAGAAAAAGACCTTTTCATAGAAGATCATAGCTTTCAAAATGTCCACTTGCTGAAAGTTCAGTAACTGGAATACTGTCCTTTAGCTGAGATCCAAGCCCAAGTTGTCGTGCACACAGCCTCTCAGCACCATTACTGTCAGCTGGCCCTGCTGCTCACTTCCATTTCATGTGGTTTTCATTTGTATTTCCCTAAGGTCTAACAATGTTGAACATCATTTTATTTGCTTATTTTCCATTCATATATCTTCTTTGGTGAGGTGTCTGTTCTCACCTTTTGCCCATTAAAAAAAGTAAGCTGTTTTTATTGAGTTTTAAGAATTCCTTATACATTCTAGATACAGGTCCTTTACTGGATAAATGTATTTTGCAAATATGGCTTGCCTTTTCATTTTTCTTAATGATATCTGTTGAAGATCAGAATTTTTTATTTTTTATTTTTTTTTATTTATTTATTTTTTTTTTTGCGGTACGCGGGCCTCTCACTGTTGTGGCCTCTCCCGTTGCGGAGCACAGGCTCCGGACACGCAGGCCTAGCGGCCATGGCTCACGGGCTTAGTTGCTCCGCGGCATGTGGGATCTTCCCGGACCAGGGCACGAACCCGTGTCTCCTGCATCGGCAGGCGGACTCTCAACCACTGCGCCACCAGGGAAGCCCCAGAATTTTTTATTTTTAATAAAGTTCTATTTACCATTTTGCTTTTGTTTCCTATCTAAGTAGTACTTGCCAAGGGAGTTCCCCAGTGGCCTGGTGGTTAGGATTCCAGGCTTTCGCTGCTGTGTCCCAGGCTCAATCCCTGGTTGGGGAACTGAGATCCTGTAAGCCATACAGCACGGCCAAAAACAAAAAAAGGATCACAAAGATTTTTGTCCTATGTTTTTTTTTTTCTAGAAGTGTTATAGTTTTAGCTCTTATAGTTAGGTCTATGATTAATTTTGAATTAATTTGGGGGTATGGTGTGAGGTACAGATCAAGGTTCATTTTATTTTTGCATATAGGCATCCATTTATTCCAGCACCATCTGTAGCAAAGACAATCCCTTTCACACTTTCCAGCCTTTGTTGAAAACCAATTTGCTACGGACTCGGACTGGGGTTCTGGGACTCTTTAATCAATAAAAATGGAAAAGAGGCCAGATGAGAAATTCAGGCCTCATCAAGAGGGAGCAAAAACAAGTAACAGGTGCCCTTGCCCACTCCTGGAGGAGCCACGCGCTGGCTCCTTAAATTGGGTAACAATAGGGGTGGGTCCATGGATTGGGCAGGAGGTGTAGCTTAGGTGGTCCACCAACCCCCCTTGTGGTGCTGTATGCAGGGATCATGCGTAGTACCCTGCTTTTCTCCCAGCACCTCAGAAGTGGCAGTTGGTTTGTGGCCTTTTTGTGTCTTATTGTTCATAATTCTCCCCAACTGCACATGCATGAACTTATTTTTAGTCCCTTAGAGTTTCTTTGTATTCGGTTGCTCCAGGAGAGGAAGAGAGATTTGTCCAGCTGCACGTGCAAAAACTCCAGTAAAGGGTCCCAGGTCCATGTCCCAGCCTATCTCAAATTGACTCTGTGTGTGAGCCTATTTATGGACTTTCTATTCTGTGCCGTTGATGTCTCTGTATCCTCATACTGAGCTATCTTGATTACGGTAGCTCTCAAAATTGGGTAGTTTGAGTCCTCTAATATATTTCTTCTTTTTAAAACATTTTTTGGCTAAATTTTAGAATTATCTCAGCAATTTTCTTTTTTTTTTCTTTTTTTTTTTTTTTGCGGTATGCGGGCCTCTCGCTGTTGTGGCCTCTCCCGTTGCGGAGCACAGGCTCCAGACGCGCAGGCGCAGCGGCCATGGCTCACGGGCCCAGCCGCTCCGCGGCACGTGGGATCCTCCCGGACCGGGGCACGAACCCACGTCCCCTGAATCGGCAGGCGGACTCTCAACCACTGCGCCACCAGGGAAGCCCTCAGCAATTTTCAAGAAAGAAAGCGTGCAGGAATTCTGACTGGGATAGTTATACTCTACAGATCCATTTGGGGTGAATCAACAATAATACTGTCTTATGATTCATCAACCTGGTATATCTCTCTGTTTATTTAGAACTTCTTTATCTCAGCAATATTTTGTCATTTTCTATGTTTGGTATATATTTTGTTAAATATATTCTTAAGTGTTTTGAGTTTTCCTCTATTGTGTACGGTATTGCATTGTCTGCTATTGTAAATACTATGTAAACGATATTTTAAAAATTCAATGTCCCACTACCTAGTTTGCTGAGGTGTTTTTTTTTCCCCCTAAATCATTAGTGGATGTTGCATTTTGTCAAATGCTCTTTCTGCGTCTATTGAGAGAATCCTGTAGTTCTTCTTATTTGCACTGTTAATTTGGATTATATTGATTAATTTTCAAATGTTAAACCAAGCTTGCATTCCTGGGATAAATCCCCTATGGTCATGAGGCCTTATTTTGTTATATATCACTGAATTTGATTTGCTAAAATTCTGTTAAGGATTTCGTATCTGTGTGCATAAGGGATATTGTTCTGTAGTTTTGTTGTAATGTTCTTAGCTGGTTTTGGTATCAGGAAAAACCAGGCCAGGAGCTGGCCTCATAGAATGAGTTGGGAAGTATTTCCTTCTCTACAGATTTCTGGAACAGTCTGTGCACAATTTTTAGTATTTCTTTCTTAACTGTTTGGTAGAATTCATCTGTGAAGTCATTTGTGCCTTGAGATTTTTGTTTTTTGTTTTTTTTGGGAAAGGTTAGCTATTCTTTTTGAGTGAACTTTGATAGCATGTGTCTTTCAAGGAATTTATACAATTTATACAAGTTTATTGGCATGAAGTAATTCATAATATTCCCTTATTATCCTTTTGATGTCTGTAGGATCTGTAGAAATGTCCTCTTTTCATTCCTGGTAATTTGTGTCTTCCCTCCTTTTCCTTTTTCCTGATCAATCTGCCTATATTCCCCCACTTCCACCCCATTTTATAGATAATTTCAAAGAATCAGCTTTTGAATTCATTTCTGGCATAACTGACTTTATTGTTCTGTTTTCTACTTAATTAAATTTTGCTTGTTATATTATTTTCTTCTGCTTATTTCACACTTTAGTTGTTCCCATTTATCGTCCTTTTGTGACTTCTTTGGATCAATCAAATATTACTTATGATTCCATTTTATCCCCTTTGTTAGTTTATTGGCTATAGCTTATTGTTGTTACTGGTCGGTTTCAGGTTTATAGGTTACGGTGATGTTATACCATCTCATGTGTAGCATAAGAACCTTACAAGAGTAACACCCAAAGCAGTGGACTGGAGCAATTGTAGAGTTCACCTAATTTTTCCCCATCTTTCAGAGATCACTGTCCTTTGTTGCCTGAAATCAAGTGTCTTGAAAACTGTTATTTCACAATTTCTTAGATTGTTTCAGTAAGAGGGTAAATCCAATCCTCATTATTCCATCTTGGTTAGAAGTCGAATCTTTTCGGCAACTTTTAAGATTTTCTTTTTATGGTTGGTATTAGCAATCTGATTGCGATGTGCCTTGGTGTGGTTTTCTTTGTTTCTTTGCTTGGGTTTCATTGAGATTCTTGGATCTATGGGGGTTTATAGTCTTCATCTAATTTGGAAAATTTTAAGCCACGATTTATTCAAATGTTTGTTCTGGGGACTTCCCTGGTGGTCCAGTGGGTAAGACTCCGCACTCCCAATGCAGGGGGCCTGGGTTCAATCCCTGGTCAGGGAACTAGATCCCACATGCTGCAACTAAGAATTCACATACCACAACTAAAGATCCCACCTGCCACAACTAAAAGATCACACATGCCACAACTAAGACCTGGCGCAGCCAAATAAATAAATAAACAAACAAATACGTGTTCTGTTCTCCCATTTTCTCCTCTTCTTCTGGGATTCCAGTTTGTAATTGGAATATGTTAGATTGCTTGATATTGTCCTACAGCCCGCCATGACTCTGCTTACTTCTTTTTCAGTGTCTTTTCTCGTAGTGCTTTATCTTGGGTAGGTTATATTGCAATTTCTTCAAGGAAACTGATCTTCTCTTCTGTAATATCTCATCTGCTCTTAAGCCCATCCAGTGTATATTTCATTTTGGATATTGTGTATTTAAGTTTTAGAAGTTCCATTTTGGTCTCTTTATATATCTTTTATTTCTGTCCCTATCATGGCCAGATTTTCCTTGATTATATTTTAAGATTTAAAATAGCTGTTTTAGCAGAAACTAACACACCATTGTAAAGCAATTATACTCTAATACAGATGTTTAAAAAATAAAAATAAATAAAATAAAATAGCTATTTTTAAGTCTTTATCTACTAATTCCATCATCTCTGTCATTTCTGGGTCTGTTTCTTATTATTCGTTTTTCTCCTAAGTATGGGTCAGATTTTTCTGTTTCATTACATATGTCTTGTTATTTTCTAATGGGTGCAGAATATTGTGAATTTTATCTTGTTGACTCTTATGTGCTGTGTTTTATAGTATTCCTTTAAAGAGTGTTGGATGTTGTTCTGGCATACGGTTAACTCACTTGTGACTCAATTTGTCCTTTCAGGCTTCTTTTTATACTTCATTATGGCAGGAAGCTTTTATTTGGGGACTAATTAGCCCTACTACTAATGTATGATCCTGACTCCCCTCCCCACCAGCTTTACTGAGGTATAATTGACAAATTAAATTGTAATATATTTAAAGGGTACAACATTATTTGATATACACAGACATTGTGACAGGATTCCCACAGTCAAGTTAATTAACACATCCATCACCGCACATAGTTACCTTTGTTGGGTGTGTGGGGGAAGCTTAAGATCTGCTGAGAGAGAGACTATACAACAGTGTGTTATCCGTTAGAGTCACCATGCTGTGCGTTAGATCCTCAGAACTCAGACATCTTACAAGTGAAAGTTTGTACCCTTTTACCAACCTCTCCCCATTCCCCCCTCTCTCCAGCCCCTGGCAACCACCACTGTATTCTGTTTCTATGAGTTTGACTTTTTTTTTTTTTAACGTGTAAGTGATATCATGCAGTACTTGTCTCTCTCTGTCTGGCTTATTTCACTTAACTTAATGCCCTCAGGGTTCATCCATGAATCTGCTAATGGCAGGATTTCCTTCCTTTCTTTTTTTTAAATAGATTTTGTTGCACACCAAAGCGAATCAGCCATATGCATACACATGTCCCCATATCCCCTCCCTCTTGAGCCTCCCTCCCATCCTCCCTATCCCACCCCTCTAGGTACTGAATAATATTCCATTGTGTGCGTGTGTGTGTGTGTGTGTGTGTAATTTTCTTTATCCATTCATCTGTCAGCAGACACCTAGGTTCTTTCTATAGCTTTGCTATCGTGAATAATGCTGCAACGAACATGGGAGTACAGTTATCTCTTAGAGACAGTGATTTCATTTCCTTTGGATGTGAATCTCCCAGAAGTGAGATTGCTGGATCATATAGTAGTTCCATTTTTAATTTTTTGAGGAACCCCTGTACTGTTTTCCATAGTGACTGTACCAGTTTACATTCCCACCAACAGAGCTAGAATTCACTTTTCTCAACATCCTCATCAACATTGGTTATCTCATGTCTTTTTTTTTTTTTTTTTTAATGGCTGCATTGAGTCTTTGTTGCTGTGCCTGGGCTTTTCTCTAGTTGTGGCGAGCAGGGGCTACTCTTTTTTGCAGCGCGTGGGCTTCTCATGGCGGTGGCTTCTCTTGTTGTGGAGCATGGACTTTAGGCGTGCGGGCTGCAGTAGTTGTGGCTCTTGGGCTCTAGAGAGCAGGCTCAGTAGTTGTGGTGCAGGGGCTTAGTTGTTCCGTGGCACGTGGGGTCTTCCTGGACCAGGGCTCGAACCCGCGTCCCCTGCATTGGCAGGCGGATTCTCAACCACTGCGCCACCAGGGAAGTCCCTCATGTCTTTTTGATAATAGACATCCTAACAGGTGTGAAATGATATATTATTGTGGTTTCGACTTGTATTTCTCTGATAATTAGCGATGTCAAGCATCTTTTCATATTGGCCATTTGTATATCTTCTTTGGAAAAATATCTATTCAGGTCCTTTGCCCATTTTATAATTGGGCTTTTTTGCTGTTGCGTTGTATGCATTCCTTATCTCTTTTGGATGTCAACCCCTTATCAGATATGTGGTTTGCAAATATTTTCTCCCATTCCATGGGTTGCCTTTTCATTTTGTTGAAATGCATGACCCATCTGAAGACTCTACCCAATGCTTGGTATATTACGAGGCCCCTCCGTTCTGACTGGTGGAAACAGGGACTATTCCTACTCCTGTGTGAGCCCCAGAAATGTTTGGTCTACTCCTCTATGATGGTTCTTTCCCTTGCCTTGGGTAGTTTCCTCTCACACACAAGCATATCAGTTCTTAGCCCAATCTTCTGGGGATCCCAGTCCCCTAGCCTTAACCTAGGTGGAGGTCTGGGGCCCTGGGGGAAATGGCAGGGACTGGAGGGGAAATGGGGGGGTGGGACAGACCCTAGGAAGCCCTGTGGAGGGTTGGAGAGACTGGGAGGATGAGTGAGGTTGAGGGACTGGGGGTCTGGGAAGGGAGGGAGGAGCTGGGAGGAGTTTGGAGGAGTTGCGTGGTGATAGGACAGATGGGAAGGGAGGTAACCAGGACCGGCCATCTTGATAAATCACAGCCCTTCCAAAAACAGACCCCTCTGGTCCCCGCTCCGTGACCACCTGCTGCAGCAGGCCCCACGCTCTGGCGGGGTCTGTGTGGTGGCAGCTGCTAGGACCGTCCGCTGGCTGGACCTGGAGCTTCCTGGCTACCAGGATGGGCCCTGCCCCCACCCTGTGGTCAGCATTATCTTATCCTGCTTGGGGTAGGAAATGAAAGGGAGCCTGGGGGACCCTGCCTTTCCTCCTCACTGTGTCCAGGGGTGGCTGGAGGTGGCATTAAACCGTGTTTGTGTTTCACTCATATCTGGCCAACCAAGGGTCTCAGTGTAAGGGCCCTTCTGGCAAGTGGGAAATCATGGAAAATAAATAAAGATGCTCTGGTCCCACATGAGGAACTAGAAAATGAGTCTCTAAGCAGACGGACCAAACAGGGAGTGGGGGGACCTGGAGGGACTCTGGGAAATGGGAGGAAGTTGGTGGGGTTCAGGGCTGGGGGTATAAAAAGACTGAGTGTCTGGGAGGGTTAGGCAGGGGCTCGGGAGCTATGAAATAGAACTGGGGATGATTGGGGGGGTTTAGTTGCTAGGGAGAGACTGGAATGGAAGGAACTAAGGAGGTGAGAGGAGCTGAGATTCCAAAAGCGGTAGGGGATGTAGGAGGGAAGAGGTGAATTGGGAGAGCCTGGGAGAGGCCAGGAAGGTTGGGGGGGGGGGGTCACTGGAAGGATGTTAGGGCCTGGAAGAACCGTCAGTGACGTTCAGGGGCTGGGAGGCGCTAGAGGCTCTGGGAAGAAAAGAGAGGTGATGTGAAGACGTGGGGTGAGGAGTGGGAGGGGTGGCTGCAGGGGGCAGGGGAGAAAGTGGGAACTACAGGGCAACACGGTGGGGGCGGGGGGCGCTGAGAGACTCTCCTTCACCCGGAGGTTAAAACTGCCCTCTGCGATCAACAGATTTCTCACCTTCTCCCTGTAGAGCCACCAGTTTGGACATTCCCCACTTCCGGGCTAAGTGCAGTCCCTCCCTTCACGCTGGCCCTGTTGAAATGCACCTTCCACGTGGCAGTAAAGGAGACCAGGTCCTCTGCTTACCTGACGCCTTCCAGAGCTCCCAGCCCTGCACCACTGCCCTCAAGGCCACCCCTCCTGTGCACCCACCCCCTCACCGCCACCTCCCTCTCTGTCCTCAAGCCTCTGCGTGCCTTTCTACCGCCCACCGGCCTCACCGGCCTCAAAGCGTTTTAACGCTCCAGACTGGGTCCAGGCTCGGGCTCCTCTGTCCCTGCTGCTGCTGCCTGGAACGCTCTTTCCTATACAGGTCTTAGCCACCCTCTTACTTCTCAGGTCTCAACACAAATTCCACCTTCTCTGGACAGGCCTCTTCAGCCCCTCCTGGATAAAACAGCCCCCCGAGCACTGCAGTCGCTCACGGGCCACATGAGCGCTGACCAGCACCTGCTGTCACGTGACTGTGCCGTCTGTGTGCCTGCTGAGCCCCTCCGCTAGAATATAAGCCTCTGGAGGGCCGACTGCTGTCCTGTTCACTGCCGTGTTCCCCACGCCTGGAGCCATACCTAGAAGATTAGGTGAGGGTTCAGTAAGGGACCGTTGGTTGACTATTGCTGGACACATGTGTTCACACTCATGTTCATAGCAGCGTCATTCACAATAGCCACGGGGCATAAGCAGCCCAAGCGTCCATGGATGGAGAATGGATCAACAAAATGTGGTATGTGCATACAACGGAATATTATTTGGCCTTAAAAAGGAAGGAAATTCTGACATACACTGTCGGAATTTGGATGAACCTTGAGGACTTTATGCTAAGTGAAATATGCCGGTCACAAAAAGGCAAATCCTGTATGATTCCACTTTTACAAGGTACTTAGAGCAATCAGATTCTGAGACAGAAAAGAGGACGGTGGTTTCCAGAGGCTAGAGGTAGGGGGACATGGGGAGTTATTGTTTAATGGGTACAGAGTTTCGGTTTTGCGAGAGGAAAGAGTTTGAAGGTGGAGGGTGGTGATGGCTGCACAAGGCGAATGTCCTTAACACCGCCGACCTGTACACTTAGAAATGGTTAAGGCGGTAAATGTTATGTCACGTGTTTGTACCACAGTCAAACAAGAACATGATTGACGCACTCATGACCGCTGAGTCCTGTTAGCGGATTGTTCATTTTATTAGTATGAAATATCCACCTTAATCTTGATGCCTTTTGTTCTGAATTCTATGTTGCCTGACCTCACTATTGTCACAACAGCTTTCCTCTTTCTTTTGTTCTTGCCTGAGAAGAATATTTTTGTCCATCCTTCCTATGTCAGTATTTCCATATTATAGTTGCTTTTTAGGTGTGTCTCTTGTTAATAGAATATGATTGGATTTTATCCATTCTGAAAGGCTTAGTTTTCTTAATAGGCAAATTTAAGTCACGTAAATGCATTGTGATGGGTATATTTGGACTTATTTTGACATCTCATTTTGTATCTTCTATGTACCATGTTTTTTTCCTTTTTTTTTCTAATTTTAGTTTTTATTTCCATTAGTTATAAATGCACATAAAGAATGAGGTCATTTCCTTCAATGTTTGTTTAGAAAAAGATGTCTGTTGGGTTATGGGGTGTTTTTTTTTTTTTGGCAATCACTTTCTTATTTCCTCTGGAGTTGATTTTTAAAATATTTACTCCTACACAGTAGAAATCTTTCATTTTATAAAGTCCACAATATTACTTTTTTCTTTTGTGGATTGGCTTTTTGTGTTGTGTGTTAAAACTCAAAGCTCATGATCTACAGACCAAACCCAAGGTCATGTACATTTTCTATGTTTATCTCTATAATTTTGATAGTTTCACATTTTAAGTGTCTGTTAATGAATTTGAGTGAATTTGGTGTAAAAAATAAAGTAAAATATTTACTCCTGTATTTCTAAATGACATGTTTGTGTTACTTCTTCCTGATTATTAAACTATCTTGCAGTTTCATCCTGTCCTCCATATTTTGCTCTGCCATGCAGTGGGATATCATTCAGCCATGAAAAAGAATGGAGAACCACAATGCCTGTTGCCTGGTTGAACCTTGGAAACATGCCAAATGGAAGAAGCCAGTCAGATAAGACCATGTGTTATATGATTCCATGTATATGAAATGTATAGAATGGGCAAATCCATAGAGACAGAAAGCAGGTTAGTGGTGGAATTGGGGAATGGCTGATAGTGGGTACAGGATTTCTGCTTGGAGTGATGAAAATGTTTTGGAATTAGATAGCGGTGAGGTTGCACACCTTTGTGGATATATGAAAAACCACTGACTTTACATCTGTAAAATTTACTTAATGGATGTAAGCTATCTCAGTAAAAAAGCAATCTGCATCTCTGTGATCCTTCTGAAGAAGATAAGAACCTTAGTGTCTTAGCTCAGAATCCTATTGAAAGCAAAACTTGTGATAAGGACTCTTGTGTTAGAAGGTTGATCTGGAAATCGTGGCAGGAAGCTGGAGAGAGAGACTGGGAGAGTGAGGGATGGAGAAAAACCCACTATGAGTGTGATATTGAGGTCTCTGCTGTGGGCAGTTTGGGCTCAGTTCCAGTGGGGACCTCTGAGGAGCCTTTAGGAAGCCTCTCAAAATTGTCCACGTGAAGAGCTAATGGGAGAAGTATTTATCCGTCAGCTCCCATGCCCCCTGGTTGAGGGCCGCCTCTGGAGGCATTAACTCCAGAAGTCCTGGAGCAAAAACTGAGCCTGTCATCCAGAGCCCCCCAGGAAGAGCTGGTTGCAGCTTTAGCTGAAATCAGAGGAGAGGCAGGGAGGATGTGAGTTAGGACGCCTGCAGCATCTGATACACGGGAATCTTTTTTTTTAATTGAAGTATTGTTTATTTACAATGTTGTGTTAGTTTCAGGTGCACAGCAAAGTGATTCAGTTGTGTATATATATATAAATATTCTAGGTTATTACAAAATATTGAGTATGGCTCCCTGTGCTATATAGTAGGTCCTTGTTGGTTATCTATTTTATGTATAGTAGCATGTATATGTTAATCCCAACCTCCTAATTTATAACTCCCCCACCTTTCCCCTTTGGTAACAATAAGTTTGTTTTCTGTGTCTGTGGGTCTATTTCTGTTTTGTAAATGAGTTCATTTGGGATACATGATACTCATGACTGCTCTCCATACTCTTCCCTTCCAACTCCCATGTTCTTGTGATCTGAAATTTTAGGACCAGGAACTAAACATAATAACATTAATGATAGTTATTTAGATTTGCCAACACATTTAACTGATTTATTTGCTCACTCTTTCTTATTCCAACCCACTGCTTCTTTCCAAGTTCATTTTTCCTTTTAAGTAATGTCTAAAAATGTACTTAATCTGCCATTACTTTTTTTTTTTTTTTGGCGGTACGCGGGCCTCTCGCTGTTGTGGCCTCTCCCGTTGTGGAGCACAGGCTCCGGACGCACAGGCTCAGCGGCCATGGCTCACGGGCCCAGCCGCTCCGCGGCATGTGGGATCTTCCCGGACTGGGGCACGAACCTGTGTCCCCTGCATCGGCAGGCGGACTCTCAACCACTGCGCCACCACGGAAGCCCCCATTACTCTCAAACGATAGTATTGCCATGTTCACAACTCTAGGTTCAGCTTTTTTATCCTTTATTCCTTTGAAAATATTTCATCATCTCTGGCTTCTAGTACTGTTGATGAAGACTCTGATGTCATATTCTTATTCCTTGTTTTCTGGCACTAGGATTTTTTTGTCTTGATCCTTGATGTTCTGAAGTTTCACTAAAATGTGAAACTAGTATAGATTTTTTGGTTTTTGTTCACCGTGCTTAGGATGTGCTAAGATTTTTCCGTCTAAGGATTTATGGATTTTTTTTTTTTCATTTCTGGAAAATCCTCAGCCATGACTTCTTTAGCAATTCTCTCCATCACTCTTTCTATATATCTGTTCCGGATACATCTGTTTCTATTTTCCTCGTGTCTGATTTTTTTCTTTCATATTTTCCATCTCTCGATCTCTTAGTCATATGTTCTTGGAGATTTCCTCAACTCGAACTTCTAATTCATTATGTCTCTCTCCAGCTCTATTCAGTTAAGATATTCAGCTCACCTTTTCAGTTTTTTATTATCTGTAATTTTAATTTCCCATGTTTGTAATGGATTCTGTCATCTGTCCTACTCTTATTTCACGACCTCCCTTTGTTGTTTTGTGGTTGCTGCTCCTTTGGTTTCTTTGAGGACCTTAAAGATACCTACTTCAAAGGCTTTTCAAATTGCTCCAAAACTTTGTTTTCTCAGCTATCAGTTCTTCCATTTGCCAAGTTTGTTGGCTTCCTCAGTGCTCTGTGATTCTTGGTTGTGAGGTTATCTGGAGGTTCTGCAAAACCCAAGGCCATCTGCTAGTGGCCTCAGCTTGGTCTGTATCTGGCTGGGCTCCAGACCAGGGTTTTCTCAGAAGTGTCTGCTGTGGGCCTCCAACCTCATGTGGATGACACATTTCTGGGACAGTCTCTTTAAGCCTAGTGGCTGTGCTGAGGGCCCAACCACAGGTATGTGGCTTTGGTTTTTGCCACAACCTTGAAGGGTAGACAGAGCTGCTCTGGTTTATCATCACAACTGGCACCACAGATCCTGACACCAGCCAGGCTCAGGTCCCAACCTGGCTTGGCGTTTACTCCATGGCCCACACCCTACAAGTTCAGCCCTGCTCTCTTCCCAGCCCCTGGGGACTGCCAGCTTCAGCCCCTTCTCTCCCTGCGGCCTCCTGTCTTCTTTCTTTTACGGAATAGTCTCCGTTTCTTGTCTACAGACACGTTTCCCCCCCCCCTCATTAATTTTTAACAATCTCACGTCTACGTGTCTGGAGCAAAAGGAGATGGTTTCAACCGTCTTCAACCAGAAGCAACGCGACTGCTCCACATGTCATACGGCTGCTGTTAAGGACACGTGGTTCCACAAGCAGGTCTGCAGAAATGCACACACCCAGAGCTGTATGTTTTTCCTGTACTTGAATTAACAACTACTCACATCAAGATTGTTTGGGCCTGCTGGTGACCAGGGTCTGGCTCAGCCTGGGGCAACAGGATAAAGGTGAAAGCAACATGTCATTTTTCTTGAGAGTCAAGTTTGAAGCATGCATGCATATTTATTTTATTAATTTTATGTAACAGATAGGTAGCCAGACAGATAGATAGGGTGCTTACTATGTGCCAGACATAGGGCGTTTGTTTGTAAGGGCCATACAGACATGAACTAATGTAATGCTTCTTAACAATCCCAGGACACAGATACTATTATTATAATCCCCATTTTACAGATAAGAAAACTGAGGTCCAAAGATGAGTGAGCCATGACTGAGATGCAGAGTCCTATGCTCTGAGCCACTCTCCTATGCTGTGTGTGTGTGTGTGTGTAACACCAGCTTGCACATGGGAGTGGGGGCTATGAAGTCAAACTCTGGCTGTCGTATGACTTTCCACAGCTAGGCATAGGATGAGGAAGGACGGAGGAGTGGCGGACTCAGGGATCTGGCCCACTGACAGGGGTCTCCCGCCCCAGACCAGCTCTGCCCACTTCTCCTCTGTCTGCTCATGTGGCCATGGGGCTGACC
Source organism: Kogia breviceps (assembly GCF_026419965.1). Lineage (NCBI taxonomy): Eukaryota > Metazoa > Chordata > Mammalia > Artiodactyla > Physeteridae > Kogia > Kogia breviceps. The sequence goes on from NC_081328.1 coordinate 10,495,125, forward strand.
TAGGTCTGGCTCAGACACAGCAGCTGAGGGTACCAGGGAGGGCTAGCTGCAGCAGGGGCACTGGGTTCTGTTCTCTCCCATCCTCTCCCAGCCCAGTCCCAGCAGCAGGAAAAATCTGTTCACTGCAGACCGAAGGGCTAACACACCACTCCATAGTTCCACTTCATGTCCAGGGAAGAGAGAGATGGAAGAAGACACAGGAGTAAGGACTGAGGGAAGAACAAAAAAGACAGAGAAACACAGAAATACGGAGAGTCTAGACAAAAAGGTGCAAAGACAGAAACAGACGCAGATGCTGGGAGACAGAGAAACATACACCTGGAGGGCGTCTGAGATGGGAGCTGCTGGGAGATGGGGTGGGAATGAGTCAGAACTGATGTGTGCGGAGGGGTGGCAGTACCTAGAGCCGAGACGCTGAGGCCCTGAGGGGCTTGGGGGCCTTGGGGATTCTGGAACAGAAGGGCCTAGAGCCAGGGGTTCCCAACCTACCGGTGTGGCCCTTCATCCGAGAGTGGGGCTGGGGCTGGAGTAGGTGTGCGGAAGCGTTTCCAGCCTCCTCCCTGGGCTGCTGACCTGGTGTCTGTGGAGCTGGGGACAAATGCCCTGCCTCTCAGTGTCCTCCTCCTGAACAGCACCAGCTGGTCCAACCCCCCACCCCGGGCCAGTGTCAGGTTCCGGGCTGTTCCCTGGGGGAACTTTGATCTGGAAAGAATGAGAGTGACCGAGCTGGCTGCTGCCCAGGGCCGAGCAGTGTCACTGAGACCTGGCCCGGGCTGTCCCCTGTCACCTTCCTGCCCACTGGGACACCGGGCAGTCCCTCCAGGGCTCAGGAGACACAGAGGGGATCTCTCCTGCTCTCCTTCCCCGCTGGTTCTCTCCATCTCCATTTGCTGTTCAATCACTAGTTCCTGCGCTCATGCATCCAGTGGCCCTCCCTGTCACTCACTCGTTCAACAGGCCTTGGGCTGTGGAGCTGCGGGCTGGGCGATGGGCCAGAGGGCTGAGTGAGGTGGGGCCCTGCCCTTTCAGGAGCCCCAAACCGAGATCACTGCTCAAGAGAGACACAAGCCACACATTGGAGGAGGGGGCCAGGGCGGGAGAGGAGGAATGTACTCCAGTGGGCAGGGTGGGACGGCGAGGAGAGACGGGGAGTGCTGCAGGCTTCATCAGGGATGGCTTCCCAGAGGAGGTGGCGTTTAAACTGGGCTCTGCAGGTCTTAAAGGAGGAGCGGGGAGGTTGTCAGGATGACAAGTGGAAAGGATGCTTCAGACAGCGGGACCAGTGCAGCCACAATGGCAGAAATGTGAAGGGTTTGTGCATTTTGCCGGAAGGGCCTTGAATGGCCCCTGAGCCATTCACTTGTTGGTGGAGCAGATCCACGGGCCAGAGGGACAGTTTTGTTAGAGAAAGGAGACTCTGGGGGCTTCCAAGGGAGGCGGCAGCCTGGCGGGCCCTCGTGTTGGCCTCCACCCTCCAGGCCTTCCCAAGGACGGCTCGTGCCCTTGTACACCTCCCTTATCCGCCCCAGCCCCAAGGAGTCTCCAGGACACTTCTGAGGAAGTCCAGCTTGCCTGTGGACTGCAAATGACTCCAGAGGGGCCCTGGCCCAGGTCCTAGCCCAGCCTCCTGCCGTGGCCCGGCCTCCCCAGCCCCCAGCTCACTCTGAGTGACATGGCCTTTTGCCGGGCTGAAAGCGGACCCTGCCCAGCCTGGGGAAGGCCCAGTGAGCTCTAGCCGTGGAGCTCTGGCTCCCCTTCTCCCGGAGGCCATTGAGCCAGGCCCTATAAATAGCCCGGGGAGGGGGAGGGGGAGGGGGCCAGGCAGGGCTGGAGGGGGCAGGCTTTGGGTGGGGGCAGTTGTGGAGGCACGGGGAGAAGGGAGAAAAAGCCCAGAGTTCGAGGCCCGGTCCTGTCCCTGACAACGACTGCTCGCCCCTCTGGGTCTCAGGGTCCTCTGGGCCGGGGCAGCCAGGCTGGCAGAGCACAAGCGCGCACAGGCAGGGACTGTTTTAAGAGGACAGGAGAGACCCCTCCTCCTTCCTGGGTGGCTTTTCAGAGGCCCAAGGGGCAGGATATTAGCTGTGACGGGCCCCAGGCTGAGCCTGTCCTGCCCCAGGGACCACTTCCCCAGTCCCCGGTGGCGGCGCAGGACGAGCTATGGCGAGGCGCCGGCTCTTCCAGCGCCTCGGTTACCCCTCTCGGCGCTGCAGATCCCAGGGTGGGGGCAGGGAGCTGGGGTGAGTCAGCGGAGACCTTTCCGGGCCCTGAGGGGGAGGCTCCTGGAAATGGAAAATGTGAGCCCACAGCCTTATCTGGGCTGGAAGCAGCTGTCTCCACCCCACACCCTCTGCAGCCCCTGCCTTTGCCCGGAAGAGGCAGGCGCCTCCTCCCAGGCTTGTGTGCTGTTTTCTCTTTTCCCTCTGGGTAGCCTGGCTCTCAACAGAGACCCGTGGGAGATGCTCCTCCGCGGGGACCAAGGGGGCCCGTGTTGGTCCAGGAGGGCGGGAAGCTCCACCCTTCTACCCCCTTCCCCCATCAAGACCACCCTTAGAATCTTATATGCAAGTCTCTGCAGAGCACCCAGGATCCGTACCTTCTAGAGACAGACTTCCAGGTCAGGTTAAAAAGCAGCCAGAAATGGGGCACGTGACATGGGTGATCAAACTCACACGATCTACACGCAAACATCTGATATACGTGAGCATATGTAGACCCTCGACCTACACATACAGGCATGTGCCCACCCTGTGTTGACACATGGACCGCAGGCATGCGTACGTGCGTGTCTAGAAACACATTCACCACGGACGAGCAAATGCATGAAAATCCCTCCTAGAACCACGGGTGCTTGAAAATGTGCCCACGCCACATACACGTGCAGGTGAGTGGGCAGGTACTGTAGACTGTACCTTCCACATCTTCCCTCTACACCAGCACTCCCACACAGGTATCGTACACGCAAGCCTGATACGTGCACAGACGCATCCTCGGATACGCGGGAGAAAGAGGAACATTACACATTTACACGTGTGTCCGGCAGCGTGTCCCTGGGATGGAGTTGAAAGGAGGGTTTGGTAGCGGGGAGTTGGAGTGACCCAGGGGGCACAGGTCTCTTCTGTCCTCCCTCCCAGGGGCCTCGGTTTCCAGGATCGGCCCCAGTGGCTCCGATTCAGGCAGGCAGAGCTGTGGGGCAGGGGGCAGAGCCTCTGCGCCCCTCTCCTGGGTCCCGGCTGGAGATGAGGCCCGGGGGCCCCAAGGCTGGCGCACCCTGGGCTCCCACACAGCCTGTACCACACTCCTGCTTCCCTGCTTAACGCTCCTCTTGGCTCCTGAACCCAGCAACGCGTCGGGAAAAGATAAATGCAAGCCCTGTGTCCACACCCCTATGGATCTCATAACAAGGCAATGGTTTCCAGGGCAGAGGCTGGATCTCAGGATTTGGGAGGAGGAGCCGGGGATGGTATGTTTGCCGGGACGGAGGGGCCCAGTCCTGGAGTGTGTTTCTCCGTCGACTCCCTGTTAGCCTATTCCCTGTGGGTGCCTGCAGCTGGGAACCCTGAGGAGTGTGGCATGGCTGCCTTCACACACCTTCCCAGTTACAAAGGCAGACTGCCAGGCCCATTGGCCCGTCCCAGCAGGCTGAGGGCTACATGGGGGCCATGGCAGGGCCAAGCGGGGTCTGACAGATAATGGGTCTGGCCTGCCCCATGACTTGCCAACCTGAGCCCTTCCTGGCAGAGGGGCTTGGGGGGGGGGCCGAGGTGACCAGTGAGGTTGGCAGCTGCCTTTGACTCAGTGCAAAGGCTGATGTGACCTTGGACACAGGCCCTGTGTGGTAGCTGTGAGCCCCCTCTAATGCATCCTCTCTGTGACCCATCTTCCTGAGTCCGTCCATCCGCGAGTGCTGTTGGCTGCACTGGCTCTCCAATGAGTCCCCTTTCCCAGGCATTCAATCACACAGTGTTTATGGAGTACTTTCTTCTCTTTTTCGGAGTACTCTCTAAAGCCAGCTGCCTCTCCAGTTGTGGGAATGGATGCACAGCGGAGACAGCCCCTGCCTTCTGAGGATGGGCTCCGACACGTGCACGCGAGCGTGTGTACGTACCTCGCCCGTGCACGGGGACCAGGGTGCAGAGGGTGAGGGGCGGTCCCAGGTAGGTGGGCCCAGGACCACAGAGGACTGCACCAGCCCACTTCTTAAGTCCTTTGCCCTCCCCGTAAGCCCTATGTGTGTTCTCAGAACCTCAGGAGTCTGGGAGCGGATGGGACCTTCGGGGCTAAGGGCTGGAGGCGGGTGGGGCTATGGAGAGGGCCTGGACTGAAGGTGGAGGAGTGGGAGTTGTCAGTATGGGTGTGTGTGGGGGCGGGGGGGGTGACACCACCCAGAAAGGGTCTGCGGGTGAAAGCGGGACAGGCCCAGCTCAGAGCCCTGGGGACCACGGTTAAGGGATGAGTGAAAGCACAGTCACTCAGGAAGGGCACCGGGGAGAAGGCAGGAGGGGAGGCAGGAGGGCTGGTCCTCAGGGGCTCCTGCCAGAGGGCCATGAGGGTGGCTCTGGAGAGCTCCCAGGAGCAACTCCGGGGGTTTGGAGCCTCTGGGCGACCTGGGGACAGGAGGGGCTGCCCAGACTTGGCTGGGTTTGACTGTTGCCCCCAAGGGGTGCCGGGAGCAGAGCCAGGGCTCTGGGTTCCAGTCCTGTCTTTGCATACCTTGCTGTGTGACCTGGGGCCTGTCCCTGTCCGTCCCGGGGCCTCAATTTCCCCGTCTTAGGTCCCTGGCTTCATGGTTTTGGCTTGGCTGGCATTTGATTTCAGGAGGTACCTGGCAGGGGACACGGGAAGGCTTGTCCCCAATCCTGCCCCCAGCCCAGCACCAGAGCAGATCAAGGGACCAGCAGACAGTGAACAGGTCGGAACCTGGGGAGGGGAAGCTGGAAGGGCAGGTGCCAGAGACCAAAGGACTTGGCAGGAGGTCCTCGTTGCTAGCCTGCTGACATCAGGGCTGGTGAATGTGGAGGGAGGTCAGCTGGGTCCATCAGCCCTCACCTCCCCCACAGTCTGGTACTGGGCAGGAGCTGAGCCAGGGGAGGGTGAGAGGAGGGGCCTTGAGGGGGCAGCAGAGAGGAGCCCCTGGGGCCTGGGATAAGCATCAGCCTCTGAGCCGAGCTGGCAAGGAGCCAGCTCTTGGGTGGTGCTGGTCTTCAGTGGCCCCCTCCCCACCCTAGAATCACCTCCTCCTCCCTCCCTTCTTCTCTCCCTGACCCTCTGCCCCTCCTCCTCCCACTCCTGGTTCATCTCTCGTCTCCTAGGCTCATCTCCGGACTCAGTGGTCTTACTGCCGAGGGAGAGGGGCCAAGGGAGGTGGCTTGCTTCTTGTACTGTCTGCCCAGAACCCACCGTGAGCCCCATCTCTGCCCTTGACAGAGTTCCTACTGCAGCCGCAGATGGAGTTCCTGCCCAGCCCCCAAGCAGCCCCACCCCAAGCAGTCACAGTGGATAAGGAGATAACCCAGCTGAGGTGGGAGAGTGTGGATGGATCCTGGGCAGCCAGTCTCTAGATTCTATCACCTATTAGGGTTCCCACTCTAGAGACCTGGCCAGACTTCCTTCTCCTGGAGCCTGGGAGAGAAGGCTGGACCCCTGCCCCCCCACGACCCTCACCTATGCTGCCAGCCCAGGCCCAGGCCCAGGTGTACATCCACTGTAGGGCCAGGGACCCAGCTGTCCAGCCCCTCCCAGACTTCCCCACCTGGTCCTTCCTCAGGTCCTGCAAAGGAAGAGGCTGGGCTTTTCTGGCTGAGAGCTGGGTCTCTGAACTCCAGGCTCCCGGGCTCAGACCTGGAGGGGCTCTGAGTGTTACTCGGGGCAGAAGCTGCAGCAGCCAGCCTCTCTCCTAGTCTCTATCAAAGATTCTACCCCGAGAAAGAATGCAGGGAGCAATTTGGCTCACCCTGTCCACACAGCTACTTGGAACATACACACACACACACACACACACACACACACACAAACAACGTGAACGCCTTTTGGCACTTGACTTTCTCATGAAATAATTGCTGGAAGGCTCCTTGGATTAGGTAACCCAGCGTTCCTTCCTGTCCCCACGGTGGAGGGGGGAAAGGGGGAACCAGCGTTCAGCATCTGTTAGGCTGATCCAAGTTCCTTTGGGGCAGAGCAGGCCAGTCCAGGAGGTCTGTGGCTGCAAACATCTTTGGAAGCCTAGTGTGATGGGAACAAGCCTTTCGGACCTCTCGTTCCCCAGTCATCTGGCTGTGCCTGCCCAGCCACCGGGCCTCCTCCAGGTGGGCCATGCCTGGGAAGGAGAAGGCTAATCAGGAAAGATCTTTTTTGCACAAAGAAGGATGGGATGTTCCCATTTTTATTTTAAATCAATTTTACAATATATGTGGGAACGTACAGCATCTTTGCCCATCATCCTATCATTCTGAAGCAACAGCTGTTTTCACTCCTCCCTTTCTTGGGACGGTTGTGGGGTGGGGGGTATGGAAGGGAGGAATATCTGGGTTCAGGCATGAAAGGAGTGTTGAGAGGGAGTCGAGGTGGGAGCCCCGGCCTGTGGATACAGACCAGGGACCAAGGCTCTGATGGAGGGAGGGGGTGATTAATCCCAAGGTCGCCGATCCTAGGATTTGGAGATTGGGCCCTAAGCACGCTCTCTCCTCTGTCTCTAACCTCAGTCACTCATGGATCCCCTAGCAGGGGCCCCTCAGTGAGCCCCAAGACCCTATGACCACCGGCAATAAGGATGCAAAGATCTTGCTACACAGAGTGGGTCTGGGTGGGGAGAAGGCATAGTTGCAGAGTCAGGGAGGGACCTCACCACCTGTCTCCTTCTCCCTTAGGTCTTATAACAGGTGCAAGAAATTCCAGGCAAAGATCCCACAGGTGAGTATGTGTTTGTGAGGGCCGTGTGCACGGCGTAGAGTGGGCAGTGACGGGCACAGGGTGAGGGTCGGGGTTCTGGGTTCTGGGAATTACTGCTGCGGCTCTCAGGTCTCCCTGAGCAGTGAGGGGGGTCCCTACCCCCAGTAGGACCTGGGCCCTGCGAGTGAGAGCCCCGAAGGAACGCATAACCCACGTCCGCGGTCTCCGAGGTCAAGTCCATTTGGGGATCTAGGCCTTCTTCAGGTGGCCCGCATCCCCTCCCCCAGGCCGCACGCCGTTCCCCCAGGGTCAAGGGGGCCTCGGCCTCCGCACTCCCTGTGCAGCTCCGCACCGCGGAAGAGGAGAGGCGGAGTGAGCTCTTCTCCTCCGGCGCCACCAGGGAACCCCCCCCCATCCCCCACTTCACTGCATCCCTCGGGTCGACGGGACAGGGGCTGTCCCCCCGAGCCGCCTGGCCCCGCCCCCGAGGCCCCGCCCCCGCGCGACGCCCAGTCCCCCGGCTCGCGGGGCCCGCCCCGCCCCCTACCCGCCCCTCCCACCAACCCTCGGGCGAACCCGGCAGCGGGCATCCAGTTGCTGCCCGGAGCTTCGGAGGTCGACTGCTCGTTCGGCCAGACCCGATCTCTCTCACACGTAAGCGCTCTGCCCCGCTATGGAGCCGGCCCCCGACTCCGAGGAGGCGCGCACGGTGCGCGAGGCGCTGGGCCGCTACGAGGCGGCGCTGGAGGGCGCGGTGCGCGCGCTGCACGAGGACATGCAGGGGCTGCAGCGCGGCGTGGAGCAGCGCGTGGCCGAGGCGCTGCACCTGGCCGGGCCGCTGGCGCGCACGGTTACCGAGCTGCAGCGCGACAACCAGCGGCTGCAGGCGCAGCTCGAGCGCTTGACGCGCCAGGTGGAGGCGCTGGGCTTGACGACCGGGCTGGCCCCCGCGCCCGGGACGCCCAGCCCTCCGCCCGCGCCTGGCGTCCCGGACCGCGCGCCCCGTCTGGGCACCGCGCGCTTTGCCAGCCACGCCACCTTCTCGCTGTCCGGCCGAGGCCAGGTGAGCCTCGGGGAGCGCCGGCGCCTGTGCGCGTGCGCCGGGGGAGGAGGGCTCCGCGACCCCCGCCGCGCCTTAGGTCCCGAGTGCGTGCGCCTGCGGGACTGGGCGCTGCCCTGCCACCCGCCGCTGCGGCTCCGGCCGCCATCCGGCGAAGCACCGGCTTAGCCTGCCCGCTGCACCTGTCTTGGGCCCCCTCCCTTCTTTGCAGCCGGGCCCTGTTCGCCCCAGGTTCTGTCGCCCTCTCTCCGCTGTCCCGTGGCATTAAGGGCTTGGGCGCCGTTTAACACCGCCCGGGGCCCGGCCGCTGTGTTGGGGTGGTCAGCAACCCCCCCCCCCGCCCACTCCCACACCTCCATTGACGCGCCCCCTGCGATGCCGCTTCACTGAGGCCTGACGGTTCAGGTTATTGATTAACCCAGATTGAGAACTCAAGCCCGGGTGTGTGTTGGGGGCAGGAGGACGCCGTCTGTTGGAGCTCAGCCGGGCAGCGGCGTTTGGGAACTCGCAGGGGGTAAATCCTTACCTTGAAGGGAGAGACAGACGGGGTGGCGGTGGGGGCCGGGGGAACCAGTCGTGAGCAGTCTAGATTTCCGGGGTCAGTGACCGACTAGAGGCCCACACGGCGTGGGTGTGGGGCGGGGGCCGGTGTGGACCAGTCACTCCCCTGAGCCTGGGGCCTCCTGGAGCGGCGGGTAAGAAGGTTCCCATGGTGTGTGCAGTGGCCCTTAGGTGGGATTTCCCGCCCTGCTAGGCGTGTGCTCCGGGGTTGGGGTGCCAGGGTCTGGGTAGTGTGCACCTGCAGCTCCTCCTTGGTTCAATCCATCACGCCTTCAGATCTCTTGTGTGGGCTGGGCTGCACCTCCAGGGGCCAGGACGAGGGGGATCAGATGAGCCCCTGCCCCTGGAGGTCCCAGCCAGGGTGGGCGATGGCCCCTGACCGAGCAGTACCAACATCGCGGGCAGCCAGAGCAGATGTTCTGCTCCAAACACGATTGTCCCGTCCTGGTGGGTGTCTCTCGGGCCGGCTTTGTGCTGGAGGCCAGGGACCTGCTGCTGCTTGTGCAGGGGGCAGTGTGTGGGGCTGTGCCTGCCGCCTCAGAGAGGCTGGAAACACTCACCGGCCAGAGGCGAGCCTGCTCCGCTGGGTATGAGCGTAGAGGGAGGAGTTGTGAAGGCCCCTGGATGCTGGGCGGGGGAGTTGGGCTTCGCCTTGAGGGGTGGGGTGAGAAGTTCTTAAACATGCTGGTGGCAGAGCTCCTGGGTGTCCCGGTGCTCCGTGCGAAGTGCCTAGAAACGGATACACTTAATTCTGTCCTATAAGCGTGACCACGGTTTGACCGTGGTATAAGATCACCACTGTGAGCTCACACGTACCTAATAAACTGTGTCATCGGCTGTTTCTGAGATTTTATTTTAACACACATTTGCTACTTGTCTGCTCGTGGAAGCAGCTGTCCAAGTTTTTGAAAAATGCTTTCAGAGTCGTGTAAATAGGTACATGAATTCACGCAAATATGTGAGAGGAATGTCTCCAGTCATCTAAGTTTTCTCAGTTGGGAATGGCCATTAGTCACGTGGAGTGGGCTAGTCCTCTTGGCTATGGGGCTAGTGGGCGAGGGGCACCGGGCAGGGGAGGGACAGTGTCCTCCTCGTATCCAGCGAGGTCCCTCATGGATGGATGGCAGGTTGGAGGTTGGCTGGAGACAGCATAACTTAAATGTGGTGGTCCAAGGAGAGGACGGCCAGAGCTTGGGGAGCCCCGCGGGGGGACTCCCGAGTCACACGTCTGGTAGAGATGCTGGGTTCCATTTGAATTGTGCTGAGGGTGTGAGGCTGTGGGACATCCTGGCGAAGGTGTCCCCGAGCAGGCGGAGTCACAGATCCGGTCGAGGCCGGAGGTCAGGGGGACATCAGGGCAGAACTGGTGGTTGAAGCCCTAGAATGGGTGAGGTCTTCAGGGCAGCCGTGCAGAAGGAGAGGGTGAGGCCAGAGCCCTGGGCGGAGTCCAGGGAGCTGCCAGGGAGCTGGGAGGCCCTGGAAAGCTCATTCTTAGACATGGAGAGAGGGAAGTCCTTCTGGAAGAAGAGGTTGGGGGTCAGCAGGGATGCTGTCCCTCGTTGAGGGATGAGGATGGAGACACAGTAGAAGAGTAGGTTCTGGACTTCACAAAAGCCTGAAGGGAGGTGGAACAGCCAGCAGAGTTAGAGCACTGTGGGTAGAGGATGGTCGGGGTCTCTGGCGGGGTCAGAGGCTCCCTGGGCCTGAGGCAGCTTCTCCCTGCCCGACCAGAGGCGCTGGTCCCCACTTCTCTTGCAACCCACCTCTCTCTCGCCCACCCGGGCTCCGCGCCAGTTTCTGGCAGGGAGGGGTGCTGTACAGTCATCCACGCGTTCTTGCTCATGGGCCGTTACCGGCCGCTTGTGAGCGGACACTTGGTCGTGAACAAGGAATCGGGGCTCCAGGGTGAGACTGGGAAGAGTCTCAGCTGGGCCCGGGGCTGTCTGGACTCTCATACTCCCATATTCCCGCGCGTGTGTTGCCGGGGCTCGGGGGGCGGGGGCAGGGTGGTCTGGGCAGGAGGGTCTCATCTGCGCACAAAAGCCAGTGGTGGCAGTCGTCAGGCAGTGCGGAGGCCGGTGTTCCACTGCCCGTCTGTAACAGGCAATGAAATTTAGAGACCCTTGGTTGAGACCCTTTTGCTTCCTGCGGTGTCAAACCAGGGACTGCAGGGGTTGGAGGTGGGTCGTATTCAGCATATACTTATTCTCTGAACTCAATGCAGGGTTGATCTAGTAATCCAATTCTGAGTGCACAAACCTTGACCTTGCTAGGTAGTGAGTAGCCAGGGGGGCTCTGGGAGGAGGGAGAGGGCAGGGCAGTAGGGTGGGAATAATCCGGAGGACTCCCTGTAGGAAGCCTGAGACCCTGCAGCAAATGGGAGCTGCTCTGGGCACACTTGCTTTGAGGCCTTAGGGACAATCTCCCAGCTGGACCTCAGTTTCCTTGCATCCAAGGCGGATTGACCCACCCCTGTTTGGCCCCTGTGCCGAGTGGGCTGCGTAGTTATAACAGTGACGTCAACCCGATCGGTTCGTAAGAGTGTCCACAGAGCCACAGCTGTGGTCTGGCTAGTGGAGGGCAGCCTGAGGCCAGGCTTGGTCCGGGAGGCTGTGCCAGAGTTGGTCCCTGGAAATGTCCTCAGCTGAGCTGGAGCCACCGGGTCCCCACGTGGGACAGCCAGGAGCAGCATCGAGGTTCGATGTGAAAGAAACCAGACTTGCCTTATCTGCCTTCCTTTCCCAGACACACTGTGTGATAAGAGTTAAATGCTTTGGGTAGAAGTTTGAATTGAGTCTTTAAAACTGTGGTGTGAGGGAAGAGGAGGAGGAGGAGGACAGAGCAGCCCTGTTAGGGGCTCAGGATGGGGGTTCTGGCTGCTTGTGGGCTGTGCTAGGCACGCAGACGTGCTCCCCTGCCCAGGCGCGTGAGCCCACGTGGGGTCAGGCAGCCCCAAGAGTGCCTGAACTATTATTCCTGGCCTCACAACAGCGTTTAAACACTTCCCCAGGGAGAGGGTCCCTGAAATCAGGCTCACCCCCCCACCACCCCTCCCTGTAACATTCCCAGGCCTGGGCTTCCTCACCCTCCCCCTTCTTCAAACAAAGCCCAGATCTTGGGAGTGTGAGAGCCAGCTCCCCGGGACCCGTCTCATCCCCAGGGCTCTCCAGTGACTTCTACTCTGACCCCGGCACAGAGAACCCACCCCCTTCCCTTCCCTGTGGCTGAATCAGGCTGCCCCCACCAAAGGAAGACCACTGGGGGAGCATGCATGCTGGGGGCCCTGTGGGTGGCCTCAGGGACTCAGATCCTGCTGGAGCAGTTACCCCGCTCTCCCCCTCCCCTGGCTAAGATGGCCAGGGCCCTGCCTCACAAATTTGTCTTGAGCTGTCCTTACTGCTCCTGGAAAGCATGAGCGCTTTGTGGATAGAGCCCTGGGTCGGGGTAGGAGACCCCAACCTTGACTCTGCTGCTGCCTTTGGTCACGGGGTGAGGTTAGGCATGACCCGGGGTTGGAGGGTGATCTCTGGATGGGTTGAGCGAGCAGCGGGGTCCCAGTCTCGCGGATGGGGTAGTGAGGGGAGTCCGGCCTGCCAGCGTGAGTCAGCCCCATCCCCTTTCCCTCCTGCTTTGCCGGAGACCCCTTGCCAGGGATCCAGCTGGTCCAGGACCTACTTCCTGCCCGATTGTGGCATCTGGTCCCCCTGGGGCATCATGGGGTGGGTACGGGGCCTGCAATGTGCGGGGACAGGCGTCTGTGGGGGGCACCCCCAGAGAGACCCACATTCCTGGGAAAATGGTTTCACCAGTGGCCAGGCCCTCCGGGCCTCCGCCTAGACCTGCGGAACCTGTTGGACTAGAGGAGAGTGAGTGGGCGGGACGTGAAGCCCCCAGAGCTGTGCGCCCTGGTGATGGGTGGGGGCTGGGTTCAGGATGGACTGGCTGTTTCTCCTCTCTCTGCCGAGCCGAGCCGGCTTCAGGTTAGGCTCTAGGGGTGCCCTCCCCACTCCGAGGTGTCAGGAGACGCCCCCTCTTCTCCAGTGTTCCTGCGAGTGGGGCCGGCCCCGTCCTGGAGTCACCTCCTCTCCAAGCCCAGGCTCTCCCCAGGCTCGAGTCCTGTCCTCTCCCACTTCCCCAGGGTCCCCACGCCACAGAGGGTCCCATCACCCGGCTGGAGCCTTTCTCGTAGCCTATAATCATTGTCCTACCTCCTCCACCTGGAGGAGCCCCTCCCCCCGCCCCTCATGGCTGCAGGTATTGTGTCTCCATCGTTCCGAGGCTGTCTCCTGCACCCACCCCCACCTCTGATTCAGCTCCTAAACCGTCACCAAGAACCTCTTTTTTTTTTTTTTTTTTTGCTAAACCCAAAGGAGCTTTTTAGATCTCGTCTTGACCTTCTTTTTCTTGACCTGAGGCCACCTCTGGAGCCGCTGCCACCCCAGCCTTCTCGACACACTTCCACCTGCCTTTCTCCACGTCCTTCTGGTTTCCTTCCTCCCGCCTCTGGCTGCTGCTTCTTATTCTCTTCTGCAGGCACCTCTTCTGCCCCCAGATGTGGTACCCATCTCAGGCCCCATCGGCCCCGAGCCTGCTGTGCTGCAGATGTGAGGCCCCTGTTTCTCCATCGTTTGTCCGTCCTTCCTCTTAAACTTCAGACTCAAATATCCAGCTACCTCCTGACCTCAACCCCCTGATGCCTCAAGGACCCCTTACACTCATCATGTCCCAGATTGAAGTTCTTATTTTCCCACCGATCCCCCCGCTGCCATAGTCAAGTCAGCTGGGCCCAAAGCCCAGGCTTGGAAGAGGTGTGACTCCCCCGTCCCTCCATGTCCAGTTACTCTCCCCAAACCTTTGAGTCCTTTCTCACCGCCCCATCTCTCCTCCCAGGTCCCCATGTGGGACTAGTGAGGTGACTGGCCATCTGGTCACCCCCTTCCATGGCGCTATGTCACTGGCTTCTGAAGGATATTCCTAAAACACAGCTGACGACCTTCAGTTCCTTCTTGTCCAAGGAGTCAAGTCCAAGTTCTCCAGGCTGGCACCTTGGGCTGCATGGTGCTTCTCCAGCCACCAGATCAGACTGCTTTGTGCCTTGCTGTCTATCTGCTTTGGCAGATACTAGTCGCTTCCACTCCTGGTCCACCTAGCTTACTCTAGACTGGCGCTCAGCTACCCCTGCCTCTGGGAGGCTCTTCCTGACCCACTGGGCTGGATGAAGTCTGTCTTAGGCACACACCCTCACGCTGGCTTGATATCATCTGCTCGCAGCCCTGGCTCCCCCACCAGACTGACCCCCCCCTCCCCCAGCGGGGTGGACACCTCTTGCACTGGTTGCAATGATAGCTGAGCCGTCGGGGGGCCAAGGATGGGCCTTTGTCATTCTGGGAACCTGGTAGACAAGGGGGCTGGGTAGTCTGGAGGCGTCTAAGGAGAGGTACGGCCACCTCTCAAGCCACTCATCGTGGGCTCTTAGTAGAGCCCCGGATCGGGGTCTGCCTGTGTTTTCCTCTTGCAGGGCAGACCCTACCAGCCTCACAGATGCTCCAAGCCCTCCAACCTTCCTCACTGTGAGAAGCCAAGGTTGAGGAGAACATCCCCCCTGGCCACAAATCTCAACTGTTTCTCACTGTGTAACCTTGGACTGCACACATCCCCTCTCGCAGCCCTCAGGTCCCACCTGTAAAATGGGTGTGGTGGCGCCTTCACGGGGGGACAGAAGCAAGTTGGTTTAAGTGACGCTTAGCAGATGCTGAAATGGCAGAGGCTTTGCATAACTTACTCCCTCATCTCCAACAGGGGAACCGACCCAGAGGGGGCACGACCTCACCTGGGTCACCTGGTGGCTGGCGACACAGCCAGCGTGCCAGGTTCCCTGCTGGCTCTTGGTCTTGGCTCTCTCTCTGCATGACACCCCCCACTGCTGTAGCCCAGAGGAGATGGAGGGGCCCCACGGAGCCAATCAGGCCTCCGTACTCTGGACATCCAGGCAAATCCTGTGACCCTGCAGCGTGAGGGCTCCCGGGCCCATTGTTGGCCCAGGAGGACCTTATGTCGCTGGGCTTGGGCTGCTCCCACACAGGCGGCCCCCGAGATGAGCAAGGGCCAGGCTCTCCGGACCCCAGGCATCTGGTCCAGCCTGGGGGAAGGGGTAGGGCGCCTTGCACACGCTTTCAGGACTCCCAGTCTTGACATTTGTCCCTAGCATTTGGGGGGTCTGGGATGAGCCCCGTGGAGGTGTTTGCCTCCAGGATCCTGTGGGCTTAGCAGGTGAGACTGAGTCCTGTGTGACCTTGGCCCGTCACTGTACCTTCCTGGGGCTGTCTCTCTCAAAAGTGAGTGGTGTTTGCCCTGTCAGAACCAGGGGGGTTGCAGGCGGCGCGGGCGGCTGGCCCCGGCTGACTAGGCCTCGGTGGTGTTTGTCTCTCTGTAGAGCGTGGATCACCAGGACGAGGCCGGCGAGTCGGAGATGAGAAGGACCTCAAACTCGTGCATCGTCGAGAACGGGCACCAGCCTGGGGCAGGTAGGGCTGATGGCAGAGGAGAGCGGGCCGGGTAGCTTTGGGGTCAGGGCCTCGGCCACGCCTCTGTGCCAGGCCACCCCTTGTCAGGGATGGAGGACTTGAGCCTAAACCCCAGCGGGTGGGGAGGCTGCCAGGAGAGCAGCCTCATTCATTGTGAAGTAGAACTTTGTAAACACAGAAGAAAATGAGAGATCTCGGAAGGTGGTGAGCTTCCCTGTTTCTGGAGGAATGCAAGCAAGGGCTGAGGAGTCGTCCAAGCACTCAACAGGGTAGAAAGTGGACTGATAGGCGACTATTTATTGAACTGTGTATGAGGGAAAGTTGGAGCAGATGCCAGCTCTGGTTGGAGCAGCGAGACGTCCCCAGCAGGGAGAGGTCAGGGAGGCTGGAGAGGTCAGGGAGGCTGGAGTGGTCAGGGAGGCCTTCCTGGAGGAGGTGGGAGGAGGGTTCACAGAGACTGGAGTCCTCCTGGGAGGGTCTGAGGACCCTGTGGATGCCACGGCTGACACACCCCCGACCCTGCTGGTCCCATGTTCCAGGTCCAGGTGATGGACCCCCTGAGACCACCCAGACTGTCCCGGCACCAGAGCCCCGCAAGCCTCGCCCTGCGAGCCTCTCCTTGCGGCTGCCTCACCAGCCAGTCACGGCTGTCACGCGAGTCTCCGAGAGGTTCTCTGGGGAGACGTCAGCCGCAGCTCTGTCGCCCACGTCTGCCGCCATCCTGGGGGGCCTCAGCCCCAGCGAGGCCACCACACCCTGGATTCCCAGTCCCAGTGGTAGGAGCAGGAGGGCATGGCCTCAAAGTGGGAGGGAGGGCAGGGGCTGGGGGCGGTTGGCAAGAGACTCAGAAAACCTGGGCAAGCCCCAGCCCCCCTCTGCTGTCACTGCGACCCCGCTTCCCTCGCTCATCTGCTCCATCAGATGGGGCCATCTTTCCAGACTCCTCCCCCCAGAGACGCTGTAAAGTAGCATCGTCCCCCACGGGAGACGACTGTGGCTCCTACTGCAGGTCGAGGCTGTGGTTAGACGGTGGCCTCTTACCCTGTACACTGTGGCGTGGTCCCCGGGGCCTGTCTTGGGCCTGGGGTCAGGCCTCAGTGGTGTGTCCTAGGGTTGGGCTGTGTGGGTTTCCAGAATGAGGGCTTGGGAACAAAGTGTTTGCTGGATACGCAGCACAAGAGGCCCTGGGCTCTGTGCTCTCAAAAGCGGGGCTGGGGGCGGGGGACGCTTTAAAAGACCTCTTTTATGTCATTGCTCTGTTCCCAGCATCCTTTCTCCTCAGCTGTTGGCCGAGGCAGGGCCAGCTTAGCCCAGGGGTCCTGCCCCTGCCCTGAGTGACACTGGGTAAACGGCACAGGGCCAGGTCAGAGGAAGGGAGGCTGGCAGTGGTGACCCTCCCTGAGGCCAGGGTTTGTCATTTCTCTCCCTTGCTTTGTCCCGAAGAGAAGAATTCTCCTCTCCAACGGTCTTTGTCCAGCTCTGGCTACGGGGCAGTGACGGCCAGCAGGAACAACGACAGGTGAGTCGGGGCCCCAGTGGGGGGAGGTCAGCCCTCCCCAGACAGCATCTGGACTTTGCCTCGAAGCCAGGCTGCCCGGGGCCCTGCGGGGAGCTCCCCGAGCTGACCCGGGATGAGGCACCCTCCTGGGCTTGGCTCCAAGGTCACTGGGTGGGGTTTGAGCAGAGGACATGAGCCTGCGGGGCTAGGTGGAGGGTTTTGTTTGCAGAATTTGGGCCTCGGGCTGGTTTCTCTTAGGACCCTTGAAAGCAAGTCTGTGCAAAGATTGGAGGGCGTGTCTCAGTCCCCACAGGAGGATGGAGCAGTGGGACCATCTCCCACTTTCCTCTCCACCCATCCTGCTTTCCTCCCGCCCGCGGCTGAGGAGGTCTCTAGGCTGGGGCAGGTCTGCTGCCTCCTGGCCTGTGGCTGTCCCCATGCTCCCCCAGGCCCACTGGATTGTGATAGGAGCTGGGGACAGAGGCTGGCTTGGCTTTTGTCCCCCCTTTCAGTAATAAAAGGAGAATTGTGACTTTCTGGAAAACTGTTGCAAGGGAGAAACAAAGGGGGTCTTTTTCGTGGTGGTGAGGAGGGGGCCTGGTCTCGGTGGGGCCGGTTCTGTGTACACCTCCCGCGAGGAGGATGCCCCCTGTTCAGCCCAGGCACGGACACCTGTGGGGGGTGACGGTGCTCGGAGAGGGGCCCCGCTGCCGGCCAGGCCTGCCTCGGACAGCAGCTCGGCTTGGAAAAGCTGCAGAACCGGTTGAGGGCTAGAGCAAGGGGTGCTTCCTCCCTGCCTGTAGCCCGGTTGCTGCCTCATTCTACATTCAGTGGGGTGGGGGCCCCAGGGCCCAGGTGAGCTAGTGATGGGCGGGTCTGTGTTCCTGACTCCGTGGTTCTCTCCTCAGCCCACCTCTGGTGACGCCACCCCAGTCTCTCCCACCCCCGCAGCCACCAGCCACGGCTCAGGCCCATCAGCAGGGGGAACGTCGCCGTGAGCTGGTGAGGTCGCAGACGCTGCCCCGCACCTCGGGGGCGCAGGCCCGGAAGGCGTTATTTGAGAAATGGGAGCAGGATACAGCTGGCAAGTACGGATGCTCTCACCCCCCGCCCCCCAGACCAGTCTGGGCCCCCAGAGTCGGCCTGGGCCCAGACTAGGGTCAGGCGGGCACAGCACGGCAAAGCTGGCCCTGTCCAGTTCCCCAAGATGTGACCTCTTGGGCAAGACACAAGGTCAGGGCCAGCTACGGAGCAGGCTGAGGGATAGGAGGCCCCAGCTGTGGGAGGAGAGGAGGGGCCCGGGGCCCCCTTCCCCCAGTCCTGGAGGGGCCCCGGCTGCCCTCACACCCACATTCCTCACCCAACTGGAGAAGCTGGAGGTGACACAGCGAGGCCAGCCCCCATCACGCCCCACCCCCGCTCCCATTAGAGATGGGATCCACCTCTGCGCACATGTAGCCAGCCCTCCTGTCCGCTGGTGGTATTGATGCCTGTTGCTCGTGGGCTGCGGCCCGGGCATATTTGTGACGACCACCCCACCCCCCACCCCCCCGTCCCGTCCCGCTCCCAAGGCTCTGACTCTAGGAAGTCGGAAGGGACACCCAGGAAGTGTCCCGCTGACCCAGACAACCTGATCTCGGCCGTTAAGGAGTGTCCTTGGGGCCCAGAGGAAGAAACCGTCGCTCCAGGCTAGGAAAGAGGGAGGCTCAGAGGAGGCGTGGGATGAAGGGAAGCGCGGGGAGTGTGCTCCAGGCAGACGGCAGGGCCGCGGGCCGTGCGACCTCAGGGCCTCTGCCCCGGGATTGCCCGTGTGGGAAGTGAACAGGGGACCTGGGGGCTGGAAGGGATCTGGTCCTGCCAGACTCCATCAGGGGAGGCTGTGCCCTGGGACGGGGGGCTGGGAGGGTTGCAGGCTGCCTGGGTGAGCAGGTGCGGCGCGTTCTCGGAGTAGATGCGTAGTAGCAGTAGCAGTAGCAGTAGCAGTAGTAGGCCCAGCAGGCCTGCCCTCTCTCTGCAGGGGGAGGGGCGAGACCCGGGCGAAGCTGAAGCGCTCGCAGAGCTTCGGCGTGGCCAGCGCCAGCAGCGTCAAGCAGATTCTGCTCGAGTGGTGCCGCAGCAAGACGCTCGGCTACCAGGTGAGCCCGGCCCAGCCGCTGGGAGCCCGGCCAGAGGTGGGAGTGGGCACTGCGCCCCCCCCCCCGCCACTCTTGTTCCCCTGGCCAGGACAGGAGCCCCAGTCTGGGGCGGAGGGGTAGGAGCTGGAGAAACTGTACCCTCCCGATCGGTCCCCAGCCGCTGCAGGTGGAGTCCAGCAGGCGCGGCTGGTTGCTGAGCTGAGTGGATGGTGGCCCTGCGGAGGGGCTGGGAGGACCTGCTTGTGGGGTCGAATCAGGTGGAGGCGCCGTACTCCCCCTTACCTGCCTGCGTCGGCCTCGCAGCACGTGGACCTGCAGAACTTCTCCTCCAGCTGGAGCGACGGGATGGCCTTCTGCGCCCTGGTGCACTCCTTCTTCCCCGACGCCTTCGACTACGGTGCCCTGAGCCCCACGCAGCGGCGGCAGAACTTCGAGCTGGCCTTCACCGTGGCCGAGTGAGTATGGCGGGTCCCCTGGCTGCCGGCACCTCCCAGTCCCCGAGCCCGAGTTCTGCCCTGCGTCCCTCACGGGGGCCGGCAGGACGGGGGCAGCTGTCCGCAGAGCTGAGAGCCTTGAGGCCACCCAGTCTGTCGCCTCCCGTACAGATGGAGAGACTATGGCCAGGAAGGGGGCATTTTCCCCAGGCCACCCGGCACTCAGCGGTAGAGCCAGGCTCTCTCCTCTTCTCGTGCACCTGCCCACTCGGCTGGTACGCGGCCTCTGGTGTGCGGTCTGCCAGACCAGCCACAGACAAGGTGCAAGGGGACAGGGTCCCCCCGGAGCACGGAGCCTGTCCTCTCCAGGCTGGTGAGAGATGCAGTTGCTTGGGAGAGCCCAGCGGCTGATCAGCAGGAAACTGAATAATATCTGCCTGGGGTGCGTTTCAGACTTCTCCGGTAGGAACGTTTTGCTTCCCTAAATGTCGTAAAAGCGTTTGATACGAAATTGCCTACCTTCTTAAGAGCTGCTCATAGGGAGAAGATTAGGTGAGCGGTGATTCTGGGTTCAGGAGGTGCTCGGGGAGCTTGGCATTTGGTTATAGGCTGAGGGCTACCCCCAGTGCCTCAGGAGGGTGGCAGAGGGCTCTGGCGAGGGTGCATTCAAACCGAGTAGGCAGGAGGGTTTCACAGAGAGATTCCTTGCAAACGTGTGGGCAGGAGTGAGCGATGAGTCAGAGCCAGGCGCCGGGGGGTTCCCTCGGGCTGGGGAGAACAGCTCTGTGGAGAGGGCTGCCTGATAGGAGCTGTGCTTTGGGGCAGTGGGTGCGACCAGCTCACAGTGACCTGGTGGGAAGGGAGCTGAGGAAGGAAACCTCTGCCCTCACGCCAGGGCCTCCTGTGCGCTGAACACGGAAGGCAGAGGAGAGGTCCATCGTGTCCGCGCCCCCAGTGCAGGGCAGGCACAGGGCAGAGATGAGGGTGTTGAGGGCTGCCTGATGCTGGGCTTCATGGAATTAGGGGGAGGAGGGTCAGAGGGCAGGAAGACCCCCCCCGCCCCCAGAGCTGAGTTTCCTGGAGGGAACATTTATCATTCTCTCCTGCCCGCCCGCCTTTGGGCCTGGCGGAGTGAGCCTCTGACCCCCCTTGTGTCCTGTCCGTGACCCCGGTGCCCACGTCCGGGAGGTGCTCTCACGTGCTGGTGGAGTTGGAAGAGCCCTCCCTGAAACCTGGCCTGCCCGCCGCCCCAAGTCTGTTCCGCCCCACACCTGGCCCCCAGCCCGGCCGGGGAAGGAGTTGGAGCTCACAGGTTATACAGCCCGTGCCCGGTACTGCGGGTCTCGCTCTAGGGGCGGAACGGAGACCCTGACTTGCTGGCGTGCCGGTGTTGCCTCTCTTGTGTTGTCTCGGATGACCTGCGTGACCTCTCACCCCCGTGGGGTCATAAGAACTCCTTGTATACTTTGGAAGCTGTCTCTTTCCTGGCTGCTTAGGATTAGCTGTCATCCTAATTGCGGAAACAGCTTTGGACAGAGCATGTTACACAACCAAATCCAGACGATGCTGAAGTAGCGCCAAGTGTAACGGCTTGATGTTGAGGAGGGGGCGCCTCCCCAGGAGGACGCCCAACTGCTTGGAAGCCCAGAGAGGGTGACTGTTGAAAAGCAGATGGTCAGAGTGTACAGGGCCCGGGTTCTGATGTGGGCACCCAAGACCCAGCCCCGCTGGCTGAGGCCACGCCTGTCTGACAGTTCTTCTCCATCGAGTCCAGTGGGCCTGGCGGTGCCCGCCCAAGCCCCGGCCGCCTTGGTCACCCTCAGCCCTGGACCGGGCTGGGCTGTGGCAGGGAGAGGGGTGCCCCAGGCCCCAGGATGGTGGCCCTGCACCCCAACTCTCAGGGAACATAACTTCCCTTGGCGGCCAGAGCCAGAGCCTTTCGTGGCTGTGCTTTCCCAGCACGAGGTGTGAGCTCAGAGAGCCTCTAGACTCCAAGCAGATGTTTCTTCTATTCCCACATTGGGGTTGGGGCGTGGGAGCCTGCTCCAGGCTGTGCCTCCCTCCCACCCAGAGCAAGCGATGCGGTAAAAACTGGGCCCCTCCTTCCGCCGCCTGGGCCTGCTCCCGGCTGGGGAGGGGAGGGGAGGGGAGGGTGACCTTCAGGCCCCTGCGATGAGTTCTGGGCTTTTCTGCTGACTCGGGAGAGGACCGGGAGGGGTGCCCACAGCTGGCCTGAGGGGGAGGAATGTGCCTCCCCTCCTGAGTCATCCGGGAACTCAGCTCACAGGTACGTGGGGGCCGGGGCCGGGAGGGTGGGCCTGCCTGCCCAAGGCCTCCCGGGAGGATGGCAGCTGGGCTCACCTCGTTTCTTGGACAATAAGCTGGTTAGAACAGCTGGAAAGAAAGCACAGGGACACCTACTTGAGGACACTGGCTACCAGTGTCTTAACAGACACTCCTTAGTTTTGCCAGCAAAAGCCAAGCAGACACGCGGGGCTGGGGGAAAGCCACCAAGGGCCACGCAGGCAGCAGAAAGGCAGTTTGCGGTGGGCGGTGTAGGGTGACAGGATCCTGGGCTCTGAGGAAGGCACAACCTTTGGAAAGCAAAAGCAGCCATGGACGGGACCCCTGCACATCAGGAAGGAGAAGTTTCCAGACCCTTCGGCGAGCAAGGGGCCTTAAAAGCGCAGAGACGCATCCAGAACCTGGGGAGTAAGAGGGGTTTGTGACGCCCCTCCCCCTGATAATTTACCTCCCCAAAGATTCCCCGGGGCCTAATCTGTGTGAGTGATGTGGTGTTGACAACACGGGGAGCCCCCCTTGTCCGACAGGTGTTCGGGGCTTGGAAAGCGGGAGGACCAGCTCGTGTTGTAGGGGGGGTTGACCCTCGGCACCCTTCTCCGCTGAGATGGAGAGGGCGGTGTAGGCCCGGGGCTGGCCGGTCGTGTAGCTGAGGATCCCGCTTGCCCTGCGGGGAATGTGTCCTACTCTCAGGTTACAGCCCAGCTGAAGGAGCTTCCAGGCTATTTGTAGTGCCCATGTGTCTCTAAAACCAGATAGGAGGCTGTAGTCCGAGCCCTGGCATCCCAGGCTGAATTTAGAGAAGGCTTAAACAAATAAAAATAACCCCTCAGGCACCTCCTCCACCTGCCTGACAGGCTAGCCCTGTAGGGACAGAAGATCACAATAGGATAGTAGTAGGAGAAGATCCTCTAACCTTTTCTTAACCCCAAACAAGGTGGGGCTAATTCATCTAAAATTGGTAGTAGGCAAATGATAGCTCTGGTTCTTGCTGCGCAGTGACATTTGAAATGACCTGTACTTTCTGCTTTGCATTATTCCATGCTGTTTGAACTATTTAAGACAAGTTTGTGTTTTCACAAAAGCAGTTTTGTTTTTATTTAAAAGGCAGATGGGGGGCTTCCCTGGTGGCGCAGTGCTTGAGAGTCCGCCTGCCGATGCAGGGGACGCGGGTTCGCGCCCCGGTCCGGGAAGATCCCACGTG
The DNA here is from genome assembly GCF_026419965.1 of Kogia breviceps. Taxonomy (NCBI): domain Eukaryota; kingdom Metazoa; phylum Chordata; class Mammalia; order Artiodactyla; family Physeteridae; genus Kogia; species Kogia breviceps. The sequence goes on from NC_081328.1 coordinate 10,517,727, forward strand.
CCGCGGAGCGGCTGGGCCCGTGAGCCATGGCCGCTGAGCCTGCGCGTCCGGAGCCTGTGCTCCGCAACGGGAGAGGCCACAACAGTGAGAGGCCCGCGTACCGCGCGCACACACACGCACGCACACACACACACACACACACACACACACACAGAGGCAATTGGGGCCTCTAATATTTTGAGACTGAAATGTTTTTATAAAAGTCAATGTTCATCATCCTTTTCCTTTACTCACATCCATAGCTTCTAGAAATCGTATCATTGCTGTCACGGCCGGTTGGGGCGGGGTGGGGACCAGATGGATGTGGCTCAGTCCCCTGGCTTCTGGGGAAGCCAGCACCTTGCCCATAGCTTCCTGTCTGCGGGGAGAGGGCGGTGCCAGGGTGAGGCCTTCGTGCCCGTCCTGACGGCCACCCTGGGCAGGGATGTCATCAGTGGGAGGGTCAGTACAGCCCCGAGACTGCAGAAGGGGGTCAGCCCAAGTTGGACAACACTTGGGACGTGCCAGCAGTTCTAGAGAGAAACCAGAGCCCGCTCAGAGGAGAGCCCCCAGGTACCCACTGGGGGCACAGTGAAGGAACCAGACATGTTTAGTTTCAGGGAAAGACATGGATGTTAAGATTCTCTTCCAACCTGTGAGGGGCTCTTTTGTGGGGGAAAAACAATTAGACTGAGAATAGCCTTGTGAGGCCAAGAGGTAGAAAGTACCAAGAGGCAAAATAGGGTAAGAAACGTGAGGGAAAACTTGCTCCTGGCCAGGGCCACCTGCAGAGGGATTGGAACGGTTCTTGGAGGAAATTAGGGCCCCTTCCCTGAACTGGAGGGGAGCATGGCCGAGGCTGGGCCTTCTCCAGGTGGTTGGTGCTTCTGAGGGGGGTGTTTGGAGGGTGGGATTTCCGTTCTCTTCCAAGGCTGAGGTTTAGGGTTCTAAAGGTGCCCACGTTTCCTGGGGGACTGAGTACTGAGGCCACTGCTGTCAGTAGTGATACCTGGGCACACACCTGGCATTCTCTGCAGCCCTGGGAGGGCGGGAGGAGCTCTCCCCCCGCGCTGCAGGTAGGGAGAAGGGCATCAGACGCCACCTGATAGCTCAAGGAGGTGAACTCAGGTCCACGGCCGCCCCAGGAACTCAGATTTTCAGTCCCTGACTATCAACAAAGCACCTCTGCGTGCGTATCCTCGTCACAGCGTCCACTCCCCTGACACCGAGCCCCCCCCCGGCCCATCCTGGGCGGCCAGGGTGCCCGCTTACGGGGCCAGAGCCACTCGCCACCCCCACGATGCCCTCGGCTTCCCTTGCAAGCTACCTGCTCCAAACCGAGGTGGGGGGCCGCCGACGGGATCCAGGACCGGTGTCTCTGTTTCGCCCTGACTGTCGGTTTCTGATAGGAGGCCCAGCGTCAGGCCGGCACCACAGGACGGGCCCTGTGCTGATGTTACAGTGCTCGTCTTTGGAGCACGCGGGCCCAGGAGCCGGCAGGGACTGGTAGAAAGTGCTTGGGGTACAAGGTACCACCTCCCAACAAGAACAAGCCCGCCAGAACGGGGGGCGGAGGTCGGGGGCTGATTTTCCACCGAGGAAGTGGCACGGGAGGGTGACGCTGTGGCCGGAGGCAGGAGCTGAACCCAGCCTTTTAGAGTTCCAGCTCAGGCCTCTTTTCCCTGATGACCCCACTCCGCTGCTTGGAGCGAACCATGACACTACAGACATCCTAACGTTTACTGAGCTCTTCCGACGTGCCAGACGCCGCCGTTCCTGCCGGTTGAGTGATGAGCTCCTTGATCCTCCCACCTCCCTGTGAAGTGGCTATTATCCAGTCGGGGAAACTGAGGCCCTGAGAAGTTAAGTGTCTTGCTCAAATCATACCGCTAGGAAGGATACAGCTGGGATGTGAACGGTGTCACTCATGGACTTACGGATATGGGGGCAAAAAGACCGGAGACCCTGGAACTACAAGAGTGCACACAGCTGTTGAAGCTGATTGGAGCGAGTGCAGTTGCTTTGGGCCTTTTGGCTTCAGTCTGAGGACGCGTGTGGCTCGGCACAGGGCGGGGCTTTGCTGGGCTGGGCAGAGGGTCCCAGCTTTTACCCCGCGGGCGGATGCTCATCTTCCCACCTCCATGAGACCACGAAGCCTGGACCTTCAGTCCCCCTCCCAGCTGGGACAGCAGAGAGAACAGCTTTTTTTTTGTAGCCCAGTGAAAGGCCCCAGTTTCCACACGCATCTACACCCGTGGGCCAGACGTTAAAGCAGTCTTTCCCAGAGCATGAGGCGGGCCCAGGGCGAGGTTGAGGGGAGGCTCACAAGATGATTTGAAGCAACTTTTAAAACTTTTGAGTCGTGGGGACCCTTGAGTAGATAATAAAATCAATTTAATGGCTCACGACCAGCATTAAAACAAACAAAACAGAAAAACAAAGGAAGAAAAAGGAGGTGGGGAGAGAAAGATGAAATCTAGAGAAAATATGAGTAGTAGAAAAGGTCAGTATCTTTGTGAAACTTTATTTCCACATAAATGTATGAGCGTGCTGAATGAATCACGATGAAACACCTCTAACTATGGGTTATGGTTAAAAAAAAAAAAAAAAAAAAAAAAGGTTAAAGACACTGTTTTAGGAAGCACATGGGTGAATTTATTTTTTACTTTATTCATTTTACATTTATTTTTATAGTCCGTGCTGATTCTCCATATACTGCTGATACACGTTGAATTTTTTCAGTGAAATTTAATTTGGGAGCTAAATTTTTATTAATAAAACTAACCTTTTCGATTAATATAAGTTTGACTAAATAAAATTGAATTTTTTAGCAGAACTTAATTTAGTGAAACCTTAAAGTGAAGCTGAAGTTCCCTGAAAATGTAAAGGAAGTCTAGTTACGTAAAAACACGCGTCGTAAGGGCGGTCCCTGGACGTGGGAGTCTGGGAAACACTGCACTAGAGAAAGTAACTGCAAAGGCCCTTCTGGGGTGATGTGAATTCCCAGCTGGGGAGCACTTGGGAGCCTCCAGCTCGGGACCAAGCTCTGTTCCGGGGCAGCGACGTTGGCTGATGGCTGGGACCGGCGTTCTGACGGGGCTTCTGTGTTTCAGGAATCTGGCCAACTGTGAGCGCCTCATCGAGGTGGAGGACATGGTGGTGATGGGCCGCAAGCCGGACCCCATGTGCGTCTTCACTTACGTCCAGTCTCTGTACAACCACCTGCGTCGCTTTGAGTGAAGACCCTCGGGGCTGGAGAGCCAACCCTCGAAGGAGTCGGTGGGGCCGCCAGTGTCCCGGAGTCAGGATAGGCCCCACCCCGAGCAGAGTTGCATCCTGGTGTGAGAGAGCTGCTTGTTCTGTGCCTCGTAACTGTGCTTCCCAACCTGCCCGGCTGCGTTACTGATGGGAAAGTACCGCTGAGCTGCGTTCTGACTGCACTGATCGCAGCCAAGGGCTCCAAGGAAAAAGAAGTGTTACCAGAGAGAGAGAAATTGGTGCTAAATAATTACCTTCCTTAAAAAAAAAAAAAATAATAATAATAATAATAATAATGCTTGTCTGTAGATTCTGGAAGCTGAATCAGTGTTCCCTCTGCTGAACTGGATCCATTGGCTTTACAGGGTTGCATTGACTACCAAGTGTTTTTTAATCAAAATACCCAGTTTTCTACTTCCTCACACTATTGTAGGTTCCTTTCCTCCCTCGCTCTGGGCCACTGCCAGGAAATATAGAGACGCTTAATCAGCAGCTTGACAAAGAAGACTGAAGTCTTGGGAAGAAACTGTTTAATCACTCCCAGGTCCTGGGCAGCAGATGACCTGCAAGTCACCTCGGCTCTCTGGGGAAACGGGAGGGCTCTCGCCTGGTCCCAAAGGGGTCCTGTCCTTCCCAGGAGGGCTCCACACGTGTTTGGCTAAGAATAGGCCCTCGGGCAGTTAACACTTTTAGGGAGGGACAGGCCTTTGGTGCTGCGAGGTGGTTTTTATTGGAAGCTTTTTTTAAGGGATTTGCCGCAGATATTTATAAAAAGTAACTCCATCTGTAGCACTGACCGTTTGTACATAAAAAGATGTGTCGCACTTCGCTTGGGATTTGTTATTTCTGTTTGGGAGATGGGGTGCCTGAGAATAAGAGATTTCTTTCTCATCCATTCCAAATGAAAATCTGCTTACATCCCGCCCCTTAACTGTTTCTGTACCAAAATCACCACCCAGAAAGTTGAAAATCACATTTGCTCTTTTGGCATTTGCCTGCAGTCACCCGTCTCCGTGTGTCATGGAAGGAGCACGGACAGAAAGTCCCCGCTTGCAGTTCTGTCCGCTGGAAGTTGGCTTACAGACCTGTGAGGAGCAGTGAGGCGGCCCCACACGTGGGGGAGCCCATCGAGGGGCACTGGTTTATTTTCACAGCTGTTTGGTGGTACAGAAAAAGCTGTTAGGGTTTTAGTGGAACATCTTTAGAGTGCATAAAGCCGCAGCCATTGGTTTATTCTTGTGTTGGGAGAGAGAGCTCTTTGGGGGGATCGGGAGGAACACGGCAGAGCCGGCCAGGCGGCTGATTGGTAGTCTCGGCAGATTTGTTTGTTCGGGCTGCAGTCTTGTGCCATCGTTTGGATTCTTCCACAGTGGGAACCACTCCCTTTCCAGCTCTTGTCGCGTGGAGGCTCGGGAAGGTGAGCCCTCTTATTAGCAAAGACACTGCACCTGGTTTTCTTTCCTTACTGAAGTTTAGGGTTTCAAACCTAAAGCCAATCCAAGCACACAGGGGCTCTGTAAAAAGCACGCCTGTACATTCCTGAGTCCTTGCACACGTTAAGCGGAACTCTCCTGAATTGCAGATGTGGTCTAGCACCTCTGCACATAGAATAGAGCAGATCCTGATGGCATAATGAACAGTTTCTCTTCAATTGAGGCATGGTGTCCCTCATATCTCACATTCAGAGTAACACAGGCTAGATATCTTTAAAGTAGGTTCCGTAATGTTCTCGTCTGTGGTTTGGGGGGAGGGGCAAATGAGGGCTCATAAGCTTTAAGGGGTTTTAAACTTGATCATCTCCAAGACAAAGCCTGAGGGTTCCAAGGTGTGGGGCAAGTAGAGGGGTGAGAGCAATCTCAAGACATTTGGAAACCATCGTTTTAGATCGGGGTTGCATGCAAAGTTCCCATTTGTGAAACTGGACGTCGAGTCGCCTTCTGCCATGGTACAGGTGGTCTCACATGTTTATTCCCCGTCCCCACGACACCTCCCGAGAGGAATTATTTCTCCGGGCTGCTTGTATTCAGTAAGATTTTTCTGCTTTCCCAGATAGATCCCTTCACCTGGATTTTGTTAAAACTTAATTAAGTGACCAAATTGGCTTGTGCATTTCCCTGAAGGGAATGTTTCGCCCGAGCCAAGATGGGTTTTAGCTTCTCTGACAGCTGATGGAGATTTTTGTAGCCAAGGGAGAGCTCATAAGCACTTTCCGAGTATGATCTTGTACACGCTGGTTAGAGGAGAACGTTCAGGCCAGGTGTTCGGGGAACAGTCTGTGAAGGCCAACGGATTTCGCAAATGTGTTCGATGACGAAAAGTTCTCAGCTTTCCCTGCTGCAGCGGTCAGTGCTCTGTAACTGGAGGAGACGTGTGAGAGGACATTTTCTTTTCTACCATCCCAGGTCTGTGTGACTCCAGGCAATTGGATGGCACACTTAAAATTCTGAGTAAGTTGATCAGTTTTAGGTGGGACATCTGTGCGACCCAGAAGAACCAGCTCTGAATTGGGTCTCTCGAACTTAGTGACAGGTGACCAACTCATTCTGATGAATCGATTATGCCTGTTGAGACGGCCAGCTTGATTCCCCTTTGTTCCCCTCTCCGAGCTGCGCTCTCACATCCACCCGTCACCCCCTTCTGCTGAATGATGAATGTTCTCGGTAGGATTATTATCTGTCTTATCTGCCTCGCTTTTGAGATTTGGTTTGGGCTCGCTTTTAAAGCCTTTGATCTCTTATCTCTTGGTTCTTGGACTTGATTTGACATCAAACAGCCCTCATCGTCCTTTGAAAGAGCACCTTAAAAATGCCTAGGCCTGCCTCTTCCCTAGAAAGCACCAAACAAACCAACCAAAACAAACACCTGGGAAGGATGGACCTAGAATGCTGCACTCTCTGGGGTATCCAGGCAGCCTCTGCAGGAGGGAGACCGTCCAACTGGGTGTAATAAAGAGCTGATGGAGGCCCCGAATCGGTAGGGCAAGACGATATGGGTGGTGACACCCGAGACATGCCAGTGTTTGGGTGCATCTTGACTCTCCACCCTGGTCCCTTGAGTTGATCCAATGCTGTCACATAGGCAAGGGGCAAAAAGCTATGGTTACAAACCAAATTTTTCATCGCTCACAGTTACAAGTGTCCTCAGCGTGTTTGATATCTCGGTGGTATGTGCGTTGTTAGACCCCTCTTCCTGGCATCCGTGACCTCACCCACACTCCCAGGTTCCCCCCACCTGTCTGGCTGTTGCTTCCCAGTCTCCACCATGGCCTCCTTTCCCTCCATCCATCCCTCCCCTGTGCTGTGTCTTATGCTCTGTGCCCTGTCTTCTGCATCAGGGGTTCATAACCCAGGACTGGTGTGGGCTTTGGAAGCCTGAATGTCCAGATGGAATGTTTTTCCTTCCTTTTCCCTCCACAACTGGCTCCTTCTCCGGTGTTTACTGCGTCAGCAAATGGCAGCGTGATCGCTACCCATTGTCTGTGCCAGGGACCTGAAAGCCACCTTGTCCCTGGGTGTCACGGACCGACTGCCAGAGCAATTCACCTGTTTCCTTTCGTGTGTTGTGCACCAGGCATTTGCAAAACTCTTGCTAGCAGAGCCTCATGATTTCTATTGACTGTCCTGAAGCATCAGAGCTACTAGTTTTCCCCAAGGTTTTATTCTGATAATCCACAAAGTTACAGAACAGTTGAAAGAAGAGTTCAATGAACATCGCGTATTCTTTTGTCTTGATAACATTCTGCCATGTTTGTGTCCTGTCTCCATTTTTCTGAGCCATTTGGAAGTAAGGTGCAGACATGACACTCGGCCCTGAATACTCTTTTAGCAGATGTCTCCCGAGAATAAGAACCTTCTCCTACATGAGCACGATACACTGGCACACCTAAGAAATGGAACATTTACTTGTATACAGTATACATTCAAATTTCCCTAATTGTTTCCACATGCCTGCTAGGCTGTTAAAAATTAACAATCCAGGACCCAATCAGAGTTCACATACTGCACTTGGTGGTTGTGTCTCTTTAATTGCTTTTAACCTAAAACCATCCCTCCACTTTTTGTTTACTGCCTATGTTTCACTTAACTCTTTGGAAGAGCCCAGGCCGGTTGCCTTGTAGACTGTTCCCCACCCTGCTGTCGTTTGTTTCCTCCTGAGCAGATTCACGTAAAACGTGCTTTGCACGAATGCAGCCCAGGCGATGGATGTTTCCGTAGCATCACCTCGGGAGCACGTGGTGTGGCTTAGCCCCCTGTTGGCCACGGGAGGGTTGGTGGTGTGGGGAAGGGTGTCCCCCAGACCTCTCCATTGCACTCTCCCCCTTGTAACTAACTAGTTAGAAATCTGTGGGTGATGCTCTTGAGACCATGTGGGTATCCTTCTCCCCAACACCTTTAGAATTATCAACTGAGGATTTTTGCCTGAATCTATGATTCAGGAGTTGAATCACAGTTGAAAAGGGTGATTTTTTTTTTAATTGAAGTACAGTTGATATACAATGTTGTGTTAGTTTCAGGTGTACAGCAAAGTGATTCAGTTATGCATACATATTCTTTTTCAGATTCTTTTCCATTATAGGTTATTATAAGACATTCAGTACAGTTCCCTGTGCTGTACAGTAGGTCCTTGTTGGTTGTCTGTCTTATATATAGTGGTGTGTCTCTGTTAATCACAGACTCCTAATGTATCCTGCCCACCCCCTGCCACCCTGCTTTCCCCTTTGGTAACCATAAGTTTCTTGAAAGGGGTGATTTTTAAGTTCCATCATTTCTTCTATATTTAATAGCTGACACTCCTCTGTAAAGAAGGCCATTCCCTCTTCATATCCCATTTTTTGGAGTATTACTATGGACTTATCATTCTTTTTTTAAAAAAATGCAATGTGTTGAAAGCCCTCTCATTATGATTTTTGATACTCAAACTGTCCAGTTTGTCCAGGGGGAGAAGACAGCTCTGGTGTCCTTTTGACGTGTCCCTATCAGCCTCTGAGCACTTCCTTGCCTTGTGGCGCAAGGTGTTTGAAGCTGACCTTTTATTTTCTTTGCCGTAATCCTGGAATCAGCAGCAAGGCATCCTGGTCTCTCTTAGTGGGGATTCGTATTTATCAGTCAAGATCCGGGAACTAGGTATGTTCATTGCTACTGGGTGTCTTGCTTCTAGGCCCTTTCAATGAACAGAGCTAAGAAATTTTACGTATAGATGCCTCCAAGCATACCAGCAAATCCGACACCACAGGATTCATCTGTACCCTCCTCTATTCCATACTTAAATTTCTTTTTCTCCAAGTCCCGACAATTTCGATGTATTACAACTGTCTTCTATACTGTAATACACAGACAAGAATTCCATAATTTAAAAACTGATGCCAAGGCCAATAACGAATCCACTAAGTAAAGTTCAGGATTTCTTGGCAGCCCCGCCCCCTCACCCCCCGAAAAAATCCTCTTAGGGTGCACAGATACTGCCCTCAAAAGCTGTTTGCAATATTTGTTTTCTCTTTGAAGTCATGTTATGAATTTGATACATAGTTAGGTTCATCTGTTTCTGTCTGCATTCAATCGAGGGTTTGTTTCCATGAGTTTACTTTATTTTTTGAATGTGCAAATTCTTTCCCTAGTTTAAAAATCAAAACTGTATGAAAAGGTATCCTCCCATTCACACCCCCCCATCCATTCCTGGTCACTCCTTTTTTTTTTTTTTTTTTTTTTTTTTTTTTTTTCAGTATGCGGGCCTCTCACTGTTGTGGCCTCTCCCGTTGCGGAGCACAGGCTCCGGACGCACAGGCCTGGCGGCCATGGCTCACGGGCTTAGTTGCTCCGCGGCATGTGGGATCTTCCCGGACCAGGGCACGAACCCGTGTCTCCTGCATCGGCAGGCGGATTCTCAACCACTGCGCCACCAGGGAAGCCCCTGGTCACTCCTTTACTCTCTGGTTCATCCTCCCTTTGTGTCTTTCTTTCCTTCTTTTTTTCCCCTTGCCTCCCTCCCTTCCATCCACAATAATAAGCAAATACATAGCTATGTTTTTATTTTCCTTTCTTTCTTACATAAAAGATAGCGTAGCCAATACTTGCTATGTACCTTGCTTTTTTATTTTCCTTAGCAAGTGAAATCGTTTTATAGAGATCGTCCTCATCTTTAAAAGGTGGCTGCACGGCCCTCCACCGTGTGGATAGTTCGCAGTTTCTTCAGCCAGTCTCCTGTGTAAGGGCATCTAGGTCCTTCTGATGTTCTGCTGTTACAAGCAGTGAGCAGCCTTGTGTCTGTGCTGCTTTATATTTGTGGCAGTGTGTGTCTTCAGGGTTAAATCCCAGAAATGAAGTTGCTGGGTTAACGGGTAAATACCTACTTTGTTAGAGATTGTCAAATTCCCCTCCCTACGTGTGGATTTTGCACTCCCACCATGAGCACCTGTTTCTTCCCCAGCTCACTTTTCCCCAAGTGAGTGCTGTCAGACTTTGGAACTTTTGTCAATCTCACGGGTGACGGATGGCATCAGTATAATTTCAATTTGTATTTCACTTAAGAGTGAAGATGAGAATATTTTTATACTTATGGGCTATTTGTATATCTTTTTCTATGAACTCTCTGTTCGTGTCTTTTCTTTTTCCCCCCTTGATTTTTTTTTAAATAAATTTATTTATTTATTTATTTTTGGCTGCGTTGGGTCTTCGCTGCTGCTTGCGGGCTTAGTTGCTCCAAGGCATGTGGAATCTTCCCGGATCAGGGCTCGAACCTGTGTCCCCTGCATTGGCAGGTGGATTCTTAACCACTGCGCCACCAGGGAAGCCCCGCCCCTTGATTTTTTAAGAACTCTTTATATGATGACAATTTCTGTATCTCTTTCTTTAAATTTTTATTTTATTTAAAATGTTTTTGGGCTTCCCTGGTGGCGCAGTGGTTGAGAATCCACTTGCCGATGCAGAGGACACAGGTTCGTTCCCCGGTCCAGGAAGATCCCACATGCCGCGGAGCGGCTGGGCCCGTGAGCCGTGGCCGCTGAGCCTGCGCGTCCGGAGCCTGTGCTCCGCAACGGGAGAGGCCACAGCAGTGAGAGGCCCGCGTACCACTAAAAAAAAAAAAAAAAGTTTTTAAAAAAATGTTATATTTTTAATACAATTTTGAAAGGTTACTTTCCATTTACAGTTATTACAAAATATTGGCTATATTCCCCATATTATGTAATATGCCCTGGCAGCTTATTTTACATCTAATAATTTGTACCTCTTAATCCCCTACCCCTAATTACCCCTCCCCCCTTCCCTCTCCCCACTGGTAACCACTCGTTTGTTCTCTACGTCTGTGAGTCTGCTTCTTTTTTGTTATATTCACTATTTTGTTGTATTTTTTAGATTCCACATATAAGTGATATTGAACAGTATTTGTCTTTCTCTGACTTATTTCACTTCACATAACGCCCTCCAAGTCCATCCATGTTACAGCAGATGGCAAAATTTCGTTCTTTTTACAGCTGAGCAGTATTCCCTTGTATATAGATACCACATCTTCTTTTCATTTTTAAAATTTTATTTATTTATTTATTTATGGCTGCGTTGGGTCTTCGTAGCTGCGCACAGGCTTTCTCTAGTTGTGGTGAGTGGCGGCTACTCTCGGTTGCAGTGTGCGGCTTCTCATCGCAGTGGCTTCTCTTGTTGCAGAGCACGGGCTCTAGGCGCACAGGCTTCAATAGTTGTGGTTCGTGGGCTCTAGAGCGCAGGCTCAGTAGTTGTGGCACATGGGCTTAGTTGCTCCAGGGCGTGCAGGATATTCCCGGATCAGGGCTCGAACCTGTGTCTCCTGCGTTGGCAGGCAGATTCTTTTTTTTTTATTTTTCTTTTTTTTTTAAATTTTATTTATTTTTGGCTGCATCGGGTCTTCGTTGCTGTGCACGGGCTTTCTCTAGTTGCAGTGAGCAGGGGCTACTCTTTGTTACGGTGCGTGGGCTTCTCATTGCGGTGGCTTCTCTTGTTGCAGAGAACGGGCTCTAGGTGCACGGGCTTCAGTAGTTGTGGCACGCGGGCTCAGTAGTTGTGGCGCACGGGCTTAGTTGCTCCACAGATGTGGGATCTTCCCGGGCTAGGGCTCTAACCCGTGTCCCCTGCATTGGCAGGCGGATTCTTAACCACTGCGCCACCAGGGAAGCCCGATACCACATCTGCATGATCCATTCATCCATCGATGGACCTTTAGGTTGCTTCCATATCTTGGGTACCGTAAATAGTGCTGCTGTGAACGTTGGGGTTCTTATCTCTTGATACCAGTTTCCTCCATCCACTCTGCCTGGTAACCTTATGTAATGCATATCACTTCTTACTTGGATTAGAACAATTACCTCCTAGAACTGGCTTCCAGGCCTCCGTTCTTGGCCTTCTCTAACCCATTCTCTACCCTCAGCCACCAGAGTGATCTTCCAGTGCAAATCTGATTGCATCACCACCTCCATTGAATGGATTCCCGTCATCCCTAGGATAAGCAATTCCTTAACAGGGCATTGAAGACCACCAACCTGGCTCCAACTCTCACCTTTATCTTTGTCCCCTCACTGTTCCCTCTGACCTGTTCACCTGAATCTCTCCTACTTCATGCTCAGAGCTCAGTCTAAATATCACTTCCTCCGGGAGGCCTTCATGGACAGCCCTCTGCCACCTCTGTCCCCAGAGCACCATAAACTCACTTTGTCCTGTCACCCACCACTCTTGTTTTATCCCTAGACCGTAAGTGCCAGGAGGACAGAGAGTGGGCCCGGCTCCCTACTGGGTGCCCATGGTCTCACAAGAGCCTGACACACAGTAGGTGCTCCACGAGTACTTTCTGAACGGATGGGCAGTGCTGCCAGGTGGGCAGGTTACTCTGAGCTGGGCGAGCGCAGGAGGAACAGGCCAAATGAATCAGTTGTTCTGGGCCCCAGGGACCCCGCCCAAGTTTCTGAAGGTCAAGTGCCTCCTTTCAGAATCAATCAGGTGCTGCTGCCTCTCTTTCCAGTGGGACATTCGAATCCAATGTTGCTTCAGTTCCCATCGTCAGACACTCTCAAGCGCCTGTGGAAGGAGCAGAGTTAGGCATTTGTTTATTGAGCTGATACGGATACGTGAAGCCGAAGGTAACAAGCTGTAACCGAGCTTCTCCAAGCTTGACTGGAACCACCATCGGCTCAGAGGTTCAGATTTCGGCCCCCAGAGTTCAGCGTCACTGCCTTGGATGAGGGCTGGTGATTCGTGTCACGGGTTTTCCACCACGAAGGCCACCCTCCCTTCAGTCATTATCACGAGACTGGAAAGAAAGAAAATCCAGTCCGGTTAGAACAGAGAAGGGTTGAGAACACTTCGGGACATCTGCTGTGCTCGGTTAGAAAGCAAAGCCGGGGAGAGGAAAGCAGACCACAGCCCCTCCCCTGGCTCTGGGACCCCCAGAAGGACCCACAGGGTGGCACCTTCCAATGACGAAGACGCTGCCCGCAACAGAGTACAGAATCAGATCGGTCCTAGCGTCGTTAAGCAGATGGCATTAAACCACATGGCACGTGGCAGAGTCACAGAGCAAACCCCTACCGATGACACTGAAGCATCCCGAGCCACTCCGTTGGTCCACTGAGCCCCCGGCGACAGAGGCAGAGCCGTGTGCCCATCCCCTCCCACGGCCGTCCTGGCCTCGGACAGGGTCTGCACACAGTAGGTGCTTAGCGGGCTCCGTCGACCTGACTGGGACGGGTCACCTGCCCACCTACTGACACCCCTCCGCTGTCATGGTTACCGTCGCACTGCACGTCGGCAAGTTTGGGGGGCGCCAGGCCGCTTCATCCCGCTAAGAAAGGCTTTGACGTAACTAGAGCAGGTTCTGTGCAGAACGAACCACAGGTCAGGGGTCAGTTAAGTCAGCCCTGCTGGCAGTCCTCAGTCTTCGGAGGAGTAGCTGATTTACAGCGGTCTTGCCTCCCACTGGCGACTTTTCCTCTGCTCCCCAGGGCAGGGCTGGGCTCCAGCACAGCAGGCCCGCCCCCGAGAGGGCCCAGTTCCACAGGGGAAACGCCAGGGTTCTGCCCTGAACTGTGTCCCCTGCACCCTCGCCACCGCCTTCCTCCTCTGGGCATAGGAATTCCATCCCAAAGGAGATCTGTTTGTTTCTTTCTGTTACTTTATCCAGCAGGCTTACGCTGACCCGAGGAGGGTCACTAAGGGGAAATGGAGTATTTTCAGCCAGGGGCCATCACGGTCGCTGTATCAGATATCTTTTGGGGGAGGTGGATTTCATGACAGGTGTGTTTTTCTTCAGGAAAAATAATGCACTTTCCCTCCAAGAACGTTCCCTCTCTCTCTCCCTTACCCCCGTCTCACGCTGCCAGGAGAACCCTCAGTGATGGGAACCACCGAGTTTCGCGTGGAGAGACCATAACACCTGAAGGACAGTAACACCAGAAGACCTGCCTTCCAGTCTCTACTCTGCCTCTTAATGACTAGGTGAACTCACCGAGCCATACTTTTCTCTTCTTTCAAACGGGCATCAGCCCTGCCCTACTGGCCTGGAAGGGTTGGGGAGGGGGATTGGTGAGATGATCCAAGACCTGGGAAGCTGCGGTGGTCCTTGTTGGGACAGCGTGGACAGGAATGGAGCCACGGGTGGTCTCAGCGCTCTTTCAGGCCAGAGACGTGACGGAGAGGGCAGAGTGGAAAGGAGGCTGGGTTGGGATATTTTCTAAAACTGCCCTTGCATTATGGATTAGGTATTTTTCTTATACATTTAAAAAATAAAATAAAATAAAAAATCAATGTTAGGACGTCCCTGGTGGTCCAGTGGTTGAGACTCTGTGCTCCCACTGAAGGGGGCATGGGTTCGATCCCTGGTCGGGGAAGTTCTGCACGCCGTGCAGAGCAGCCAAAAAAAAAAAAAAGTCAATTTTAGTGAAGCAAAATTTACATCCTTTAAAAAACTGTTTCATCGAAGTAGTACATGTTCATAGGTTAAAAAGTCAAATGGTACTAAAAGACATACTGAAAAACACTTAGCCCCCTTCCCTTCCCACAGCCTCACCCCGTCTTGGGGCTCCTTCTTCTCTATATTTCCCTTTGTGTTTATCCCTGGTTTGTTTTTGTTGTTGTCGTTGTTTCGCCACGCCACGCAGCTTGCAGGATCTAAGTTCCCTGACCAGGGATCAAATCCAGGCCATGGCGGTGAAAGTCCAGAATCCTAACCACTAGGCCACCAGGGAACTCCCCTATCCCTGTATTTCCAATGGACATTGTTTCACTCTCTCAATTTTCCCTTTGTATACATCCATTGACTTCCCACAACGGGGGGTGATAAGGTGCCCCTCCCACACTGTGACCGCATCACTTTCTCCCCATCAATCCCCCCCAATGTGGTCACATCACCATTTGTAGCTAAAGCAACGGTCGGCGTTTATTTTGTCACGACTAGGCAAATAGGGTTCAGCTCAGAATGTTCCCTGTCTGAATTATCTTCTTCCCCAAACCTGCTGTGGTGGTTTTAAAACATGTTCACAAACCCTTTGACTTTCCTTCTACCAAGAGGGGAAATGGATCCCCTGCCTACTTGATACGTGACTTGATTCTAAGGAATAGCAGGTAGCTGAAGGGATGCGGTGTTGCCTCTGATGCTGGGTCATTAAATGGGGATATGGCTTCCCTCTCTGTCTTGGGACATACCCCGTGGAGCTCTGGGCGGCCGTGTAAGAAGTCTGGCTCTTCTGAGGCCACCATGCTGGAGAGATTATGTGCAGAGACCACGGAGAGAGAGAGATGGATGTCTGAGGAGTCCCAATTGGTCCGTCCTCCAGCTACTCTAATCTCCTAGTAACCGTAGCCCCAACCAGCAAGTGACACATGCCCCGCTGAGCCCAGCTAATGGTAATCAATGATGGTTGTTGTTTTATGCCACTAAGTCTGGGTTGGTTCAGCAATGGATAACAGGATCACTGTTCCAACTTCAGTCTCCCCGTCTCATTTGACTGCATCTTCATCTTTCCAGTTGCTCAGACCAAAGATCTTGGAGCCACTTTTGACTTCTCTCTTTCTTTCACACCTCACATCTATTATGTCAAGAAATATTCTGGCTGTGCCTTCAAAGTCAACCCAGAGTCCACTCACCTCTTACCGCCTCCAATGCTGACACCCTGGTCCAAGCCACCCTCATCCTATTGGGTCATCATAGTTGTCTTTTACCTGGATCATGGCAATAGCCTTCGAACTGCAATAGCATCTTGCTGCTACCTTTCTCCCTGCTACAGTCTATTCTTAACACATCAGGCAGAATTATCTGGTAACATGTGAGTCAGATCATATTATTCCTCAGCACAAAACCCTCCCATCTCACTCAGGGTAAAAGCCAGAGTCCCCATGATGGTCTATAGACCTTTCACATCCTGGTCCTTCTTATCTCTCTGACATCATCCCCTAGTCTTCTCCCCTCCCTAATTCTGCTCCGGCCCCATTCTTTTTGCTAGTCTTCAAATGTTCACTTCTACCTTCGGCCCTTTACACAAGTCATTATTTTCATTTATTTCCTGGAACTAGTAATCACTTTTTGTTTTCTATTTGCTTAGCATTCTATATACCAATTGCTTATTTTTCCCCCAAGTGATTCAGTATTTCTGGATATTATTTCCTATGTCCTCAAACATGTCATTTTCTTTTATTCCTTGAGTGCCCTCCTCCTGGTCCCCTCTGGACTGGTTGCTCTCTCGTCACTGTCATCCTGGCATCTCCTTTCACTGTCCTCTTGTATTGAATCCCAAGAATCCTAGTTCCACACCTTCTTTCTTAGTTTCCTTTCTCATTTGGTTGGTGTATATCCTGCAGTAGCTGTTTCAGAGAAGATATATGTGTGAGGTAAAATTTAAGTCCTTTCATGTTTGAAATGTTTTATTCCACTTTCAAATTTCACTGATCATCTGGTTACAAGTATTTGAGGCTGAAAATCATTCTCACACAGAAGTGCGAAGGCTTTGCTCCATTATTTTCTAACTTCTCTGTGGCTATTTAGAAGTCTAATGCCCTTCTGGATCTTCTGTATGTTTTTCTTTTTCCTTTCTGGAAGCTTTGAAAATCTTTCCTCTATTCAGGGTCTTCTGGAACTTGTGCTGATGAATCTTGATGCGTCTATATTCATTGTGTCAGACACTTAGTGGGGACTTTCAATCTGGAGACTCGTGTCCTTCAGTTCTGGGAAATTGTATTGCTTTTGCTAGAATTTCCTTCCTTCCATTTCTCTTTTCCCCTGTTCTCTCTTGAATTCCTTCTTGTTAGCTGGAAACTGGACTTCCTGGAATGGTCCTCGTTCTCATCTTTCCTCAATTATTATTATTATTTTAAAATCTCTTTGTCTTTTTGTTCTACTTTATCTACCTTATCTTCATTGCTGTGAGAGGGCTTCCTCTAGTTGCGGTGACTGGGGGCTACTCTTCATTGTGTTGCATGGGTTTCTCATTGTGGTGGCTTCTCTTGGTGTGAAGCACGGGCTCTAGGCACACGGGCTTCAGCAGTTGTGGCTCGCAGGCTCAGTAGCTGTGGCGCATGGGCTTAGTTGCCCTGGGGCATGTGGGATCTTCCCCGGGGCTAGGGCTCGAACCCGTGTCCCCTGCATTGGTAGGCGGATTCTTTTTTTATTTTATTTGTTTATTTATTTATTTTTGTGGTACGCGGGCCTCTCACTGCTGCGCCTCTCCCGTTGCGGAGCACAGGCTCCGGACATGCAGGCTCAGCGGCCATGGCTCACGGGCCCGGCCGCTGCACAGCATGTGGGATCTTCCCGGACCTGGGCACGAACCCGTGTCCCCTGCATCGGCAAGCGGACTCTCAACCACTGTGCCACCGGGGAAGTCCCTCTTTTAAGTATTTTATTCTTACTCTCCTTTTAAAATATTTCCAAAATCTCTCTCTCTCTCTCTCTCTCTCTCTCTCTCTTTTTTGGCCTTGTTGCACAGCTTATGATATCTTAGTTCCGTGACCAGGGATTGAACCTGGGACCTCAGCGGTGAGAGCACGGAGTCCTAACCACTGGACTGCCAGAGAATTCCCCAAAATCTCATTCTTGTTTTCTCAATAATCCTTTTAAAAATAACATCCAACTCATTTAATGTCTATAACATCTTATTTTACTTCTCTGAAAGAATTATTGAAAGGACTTTTATTTTCACATTTTTTCCTGCTCCCATCAGCTTTCTTTCCTCCAGATTCCTTCTTCCTGTTTGTTTGGGTCTCTGTCTTTCAAGTTGGAAGCTTTCCTTAGATATTGGGTGGTCCTGGACTGCTCATTCTGTCTAAGCCTGATTCGCTAAAAAGATGAACAGAGGCTGTGAGGGAGTGGGTGGGCTTGTCAATGGGAAGGACTTACTACAAGGTGACTGGGCAGCAGACTGGCTTTTTTTTTTTTTTTTGCGGTACGCGGGCCTCTCACTGTTGTGGCCTCTCCCGTTGCGGAGCACAGGCTCCGGACGCGCAGGCTCAGCGGCCATGGCTCACGGGCCCAGCTGCTCCGCGGCACGTGGCATCTTCCCAGAACGGAGCACGAACCCATGTTCCCTGCATCGGCAGGCGGACTCTCAACCACTGCGCCACCAGGGAAGCCCCAGACTGGCTTTTTAATGGGGGCGGGACTCCAAAATGTCAGGCAAGAGAGTTCTTTTCTCTGGAGCCATTGAGTTATCGGGAGAGAACGTTTATCAAATCTTGTAGCAGTGAGGGTGAGAGGGGCACGGTGGGGGTGTGGAGAGGGCTGGGGTAAGTCTGCCTGTGATGCCTGCTTATTTTGAAAAGCAGAAGGAGGAAGGAGGTCTAAGCACCCCTATACAGGCCCTTTAGCCCCCCCCGGATTTTAGTGCCATGCCTCGTTCCCACCTTCTGTAGATCCTGTGCCTCCAAGTCCCCAGAACATAGAGTTCTACGAGGCCAACCCCTTCCGCTTGTCGGCCCGCCTGTCTGCAGAGGCCCAGGTAGTGATCCCCAGTTCGGCCCAATCAGCTACCATCCTCCCCATCTTTCCAGCTGTTTGGGGAACTGTCTTATCCATGTCGTCTCTTCTCCCATTTTCTCCCTTATAGGCTTATGTGTAGTTATTTTTATTCCTTTGCTGCCATTTTAGGGAGGTGTGGGAAGTAGGCCATCTGCCATGCTTCCTAAGAAGCGGCTTGCATTCTAATAACAGAATTGGCTGCATTGCTCAAAGATAAGAGAGAGCGGTTAAAATACTCCATTTGTGTGCGGGATGTGCATTCTCGCTCATCATCCACACGTGCCTTCCGTGGGGGGCTAACCCATCAAATCCCCAGGTGGTGGACTCACCTCCTAGAGCTGTTATGAAGATTCAGTGAACTAAGACAAGTAAACTGTACAGTGCCTGGCATGTGAGTACTAAAGTATAATTATTCTTATAATTTGCAATGTACTTGACTAAGGGCTCTGAGGATTTAGCTGGACTTCCAACTCTCCTCTTCTGTGCCCTGAAGCAAGGGTGTGGTCTTTGGTGAGCTCCTCCTGGGAGGTCCACCAGCCCATGGGTCTCGGGGCTCTGGATTTTGAGGAGGCAGTGGGGAAATGCCTCTGGTCCTGGCCACTCTGGCTGTGCGTAATCGGAATATATGGGGCATCCCAGCTCAGCCCAAAACGTTCTTGTTTTTCGGCATGAACCCGCCTCTTTGCAAACGCAGACACTTTGTCTGTCTCCTCAGCCCTCTTTTAAAGTTTTCTTCTTCCTATTCCTGCTCATTTCCATCTTTTTCAACATGAAAGTCAGCCTTCAATTTGTGACAAGGAGACCTGGGTTCTAGTTCTGTCTTTGCCATTAATGGCCTAGCAGTAGCTCAAACAAGGCATCTAGATTCAACCTGCCTAAGTCTGAAGCCCAGCCCTGTCACTGATTAGCGGTGTCCCACGGGCAAGCACTCAGTGTTCCATGGGCTTAGTCTCCTCATCTCTCCAGTGGAGATGGTAATAATAGGACCTAACTCATAGAACTGCTGTGCGGATTAAAGAGATAATCCGTGCGAATCTCCCAGCCTGAACTCAGCGTTCCAAAAAAGCTAGATATAACTCTTATTATCATGCCCAGTTTAAACCCTCGGGCAAACTGTTGCTTCGAGCACAACTGGAGATGAGGACTCTTAGGTGTTAGAAGCTTTTCAAATGGCTGAGGCAGAAGAAATGTGATCTCCTTGATTATGTTTATAGCTTCTACTAAACCACATAGCAACAGAACAACATAGCAACTAATGAAAGCAATTCCGTTTCGCTCAAGTCAGTCAACTTGCATTTTTTTTTTAAATGTCATTCTGACTTAAAAAAAAAAAAAAACTGCTTGAGTAGGTTTCGTGTCATCTAGACAAACCCCCTGCGCTGAAGGTGGTGTTTGATGTTTGTTTCTGCTCAAAGCATTTCTCATCATAAATGTATAAACAAATAACAAGCTCCCTCTGTTCTCAAGAGCCTATTTTATAAGCTAGTTTCTAGATTGTTGCCACACTGCCCTCTAGTGGAACATAGTGATTTCCTTGTCTTAGGTTGCAAAGATTTTGTTTTTCTTTTTTTTTGTTGAAATATAGTTGATGTACAATGTTTCAGGTGCACAGCAAAGTGATTCAGTTTTATATATATATATATATGTATTCTTTTTCAGATTTTTTCTACTATAGGTCATTACAAGATATTGAATATAGTTCCCTGTGCTATACAGTAGGTCCTGTTATCTATTTTATATACAGTAGTGTATATCCCATTTATTATTTATTATTAATAGTATTAGGCTCATTTGAAGACATGGCTTATCCACATAATTTACAAAACTTTAAAAAAAATTACTTATGATTTAATTTTCAATCCTTTGAACTATGAGGCTTGGTTTTCTCCGTCTAAGAATCTACCTTCCTGCAGAGCTGCTCTACCTGGTGGGCACATCAGTCTCACTCTTATGGTTCCTCTGGGTTCAGAGGGCTGCTCTCAAATTAGTCCACAGCAATTCTGGTGGGGCAGGGAGAGCAGGTCTCACAGGGCCCAGGCCAACAGTTCTGCACAGGGGACGCAGTTAGAACTCCAAGAAACTGCCTGAAATCGTCCTTTTGTGCCAGTTTCTGTCCGACTTCTCCCCGGCTGGATGTGCTGATGATGCTGAAGGGGGTCAGAATATGCCGCCCTAAAATATGCCACATCGGCACAAGGATTATTCAGAGCTGAAGGTAACTGAGAAACAGCAGATGCAGGAGAAGTCCTCTGCCCTCCCTTTATCTGCCTAAAAGTAGGGCATACATTTTCCTTGGAGGAAGGTGTCCCTCTGTACCAGGAAGAAGAAACTAACTCTTACCACCAGAGACTGGGGTCGCACGGAGATGAACCTGCATAAACAGGCCTTAAATAACCCTTGTTTTCCGTTAGTTTCCCCGTATGTTCCCTAGTCACTTCCCCAGAATTTATCACCTTTAGAAGCCCCAATTTCCTTACTTTTGTCTAGTCGCTTCACAATTTATTGCCCTTTGTTAAAATGGTGTATAAGCCTCAAGTCTAGCTGCTTCTTTGAGCTTTCACTTCTTTCATTGTGAAGCTCCCGTGCACACAAAAATATCGACTTCAATAAAAATCGTATGCCTTTTCTTCCGCTGAACTTTCTCAGCTTAATTTGCACGTACCCAGACACTGAATATAAGAGAGGAGAGGAAACATTTTTTTTCTTTCCTACAATCCCAGGTGTGGAGATAATTGTGAAAAGGGCAGGAGGTGGGTTAGCAGCCTTTGCTGCACCCTCCAGGGAGCCTCCAGGGAGCATCTGGCAGCTGGTTTGACTCTTGAATTTACTACCTCATCCAATTCAGCACCTTCAGCTGCTGTGCCTGACAAATGGCTAAAGACAAGAAACCAACCACACAAAGAACCCAGTGCACACTTCGCTCTGCCTCATCTTGACTTTCATGGGGCTTTGTGTGCTCTATGAAATGTTAATCCTCCAGGGTGAAACCCAAGCTAGTTTATCCTTAGAGTTACCAGGGCCAGTAGGGATGGTGAGCAATGAAGCACTAAATTTCTTCTACCAAAATACAAGGGATCTATTCAACAAGCTCACTGTTGCAGCACAAAAAGCTATTCTTGTATCAGATCAACAAAGGGAACTGGTCCAAGTGCAAAGACAATTTGAGGTTTATGTTCTGTTTCCTGTGGAAAAGTGAAACCCAAGGGAAGACCACTGGTAGGACACAGCAGGGCCCACAAAGGTTCAGCATTTCTTAAACTTAAGTTCTGATCCAGCAGGTTCGTGCTGGGGACTGAGACGCCATACTTTAACAAGCATTCCTGGGGGGTTCTGATGCAGATTATTGGAGAGTTGCCCACATTCTGAGAAATACTCAGTGGTGTCTGCCAAGATGCAATAGCAGATACCATTAAAATTATCAGGAGCACAAAGCCATGACAATATAGTAAAAGAATAATTACATTTTCCAGGGTTTGGCTCAATCAGATTTTGCTTGGCCCACATAAATGCTAGTAGATAGGTATTTATAAACAATAAACATATGTTTCACGTCCTGAACTGTACTTTTAAAAAGAACATTAGGAAATAGTCATTATACTTAGAGAACGGACTAGTGGTTGCCAAGGAGGAAGGGTTTGAGGGAGGGATGGAGGGGGAGTTTGGGGTTAGCAGATGGAAGCTTTTATATATAGAATGAACAACAAGGTCCTACTGTATAGCACAGAGAACTATATTCAATATCCTATGACAAACCATAATGGAAAAGAATATTAGAAAAGAATGTATATATATGTATAACTGAGTCACTTTGCTGTACAGCAGAAATTAACACACTATAAATCAACTATACTTTGATAAAATATATTAAAACTGAAAAAAGGGCTTCCCAGGTGATGCAGCGGTTGAGACTCCGCCTGCCAATGCAGGGGACGCGGGTTCGTGCCCTGGTCCGGGAAGATCCCACATGCCGCAGAGCGGCTGGGCCTGTGAGCCATGGCCGCTGAGCCTGTGCGTCCAGAGCCTGTGCTGTGCAACGGGAGAGGCCACAACAGTGAGAGGCCCGCGTATAGCAAAAAAAAAAAAAAAAAAAAAAAGTCATGGCAAAATTTCATTCTTTTTTATGACCGAGTAGTATGGCATTGTATATATGTACCACATCTCCTTTATCCATTCATCTGTTGATGGACACTTAGGTGACTTCCATATCTTGACTATTGTAAATAATGCTGCTATGGACATTGGGGTGCATGTATCTTTTTGAATTAGTGTTTTTGTTTTTTTCAGATATACACCCAGGAATGGGATTGCTGGATCTCATGGTAGTTCTTTTTTTTTTTTTTTTTTTTTGCGGTACGCGGGGCTCTCACTGCTGTGGCCTCTCCCGTTGCGGAGCACAGGCCCCGGACGCACAGGCTCAGCGGCCATGGCTCACGGGCCCGGGCGCTCCGCGACATGTGGGATCTTCCCGGACCGGGGCACGAACCCGTGTCCCCTGCGTCGGCAGGCGGACTCTCAACCACTGCGCCACCAGGGAAGCCCGGTAGTTCTATTTTTTGAGAAACCTCCATACGGTTTTCCAGGACAGGTATTATTGATGTGGATGAGAACGCTGACGCTGGTAAGTGGGAGGTCGGAACCAGGCTGGAAGCCAGTCTTCGGGCTCGTGGCTACCTGTGTTTTCCGCTACACCGTGCTGCTTCCATGAGCTTCCTCCAGAATTCTTTCGGTTTCAAGATGACAATTTAATGCTGCCCCCACTTCATCCACACCTGCTCTTCTCTTGGCTGCGCTATTTGTGTCATGCATTTACTTAAGTAATTTATTATTACAAAGAACTGTTGCATTTTTCAAGTTGTATTTTTTTAAAGAATACTATATCTCTCAAATGGTACACGTTTCAAATGGTTGAAAAGTACTCAGTGAAATCTCCTTTCCCTTCCAAACCCCCAGACATGTAGATTCCTTCCCAGAGGCCACCAGTTTCTTACCTATCTTTCTAGAGAAATTCTATGTGTACAAAAACAATTACAGTTTATCTTTTTCTGTCATAACAATGGCAGAATACACTGTTGTAAACCTTACTTTTTGTAATAGCTTTTTTTAAAATAGAATTTTATTTATTTTTGGCTGCGTTGGGTCTTCGTTGCTGAGTGCAGGTTTTTCTCTAGTTGCAGCGAGCGGGGGCTACTCTTCGTTGCGGTGCACAGGCTTCTCATTGAGGTGGCTTCTCTTGTTTCAGAGCATGGGCTCTAGGCGCGCGGGCTTCAGTAGTTGTGGCGCACGGGCGTAGCTGCTCCTCGGCATGTGGGATCTTCCCGGACCAGGGCTTGAACCCGTGTCACCTGCATTGGCAGGCGGATTCTCAGCCACTCACCAGGGAAGTCCCTCTTAGCTTTTTTTAGCTTGGCGGTTATTCCATAAACAGGTATATACAAATATTCTTTTTTCTTTTTTTTTGGCTGCACCGTGTGCAGCTTGCAGGATCTTAATTCCCCAACCAGGGATCGAACCCGGGCCACTGAAGTGAAAACACCGAGTCCTAACCACTGGACCACCAAGAAATTCCCTAAATATTCTTAAACGTATATTTTACAGCTGCAAAGTATCCCACTCTATGACTCTTTCAGAATTTATTTCATCAGTCTCAGTGGAGGTTTAGGTTATTAAAACAATTTTTTTCTATTAAAGGTAATGTTGCAATGAATAAATTTTTACATATTTTACACATTTTGCACAGGTGCAGATGCATCTGTGGGATACATCCCTAGATGTGCAATTGAATTGCCATGTCAACTAGCATATGCATTTGTAACTTTGATAGATATAATAGTTATTAATAATGTAATATCATAATACATTATGATATTATATTAATAAACTATGGAACTCTCACTGTGGCAAAGTTTTGTGCAGGTTACTTTGCAAAAGATAAGTAAGGCCTCAACTCTTCGATCCAGGAAAAGATAAGATGTAAAAATAACTAATTTACAAGGTATATGGTGTCCTTTGAGTCAGAATAAAAAAGAGCTAGATTGTAAGCTCCATAAAAAGTCAGGGGCTGTGTCTCTCGTCATCTTTTATCCTCAGTGCCTAGCACAGGCCCAGTACTTAGTAGATGTTCAGTAAATATTTGAACAAATCAGTGAATGAGTTAGTGAATTCAGGAATGAGATCAGAGAATGATCAGTAAATCTCTATTGGATCAGAAAGTGAATGAGTTCAGCTGGGGGGATCAGTCATGCCTTCATGAAGCGGGTAATGACACTTGTCACCGTCTCTTACATTTCATATATTACTCGGGAAAAAAGCACATCAAATTTTAAGTTTCTTCCTAGTTAACAACTTTCTCGTACAACTTTTCGATTTTCTCAGAATTTCTATTTGTCTTTCTCAATTAGAAGAGACATATAATTTCAACTCAGCAAGAGCACGCAGTTATACTTCTGGATTTTGAATCACATAGTCTGTGCGATTCTTCTTACGTTCTGCAGGCACTCTTCTGACTTTCAGGTACAGTGTGAACTGATCGCTTTCCAGTTACACAGCCATTAGACTGAGGTTTCGTTTCTCATAGTTCCTCTATTTGTTATGGTCAGTATCTTCCCCTTTCTGGATTGTTCACTTTTGCTCTCATCATTTTTTTTTTTCCAAAAGAGAGTAAATTCCACTTTTAGAACTGCCCAGATATATCTTTATTTTGCTCTCATATGTGAGGTGTTTTGACTGGTTATAGAATTTCAGATTTGAAATCATTTCCTCTAGAATTTTGAAGACGTTATTCTAGCATCATTTCTAGAAACCCGTGTTATAAACAAAAAGCTGTATACCTATTCATTCCTTTCTTCCTTACTCTTTGGATAAAGAAATTTCACCAGAATAGAATGTATATACATGCAGAATAGATGCACATATAATGTGTATGTATGTGTGTGTGAGAGAGAGAAATAATTATTTCAGGTGGGTCTTTCAATCTAAAGACTTGAGTCTTAAATTCTGTATGGCATCACTTACATGTAGAATCTAAAACATATAACAAACTAGTGGATATAGCAAAAAGGAAACAGACTCACAGATACAGAGAACTAACTAGTGGTTACCAGTGGGGAGGGGGCTGCAATATAGGGGTGGAGAGTGGAAGGCACAAACTATTCGGGGTAAAATGGGCTCAAGGATGTATTGCACAACACAAGGAATATAGCCAATATTCTGTAACAACAAAATGTAGATGGAAGGTAACCTTTCAAAATTGTGTAAATTTTTTTTTTTTTTTTTTTTTTTTTGGTGGTACACGGGCCTCTCACTGTTGTGGCCTCTCCCGTTGCGGAGCGCAGGCTTGGCGGCCATGGCTCACGGGCCCAGCCGCTCCGCGGCAT
This sequence comes from Kogia breviceps, assembly GCF_026419965.1. Classification (NCBI taxonomy): domain Eukaryota; kingdom Metazoa; phylum Chordata; class Mammalia; order Artiodactyla; family Physeteridae; genus Kogia; species Kogia breviceps. Next base: position 10,543,298 of record NC_081328.1, read on the forward strand.
GTGGGATCTTCCCGGACCGGGGCACGAACCCGCGTCCCCTGCAACGGCAGGCGGAATCTCAACCACTGCGCCACCAGGGAAGCCCTAAATTTTTAATTAATTAAGGTAAATAAAGACTTGAGTCTTCAACTCAAGGACATTTTCTCTCTCTCTCTTTCCTTCATCTTCTATTCTCTATTTTTCCCCCTCTGGAAGTTCCACTTGACAAATATTAAATCCCCTGAGTCTATCCGCTCGGGCTTAATTTTCCTCCTGTATTTTCCATCTCCCAGTGGACACAGTGACCTGGGGTGTTTTTCTGAAGGCCTCTTTCCCACACCTGCACTCAGAGTTGCCCACTCAGGCCTCTCACCCAGTAAGAGGCGGGTTGGGGAAACAGACCTACACCACCTCTGCAGGAAACAATGCAGTTTGGGAAACGTAGTTTTATTCCAACCAACAAAAATCTCAAAACCACTTAAAACTTCAATGCACTTTGCCTGAGTATTCCTACTTTGAATATAAGCTTTGGTTGTACACTTCTTAATTAAGCAAATTCTAAGCTTTGAGCTACATATCTGCTTTACATTCTAATATTATTCTCTACCCATATACTGATGCCAGATACACACTGAGTTATTATTGCTAATAAGCTGTTCGATACTTCCTCTATTGGATTCATTCCTTTGCTGGCCTGTGTGGGTGCAAAATAAGGTTTTACTTTTGAAAATATTTTCAAATACTTGCAATTACACTTAAACTCCAGAATAAATCGTTGCTGAGTACTTTTTTTTTTTTTTTAAGTATATCAAGAGATGCAACAGCATCCAAGTTTAGGCCTTTCAGAGGGCAGAACCAGCAGAAGAGAGTCCAGCTGGCTGAACTCAACTACAAGCATTAGTTCTTCGGTGAGGGTCTCAAGGTTTTTCTATCCCTCTCCATGCCGTGGGGAAGGGGGAGAGGATTAAATCTGTATACGGATGCAAAATACAATGGGACCTATGATCATAATTCATATAGCTAATTTCATGTACTTTGGCCAATTGTATCATGTTCCCAACAGGTCCAAGAACTTTCCCCTTCTGTAACCTGAGGTGCGGGGACGCCAGGGTCGGGGCCTCCAAAGGTAACCACAGGAGTCATTCAGGGTTGGCTTGCTCCATCAGGACGCCGCCCCTTCTTCTCGCCTAAGTAGGAGAGGACGCCCACCAGTGAGCACCTCCCCTGAGTCCCAGCTGCCCCGCACGCTCAGGAGCCAGACCACCTTCGTCAGGTGTCCTTGGAATTTAGTGCTGGGGCTGGGACTCCGGACCATTCCCGCCGGTTCGCCTTCCCTGAGTGGGAAACCCGGGCTCCACGGCTTGAATACCCATTGGCAGCCAAGACTGGCGACTCTCCCGCTGGTGTGCAGGTGGCGGGCGCGGCCACTTCGCTCCTTAAATAGCCCCTTCTCTGAGGGCTGGGGAATATGAATATGCAACACGAGCTCCTCCAGATGCCACTGGACAGGCGGCCTGTTTAATATTCATGACGCCTCGGGGGCCCTCAGGACGCTAACAAACGAATCGCGAGATGTTGGGGGGGCGGGCTCCACGAGGCAAAGCCTCCTCTGATTGGTTGTTCTTGGAGGTTGTCTTCGATTGTGGGGTGTGAAAGGTGGAGCTGCAAGTTTGGCATAGGGCGGGAGATTTGAATACCTATTTTCTGTGTTCCAGGCTGTGCGGAAGTGCTTTTTTTTTTTTTTGACCAGCACTACAACCATAAAGAACATATTCCGAGCACTGTACTCTTAGTTTGGGAGCTCCAATCCACTCATTTTCTAGATGGAGAAACCACTCCTGACTCCTAGCCCTGAGTTCGGCCACCGCCCCCGGCCGGAAGCTGAGGGGCTGGCCCAGGATGCGAGACCCGGCCCCTCCTCCTACCTCCCCCTATTAATTCCTCGCGGCCCGGGCAACCCTAGGAATCTCTTGCGGCTAACTCCATGCAGCGCCGGGCTTGTGGCTTAGTGGTCCTGGGACGGCCTGCGGCTGCGAGGGCCTGAAGGCATCGTCCAGCCCAACATCGCTGTACACCTGGGGAGTCCGAGACCCAGTGAGAGCAATGCGGCCCGAGGTGCCCCAGCCCGCAGCAGGACCAAGGCCAGTCGCAGGTCTCCTGACTCCCAGCTTGGTGTCCCGCTTCTTCGTGGTAGGTTGAGATGGCCGAGCATCTGGCCTGAGCGTTCCCAGGCCACATCCCCTTGTCCCCGGCGCTGGGGGAAAACACCGAACTCGCGCCTGCGCAGAGCCTTCGGGGGGTGGGGGTGGGGAAGCAGCTTCGCGGCAGACCCCGCCCCTTTTGCCCTGGTGACGCGTCTCCGGTTGCCATGGAGACTGCGCTGTTTACAGCCCAGTTCTGCAACCCGGAGCTCCGGTTGTGGTAAGGAGGCTTTCATCCCGAAGTTGTGTAGTAGTTTTTTGTGGCGCTGAGGGTAAGCCCCGGCCCCACACCACCAATCCTTAACTGCAGCACACAGACCTACCCAATGCCTTGTGCCCATTGGTACCAGCCCGCATTTAGGTTTCATTTCGACCTCAGCCCTAATTTCGATTTCTCTGGGAGCTACTCAGACTTATCCAGAAATCTTGGGTTAAGTTTTGAGCCCCACACTCGCACTTGGCCGAAGCCATAGGAGGGACTGGATTAGGAGAACCCGTGTTACCAGAGGGAGAGCCGAGTGGTCTGGGGCTCAGCCGGGTCAAGATCTGACTCCGGGTCCCTCCTTGTATGTGTGAAGGACTTCAGAGATCCAGAAGCCTTTAAGAGCAGGCGCTCAGATATATATTTTGGGTGAGGATGTTGGTGGGGGCAGTTTTTAGCCCTGTGTGAGGACGGCAGTTCTCACAGTCAGAGCCGTGTGCAGATGAGGTGGGGAAATATTGGTCCTTCTGCTGCTGCTGCTGGTCTCTGCCTGCTGCCCCCTCATGTGTTCCTCTTCTTGTTCTCTCCTTTTCTTTGTCCTGGGAAGGTTTTGTTTCTTTCATCTGCTGAACAGGCTCAATACCCAGTTGTCAGTTTACAGATGTCACAGTTGTTCCTTTTTTTTTTTTTTTTAAGAAAACATGTCTGGGTTCATCTGTTTGGTAATACCTACTAAAACTGAACACTGCCTTATGACCCAGCAATTCTAATGCATTATAAAAATGCATGCATATGTTCACCAAAAAACACATTGTCTCTAAATGAGAAGATTCATAGCATTCTCGTAATAGTGCCAAACTGGAAACCCAAATATCCATAAACAGTAGAAAAGAGAGACAGATTTTGGTATAATCATACAATGGTATACTACACAGGAATGAGAATGAACAAACTCCAAGTATATGAACAATACTGATAAATCTTACAAGCATAATGCTGAGCAAAAAGAAGTCAGATATAAAAGAGTACATAGTGATTCCATTTATATTAAGTTCAAAAATACCAAAACTAATTTATAGTGTTAAAAGTTGGAATAGTGGTTACTGTTGGGGGGAGTGGGTGAAGAATAGTGATCAGAAAGAGGCGTGAGGTGCTGTAATGCTTATTTCTTGATCTGGGTGCTGGCTGTACAGAGGTTTTCATTTTGTGTACAGATTATGATTGATGTGCCTTTTGGTATGAATGTCACACTTTAATAAAAACTGACATTAAAAAAAGGACAACTTGCTTTCAATGAATCTAAAAAAAAAAATTCTGCTTTTGATCAGGACTTTAGAGACCTCAAATGGCCAAACTACTACAACATCCACCCAAGTTCTTGCCCTCAGAGTGGCAAATTGCTAACAAGAACCAATACCACAGAGCAGAGGCCCAAAGGTCCCGGTCCGAACGCCTGGTGGCAGAAAGCCAGAGGCTTGTGAATGAAATTGAAAAGACCACAAGAAAATCTCAAAGCGATGTGAACAAGAAACTAGGTAAGATAACATATTTGCTATATTTGTGACATGTTTGGATGATACTGTTGAGGTATGGCGATACTCTCATTTGCATTTCATGTTCCGGAATGGCATCGTATTATCTTGAAATATTAGGGAGAAACATGTGTATTCTCTGGGCTCTGTCTTTAAGTTCACTGCCCTAAGGTAGAGACATGGTAACCCAGTCTGATTTTCGGCCATTCATCAGCCATTCTTTTACTGATTCGATACATATCTGTTGAGTGTCTAAGAGCATCTATGGACTGAGCGCTGGGAATATCACAGAGGATGATCAGAGCCTCAGTTTTTGAGGGGCTCCTGGATTGAAGAGGAGAAAGATAGAAAAATGAATAATCAAAATATAACTAGATAGGAGCTGGGGGAAGGGGTACAGAAGTGAGGGTGGAGTCTGCCCTGGAGAATTGCGAAAGACCTCCTAGAGAGGAACATTTGAGCTGAGTCTTAAAGAAAGAGTAATGCTCTCTTGACAATCCCATTCCTACGAACACAATGTAAAAGGTGGTGCCCTTAAATAAGCAAAACAAGAATAAAAATAAGATGAAACAAACAAAAGTCCCAAATGCCAGAAAGTGATAAACCAGAGGTCACAAACTCAACAGTCTATGAGAGTTGGGCAGGTAACATAAGGGTTTGAATAAGACCCTTAAGACAATAGGGAGTGGTGGGGACTGAGGGTGCCTGGAGAACATGTGCTCCATCAATTTCCACCCATTTTTTCCCAAGAAAGAATATGGGCCCAGTGTTGCCAAGTTCCCTGATTTTTTTTTTTTTTTTTTAGAAAATCTGGAAAGCTGGACTTTTACCCACTTTTTAAATGCTAGCAATTGATTTGATATATTTATAACACTGGGCAGGATGAACAAACACATCCATAAACAAAACCTGGTCTAAGGTCTGCTAGTGTTCAACCTCCAATAAACCAAAACTTCATTCTGGCCTGCAGGGTTAAATGTTAGGCTTCTGCTGATGGGTTGATGCTACTCCTGATACGAGCCTATAGGTAGGCGTGATCACACGAGACAGTAAAGCATTCTGGTTGACAAGCCGTGGCCCTGCAGACAGAGCTCCCAGTTAGTATTTTAGCATTTTATTCTCAAATATGATCAGATGAGGATCACCAAACCTGTGAGGGAAGGTTCTAAAATGGCAAACACTGAAACAAACAAAACTAAAGAAAGTACCCAGAGCAAGAGAAAAAATAACACTATAAGATCCTCAGGGAATTTAGAAAAGACATTGCATCTATGGAACAGAAAGACTCTTAAAAAAGACAACATTCAGAGAACAAGAAAGTGTTCTTGGAAATTAAAAATATGAGAGGAGAATTTTTTTGTAAGTCAAAAGAAGGGTTGAAAGGTAGAGTTGAAATATCTCCAGAATGTAGAAAACAAAGACAAAGAGATAGATAGAAAACAAGAGAGAAAAGATAAGAAAATTAGAGGATCCATCTGGGGGGGCTCAATACCTATAGGAGTTCCAAACCCTCCTACACTGTTGGCAAGGATGTAAATTGGTACAGCCACTATGGAGAACAGTATGGAAGTTCCTCAAAAAACTAAAAATAGAGCTACCATATGATCCAGCAATCCCACTACTGGGGATATATCTGGAGAAAACCATAATCTGAAAGGATGTATGCATCCCAATGTTGATTGCAGCACTATTTACAATAGCCAGGACATGGAAGCAACCTAAATGTCCATTGACAGATGAATGGATAAAGAAAATGTGGTACATATGTACAATGGAATATTACTCAGCCATAAAAAAGAATGAAATAATGCCATTTGCAGCAACATGGGTGGACCTAGAGATTGTCATATTGAGTGAAGTAAGTCAGACACAGAAAGACAAATTATCATATGATATCACTTATATGTGGAATCTAACAAATGAACTTAGTTACAAAACAGAAGTAGAGTCACAGATGTAGAAAACAAACTTATGGTGACCAGGGGATAAGGGGCAGGAAGGATAAATTGGGAGATTGGAACTGACATACACACACTACTTTATATAAAATAGATAACTAATAAGAACCTGCTGTGTAGCACAGGTAACTCTACTCACTACTCTGTAATGGCCTATACGGGAAAAGAATCTAAAAAAGAGTGGATATACGTATGTATATAACTGTACACCTGAAACTAACACAACATTGTAAATCAACTCTACTTCAATAAAATTTTTTTTTAAAGTTGTGTAAGAAAGTAAATTTAGGGCTTCCCTGGTGGCGCAGTGGTTGAGAGTCCGCCTGCCGATGCAGGGGACACGGGTTTGTGCCCCGGTCCGGGAAGATCCCACGTGCCGCAGAGCGGCTGGGCCCGTGAGCCATGGCCGCTGAGCCTGCGCGTCTGGAGCCTGTGCTCCGCAACGGGAGAGGCCACAACAGTGAGAGGCCCGCGTACCGCAAAAAAAAAGAAAAAAAAAAAAGAAAGTAAATTTATCATAGTATCATGATATCATGGTTTGGGTGTAAATAATATTTACATACCTACAATAATATAAACAAACATTAAATTATTATTTAACAACATGGTGACACAGCTATATTGGGAAGATTGAAAGATCAGAAGTGTGTTGTATAAGTCATATAAGAGCAAACTCTTATCTTTCATCATAGGAAATCAATAGGTAATCTTAAAACTGATAACGCATAAATAGCAATGTAAGCAAATGCCAGAAGAAGTACTAAACGTGTTTAAAAAGCGGTTGCTTCCAGAAAGTGGGAGTGGATAAGGATGTGTCAGAGAATTGTAACACCTGTAAAACTATCTGACTTTTCAAACAGTATATATTTGTGTCCTTGACAAAATTAAAAGTTATTAAAAACAGTGCGCTTTGAAGAATTAGAGTCAATGAGTCTAGAATGGTCTTTGGATTAATTTGATGTTGAATGTAAGAAGAAATATATTCTTATTTCCTTCTTTCCCTCCTTCCTTCCTTCCCTCCTTCCTTCCCTCCTTCCTTCCCTCCTTCCTTCCTTCCTTCCTTCCTTCCTTCCTTCCCTCCTTCCTTCCCTCCTTCCTTCCTTCCTTCCTTCCCTCCTTCCTTCCTTCCTTCCTTCCTTCCTTCCTTCCTTCCTTCCTTCCTTCCTTCCTTCCTTCCTTCCTTCCTTCCTTCTTTCTTTCTTTCTAATAAACTCAGAGATGTAAAGATGCACCAAGTAGCACAACTCTAAGAAGGAAAGAAAGTATCTCGGGTAGGTTTACAATAGTCTTCAAGTTTCTAATCTAAGAGTTGGCTACATTGGAAATAGATTAATCCTGGTGTGACTTCTCTGTGTGCTTCAGAGCAGAGGCTTGAGGAAGTCAGGTTCTGGAAGAAGGAGTTAGATGACAAACTTGAACAGCTGGTGCATGCGACCGAAAATCTACTCATCTATCAGACCAGACTGGAGAAAGCCCTGGAGAGCTTTAAAGAGCCCTTGCACATCACTGAGAAGTGTCTGGAATACAGGTAGGAGGGAAGGTTCCTCTAATGAATCATCTGTTGTAAGAAATGAATTGCGAAGAGGTAAAAGCTGACTGTGCTAGGTGATGGGCTAGAATGAGACAAATGAGCATGTGTTCTTTTAGAGCCTGAAATTATCTCGGCATGCCCAGGGTGCTGGGCGGTGGAAGGGGCACTGGACTTGGCTCACGTCTAAACTCTGCTCTTGACTAACTTAAATATAAGTTAGGACTAGGTTTGGCGGTGGGTAATCAGAAAAGGACAAAATAACATTGAACTTAGACAGTTTCTTTCTCTCTCACATTTAAGGAGTCTGGAGGTAGTTCAGGGTTGGCACGGTGTGCCACAGTGTCAGGCTTCCAGGCCTTTTCTGTCATGTTGCTCCACTATCTTGTTGCCCCATGTGCGTGGCTTTTACTCCCAAGGTTACCTCGTGATTCACGGTGGCAGCTGGAGCTCCAGCCATTATGTCTACATGCCAACAAGTAGGAATAATAAGGGTTTGGCATTCACCATTTCTACTTGTATCCCGTTGACCGGAGCTTAGTCACACGGCCACACCAATAGAAACTGGGAAATGGTGGTCTTTATTTTGGGCAGGTAGAGCAGATACAGTTGCTGGAGGACAAGTCTGCTCCTATACACAGAGCCACATGGAAGCATTTTGTAATCCAGAGAGCGCTGTGCAAACATACCTTTTTACTATAATTTCCCTCCTATAAGTCCTATGAGGAGGATGATCCTTTCTGCTCTGGGGTGATGCTGATTTGCAGACCTGATGCCTGTCACAGCCCTAGGTGGAGCACCCTTCTGCCAGCAGAGCCCCCTCCAATCGAGTGCCTCCTCCACACTGGCTATTGAGCGAACCCTCCCCAATGCAGATCTTTCCAGGTCACTCCCTGCTTAAAATACTTTCATTACAATGCTTTCCCCTAGTACCTTCAAAATAAAATTCAAACTTCTTAGCTTCAAAAACAAGGTCCATCATGGTTGGGGCCCCAGTGACCCCCCCAGGGCCATATCTCATCCCCAACAGTGGGATGTACTTAGGGGTGCTGAGCTGCTTGCAGTTTCCCAAATGCATTGTGACTCTGTCCATACTCTTCCTCCTTCCCAGAAAACCCTGTTATCTCAGTGAGCTCAGCCAGGACCCCCTCTGCAGCAACCAGGCAGCAACCTCCCAGCCAGATTTAGAGAGTTTGTGAGGCAAAGGAAAGTAGCAGGTGATCAAAGAGGCCAGCATCCAGTTGGCTCAAGTCTACACCTAAGGGTAACTAGGATGTAGAGGACATACATGGATTGAGTACATGCTCCTCTGTGGAAGGTACAGTGCTATCTGCTTTCTTATCTCCTTTGTCCCTTGCCACAACCCTAGGAAGTACTAATATTTATCCCCATTTCACAGATGAGGAAACCGAGGCACAGATAAGTTATACAGCGTGCCTGAGGTCACACAGCTGGTGAGTGGAGACTTCCTCCCTAGCACTGTCATGCAGGTGGAAAAGAATAAACGATCAGACAGTGACTGATCAATTTTGGGAGTAAGTGGTTAAAAACATGAGTAATGCCCAGCTAGTTCTGTGACATGGGCCGAGTTACGTAATCTCTCCGAAACTCAGTTTCCTCACCTGTACTTGAGAGGTTACGTGAGAAGGAATATCCACATGAAAAGCTCAGCACAATGCTTGTCTCATAGTAAGTGCTCAGTGGTGGGGGTACTATTAATTTTGGCATTATTATGACTATTACTATTGTTACTAGAAAGCATCTCTTTGGATTCAATCCTTGTCAGAGGACTAGGATCAAGGAAGGAAACATATGTCTTTAAAATTCTAAGTCAGAACACGGTGTTTTCAATAAACAGGTAAAAAGTAAAAGGCTTCAGAACTGCTGGCCAAATTGAGGCCGAAAAGTCCAGCTGGCATTTTTCAGACCAAGTAACCAGTCACCGATTAATTTTTCCTCATTATGTTTTGGATATTTTGAAGCCGCATAGACACCAACTAACGTACATTCGCCGTCACATCATCCGGATGGATTTGGTCCAGTTGTCCAGACAGTTGTAGAGGTCAGCAGATTTTGAGGTGCCCCCCTCCGTGCATAGGACAACCATCCACCTTTCTCTCGGTCAGGGAGAAGCGAGCTGGCATTGACTTGGTCCACGATGAGGTAGAGCAGGAGCTGATCAAGGAGGCTGAGATCATCCGGGGGGTGATGGCCCTGCTGACCCGCACCCTGGAGGATACGTCCGAGCAGATCAGGTACGGCCACGCGGGGCCTGCCCTCACATCTCCACTGGGCGTTATTCTAGAAAAGGTGGTGCCCACCAAGGCCATGCTCCATGGCCCAGAAAGAATGGGATTTAATACCCTACAAGCACTTTCCGTGCCCCAAGGTGGCCTGGGAACACCCAGAATGAGACCAAGACAACCTCTCATGCGTGACAGTCACCCTCTGGTGGCGGGTTGGGGTGCGGCCAGATTTCACCCCTGATTGTAAACTGGAGGACACTGGAGCTGACCTCTCACAAACAGGATGCCGCAGTGGTGACATCAGAAAATGTCCTATCTGGAGGGAAGATCTTGAAGTCCTGGCTTGGATATGTTAATTTGTCACCAAGTGTCTAATGGTGTGTGTGTGTGTGTGTGTGTGTGTGTGTGTGTGTGTGTGTGTGTGTGTGTTGGGGGGATGGGAAGGTGGGAGGAAGTGTCGCCATATTGCACCAGACTGGCTTCATTTTCCGTGGTCTCCCAAGAACCCGGTATAGGTGCTACCTAGACATTCCAGAGGGAGAAACCCAGGCTACCTTCTCCCTTCAGGCTGAACCGCTCTGCCAAGTACAGTCTTGAAAAGGATTTGAGGGACAAGTTTACAGCCCTGACCATTGATGATATCTGCTTCTCACTCAACAACAACTCACCAAACATCAAATATTCTGAGGACGTCGTGAGGGTTGAACCAAAGTGAGTGGGTCCCTGCTGGCCTCCTCCCTGCTGTGTGTCATCCTAGTGCTTCTTAGAGAGGCAGGCAGGACCTAGCACATCACCCTGAATGCAGGCTGAGAGCTGGGAAGAGGCAGGCTTGGGGCAAAGGCGGGCGCTGAGCAGTGAGTACCCTGACACAGTACCCAGAGGCGCCTCGGTCCTCCGGGTTGCCCCCACTTTAAGAAAGTCTGATATAAAAAAAATTCTTTGGGTGGGGGGGGCCATACCGTGCAGCATGCGGGATCTTGGTTCCCCGACCAGAGTTTGAACCCACGCCCCCTGCAGTGGCAGCGAGGAGTCTTAACCACTGGACCGCCAGGGAAGTCCCTGATATAAAATCTTTAAACCTTTCAAATTTATTCATTTACCTATTTGCATTTTTAACAAGTAAAAGAATTTAAAAATGTAGGAAGGGCAAGTTAATAATTTCCCCATATCTACTCCTTTCTATCATTACACCCCCTGAGATAACCAGTGTTATCTGTATGTTCTTACAAACATATGTACACACTCACCTACACAAATAAATTTTGTTTCTTTACAAAAATGGGATTGTACCATGTACCTTTTCTGTAACATCTAACTTACATTTTTCAAGTAACATTACATCACAGACCTAACTCATTCTAACTTTTAAAACATTCTTTTTGGAGTAAAACATACATATAGAAAACTGCACAGGAGTTCCCTGATGGTCCAGTGGTTAGGACTTGGCACTTTCACTGCCGGGGCCCGGGTTCAATCCCTGGTTGGGGAACTAAGATCCCACAAGCCATGCGGTGCGGCCAAAAAAAAAAAAAAAAAAGAAAAGAAAAATGCACAAAGAATAGTAAACGGTTTAATGAATTATCATTGTTTTAGTTATCTTTTGCTGTATAACAAGTTCCCCCAAAACTTAGCAGCTTAAAAACAACAAACATGTGTTACCTCCCAGCTTCTGTGGGTCAGGAGCCCAGGCATGGCTCAGCTGGGCGCCTCTGGCTCACGTCTTATGAGGTTGTAGCCAAGGGGTCTGCTGGGGCTGCGGTCTCATGTGAAGGCACAACTGTGGCGGGGGACCCACTTCTGACCTGGCTCGTGTGGTTATGACAGGCCTTGCCACCCGAGCCGCTCCACAGAGCTGTCCCAAGACGTGGCAGCTGGCTTCTCCCACAGCGAGTGATCCAAAAGGAAGCGAGAGAGAGGGCAGCCGAGACAGAAGCCACAATTTTCTTTCAACCTAATCCTAGAAATAACCTCTCATTATATCTATTCAGGAGAGATGAGTCAATGAGTTCATCACACAACTCAAGGGGAGGGTACTATACAAAGGTGTGAACACCAGGAGACACAGGGGGTCATTGGGGACCATCTCAGAGGCTGCCTCTAGTCACACAGCAAGCAATCTCCATGTAACCACCAACCAGGCCAAGAAATAAAACATTACCACCGACACCAAAACCTCCACCCTGTCCCCTCTTGATGAATGCCTCCTCTCTCCTCCCCAAGGAGAACCACATTCCTGATTTCTACTAGGTTCGTTGTGCCTACTTTTGCATTTATTAAATAGCATCATGTACTGTGTATCTCGTGTGTCCCTTTCCTTCCAGTCAACGTTATTTTGAGAGTCCTCAAGTGTTATATAAAGCAGTTCCTTGTCAAACTAGCAACTTATTCATTTCTTTATAGCATTCCAGTATGGACTCATGTTCTCCTATTTTATTCAGTGTGTTATAATCTGTTACTATTATAATTTACTTTGACTCTTAAATTGTCTCTACCTGTGTGATCTTGACGAAGTTACTCCATCTTTCTGAGCCTCGGTTTTCCTCATCTGTCAAATGGGGATGTGAAAGTTAGCTCACTAGGCCATCGTGAGGATTAAATGAGAGGATGTCCGTAAAGTGCCAGCCCAGAGCCTGGCACAGAGTAAGTAGGTTTCCCCAAAGTGACAGTTATCGCCACTGACAGACCACCATTCGCTCTGCCTAGAGATGGGGAAACGTTCTAGGTGTTTCTGATGGTGGAGGGAGGCTTAACTTCCTGTGGGTTTCCAGTAGCTTGTCCTAGCCCCCTACCCACACACCCAGCCCAGACATGCTATGAATGAATGCATGGGTCCTGTTTCAGCTCTGTGAGTCTGGAAGACTGGTTGGACTTCTCCAACACCAACGTGGAGAAGGCTGAGAAGCAGAGGAACAACTCTGTGACGCTGAAGGCCCTCGTGGACCGAATCTTGTCCCAGACGGCCAACGACCTAAGCAGGCAATGTGACGTGGTGGACACCGCATTCAAGAATGGGCTGAAGGAGACCAAGGACGCCAGGGACAAGCTGGCTGCTCACCTGGCCAAGGTGAGCTCCCCGGGGGGGACCATGGAAGAGCACCTTCAGAAGATTTTACCCTGTAAACCTAGAAAGGCCCTCGGGGCTTGTGATCCTGTGTACTCAGGAGTAGAGGTCACTCAGCTCTCTCCACCTTAGCAGCAGCCTTTGGGCTTTGGGGGACTGGAGCGGGCCTTGGCCCTGCTCTGGGCCTCCTTTCGTACTCATTGCCGCAAAGAATAGGCTGTCTCCCCTCTCTGGGCCTTAGTTCGTCCTTCTGTGGAGCATAGAGATGTACCATATATGCTCTTATACGTTCTTTTTAAAAAAAAAGATTTAATTTGGTTTCTTTATTTTGGCTGCACCGGGTCTTCGTTGTGTCACGCGGGATCTTGGCGGTGTGCAGGATCTTTTAGTCGCAGCAGGCGGACTTAGCTGCGGCACGCGGATTCTTGACTGCAGCGTGCACGCGGGATCTAGTTCCCCGACCAGGGATCGAACCCGGGCCCCCTGCTTTGGGAGTGCAGAGTCTTACCCCCTGGACCACCAGGGAAGTCCCTTATACGTTCTTTATGACTCTGAAGTTCCGTGAGTTCAGTGCAGCCGATTTCTCCAAACCCAGATGCAGCTTTGGGATTCTGGCTTGTTGTCTGGTTATCCAGCCGTTTGCTGGCAACTGGCTCCCAGAGGAGAAAAAAGCCCCTGATTTATAGAATTTGCAGATTTCTGTGGTGTAAATTCTTCCACCGTGGTCAGTTTCAAGTTACCCATTTAACACAGGTCTGGCAGAATTCCTGAATGTTTAACAGTTGGAGCCCAGTAAGCCGGCTCTAGCCCATGTCCCTCCCCAGCAAGGACCGCTGGATGCTGAGCATATGGGACCATTCCGCAGGCTAAGCTCAGGGACACTGGGTAGAGTCCAGTGGAACAAGGGCTGAATTTGGACCGAGGATCTGTGGGCCCAGATTCCAGCCCTGCGACAGACCAGCTGAGTGACTTAAGCAGACGCCTCAAGCTCTCGGAGCCTTCCGCCTCACCTGTAACACGGGGACAGCTACAGCTACCTGATGTGGTCACTGCTGGCCCACTCCTTGCTTTTGACTGGTGGTGAAGCGGCCGTGGAGAGCGGAAGGGACCCCAGGTGGCAGGTGCATTACTGACAGCCTAGGACTAGAGCCCAGGTCTGCTCAACTCCCAAAGCCTTTGCCCTGCTGCTGCATTCCTCCCTTGGGGCTTGCAGATCCAAGGCCTGCTCACGCTGGTCCTTCGCCGTCTCTAAGAATCGAAGAGCCCAGGGAGGGGCAGTTTCTCCCAGCCAGAGAGGTTTTTTTATGATGTCAGAACATCATAATGTATAGAAAATTTAAAACATTTATAATACACTTAAGCTGCCTGTTCCTGGGACTTCCCTGGTGGTCCAGTGGTTAAGACTCCACACTTCCACTGCAGGGGGCACAGGTTCAATCCCTGGTCGGGGAACTAAGATCCTGCACGCACATGCCATGCTGCGTGGCCAAAACAAAAAAGAAGCTCCCTGTTCCTTAGTTTGCTCATTGATAAAATACCTCCCAGAGTTGGTTAGGGTAAAATTAGACAACCCAGATAAAATATTTAGAACAATGCCTGGCACATACCGATTTTATACACACACACATATATATACATACATTTACACAGTTTATACATATAATCAGTATAATAGATAATCAATAAAAATTGGCTGTGCTGCTGCTAATAATAGGAACAACAACAACAATAAGAGTAATAATGATGGGCTTCCCTGGTGGCGCAGTGGTTGAGAGTCCGCCTGCCGATGCAGGGGACACGGGTTCGTGCCCCGGTCTGGGAAGATCCCACATGCCGCGGAGCGGCTGGGCCCGTGAGCCATGGCCGCTGCGCCTGCGCGTCCGGAGCCTGTGCTCCGCAACGGGAGAGGCCACAACAGTGAGAGGCCCGCATATAGAAAAAAATTTTTTAAAAAAATTTTAAAAAAAAAGAGTAATAATGATAAACGTAGCCAAACACTAGTCAAGAGGCTTCCTGGTGGAGTAAGAACTTAGTCCAGGCCTTGAAAGATGGATCTGAGGTAGGAAGGCAGCGGGAAGGAGGGTCCACCGTAAGAGAAGAGACAAGAAGCTGGGCTTTGCAGAGGCCTGTGAGAAGCCCCGTCCTGCCGGAGGAGATCCTGCAGGAGCTGGGGCTGTGTGGCTGAGGCCTTGGCAGCAACATCTAAAGTGAGCAGCCAGGGACTTGCCCGGTGGTCCAGTGGGTGCGACTCCGCACTCCCAATGAGGAGGCCCGGGTTCGATCCGTGGTCGGGGAACTAGATCCCACATGCATGCTGCAACTAAGATCCCGCATGCCACAACGAAGATCCCACGTGCCACAGCCAAAAATAAATAAACAAATAAATAAATGTTTTTTAAAAGTAAAATAAAATGAGCATCCGAAATGGTCTGGACAGGCTCGAATGATGGACTAAAACAAATCAGGTGAGATTCCCTGCCCCCACCTGGAGATACCAACCTCTGCTCTATGAGAAAAGCCTCTAGCTGGTTATCACCTGGCTAGGAGCCTCCGTGGTCATGAAGAGGCTCGGCAAATGGAGGTGACGGCCTCCAAATTGAAGGGTATGGACGGGCTTCCCTGGTGGCGCAGTGGTTAAGAATCCGCCTGCCAATGCAGGGGACATGGGTTCGAGCCCTGGCCCGGGAAGATCCCACATGCCACGGAACAACTAAGCCCGTGCACCACAACTACTGAGCCCGCGAGCCACAACTACTGAGCCCATGTGCCACAACTACTGAAGCCCGTGTGCCTAGAGCCCGTGCTCTGCAACAAGAGAAGTCAGAACAATGAGAATAACACGCACCGCAACAAAGAGTAGCCCCCGCCCTCCACAACTAGAGAAAGCCCGTGCACAGCAATGAAGACCCAACACAGCCAAAAATAAAAACAAATAAATAAATAAATTTATAAAGAAAAAAAAGAAACATGAAGAAAACCAGATGTAATGTGTGGACCTCACTCGAATTCTAATTTAAACATACCAACTCTTACTGAAAAGAAAAAGACACTGAGGGAAATTTGAACACTAGATTTTAGATAATAATAAAGAATCCTTCTTTCGTTTGTGTGTGATAAAAAATATTGTCGTTATGTTAAAAGAAAAAAAAAAAGAGTCCTTATAACTTAGAAACACATACTCAAGTATTTAAGACTGAAATGATATAATATCTGGGAGTTCCTTTAAAATAAATAAGCTGGGCTTCCCTGGTGGCGCAGTGGTTGAGAATCCGCCTGCCGATGCAGGGGACACGGGTTCGTGCCCTGGTCCGGGAAGATCCCACATGCCGCGGAGCAACTAAGCCCGTGAGCCATGGCCGCTGGGCCTGCGCGTCCGGAGCCTGTGCTCTGCAACGGGAAAGGCCACAGCAGTGAGAGGCCCGCATACCGCAAAAAAAAATAAAAATAAAAATAAATAAAATAAATAAGCTGATGGCAGGGGTGCATAGAGGGCATTATAGATGAAACAAGATAGGCCATGTATTGATCATTGCGTAAATTGATGATGGGTCCATGAGGTTCATTATACTACCTACCTTCATGTATGTTTGGAAATTCCCATGATGAGAAGTTTAAAAAGAAAACAAAAAACTTAAGGAAGAAATAAAATTTTAAACTAGTGAGATATTAATCTAAAAACCCGAGTAGCTTCAAAGGAATCTTTCCTTTGCACAAAGCCACTATCAAAGAAACCAACAAAACTTGGACTAAACTGCTCACCCTTTCTTCAGGCTTCTAGGGGGCAGAACTGGTACTGAAACAGAGCAGGACCCCACGGTCCTCGCCCCCCATGTCCTCAGCCCGCCATCTGTCTGCGGAAAAACTTCAGCCAAAGAATAAGTTTAATCAGAGAAGTGAGAAAATACAGAAACAGAGGAAAACAGTCAAAGGAGACCAAATAATAATCGTTTAGTCATTAAGCGTAGTCAAGGACCTTTAGTTCCTCCTCAAGGGCTGTAGATAATATTCTGAGCCGTAGCCTGTGAGCTGTCTTGTAGGTACTGAAACCCCCAACAGGTGGACGAAGTTAACTACATGATGACCAGACTGTAGCCATGACACAAGCTGCCGCAATTCTGAGAATTGGTCTCAAGGAAATGGGAACAGACCGACCCTGGAACTGAAGATTAATTGTACTCAAAACAATCAAGATGACGCTGGTCAGACGACCGATGACCAATACCAAGGTGACTGTCAGAGGTGACTGTGCTGTTTCTGCATGGAGCACCCTCCCTCCGTCTATAAAAGCTCTTGCCCAGGCTTCCCTGGTGGCGCAGAGGTTGAGAGTCCGCCTGCCGATGCAGGGGACGTGGGTTCGTGCCCCGGTCCGGGAGGATCCCACATGCCGCGGAGCGGCTGGGCCCGTGAGCCATGGCCGCTGAGCCTGCGCGTCCAGAGCCTGCGCTCCGCAACGGGAGAGGCCACAACAGTGAGAGGCCGCGTACCGCAAAAAAAAAAAAAAAAAAAAAAAAAAAAAGCTCTTGCCCTCTGATTGTCCAGTTGTTCTGGGGAGTTGGCCTTTGGACAGGCGTCTGCCCTCCCCACCCGCCCCCCTGGTTGCCGGCATTCAAAATAAAGCAAACTTTCCTTTCCACCAACCTGGCCTCCTTAATGGTTTTTGAGCGGCGAGCAGCGGACCCCACGTTCAGTTACAGTACTAGTGGGTGGATTGGTAAGGAAATAGGCAGCATTCTGCTCATGATACAAAGGTACTTTATACCAAGGTAAATGGGCAGGCTTCAGCCTTTGCTGAGGGAATCCACATATTTGGGAAGGAGCAAAGAGGCAGCAATGGCCACTTGTGTCCATTCCATCTGTGAGGTTCTAAGGTTGGGAGTTACCTTGCCCGTGAGCAATCACTGCTGTAGCCAAGAGGGATCAGACTCTTTCTGGGGTCCTGCTTGGGTAGATATCAGACGTCCCCTCTTCCTAACCTCCTAAGAGCGTCTGCTGTTGAGTCTTGAGGAACACACCCTGGCCTCACCTCCTCTCATCCTTTTTGCAAGGTCATGGAAGAGATTGCCTCCCAGGAGAAAAATATCACAGTTCTTGAAAAAGCCATCCTTGACCAAGAAGGACCTGCCATGGTGGCTCATACACGCCTGGAGACCAGGACACATCGGCCTAACGTGGAGCTGTGTCACGATGTGGCACAGCACAGGCTGATCAGGGAGGTCGGTGAGATCACCCACAACGTCGCAAGGTAGGCACAGGGCTACTGGGGCTCCATTTAAACCTGGACTTGTGAGCAGGGCTAGGCAGTGTCCTCGTGGTGATGCTGGGCGGGCGTAAAGACCTTTGCATCTTTCGTGTCTGAGGGCTTCTCTTCTAGAGGCTTCTCTTCTCTCCTAACTCCCGCCGACGGCCGCCAGGCAGGGAATGCATCCCAATGTTTACATTTTTCTGAAGTCCAGCTCCAGATGTTTAGGTAAAATCGACAGTTTTAACTGTTGGCAGTTCATGGCTTTGTCCGCCTTGTGAACGCGGCCCAGGGCCACCACTTTGAAATCTCTGTCTCAAGGAGGAGGAAGGAGGAAGACACATCCATGTGGATGCTGCACCAAACAGATGAATACGTTTTTCCCCCGGACAGAGTGATGTCGAGCCAGAAATTATTCCCTGATGTTCTTCCTCTTCCCCTAGATTAAAGGAAACATTAGCCCAAGCTCACATAGAGCTGCAAGGCCTGAATCGCAGGCAGCTCGCCCTGCAGGAGGAGATCCAAGTCAAAGAGAATACCATCTACATCGATGAGGTGCTGTGTATGCACGCGAGGAAGTCCATCCCTCCGAGGGGTGGGGCTGACCACGGGGAGGGGGCCGGGGGCCTTCCTCCGGACACTGTCTGCTCAAAGCAGGATTCTCATTAGCCATTCCCATTAAACAGAGTCATAAAACCGTTGAACAGAACTCTCATTTCAGGTGGGCAGAACTTCCGGTCAGCCCACCAAAAAGTCTTGGCGGGGGTTCCAGGCCTGCCCGGGGCCTGAGATTTGGGTGCAAAGCTCTATTCTGCTACTGCTAGTGGTGCTGTGGTTGTTGAAGGGTTAAGTTCCATGAATTAGCACAGGCCATGCTTATCACAGGACTTCAGGCCCGGGGGAGGGGTCCGAGACATTTTAGTGGAGTCCCAGTGAATGCCTGGTAAATGCACCTATGAGGGTATTAGTAGAAGCAGCGATTCTCAATTCTCAAAGCTGGCTACACATTAGAATCACCTGAGGAGCTTTAAAAACTATCCTGATAACTGAGGCTCACTTCCAGAGATACTGACTCCAT
Source organism: Kogia breviceps (assembly GCF_026419965.1). Taxonomy (NCBI): domain Eukaryota; kingdom Metazoa; phylum Chordata; class Mammalia; order Artiodactyla; family Physeteridae; genus Kogia; species Kogia breviceps. The sequence goes on from NC_081328.1 coordinate 10,562,322, forward strand.
TGGTGTGAGACTGGAGATGGGGAGGGATTAGCACATTGGTATTTTTTTTTTTAAGTCCCTGGAAATGATTCCAGTTGCAGAAATCACTGAACTAGCGGGCTGGATGAGGCAGTGGTTCTCAACCTTGGCTGCACGTTGAAAACACCTGGAAAGCTTTTTAAAAAACTGATGAGGGGCTTCCCCGGTAGCACAGTGGTTAAGAATCCACCTGCCAATGAAGGGGACACGGGCTCGAGCCCTGGTCCGGGAAGATCCCACACATGCCACGGGGCAACTAAGCCCACGCACCACAACTACTGAGCCTGCGCTCTACAGTCCGTGAGCCACAACTACTGAAGCCTGTGCACCTAGAGCCCGTGCTCCACAACAAGAGAGGCCACCGCGATGAGAAGCCCACGCACCGCAACCAAGAGTAGCCCCCGCTCGCCACAACTGGAGAAAGCCCGCGCGCAGCAACAAAGACCCAACGCAGCCAAAAGTAATAAATAATTAATTAATTTTAAAAAAACCTGCTGAATCTCCAACCTAAAGAGTTTGATTTAATTTTTAAATTGGTCTCCCTGGGTATTAGGAGCTTTTAAAGCTTACAGGTGATTCTAATGTGCAGAACCATTAGGATAAAGTTGAGAACTTTTAAGAGAATGAAATCATAGTCATTGTTTTGTAATAACTCTAAATGGAGTGTAACCTATAAAAATATTGAGTCGGGCTTCCCTGGTGGCGCAGTGGTTGAGAATCCGCCTGCTGATGCAGGGGACACGGGCTCGTGCCCCGGTCCGGGAAGATCCCACGTGCCGCGGAGCGGCTGGGCCCGTGAGCCGTGGCCGCTGAGCCTGCGCGTACGGAGCCTGTGCTCCGCAATGGGAGAGGCCACAACAGTGAAAGGCCCGCGTACCGAAAAAAAAAAAAAAAAAAAGTGTATAAAATATTTTTGCATGGGCTTCCCTGGTGGCGCAGCGGTTGAGAGTCCATCTGCCGATGCAGGGGACACGGGCTCGTGCCCCGGTCCGGGAAGATCCCACGTGCCGCGGAGCGGCTGGGCCCGTGAGCCGTGGCCGCTGAGCCTGCGCGTCCGGAGCCTGTGCTCCGCAACGGGAGAGGCCACAGCGGTGAGGCCCGCGTACCGCAAAAAAAAATATATTGAGTCACTATGTTGTACACCTGAAACTAGTATAATATTGGAAATCATCTATACTTTAATTAAAAAAACTTTTAAAATATGGAATTCCCTGGCAGTCCAGTGGTTAGGGCCTGGGTTCAATTCCGGAACTAAGATCCCACAAGCCGCATAGTGTGGCCAAAAAAATAATAATTAAAAAATAAATGATGAAGGCATGAATCAATCTATAGTCCTACACCTCACACTCAGAGACACCTGTGCGTGTGTGTATAGTTGCAGGGATGAGGCTTATCCATTATCATCTTAGCATTGTAGATTGAGGCTCTGTGGTCAGGCCACTCAAGATGGCTTCTCTTGCTCTCTGTACATCCCCTGCTTGACCAGTACCTGCTTAACCTACGCCCCACTCACATGACTACCCAATCCTCTTAATCATAGGGCTTAATCAGTAACTACCTACATACTTGCCCCCTGCCCCAGCCGCTGGTTTCCCTGGTAACTGATGAGTCAACCTGACGTCAATTCCCCCTATAAAAGGTAGCCTCATTCTTCCCTGAGTAACGAAGCTTGTCGGGTCCGGCCTGCCCGCCTGCCCGCCTGCCCGCCTGCCCGCCTGCCCGCCTGCCCGCCTGCTCGCCTGCTCGCCACAGCCTTGCCTGCCGTCCGCTATCCATGGTGGGGTGCCCCTCCAGGACTTTGCTTCAGACTTGTAAGATTTCCTACCCAACAGTCACTGAGATCTCTGTCACCGTCTCCGGGCTCTTTCTTTAGTCTCATAGCTGGGCAATTGCAAGGCTTGTAGACCGGGCCAGACCCAGGTTTCTGGAAGCCAGCTCCATTCCCACCTCCCACTGAAATGATTGGCACCATTTGCCCCTTGGCCTGACCACTCTTCACCCCCGAAGCCTGTCTGGCATCTAACTGGAGCTTAGCTAACGGGCATCTCCGGAGGTGTGGGGCAGTGCTGTCCAGGCCCAGAGCTACGGGAATGAGAAAGACCACACAGGGAAAGGTCCCCCGGGCCCAGTCAGTGGAGGTCTTGGTCCCCAAGAGTTTGCCAGGGCATAGCTCTAAGGACAGAGAAATGTTGACTGGACAGGGGCCAAAAAAACGTCTGCTGGCTAAAGGGAGCCAGTGCTAGGAGCGCAGAGGCCAGTCTGAGGATGGGGCACACGGACACACAAGGTTCCCAGCTGCGTTTTCTTCGGAAGGAAGGCCTGACCTTCATTCTGACACTGTAACCTTCCCACGTTGTATTAACAGGAAGTGAAGTCAAATTATTTTATGAAACGAACACAGATGGCAATTGTGACCCTCCCACACCCAAGCCATGGCAAAATAAAAACTTGGCCACCCTATGCTGGTATCTCCAATTGGTTGGTAGGTTATTGGGCCAAGAAATCAGAAAACCTAGAAGCTGAAGGTTTCTCTGGTGGGTTGGGGATGGAAACCAGCCTGTAGTGGGCTGAGGGGGAAAAATGGGAGGCAAGGGAAGCGGCAAGAGCACGTGTGTATCTTTTGTAGATTAGCGCTCATTCGGGGCTGGAAGCAGCATCACCTGGGAGTTCCGAAAGCAAATTTCCAGTCCCTACCCCAGACCTACAGAGTCAGCACCTCTGGCAACGGAGCCCAGCTATCTGATTTTAAAAACTCCCAATGCACACCAAAGTTAAAGAACCACTCTACCTGCTTGTGAAGAGGCTGAGAGAAAGAAGTGGCTGGAGAGCCAAGTGAGATGAAAGGATGATTTCTGTGACTGTGGTTTTAATGGAGAAAATACTCCAGTTTTTGTTTTGTTTGTTTGTGGTACGTGGGCCTCTCACTGTTGTGGCCTCTCCCGTTGCAGAGCACAGGCTCCGGACGCGCAGGCTCAGTGGCCATGGCTCACGGGCCCAGCCGCTCCGCAGCATGTGGGATCTTCCCGGACCGGGGCATGAACCCATGTCCCCTGCATCGGCAGGCGGACTCTCAACCACTGCGCCACCAGGGAAGCCCTCCAGCTTTTTAAAAACTTATTTTTATTTATTTTTGGCTGCATTGGGTCTTTGTTGCTGCACGCAGGCTTTCTCTAGTTGCAGAGAGCAGGGGCTACTCTTCACTGCAGTGTGCAGGCTTCTCGTTGCGGTGGCTTCTCTTGCTGCGGAGCATGCGCTCTAGGCGTGCGGGCTCAGTAGTTGTGGCGCATGGGCTCGGTAGCTCTGCGGCATGTGGGATCTTCCCAGACCAGGGCTCGAACCAGCAGAGAAGATGTGAAGCTACAGGAGAGAAGGGGTCACTGAGTGAGGTCCCTGGGGAAGCAGGAGGTAAGAAGTGGGAGAGGTCGGGGCCAGAACCAGAGGCAGGGAATAGGCTTTTCCATTGGAGCGGGGTGGAAGGTGGGTTTCTGGTTGGGGGTGGATATAGAGGGCTCCTTGTGTTGGCTTTGATTTGTTATGTGAAGTGGGAGGACAGATGGTCTGCTGAGAGCACAGCGGAGGGTTTGGGGTTTGAGGCGCTCATAGTAGAGCGTGGTCAGCAGAGAGATGACTGGAGAACGGATGAGACTGCAGCACTCTTCGGAGTTCTATGATTTTCCCACAGAACTACTCCTTGAAGCGAAACCCAGAGTGAAGGAATATGGAAACACCTGGTTTCCAGGCTGCAGCTCCCCAAGAGCCCTATGGCGCCATCTGCTGGATAAGGGCCGCATGACGTGCCCAGGAAGATAGGTACCTTTACCACCCAAGTTGCTCCCCAGATAGGGAAACCCAGACCTCTGGAGTGGCCTCAGGCTAAGCCTTGACCCAAGCCAGAGACCAGAAACCCCCATACCGGAAACTAGTCGCATGCTGAGCCCTGATCCAAGCCAATGTACTGCAGTTCTCACTCAAGTTCCCTGTCCCTAGATTAGGGCCTTAACAGGACCGGTATCCAAAGGCTGCAACCCCTAAAGGGAGGGGCCTGCGTGTGCCCTGGGTCTCAGGGGCTGTGGCCCTAGGACTGGACTTCTCCTTCCCCTGACGGGGTCCCCTGCCACAAGAGCCCCTCGGGCCCTGTGCCCTAGTGGGGCAGGCTCACTCACAGCCTCCCAGACCCTGTGCCCTGCCCAGACCTGTCCTAGATTCCACACCACCCTTCCCCAAGGGTGCCTCCACCTCCTACCCACCGGCTCAGGCTTGGGCAGGGCCTCCCAAGACTCAGCCTGGAAGGCGGGCAGGCACCGTGGGCCGTGGAACCTACAGCAGGGCCTGTGCTCTACCAGAAGCTGCTGGTCTGGGAACCAAGCTTCGAGTCTGAGGAGGAAGAGGGGGAGATATTGGAGCAGCTCATTCCAGATCCCTTGGGGCCCCGGGACTCCTCTGGGTGAGTCAGGGAGGGGTCTGGGCACCCAGCAACTCAGGACTGAGGCTGGCATAGTCCCTCCCTCTGGAGCCCCTAAGGGGTACCAGACAACTCCGTGCTTGGCCAGCTCTAGGAAACTTCTGGTTGAGTGGGGGGACCCCCTGGCTGCAGCCCCAGGCCCGGCCTGTTCCAGTCAATCCAAGGTCTGTGCGTCTGAAGGGACATTTGTATCAAGTCAGCCCTGTTGGCTGCTCTGCCAGAGGCTCCCAGCTCCCACGCCCTGGTGCACCTGCTGTGTAGGTTGGTCCTGGATGGCCAGGCCCTGCTCCTCAAGCCTGCCAAGCCCCCTTCAGGCGTCCCTCCAGACTGGCTGGACCCACCTCTCCAACCTCCTCTCCAGAGACTCAGTTTCCCCCAAGCTCTTTCCCATCTCTGTGTCTCCAGACATGCTGTGTCTTCTGCCAGGAGGCCCTTTCTCCTCGGCAAACTTATACTTCTCCTGCAAGCAAGACCAAACCTTTCGGGAATTGTTTGCTGGCTTCTTGGGTGTCCGCCTGCCTGGTCCCGGCTCAGGATATCCCTCTCTGCAGGAACAAGGCTGGCAGTCTGCCCGGGGCCTGGGCCCAACTGGTGGCTGCCCGGCTGCTGCTGGCCGTTGCCTTCTCCCTAGCCATGAGGCAACTCCGCAGCAGTGTTGCCTCTCCAGGAACCTTGGGCTGTGGGGCCCCTCCAGCCAGTGGGCACTCCCACAGGCCTGGCGTGTCCCACCGTGGCAGCATCGTCGGCCCTGCAGGTCAGTGCTAGGAGCAGCTCTGGGGGGAGGGAAGGGGCCGGGGTCATGGGTCCCAGTCCCAAGATAGTCCCTGTCTTGCTGCAGCTGCGTGCTGTCACCTGGGTCGAGAGCTGTTTGTTGCCGGGGGCAACGTCGTGGATGCTGGAGTTGGAGCAGCTTTGTGTCTGGCGGTGGTGCACCCTCATGCCACAGGGCGAGGTCAGCGACCGCAACCCTGGGCCTGATCAGTAACTTGGAACTCGGGCAGTCGGTGGCCCCTGGCCTTCAAGGCTGGCTGGTGAGCAGGACGTAGGACTTGGGCAGTAGCCCCAACGCGAGGCTGCGACCCTTGATCCCAGATCAGTATGATCTCGATCCCAGGCCTGGTTATTGATGCCTGTCTCCAGGCCTAGCCAGTAACCACTAACCCCAGGCTAAGTCAGTGAGCCTTCACCTGGGACTACTGAGTGCCCCTGCCACGGGTCAGTGCCCCAGACCCCTGTGTGACCCCTTTGTCTCCTCCCAGGTGCCGTGTTCTGGGGCCTCTTCCATAGTAGCTCCTCGGGCAACTCAACTGCCCTGACGTCAGGCCCTAGTCCAGACCCTGGTCCCCGGCCCGGGGCTACCCTCGGCTCTGCCTGCCCTGCATCTGCTACACACACGCTTTGGCCGCCTGCCCTGGCCACACCTGCTGGTAGGCCCCACCATGCTGGCTCAAGAGGGCTTCTGGTAGACACATCCCTGGCCAGGGCTCTGGCAGCCCAGGGCTCTGGCAGCCCAGGGCACGAAGGGCCTCTGTCTCCTACTTTGCCACACTGGTGGGACTGCCCTGGGGCCCGAGCCACCAACCCCAAACTGGCAGCTGTGTTCCACCGGCTGCACTTGCCACCGCCCCAGACCTTGCTGGGGATGCTCTACGGAGTCTGCTGGCCGGAGACCTGGGGCTGGAGGGCCCCTCAGCTAGGCCCGTGCGCACCTTGGAGCCAGCACTGCAGACACCTGTGCCCCAGGGCATCCTGTTCACCAGCCCCTCAGCTGGCCCGGAACTCCTGGAGCTGCTGGAGGCAGCTCTACAGTGCTGGAGGCGCAGCCCTGCCCCCTGCCCAGCACCCCTACAAGCTGCTGTCACCCCCGGGAGCAGTGTCCTGGCCACCTCCTCGCTCAACAGTTCCTTCGGCTCTGGACACCTGTCCCCAAGCACCGGGGTTCTACTCAGCGACCTGGTGGCCGAGTCTGTAGACAGTGCCTGGGCCTTTCCCCTCATCCTTCTTGACAGCTCAGATGACGCAGAGGCCGACGTGTTGGGGCTCGTGCCTTCAGGGACCCCTGCAGCTGCCAGTCGTGACTCACACACTGCTCAGCCATGCGGCTGGGCCCCAAACCCAGGCCCAGCAAGCACCAACGGAGAGCCCTGGAGCTTGTGGCCGAGGGGCCCTGCTTCAGGTGGCAGCCCACGCAGAGCCCATGCCTTCAGTGTCCCCTGTGGCTGCTGCCCCTTTCAGGGGTTTTAAGGTGGGGCAGTGCCTGGCAGGGGTGGGTGGGAGTAGGGGCTCAAGCCTGGAGGCCAGGGCCGAGCGGGCCCAGCAGCAGTGGGGTACATGACGAGTGTGAATCAATCACGTGCCTACTGCTGGCTTAGGGCCTCAGCTTCTGGCCTGATCAGTCGCCTGGACTTGAGTATTTTCAGCTAAGGAACCCGAGGACAATGAGGAAAGAACACCAGGGCCGGGGACAGCCGTGAGTTCAGATCCGGCTCTGGGAAGGACGGGTGGAAGAAAGCTACGCCCCTCCCTCAGCTCTGGGCGGGGCAGGCAGATCCTGGCGCACTGCTGGCATCTCTGAGCTCCCCTTCAGGCCACACTCCCGCTGACCTCCCTCATCTGGGCTGGAAACGAAATAAAGATCAAGCCTCCTGGACGCCACGTGCTACTCCTACTTCTTGGTTACTTTCCCATCAGCCTTTTAGGCACCTGGTGTCTGGGCTTCGCCCATGGGCAACACAGGAGACCCCTACCCAGGGACACAGAACCGGCCTGGTGTCTTCTCATCTTCCGACTCCCGAGGCATCACATGTACAAGGTAAAACCGCTTATTCTTACTTTCTGAAACAGGAGAAGCAAGGAAGTGGTTGAGAGGATGAGTAGTTGGGTGTCTCGGGGGATACAAAAAGGGGCTGGAGTTGGGTGTGTGGAATTTCAAGGCTAGGGCTTGCCCTCACCTCCCCGTTTCCCAGAGCGCCAGGGTCTCTGAACGACAATCCTCCAGAGACAGGTTCTCAAGCCAAGAAACGGGTGGCCAGTAGCACTCCTCCGCAGCACTGTAAGGGGGTATCTCTGATTTAAAGAACTCAGTCCCACCACCTCCCCCTCGCTGCTCCCCCCGACGAAGATAGTTCTTCCCCCAGCTCAAATGATACCAGTCTACTCGCTGATGTTAGCCCCAAACCTAACATCCCTCTATTTCCATCACCTGCTACCAGCTCTAAATTAGCTGGAATTTTCTCACGTTACCTTGATCGGATCCAAATGGTCTTCCTGCTTCTACTCTGCTCTCCTACAATCCATCCTCCACACAGCAGGATAATCTATTAAAAGTGTAAGTAGGATCAAGCCTTGTCCCTGCGTAAAACCCTCCAGGGATTCCCCATCACAATCAGAATAAAATCCAAACTCCTGATCTCCCTGAGAACCGAAGAGCCAGGCTGCCCCGCCCCCAGCCGACCCAATTCAGTGCGCATGCGCTGCGACCTGACCTGGAAGAGGCAGTCTTCAGAGCCCACGTGTTCGACAAGCATGGCGGAGACGGAGAGTCTGCACGTCGCTGAGCCTCCGGCTCTGGGAGAGGCCCCGAAGAGTGGCGCCTGGCCTGCCGACCGTCATGGCCTGCTCAAGCACAGCCGCGAGTTTTTGGATTTCTTCTGGGACATTGCGAAGCCGCAGCAGGAGACGCGGCTTGAGGCCACGGAGAAGCTGCTGGAGTATCTGCGCGCGAGGCCGGAGGTATGGTAGCGGGACCTGGGGCAGGAGGCTGTATAGATCCCGGCAGAGATGTAGCGGCGGGCCCCAGGAGTTGGGCCCGGGGTCATGTGGTCGCGAACGTAGAGGCCCAGGTGAGCGCGCGCCGAGGAGCGGGGATGAGCGGGTGCCAGACGGTTCTTTTCACTGGCCCACCTGGGGATGTGCTTGGTTCCTCAGGGATCATCCGAGCTGAAGTACGCCCTGAAGCGCCTAATCACTGGGCTCGGGGCCGGACGAGAAACAGCCCGGCCCTGCTACAGTCTGGCCCTGGCGCAGGTGAGGTGGTGGCTCCTGGAAGGGGTCCAGCCTTGCTGGTCAAAACGGTGGGGGAGTGAGAAGGGCAGATGTCCCAGCGGCAGAAGTGGCAGCTGAGAGGTTGGTAGGGTGGCATCTGAATTGATAGGAGGAGTCCCCACGTGGACGCGGAGAAAACTGCATGAGCACGGCCTGTGTGCAGAGAAGCCCAGGCAGGTGCAGTGGAAGGTTGAGTTCGCTTTTGGGTACATGGGTTGACCACCCTCTGACGTACATTTACTGGGGGCAGTGAGTTTTGGGGTGGGTTCTTTTACCTCTGCAGGGTTCAGGGCCCTCTTCTCCCAAGGGGCACTCAGCTAATCAGAGGCTCTCTCTAAGGAGTCTGAACAAATGGAAGGGCTGTAGAGACCTGGTGTTTGAGGATCTGCTTGGGGGGAGCTCAGAGCAAGCTGTGGGGACAGAGTGTTTGGGAATCTCAGTTGAGAAATCTAGCGGCCAAATGAGGTACTTTATGAATCCCAGCTGGGAATGGGGTAGGGAGGCAAGATTCAGTTCCATTCACAGCTGTGTTCTATCATCGGCACTGCTCAGAGGCGGGTAGGCAGTTTCGGAGGCATCCTTGGGGGTGGGAGCGGGGGTCCAAGGCCTCTGGGCAGAAGTTGGAGAAGTGGGAGGAGATGCAGGCCTTTGGGATGTGGCTGGGCCACTCCCTCTGAACCCCTCCTTTCCTCTCGGCAGCTGTTACAGTCTTTTGAAGACATTCCCTTGTGTAGCATCCTGCAGCAGATACAAGAGAAATATGACCTGCAGAAGGTTAAGAAGGTGAGAGTTAGTGGCCCCGGGGAGGTCAGCAGCCCCGGGGTTGGGGAATGTTTGGGTCCTTCTCACCAGTGCCTGGAATCCTTTTCTTTTCTAGGGGATGGTGAGACCTGCCCTCTTTGGAAACCTGTTTGGGGTGCTAGCCCTCTTTCAGTCAGGCAGGTTGGTGAAGGTAAGAGCTTTGGGGGTTTTGGGGGTATGTGGACGGGCTTGGAGTGGCGGGGGGAGAGTGGCATGCCCTGCTCGCATCCTCTCTGCCTCTGGGGGTACCAGGACTCGGAGGCACTGATGCAGTCGGTGAAGCTGCTGCAAGTCCTGGGCCAGCACTACAGCCACTTGCAGGAGCAGCCCCAGAAGGCCCTGGTGGACATCCTCTCGCAGGTACGGGGCCTGGGGTAACACTGCCCGTCGTAGAAGAATACGGAGAAGACACGCGTTTACGCATGGAAACGCAGCACTGTCCCGTGGAAATGTGTGTGGCACTTGACATTTTGTAGTAACTACATTTAAAAAGTGAGAAAGAAATAGGTATGGTTTATTAGACTGAATAAAACATGTTATTATGTCTAAAGTATTAATGTGTAGTTAGTACAAAAAAACTAGAGGTAGTTTACATTGTTTTAAGTTTCCGAAATCCAGGGTATCGTACACTCACGGCGTATTTCCATTCAGATTAGTGCATTCTAAGTGCTTGGTGTCCGCATGTGGCCGGTGGCTGCCATATTGGATGGTGCCTTTGTGGAGCAGTGCCTGGCATGTGCCCAGTGGGTTCAGCATGTTTGCCATTGTTGTTTGGGGCAGAGCTGGCCCCTCGGGGGTCCCCACTGCCCTATGTGGGAAGTGGAGGTGGGCTAGTACCTAGAATCCTTTGCTGCTGAGGAAAAGGCAGGGACCGGTACATCCCAGGCCAAGGCTTTCTGCACAGCCAGAAGGACCACACAGAGCCAGAAGGACCTTCACGTGGGCCACCTTGTATAAGAAATGGGCCAGTTCTGCAAAACCCCAAGAGAGGAATAATTAAAAGGGTGGTCCAGGGCCAGTTAGCATCAGTGGGGTGCTTGTTTAAAACCCAGCTTCAGGGACTTGGGAATTTTGAGCTTTCTAAGGAATACCCTCTGATGCTGATGCCTGGCAAGGTGGAGTGTGGCTGTCCCTCCTTGGGCTGGCATTGTGACAGGGGCCTCGCGGGAGCCTGGCAGGTGGAACGGGGCCCAAAGGACTCACCCCGTGGGGAGAGACAGGGTGCCATGAGAGGGCCGCCCTCCCTCAACCCACGTCCCCACGCCAGGTCCCCGAGGCCACCTTGCAGGAGGTCCTGCCGAAAGTCCTCAAGCCCGACTTGAATTCAGTCCTTGGTTCCCCTGAGCACCTGGAGCTCTTCCTCCTGGCCCAGCAGAAGGTGCCCAAGAAGCTGGAGAAGCTGATGGGACCGGTCAACCTGTTCTCTGACGAGAGCATCCCCAGGTGTGAGGGGGGCGGGGAGATGGGCTCTCTGGGCCTCGGGGCTGCCTCTCCAGCCGCGGGTTTGCGCCGTGGCCTGGGGTCGGGTGTCCATGTGGCCCCTGGCCCTGTCTGTTTAGGGAGCGCCCCCTCAGTGTCCCCTCTGCCTTCCTCTGCAGGCTGGTGACTGTGCTGAAGATGGCGGCCACCTCTGTGAAGAAGGAACGTAAGCTGCCTGCTGTGGCTTTGGACCTGCTCCGCCTGGCGCTCCAGGAGGACAGCTTCCCACGGTTCTGGAAGGAAGTTGTGGAACAAGGGCTCCTGAAGAAGCAGTTCTGGCCGGCCAGGTGCGTGAGTGCTTGACCTCTCTCCATCCTCTCTCCCCGGTTTGTTAAGCAGGGATGGGCCAGGGGCCCGAGGGCTCTGACCAGGCTCTGTCCTGCGCCCCCTTAGCTACCTGTGTTTCCGCCTGCTGGGCGCGGCCCTGCCCCTGCTGTCCAAGGAGCAGCTGCAGCTGGTGATGCAGGGGAACCTGATCCGCCATTACGGGGAGCACATGGTCACTGCTAAGGTGGGTGCTGCCCCCTGTGGCCCAGCCCTGCCAGAAAGGGCCAGGCGACTGGGCTGCTTCCTGCCAAGAAGGGCGTGGGCGGGCCGCCTCGGCTCAGCTGGCTTCCAGGAGAGGGTTGCTCTCCTGCTCTCCGTGTCAGTGGTCCCGCCTGGGATGGGGGAGCACAGCTGCTACCCTTCTCTCTGTGTAAAGTGAGCTACCTGAGGGCCGACCCCCCTGCCCCGCCTCTGTATCTGTATACCCCTCCCACGAGGGAGTCACCTGGTGGTTAAGAGCACGGAAGCCCGGACCTGGGACTGCCGGGCCCGTCCTGACCCCGCCCCGCCGCAGCTAGCTGTGTGACCTTCCGCAGCTCGCTTCCTTTCTCTGCCTGCTTCTGCTTGTCCGTGAGATAAGAGGGGCAGGACCTTGCTTAGAGGCATTGTGAGGATAACCAGGCTAATATTCACAGGCGCTTAAAGCAGTGCCCTGTTCACAGGAAGTGCTGCAGGGTTTGTTAGTAGCTCATTTCATCTTTACAACCAGCTTTGGAGAGCTGCTGTTCCCCTCTTCTGGGTGAAAGACAGGCTCAGAAAGGACAGCAGTGGTTAAGAGCACGGACTGGGGGACCAGAGTGACTGGAGCCAGATCCCAGCTGCACCACTTGGAGCCCTGTGACCCTCAGAAGTTACTTGCAAGCTTTTTTGTGCCTCGTTTTCCTCGTCTGCAGAACAGTTAGAGGGGCCCAGGGCAAAGAGTTGTTACAAAGATTAAACTCTGGGGTGCCTGGGTAACCCAGCTGGTACAAGGGAGGGTGCTTCCTGGGTCTCGGTATAGCCTGTTGAAGAAGCTGGGGTGCTGTTGGATCCCTCCTGGCTGGTGACCCCGGTGCTGTGCCCAACTCTCGCAGCTCCCGAGCCAGTTCAAGTTTGCTCCAGAGATGAATGAGTACGTGGGGGCCTTCCTGAAAGGCTGCCAGGATGACCCCGAACGGCAGTTGGCCCTGGTGGTGGGCTTCACGTCCGTCACCAACCAGGGCCTCCCCGTCGTGCCTACCTTCTGGCGGGTCATGCAGTTCCTGAGTCCCCCCGCCCTCAAGGGCTACGTGGCCTGGCTGCGGGACATGTTTCTCCAGCCCAACCTGGACTCCTTGGTGGACTTCAGCACCATCAACCAGAAGAAAGCCCAGGACGCTTTGTTCCACGGGTGAGTGGGCCTGGTGGGGTGGGGCCTGCTGGCCCCAAAGGCCTGGACCCTCCCTCGCATGGTACCGTGGTTTCCCAAGCGGGGGAAGATCTAAGCCTTAGTTCTTTTTTTTTTTTTAATAAATTTACTTATTTTTGGCTGTGTTGGGTCTTCGTTGCTGTGCATGGGCTTTCTCTAGTTGTGGCGAGTGGGGGCTACTTTTCATTGATGTGTGCAGGCTTCTCATTGCGGTGGCTTCTCTTTTTGTGGAGCACAGGCTCTAAGGCATGCAGGCCTCAGTAGTTGTGGCATGTAGGCTCAGTAGTTGTCGCTCGTGGGCTCTAGAGCGCAGGCTCAGTAGTTGTGGCGCACAGGCTTAGTTGCTCCGCAGCATGTGGGATCTTCCCGGACCAGGGATCGAACCCGTGTCCCCTGCATTGGCAGGTGGATTCTTAACCATTGCGCCACCAGGGAAGCCCCCGAGCCTTTGCTCTTAGAGGGCTCGGTTTTCTCACACGTGGCCCTATGCTGGTTATAAGGGCGTTGAGGGATCTTGATTAGTTTCCCCGTCTCCAAGATGGGGCAAGGGGACACTGTTTTCGCCGCCTCTGAACGGCTTCCGGACTTGCCTCCTGCCCACAGGCCTGAGCGAGCCGTGTTCCGGCTACGGAAGTGGATCATTTTCCGCCTGGTCAGCATCGTGGACAACTTGCACGCGGAGAAGGAGGAGGCCTTGATCGAGGAGGTGGCCAGGTATCGTCATGAGATGTGCTTGAACCCCAGCTCCCCACGGGTGCAGCGGCCTCTTGTCTGATCCTAGTTTGGGTCCCCCTGGAGCCAGGAGCTGGGGGTCAAGTCGTCCCTGCCCCTTAGGCGGGAGGAGATTTAGGGGAATTCCTTGGGAACCCTCGGAAGGGGGGCCCTCAGAGGCTTGGGCTGGCTCCACCCTCCCCAGATGCCTTTGCGCGTCAGCAGTTTTTTGGGGGGGGCCTCGCCTCTGCGTCTGCCAGGCGCCCTTCCCGCCCTCACTGCAGCCCCAAAAGAGGCAGAAGCAGTGATTCCCTGGCCGAAGCCACACAGCCTCACGTCTTGGTACTGAGGGAGGGATGCTGGTCCTCTCTCCAGTTCGGGCTGGTCTCTGTTCTGCTGGGGATCCAGACCTGAGAAGTGTCCTCTCTCTCGTCGTTGCCACCTGGCACCAGGCCCTCGGTGAGGGCCCGAGTATGGGCTGGTCAGGATGGTGGCGCTGCCTGAGGGTAACACGGGTTATTCTCCCACTCTCCCTCCCTTCCTCCCTCCGTCCCCAGGTTTTGTTTTTTCCACTCATTCTTCGAGACAAAGAAGCCCACGTCCCAGATCCCTGAGACCGAGCAGCACTTCTCTCAGCCCCTGGACAGCCGGACCCGGGAGGTGGTGGGCGGTGCCTTCTTCAGGTGGGTGCCGGGCAGCCTGGGAGAGGTCTGAGGGTGGGCGAGCGGGCAGGAAGGTGGCCTCGGGGCGCTGCTCCCCCCAGTTCGAAGCTGCGGCCCAGTGAGTTCCAGTGGGTCACAGTGTGGGGATTGGGGGGGGGGGGTGGCCTTGTTCACTAGCCCAGCCTGTGACCCTGACCCTGACGCCGCCCCCGCCCCAGTGTGGGGATGGGGGGGGGTGGCCTTGTTCACTAGCCCAGCCTGTGACCCTGACCCCGCCCCCGCCCCCGCCCCTACCAGCCTGCTGCAGACTCTGAGCACGCAGTTCCGGCAGGCGCCGGGGCAGACGCAGGACGGGCAGCCCTGGACCTACCACCTGGTGCGGTTCGCAGACCTGCTGTTGAACCACAGCCGCAACGCGGTTCCCCTGGTGGCCTTCACCACGCAGCAGCGCCAGGCCTGGGACCGGTGAGAGGGCGCGGTCGCCGCAGCGTGGGCGGGACGCTCTGGGGTACCGACGCCGGCCACAGTGCCTGAGGGCCGTACCCTTCTCACCCAGGACACTGAAGACTCTGAAAGAACTGGAGGCCCAGTCCTCAGAGGCCAAGGCCACTGCCTTCCAGCACCTGCTACTCCTGGTGGCCATACACCTCTTCAAGGTATGGCGGCCTGGAAGGGAAGGGGTTACAGACGTGGGGTTCCGCGGTGGCCAGGAGAGGCTCTGGCGTGTCGAAGTTGGCAGGTTTCCTAGGCTGACTGCTCCTGGCTGGAATTACAGCCCAAGGAAAAATCACTCCATTCACTTACTGGGCACCAGCTACCTCCTGAGCTCTCCATGCCGTGTCCTTTGTTGGTAATCCCCACAGTTCTGAGGCAGGCGTATCTTCTTTTTGACAGGTGGGGTAACAGACTTAGAGGGGTAAAGTAACTTACCCCGGGCCGTGCAGCTGTTGGCTAGGATTCAGACATAGGGATCTGACTCCGCTATCCCACAGGTCCTCCCCAAACTGCCTTACCGACCAGAGGTGACAGATGTAAAGGAGAGGAGGGGCTCTGGCTCTGGGCATACCAGTCACTGATGGGGGCAGTTCTTCTGTCTATCGGTGGTCAATTAGAAACGGGGTCCCGATTTTTCTGTCTAACTCTCACACATCCAGAATCCGTAGTAGTGGGTTGAGGGTAGCGTGTTTTTGTCTGGTGCTCCCCACGTGGGCTTCTGTGCCCTGTCACTCTTTGCCTCACATTGTCACTCATACGCTTTCTCACGACGGGTCCTCTAAAACCAGCCTTGTCTCTTTTTCTATTCTTTCCACTGAGAAACTTTGACCGCGTTTGGAGTCTAGTGTCGGCAGCTCTTTTGATCCTCGTGGTTTCTTCCCGGCTCTGAAGCCTGGTTTCTCTGAAGGTTTTCCTCTTGCGTTGTGTGGGCTGGCTCTTGTGGGCCTGCTTCAGATCTCGAGTAGTCTGAGGAGACGGGACTCCCTTCTGGCCTCTTGGCTGAGGTTTTTGCTTCCAGGTCTTGGGCACTCGGCCCAGCTCGTAGGCGAGCCGCGTGGGTAACGATCGGTCTCAGTACCCCTTCCGATGCTTGGCCCTGGGCCTCTGAGGGGCCGCCCCAGACCCTGGGACCTCCAAGCTTGACTTGGGTAAAAGGTACCCAGCCACAGCCAGGAAGCTAGAGGCAAAGATGGCCAGGGCTTGGGCCCTGTTCTGACCTTCGCTCCACCACCTCTGCCCCAAACACTGACGCTGCCCTGCTGCATTATGGGGGAAAGTCTGCCTTTTTGCTACCGACAGTCACACAGGTTATTTTCAACTCACCGGTCAGTGGCTGGAGTCTGGGCTTATTCCCCCAGCAAGATGTGCTTAAATTTGTTAAGATCAACGATTTTCAGGTTTCTGTAGCAATGTCAAAGTGTGGGAGGAGAAATCTAGATTTGCAAATCAGGAGGCTGCGACCTGCTGGGGCCCTGTGATCCTGAACAGGCCAGCCTTGCCAGGCTCTCCACTGCTCTGGCGTCGGTGGGCAGGTTGGGCTTCACGGTCTCAGACCCTGTGCCTGTGTGTTACGTGTAAAAGGTCATCAGCTCTTGGGCTGCCCCTGGGGTCTGGCTGGGGTCCTCTGCTCTGGATTGTGAGGGTGACCGGCCAGGGCAGTCTGGAGTCTTCTAGGCCTCGGATGCCAGCTCCTCCCACTTGGCCACACCCTCTTCTGGCTCAGCAAAGGCTGGGAATGGGGCCTGGCTCCTGATTTCTGTCCTGTCCTGCACAGTCCCCTACAGAGAGCTGTGACCTCCTGGGCGACATCCAGACCTGCATCAAAAAGAGCCTGGGGGAGAAGCCCCGTCGGACCCGCTCCAAGGCCACCAGTGGGTCATCGTCCCGGGTTGGGCTGGGGGGCGGGGGGAGCAGGCACTAGGGACCCAGCGTGGGGCGCTGGTGCCCTGCCCGACTCAGCCCTTTCCCTGCCTGCAGACCCGCAGGAGCCGCCGTGGGTGGAGGTGCTGGTGGAGATCCTACTGGCCCTCTTGGCCCAGCCCAGCCACCTGATGCGCCAGGTGGCCCGAAGTGTGTTTGCCCACATCTGCTCCCATCTGACTCCACGTGCCCTGCAACTCATCCTGGATGTGAGTTGGGGCCTTTGGGGAAATGGGTCCCGGGATGGGGCTCTCCAAGGACAGTAACCCGCACGGTGGTCGGGGGCCTCCTTCGGGGTCTCCTGCTGTGCACCCTGACCCTGGGTTTGCCAGGGGCTGATCGGGTCTATCAAGGAGGCACCGGAGGGGAGTGGCTTTCTCTCCTGGGCTCCGTCTTCCTCCCTGAAATGGGGACCTTTGGCTGAGACCGGACGACCACGGTCAGGGAAGGCAGTCAGGAGGGCCCAGGGGTCTGAGGCAGGTGAAGGGGCCGGGGCAACAGATGCGTCAGCCTTCTGGGAATCCCGGCAGGTGCTAAACCCCGAGGAGAGCCAGGATGAGGAGGACAGCGTGGTGGTGACAGACGCCTCCGAGCAGCAGTGGCTGGGGGATGCCGAGGTACTCACCGGCGAGGGGTGGGGGCTGGGCGGACCCGCGGTGGGCAGTGGAGAGGCGTGACGTGCACGCAGCCCGCCTTACCCACCCACCCACCCACAGGACCAGAGCTCGGACGACGGTGAGGACAACGGCCACAAAGACTCGGAGAGCGAGGAGGAGAGCAGTGGCGAGGAGAGCGACGAGGAGGATCGGGACGGGGACGTGGACCAGGGCTTCCGGGAGCAGCTGATGGCGGTGCTGCAGGCAGGGAAGGCGCTGGTGAGCAGGAGCCGGCCGGCCGGGGGCCCTGCGTCCGTGTGCGTCCACTGCACGAGGCCGGGCTGCTCACGGGGCATCTGCTCCTTAGGGCGGAGCTGACGGCGAGGAGGACGACGACGACGACGGCGAGCTGGGGGACGAGGCCATGATGGCCCTGGACAAGAACTTGGCCAGCCTCTTTGCCGAGCAGAAGCTGCGCGTCCAGGCCCGGAGGGACGAGAAGAACAAGCTGCAGAAGGAGAAGGCGCTCCGGCGAGACTTCCAGATCAGGGTGAGCCCGCTGGGCAGCCCCAGCCCCCGCTCCGCCCAGTCTCCCTCTGCTCCCGTCCCCACACCTGGCTGAGCCCACCCTGCCCGGCTGCAGGTTCTGGACCTGATCGAGGTGCTGGTGACCAAGCAGCCCGAGAACCCCCTGGTCCTGGAGCTGCTCGAGCCGCTGCTGCACATCATCCGGCGCAGCATGCGCACCAGCAGCACGAAGCAGGAGCAGGATCTGCTGCACAAGACGGCCCGTGTCTTCACGTGAGCGCGGCGGGCCGGGGGCGGGCGGGCCGCTGGGGTTCCCTGGGTAGGAAGGGTGGGGGCCAGGGTCCCGCATCATTCTGGAGGTCTCACGCAGCTCTGCCCCGCCCCGCCCCGCCCGTGTGTTCCGGATGGGCTGTAGCCCGTCTCGTCCCATCCCCCCATCCCGTCTCGTCCCATCCCGTCTCATCCCATCCCATCCCATCCCGTCTCGTCCCTGCCCTCGGGCTCACTGAGGCTGGGAAACATTCTGGGCCTGTGGCAGGGGCTGGATGGGAGAGAGTAGGGGCCCCTAACCCAGGCTTGAGGTGCCGGGGAAGGCCGCCTGGGAGACGTTTAGGCAGCGCAGGGGGCTGTGGGGCTCCTCAGGCCCAGAGGCCGCAGGAGGGCATGTCCACACGGGAGCCGGTCAGGCTTAGCCAGACACGAGGCCCTCGCAGTATTGGGCGGCCTCAGAGGCGTTTGCGGCCAGGAGGCGGGCCGAGTGGGCGGCGGTAGAGCAGGGAGCCCAGCAAGGGCGTCGGCGCAGCGTGGCAGGTGGAGCCCTCCCTGCCTTCTAGAGAGCAGAGGAGGTGGTGGAGACAGAGGCCTAAGGACTTGAGGTCCAGCACACTCTGTGCAGCACAGAGCAGGTGGGGAGGGGCAGTGGACGGCGCAGGCCCGCTCGCGCCCCCTGCAGGCCCAGGTCACGCTTCCTCAGCTAGTGCTCCCGCTCTGCCCAGGCCCGCGGGGCCCTGAGCGCACAGACCTGGGTTTTTGTCTTACAGAGAGCCTGGAAGCCACCATTCCCCGGGGGACGGGTGTAGATGGGGCTGTGGCCAGGTCGGGGTGTGGGTGGGGGCCCGTGGTGGAGCCCATCTGCACGCGGCCCCGGGCCTGCCCCTGCACGCTTGGTCAGACCCCTGTCTTTAGGTGTTTGTTTCCTGCCTGTGAAATGGGACCCCGCGTCCCTACCCTGGGGCTTGGCCCTGCCGTGGGTCGGAGTAGGGGGAGTAACATCGTGACCAGCTCTGGCCGCCCCCCACTCTCTCCCCTCCAGACACCACCTGTGCCGCTCCCGGCATTACTGCCGCGACGTGGGTGACCGCGTGGACACTCTGTACGCCCAGCTGGAGCGGCTAGTGCAGCAGGCCGGTCGCCAGGCTGACTCCTCCGTCTCCCTCTACTACTTCAACGCCTCCCTCTACCTGCTCCGGGTCCTGAAGGGCAACGCCGTGGGCAGTTCCACCCGCAAGGCCCAGAAGAAGGAGAAAGGCGGCACGGACACCGGCACCCAGCCCCAGGGCCCAGAGGTGAGCAGGCGCTGGCCCGGGAAGGCTCAGCCTGGAAAGTCCAAGCCGGTGGGAACCAGTCCGGGAGGTGGCAGGACCATCTGCCCATTTCATAGATGGGAAGCGGAGGCTGTGCCTTCCCCAGGACCCAGCTTTCAGCTTTCAGCTTTCTGAAGGCAGCCCAGGCTCTACTCCCATGCCAGGGCCCCCTCTCCCTGGCATCACACCAGCTCTCTCTCACGTGGTGCAGGCTGCCAGCTGCTTGGACTTGAGCCTCGTGACCCCCGTCTACTCATCGGCACTGAGCTCCTTCCTGACCAAGCGCAACAGCCCGCTCACAGCGCCCATGTTCCTCAGCCTCTTCTCCCGGCACCCGGTGAGTTGTAGTGCCTGGCCGCCCCCTTGGGCCCCCGCTCGGCCCAGTCCTCACAGCCCGTCACTCCCTCCGCAGATGCTCTGTAAGAACCTCCTCCCCATCGTGGTTGAGCACGTGGCAAGCCCCACACGGCCCCGCCATCAGGTAAGGGGCTTCCCAGATCCCAGCTGCGGGCCTGTCTGAGTTACCCGCTTGACTCCTGTCTGGCTGCCTATTTGTGAGGCCCAGGAATGGTGCCCTGGGGGGGCCCGAGGGTGGGCCCTGCCCCTCCGACCTGGCCGGCCCCGCCCCCACCGCAGGCCCAGAGCCGCTGGGGGTGGGGGGGCCCTTCCTGTGTGGGCCGAGCCCACCAGCTCCTCGGAGACCATGCTCTGACCTGCGCAGAGGGAGCCCCGGGCTGTGATGGGTGTAGGCCTGGGGGTGGGACGAGGGGGCTGGAGACGCTGGAGGAAGACGCACTGAGTGAGTCGAGGGCCAGCAAGGCTGTGCAGCTGACTGACAGCCCTGGCTGCCCCCCGGGCTCGGTTCTCCCACCTGTCTGAGGAGAAGGGGCAGGAGCAGGTGATGGCCGAGCCCAGGGCTTCCGTGGCGACAGCACCTCTCACGCGGCCTGTTCAAGTGCCCAGCAGGCTCCTGGAGCTCGTGGGGTCCCCCTGCGCTTCCCTCAGCCCTGGCCCGGTGTGCCAAGGCCCCTGGTGACCCTTTCCCCCCACCAGGCCCAGGCCTGCCTGCTGCTCCAGAAGACCCTGCCCACACGGGAGCTGAGGCTGTGCTTTAAGGACCCCGAGTGGGAGCGGCTGCTGGACCAGATCCTGGCAAAGGTCACTGAGGTAACAGCCACGGGGCTCCTCTCCCGCCCGCTGGCAGTGGTTCTCTGGGAACCGAGGGGCAAGGGTTGCTGGACCCCGCGCCCAGGGGTGGGTTGGGGGTCCTCCCAAGGAGACGTTTCTCTCCTCGGTGCTCTAATCTCTTCATGTGGGCAACAGAAAGGCTTTGGGCAGCTCTCCGGGGGGGCTCAGCCTGGCCGCCTTCTCCCTAGGCCCTGCGGACGCTGGGTGAGGCCGAGACCAAGTCAGGGCACCAGAAGGAGCTGTCGTCCTTGGAGCTGCTCAACATTCTCTTCAGGAACATCCGTCACGAGGTGAGCCTGGGCCCGGGAGGGAGGGTGCCACGCAGCAGAGCAGGCAGTCTGAGCAGAGGTGAGGGGCCAGGTGGGGAAGGTTCTGGATGCCTGCGTCAGGAACGTGGGCCTTGTGTGAGGGGTGAGGGTGACATAGCCAGTGCCTGGCCGGAGTAGGGTGAGCCGGGGGCTGCTGCTCTGCTCCAGTAAGAAAGCCGAGAAGGGGCTGGGAGGGCTGGTGACCACGGGAGGACGCGGCTGTGAGCGCGGAGCCCGGGGTTCCGGGCCTTCGGAGGCGGGCCGGGCGTGTGGGGCGTGAGGCGCTCAAGGGGCCGCTGTGGGCCAGGCTCTGGTTCCTCCAGTCTGTCCCAGAGGGAGAGGTTTGGGGGTCCTTAGCGTAGACACTGATGAAAGCCCAAGTGCGGGATAAACTTCCAAGAGGGAGCTGCAGGGAGCAGACAGGGCTGGGGCCTTGCAGAGGGGCAGGCAGACCTGAGAAAGCCACGCTCGGAGGGGTAGTAAAAAGCCAGGAGAGAGAGGGGTGTTCTGGCAGCCGGGGGTTTCAAAAACAATCCATTTGGGCTTCCCTGGTGGCGCAGTGGTTGGGAGTCTGCCTGCCGATGCAGGGGATGCGGGTTCGTGCCCCGGTCCGGGAAGATCCCACGTGCCGCGGAGCAGCTGCGCCCGTGAGCCATGGCCGCTGAGCCTGCGCAGCCGGAGCCTGTGCTCCGCAACGGGAGAGGCCACGGCAGTGAGAGGCCCGCATACAGAAAAAAAAAAAAAAAAAAAAAAAAAAAAAACAACCCATTCAGTACGTGACGGGGAGGCGGAGATAGGAAGAAGGGCATTGGCAACCTTGCGGTCACTGCGTGGTGCCCCCCCCCCCGGAGATGGGCGGGCCTTCGGGCTGTGGGAAGGGAACAGAACATGGCACCTGGGGCTCTTTTTTCCTTGCAAGGTGAGAGAGACCAGGGATGTACAGGCAGAAGGGGGTGGGCTCACAGAGAGGCTCCCACCGGGCAAGGGTGGGAGGACGGCGACCAGGAGCCAGGGAGAGGCTGTGCCTCGTGTCACCACTGCAGCCACAGCCTTCCTGCCCCTCTGCAGAAGCTGACGACGGACCTGACCGCTGTCCTGGGCGTGCTGCAGAGCCAACAGCCGAGGCTGCAGCAGGGGCTACAGCAGGGGGCGCACTCGGCCGGATCCAGCCGCCTCTATGACCTCTATTGGCAGGCCATGAAGTTCCTCGGAGTCCAGTACGTTCGGGGAGAGGGGGCCCCCACCTTGGGAGGGGCTGAGAAGACCCTCAGGTTGCACACGTCCCGATGTGTGCACCGCAGCGTGGGAGCTTTGGGCAGCTTGGGGACCGCGGATGCGGAGGTCACCCCTGCCCTCAGCACGTACTTCTTTGCTCACTTTCTCCCAGGCGTCCCAAGTCAGAGAAGGATGCCAAGGAAGCCCCTAAGGCCACACCGAGCCCCATTAGCATGAAGCGGAAGAAAAAGGGGTTCTTGCCAGAGACCAAGAAGCGTAAGAAACGCAAGTCTGAGGGTGCCACGCAGGAGGAGGAGGCCAAGCCCGCAGCCGCCGGTGGGGACCAGCCCCCCAGCACTGGCAAGAGGAAGAGAAAGATCAAGAGCAAGGCCCCAGCCCAGTCCCAGGTGCATGGGATGCCTGCCTCCAAGAGTCCAACCCCAGACCCCCCTGCCACGAGCCCCGGCAGCCCCGCCAAGACCCCAAAGCTGCAGAAGAAAAATCGGAAGCTGTCCCCGGGGAGCAGAGCCACCCCCGTGTCTCCCGAGTCCCCCAAGGAGCCTGCTGCCAAAAAGCGTCAGAAGAATCTGCCCCAAAAGGGGGTTTCAGGCAAGTCGCCGCAGTCCGCACTGCCTCGGAGAAAGGCCAGGTTGTCTTTGGCCAGCAGGAGCCCCAGCCTCCTCCAGAGCGGGGCCAAGAAGAAGGGGCAGCTGAGGAAGGCGAAAAAGCTGTGAGTGTCCCCATCCGCCCTAGAGACTCCTATTTTTTCACCGCGATTTTAACACACAAGCCACTGTCTGAGGTTCTGCCTTCCGTGCTGGGGGTGGTGGGTCTGCAGCCAGCCTGCCACGAGGTCCCGCCCCAGCGGGCCTGGCCTCAGAGACCCCAGCCCTGGGCTGGGCCCTGCCCCTGCTCTCGGCCACAGAGCACGCTTGGGACCTTGGCTCCCCGAGCGGTGTGGGCCAGGCCCAGGGCTCTGGTGTCTGGCGGGTGGGGTACAAGTGTGACCACGCCTCGTACCCCCCAGGCTGCTTTCCTGTGGGAGCCACCGGGGCATGACTTAAATACTTTTATTTCTTCATTTACAAGAGGAATATATTTGGCTTCTCTCTTAAGACTCTGAGATTCACAATCAGCAGCTCTAAAAAATAAAGGAGCAGTTTGGCTTCCGGAAGGAAGAGGAAGCAACACTTGGACCTGGTTCTTGTACAACAAGAAAACATCGCTGGGGCCCCGGTTGAGGCCGGGGTGGGAGTGGAGGCCAGGCTCATCTTTGGGGGAAGCCCACCCCTTGGTTAGGCCCCCCCCCCAGGGTGCCCCAGAGCTTGGTGGGGAGGGGCTACTCCACTAACTTCCCCACCGTTGAAGCCACACCAGCCAGTCAACTGTGGGCAGAGAGCACGAAGCTGGCTGGCTCTTAGGGTCTCCTGCGGCCCACACGGGGCCACCGAGACCAGAACCACCTTGATCCCAGCAGAGGTGCCAGGAGGGAGAGTGAAGCAGAGGAGGGGATGTGACGAGCTCCACCAGCGAAGCTGGGAGTCTGGTGAGAAGTTGGCAGCTGCGGCCCGGCATGCGGCTCTGAGGGTGGGGGGGGGAGTCTGGGCTGCGTGGAGGTGGCTCCGGGAGCTGGCCTGTCCCGACGTGCCTCAGCCTCCGCTAGGCTCAGCCCCGGGACAGGAAGCTTAGTAGAGAGGGCTGCTTCCTCTAACGGCCAGAGCCCTGGCTGCTGCCCCACACGTTCTGGGAATTGTCCCCTGGAAAGGGCCCAGCCTGCGGGCCAGGGTCAGTTCCTGGTTGCTGGGGGGCGGGGGTGCTATGGTGGATCCAAGGAGCCCTGTAGGCATGGGAAACCCCCAAAGGTCTCAAGCCTGGGGCACAGGTGGGGTGTAGCTGCCACCAGGGCCTTCGCTCCTGGTAGTGCCAGCTCCCTGTCAGGATGGGCCCCGACCTGGGAGCTCTCCGGGCTGACAGCCAGCCCCAGGCAGCAGAGACAGATGTCCTCCAGGGCGACCAGCCAGGCTGGCAAGTGCCTAGCAACGTGAGTGCCCGGCTCTGCCAGGTTGAGTCCAACGTCCACGAGGTCAGAGGCCCAGCTGACAGGCTCTACAGTCCTCACACACCAGGCCCTTCAGGGAGCCTCAGAGCCGGAAGTGCTGCCCTGAGGCTTGGGCCACCTCTTCTCTGTGCAGTCCAGGGGCTGTCGTGTCTTCGAAGCTGCAGATAGCACCTTGCCCAGCGAGCTGTGCGGGAAAGTCCAGCCCCCCGGCCCCAGAGTCTGGGGAGGGCAGGGACTGCCCCAGGATCACATAAGCCGGGGCCAGGCCAGCGTCTCCCCACATGCCCACAGTGGGCCGTCTTCTTCCTGGGCCCCAGGCCCCCTGCAGCCCCGACGCAGGCCTGGGAGTCTGTCCCAGGGTGTGGCTCCAGCACACACAGCCTTCCAGGTTAGTTGAGGACACAGCTTCTTGGAGCCAAGGCCCCTCGGCAGTCCCAGACCAGAGCCGGTGGGCACCCAGCTGTGGGTCACACGGAAAGCTTCGGGACAGCCCTACGGGGCCAGGGCGTCGGGGGACACCTCCCAGACTAGGTAGGAGCAGGCGTTCTTCACTGTCCCAGTGGCACCTGGAGGGGGAGGGGGTCACAGGTCAGGTGTGGAGCCCATTCCAGAGCTTCCCTCTTTGACGATCCTCCCTAGGGGGAGAAACAGGCCTTTCTCTGGGCTCTGGTGGCGTGAAGGGTGTGGGTCTACTGGAGCCAAGGCGTGGGGCAGTGACCTCGGATTTTGCACTGCCGGGAAGCTGCAGCCCCCAGAGGCCAGGCCCAGAGGAGGAAGGTCCCAGTAGGAGTCGGGCCCTGGCACCTCTAGGAGGGTTCGGGAGGGACAGAATCCAGAACCGAGCAGGGACTTCCGAGCCAGTCTCCACCCTGACCTATGCCCCCAGCCCTTCTGAGGAAGGAAGGTGGGGGAGCTGATTTAGTGGAAGAGGGAACCTGCCCCCACTCCCATGGGTCCACTGGTCAGTTCGGGCAACATTTCATGAGGAAGAGGACCAAACCCAGGGTTGGGATGTGCTCAGGCAGGAGGTGACTCATGAGGAGCTGCTCCTGCTTCCAGAATACCCTCCCACGGCGAGCGGCGTGCTCCCCCTCTACCAACCCTGCCCCTTCCCTGCTACAAGGAGTCTCACCCCCCAGCCCCCCGACCCACACTCACTGCCTCAGACTTTCACAGATGCACGCGGCATCACGCGCTGGTTCACCCTGGGGGAGAGACGGGCGGGGGTCAAGGTGGCAGATCAGCGGGGGCCGGGCCCGGGCACTGCTCTGGCGCATCGCATCGCAGGGGCCGGCGGACCGGATGTGCTGGGCAGGGACCTCGTCAGCCCCAGGGGGAGGTGGGAGAGCCCAGGAGTGGGGAGAGGAGAGAGAGAGAGAGAGGGAGGAGTAAAGAGGAGAGGAGAGAAGTCAGAAACTGAGAGGAAAAAGAAGGGGCGGAGCCCCAACCCTGCAAACCATACATTCTGGAGAAAAACCCACCTAGAACCACCCCAAAAGCCCCAGGGCCCCCATGGGCTCCGTTTTGTGATGGAGGCAGCACTTGGAGGGCGGCAAGCCTTGGCGGTGGGGACCTCGCCAGCCACGTGGCCCACCCACCCCGCTTCCGCGTGTCCAGCAGGCCCACCCTCACCCCCACTTACTGCTGCTCAGCCTTGGCGCGGTCGCTGAGGAAGAAGAGTGCGGTGGCCAAGAAGAACATGCCCCCCAGGACCACGACGAAGGGGCAGAGCATGAGGGCGTAGCCCAGGCTCAGGAACTCCCAGAGCGGGGAGTCCTTGGTGCGCTGGCGGATCAGGTCGGAGATCTGGGGGAGGGGGGGAGAGGATGGAGGTTAGGGCAGGGCCACCTCCCAAAGCCCTGCACCCCACCCGACCCCAGACCCCAGTACTCACAAAGCCAATGAGGTAGGGGCTTCCGGCGTCCCCCAGCAAGTGGGAGGTGAAGCTCTGCAGAGCAACGGCGGTGGCCCGTCTGGTGGGGATGACCACATACTATGCGAGAGGCGGCAGGTCAGAGGCCAGCAGAGTTGGCTAGGCCCCCTGGCCTCATCCCAGGCCTCATCCCAGGGGTCACGACGCTTCTGAAGCGCCCGGGGCCTCAGCCTCACTCCTGCCCTGGTGTCCTGACTTGTTGCTCTCCTGGGCCCTCACCCCCTCCTCCCCAGCTCCTGAGACCAGGCTGCCTTAGTGTCTGCACTGGGCCCTCGGTGGGGAGCCAAGTGCACCGGTCGCAACCGCAGGAGCAGAACCCTGGCCTCAGTCTTGCCCTCACCTCCCCACAAGCTAAAGACCCATCTTGGTTTCACCTCCGTGGGGACCTGCCAAGGCCTGGGCTGGCTGGGGTGGGTGATGGTGGTGAAGAAGGACCCTGCCTAGAAGAGCCTCCACTTTCACCCCCAGCACGGACTGCCAGAGCCGCTGGGCCCCCGGAACCCCCACCAGACCAAGCAGGCCCTGACCCACAGGGGCTGCAGCTCCAAAGCTGGGCAGCCCAAGGTCAGACAGAGGGGGCTGGTGGCAGAGGAGCAGGGGGCGGGCAGCAGCCACCTCCGCGGGTGCCCTGGGCAGCCCCCTGCCCCCGAGAGCTCGGCTTCCTCATCAGTCAGAGCCCCAGCCTTTGTGGACAGTCTGAGAGCAGCCAGTGCCCACCGGGCACCCAGTTACAGCGTGGGGGGAGGGGAGACCTGGATTGCATGGCCCCATTTCCAGGAATAATTAGTCACTTGGCTGTGACACTTAGTAAAATGGGACACGATTTCCCTGGGACCCAAACCCTGTCAGCATCTGGGGCTGCCCCCGGGGGCTGGGAGCAGAGGAGGGGGTCCTGCCTACCGCCAAGGGCACTTGATTCAGGCAAACTCGCTCCAACCTTCACTCCCACATGTGCAGTGGCCCCCGCCTGGTACTGAGCTGAGTCAGACCTCCCGCCCACCACCCCTTTGGCCAGGGACTGGGGGGGGGGGGGGGCGGTGTTGGAGAGAGACCACCCCAGGTGCAGCGCGTGCGCGCACACACACACACACACAGGGACGCTTGTGCGGGGCCAGGCAGGCTTCCCCGAGGGGAGCTAGCAGGGGCCTGATGCCCGGGCAGACTCTGATCTAGGCTGACCCACATTCTGGCATCAAACCCTGAGTGCCCTGAAGGTGGCCCCGTGAGGAGTCCTTCCTCCCCCAGGGCCCACCCTCGCCGCCGCCAGTCCCCTGCACACCCTTCTCCCCATTCTCTCCTGGCCCTGACTTGGAGGATCCCTGAGGACGGGACCAGCCAGCCCCCCCTCCGCCACCCCCACCCCAGGCTGCCTGCCGCTTGACGTGCAGGCCACAGCCCCCTCCTGCTTCCTCCCAGGCTGCCCCCGTCCCCGCCCAAGGACACAAGCCCCTGCGGCCACTCAGATGGCCCTTTGTCCCTGGCCGCCTGGTCTGGAGCCCATTGTTGGCCCCGTGAAGACCGCCTCTGTCTGCCCGACAGAGCCACGGGCACTCGCTCCTGGAACCCAGGCTGAGCCGGGAGGGCAGAGTCCACGGGCGCTCAGCCCCTGGGGGTGGAGTGCTGGCAGACAGCACCACTCTGGTACCAGCCTGGCACTGCCAGCCTCCAGCTATCGCCCTCCGCACCCAGTCTCCACATCCTACCCTTCTGCCTGCTCAACCCTCTGATCCCAGGCCCTGCCCCGGTGCAGACACCCCCCCAAATCTCTGACCACCCCTCTCCCCTCACAAAGCTCAGCCGGCTCTCCCACCCCTTCACCCACCCTCCCCATCTGCCCCGAGAGGCCCCAGTCAGCACGAGGCAACCTTGGCCTGCCTCACCATGAGGATGTCCGCCGTGATGGCCCAGTTAGAAAACAGCAGCGTCTCCCCTACGAAGATGCAGACCTGCCCGGGAGAGACCAGAGCAACCATCAGGGGGCGCTCGCCCCGCCGCTCGCCCCAGGCTGCTCCCTGCCCCCTGGCTGCTGGCCGGGAGCCCCCAGAAGCCCCGCCCCCGCCCCGCTCCTGGCGGTCAGGCTTACGGGGAATTCGTGGATTATCTACAGGCTTCAAGCCAGGCCCACAGCCCTGGACAAAGCAGGGGCAAACTGAGGACTGGACCCTCCCCGTGGGGGTTTCCGCCCCCCGCCCCAAGCCAGACTGCATTTCCTCCTCCAGAGCCCAGCTCCCCCGCCACCCTGGCACTCCCACCGCACTCACATAGGCCCCCACGATGCTGCTCTTGGCCGCCACGAAGATGAGGCAGATGAAGATGGCGGAGCCCAGCATACCCACAGCACACACCAGCGGGTCAGCCCGCTGGGTCCGCAGGCGGCACCAGCGCGTGGCTCCTGCGCCCGTGACCACCCCGAGAAAACCCGTAAAGCAGGTGATGGCCCCGAAGATGAGGCTGCGGAGACGGAGGACAGTGTGGCACGGGTTAGGGGGCAGGGCCGGGGTCGAGGGGCCGGCGGCACCCCCCACCCCCACCCCGCCATCCCCGCCCGCCCGGCCGCACCTGTCCTTGGCCGCACAGGGCGGGCTGCTGCACGTCTCCGCCGCCTTCTGCACGACTTGGGCGCGGTGCAGGTAGAGCGGGATCCACATGCCCAGGGCCCCTGTGGCGAAGGACACGGCCGACGTGGCCAGGGAGGAGAAGACGTAGCTGCGGCTGGGGAGAGGCCGGGGCAGCAACACTGAGCAGGGGCCAGCATCCCCGCAGCTGGCAGGGTCGGGCCCTGGAGGCAGGCTTTCCTCCCTCCCTCCTTCTCCCAGGGACCGAGGGCCTCAAATGCCTTGCCTACGGGCTCTGGGGGTGAGGGCTCTGGCTTCAGGGATCATGAACACTCGTGGCCCCAGCACTGTGGACAGGGAGGCTGGCCGAGCAGGCTCTGTGGGCCAGGCTGCAAGTTGCGGTCCTCTCATCTCGGTGCCTCG
Organism: Kogia breviceps; assembly: GCF_026419965.1. Lineage (NCBI taxonomy): Eukaryota > Metazoa > Chordata > Mammalia > Artiodactyla > Physeteridae > Kogia > Kogia breviceps. The sequence continues at coordinate 10,591,016 of NC_081328.1, forward strand.
CCGCCCGCCCCCCGGACCCCTCCCAGCAGCACTCACTTGCGGATCAGGGCCTTCATGTCTCGGAGCCATGAGGTCCGGGCCTTGAGCTGCCCCCCGAGCTGGTCAGCGTGGCCTCTCTTAGTGGCCGGGACCAGGACGAGGATGAGCGTTCCTGTGATCATGCCCAGGATGGGGGACACCTGGTGGGTCAGGGTGCACCAAGTTAGGACACCGGGGCCCAGGCGTCTCTGTCTCTGCTGCACCTGGAAGGGGGAGCAGGCCAGCCCCGCCTTCTCTGGGCCCCGGGCTCCTCCTCTGGGCTAGTATCTGCCCAGCCTTCCTGACTGGGCAAAGCCACTGGGGGTGAGGCTAGCATATGGGGCTTGGGGGCTCAAACTGGGCTGTGCCAACCAGGGGCAGGATGGGAGAGAGGACTGAAAGTGAAAGGGAGGGAGGGATGGTCAGGATGGGTGGAGGAGAGAGGACAGACGGCTGAATAGTCAGATGGACGGACGGATGGTTGAATGGATAGATTGCTGGGTAGATGAATTAACACGTGGAAGGACAGGAGGACGGATGGGAGGACAGGTGATGGTGGCAAGTGATGGATGATGGGTGATAGATGGAACAAAAGGAAGACAGGTAGGTGGGCAGACATATGGAATGATGAGTGGGAGAGGAGAGTTCCTGGGGACAGGGAGCCAGATAGCAGCTCTTGCCCCCCTCCCTGGGTCTGGGAAAGTTTCCCAGGCCAGCTCCTCCCCCTGGTGGTGGTGGGGCACTGAGCAGGGACTGGCTGTGCGTGAAGCTTCTAGCTAATGTCTCAGGTAGCTTATCATTGGGCAGGGCCCCTGTGGGTTCCAGGAGAACAGAGGCTCAGGAGCCCCTTTGGGTCTTCCCTGCAGCCCGTCCAGTGTCGAGAACAGAAGCTCCAAGGCCCCAGGCCTCTCTCCAGATGGAAAGGGCACACCTTGGGAGTCTGGATTCCAATATACCAGTTCCTCCACCAGCTCCTGAGAACAGGGAAATCTGTACCCACCCCCACCAGGCCTGGGAGCCCATGGTCTGGGGAGTTCCTCTCCATTCGCCACCCCCCCATCAAAAAATTCCACGGAGGCTGCTTCCTTCCTGCTTTTGAGGAAAAAACACTTTGTCTTAAGCTTCCTCTCCTTCACAAGACTGGGGATCTCTGTTTCCTCTGATTGCACCGTCCCGGGGCCTTGGCAGACTTGTGCCGAATCCTCCTGCAGGACAGGAAGTGGCTCCAGACCCCGGGGCCCTCACACAGAGGTCTCGTCTCGGCCCCACCCCAGCGCAGGGCCACAGCAGGAAGTGCCACCGTGAACATGGCATTTCCTTCGTCCTCACAGACTGGGGCCCCCGAATGGGGTGAGTCTGGCACCCTTCACACCTCCAGGTGAACTAACGGAGAAGAGCCCAGGCCCGCGAGGTGGGAAGCCTCGTGGCTGACAGGGCGGCTGAGGCCCTGTCCCTGAATCTCTGGGTGACCCTGGCCAACGGCTGGTCTGGGGCTGTGCTTACCCGCAAGGCCCAGTGCCAGTCTCCGGCCGCCTGCTTCACGCTGGAGCCGGTGATGTAGCCCAGGCCGCTGCAGAGAGGACGGGGCAGTCAGGCAGGGATGGGCAGGGGACGCTCACCGGTCTAGGAGGCCACCAGCACCCACCCCCGCCCCCCCAGCCAGCCAGGGAGCTGGTCCAGGCGCTTCTCAAAGGCCGCCTGCCCACGTGTGTAGGTCACAGAGGGCCAAACTCCAGGGAGAGGGAGCGGTCGGAAACCCGAGGGGAGCCGGCCCGGGTCCTCACCTGCCCAGAGGGATGGCGAAGTAGAAGACGGACAGCATGAGCGTGCGCGTGTTCTTGGTGAAGAGGTCGCCAATGATGGTGGGCGCGATGGTGGAGTAGCTGGCCTCACCGATGCCCACCAGCCCACGGGACAGGACCAGCAGCCAGAAGTGCTGTGGGGGAGGGCAGAGAGCGCTGGGGGGCCCGCCTGCTCCCCGCGGCAGGGCCCAGGAGAGAGGGTGCAGCCCAACCCCTGCCTCAGCAACGACTCCACCCCAGGCCACTCTGGACCTCAGTTCCTGCCTCCGAAGAGGGTGGGGGTCGGACTGGGTCTAGCTGGCCCGGGGCTGGGATGGAGCTAGACTTCCAGGGGCTGAGAGTTGTAGGTTTGGTGGGGGACGTGAGCCGGTGTCTCCACTGCCACCCCGACCCATTGGGGGGACTTCCTCCCTGGGTTCTGGCCCCATTGGGGGAGCCTCAAGCCGCCCCTACTCTGTGTCCCATCCCCTGACCAGGCAGCTGGGCTGACCCTGGCAGCACCGAGGACCCAGTGTAAATGGGGAGTGAGCAGGGCAGCCCAGTGGGCTCAGTGCCCCTCCTCCATACACACATCAAAGACCAAAGCCCAGTTACGCTGGGAAGGGTGGGGCCATGCCAGCTGCCAGTGGCTCTACTCCTTTGATGTGGACCCAGCCCCTCCATCCCCGCAGCTGCCCAGGGCCTGAGAACCAAGCCTGGTCATTTTTCCCCGGCCCCACCCTGACCACCCATCCGGCCGGCACTGCCCACATCCAGCCCTCCTCCGGGTCTCCCTGTTTCTGCGCATCTCTTTCCCGGCCCTCTCTGTCTCACTGGTCCTGCCTATCCATCTCTGCACCTCTCGTTTCCATAGTTCATTTGTGCTCTCACCCTCCGTCTCTGAGCCTTCCTTCTCCTGGCCCCTTGCCTGTGCTGCTTTCCCTGAGAAGCATCAGCCCACAGCCTTTGCCTGTTTTTCTGTTGGGTCCTTTGTCTTTCTTGTATTGGTTTCTGTTAGCGTTTTATATATCATGGGAATTGACGTTTATTAAGTAGGTCACAAATACTTCCCATCATCTTTCTTTCCACTTTGTTTATGGGGAGTTTCATCATACAGAAGCTTTATTTTTTGTTGTTTAACTTGATGCTGTCCAAGCTTTTTGATTTTCCCTTAATGGCTTCTGGATTTCACATCTTGCTCTAGAAGGGCTAGTCCATCCCAGAATGATACAAAATGTTCTTTTAGCTTTGTTAGAATGGGAGTGATTTCCTTACTCTCCTCCTTACAAGAGCAGGCAGATAAGACCTCTTTGACAAGGCCCATTGATCCCCACCCCTCCCCCAGGAACTGGCTATTTTGTGCATTTGTCACAACTTCCTCTCTACCTTTGCCTGCACATACACGTACCAAGGGACAACATTTAGTGTCCCCTGTGTGCTCTCAAAAAAGTAAACATAAAAAGACCATTCCTGGGACGTCCCTGCTGGTCCGGTGGTTGACAATCCACCTTCCAGCGCAGGGGACGCGGGTTCAGTCCCTGGTTGGGGGACTGGGGGCCCACATGCAGCAACTACTGAGCACGTGAGCCACTACTAGAGAGCAGCCCACGTGCCGCAACGAAGATTGTGCATGCCGCAACTAAGACCCCGACACAGCCAAAAGTAAAATTTTTTTTTTTTTAAAAAGACCATTCCATGCATCTTGTCCCACAACTTGATTTTTTTTCCCCTCATCTTTTGGAAACCCGTATCAGCTGGTTAATATAGATCTAGTTGATTCATTTGCTGCCAAGAAGCTCATAGTATGAATACACCCCATTCTATCTGGGCGTCCCCTAAGTCAAGGTCATTTCGTTTCTCTTTTTTTTTTAATTACAAAACTTGCGGCAAACATCCTTACATGCACCTGTCACTCTGTGGTCACGAGTTGGAGTTTCTCCCTTCGGCATATACCCCCAAGTAGAAGGCTGGGCTGCGGGGTGTACACAGAATTTTACAAAATCCTGCCCCACTTTGCTCTCCAAAGAGGCTCTCCCAATTTACACTCCCACTAGTGGCTTGAATAACACTTGGTATTGTCGGCCTTTTTAATTGCCGCCAATCTGATGGGTGTGAAATGGTAACTCGTTGTTGTTTTAATCTGCAGCGCCCTGATTACTCAAGAAGCCGAGAACCATCTCTTCCTGCATCTGTTGCCTGTTGCGGGATTTTTCCCTGGAAGTGCCTGTCACTATCCTCTGCCCATTTTTTCTACAGGTTGTCTTTTTCTTGTTGAATTATAGTTCTAGCCTTTTTTTTGCGGGCCTCTCACTGCTGTGGCCTCTCCCGCCGCGGAGCACAGGCTCCGGACGCGCAGGCCCGGCGGCCACGGCTCACGGGCCCAGCCACTCCGCGGCACGTGGGATCCTCCTGGACCGGGGCACGAACCCGTGTCTCCTGCATCGGCAGGCGGATTCTCAACCACGGCGCCACCAGGGAAGCCCTAATTCTAGACTTTTATGGTTTGCTTTTTACTTTACTTTCATCTAGCTGGGATTTATTTTGAAGTATGGTTAGAAATACAGACCATACTTTATCTTCCATCCAGATGGAGTCAGTACTCCCAAAACCATTTATTTGAGATGCAACTTTCATCCTCTACCCAATTCCCATAGAAAGGAGGACTCCGCGTTTCCTTGATCTCTTAGTTTATCCCTCCGCTGTTTTCATTAGAATAGCCATGTTTTGATAACTGATAGGACAAGAGCCCTTTCATTGTTGTTTTCACAATGTTCTTGGCTGTTCCTGGGCACTTTCTCTGCCAGATTTACTTCAGAATCACATTGCCAAGGTCCACCCAAAACCCCCACGGGACTTGGATTGTGACTGCAATGAACTCGTAGATTAATTGGGGGTGATCCGTCTGTTTCTCTCTCTGCCTCTGCTCATCTCTCCCCATCTCTCCCTTCCTTCCACACACCCAGAGTGGGACCCAGCCTTGACATCGTGGTCCTGTACTCGCTGGTCAATCCCAGAAGCAGCCCCAGAGGTCAGACGATAAGGGGCCTGGTCAGGGGCAGAACAAGACCCAGAGGGGGGTCCAGAAGCTGCTTCTGGTCCAGTCCCCATTTTTGACTGTGGCCATCAGGCTCTACCTGACGTTCTAGGCCTGGGTGTTTTTTTTTTTTTTTTTTTTTTTAATTTATTTTTGGCCGCATTGGGTCTTCGTTGCTGGGTGCGGGCTTTCTCTACTTGCAGCGAGCAGGGGCTACTCTTCGTTGTGGTGCGCGGGCTTCTCATTGTGGTGGTTTCTCTTGTTGCTGAGCACGGGCTCTAGGTGCACGGGCTTCAGTAGTTGTGGCTCGCAGGCTCAGTAGTTGTGGCTCGTGGGCTCTAGAGCACAGGCTCAGTAGTTGTGGCGCACGGGCTTAGTTGCTCTGTGGCATGTGGGATCTTCCAGGACCAGGGCTCGAACCCGTGTCCCCTGCCTTGGCAGGTGGATTCTTAACCACTACGCCACCAGAGATGTCCTAGGCCTGGGGCTTATTAGCTGGCCTGACCCTTCTCTATGAAGCTGCCCCATGAAGCACACTTGTATCCCCCAAACCTGCCAGTTCTCTCTGCCCTCACCTCCAACCTCCTCTCAATCAGTGTAAATCTGACTCACCATTGCCCTTCTTCAGACTCTTCCAGGGTCCAGCACTTCCCTCAGGAGAAAGCTCAGGCCTTCCAACCTGGCATTCAAGGCTCTCCATGACCTGGTCCCTGCCTTCCTTTCCAGCCAAAGCACTCTCCTCCTCAATCTACCAACACACTCCACCATTTCTGCCTCCATGGGGCTGCTCCCTCTGCCTGGGCTATCTACACCACAGGGCCTAACCTCCCTTTCTTGCCTGCCCAGCTCAACTGCCACCTCCTCCAGGAAGTCTTCCTTGACCACATGGATGTCGGAGACTGCTCTCTCTTCAGTGAGGACTTTCAGCACTTTGCTCATCTTGAAGGCTCTGAACATGGGAGCTCCTGTCACATCTTCCCATCCCCAGACCTGGGTGCTCCCAAGGCCAGGGTCTCCTCCTTTGTCCCCTAGGCTGAACGCTCCCTGAAGGAAAATCCTGGTCTTCGCCCCTTCTTTTTAAAAAAAAAAAAAAAAAAAAAAAAAAAGATTTAATTTTATTTATTTTTGGCTGCTTTGGGTCTTCATTGCTGCGTGCAGGCTTTCTCTAGTTGCGGCGAGCGGGGGCTACTCTTCGTTGTGGTGCGCGGGTTTCTCATTGAGGTGGCTTCTCTTTTTGCGGAGCACGGGCTCTAGGTGTGCGGATTTCATAGTTGCAGCACGCGGGCTCTAGAGCTCAGGCTCAGTTGTTGTGGCACACGGGTTCAGTAGTTGTGGCTCGCAGGCTCTAAAGTACAGGCTCAGTAGTTGTGGCGCACGGGCTTAGTTGCTCCGCGGCATGTGGGATCCTCCCGGACCAGGGCTCAAACCTGTGTCCCCTGCATTGGCAGGCGGATTCTCATCCACTGTGCCACTAGGGAAGTCCCTCCCCCTCTTCCTCTATCTCCCTCTATAGTAGCCATCATACGATTGTCCATCCTCTGCTTGAAGACCCCTAGTGATGGGACACTCACTACCTCTCAGAGCAACATATCTCCTCATTGGGAGAAAGAACAGAAATAATGATCTGTTGAAACCTGCCATGTGTCAGGGTCTGGATATTCATGAGTTCAATTATTTCTCACAACCACCCTTCATACTAAGAAGTATTATCCCCAATTAGAGATGAGGAAACTGAGGCTCAGAGAAGTTAAGTTTCTCCAGATCACAAAGCTGAGTGGGCAACAGAATTGGGATATTCAAATCCAGAACTGTGGGAGCCAAGTAAGAAACATCTTCCTGCCTGGGAACTCCCTGGCAGTCCAGTGGTTAGGACTCCACACTCTCATTGCTGAGGGCCTGGGTTCAATCCCTGGTTGGGGAACTAACATCCCACAAGCCTCACATTGTGGCCAAAAGAAAGAAAGAAAGAAAGATCTTCCTTACACTGAACTAATGTTTGTCTCCCTAGGACTTTGACCCAGGGAGTTGGCTGATGGTCAGACAAAGAGCAAACTGTGTGAAGCCTAGAGAAGGGTAGTGACGTATCTCGGGTCCCACAGCGAGAGGACGGCAGAGCCAGAACTAGAACCCAAGGGTCCTGACTCCTCGGCCAGACTTGCCCCCCTGATCCTTGCAGCCTCCCCAAGTCAGAAGCAGCTCAGAGAGTCAGGATGCCACACAGGGCTGAGTCCCTCAGTTCAAGGCCGGCACGGGGAATGCCCAATCGGTAGGGCCAGCGTACAGAAGTACCCAAAGACCCCCCTCATCCCACCATGCTTGGACCCAACGGGCTGGAACCCCGGTCTAGACTAGGATAGGTCAATCAGACTTGCCACCCGCTGGGGGAACCAGGACACACGGACGGAATGAGCAGGAATGCCGGGTGGAAAGCCCGGGCAGGCCTTACCTGCTGCGGGATGAAGGAGCTGGAGAACGTGACGGCCGACCAGAAGAAAATCCCACAGCTGAGGATGACTTTCCTGTTGAAGCGGTCCCCCAGGTAGCCAAAGATGGGGGCAGCCACCATGAAGCTGCAGATGAACACTGCGTGGGGAGAGGAGAGCTGCAGGTGTGGCACAGGGGTCTCATGGCTGAGCCCACCCACCCAGACCACCCAGCGAGAGGCCAAGTGCCTGCTGAGGAAGCAGCCGCTGCCCGAGAGGGGCAACCTCGGCCAGACCTGGGCCCAGGGGAGGCGGGGCAGGTCCTCTGGGTTAGGAGATTCCACGACTCCATCCTCTTCAACGCCCAGTGGCAGGTGAGCCCTTCGGGTACTTTTTAAAAGAGTAACGATTACTCACTGAACATTTTCTACGTGTCAGGGGCTGTGCTAGGGGCTCATCACACAGCATCTTGTGTATGTTTCCGACCCCCATCCCACCTCACAGATGGGGAGACACTCGGAGAGAAGTGACTTGCCTAAGGCCCCACCAGTAGTAAATGTCCCAGTGGGGAATTGACCCCGTCTGACTCCAGAGCCAGTGTTCCTTATACTTTGCCATGCTACTCTCCTTATTATCCTTGAAAAAGAGGTTCAGAGAGGGAAAGGGACCTACCCAAGGTCACACAGCAAATTGGGGCAGAACTGGACCTGGAACCCCCAGTCTCATACCTGCCAGATGACACAGCCACCCTCACTCCCAGCAGACTGCAGAGACTTTCCTGACATTTGGAAACACTGTCATTCATTCGTTCATTCATTCATTCATCCATCCTTTCATCCATTCAACAAAGACCAAAATTCCTAGACTCTTGGAGTTTTCATTCTAGTGAGAAACAATGAAATAAAAAATATAGTATGTCAGGGGGTGACACATGCTAAGGAGGGAAAAAGGGCAGAAACAGGAGATAGGGAAAGTGTGTGAGAAAAAGAAAACAGGTGTTAAAATTTTAAAAGAAAGGTCAGAGGTGACATTTCAGCAAAGACGTGGAGGAGATGAGGAGACAAATCATGCAAATATTGGGTTGAGAACAGCAAGTGCAAAGGCTCTGGGGCAGGAATGTGCTTAGCATAGTTGTGGAACAACAAATAGACCAGAGTGGCTGGAGCAGAGGGACCCTGGAGGAAAGGCCAGACGGGGTTAGGGCCTGGTGGCTCACTGTGGCTTCTACGGGTGAGAAAGGAAAACACCAGAAGATGCTGAGCAGAGGAGTGATGTGACCTGCTTTTGTTCTTCCAGAACAATAGAGCAGCAGAGTCTTAGAGGACCCTGTGGGGATGGCACTACCAGTATGGGAGGGGCCTTCGAGGTCCCGGGGGGGATAAAGAGACCAGCAAGGCAGGGGAGTCGCTAGGTCATGCGGAGAGGCAGCCCCCGATTCCTCCTGCTGGAGGGCAATCCCACAGCTGACGGGCAGATGGCCAGACAAAGGCCGGGTGGGCAGATAAGGCGGCCGGCCAAGCTAAACATTCACAGGCTCTGGCTGTTCCCTCACAGACCTGAGCCCCTAGGAGAAGAGATAGAGGGAGGGGAGGAAGGAGGTGAGAGCGGGCTGGGCTGGTGCAGCGCGACGGTCCCTCACTTATCCCAGCGAGCAGGACGGTGAGCGTGTATGGGTGTGGGGGGCAATCTTCTAATCCCAACTGTGTGACTGGGGCCTCGGGCAGAATTAGCAGAGAGGTGCGCAAATCTGGGCACCAGAGACGCAGTGCCTGGTCTTGCACTCAGCTCTAGTCCTTCCCAGCTGGGTGACCTTGGGAAGGTCACAACCTCTCTGTCCCTCAATTCAGTGGTGTGCTGATAAATGTTTAGCAACCGGCTCTCCAGAACGAGGCGGGGTGGGGGGGGCGAGCCCGGATGTGTAGTGTTTGCCCGTTTTCATGGTGCAAATACTCCCACCATGGCCTGATTTCAAGCTACCAATGTGATGTCACTAACCAGAGTTGGGAAGAGAGATGCAGTCACAGAGCTGTACAAAGAGTATTTCTACCACCTAGATCCAACAGACATAAACAACCTTAAGAACGTAGATAAGAGTGAAAGGTAGCAAAATAATTAGGGGGTGATGAATTCTGAGTGTTTATTACCTTTGGTGTTGTTTTTTTTTTAATAGCTCTTTGGAGTATAATTATACAAAGTATAATTGTATAATTGCTTCACAACACTGTGTTAGCCCTATGCATACACATGTCCCCACATCCCCTCCCTCTCGAGCCTCCCTCCCATCCTCCCTATACCAACCCTCTAGGTCATCGCGAAGCACCGAGCCGATCTCCCTGTGCTCTGCTGTGATGTTGTTTAATTGTAAGTTTATATAATTTAGTTTGTAATGGTTGTGCTTAACAACAGCTCACACAATTCCTGAAAATTTAACAATCAACTCTCATGAACCGAAGCCACGTCCAGCGCGCCAACTTCCTCATCTGTAAAATGAAGATAAAAATAGCAACTCCCTGCTTGCTCTGAGCACTGGTTGAGATAATGCGTGTAAGGTGCTTAATGCCACGCCCTGCCCATGCCCAGAGTGGGTCAGCCTTGGTCAACACTGGGCCCTTGTTTAGATCAGTCAAGGTAGAAATTATTTCCTCATATCTAGAAAAATAATTTTTCCTGCTGGGTCTGTCTCCCAGGACCTGCCTGAGATCGGACCAGGATATGGGCTGGAAAGAGATTTCAGTCTCATCAGGACTTACACATGTTAGGGGAGAAGGAAGAATCGTTCCCTCTATGCCTGTCTGTTATTAGGTGAGGAGAGGGCAGAAAGAATCAGAATAGGAGTTGCCCCCGTCTGGCCAAGGAGCAGACCCTGTCCATGGGTTGCCCAGCTTAGAGAGTTAAAATGCCAGGGAACCAGCAAGGAGGGCCAAATCCTACCAAGACAATGAAGGGAGGCTTCATAGAGGCAGTGATGGCAGAGCAGGGCATTGAAGGCTGCATAGGAGTTCACCGTGGTGATGATACTACTTAAAATCAAATATACTAAAATATAAATTACAAATCTTATAAGACTGTATAATTGTTAATGAGGCATAATGCTTATTGTTGATAATAATTGCAGTTACCATTTATGGAGCATTTACTATAGGCAAGGCCCAGGGATGTGCCCTGGACATAAGCACAGATTATCTCATTTGATTCTCCCTATTATCTTCATCTTACGGAGGACACAGTAGAGGCTAAAAGGAGTGACATCACACAGCTAGTGTGTGGCTAAGCCAGAATTTATACCCCAATTTGACTCCAGAGTCCTTGCTCTAAATCACACCACAGGCGGCCAGGCTGGGAAGGCAGAAGATCCCAGCTGATGTTCCAAAGGTCAGAGAAAGTTCAGGGTGTGTCGGGGACAGCGGGAAGACACATGAGGCTGTAGGCTGGGAAGGTGATAGAGAGAGGAAGTAGTGGGAGATGAGACCACGGAGGGAGATCGGGCCCTAACCCCTAGTACCAGGTTTGGTGTCAGTTAGAGGGCAGTGGAGATCCACAGCTCACTGTTCTCCCCCTTCAAGGAGGATCACTGGCCAAGCCCCCACTGGGTGGGTGCAGAGGGGCTGAAGGAGGCGAGCCAGGCCTCGGCCAGACCTCAGCCATCCTGGTCCATCCCTATCCTCCTGTCCGCAGCAGAACCGGAAGGCAGGCACCCTACTGCTTTCCCCGCTGGCTTTCTGCCTGCTCTTCTGGGTAGGCAGAGGCCTCCGAGACATCAGATGGACTCCTGCTGGGGCAGCCACGCCCCATCCCCCCCCCCATCCCATCCCCCCCCCCCACAGTCCCGTCAAAGGTCACCAAGTCCCAACCTGAGTTTTACCATCTGTCCCATTGTACAGCTGGGGCCACTGGAAGGTAGAAGAACTTGCCCAAGATGACACAGCAACCCTCCCTACCCTGGACTCTCTGGTCTCTCAGGGCCTTCCCCTTGGGGACAAGGGAATCCAAGGTCAGCAGGGAGACACAATCCATCTTTCCAGCCCTCCCTTCTGCTCTGGGGAGCCAAGAGAAAGGGCCTCTCCCTGCCCTCAGCATCGTCACAGGCCAGCAGAGAGGCCTAAACACAACTAGGTAGGGCCTGGAGGGAAAAAAATTTCTGGAAGAAGGAACAGCACAGGGGCTTCCCTGGTGGCGTGGTGGTTAAGAATCCGCCTGCCAATGCAGGGGACACGGGTTCGAGCCCTGGTCCGGGAAGATCCCACATGCCGTGGAGCAACTAAGCCCGTGTGCCACAACTACTGAGCCTGCGCTCTGGAGCCCGTGAGCCATGACTACCAAGCCCACGTACTACAACTACTGAAGCCCGTGCGCCTAGAGCCCACAAACCACAACCACTGAAGCCTGCGCACCTAGAGCCTGTGCTCCGCAACAAGAGAAGCCACCGCAATGAGAACCCCTTGCACCGCAATGAAGGGTAGCCGCCATTCGCCTCAACTAGAGAAAGCCTGCGCACAGCAACGAAGACCCAACGCCGCCAAATAATTTTTTTTAAAAAGAAGAAGAAGAAGAAGAAGGAACAGCACAGGCAAAGGCCTGGACAGGTGACCCATGTCCCAGATGGGGGCGCAGAGCCTTCTCCAGCCAGCGGGAAGCTCTGCTGAAAATAAAGACCAGCCCGGCCTAGAAGCTTCCTGGGCTCAGCACCCACAACCCCACAGTCTTTGTCTGGTTGAGGAGAGCTTTCTGGGCAGACTGGCTGTCCCACCCCTGGTCTCGGCAGGGCGGCTTTCCCGGCACGAGGACATCCTGTGGTCGGGGTGTGGGGAAGCCCTCGGTCAGCTCACGTGTGCTGAGCCCACAGGTCTGGGACAATGGAGCCGCGGGCAGGGAGCCAGGGAAGGGGGCGGGGCTGCGGAGCGCCGAGTGGGAGGAGTCAGAGCCCCTGGCCCTCCCGCAGAAGCTGGCGCTGAGCCTCGCTCCCTCCTCTGCAAGATGGGTGATGCGACCCTCCTCACAGGGCCGGCAGGAGGTCATCAAGGAGGCAGGCGTTGGGCAGCATCCCTAAGGCGCCACCCTCCTCTCATGGTGCTGGCTGAAGGCCTCCCGTGGGCCTGCCGAGGAGGCAGCACCCAAAGCGTGAGACGACTCCCGCTGAGTTCTGTGCCCCTGCAGGCAGCCCCCGGACCACCTGCACTCCGAACCCACGGAGCTGCTGAGAAGGTGGTCCTGGAGCAGGAGCGGGTGAGGTCTGCGCTGGGTGAGCCCTGAGCCCCCAGACTGTGGCCTTGGAGCACATGTCCAGCCCCACCTCAGCCTGGGCTGAAGCAGGGCTATTTTTACAAAGTCCGGATCCGGCCAACTTGTTATTTGGAGGAGACTCGCCGTGCTCCACATCCTGTGGGCAGGGAGGGTGCTACGGGCAGGCGTGCGGTGGGTGGGGTCAGGCTCTGCCCGAGCACGCTCCCTGCCCACAGCACGGAGGCCCAGGCCGGCAGGATGATGGGGGAGGACCCAGAAGAGCCAGCCCCGTTGGTACCTGGAAGCCCACCAGACTCAGAGCCCCTTCGGGAAGAATGGGAACTACTCCTCCTTCAAACTCCGCTCAGAATATAAACCCTAGGTTGGCCACTGAGGCCTCAGGGAGGGAGGTTCTCGGGCCTCCCTTCTAACAGGAGGGTCCTGCGGGGAGAGCCACGGGGGCCGCCCAGCCCTGCCTTCAGAACCTGAGTCTCTGTCGAAGCGGGAGGATATTGCCAGGCTGGCCAAAGTGAGGAGGGAGCAAGGCCAGAGGAGACTCAGTCCCAAAACAAAGGCGCTGTCTGGTTTCAGTCTGAGCTGGCTCTTCCTCTGTCCCCACTCTCCCCCTGCCCCCGCCCCCCAATCCTGACACTTCCTCGTGATGCCACGAACCCCAGCCCTGAGTTGATCCCCGAGGGGAAACAGCAGGGGCAGGCCCAGGCCGAACTCTCAGCCACCCCACGCCCCGCCGCCCCCCGCACCGACCCTGTCTCCTGGCCCAGCAGCTCCTGGTGCCCACAAATAAGCAGGCACCCCAGCTGTCAGCCCTGGCCCTTTGATCTGGGCAAGCAGCAACACCTGGCTCTGACCTTATCGGGGAAGAGCCAGGTGCCCGGGGCCGAGGCCAATTAGGTGACTTGCCTGGTAGCCCATTGAGTCACATCCTGGTCTAGCCCACCTGGCTTCTTGGCTCAGTTGGCCAGAGAGGCAAGGACACTCTGGGGAGCCATTCCAGCTGTGCCCAGGGTAGGTGGTAGGGTGAAGGCCACAGAGTAATGACTGGAGGGTCTCAGAGAGTGCTGGGAACCCCCACCACGGCCCAGAGGCACCCACCCCGGGAACACTGAGATGCCAGACACTCAGACGCCTGGGATAAGCCTCACCGATCCAGCGGCCATCTGTGCCCCCGTCCCGAGCCAAGAGGACCTCATACGCAGAAGTCCCAATGGCAGGCCTGCTACTCTCTCACCATGAGACCTTAAACAAGTCATTTCCCCTCTCTTGACCTCTGTCCTTCCACCTGGAAAGTGAAGCTGACCAAAGGGGGCTTGTAGGAGGGAGACTCAAGCAAGATGATGCTGTGGGTGATTTATCCCCCTCCGGCCAGAGTCGCCAGGGATAAGAAGGACACAGCCTGGGACACAACTGAGGCAGCGCTATCACCCTCACAGCCCTCCCACCCGCTCCCTGGGTGGCTGCACCGGCCCTGACCTCGATCAGTGGGAGTTGCGTGGAGGAGACCAGAGCAGATCAGTCAGCAGCGCCAAGAGCAGGAGGGGGAGGAGGCTCGGGCTAGGTCCCCAGTGACTCGGGGGCCACGGAGGAGGGGGATGGGCAGCTAGGCTCCCTCCCGCCCTTCCCTCACCAGCTCTACAGCCTGATCTCCCTCCCACACGCCCATCCTGCTTGAACTCTGTCTCTCCAGCTGTAAGTGCTGGTCACTGCATTGCACGGAGCCCAGGAGGCTGGAGGAACCTGTCCCAGGCCCCAGGGCAGGATGATTTGCTCTGACCTAGCCAGGGAGGCCAAGCAAGGGGGGGGCGGGGGCGGGGAGGAGCCAGCAGAGGGGCTTGGGCTCACATCCCGGGTGGAGGTGATGTCTGCAGGGGCAGGGACCTGGGCGCCCTTAGGAGGAGCTGGACGGCACAGCCTTGCCCTAGTCCTGGCTCGGTTAATTCTCACGTATTCGGGCTGAACCCTGGAGCTTTCATCTCCCCTCTCTGAGCCCCAGAGGCCCCACCTGGGAAATGAGGATGGGCACTGAGCCTAGCTGAATGGCCGTGGCTGAAGGAGGCCGTAGTGGCCTGGCACAGCGCGTGGTGGAATGCCACCCAGACAGGTCAGGCAGGTTCCTGGACAGAGCCAGCCTCTCTGCCCCTCCCTCCCAGGAGAGCCCGGGAGGCGACGGGGTTCCCAGAGTGGAATGCAGACCATGCACCTTCGCAGCCACATCTAACGGGGCCTCACCGCCAGATGGACTCCAGGACCCAGGGGAAGTCAGGGCCAAGGGAGCTGGCCAAGCAGCAAGGTCAGGGCCGAGTCAGAAGCAGCCCTGGGATGTAATACTGGCTCTGAGTCTCTGCCCAGGCCTGAGGGTCCTGCAGAGGGCACAGCCGGCAGGGCCACAGCCAGTGGAGGGCCAGGAGCTCAGGTCCTACAGGACTACAGAGCAGGCAGGGCAGCCACAAGGTTGACGTGGACCCTGGAGGGAGGCGCAGAGGCTGGAATAACGGCTTAATCACCTGCCACGCTGCCCTGGTCCAGGGGGGCTCGGGCCCTGCCTCCCCACCAGTCCCAAGGTTGGGCACCGGGGGGTGAGGGGCCGAGAACCTCAAGCCCAGGTCTAGTCTGCGACCCAGCTTCTCAGGCTCCTGCCCTGGGTTTGCGGGAGGCGCTGGCGCTGACCAGCTGGAGTTTCCCGTTTTGGCATCTGAGAGGTGATTCCCAGGTTGCCTGCATTCCTGTGTCTCACCACAGGCCCTCAGGGCAGGTGTTATTTGCTTTGTTTCACAAGAATAGAAGCAGAGGCTCAGGGAAGTGGTGCCTTTTGTGAGTGGCCAGGGTGGTATTTGGACACAAAACTCACGCTCTTTCCAGCGGGTCAGGCCCAGCCAAGAGACAGGCAGGGAATCCCCACCAGGTATTAGAAAGCAGGAGAGGGGCCAGGGCGGGAGGTGGGCCTCACCTGACTGCAGCAAGCCGGCGCCTCGGTCCTTGACCCCAAAGTGCTGCTGGATGTCCAGAAGGACACCTGGGAGGAGAAGACAGAGGGTGCTTACTGGCGACGCCTGATGCCTGGGTGCCCCCCGTTCGCACACCCCACCTAGGTGACCCTCAGCCCCAGCCCAGCCCTCCTTCCACCTGGCAGGGCCCAGCCCGGCCCCATCTCGAGAACCCCACCCTGCCGAGTTTAGCCAGGCCACTAGAAACCTTGGAAGCCAAGCTTCCACCCTGAGGTGCTCACACTGGGGATAGGACCACAGCCCCTCACTCGGCCAGTGTGGGGTCCAAGGCGCAGACAGGCGAGTCTCCTCCATGGTTACTCGGCCCAGCGGGGCAGCCAAGCCTCCTACCAGCCTGGGCCTCTTGCCCATCTGCAGCTCAGCCCCAGACTAAGTGCTGGGACCCCAGACGTGGACCCTGCCGTCAGAGGAGACCGCAAAGCCCACAGCCCGGAGGGTGGGTGGGCAGCCACCGAGAGCAGCCGGAGAAGCCCCCTGGCCAAGGCGAGGGCGGAGAGGGCTCACAGGCAACACACACACACACCCGCTCACCTGCACATGTGCACAAACACGTACTCCCCAAGCTGTCCTCAGGACAATAACCAGGACTCCCAATTTTCTGACGCAGGAGCCCAGAGGCAGAGAGAAGCAGGCGGGGCTCCGGGCCTGCTTTCCTGGGGGAAGGGGAGCCCTGGCGGCCATGTCTGCCCTTCTCCCAACTCCCAGCCACCTCTGCGCTCTCATTAGGGCTTTTTACATCAAAGGGGGCGGCAACCAGAACAACTAGAAACGATCCACAGCTGTGGACAGACCGAGCCGTGGTTGTATAGAGGCCAGCAACTGCCCAGCCCCCTCTGACCTCGTGCAGCCCTCCACCAGGGCTCCCGGGTAAGCCCAACCCCCAGCCCCACGGCTCCCAGGGCCCCTGCCTCAGCTTATCTGAGGACAGCAGGAGGCTGGGCCACAGGCCGCAGTCCCCCTGACCACTGCACATCTGCACTGAGAAGGAAGAGGGGAGAAAGGAGACAGGGCCTGTCTCAGGAGCTCCCCGTGCAGGGGACAGAGGAAGGGACCGGGACCCTGCCTTCGGGGGACTCCCAGAACTATCTGACAGGACAATGATGATGTCAGCATTTAAAACGATGATGGTTCGTATTATTGAGCATCAGGTGCTTCATGAGTTTAACCCTCACAAGACGCTACGAGGCTGGTACTATCATCTCACTGGATAGATGAGGAAACTGAGGCACAGAAGGGTAAGCCACGTGTTCAAAGTCACACATCAGGGAAATGGGTGAAAGTGGAATCTCCAGACACAGTACGAGCGTCCCGTCCAGTGGCTGGGGCTGGGGAAGAAGCCACTGTCCCCCCACCCAAGACCCAGGCATGGGATGCTGAGGGATTTCCTGTTCTAGCAGCCTGACCGCCAAGAGCAGCTGGTCTCCTCCTTGTTAATGCCCAGAGTGGATTCACCATAATTACCCATAATGAAGAGGCTGTGTGAGACCCAGCTAATGACTTAATAACCAGGGCGGGCTGTGACTTTACCTTGAAGGCAGAAACCAGGGGCCGGTCCTGGGCCTGCGGATGGCAGGTCCACCAAGTGGGATCTCCGAGGTGCCCCGACCCGGCCTCAGAGGCCCTGAGTTCGATCAGGCCCTGTGGGCGGCATGGCTGGGCCCGACCTTGGGGAGCCACCCACGCTCACCTCCGGGCCTCACAGCCCACTCCCAGTCCTGAGCCAAGGCCTCTGTAGCCTCCTGATCCGATCACAGCCCTCTCTTGCAGAATCACTGTCACCTGTGGCTCCCCTGCCTTCAGCACGCCGTGGGGCTGCAGGTTCAGCCCCGCCAACCCCACCCTCCAGCCTCACTTCTCAGGACACCACCCCGCACCCCATACCCTAGCCACCCCAAACTACTCATGGGCCCCTGACTACACACACTCCCTCTTCTCACCCTGGTGCGATTTTGTTGGCTGAGCTAATTCTCGCCATACCTTCAAGACTAGCTTAGATGCCTCCTCTTCTGGGAAGTCTTCCCTAATTTCTCCCCCTCCCACCACCCTCCATAAGCTAGTTGCCCCCACTCTCCCCTGTCCATCCTTGTTTTAACACTTGTCACACTAGGATTAGTTTGTTCTACAGAGAAGACACCGAGGGACACGGATATGAGCTCCTTGGATCCACTGTAGCCGGGAGCAAAGAGCCACTCGTTGCTGGTTTCTGCTAAGTTCCAGGTAATATGTGAGGCTCTACAGAGGGTATTTCTATCCCTGTTACACAGGCTTATCTGTGACTATCACCCCCATTTTACATATGAGGAAACTGAGGCTCCAAGAAATGAAACAACTTGTCATACAACACATAAGATGTCGGGGTGAGATTTGAAACCGCGTCTATTATCAAAAACCAAAGCTTGTTTTTCTGCCACACAGCCTCTGCGTGGTTCACTCTTGCCCCCCGGCCCGGGGTCTGGCACACAGTGACTGTTTGTGCCGTGGATGCATAGGTGGATGGGCAGGGGCCTGCCTTACCCCCCCCCCACTAGATCCTAAGCCCCCTGAGAGCTGGGACCATGGCAAGTCGTCTCCAGAACCCAGGACAGAGACCACCACAATTTAGGCGTTGGGTAGATGGAAAGATGGATAGTCAGGAGATGGTAGGAGGGTAAAACTCCCCGTGGGCCCTGCACTGTGGGTCCCCACCCACGGCCCAGAGGAGGGCATGGATCTGCAGCAACCGCAGGCCCACTTTCTGGGAGGGAGGCAATATCAAAGTGGTCATCATAAAGGTGGCATGTGTCCACAGCAAATCAAAACACTCTTGCTTCCTCCCCAAGGCACATCCTAGCCATCTGACTGGACGCCCTCCCCCACCCATGACTTTAAGGTCCAGCATTTGCCTCTGCCTCCAGGAAGCCTTCCTTTTTATTTTTATTTTTTTAAGATTTTTTTTTTTTTCTTTTGATGTGGACCATTTTCAAAGTCTTCATTGAACTTGCTACAACACTGCCTCTGCTCCATACTTTGGCTCCTTGGCCCTGAAGCATGTGGGATCCCAGCTTCCTGACCAGGCATCCAACCCCCTGCATTGGAAGGCGAAGTCCCAACCACTGGACCGCCAGGGAAGTCCCAGGAAGCCTTCCTTTACTTCCTCTACTGAACAGAGTTCCTCGTAAGGGGGAGGAATATTTCACCATATCCAGGTGGGCATCCTGGGTCCCTGGGAACTCCTGAGCAGTCTAGACCCCAAGGCGTGGGCAGCCTTGGATGTCCCCACCCCAGTAACCGGTGGCAACCCAGTCTTGGGTCCAAGGCCTGAGTTCCAGGCAGAAGGCCAGAGAAACCCTTCCAGGGAACAGGGCTTCGTACAGGCCGTAAGGCCCTAGGTCAGGCCCTGCCTGAGCCTTTCTTGGTTGCTTTCCCTCTTCAAGGCCTGCCAAGGGCCACGGCTGCAGGCGGGTGAGACCCCACTGGCCACTGGCACGGGAAGCGTGTGTCACAGCAGCCCGGACCGTTGTCTCAGATTTTCCTCTGGGCTCCAGGCAGGCTTGGACCCACACACCCCCTCCCTTCCTCACCACAGCCTTATTTTTAGCCTCTTTCCTGGAGGCTGAGGTTTCGCGGGTCACAGGACGGGCCTCACGCCCAGGAGCAGAGCCTCTTCCAGCTCAGACCAAGCCCACTCCACCAGCCCCACCAGCCCGGGGCGGGCAAGGTGGGGCTCCCACCACACCCGCAGCCCCCCTTCTGTCCCATGGCCACAGCTCCCAATCCAGGCCTCTCCAGGCAGTCACCCCAAATCCACAGCCACATCGTCCTCTGCCCACAGGATCCTCCTCCCTGAGCCAAGAAAACACTCTGGAAAAGCAGGAGCACCTGAATTTTCTTACCCATTGACCCTGATTACACCCCTCTCAAGCCTCCAAGGGGCTCTCCTCTCGTCCAAGGCCAACTGTCCCTCCTGCCTCCCGGGAAGCTGGCCCGGGTCAGCCGCTGCTTGAGCTGTGCTATCAGCATCTCCCTCACTCCTGCCTCCTGCACATCAGCGCACAAACCTGCTCGCCCCTCTCTCATCCTGCTGGTAAAAACGGTCCGGCCTCATCCCCCCTGCCAGCCGCTCTTTCTCTCTCCCCGCTTCACAGCTGAAGGTCTTTTTTTCTAGTTCCCTGACCAGGGATTGAATCCAGGCCATGGCAGTGAAAGCACCCAGTCCTAACCACTGGGCCGCCTGGGAATTCCCACGGCTGAAGTTCTTAAAAGAGTTCTCACCCCTCCCCAACTCGGTGTCCTCATCTCCACCCCCCACCGAAGGCAACTGCCTTCTGGTGGCTCAACCCCGCAGGCTTATCACCTCTCAGCATCCCAGCCACCTGGACCCCAATTCCACAGCTCCACCACCTACCTGGTCCACTCCCCAGACCAGACACCTGGGAGTCGACCAGGACACCCCCCCTTGCCTCCCATGAATGGGCCCCAACGATTCTCTCTCTGCTTCACCATCTGCCTCCTCCCCGGACTCCCTGCCTGCAGCCTCTACTAGCCCATCCAGCATCCCCCCTGCAGCCTCATCACACAAGCACTTATCAACTTCCTGTTAAGTCCTGGGCTGGGGTTTCAGAGACCACAAGACAATCTCTGGACTCAAGGAGCTAAGGCCGTGGCACTGTGGTTGTCAACTCTGGCTAGGGGCCAGAGTCACCCATGAGGTCTTCAAAAATCCACTGGCCCAGGTCCCTGGTTCAGTAATACTACTGCTAACAACGGTAATATGGGTGTTAACGTGTACCGAGTGCTTACTACATGCCAGACACTGTTCTGAGAGTGTAACCAAACTAGGTCACTGAGGGTGGCTGCCCAGGAGCGCTTAGTGGCTCCCTATTGCCACCCAAATTAAGCCCAGACTGCTTCTAGCATTTGAGGCCTCCGTGCTCCAGGTCTGCACAATCACCCTGTCTTAGAAGCCAGAGCCAGGAATCTATTAACACGCTGCCCAGGTGATTGGAAACCACTGGCCTGGCTGGTCTGAATCCCCTGTGACTCACATATCATGGCCCACAGGCCTCCAAGCCTCGACTACAGCCATGCCCTCTTCCTGGACCTTTCATCTCCACCTGCTAAGATCCACCTCATCCAGGGCCCAGATCCAAAGTCATGTCTATCAGGGTGCCCCCCCACAACTCCCTCCTTTGGGGCTCTTGTTGAGGAGGTGCCTGTAACTTTGAAGGCACCCCCAGAGCTGGGTGGAACTGGCCCGACTCACCCATCTGGCTGGTTACAGATACAGTGATCCCCCATCACTGCGGGTCCTTCAATAGCCCCTAGAGGAGCCAGGTCCAGAACCCAACCTGCTGACATCACAGAGTCCTCAAAAAGGCCAAGGTGTGGGGCTTCCCCGGTGGCGCAGTGGTTGAGAGTCCGCCTGCCGATGCAGGGGACACAGGTTCGTGCCCCGGTCCGGGAGGATCCCACATGCTGCGGAGCGGCTGGGCCCGTGAGCCATGGCCGCTGAGCCTGCGCGTCCGGAGCCTGTGCTCCGCAACGGGAGGGGCCACAACAGTGAGAGGCCCCCGTACCGCAAAAAAAAAAAAAAAAGAAAGAAAAAAAAAAAGGCCAAGGTGTAAGAAGCAACCCACACTGACCTCAGGACCCCCCAGTTCAGACCAGCCTCAGATGCAAGGTTGGGACATGATCCTGAGGTCTCTTTCTGCCTCGTCATCCAGGGTAGGCCACCTGGTGTTCCTGTTCACTCCCCAAACACAGCCATCATCACCCCACGTTTACCCTACCTCTCTCAGAGCAGCAGGCAGCATAGCTGAATTTCCAAGAGCATGGGCTCCAGAGCCAGACCATCGGGGTTCAAATCCTGGCTTCTCCACCTTCCCTGCTTTGTGACCTTAGGCAAGTTACTTAAACTCTCTGTGCCAGTTTCCTCTTCTGTAACAAGGATTAATCTTAAGATCTGCTTTACATGGTTGTTGTGAGGTTTAAATGGGTTGATCCATGTCAAATGCTTAGAATGGTGCCTGGCACATGGCAGGTAGTCAATAAATGTTACAAACGTTATCATAGATCATCCAGATCATCATGGGGCAAGAGCCCCAGCTGTGACCAGTTCCCAGAGAATGGGAATTCCCACTTCAGCGTTCTTTTCTCCCAAGTGGGGGCAGATGGCTGGAAAGACAGAGCCTAGGGATCTGAAGGGACAGGTGATGCCTGCCATTGGCTGGTTACTTCTCGGAGGGACCCTGGTTCTCCTGTGGAGGCCTCAGGGCTGGCTCACTCTGGAAGTCTCAGCCCTGCTCCAATGCAGGGCCTGCTCCAATGCAGGGCCGGCAACTCCCACCCCGGTAATTATAGGGGCCTGAGGGCCTGGCTCTGCTGACACTGGCTCTCAATGGCTGAGGCTGGGAAACCACAGCCTGGCCCCCGCCAGCACCCAGCCCCTCCTTCCCGAGCCTAACGGGACGGCCAAGGCAGTTCCTCAGCCAGAGACCCGGGCTGTCAAGCACACTCACTTCTACCTGCCCCAGAGCTTCCGCAGGCCAAGACCCTCCCCCTGGCCCCCAGGGACAGACGGAGTGACCTACAGGAGCGTCTGGGCCCCTATCCTGAGCCTCAGGTTGTCCATCTGACAGTGACCCAGGATCCCTACACACCCCTGCTGGGTCCACTCGAAACCTTAATCGTGTTTGTTCTACATGCGCTAACCCGCCGACCCCCACGCCCGCCTACAGATCTGGGTCATCTGTCAGGACAACTTAGTGGTCATCTCTGCAGGGACCCTGAGGATGGGACCCCTGGCCCACAGCCTCAGCCCCTCAGAGAGGCCCCACCCCCTCCCTAGAAGGCTGAAACTCCAGACTTGTCCCCATAAGGAGCACCCCATAGCGGCCTTCCCTACCCAGAGCCCTGCCCACAGACCCCCGCCAGCCCGGAGGCAAGCAGAGCCACCCCCAGAGCTCAGAGAGCCCTCCCTCCCCATCCCCCCAGCCCCATTCCCACCAAGCCTCTCTGCCCAGAGTGGGCGGGGACAGGCAGCCAGGCCTCTGGCCTGTGGTTCTGGTCTATCATTTGGGGCCAGCTTTCCTGGAACCAGACTCGGCCTTAGCAATTTGGGGGCTTTGCAGGGCCACTCCTTTCCCATCTCAGCCTCCCGGGCCCTGTTCTGGCTCAAGGACTCCCAAGACCAACAGGGGCCCGGGGACAAGGCGGCCACACCCTTATCATGACCCATGGAGGGTGTGGCCTGTGTGGCCACAGACCTGGGATAAGTGCAGGGTATGGGGGGCGAGAGGGTGGGGAGAGATAAGAGACCTCAGAACGGCGTGGCTCAAGCCCACAAACCCTCGGCCTTCTCCCTGTGTGCTGCTCCAGTGGCCCAGGCCACCAGCGACTCCCGCTCCTCAGATGGAAAAGAGAGATTCAGAAGACGAAGGAAACAGAGCCAGGCAGAAGCCAGGCCGAGCAGACCCCCTAAGCGCCCCGACCCGGCCTGTGTGCCCCACCTCACCCCAAAAAGCACCAGAAAAGAGGTTGCAGCCAGCCCCCTCTCAACATCCACACCAACCGCCCTCACCTGGGTGCTAGAAACAGTGTGTGACCAAGTAACACCCTCCCTCCGCAGGCACGGCCCTTTACAGTTTACAAAGCATAATGGTGCTCCTTGCTGCCTGGGACCCCATTTGCAAGTCCATGCTGGGCAGTGAAGGGACCAGGAAGATCCCACAGAGCTACCAGGCTGCGAGGGTAGACCCCAGTAAGGTCTCTATGGAGGCAGAGAGCTGAGGGCAAGGCAGGAGGCTGGGACCCCACCCCCAGCCTCCAAGCTCTGGCTAGTGCATCAGTCCCGCTTCTTTCTTGCCCTAATATAAATGCTTCTGCCCTCCGCCGTATCTTACCTAGGGCTCCTTTCACCAACCACTCCCTACTACCAAGAGAGGGCCAGGCCCAGAGCAGACCAGCGTCCTGCTTCACCCCACCTCGCAGTGTGACCTGGGACCAGCCCTTGGCCTCCAGTGCCCTACCTGCAGAAGAGACCAGACGAAGGCACCACGGTGCCCCCTCCTGCATGTACAGGAGCCACTCTGCCCGCCGTGGGGCCAGGAAGCCCTGTTGTCAGGGCTGCGGGCTGGGCAGACAGGGGCCACACTGGCCTCTGTCCCCCCCCTTCCTTCTCAGAGACATGAGGCCTCCAGCTCATTCATTGTGTGCCCTAGTCAGGACAAAAGGGCAGCGCCGGCCACCACGAGAGAAGCCCCAGCCTCGTTCAAACCTACCGACGCCCCTTCAGCCCCGAAGGATGGGCTTTGGGGACAGGCAGTCAGTGGTGACTGCTACTCAGTCGGCCAACAAGAGCCAAACCTATGCCGGCCCCCCACACATACTGGGGACCCAGAGATGACCAGGCTCAACCCACGTGAGGCTGAAGGGAGACAGCCACCCTATATGGGGGTAGGTGCCCTGATGGAGGTGGACAGGGTGAGGGGGATGCGGGGAAGACTTCCTGGAAGGAGGGCAGAGACACCACCGAGACCCGGCAGCAAAAACTAAGGTTGGCCGCTGCAGCATCTAGGGAACAGTCCTGGGTCGTCCTGGAAAAGGGAGGTACAGGCAGAACCGAGCTCCAGAAGACAAGAGTCCCTGAGACCAAGTCACGTGCCCCATACATACCACCCTTGGGAGCAACACCTTGACCACAGAAAGAGAGGAACGAAATCGTCTATTGTGGATTCACAGCTCAGAGAGGGTCA
Source organism: Kogia breviceps (assembly GCF_026419965.1). Taxonomy (NCBI): domain Eukaryota; kingdom Metazoa; phylum Chordata; class Mammalia; order Artiodactyla; family Physeteridae; genus Kogia; species Kogia breviceps. Next base: position 10,615,247 of record NC_081328.1, read on the forward strand.
GGATCTGCCTCAGGTCACACAGCAATTCTGATAAAGCCAGGAGTAGGAAGCTCAGCCCAGGAGACTGTCAGGGCCCAACCAGGAGCCCAGCCCCAGGGGCCTGGGGATCAAGACAGTGTCCTCTTTGCCTCCTTTGCTTGCATCCCCCTTCTACCCTCAGGATTTCAGGCCCCCACACCCAGGCAGAAACAAAGCCACTTCCTGTCTGGGGAAGGGACGCGGAACTCCTCCTCTCTGAGCAGCGTCACTCTCACACCAGGCTGTTCCCTGCAGCCTGTAGCCGAGCGGCCCCGTTCACAAAGGCAAAACTAAGGCCCAGGCTGGACCAGTCACTGGCCCTGAGTCCCAAATCAAGGCAGTGAGTTTCAAAGCACTTCTCTGACAGGTCAACAGCACAGCAGAAATGCTGTTAGAACTAGCCAGAAAGTGGCCAAGGAGGGAAAAGGAGCAAGGAAATGGGCTGCTGGCGGTTAGTCACTGGGGCACGGGCATTCCAGGCCAGCCCAGCGGTGCACCTGGACGCTGACCCACCAGACCGGCATTCTGGAATGTGGCCCTGGGACACCCCGCCCTACAGATCTTGCGTAGTGCTGACTTGGTGGTGGCCAGGGCAGGGCCACTCAAGGGGACAAAGCCACCTGAGGGGGCAGGGCGGGAGTGGTGTTGATATCCTTATCCACAAAGATAGACACGGAGCTCGGGGACTGACCTGGCTTCTACACACTCAGGTGACTCTGTAAAAGGCCCTGAGCCTCTGTTTCCCCAACTGTCAGCTCTGGACAGCCTCAACCCAGCAGACAGAAAAAGAGCTAAAAGCCGGTGCCTGGCAGCCCCTCCTGCGCGGAGCCCAGGGGCTTGGGGAAGCCCCCAGTCCCTGCCAGGCCTGTGTTCCAGGCTGGGTCCCTGTACTCCTCTCTCCTTCCGGGTTTGTGCTAGTGAGTGGTTGCCATGGATACCGGTCTCAGCTTCTTTGGCAGAAAAGGACTCCCCCAGGGCAGGGCTCTCTGCCTCTCCTCACCAGCCCCTGCTCCGCCCAATTTCAAGTGCCTGGTCTGCCAGGGGGCCGGATCAAAGGGAAAGAAACTAGGTCTCGCGAAGAGAACAGGTGTCCCAGAGAAGTTGGGGGAGGATCTCAGCTTTCAAATAGTTATTCACCAAACGTGAACAGGGCCTGCCCAGCTCCCTCTTGCTGGGCCTGGTTCCAGGAGCAGAATGCTGCCACCTACACCCTCAGCTCTGCTTCCATTTTACAGATGGAAGAATGGGAGCCCGGGAGCACAGGGAGCTCCGGCACCAGGACGTAGAGCTGGTAAGAGGGGACTCGGGACCCTCGCCTGAGAGGCTCCTTCCCTCTCCTGACCTGGCAGCCAGGAGTGGGCTCCGAATGGAGAGTGGGTGGCTGCCAGGCTCACAGGGGCCACGGGAGCAGGAGCCACGTGCCCTAGGGGAGCTCAAACGGCTACTGTTAAACTGAGCTGAAATTCATCTGCCCAGAGGGCTTCTGCCCTCCCTGGCCAGCAGAGTCCCTGAGTTTCCAGGTCAGAAGCAGGGTGTATGCTCTGTCCTCCCCCTGAGAGAAGACCACACTGGAGCGTCCCGCCGTGTGACCTTGGATAAGTCCCAGCATTCTCCCGGTGTCAGTGTCCTCCTCCACCCAAGGAGGTAGGGCCAAGGGTTTAGAGGCAGTTTCTGGGCTACCTCACTTTCATCCAACTGAAACAATGCTCAATAAGAAAAGCAAGAGCGGGAACCTGGCCCTTCTCACCTGCTTCTGAGGCCTGCTGCCCTCAGGGGGTTCTCATGGGGAGGAGGGGGAGAAAGAGGAGGAGGAGGAGGAGGAGGGGAGGGGGAAGGGGAGGAGGAGGAGGAGGAGGAGGAGAGGCCATAATTAGCCAGATCAGCGGGGGTGGCGCTGGGAATGCTAGGGCAGAGGCAGAGCCTCCTGGAGTTCCCAGGATGGAGATCAGCCCTGGTGAAGAAGGGAGGGGTTTGCCAGCGCTTCCTGAAAGGAACTGTCAGAAACCGAGAAACAGGAGGGCACAGTGGCCAGGGCACAGCTTGGGCAGAGCCGTGGAAGAGCAGGGAGCTGACATTTGTGAAGCTCTCCTAGGAGTCTGGCTTAAGAGACGTTCTCATTTATGCCACACAGCCCGGGAGGTGGAGGGGAGGAAATGATCACCCAGAAGGCTCAGGAGACATCCCCAAGGTCACACGGCTGGGAAGCTGAAGAGCCTGGATGTGAACTCTGGCATCAAAGACTCTAGACCTTCACTGTCCACTGCGGTGGCCCCAAGCCACTGTGGCTGTTGGACACCTGAATAGCAACTAGTCCAAACTGACGTGTGCTGTAAATGTGAAACACACTGAGTTTCGAAACTCAGTATGAAAAGTAGGCGAGGGCTTCCCTGGTGGCGCAGTGGTCGAGCGTCCGCCTGCCGATGCGGGGGACGCGGGTTCGTGCCCCGGTCTGGGAAGATCCCACGTGCCGCGGAGCGGCTGGGCCCGTGAGCCGTGGCCGCTGAGCCTGCGCGTCCGGAGCCTGTGCTCCGCAACGGGAGAGGCCGCAACAGCGAGAGGCCCGCGTACCGCAAAAAAAAAAAAAAAAAAAAAAAAAAAGAAAAGTAGGCGAACTACCCCATGAGTGGCTTTTATACTGATTACGTGTGGAATTATGTTGGATGTATTGAGTGGAATAAAATACATTATTAATTCACTTCACCTACTCTTTTCACTTTTTTAACGTGGCTACTAGAAAATTTTAAATTATATCCGCGGCTTGCATTATATCCCTTTTGGACAGAGCTGGTCTATACCATGAAAACAGAAATGCACAGGACAGATTTAAAGGAAGAGAGTGGGAACTCACCCCATTTTTTGATGGGGGCGGCAGGGCCAGATGGTGAGGTTCTCAGGGATCAGGAGGGCGCAGATATCAAAGGTGACTGAGCAGTGGACTGTCTGCCTCCCCTCTTCTGTCCCAGCTGGACAGCCAGCAACAGGTGGACCGGGGCCAGGGATGACCATTCCCCTGCGGTCCCCCCAATCTCCCAAGATACATCAAGCCATAGTAGTTGCCATAGAGACAGTAAATCTTCCTGAAAACTGAACTTGGCAGCAAGGGGGTGGTGGTAAGAGAATCTACCATAAAGAGAGCGGGAGGGAGCCAGGCTTATCCGGAGAGGAAATCTGTGTGTGCTGTGTGTTGGGGGCAGGGTGGTGCATGAGCTCCCACCCTGGAGGGACAGGGAGGGATGCACAGCTCAGGCCGTGTTTGCACAGAGCTTTCCGGGCCTTCCTCCCTACTGCCCCACCCCCCCCCTTACCAATTCACCAGAAATTTCCTATCTTGTTCTCCCTCTGGGACGCAAGTGGGGGTGGGGGCAGATAAGCACCAGCCCTCCCTGATCCCACCGTCGCACCTCAGCCCCTAGCAGAGTCGGTTTCCCTAAGAATATCAGAAGGGGTGGTCAGGGGCATGAAAAAACAAATTGGAAAGCGTTACAGCGCTAGAAGCAGGCCATTCGTTGCCCAGCTGAGAGGGTGGGAAACAGACAGATTGAACATCAGCTTTGTCGCGCACTCTCCAGGCCATCTTGGGCAAGGGCCTCGGTTTGCCCATCTATGGACAGAAGTCGATGCTGCACTAACTACAGGCCCCCCCCCCGTGTTCTCTGACTTCTCCCCACTTTAGGGTGGCACCTAAACTCCCAGGTCCCAGGCAGCATGGCACGTGTGTGTGCCGTGGGGCTGGTGCACAGGGGCTGGTGCACTTGGGCGGTGCTGGGTACTCCTGCTCACCAGGCCAAAGTAAGAGCCCCTTGAGCTCGACCCGGAAACTGGTGCCACTGGTACCCACTTCCAACTCCCCGCAGGGAGGGTCAGAGAGATAAAGGGTTTTGAAAGTGGGAGTGGGGGAAGGCAGAAGCCTCTGCTCTCCCATCAGAGTTCCTCCTTCTACTTGACACAAAAGCCCATTCAACAGAGGGGGAGACTTGAGTCCTAGGGAAGGGGACCCAGGTGGCATATGTTTTATGGTTTAAGCCAGGGCTTGCCTCTCTCCATGGGTACAAAGTTCTCCTTCGAGTCTGTCCAAAATTCCTCCCTCTATCTTTTTTTTTTTTTCCTAGTTCCAGATTTTACTAAGCTGTGGTTGGGCCAGCATGCCAGGATGTCAGGTATCCAGTCACTGCTCTCCCATGGCAGACAGCCCCCACGTGCTAGCCTAGCCAAAGTCTCTTTCTCTCAAGGCTGCACCCTTCCCACCGAGGGGCAGCTCAATTTAGGGAAAACCCCTGTTCACAGGCACACACCCCCGCCCCCCGCCCCAGAACTGTGTGAGGGGAGCGAGGAGACTGGAATCCCAGAACGCCCTTCCATCCCCAAAGAGCCTGAGGACCAACCACCTTACAAACGGGGAAACAGACCTAAACATATGCTAAGACCGGCCCAAGGTCACACACCAAGCACAAGGGGGAAAATCCGGGGCTAGAACTCAGTTGTTCTCTCTACCTCTACCCCCTCCCCAAGGCTGATTCCCGGAGATGCTCACAGAGGATGAGGCAGCCCCAGTGGCCCGCTCCCTACCCCAGGCCCCAAGCGACACAGAACAGGGGGAGGGCGTCTTCGGGCCTCTAGCCAGGGCCAGCTGCAAACCGCATCCTGGGTCCCCAGGCGCCGCGGACCCGCCCCGCCCCTCCCTCCGCTCCCCGCAGCCCCAAGCCTTTGTCAGCCACGCGCTCACACGCTCACACACACACATCCGCGCCGCCCGCGAGCACACACTTGGTTTCCCCTGGCACACACCCGCAAGGGGCGCGCGCGCTCGCCGCACGCACGCAGGGGAGTGGAGACGGCGGAGGAAGGAAGGAACTGACCGGCTACAGACCGACAGACAGCCTGGGCTGGGGGAAGGGGAGGAGAGGCCCGGGAACCTGAGGCTGGGGCGGATGGGGGCGCGGAGGCCAGAACGCAGAGAGACGCAAAGGACACTCTTTCGCAGAAGAGGACAACGGATGGGACGTCAAGGGCTGGCGAGGACGCGCGGGCTACCCCAGGGGTGGGGACTCCCCCAACCCCTGGCCTGGGGCTGCGGGGGCCGGTCCCTGGATTGGACCAGTAGATCTCAGGGCATCACTTGCCCAGTTGTGCCTGGACAGAGGGCCCTTAGGGACCCCACGAAAGGCCTGGATATAGGGGCCCTGGGACCGAAGGCTCCCCGAGGTACCTCGAGGCAGAGGGTCCTGGTTCTTGGGCTGGGTGGGGCACTTGCTCACCTGCTACGGTGTACCTGTCCAGGTAGTTGAGCACGTTGCCCAAGCTGAGGATGGCAGCGGCTGCCCCCCGCCCGCGGCCCAAGCTGGCTGGTTTGGGCTGCTGAGCGCCGAGGCCCTTGGCAGCGGCTGCGCAGCTGGGGGTGCTGGGGGTGCTGGGGGGTGCGGAAGGGGCCCGTCTCACGCTGCCCGACAGCGTCTGCACCTCATCGTCGGCGGTCGCCACTCCAGCGGCGCCCGCCGCCCGCGCCCCGCAGCAACCGCCACCGCCGGCCCCTCGCTGCGCCCCCCGGCGCCGGCGCCGCCGCTCCGCGTCCGCCTCCTCCTCCTCCGCGCCGCCCGCCGCCGCCGAGGCGCATTCCAGGCACATCATGCCGGCCGGGATCGGGGCGGCGGGGGGCGCGGGGGGCGCGGGGCCCAGCTTGGGCCCACTCAGTGCGTGTGTGCGCCGAGGAGCCGCCGCTGCACCATCCCGGCCGGGCCCCGTCGGCTCCTGCGCTCCGACCCCGGCTGCGGCGCTGCCACCGTTTCAGCCCGGTGCGCCGCGGTCGTCGCCGCCGCTGTTCTGACAGCTGCGGCCCGGCCCCGCCCACCAGGCCCGCGCCCAATCAGCCCCGGGCTCGGGCCACAGCCCCGCCCCGCACGTGCTGCCCCCGGGGGGGCGGAGGGGGAGGGCCGGGCCGCAGAGCCCCTCCCGCCCGACGGGGGCGCAGTCACTGTGGAGCCGCGCGGTCGCCGAGGCTGACGAGGACCCAGAGGGGGTTTGTGGGGAGCTACGGAGCTAAGAGTAGCGTCCGGGAAGCAGGACTTCCCAGCACCCACGCAGTGCCCTCCCTCTCCGCTCCCTACCGCGGCGGAGACTCTGGGAGAGAGCTGAGGGCTAGAGCTCAGGGCATATGGACATCCTGGAGAGAGGGTCTCAGACGGTTAAGTCAGGGGCGCGGGTAGGAGGGCCCGTGGCCTTTCCAGCAGCTACTCACCCGCCATGATTTAATCAGTTCAGGGAGGGCTGCGTAAGAAGCAAGAAGCGTGACGGGTGGGGGGATTGGCCCGGGACCCAGGCCTCCACCAGTCACAGAAGGCTATGTCGCCCACCTCTCCAGGGAAGCTCAGATCCAGCCCCCTGCCTCCTGCTGGGCCCATTCCTGTGTGCACACCGAGACCCTACCCCTGCCCCTCAGAAAGGCAGCCCTTGGCAGAGAGAGCCAGGGCTCCAACCGGCCCCCTCCCCCACCCCCGAAACAGGGCATTGAAAGGGGGCCTTCTCTCCTGAGGGCAAGGCAACGGTCAGCAGCGCACGACAAAGCCCTGAATGGGAGACAGGAGGCTGGGTCCTAGACCAGTTCTGCCCTGCATGACCCTAGACAAGACCCCTAACTTTCTCTGGGTCTCAGTTTCTCTCTCTGGGGGTCGATAGGAGGATAGGATATAAAGGGTCTGGAAGTCCCCCAGGTCCTCCCTTGGGGGAGCAGGGAGCCCTGTTTCCTGTGCAGAGTGGTCAGGTAGTTTCTGTATTCAGGGTCACAATCTCCACTCTCACCCATCTCAGAGGGGCTGTGGCTTCGGTAAGCTCCCTCCCGCATTCATTTGTTTGCAGCTTTGAAATGAAAATCCTGTGCAGAGTGCTGAGGACATAATGTTAGAACTAGACAGAGCCTGGGTGAAACCAGAATTATTCACACAGGTTCCGGGGCCCATAAATGACCCTACCATGGACATGCAGCTGTTTGGCAGCAGGGCTGGTGCTGACCCAGGTTGGTGCAATACCTTCGGCCTGGGCTGGGAGCTCAGTTCCCACTGCAGGCTGCTCCAGATCCCACATCCATGGGCAGGTGCATCTCGTGAAGGTGTCGGCCACAGTGAGTCATGGCATAGCCAACGGGTGACACAGCACAAGCCACCCCTCCCCACTCCCGCCCCACTGTCTCTTGTGAGCAGAGTTAATCCCCAAGCTGGTGTTTCTTGGCGCCTTCGAGGTGTATTTTAAATTCTGCAAAGTGACTAAAAATATGCTTCGTCGTGTTGGGTATGAATGACTGTGACGGGAGGGTTAGGAAAACAGATTTCATTCTGAAAGTTGCCTTGCTGCCTCTTTCCAGCTTGCTGAGCGCAGGCCTGCAAAGCTGGATGAGGGAAGTTCCACGGGGTGGCCCAGGATGGCAGGTGATTAAACAGGGGAGGACAGACCTAGGAGCTCCATGGGGTTGGGACTGAGCCCTGGCACTGGTTTTCGTAACTGTGTGATGGTGCCAGCTAAAGGACAGTGCCCGGCAGGGGGATGTGGCCGGCTCGGGGACTGTCCAGCAGTGAAGAAGGCAGAACCATGGCTCTAAGCCCAACACCATGGTCCCCCCCTTCCCACTCCCCCAAATTCCTCATCCTCTCGGCCACAGCCCTGCCCAGGGAGCAGTTTTAGGCCTTAGCCAGAAAGGGGAGCATTGCCTTTCCATGGCACCGCCTTTCCACCACTGAGTAGGCTCCAGAGCAGGGGAAAATTGGCAGAGCTTTGAGCCTTTCAAATTTGGGGGACCTCTAAGCTGCCACCGAGCAAGCCAGCCATTCCCAGTCTGTGGGGTTTTCTGGGATTTTAACTCAAAGGCACTCTCTAGAGTGGGTCCTCAGGTGGGATAAGGGGCCACCAAAGGCACGGCGATGGGGAGGACAAGAAGCCCTTTTGGGCCGTGTGGCCCTGGGCAAGTCGCTGTGGCCTCCTGAGAGCCCCTGGGACCGTCAGCTGTAGAACTTATAGGGTTCTTATCTTCATCTCACAGATAAAGAGGCCCGGGGAAGAGAAGTAATCCACCTAAGGTCACTAGTAAATGATGAGGCTTGCACTAAACCCGGGTGTGTCTCCCCGCCTAATCCAGTGTTCCCTCTACTGCCCCATAGCGACGCTCTTAGCTTCTCCAGGACAGCGCTTTCTCATCAACGTGATGGGAGGCTGAACTCAATGATGGCTAAAGGGCCTCTGATATTCATTCATTAGGTCGAGACCATAATTTCAAAACAAATGGGGCACATTGCATTAGTGGCCAGTGTCCCAAGGGCAAGTATATTTGGGAAATGGTGGGATAAACACAGAGAATCAGGTTTCCTAACTGAGGAACTTTTCCGAGTCTTTAATCTGAGAGTGTACACTGGGAGTCTCCCATGGGGAAGTATAGGCTGCCATGTCCCCATGTGTACCAGACCACAGAACATCTTGTCAGATGACTACAGCTCTGCAGAACACACTGAGAAACACTGGCTCCCCCAAGGCTGCTACCTGGGAGCTCAGTCCACCTCCCCTCTGCCCACCTCCCTACACAGGAGTGTCTCCGGGGTTCAGCCTCAGTCTCCTCCCCGCCCACACGGCACACTCTCCCTCGGCAGCCTCTCACCCATGCTTGGGCTTTCAACAATTATCCACCTCCCTGGGACACCCCAACCTCCATCTCTAGATGTGGCCTCATCTCCAAGCACTAGGTTCACATGCGGTTTCCTGCACACTCCCCCCTAGATATCCCCCAGCACCTTGAACTCAGCACATCCAAGACTGAACTCATCGTCTTTCCCCTAAACCTGCTCCCACCCGGTATCATGTACCTCTTGACAAACAGCAGAAGCATCCACACTGTCACTGAGCTGGAAACCTGGGAGCCATTTGGGACTCCTTCCTCTCCCTCAACTCCCACCTCTAGGGCCTGTGCATTTTTTTTTCTTTAATATCTCCCAGTGTCCCAACTGCTCATGGACTTAGCTCAAACCTCTCCATGTCTCACTTGGACCCTTTTAAAGATGACCACCACCTGTTCCAACATTCCCCTCCGGTCTTTTTCTTTTTCTTTTTTTTCAGCCACATGTGAAATCTTAGTTCCCCGACCAGGGATCGAACCCACAGCCCCTGCAGTGGAAGCACGGAGTCTTAACCACTGGACTGCTGGGGAGGTCCCCCCTCCAGTCTTTTCTTCATATTTCTTGCCAGTAATTTTCTAAATCACACACACAACCCTACCACTACCTTGCATAAAACTTTTCCATGGCTCCCCACTGCCTACAGGATTTAAAATATCTAAGTTCCTATCTACGAAACAGAAACAGACTCACAGACATAGAGAACAGACTTGTGGTTGCCAAGGGTGGGGGGTGAGGGAGGGAAGGACTGGGAGTTTGGGATTAGCGGATGCAAACTGTTATATATAGATTGGATAAACAACAAGGTCCTACTGTATAGCACAGGGAACTATATTCAATATCCTGTGATAAACCATAATGGAAAAGAAAATGAAAAAGTATATATATATCTATAACTGAAACACTCTGCTGTACAGCAGCAATTAACATGACATTGGAAATCAACTATACTTCAATAAGTTTTTTAAAAAATATCTAAGTTCCTTAACATGATCTCCAATAACCCTTCATGACCCCTGCCAATCTCCAGCCTCAGATCCTACCGTCCATCTCTCAAAATTACACTCGTCTACACTGAAAATTTGTCTCCCTGAACTCGCTCATAGTTATGATACTTCCTGGAGCCCAGAGGAGTGGCAGGAATTGGGGGCAGTTGTCTCTAGTCCCCGCTCTCCCCTCAACACAAAAGCCCTTGTCCTACTAACACAATGATGGTTCAGGACCACGGAGAGCGTCACCTGGGCAACCCCCTCCCCTGGCTTTTTAGTCCTGCTCTGCCTATGCCGTCTACGTAGGTCACTCCTCCCATTAGTCCTTCAGAAATCCAGCACAGCCATGACTTCCTCCAGGAAGCCCTCCCTGACCTGCTTGTTTAAATTGTCATTTCCTCCCCTGGGTTACTTGAGTAACCTGTGTATCCCTCCTCCGTCACACCAAACTCACTGTGCTGATTCTGTCTGTCCATGAGCCCACCACTCCCCTCCAGCAGCCCAACAACAGATCGTGAGCCTTAAGGGCCCATACGCTGTCTGATTCACTTCCGTCGTCCGGGACAGAGGAGGTGCTGAGAGAATGTTTGTGACTGAATGAGTAAATGACATTTAGCAGGTGCTCAGTAAGTGTGTGCTGATTTGCATCATGTAACTGTTGCTCTGCGTGACTCAGAACCACGCAGATTCCTCTCCGGGCCCTTCTGGTAAAGGCATTTTCTCCCTGATTGACTCCACCCTCCATTAGCTTCCCTGTGCCATTTCCCTCCACCCTTTGAATACGTTCTCCACAGGTCACCACCCACGGGTAGGGAGAGGACACCTCCTCTCTGCTCCTGCTGTTGCCAAGCTGGGGACTTCTTGGAGCCCCTCCATCCCCCAGCCTGGGCCTGCCTCACGAGTTTTGCTGAGAACACTTCGTCTCTGCCTCTCTCTCCTGCTCAGAACAGATGGCTCTGAGTCCCCACTAACACAGAAGCTCCTGTTCTGTCTTTTGAACATTCTTACCACTTTCTGAATTATAGACGCTCCAATCTCCTTTGATCATGGACTCAGACTCTCAGAAGTGAAGAATTCCTTGAAGGACACCGAGTCCAGCCTCTTCCTTCCCTGTCCCATGAGAGGCTGCATCTGAGAGAAGCCCAGTGGCCTGTCCAAGATCACTGTAATGGACACAGTCGTTGGTTTTTGTGGGGTGTTTTTTTTTTTTACGGTCTTTTTTTCTTTCATTAATGTTTTATTTTGATGTTCAATGTCCATTTCCCTTCCTAAGTGCACCCTGGTTTCCTGGTCTTAATGGAGCTATAAATCAAGGCATGGACATAGGATCCAACTGGACTCTCTCATCCAGGGCTTTAAATCTTGAGTAGGGTGGAAAAAGAATAGGGAGAAAATGTCCCAATAAGATGGCCCAGGAGCCCTGGCTCCTGACTCTCCTATCTTCCCATAGATTCTGTGAGCTCCTGAGGTCTTCAACAAATCCCTTTCTTGCTTAAGGTATCAGTCAGTCTCTGTTGCACACCACCCTACAACCTTAACTGACGCGGTCATACAGAAGGAGCATGTGCAGTTCCATGCCTGTGTCCGATAAGGCCTGGCTCCAACCACCTCCGGTTGCCTCCTGCAGCTGCATTAAACCAGAAAGCTCACAGGCCCACCCAGGCATGGAGGAAAGACAGACTCTTCAGGGAATGAAACAGACTGATGTCTGGTGTTGCAGGGGGACAAGCCAGGACTGGGGTGACCATCTCGATGCACGTGTTTAACCCTCCAAGCCTGAGGTCAGGGTGGAAGAAGAGTTTTCTCATCCAGACCCTATAAACACCTCCTCACATGCTCACACACCAACAGAAATGAGCTCGCACAGGCACACACACACCGACCAAGCACACCTGCATACCTGGATGACACCTGGGAGCTGGAATGCAGCGTGCGTCCAGGAAGAGCAATTAACACATGATGTGAGCAGATCGGGTCTGAGGGCCTCATCCTGCTCAGCTGTGTGTTTCCCCCATCAACATTCCCAACAAGTGAGTCCAGAGTATCAGGGACTGGGATCACCCAGGAAGTGCCCTGTTGGCCAGAAAGGTGTGTTCTATTCACCACTCCTCCTGCCTAGCCTGAGTGGCTGGGCTCTCAGAGACCTATACCTGTGACCTCAGCACAGTGAGGTCTGAGTGACCAGCCCCAGAGAGGCAAGGGGTGGGAGCTGAGTACAGCTGGGGTTGGGTTGCTTGCAGAACAGATACTGGTCTCTTCCTCCCAGAGTCTGCCAGCACCCCCTGCTCCTGCCCCGCCTCAAAACACTTTGGATGATAACATCGTATAAACTCGTGGTGGGGCGTTTTATCTAGCTCAGTCCCAGAAAGCACCACCCTACCCTGCCTGGCAACCCAAACCCCAGAAAGCACTTGAGTCAGAAAGAACTACCCTGGGCTTCCCCGGTGGCGCAGTGGTTGGGAGTCCGCCTGCCGATGCGGGGGACGCGGGTTCGGGCCCCGGTCCGGGAAGATTCCCACGTGCCGCGGAGCGGCTGGGCCCGTGAGCCATGGCCGCTGAGCCTGCGCGTCCGGAGCCTGTGCTCCGCAACGGGAGAGGCCACAGCGGTGAGAGGTCCGCGTACCGCAAAAAAAAAACAAAAAGAAAGAAAGAACTACCCTGATTATAGGATTCAAGCTCCAGCTCCTCAGCTGGAATCTGAGCCCTCTGGTCTCAGCCAGTCTCTCCTGCTTCCTCTCTCTCCCCCCAAACACACACACCCCCTCCTTTCTGACCACACCACACCTCTCCGTGATTCATCACCTATCTTCTGCCTCACCCCCTACACTTTGCCTGCTCTATCCACCAGGGATTCCCCTCCCCACACCTTCTCTGGCTATTTACCGGCTCCTAGGCTGATTCCTCAAACCTCCTGCCCATCGGGGTGCCTCACTTGGCCCACCCACGTGCTTCCCCGTTCCTCCTGGGGCTGCGAGGTCCAAGGGCAGAGGGTAGGAGTCACTGCCCAACACCAAGGTGGGCACCCACTGGTACCAACGCACGTTTCTGGAAATGGCATAAACGAGGTTTCTGATCTTTCTCGCCAGCCTGAGGACTCTGAGGTGGGAGAGGTGGGGATAGCTGATGACCCTTGCGAAGCCCTTGCCCATCTCCTGGGAGCTGAATCTCACAAGGGTCCTCCCCGGGGTTGTAGGGAGGGAGATCCTGGAGCCGGGCTTCTGTGGACCTCGACCCAGCCCGTGAGAAATCACAATGAGGTCTAGGTTAGAAACACACCTCTTAAATATAGCTGGGGAGGCTGCAGCTCAGAGAGGACAGGAAGTGGCCCGGGTCGCACGGCCAGTGAACCCCGCACAGACTGACTGCCTCCTCCTCAGAAGAAACCAAGTATGATACTGTGATTTCTCATAAGAAATATATATTTGGTCTTCATCCTGTTTCTGGCACAGAGCTCCTAAAACCCTTGGAGTTTCCTAGGTGATGAGAGCCCTAAAAGTGTCTTTCCTTTGTTAAGGAGGTGACTTTTGGAACTCACCTCAGGATGAGGCTGCTTGTCAGAGAACCAGCCTTGTGATTAGAAGGTCAGAACTTTCAGATCCCCGCCCCGCCCCCCAACTACCTCCGGGGAGGGGAGAGAGGCTGGAGATTGAGATCAATCGCCAGTGACGATTTAATCAATCATGCCTAAGTAATGAAGCCTCCGTAAAATCTAAGAGGACTGGGTCTGGAGAGCTTCCGTGTTGGTGAGCACGTGGACATCTGGGGAGAGTGGTGCCTGGAGACAGCATGGAAGCCCCATACCCTGTCCTATGCATCTCTTCCATCGGGCTATTTCTGAGCTTTCCTTTATAATAAACTGGCAATATAGTGAGTAAATGGGTTTCCTAAGTTCTCTAGCACATTAATGGAACCCAGGAAGGGGTTGTGAGAACCTTGGATTTACAACTGGTCACAGCCTGGACTTGTGATTAGTGGCAGCTGAAGCGTGGCACAGGGGTGGCAGGGACAGTCTTGTAGGACTGCACCCTTACCCTGCGGAATCTGATGCTGTCTCTGGGTAGACAGTCTCAGAGTCGAGTTGAATTGTAGGACCCCCAGCGGGAGTCAGACAATCGCTTGTTGGTGTGGGAACGGCGCCCCTCCCCCGCACCCACACGGTAACTTGGTGCAGAACTCTTACCATGCATCCTCAGGAATCCTCTCTCTCCTAACTTCAGGGCTGGCCGTTTCAGGAGCGCCAAGCATCAGATCGTGGGTAGAGGGGGAGGTCATCCTGGTGACGGCTGCTCCTGGGGGGGGAGCTGAGCCTTGGGGGTGAGGGCGGCAGGTGCGGACTGAGCGGGAGGTCCAGCTCCTGGAGCCTGTCCCATCGAACAGAAGGGGCCGGGAGGACACCACAGGGGGCGGGGGTGGAGCAAGCAAGGGTCAGGAGGTGAGTGTGAGTCTGGGTCACTGCTCCGCCCACAGCTGCTGGGAGGCAGGCCCAGCCTGGCACACCGAAGGTGGCGATCAGCAAGTGAACAGTGATTGCCTGGCTGGGCACCAGGGCAGGGGAGACCTGCTTATGCCCATGGCGGAAAGAACATGCCTCCCCACCGCTGCCCGCCTGGAAGCTGTTGATCTCCTGCGGGGCCCACTGCGCCCAGGTGCTCCGAACCCAGGGGCAAATATGAGTCCCAGAGAGCCGGCCCTCCCCGTCGGGGAGGAGGCCGGGATGCAGAGCAGGGCCCTCATACACAGCCATGCCCGCCCCCCAGAGTGGGTCTGTGCAGGCCTGGGCACTCCTCTGAGTGCCTCCTTGGTTCCTGCAGCCACACTCCCACACCGGCACCGGAGTAGAAACCTCTCTTCCAGACTACTGATTCAGCCCCCACTTTAGTTCAGAGGGTGAACGCACGCAGAGGGCTGCCCCGTGCCCTCCGGACCCTGCAGACTGGAGAACCTGGGTCAGAGCAGGCGGTCCAGGGTGGGGACGCCCAGAGGCCCATGCTGAGCAGCGCCGCACCCTTGGCCCAGATGCCCACCTCGTCGTCTCCTGCTTCTAATCCCAGCAGAGACACCTTGAGGCTATAAATAACATGATTGTCTAAAGGCCTATATCCACAGGCTTGGTACTGGCCACACTTTAATCAGGCCCGCTGGCAGCCAGGCTGAGGGCCCCGGGCTGGCGTGGCCTCGTGCTGGGTGCAGGCACAGGCTCAGGCCTCCCACCGAGGGTGCTGACAGCTCAATTCCCAGCCCAGCCACAGGCGCTGCCAGCTCTCTAGCTGGGAGCGAAGAAGTGGCAGGTGCAGCTTGGCCAGGGTCCTGGAGCCGCAGTCAAAGGCGGGTAGAGGCACTGATACAGTGGAGGCCGCCCAGAAGGGTGCGAGCAGGGTGGGTGGGGCCTCCTCGCTGCAGGGCAGGGGCCTCAGGGGTCCTCTGGGGAGGCACCTGTGCTAGGAAGCAGGCCTTGGCTCTCCGTGGCCTCGCTGGCCACGTCCTTGCTGTCGGGGATCCCTGTGGGAAGAAATCGCTCAGCCAGCCCCAAAGGAGGCAAAGGTGTCTGGGGACTAGGCCTGGGCACAGTCTGTCATGAAATCCTCTAGCTTCCGTTTTCAAGATAAATTCCGGATCCGACCCGTTCTCCCTACCTCCAATGCCACCACCACGGTCTCAGCTCGCTGCTCTCCCCTGACGGCTGCAGGGCCTCCTATGGCGTCTCTGCTTCAACACTAACCCCTACAGTCTGTTCTCAACCCAGCAGCACCAGAGTGGTGCTTTTAGGATGTAAATCAGACACCTTGGGGCTTGTGCACTGGAAACCAGAAAGCAGCTCCCATCTCACTCAGTATAAGGCCTCAGTCCTTACAGAGGCCCCCACGGCCGCCATGCTCTGGTCCCATTACTGTCACCCTCGTCCCCACCCCTGGCCCCCTTGCTCCTGCTCCAGCCACACTGGCCCCCTGGCCAGTTCTCAAACACATCAGGTCCACTCACTCCTACCTCGGGGCCTTTGCACTAGCTTTACCCCCTGCCGGGAGCACCTTCCCCCAGAGAGCTGCGTGACTCAGTCCCCACGCAGTACGGACCTCTCTGATCACCCTTTCAAAAACTGCAACCTGCCCCCACCTGTTCCTCTCTCCCCACTTTCCTGCTTTATGTCTCTCCCTAGCATTTATCGCCTTGAACATACACTATCTTTTACTTCCTCTGTTTGTTTCTTGTTTGTTTCGCTTCATGGGGGCTCGGACTTGGTGTTCACTCCCCCACATCTGCAACCTTGCCTGGCACATAGCAGGGACGTAATAACTATGGGTGAATGAATGAATGAATGAACAAATAAATAAACTAGCCAGGGGCTCAGCGGGTGAGTGGTGATCCTTGCTCCTATAGGGTCAGCCCCGAGCCTGGTATGGGTGCAAGGCGGCAGGGGTACCTGTGCCTGGCTGCCGGGCCTGGGCCTGGTCTCTCTCCAGGTGCAGTGCAGTCAGCAGGAAGCAGCCGCCACCCAGGGCCATAACGAAGGCGCAGCACAGGAAGCTCTGTTGAAGGCTGAGGAAGCGCTGCAGGTAGGAGTCGGGACGCCCAGCCCGCAGGGCGCTGGAGATCTGCAGAGGAGACAGGCTTGGGTCTGTCGGGCCCAGCAGACCAGCCTCCAGGCCTTCAAGTGCACTTCCTCCCTGGAGCCCTGCCATCCACCCAGCCTTACAAGTCCAGTGAGGTAGGGGCTGCCGGCATCTCCCAGGATGTGGCCCGCCGTGCTCTGAAGCGCCTCTGCCGTGCCCCCGCACCTGGGCACCACCACGGACTGCAAAACACAGAAGCGCCAAGGGAGCTCCCCAAGCGAGGGCAAGTAGGTGCCCCCTCATGCCCTATTCTGTCCCCCGGTTGCCAAGGACCAGCCTGGTAGGGTGACAGGCTGGCCAAGAGAGTGGGATGGCAGGGGGTCGACGACCCCAATGCCTGAAGCCCCACCACTGAGCCACCAGGTCGCTTGGAGGCTCAGGAAGGCTCCCTGGTCCCCTGGGATGGAGCTGCCAGGTCCCTGATGAAGGCCACCCCTCTTGAGGGTTCACTGTTAAATCAGGGCGACCAGGCACGGCTGTGACAACAGTGACGGGGCAGGTGTGTCCCCACTCAGGGGCGCAGAAGGCAGTAGTGTGGGCTGTGGGGTGAAGAGCGGGTGCACAGCTAGGTGCCTGCGCGTGTGGGCACCTGGGCGGAGTGGTGTGGAGGGCTCAGCCCCCATCACAAGAAGCCCCTCTGGGCAGAGACCGAAGGCAGTCTTGCTGAAAAGGCCCACTTGGGAGGTTAAGAATACGAATTCCGGAGTCAGATTGTCTGGGTTCCAATTCCACACCCCCCACTCACTAGCCGTGTGACTCTGGGCAAGTCACTTCACCTTCCTGTGCCTCAGCCTCCTCATGCCCATATGGGGATAATAATAGTACCTACATAAAGGGTTACTTTCATGATCGTTCCTCATCTGATACCTGGAGGACATCAGGCTGAAATAACGCCCTATGATTCTAAGGGGCAGAAAGCTTCCAGGCATTTGAACATGCTGTGCCTTCTGCTTGGCAAGCCTTCCCCTCTCTGGTCCAGCTGGAGCATCTCCATTCATCCTTCAGGACTGACCTTTGGGTCACCGCCTCTGTGAAGCCTTCCCGGAGTTCAGGTGCCTGCCCTGAGCTCCCCCAGCTCGTGCGCACCCCTAAGTGAAGGCACAAACCCCTCAGCTGGAAGGGTTCATGGTCCTCCTCCCCTTAGCCTTACACTGTCCAGCAGCAAAGCTCCCGCCTAAGTTCTCTTGGGGTCCCTGGGGTTCAGCAAGGCACCAGGCACAGAGGGGACTAGCTGAAAGTTTGCCAACTAAACAAGTCAAGTAGAACCATCTTGGAGACTGGTCTCAGTAGAGGCCCTGCCAGAACCCAGGGCTGAAGCAGACAGGGGACGGGGTGAGCCAAAGTGTGAAGGCCAGAGCCCGGGGACTGCAGAGAGGGGTTTGTGGGTGGGCAGGGCAGAGCAGCAAGAGTCACTCTTGAGGGTGACCGGCTGGTCCCAGAGTCGCCGGCGCTGAGCCACTCCGTCCAGGTGGTGAGAGAGGCCGGGCCTCCCACCCATCACCACCTGGACCTGCCAACAAGCCCGAGAAGGAACTGACCACAGCTCTGCACCTTCCCCAAGGGTTTCCTTCTCACCCCATAATTATGTGATTACTCACTGGTGGTTCTGGGCAGAAGGGCAGGGCCTCCTGGAAGATGGACTCTGAGTGTCCAAAAAAGTCCATGCAGGGGCTGGTTGGACCCTCCCTTCCTCCCTTCCCAGGAACTCCACAACCTGCGGGACCTGGACCAGCCCCCTGATGCCAGTGGCGGGAGAGGTAGGTCTCCCCCTCCCCGTTCTGGGTCCCCAGGGTCTCCATGTAGCCAGGGGCCGAGGCTGGGCCCCACCAGCAGCTGGAGAGCCCGGCAGGTAATTTTAGAAGTTTAGAGGCTTTTCGGTTCCCAAAACTCCAGGCTCAACTCTATTCCGAGACAAAAACCCCCTCTGTTTTTGACTTGCCCTTCTTAGAAGAGCCGTTCCCTTCATATCCAGGGGCAAAACCAGCGCCGATCAAGGGTGTGCAGAAAGTCGGCTACGGCACCAGTCGCCAGGTGCAGACTCCCTGGCAGCCTGCCTCACGTTCCCCACTCAGCCCTCCCACCCAGACACCCCTGGGAGGGTGAGACAGCCAGCTACCTAGGGGCAGCAGGCAGAGCAGCGAAGCATGGAGACGGGACGGGGGGAGAACAGGAGGGTGATGGCCCCCCAGCGGGAGGGGGTGGCGATGTGCTGAGGAGGTGGGAGCTGAGCCTGGCGGCGGATCTCCAGCACCCTGGAGGACAGACCTGGAGCGAGTCCCCCTTCTACCCTACTCCCCACGGCTGGCTGGCGGTGGGTAAGCTGGAGCGGGGCCCAGACAGACGGGAGGGTGGGGAGGGAGCCAGAGACCCCATCAGTAGGTCTGAGGAAGCAGGGAGCTCATCCGGGGAGACACACTCTCCAGCCTTCCAGGAAGCAAGGCGCTCCGAGGCCCCCGCCGGGCAGGGGGGGATGTTGCCGGGGGTGGGTCTGCAGTGGGTCTCGGCTGTGACGAGCCAAGGTCCTTTTTATTCACTGACCCACCAGGAGGCAGGGGTTTCCCAGCGTGCAAAGAGTGAGCTCCCCATCAGAGAGCAGGTGAACGAGGGGACGGACTGCGCTAGTCAAAATGTCGCAGAGGGTTCACGAGCTGGGGAGCTGGCTACACTAGACCAGTGTTTTCCAGTGTGTTCTGAGGAACGGCTCTACCGGGATCACGCAGGACATTCGACAGCAATGCAGATCCCTCGACCCAACACAGACCCAACTGAATCAGACTCTGAAGACAGAGGGCCTGGAAGCTGAATTTGTAACAAGCTCCCCCAAACCTGATTCTTAGGTTCAGTGAAGTTTGGGAACCACTGAAGAGCCCCTGAGGTCTCTTCCCCAGAGAGAATCTGGATTCTCCTCCTTGCGGATAAGCAGACCTAAGAGAGCCGTGTCCCTGAGGCAGGACTGACATGGGGCCATGGAGCCCACAGCGGCCCCTCTAGAACGTGCACGACACGGGCTTAGTTCTACGGGCTTAGCTCACTCTGCCTGCGTAGCCTGGGCGTAACTCATAGGTAGGTACCACCTTTCTACCGACTGCACACTTGAGCAAACCAAGGCCAGCCAGAGAGGCGCAGGGCTGGGAGTGGAAGCTGGTAGACTGTTCCAGAAGGCTGGCTCCTGGGCTCTGCTGCCCTCTCACCTTCTGCGCTTCAGGAGCGAGGGCAGCCAGCAGGGACCTCCCTGCACTTCCTGCCACACCAGGGTCGCCACACTTCCTGGCCCTGCCTGGCTCCAGGCTGCTTCCTCCCCAGCCCCATCCCACCCCCTGCTGGCCTCTCTCCACCCATCTCCCCACCGGCCCCCTGGAGCCTGCTCCCGCCTCACCTCTAGAAAAGCAACCCCAGCTACCTATGGCCTGCGGACTCCAGCTACCATCGCAGCTTCTTACGCTCCAGATCACGTCACCTCCCACCCTTCCTCACCCCGCCCCCAGCTGCCGTCAGTCTGCCCTCCACCCCACAGCTGGGATCCCCCCACTGTCGGAGACCACTACCCCCTGGAGCCTTCCCCCTCTCTCTGTCAGGGGACTGAGCTCCAAGAACCACAGGGGCTGGTCCAGCTCAGGCCACCAAAGTGTCACAAGACTGTCCTCCACTGAGGGGCTTTGGGAAGGTGGGGAGGCAGGGGAAGTGGGGCTAGAAGCCTTCCTGGGATGACAGGCCCCGCTAAACTTTAGGGGCTGCAGGCCTCCAAGCCGGGGGAGGACAGTGGGGAGCACTAAGTAGGCTGGATCATGTCTAGCCCAGCCCCCTGGGCAGTGCCAGCCAGCTCTCCAGCAGACCCAGATGGCTCAGACTATGGCTGACTGGCCCCCTCACCCCTCCTCTCCTGCCCCCAGCCCACACACAGCTCTACAAAGAGCCTGGCTCTGCCAGGTTAATCATTCCTGCAAACACAGACACGGTGGGGGGGGGGGGCGGGGGACACAGGCGCAGTCTTCACATATCTGCAGGGCTGCCACGTGGAGCAGGGAGCAGGCTGGGGGTGGGGACGTGGAGGAAGCTGCAGGGGGCAGAATTCAGAGGACAAGTGGGCAGCCCCCCTCAAGACAACCTTTGCCTGGGACTTCCCTAGCGGTTCCACACTTCCAATGCAGGGGACACGGGTTCAACCCCTGGTCGGGGAAATAAAGTGCCACATGCTGCACAGCTCGGCCAAAAAAAAAAAAGGGACATTTGCCGGCACGATTCCACATACCCAGGGCTTTCCTTCAGGCTATCTTGCTTACCCCGCCAGGCTGGTTATGATTACCCGTTTTTTAGACAAGGAAACTGAGGCCCAAGGCCGTTCAGCAGGTCTATGGCTGAGTCTGGGATGGAGCCCAAGTCTCCTGCCTGGAGGGAGGAAAAGAGAAGACCCGCCAGCCCTGCAGCTGATACACCCACCCAGGAGTCAAAGACAGGACAGCCCTGCCTACATCCGCTGAGCCTGAGCCAGGAAGAGGGCCAGAGAATCTAGACAGAGAGTGAGCCTCCCGTCCACAGCAGTATATTCAAGCAGGTTTTGTTGGCTAATTAAATGACTACACTTCCTCACACCCCTTTCAAACTCAGATTCCAGGACGCCAGGATTTCTTTGGGAGACGGAAGATGAGAAAGTAGGAACCGCTGACTTGCTATCGGAATCCCAGCCAGCATTCTCTGTGCCAGGCACAGGGCAAAAGCTTTACACGGATAATCTCATTTCACCCTCAAAATAATCCAGGAGGTATTTTCATCCCCATTTTCCACACAGGGAATCTGAGGCTCAGCGACACAAAGTGACTTGCCTAGGTCATAAACAGCTAGTAGGTGGCAGAAGCAGGGCTGAAACGCAGGTCTGTTTCTTAAATCCAGGTTCGTGCCCCTGCACTAGACCCCCTTCAGGACAGCTCTTAGCCGACTGCAAGCTGCTCTGGTTCCCTCATGCCCACCCAGCCCGGACTGCCAGGAGGCAGGAGGAGGGCTCTTGGGGTGTCCCTGGGTCTGGGACCCTCTGTAATCCACAAGGGCACAGCCCTTCAGTGTTCAAAAAATTTCCCTGCACATCTCCTAGAAGGAGGCAGGGAGGCTGGATGGAGAGTGTGAGGCTCAGGGAGGGTCCTGCTAGACTCTGGACCTAGCAGTCATGGGGTCAGGATAGCATCAGGCCTCATTATAGCCTGAGCCGGCCCCTCGCCTTGCAGCCCATGATATGGGGGCTGGGGTGGCCTGGAGCCACCTGGGCTCAGTGGCCCTGACATCCGGCATCCCTGTCTGCACACCCAGAGTGGAGGCCAAGGAGCCTGCTTGCTGAGAAGCACAGTCAAGAAAGAGGGAGGGAGGACTGGAGTCAAAAATCCCAGGGCCCTGGGGTTTCCCTGGTGGCACAGTGGTTGAGAATCCGCCTGCTGATGCAGGGGACACGGGTTCGTGCCCCGGTCCCGGAGGATCCCACATGCCGCGGAGCAGCTGGGACCATGGGCCATGGCCGCTGCGCCTGCGCGTCCGGAGCCTGTGCTCCACGGCGGGAGAGGCCACAGCAGTGAGAGGGCGTGTACCGCCCCCCCAAAAAAAGCCCGGGCCCCAGTCTTGGCTCAGTGCCTCTGCAGGCTGTGTGACCTTGGTTCAGGCACCTGCCCTCTCTGAGCCTCCATTTGCTCATCTACAGAATGGGAGTGATGGTCAAAGGCTATGTCTGAGACTGTCAGGGAGGCCCCCAGTCCAAGGTGACTGTTCACTGACCTTGGTCCCCTACCCCATGGTCTCTGAAGCCCCTCCTGACCTCGAGGCCACTCAACAGCAGAGGTCCCGCCCTGAGCACGACAGACTCCAGCTGACCCTGCTTGGGAGGCCCCAGGACCAGCCCTCCGTTCCGACTTCCACACCTACCAGCAGGATGTCAGCAACCACGGCCCAGTTGCAGGACAGGAGCAGCTCCCCGAGGGCCAGGAACACCTGTGAACAAAGGGTGGCCGGGGTGAGGCTCCCTGGATCTCAGTCACCAGCCCCTCCCCACGCTGTTTCTTCTCGAGAAGGAGACTGAGGCTGCCCAGAGGAAGGACCCATCGAGACTTACTGGGGTGGGTGAGGTTTGCAACTGTTTTCCCAGTTGCAGCGGCCTCCAGAGTGGGTAGACATTCCCATCTGGGAAGACTGGCGGCCGTGACCCAGAGAGGAGTGCCAGGGCAGGGCCCAGGCCTGAGAAGAGCTCTCCCCCCGATGGACGGCCCCCAGGGTCTAGCCACTGAGGTCATCCAGGGAGGCAGCCAGGACTCCCAGGCCACGTTTAAAGGTGGAGAAACAGGCACGTCCCTGGTGTTCCAGTGGGTAAGACTCCGCGCTCCCAGTGCAGGGGGCCCGGGTTCGATGCCTGGTTGGGGAACTAGATCCTGCATGCGTGCTGCAACGAACAGTCCACATGCTGCGACTAACAAGTCCACATGCTGCCATGAAAGATCCCATGTGCCGCAACTAAGACCCGGCACATCCAAAATAAATAAATAAGTAAATAAAATATTTTTTAAAAATAAATAAATAAAGGTGGGGGGGCTTCCCTGGTGGCACAATGGTTGAGAGTCCACCTGCCGATGCAGGGGACGCGGGTTCGTGCCCCGGTCCGGGAGGATCCCACGTGCCGCGGAGCGGCTGGGCCCGTGAGCCATGGCCGCTGCGCCTGCGCATCCGGAGCCTGTGCTCCGCAACGGGAGAGGCTGCAACGGTGAGAGGCCCGCGTACGGCAAATAAATAAAGAAAGAAATAAATAAAGGTGGGGAAACAGAGGAGAAAGGTCCAGGGTTTGCCCACCCTCCCCTTTGTTCCCCTAAGGCCTGTGTACACTAAAGAGGTACCTACTGCATATGCCAGCCAGACTGCCCAGTCCAGGCCTCCTATCAACAGCCCCTCCCGGGCCTTCCCCTTCCCAGACCCCGAGAGCAGCACAGGCAGGTGAGCAAGGCCGAGACAGTCAACTGTGCCCAGGTCAGGGCCAGGGCTTGTCTGAGGTTGCCAGCTGGTCCAGGGCAAAGCCATCCTGAGACATGAGGCTTGTGGCCCCGTCCAGCCCCCACCCCCACCCAGGGCACCTGTGTGCCCACCCTCCGCCTCGCTATCTGGAGGCCGCTGTGGGCCTGTCTCTCCCGGCTCCCTGAACCCCCTACCTCGTGCCAAAGGATTAGGACAATCCTCATTCCACTCACTCAAGAAGGGTTTAATGAAGCGGCACGGAGGAGGGGAAAAGTCTCATTTCTCAGAGCTTCTAAGGGCTTATTGCTGGAGTGGAATTAGTCATTCCTGGAGTCACGGGGCTGTGCCTGGGGCAGCCCAGGCTCTGGATCCCCAAGGCCTACAAGCACCCGGGACCGCGGAACCAAAGGGCCACTGCCTGCACGCTGACTGCGCGCCAGGCACGTCCACTCTTGTCACCCATCCAACTCTCAGCCACTTCCTAAGACACGTATCATTATATCCACTCCACAAATGAGAAGACTGAGGCCCAGGGTCACACATCAAGTCACTTTCTGGTGAGCCCCTCTCCCCTGCAGCAAGGTGAGGGACAGGAAGCTGTCGGTGAGGTCGGGGGGGAGACTCCGAGAGGTCCCAGAGACCATAGTGCTGGGCGAGGCTGGCAAGAGGGAAGTCAGAGGAAAGCCCAGGATGGGGAGGGCTTCCAGGTGGAGGTGGCATTGAGCAGAGCCCGAAGGATGGGCGGGATCAGCACAGGTCTAGAAGAGCCCCAAGGCCGTGCCAGGCAGAAAACCCTAGTGAGCAGAGGCGAGGAGGCTGCAAGGCACCCACCAGGCTGGGCGGGCAGGAGTGTGGCCCGGGGCTGCGGAGAGACGGCAAGACCCACTGGGAAGGGGGGGCGGCGGGTGTCTTCTCCCCGTCTCACTAGCCCCGGCCCTGCACAGACTGGGGAGCGCTTAAGGGCAGGGCGGGCCTCCCTCTGGGCCCGGGGCCGGGCACCCACAGGGGTGGGAATCAGGAAGTGGCCAGCTGGCGAGCCTTAGGCGGGGCCCAGGCAGGCTGCAGACCCGCATTCCAGCCCCACAGGGTCTGCCAACCCGGCCTCCTGGGACCAACGTGAGGGCAGCTCACACCCATCCTTCCCTCGACTCCCACATCCACCGGGGCTGCCAGGTCACTGCCCTCCCCCCCACTTCCAGATCAAATGCATCCTCCCTCCGTAGCCGGGGGCCAGCCACGTGGAGCCTGCTCTCCGTGGGTGCCGCGGTCTCCCTGCTGCTGCCCCACACCCATAGGACATGCTGAGATACACCTTTTCCTTCCTCCAGCTGGAGCAGGGTGGATCCTGACCCCAAAATAGGGCCGATCGGAAGCAGGCTGTAGCCACAACGGGGCCTTTCAGGCTGAACAAGCTGCCTGAGGATGCCAGGTTTCCTCAGACACACCTGGAAACCCACCCCAAGCCGCCAAATCCCCGCCTCCACGCAGAGGCTTTGAGGAGTGAAAGGCCCAGCTGGGGAGAGGCCACCTCCTAATCCGGTAATTACAGAGTCTATTGAGGCGGCTGCCTGGGCTCAAGGAGGGCCACCCCATCAAAGAGGTGTGACCCCCTGGAGGGCCACCCCATCAAAGAGGTGTGACCCCCTGGAGGGACACCCCATCAAAGAGGTGTGACCCCCTGGAGGGCCACCCCATCAAAGAGGTGTGAC
Source organism: Kogia breviceps (assembly GCF_026419965.1). NCBI lineage: Eukaryota > Metazoa > Chordata > Mammalia > Artiodactyla > Physeteridae > Kogia > Kogia breviceps. Next base: position 10,640,191 of record NC_081328.1, read on the forward strand.
CCCCTGGAGGGACACCCCATCAAAGAGGTGTGACCCCCTGGAGGGACACCCCATCAAAGAGGTGTGACCTGGCCATGTGGGGCCACCCTTGGAGGTCACCACCCTCTGGGCCTTGGTTTCCCCAATGCTACAACGATAGGGTGACCCAGCGCCCCGGCAGCCCCCTCCACCACCAACAGCCTTTGCTTTTAAAGCTGCGAGATAACTTCAGTTGGTCCCACGGACTGCGTGCAAATCGGGTCTGAGAAGCCAGCGGCCTCCACGACCAGCGCAGATTTGCGTTCCACAATTAAAAAACAAAACAAACAAGAAGGGCCCTGGTCTGCAGTTAAGTCACGGTGAAGAATGTAGCCAGCCGACCGTTCAAAGCTCCTCCCACACGGGCCCCTCAGCCCCCTGGACGCCCTCTTCTGCACGGCCACAGGCCCCTCGCACTGACCAGGTCCCCAAACCTGCTCTCTCCTCCCGTCCCCCCACGTTACTGTCCTCGCCCAGGGTGCTTGAGGTAGCCAGGATACACGATCCACCCACAGACTGGCCGCCAGCAAGCGGCCAGACACAGAAAGGGGGAGGCGGGGGGGTCCTACATGCCTTGCTCGCCTTTGCACCCCTCCAGACACCGATTCCTGTCCATTCTGCATCCTAAATGTCCCTCAGATCTGCCCCCTCCTCCTGGCCACTGCTGCTGGCCTGGTCCAGGCCTCCCCCATCCCTCTGCCTCACCAGTTTCCCAGGCCCCACCATCCCTCCCAACAGCAGCCCCGGAGGGGACTTCCGAAAGGGAAATGGGAAATCTGCCCTTGTCCCCTCGGTGCCTGTTCATGGCTCCCTGCACCGACTCTGTCTCCCTGGGTGATAGGGCCTGGGAATGCCGCATGAGAAGCGTGGAGCCCCTCAACCCCTGGCCTTTCCATTTCAGACTCAAGAGGATTTCCCCCTCGAGTTGGGGCGGTGATGATGCATATTTCTGGCCTTAGTCACCCCCGGCCAGAGAGGCGTACACACACACACACACACACACACACACACACACACACACACACACACACTGACACATGCATATGCACTCACATAACACACAACCACACACAGACACGTGCATCCTCAAGACACACACACACACACACACACACACGAGCTCCAAGACCCATGCACACACATACCTAGATCCATAACCTGGGAGACACACGCAAAACTCACACACCGCAAAGACACATACGTAAGCAGGTAACAGGGATGACATTCTAAGTATTAAAATATGTGTGGCAAAAGCACCAACCAAACAGACGGCAGCTGACGACCCTCGTACAGAACTTGCTGGAAAACAGCCTAGCGTGTACATGTGCATGCTGTGGTCTTATAATGTGGACAGCAAGTTGCGCACAATCACACGGGCACACACACATGTATACATGTACACAAACATGCTCTCGCTTTTGCACTCATGTGCATACCTGCACTCGGACGTGCACACACTCATACCTTCACACACAAAGGCACCCCTCCTCATGTACACCTGCACGCACAGGTAGGCACGGGCAGGGAGCAGGACGGAAGCTGGAGCACCTGCCCCGGAGAAGGCTCAGCCCCTGAGGAGCGGAAGGGACAGTGTCTTCACTTGGGTCCATCTCAGTCTTCCAACTGGGCAGTAACTGATCTCTGAACTTCAAAGAATGGGTTCTAGGTGCCCCCAGGTAGGGAGAAAGCAAACGTCTCCCATGGGCTTGTGGAGACTCAGACAGAGGTAAGGCCCATCCTCCCTTGGCACAGGTCAACTCTTCACCCAGTATGGTTGAGCCAGTCAGGATGCAGGTCCCGGGCACAGACTGGCCACCAGCAAGCTGCCGGGCTGGCTGGCACGCTTTTCCCCTGGGCCTGCCAACCTGTAATTGCAGGGACTGTCTTTAGGGCACAAGGGTACCACCCAGCTCCCATGGGCCAGCAAAGGCCCAGCAGCCTGGTAGGCAGGCAGATGGGGAATGAGCTCCAGTCCTCCTGGAGAACCCAGCTGATACTGCAGGCTCTGCTGCCCATCCAAGAAGAGACACCTGCTAGATCCCGGCAGGGAAGTGGGGTCCTCAGAGGAAGGGTAGGTGGGCCTCTCTCAGCCCCTCGGAGGCAGCCTCTGGCAAGGCCCAGTTACTCCGGCCCAAGACGCAAGAGCAAAAGGGCTGGGACTTCCCTGGTGGTCCAGTGGCTAAGACTCCTTGCTCCTAAAGCAGGGGACCTGGGTTCGATCCCTGGTCAAGGAACTAGATCCCGCATGCCACCACTAAGAGTTTGCATGCCACCACTAAAGATCCCGCATGCGGCAACTAAGACCTGGCTCAGCCTAAATAAATAAATAAATAGGCTTGCTCAAAAAACCAACAGGAGCCAAGTGGTAGGAGAGATCCCCCAAGCTGGGGCACCTGCAAGGCCCAGCTGTCTGGGCCACCCAGGGGTGAGAACAGGTCCCATAGCCAACTCTGGAATCCCTAGCTGATCTGGACCACAGCTACAATGGACACACATCCTGACTGCTCCCTGCCAACCATCACGCAAGGCTCCCTTGTGGGCACCGGGCTCGGCAAATGCTGGGCCTCCATCTTTGGTCCTTGCTCAGGAATCGCCAAGGCTGAGAAGGGCAGCATCCCTTCCCGGATGTAAAGGCCTCGGTGACCGCCAAGCTGGCTCTGCTCTGTGTCATGGCGGCCACATTGCTCCTTGGGCCAGTAGGGAACTCAGAGTTACCATCTGGTTTGGGCTGGAAGGAGCCTTAAAGATCATCTGGGGCCACTCCTGTATAAAAACGGAGGGTTGCAATTGCACCATAGACTTCCCTTCCCCCAAAAGTAAAAAAATAGTGTCAGGGTGGGGGGTGGGGGGAACGTTTTTCACCAAAGGAAAAAAAAAAAGCCTAATGAGGTAAGTATTAAATATTGGCAGCCAAGGCAAAAAAAAACAGAAATTCTGGAGTAAAGTAGAGAATATAACCCTTCTCAGCTCCTCCCTCCCCACAGCTATCCTCCAAAACCCCAACATCTAGAGGGAAATAAACTGAGCAGGGGTCCTTTGTTTCCACTCTTAACTGAGAACCAGTGGGAAAAGCTGCTGGGGAGAAATGGGTAAAAGTGGAGAAAGTGAATAAATGACTCCAGTTACTGACTCCACATAAGGCCTAAAAACAGTAATTTTTTACTGTTTTTTACTGGGCCTAAGGCCCAGTAATTAAGTAGAATGAACCCTGTGATAGAGCATTTACCTAAATCCCAGAAGAGAGAGCAGAGCCCAGGTGTTCTAACAAAGCCCCTCCTGCCTTACCTGAGCCCTGCAATTCCCTCAGGCGACAGAAAACCTAACACTCAACTCTCAAACTGCAGCCCCTTCGGGGAAGAGAATAGTCACAGAGAAGGCAGGAAGAGGGTAGAAGAAAAGAAAGAGTCACCCACACTATATCAAAGCAAATTCAGTATCAGAGCAGAGCTGCCCATACCCAGGCTAGAGAAAGCACTCAGTATGTGAATTATGCAAACATACCAAAAAAAAAAAAAAAACAGAGAGAGAAAGTGAGAGGGGGAAGTAGGTAGGAAGAGAGGGAGGGAGGGAAGAGAGAGAAGAAAGAAAGAAGGAAGGAAGGAAGGGAGAGAAGGAGGGAGGAAGGAAGAAAACAAGAAAGAAAGAAAGAGAGAGAGAAAAAGGAAGAAAGAGGGAGGGAGGGAGGGAGGGAGGGGGAGGAAGAGGGAGAGAGGGAGAAACAGAGGAAATGGAAAGGGGGAAAGGTGGAGAAGGAAGGAGAGAAAAGGAGGAAGGAAGAAAAAAGAATCCAACCTAGAAGACAGGTGATAGAAGGAACAGAAGGAAATACCTTATAATTGTTTCAAACTATATTGAATAGTAATTCAATAAAGAGCTCAAAAATGAAATGAACCCCCAACAGGATGAGATATAAAACGATATTGCAGACTTAAGGGAATAAATGGAGGCGCAAAGCAATAAACAACATTATTACAGAACTAATAAATTAAAAACAGTCAGAAACAGAATAGACATCAACCAAAGTAGAATCACCAATATAGAGAAAGGCTTGAGATAATCTCACAGATTGACTGATTTTTAAAAAACACAAAGAAGACATTGGAACTTCCCTGGTGGTCCAGTGGTTAAGACTTTGCCTTCCAATGCACGGGGTGCGGGTTTGATCCCTGGTCGGGGAGCTAAGATCCCACATGCCTTGTGGCCAAAAAAAAAAAAAAACAAACCCAAAAACATAAAACAGAAGCAATATTGTAATAAATTCAATAAAAACTTTAAGAAATGGTCCACATTAAAAAAAACTTTAAAAAAGAAAAAGAGAAAACATTTAGAGAGAAGTAGATGATATGAAAGACAGGTCAAGTAGATCAGGGCTGGGACTAGAGCACAGCAAGTGAGACACATAGGATACCAAACTTAAGGAGGTACTCAGTCTCTGGGTTGCACAAGTGTAGGGTTAGCCCCTGGGAGTGAGTGCCTCCTTAAATTGTGTGCCCTTATGCCTTGCTGGCCTTACCCTAGTCCCAGCCCAGAAGATGATCCAACACAGGTAAAAAAAAAAAAACTCAACAAATAAACAAACATAAGAAATATTCAAAGAGATGAGAGGGGGAAGGAGGATACTCAGTACTGATTCAGCAGATAAGAACACTGTTATGAACAAACTTTTATATGATATAGAATATTTAGCACTGAGATATATCCTAGCTGTTGCAAGCAGCTTCTAACATGGCTCCAGAGACCCCTGCCTCTTGTATCTCACCCTGGGTGTGGGCTGGACCTAGGGATGTGCTTCTAATGAGCAGAATACAGCAAAAGTCATGGGATACCACTTCCGCGATTAGGTTACAAAAGATCGTGACTCCCCTTGATAGACTCCTCTATTGCCTTCTCAGCCTACACATATTCAGGAAGGGAGCTGCCATAAGAAAGAAGCCAACATAGCAAAGGAACTGAGAGCAGACTCCAGCCAATAGCCAATAAGGAGCTGAGGCCCTCAATCCAACATCGCAGAAGGATCTGAATGAGGCCCACAACCACTGAGTCAGCTTGGAAGCAGATCCCTCCCTAGTTGAGACTTCACATGAGACCACAGACCCTGGGCCAATGCCTTGATTGGAGCCTACAAGAGACCATGAAGCAGAGGACCCACCTAAGCTATGCCTGGATTCCTGACCCACAGAAACTGTGAGATAATTAATGTGTGCTGTCTTAAACAACTACATTTGGGGATGATTTGTTACACAGCAAGAGATAACTAATACACTACCTAAGCCACTGAATTTCAAGAATAAATAATGTAATCTTCAGGTATCCAGATGAAAAAGTGAATCAATATGAAAGATTTTTTAAACTTCATTCTTCACAGCAATATTTAATATGAAAAGACAATGGAACAACTGTTTGCAAAGTAATGAAAGGAAGAAAATGTGAGCCAAGAATACCATACCCAGTGAACTGCTGTTCAAGAAAAGAGGGAAAGAGGAGAAGACAATCTCAAACATAAATGAACCAAAGGAAAACCACCTCTCTAGCCCTTTTTGGTTTGGAAACGGGGACAGAATGGATTAAAAACTATTTAACCACAAAATCTACTCATTTAGGAGTTGAACCAAAATGAAGAACTCAGGAATGGAGCATCTATGCAACAGGTGGAGAATGAGTATTGAATCTATTTAAATCTGAGACTACTGTCCCAGATCTACAGATTATACTTAGGGAACAGACTGTGAGTGTTATAAATCTAGAAAAAGTAAAAATAATAATATAACTAACAAAAACCAGGAGACTGGGGAGAGAAGAAGGGGGAGGTATAAGAAAGCTGATAAGGATTCATCAATAAGTCCAAAGTTTTAAAATTAATTTGAAGTTAACCAAATCCTTTGATTTCACTTCAATTTCTTCAGGTAAATTCATATAAGTGAATTATAAACACTATATGATTCTATTTACATGAAATATCCAGAACAGGCAAATCTATAGAGGCAGAAAGCAGATTAGCAGCTACCTAGAGCTAGAATAGAGGATGGTTAGGGGAAAATGGTGAATGATTTATAATGAATATGAAGTTTCTTTTTTTTTTATAGGAAGCCCAAGAAATTCATTTATTCTACTGTCTCATAAAGTTTCTTTTTGAGGTGATGAAAATGTTCTAAAATTGATGTGGTGTTGATTGCAAACCTCTGTGAATATACTAAAACCCATTAAATTTTGTACTTTAAGTTGTATGATACCTGAATTTCATCTCAATAAATCTGTTTTTAAAATTACCAGATAACCTCAGTTTAACAAAAGTATTTTTAAAAACATAAATCTGGGTTTATACATATAGAAGGATGGTCACATCACAAAAGTAGCAGCAAACAGGCCAAGATGTTAAGAGCAGCTGATTCTAGGGGATGAGAAAATGGAAAATTGTTATCTTCTTCTTTGTGCTTTTCTGGTTGTGTTATTTTTTTTTTTAATTGCCCCCAAATAAAAATAGAAAGGTCACTGAAATAGTGTAATGGATTGAACTGTTGGTCTCATCGCTTGATTTCACTGTGATAGCATGAGGCTTCCATATCCTTGATGTGTCGAGTCCCCCAGAGTGTCAACCTTGGTCCTCTTCTCTTTTCTATCCAAGCTCAGGCCTTTGCTGATCTCATATATCTCCAACTGCCTCTTAACATCTGCAGTTGAATGTCCTAAAAGGCATCTCAAATTCAACATGTCTAAAATTGAACTCCTAATCCCACCCTTTCCAAAAAAGAAAAACCAACTCCATACTTCCCTCCAGCCTTCTCCATCTCAGTAAATGGCAACTCCATGTTTCCAGTTGCTCAGGCCCAAAACCCTGGAGTTGCCCTCGACTCATCCATTTCTCTCACACTCCACACCCAACCCGTCAGGAAATCCTTGATTCTACTTCCAAAACGTACCCAGAATCTGACCACTTCTTCACACTTCCTCCATAAGTAGCCCAATCCAAGCCACAGGCATCTCTTGCCTATGATATTGGAAAGCCTCCTAATGGGTTCTCCTGTCTCTTGTCTTTGTGCTTTTTCATTCTATTATCAACACAGCAGCCAGAGAGACCTTGGTAAACTACGTGGTAGGTAGTTACAAAACAGCCCCCAATTAATCATGCTTCTTGGTATTCACACCCTTGTACAGTCCCTTCCCATGGTGAAACCGGGTCAGTTTCACACCTTGCTTCAACCAATAAAATAAGGCAGAAGTGATGCTGTGCTGTTCCTGGCCTAGGCCTTAAGAGACTTTGCAGCTTCCACTTTGCTTTCTTGGAATGCGGCCCTGAGACCACCATGTAAGTAACCGGTTTCACCCAGTGGAAGGCAAGAGGCCAGATGGAGGAGAATGGAGGAGCCCCAGCTGACGTCCAGACATAAGTGAGGCCAGCTTGGATGTCCCACCCCACCCAGTCTTCCAGGTGAAGGCAGCTACAGGACTGAGCACAGGTGAAACCAGGCAGGAAACCATCCAGCCAACTCACAGAATCATAAGAAATAATAAATCATTGTCTTAAGCCACTACGTTTTAGGGTGATTTGTTACTCAGCAATAGGTGACTGATACAAACCATCAGTCAGAGCATCCCTTCTGTGCTAGAAATTCTCTAGTGGTTTCCCATTTCACTTAAATTGGAAGCCAAGTTCATTCTATGTGCAGGGATCCACACAATCAGTGCCCCACCCACCCCACCTCACCCCACCCCACCATTCCCTCTGACCTCCTCTGCTCTACCCCGGCTCGCCCCATTCCAACCACGTTTCCTAGAAGACACCAGCATGATTTTCCCCTCTGCACTTGCACTTGCTCTTCCCTCTGCATGGAGGGCTCTGCCCCACTCCACCCCTGTATCCACATGGTTCCTTCTCTCACTTGCTTCAGGTTGCTGCTGAAGCATCACCATCTCCGTGAGGCCTCCCTGACCGTCTTGCACAGCCCAGTCCCTCTTCTTGTCCACTTTCCCTGCTCTGTTCTTTTCCACAGAGCTCATTCCCATCTAACATACCATTTATTCTACTGCACACATATTCTTGCCTGTTTTGTTCAATGCGGCATCATCCTCAAAGCCTAGAACAGTGCCTGGCACACAGGAGGTGCTTGGGAAATATTTGATAAGTGAGTGAACATTTCTGCTCATCCTGGCTGGGACCTGCCTCGCAGCCAGCTCACCATGGCCTCGGCTCTGCTCCTTGAGACCTCTGCTCCCTCAGCCCATGAAGCCCGGCAGGGTTTGAGGGCAAAGACCCCCACTCCCAGGTTTCTCACTTGTGAAACAGGAAGAGCAGCACAGAACCAGAGACACCCTGGGCGGGGGTGGGGTTACACCTGTGGGGCTTCATGGCCACATGCCCAGACACTCCTCCCTGTAATGTTAGATGTCACTGACCCAGGGCTCTGAAGGAGGAACCCTTGGGGCATGTAGCAGACTGTATTTTCCCAAAACAGTCACTGTAATATTGCCACATGCTCTTTCAGATCACCGCTAGTCTCCACCAAAAAGAGTGAATCCGTTCTCTCCCCCCTCGAATCTGAGCAAGAAGGTGTGGCTCAAGTGAAGAACAGACTGCAGTGAAAGTGATGCTGTGTAACTTTCAAGGGCAGGTCATCAAAGGCAACACAGCTTCACCTGGCTCTCTCAAGACTGTAGTCCTTGGAAGCCGGCCACCATGTTGTAAGGAAGCTCAGGCCACATGGGGAGGTCACAGGCAGCTGCTCTAGCCAGTAGCTCCAGCTAAGGTCTCAGCCAACAGCCAGCATCAACCATCAGGCGGCCCTCAGCCTTTGATGATCCAGTTCTCCCACCCCCATTCTGCGTGGTTAACCCCAAGTGGAAAAGAGATATGTCAGCCCCGCCCCCCCACCTTGCCCAAACTGCAAATTCGTGAGCAAAGTAAGTGTTTTTCTTATTTTAAACCACTAAGTTTCATTATATATCTACACTAACTAGAACAGGTCCAAAAGTTCATTTAGCTCCTCAATGAAACCAAGGGGAAAGTACGAGCACGCCCATTTTACAGATGAGAAAACCGACTCTCAGCAAGGTCAAGATCTTGCCCCAGCTCACACGGCTAGTCAGTGAAGAAGCAGGAACGATGTCCAGGTCTTTCAGGTGCCTCAGTACATATGCTCGTTGTCACCCCCCGACTCCTGCTACTCCCTCTGGACCACAAAGCCCACCCAAGGGGGGACTGCCGTATCCTCCAGCTACCAGACAAGTGATGATGGAGCTGCTACCTTGGGCTCAGTCCCTCCTCTGAGTACAAACCCTTTCTCCTCTGAAGGGCAGCGGCTCTGGGAAGAAGGCCAAGGAAGACGATGTGAGCCAAGACCTGCTGTGTGTGTCTGGATCCCAATTAACAGCCAAGAAGTCAAGTTCCCCTGCCAAGGGGACTGGAAGGAGGGAAGAGATGGAACCCTCTGCTCCTGCAGGTGGGCCCCAGGGAACGGGTTCCCCCACGTAAGGCCCCAGACCAGATTTTATATGCTCAGGAACCCTTATTGCCATGAAGCGTACAGCACGACTTGGCCCTACTTCAGGAAATTTGGGGACAGGCATGCCCACGGTGCCTCCCAAAACCCTTCCTTCCCACGTAATGCAGCTAGAGCCCAGAAGCAGTTGGATGAAAGCTACAGGCAGCTGCAGACACACATGTACACACACATCCCACACGATTATCTGCCTGCCCTGATACATGTGCATGTGCACACACTCATGAAGAGACATGTATGCAAAACAGCATACCTGGACACACTCATACATACTACGCCTATACAGAACGAATTACATGTATATGCAACACAACACACATAGAGCATGGCTGTAGAGACACAGAGGTGTATTCATGCAAAAGCACACATATCTGCCCTCAAATTCACAGACTCGCATATAGTCACACTTAGATGCCCGCACACACTAGCAGTACACATACCCACATTCCTGTGGGCCTTCCCAGGAAGCCCTATCAATTTCCCCTGGAGCCTACCAATCTCCCCAGGACTGGCAGAGAAAGAACAGAAAGAACTTTGGTTCCTACAGTCTGAGAAGGCGAACGGATGGATGGATGGATGGGTGCATGGAAGAGACTCAAGTGACTCTTCCTATTTTGAAGCTAATACGAACAGAAGCCAATTCCTCAGCCCCCTTTGAACACCCTTTCTGATACTGACCCCCCACAAGTCTCCCACACCTAATGACAACCCTTCACGGACTGCAGCCAGTTCCCACCCACTGAAGCTTTAGGGATGATGTCATGTCCCATGGACTCCAGACTCCTGCATCCAACTCTACTAACACCTGTACTTGGACGTCAACCTCCCACCACAAACTCAGAATGTACAAAACCAAGCTGCTCATCCTCCCCCAAATGCCGCGGTTCCTGCCTACTTTCCTATCTCAGTTAACGGCCTCTCCCTCCTTCCAGCTACAGAGGCTAATATCCTAGAACTCACCTTTGACTCTTCTCTCTCTCACACCCCACATTGAATCCATCAGGAACTTCCGAGAGATCTACCTTCAAAATATATCTATAGGGCTTCCCTGGTGGCACAGTGGTTGAGAGTCCGCCTGCTGATGCAGGGGACACGGGTTCGTGTCCCGGTCCGGGAGGATCCCACATGCCGCGGAGCGGCTGGGCCCGTGAGCCGTGACCGCTGAGCCTGCGCGTCCGGAGCCTGTGCTCCGCAACGGGAGAGGCCACAACAGTGAGAGGCCCGCGTACCACAAAAAAAAAAAAAAAAAAAAAAAAAAAAAAAGAATGAACATTATTACCGACCTTACAGAAATTAAAAAGATTATAAGGGAATACTGTGAATGAAATTCCTAGAAAGATGCAAACCACCAAGACTGGCTTAAAAAGAAATAAAAAGCCTTAATTGACCAATAATAAGTAAATATTGAGTCAGTAATCAGAAAACTTCCCACAAACAAAAGCTCAGAACAAGTGGCTTCAATGGGGAATTCTAGCAAATGGCTAAAGATGAATTAACACAAATCCCTCACAAACTCTTCCAAAAAATACAAGAGGAAGAAACACTCGTCAAGTCATTCTATGAGACCAAACAAAGACATCACAAGAAAACTACAGACCAATATTTCTTATGAATATAGATGTGAAGATCCTCAACAAAATACTAACAAGCCGAATTCAGCAACATATAAATATAATTTTACACAATGACCAAGGGAGGGTTTATCCCAGGAATGCAAGGTTGGTTAAACATACAAATATCAATCAATGTAATATACCTTATTAATAAAATAAAGGACAAACTACATGACCATCTCAACAGATGCAGAAAACATAAGCCAGACCACCCACTCCTCAGCACAAAACCCCAACTCAGCTCTCAGCCAGCTCCACCCAATGCCCACATGGCCCTACATCATCTTGTCCCACCACCTCTCTGTCCTCATTTCCCTTTCTCCTTTCATTCCACACTAACCACAGTGCCCTTCTTGCTGTTCCCTAAACCCGGCAGATACGCTCCTGCCTCAGGGCATTTACAGTTGCTGTTCCCTCTGTCTGGAACACTGTTCCCCTAAATATCCCATAACTCACAATATTGTGAATTTTACTTATATACCTTGCCTGTTGTCTATCTCCCCCAACTAGAACGGGAGCTCCCTTAAAACAGAGATAATTTAGTCTGTTTTATCTACTGCTATATCTGTGGCATTTAAACTAGCACGCCACCTTTACAGGCGCTCAACAAATACTTGTTGAATAAATGAATGAATGAAAATAGCTGGCCACTCAACCATTCACCCAGCAAGCAGCTGACCACCCCCACCCCACCCCAAGTGCCTGACACTGTGCTTCGGGCTGGAGTGCTGAGAAAGATAGGAACCAACCTGGGCCCAGCTGGGAGGGGGTGGTCAGGGCACAAGTAACCAGGACCCAAGGAAGACAGTGCTGAGGAGCGGCGAGGATGGGGAGAGAGGGTTGGATCTGGCAATCAGGGAAGGCTCCATGGAGAGACGGTGCTCTAGCCTCCCTGGAAGGCCCAGAATGATTCGGGCGTAGGGAGAGGGGAAGGGAGTAGAGGGAACAGAGAGAGAGCCCGGATGTGGAGAGCACAGGGCCTATCCTGGGAATCAGGAGGGGACCTGCATGGTAGAACCACACAGAATAAGGCTACTAAGGATGTCAGGGCCGTTCATGAGGGGCCTTGAATGCCAGGATGAGGAGTTAGACTTAGTTCCAGAGGCACCAAGGAGCCATGCAAGGTTCTCAAGCAGGGAAGTTTCTGTGGTGTCCCTCTGGCCGTGTGGGGAGAACAGATCATGGTGGGGAAGCAGGAAGACAGGGAGACCAGGACGGTGGCTCTTGGGACAGTCCTAGGGAAAGACGGCAAGGCGTGAGCCATGACAGGACAGAGCGGACCAAGAGAAGAGGGGTGGTTTGGCGGTGTTAAAGGTTTATGACTGGTGTTAGTGGGCAGGGGTGTGGGGGTGGGGGGATGGGGGGAGCTAGAGCCTGTATCTCAGAACTTCAGAAGCACAGACAGATCCGTGGAGGAGGGGGGGGTCTGGTCAGGGGGTCCAGAAGGAACCGCACCACTTCTGCAAGGCTGGAGTTCTGGTCGCTGGGGATCCTGCCAGGCCCAAACACGAGCCACAGGGAGGAGCAGCTTCCCAGCACTGGACGATGGACAACACATCCCAGCCCTGCCAGCCTTCCTGCCCTGCAGTCCCTCGCGTCCCAGGGCCGGCCTAGAGAAGAGATTCTCCAGCTGGCTTTGTCAGCCAAGATGCAATGTCATTTCTAGATGAGCCATCCAGCTCTGGACATGTGCCAGGCTATGGGGCGGGGGACAGCTGTGTCCCCAAAACACAGCCAAGGAGCTGCTTCCCAGAGCCAAGCGAGACAGTGGCAGCAGTGGAATTGGCAGGTGGTCCGCAGGCCCAGCCAATGCAGAGACAGGCCTTAAATGGGGCCTCCATCTGCCCAGGCCTCAGCCTCCCTGCAAGGTCAGGCCCATTCGGTCCCCACCAGCTGGAGATGATGGTCCCAGTCACTCCCTCAGCCAATAAGCATTAAGGTATTTATTAGTGCCTGGTGTACGCCAGTCTCTGTTTCTTTCCCATGGGGGTGACAAGGGTCAGTGTGGCACGAAGGACAGAGACTTTGGAGTCCGCGGAGCTGCGTTAGAGGTTTATCTGTCCTACTCTTGGTGTTGCTGTCTCTGGGCCTCAGTTTTCCCATCTGTCTAGTGGGGATGAGAAAAACCCTTTCGAGGGGCCCACTGTAAGGACTAAATAAGAGCACGTGCAGAAGGGAATGTTAACAGGACTTGTTTATTCCCCAGGAACTTCGGCGGAAACCCAACCAAGGCTGAGGACACTGGTGAGAAGCACCCACACCTTAAAAGAGGCACAGGACACACCTCAGGACTCAGAGACAGAAAGGGAACCGTCCCATATGGCCCCCCAGCTTATACAGAAGAAGGCTGGAGACCCAGGCTGGGGAGGATTTATTTGAAGAGTGAGAAAGCTGAGTGAGGGGCTTTGGGTGGCCCACCCACAGAGAGGGCAGTGCCTGTCAGGAAGGACACTGGCCTTTCTCCCCGGCTGGGTGCCAAAAAAATGCAGTTTCCTGTACTAGGGCCACCTGAAGTGCGTCTACAAAGAGCATCCTCAGGATACCCCAACACATGTCACCTGGGAACAGGAGGATGTACAAGGGCAGCAGTACGGGCAGCTACATCCTGAGCTCATCCAGGGGTCAAACAGAAACCATGGAGAGGAGACAGGCTTGAGGGTCACAAGAGGGGAGCCCCACGGGGTGCCTGCCTGGGGCGACAGGGCCCAGGAGGAAGAGCTGGAAGGGCAACCCTGGAAAGGAGCGGAGGGAAACTGCGACAGTACACAGGTGACGAGGTCTCCTGCACCAGGGAATCTGACAATGCAAATGCTAGGGCCCGAGGCCCCCAGAACCCACAAAAGTGCCCCCAAGAGAGGAGTCAGCCAGCATCTGGACATCTACCACAAGGAGGGCACTGACAGTCAGCAAAACAACGCCAGACACCGATAACACCTGGCCCATTTCCGGTCATCTCTGCTGGCCTGCCCAACCCCAGAGGGGTCAGGATCCCAGGGGGGCGGTGGTCTTGGGGACAAAGGACAGAGATGGAGCAAGGAGAATCCAACCGAGTAGAGCTCCCCCTCTTCCCAGTGCAATTTTTCTGGACCTGGATAGAAGCTTTATTTGGAAGTAGAACAAAAGTTTTGATTTAAATGGGACTGGGCTTCATGAGTGTAACTAGAAAAGCTGTGGTGGGCGCTTCCCTGGTGGCTCAGTGGTTAAGAATCCGCCTTCCAACGCAGGGGACACGGGTTCAATCCCTGTTCCAGGAAGATCCCACATGCCACTAAGCCTGTGCACCACGACTACTGAGCCTGCGCTCTAGGGCCCGCGAGCCACAACTCCTGAGCCCGTGTGCCACAACTACTGAATCCCGTGAGCCTAGGACCCGTGCTCAGCAACAAGAGAAGCCACCACAACGAGAACCCACCCACTGCAACGAAGAGTAGCCCCTGCTCGCTGCAACTAGAGAAAGCCCGCGCGCAGCAACCAAGACCCAATGCAGCCAAAGATAAATAAATTACATTAAATTTTAAAAATTTAAAAGGAAAGAAAAGCTATGGGGTCTGGTCACGGGGGAGAGACCCACTCAAACTGGTCAGGGAACAATAAAGCTGTTATTGATTTGCTTTCTGAGTCCAGCCTGCTCTGTGAACCCCACGCACACATGCAGGGGCTTCCATGTCCACAGTGGTGGGTCCCCATGGCCTTAGGACCAGAGAGTGGAAGCGGAGGGGTAGGAAGCTTGAACCAGTCTAGCTGGGGCTAGGCTGGCATCATCTGCCCAGTATCAGTGGCTCCTTCCCATCATGTGGGACAACCAGGGCCAGGGCTCTGGGGAGTCAGGGATATAGCAGCACACATGTAAGTGTGTATGTATGTATATGGATACACCAGGGCGCCCGATGAGACCCAAACATGCACAGAGCCCCAGTGGATTCTGATGTGAGCATACAGGAGTCTGGGAAGGCCTTGGAGGAGGTGGCCTTTGAGTTGGGTCTTACAGCAGAATGCCTTTAGGATGCACAGAAGAGGGGAATGGTGCCCCTGGAGGAGGGGATGGACACAAGCAAAGGCTGGGAGGTGTGGGCACCTGTCACTGGTATAACCGGAGTGTGAGGCACATGAAGGGATGTGATGGGATATGGATCTGGAAGATATGATATCCTTAATACTGTCACCTTTAAAGCAGTGTCCACACTGGCTATGGCCAATCTGAACCTCAGTTTCCTCATCTGTAACCTGGGGAGAAGTACCCTATTTCCTCTTGGACTCAAAACATGTCCTGGGAATAAAGGGGTCTCATTATCTCCAATCAAGGCATTAACCAGGAGCTCAGAGGACACACTTTAGAAAGGCTTAGGCTCAAATCCCAGTTCTGCCCCTAGCTGCGTTACTCTTGGTAAGCCTCAGTTTACTCATCTGTTAAATGGGGATAACAAAGCTCCACCCAGAAGGAGGGATAAATGTAATGTACGTGAAGGCCTGGCACAGTGTAAGCCTATGTGAAACAGGAGTTCCCTACCCACCCCACCCCACTCCCACCTCCAAAGGGGCCCTCACTTACGTAGGAGGCCAGGAGGGTGGTCGGGGCCAGGATGAGAGCCAGGTAGAGGCAGGGGGCTGCAGCAAGCAAGCTGGCGGCACAGATGAGGGGCTCAGCCCTCGGGTTGACTTTCCTGTATCTCCTTGAAGCCTCTGCTCCCAGGATGACCCCAACAAGGCCAGTCACGACAGTCAGTACCCCAAAAATCAGGCTGATGGAAAAGAGCAGAAAGGGATTGGTCAGCCGGGAGCGTCAGGATAGGGGTCCAGCCACCTACCCCTCCCTCCTAACCAATGCTCGTGGGTCCTTGGAACCCTGCTCTGGGATCCACGTACTTCCCTACCCTTCCCATTCTCTTTCCTGCCTCATCCTGGGGATGCCACTGGCCATGTGGGTGATCTTCCTAGCACCCCAGCACCCCAGCTCCCAGCCTGCCTCATTGCCAGCATCTCCTCCACTGTTTCACCACCTAAAACTGCCCCACTCAGAAATCTTAATTCTACAGTCCCACTCTGGCCCCAACCTCCTTGCCTTCCAGGCCCCAATACTAATGGAATGGAGCTAAGTGAGCATTTACTTATCGAGCTCCTATGATACACCGGCATTGTACACACCCTCCCTCTCTCTCTCTCTCTCTTTTTTTTTTTTTGGCTGTGTAGCATGCACAATCTTGGTTCCCCAACCAGGGATCGAACCCATTCCCCCTGGAGTCTTAAGCATGGAGTCTTAACCACTGGGCCGCCAGTGAAGTCCCACATACCCTCTCTCCTTGAGTCCATCCTTCCACTCTCTGTTTCTGAACACCTCTCAAGTAGCCCCCTCTTAACTTCACTACCTTTGCCACTTACTCCTAGACCCATTTCAACTCCACTTGGTCCCTCTTGTACCTCCCTCCTGTAGAAACCTGTCCTTCTAGGACAACCTCCATACAGGTCCCCCAGAGGATGCTTTCTAGAACACAGATCTGACTATGCCCCTGCCCACCCCTTGCCTAAATTCTCCACCAGCTCTTAAACACCCACCAGATTTGGTTCCAGCTCATTGTGGTATACATGGCCCTTCATGATCTGACACTGGGTGACCTCAACCACAAACCCCAATTCCATCCTCCTCAGTCCCCAAACTAGTTGCTGTCCCCATTTCATACTTTTATTCCTCCATCTGGAACACCCTTCACTGGTTTCTCTACCTACTGAACTCCTACGCATCCTTCAAGACCCATCACAAATGTCCCCTCTTTGAGGATGCTTTCCCTTGTCCCTTTGTTGATTTGTTCACTCCCTTCAGTTCCCATAGCATCTTCCATGTCTCTATCATCAAGTTTATTCACTAGGCTGTGAATTCCTGGAGAACAGAAACCATGTTCGGTTTACTTTCTTGACTCTAGGCTGGGAGCATAGAGCCTGGAACAAGAGATATATGTTAACCAAATGGCTCACTGGTCCCTCCCAGAATTCGCAGGTGGACAACTGAAACAGGTGAGGTTAAGAAAGGTTGAGGCCAGGACTTCCCTGGTGGTCCAGTGGCTAAGACTCTGTGCTCCCAATGCAGGGGTCCCAGGTTCGATCCCTGGTCAAGGAACTAGATCCCATATGCCACAACTAAGAGTTCGCATGCTGCAACTAAAGATCCTGCACACCACAACAAAGTTCTCACACGTGGCAATGAACATCCCGCGTGTCTCAACAAAGACCCAGTGCAGCCAAATAAATAAATAAACAAAATATTAAAAAAAGAAAAAAAAAGAAAGAAAAGTTGAGGCCAAGATTACCCAGCTACTAAGCAACAGAGCCAGGATGTGAATATACACCTTCATCCTCCTGGTCTAGCCCAAAGGATGGGCCCAAGCCTCCTTTTTTAATATTTATTCATTTTATTTCTGGCTGCGTCAAAGAAGCCCAAAGGGATGCTGAGACTGACCAGCGTGAACTCTTGAAAGAACGAAGGTAACTAGGACCTTTCCAGCCCCTAAGTGGCTCCCTGTTGTCCTCAGGGCAAGCTCCCAGCCAGCACTGCAGGACTGGCCCCTGCTGACCTGTGTAACCTCCCCTCTTTTCTCCTTCCCTCACTCTGCACCAATGACTGGGAATTCTCTAAACTCACCCTACACTTTCTGGCTTCCCTGCCTCGGTCCACACTCTTCCCTCGGCCTGGAGCACCACTGCCCCCACCCACCATTCCCCACCTGGCCAGGATCCCCTCCCAGATCCAAACCTTTCCAAAAGTGCCAGGTGCCTGATATTACCTCCATGGCTCCCACCAAGAGGTAAGAACATGACAGACGCAAGACTATGGTTACTGACAAATTGAGTGTCACAAAAAACTACCTCTCCTCTAAACAACTTCTGTGAAATGTCCGTCCCACAGGCTGAGGACTAATGGGTTTATTTCCCTGCCCCATCCCGTTGGTTTATAGTACATTGTGTAAAGCCCAGAGAGGGCAGAGACCTGTCCGAGGCCACACAGCCCCACATTGGCAGAGCCAGGGTCTCCTGGCCCTCTGCTTCCAAACAAAGCATGTGTGTCCTTAGGCAGCTTAAAGGTGCTCACCAAACCTTCCTAGCCTTCCAAGCTGTACCAGGCTCCGGCTCAGCCCAGTCAAGTGACCCCAAATCCCTGATGAATGCTATCTACCTCTGAGTCCCGGTCTGAGACCTTTCTAAGATTTAGGATTCATTATTCAAACAGGCGGTGTAGATGGGGGACCCCCAGTGCCCCCGAGCGTTGGTGTGACCAGAGGACACACCTACCACGAAATGTTCCCACCCCCACAAAGCCTTCCCAGAATCAGACTCTCAGAGCCAAGAGGGTCCTTAAAGCCTGCAAGTTCTATGCTGATCCTCTGTACAACGGCCCTGGCAAGCAGCTATCCAACTCCTACTTACATGCCCCCAGGGGTGGGGAGCTCATTACCCTAATGCTGCCCCTTCCGTCTGGGCCCGCTCTGTATGTTGGAAGTTCTCCCTCTGGCTGAGCTAGAATCCTGTGTCCTGCAGCTTCCTGCTCCCGCCCCACCCTCACCCGGGGGCTTACCCTAACTATGGAGGGTGTATTAACAGCTAGGGTCTGTGCAGAACCCGAACACCAGGACCCTGTGGTAGGTTGAATAATGCCCCCCAACCGAAGACATCTATGTCTTAATCTCTGGAACCTGGGACAATATATTCCCTTATATGGCAAAATAGACTTGGTAGATGAAAAACATTATGTTCTTGAGGTAGGGAGATTATCTTCCAATTTTTTGGTGGGCCCTAAATGCAATTACAAATGTCCTTATAAGAAGGAAGCAAAAAAAAAAAAAAAAAAGAAGAAGGAAGCAGAGGGAGATTTGAGACATAGTGGACAAGGCAATGTGACCGTGGATGCTGAGCTTGGAGTGATGCGGCCACCACCAAGGACCGCCAGCAGCCACCAGAAGCTGGAAGAGGCAAGGAAGGATCCTCCCCGAGAGCCTCCAGCCAGAGTGTGGCCCTGTTCCACTTGGTTTTGGCCCAGAGAAACCATTACGGACTTCTGGCCTCCAGAACTATGGGAAAAAATTTCTGTTGTTTGAAGCTACCGAGTGTGTGGTCATTCATTCCATCAGCCCTAGGACCCTAGCACAAACTCCCATGTCAGTTTCTCACCCAGGTTCTGGGAATAAGCTGAGTTAGAGGAAGAGGCTGAAGCAGAGAATGGGGAAATCACTGGCCCAGGAATACACAGCCAGTTAATGCCTGAAGTGGGATGGAGTCCTGGTTTTCCCCCACTTTTTCAAGCTGCAGTGGGACTTTTAGGACTCAGTCTTTGCCTCTGGGGAAAGCCAAGAATCTAGCTGTAGAGCCAGGATAAACATCACAATATCCTGGGACTTCCCTGGCGGTCCAGTGGTTAGGAGTCCACGCTTCCACTGCAGGGGGCATGGGTTCAATCCCCGGTCAGGGAACTAAGATCCTGCACGCTGCTTGGTGTGGCAAAAAAAAAAAAAAAAAAAAAATCACAATATCCTTTGATGCATTCATTCATTCATTCGTTCACTTACTGGATGCTCCCTGAGCACCCACTGTATGCCAGCTGGTGGGGAGATGTTCAAGTCAATTAACAGTACAAGCAGTCTCCAGAGGCAACAACAGTACATGGAGCTTAAGAGCAGAAGCTTTGGAGTCAGATGGGTTTGAATCCTGGCTCTGCTACTTGAGTTGTGTGACCTTGGACAATTTGTTTAACCTCTCTGATCTTCCACCTCCCCATTTGTAATACACGAATACCAGGGTTTGTTATTATAAAACCTCAGAGGGTTTTTTCATGTAAAGGGCTTAGCATAGGGCCTGAACTACAGTTAAAGCTTAAGAAGTAATGATGAGGGGCTTCCCTGGTGGCGCGGTGGTTGAGGGTCCGCCTGCCGATGCGGGGGACGTGGGTTCGTGCCCCGGTCCGGGAGGGTCCCGCATGCCACGGGGCGGCTGGGCCCGTGAGCCGTGGCCGCTGAGCCTGGGGGTCTGGAGCCTGTGCTCCACAACAGGAGAGGCCACAGCAGTGAGAGGCCTGCATACCACAAAAAACAAAACAAAAAACAACAACCAAGAACCCACCTGCCAATGCAGGGGACACGGGTTCGATCCCAGGTCCAGGAAGATCCCACATGCCGCGGAGCAACTAACCCCGTGCGCCACAACTACTGAGCCTGCATGCCACAACTACTGAAGCCCACGAGCCTAGAGCCCCTGCTCTGCAACAAGAGAAGCCACAACAATGAGAAACCCGCTCACCGCAATGAAGAGTAGCTCCCCCGCTCGCCGCAACTAGAGAAAGCCCGCACGCAGCAATGCAGACCCAATACAGCCAAAAATTTAAAAAAACAAATAAATAAATACATTTTTTAAAAAAAAAAAAGAGCCCCCCTGACCCGGGCACGCAGACGCCCCTCCTCACCTGTCCTGGCTGTTGCATGGCTCCCGAAAGCAGGGAAGCTGCAGCCCGTGCACCACACGGGCCTCGAACAGAAACTTGGGGGCCCAGAAGCCCAGAGCTCCAGTCACAAAGGACATGGCTGTCACTCCAAGGGTCGACCACACAAAACTCCAGCTGTAAGAGAAAATGATCTGGCTCGACCCAGGAGAGGGCTGGGGCTGCGGGGGCCTGTCTGCTCCTCTCCGCTCCACTCCCCGCCTCTCCTGGGCACTCAGGTCACCCTGGCACTCAGGTGGCTCCGGATCCTCCCCGACACTCCCTAAGCAGCCTGTCCCTCCCACCTCCGCACCTTCGCTCCTGCTGCTCCTTCCTGCCTCCTCTCTGCCTGACCAAGTCTCCCCAGCCTGACAGACCCAAATCCAACATCACATTCTCCAGCAAGCTGCCTGTGCTGCCCCACCCTCCTCTGAGTGCCCTCCACTCGGCTCGTGGCTCTGTAACAAAGAGAGTGGGGTCCTGCCCGTGCCCCATACTTTGGTAAATCATGCGGCCTGGCCATGTGGGTGACTCCTGTCTGCCTCCCCGATCATGTCTGGAACAGAGGAGGGATGCTCTCCCATGAGGCTCAGAGAGGTGAGTGATTCACTCGGGCATCTTCCCAGTAACCTGAGAAGCCGGCAAAGCTGGAGAACTATGTCCATTGAATAAATGAGGGAAGTGAGGCTCCCAGTCTCAGGTCACTCTGGGATAAGGCAGGGCAGAGCCAAGGCTGGAGCTCACAGTGTCTTCCTCCCTCTCTCCCAGCCTGTATTCCGACACACGGCTGGGTGGAGGGGGCCTCCGAGCTGGGGAGGGGCATCTCAGTTGGTGAGTGGGAGCTCAGAGAAGGAAGAGGGTTGTGAACACTGGGGCAGTCAGCGAGGGTTCTCTGGAGGCGGAGGGAAGGAAGTCAGCGATGCTGGGGCAGACAGAGGGGTTTTCAGTGACATGCAGGGAGGAGCAGGGACACTCACTTTCTCCCCAGGTATCTGACGTCCTCACACCAGGTGCTCCTTGGGCCCCCAACGGTCACCACCCCCTGCCTCTCAGCAGCTCCCCGGGGCGGGTCTGGAACCAGGACGATAAGCAGGACCAAGGCCACAGCTTCCAGGCAGGGCATGATCTGGGGACAGGAGGGCCCAGGAAGCTCAGGGTCACACACTCCTGCGACCCAGGAGATCCTGGCAGTGACTGAACCCTGTGGTCCAGGCTGGGGAGGGACTCACTTCCCTCCTGGAAGTGGAGCTGGTTATACACAGAGCTTGACAAACCAGTGTTTCTCACCCCCTCACCCCTGAGAGGACAGTCTCTCTGGGGAGCAGGGTCCCCTTGGGATTTGACTTAATACCCGTCTGTCCTATACAGACGCTACTCTGTTGGGACCTGTGAGCCTGACAGGGTTGAGACCTGGAGGCTTGACTACACTGACCCTGACTGTTGAGTACTTGCTGCCCCAATAACTGTCCCTGTTCCAGGCCCACACCTCCATCTGCCACACCAGCCCTGCCCTAGTGTCTTCCTATCCCTTGTCTCATTAATCCTCAAGATTCCATAAGGTAGACTTTACTCCCCCACTCTACAGATAGGCAAAGTGAGGCCCCGAAGAGGGACGTGACTTGCTTGAGATCACACAGCTAGCAAGCTAGCAAACCGAGCAGCTGGGATTTGAAACCAGGGGCATGACTTCCAGAGGCCGTGGTCCATAGGACGCCCCAAATGTCTGAGCTGCTGATGTCTGAACACCCGCCATGGCGCCAGATACTGTGCCAAGGGGCTAAGGCCACTGGAGGCTGGAAAGTCCCTGCCAGCCCAGGGGGAAAGAGGAGGGAAGAAAAGGAAGCTGGACTCACTCGGAGGGCCCAATGCCAGTTCCCGGTCAGCTCCGTCACAGCCGACCCCAGCACGTAGCCCAGACCACTGCGACAGGGGGCAGGGGAAACGGGCAGTGAGGGAAGGGAGACAGCCCTGAGGCCCCAAGGCCGGCCTGAGCCAGGGCGCCCCGACCCCAGGGAGCCGGCTCTCTGCAGCTCATTGCGTTTTTCACTGGGAAAAGTGAGCCACGTGAGGCCCAGATGTCCACTGCCCTTGGTCAAGTCACAGGTGACCTCTGGCTCCAGGCCCATCCCAAACGTCCACTGTCTCTCTATCTGGGGACCACCCACCCCACCTCCCCAAGTCTCAGCCCTGCCCAAGTCAGGAGGTTTCAGGAAACCTGAGTCAGAGCTCAGGGGCCTGACCGCAAAACCCACTCTGTCCTACTCCACTATGGAGTGCGTGGCCCAACCCTAAGGCATTTCTCTGCCTCACCTCTCAGAGCCGGCCCCTCCCTGTGCAGCCCACACTGCTGCGCTGCTCTTTCTCACCCCTTCCTGGAGTGTACTAGCACGTAGGGAGCATCCTCATTACGTATCTCTAACTCCCACCATAGCCTACCAGTTCATGTTATTGGCCCCATTTACAGATGAGGAAACTGAGGTTCAGAGAGGTAAAGTGACACAGTGAGGAAGGGCTAGAGTTGGGATTCCAAGCCCTTCTGCTCTGATGTCTCCTCCACCCAGCCCGGCTCCTGTTTTGACTCCTTTGGGCCTCAGTTTACCACCCAGGGAAGTGGATCCAGGGTAATACCAACCTTCCAACAGGGATAAAGATGTAGAAGATGGCCAGCACTCGGATTCGCTGGTCCCTCACGAAGAGGTCTCCCAGGATGGTGGGCGCAATGGTGGAGTAGCTGGCAGTGCCAATGCCCAGCACCCCCCGGGACAGGAAGAAGAGCCAGGAGTACTGGGCAAACAGGCACAAGACTGCAGTGAGTTCCAGAAATCACCCTCGGGCCAAGGGGACCTGAGGAATTGTCAGAGGGACCTGAGGGCATCTGGTGACAGTGCCCCAGGGGAGGAGGAGGAGATCAGGGCTCCAGACACCTCATTATCCTCCCAGTCCAGGTTCCCCAAACCACACGGGTGCCCCCTGCTGGTGTCCACAGCCACCCCCAACCCCCTGCCCTGAGTAGCCCTCTTCCTGGGCATCATCTGTGCTAACCAGGCCAGTTCCCGCAGACAGTAGCATTACCCTCACCCCCATCCCCAGCCCAGTCGGGCAGAAGTGAAGCCATGGGCAGCCGCGGGAGATGCCAGAGAGGAAGGCCCCTGTTCAGAAAGTCCTACAGCCTGTTCAGAAGGCCCCTCTCTCAGCCCTTAGAAGACAATCCCCCAGCCAGCCTGGAGCCTGAAATGGAGCAGAAGTAGCTCTGCTGGGGCTGGATCAGGGAGAAAGAAGGTGGGGGAGGGTCCCCCGGGGGCCTGGAAAGGGGTGAGGGCACCTACCCGGGGGGAGATGAAGGAGCTGGAGAGGCCTGCTCCTGACCAGAGCAGGACACCCAAGCTCAGCGTCACCTTGCGGCTGTGTCGGTCGCCCAGGTAGCCGAACACGGGTGCAGACAGCAGCAGGCAGCCGACGAAGACTGAAGGAGACACGCAGCGGGCAACATGCATCCCCGGCTCAACAAAGGCGGAGGGGGGTGGGGGCGGGGGGCAGATGGGTCCAGCAGGCCCAGAAAAGGGAACCAGCTCAGACACCACAAGCTTGGCAGTGGGTGGAGGCCGGGAGGAGGAAAAGATAAGGTGAATCCCCCAATCCAATCCCCACCACTGCCCAGAGTCAGGGCGACTGGGGAGGAAGGGTGGGGGCAGGGCCCCCGACTCAAATCTCAGTTCTGCTGCTTGCTCACTGTGCAGCCTTGGGTTACTAACTCCACCTCTCTGAGCACCAGCCCCGTAGTGGAGAAGTCAACATCCCCCTCCCAGGCCGTGTAAACGTGAGACAGAAGTGAACACAGAGGCCGGCGTGGAGCTGCCATGTCCTGTCTCTCGGAGAACTCACGGGGCTTTTGCTCTCAAGCCCCTGCTGGAGGCAGGGCGTGGAAGGCAAAAGGGGGCGGGGGGCGGGCCAGGTGCCTGCTCCGAGCGGATGAGCACGGTTTAGAATGAGCACAGTGATTATAAACAAGCGGCCCCTGGAGGCTGGAAAAGACTTGGTCTTCCTAAGTAAGAAAAACATTCCCCCGACGCTGCAGTTGTATTTATACCCTTTTTTAAACTACTAAACGCTTATGAATTGGTGACTGGATTAGTGAATGCGTTTGCTATTCTGCGAAGACAAAAACACTGCCGCGTTTTTGCTTGACCATACCACGTGGATAGCTACCTTCACTGCTTCTGTTCCTCAAATAAAATCTCCTCCACCCTCCTCCGCTGCCTCCGAGAGCCGCCAGGTGGCCTGGGCAAGGTCTGACCCTCCTCCACCCGCTCCCACCACCCAAGGGCCTTAGGCTTTGGGGGACCCCGCCCAGCGTCTGGGTCTTCATTCAGGAGCACAGATGATTGACGTTTCCTGAGCCCAGTGAATGTCCAGATTCGTCCCAGCTCAGGTTCCAGCCCCTCCCACTTTGCCCTGACCCGCTCTAGTACTGGGTTGAGCCATAGGCAATCGCGGAAATTAAGCCAGTTTTGACCTACAAAAACGGCAGTTTAATATGGTTTGACCTAATCCTCCGCTGAGAAAGGTCTTTGGTGTGAACGGCATTTAAATATATAATAACTACTGCCATAATAGGCCTCCCAAAAGGCTGTATCAATTTACACTTGACTAGAAGTATGTATATTGCTTGCTGACACTTGCTAGGAACAATCGATTTCTTTTTGTTCATTTCATGGTTGAAACACGAATGGCGTCTCGCTGACGTTTTAATCTGCATTGTTCTTTTTCCAAGTGAGGCTGAGCAGCAGTCTCTGTTTTCACATCCTCTGCCTATTTTTCTACCGGGCTCTTTGTTGATAATTTTCTCCCAGTCCTTTATATTTGTTTTAAGGATTTAAAATGCAAATTCCGCGACTGAATACCTGGGCTCACATCCTGACCCCACCACTTCCTAGTTGTGTGACTTTGGACAAAATCCTTAACTCTCCTGTTTCCCTTTCATCAACTACAGAGTACGATAGTAATAGTGCTTCCCCCATAAGGTTATGGGGAAGATTAAAAAAAATAAAGCATATAAAAGGCAGTGACAGGCTTTATGTAAATGCCCAACAAATGTCATCTATTATTATCGCTAATTGCACTTATAGTTTCAATCACCATCATACAGAAGAACTTAGCTTTGATGTAGTCAAATTTATCAATCTTCCTCTGGGGGGAGTCATTTTCTTTACCTAAAGCTTATAAACTATTTCCCCAAATCTCATACTTTTATGAGATTTGGGGTAGGGATCCTTTACAGGATATAAACACCTTAAACCTGCAGATCTCCTGGGGCTGGAGAAGCCTGCCCCCAAGTGGAAGGCAGGCACGCCTTCGCTCTCCAGATTAAAATCATTTCTGTGACAAGGTGGGAGTAATTCAGGAGCACAGCGTTCAGAGAAGGACTCTATAAGCAGCTGCCTGGATATGAATCCCAGCTCTGTCACTTACCAGCCGTGTGATCTTCAGCAAGCCCCATAGCCTCTCTGTGCCTCAGGTTCGTCATCCGTAAAATGGGCATAATAATAATCCCTGCCTCGTGGGATTGTTGTGAGATTAAATGAGTTAATGTTATTAAGCCCTTAGACTAGCACCTGGCACACGGTAAGGTCCACATCAGTGTTCGTTTTAAATATTGTAAATCAGTTAACTAACTCCAGCAGCTTCTCTGTCCCATAGTGGTGGGGCAAGGGCTGTCTGACCGCTGCTTCCCCCCACCTTCCACCCCACTCTTAGAGCCACGCCGTGCCCTCTGAGTCATCGGTTTCCTCCAGTCTACAACCCTGCAGAGAGACAGCAGGGTGGGTCTTAGGGCCATTGCATGGTGACCCAGAAAGGTGAAAAGACTCACCTGAGGTCACTGGGGACAAGCCTAGTTAGTCATCAGGCCTCCAAGCCCACTGCCCTTTCCACACACCTCTTTGGGCTGCTTCTGCAGAGAAACGCCTTCCCTTCATCCAATCTCAAACACACACACTCACACGCATGCGCACATTCCCCACTACGCACTCACAAGCAGGTCCTCGTGTTCACAGGCTTCCTCCCGCTTTCTCTCATACACACAAACTTCTCCCTCCCCACAACTCACTTATCAGGGGCCTTGTAGTAATAATCCTGTTCACCATGGTAAGAACCAGGGGGAAATATTGACTCAGATTCCATTATCTGTTTAATCTAGAAGGTTGTGGGTATTAAACCGAGACAGTCTCCCTCTGGCTACAATATGACTGGAAGATGAGCGCCAGCTGCCGACCTCAGCCCCGAATCAGGATCGATTGGAAAAGACGGTGGTCTAACCGGTGATCTACCTCTTTTGCTCGGTGCTTCGGTTTCCAGAACTGTGTACCCTCTTGCATGTTTTCAGCTGACATCTGAAGCATTTTTATCGTAAGTTTAAATAGTTGAGAAGGATGTGATTTCCAGCATGATTGTATTTTTTAAACTATATTTTCATCCAAATCCTTAGGGCTGCAGATCAAGCTCATTCAGTTTATGGGAAATGTCTACCATAAAGGCTTATGGGCAAAGCCAGTCCTCATTTGCCAAATCAGTAGGACAAATCAGACTGGTTGTCTGTAAGAAAGATATTAAAATGTTGGCTTCCTTTTTTTTTTTTTTTTCTTTTTGCGAACCTCTCACTGCTGTTGCTTCTCCCCCCGGCGGAGCACAGGCTCCGGACGCGGACGAGCAGGCCCAGCAGGCCCAGCGGCCATGGCTCACGGGCCCAGCCGCTCCGCGGCATGTGGGATCCTCCCGGACTGGGGCACGAACCCGCGTCCCCTGCATCGGCAGGCGGACTCTCAACCACTGTGCCACCAGGGAAGCCCGGCTTCGTTTTTTAAATTGAAATAAATGTGTTGATACCCATCCCTGAGACAACAATCTCACTTCTGAATTCTCAATCGCAGATAAATAGTAGACGGTCACAGACGAGTGGGACAGCTAGATAAGGCTTGGCGCCTTGCCATGCCTGGGTTTGTAGCCTGGAGGAAACATCCCCAATTGGTTTCTACCGACGCTCTCTCTGCCCCGTTCCCAAGGCCTCATCAACAGAAGCCAAACAGCCATGAGGGGTCCCTCCGAGTACCCTGGAGGGTTTCATACCTAGCAAAACTCAGAATGGGGAGAGGTGTATTTTCCTGCCAAAAATGGTGGACAGGAACCTCCTTGGTGGTCCAGCAGTTAAGACTCTGTGCTCCCAATGCAGGGAGCCCGGGTTTGATCCCTGGTCGGGGAACTAGATCCCACAGGCCGCAACTAAGAAGACCTGGCGCAGCCAAATAAATAAATAAATATTTTTTAAAAATGGTGGACAGGTGAGTATTAAAGGGGAGGTGGGAAAAAAACAGAGCCGGACGCTTGTTCTCAGGCAGATCTATTTTAGGAAAGAAATATACGGCTTGATCTGTACATGAATTCTCTCAAAACTGTAAAGAACACACACGTGTATCCTGTGTTGTGACAGTGTGTGCACGCATGTCGGTACATGTGCGTCTGCATGTGTGTGTCGCCATCCAGACGGTGGGGGAAAGTTAATGCCTCCTGACCCCAACCGCCCCCACCTTGGACTGGGAGGTGTGGCTGCTCCCCACTGCTGGAACGTAGGCCCCAGTAGGCCCAGACCCCACCTGAGCCCATGCGCCGGGTACGTGTCTCTGTCTACCTTTTTTAGTTTTTTTGGCTGCACCTCGAGGCATGTGGGATCTTAGTTCCCCAACCAGGGATCGAACCCATGCCCCCCTGCAGTGGAAGCCCAGAGTCTTAACCACTGGGCGGCCAGGGAAGTCCACTGTCTGCCTGTGTCCTAGTGATCAGGTCCGTGAGAGGAAAGCACACGTCAGAAATTCTCAACCCCGGCTACAAAGCTGAGCTTAACAGACGTGGAGGATGAGTGACCAACTCCACTCGGGAGCCTCTTCCAGCCCCAGCGCCCACCGCTTCTTCCACAGCTCCTACCCTCAAACCCTAAGGGGCTGTTCCGGCGCCAGGTCTCAGCCTGGGCTGCCTCCTTCTCCGACCCAGACTGTCCCTCCCACCCGAATACCACCCATCCTCTGTGCCAAGGGACTCAGTGAGGCTCAGCCTGGTGCCCATTTCCCAGCAGCTGGAGATGGACACAGAACAGGACCTGCTGAAAGACCCCCACCCAGCACGAGCCCAGGGCCCCGGGCTGGGGATCCCCTCCTTACCTGTCTGAAGCAAACCAGCACTGCTGTCACTGATCTGAAAAAACTTCTGTACGTCCAGCAGCACTCCTGCGGGCAGACGGACAGTGCTCAGGAAGTGGGAAGTTGCCTGCCAGGCCTCTAAAGGCAGCTACCCTGCATTTGGGACAGGCCTGCAGCCGACCAGCACAGCGCCGGTGTGGCACCCGGGCCCAGTCTTCTCTTCCCCTCTCTCCCACACATGCGCGTGCGCACGCACACGCACGCACACACGCACGCACGCACGCACACACACACAGATACAGGAGCCAGCACCTCCCAAAGGCACAGATATACACACACACTTAGTCATGCAGGCACACAGACATGCAGACCCACACAGCTACATACAAACAGGCACACCCAGAGACGTATACTCCCAGAGGCACCGAGACACATACCCATACAGGAGCCTGCACTCACAGGCGTGTAAGCCCAGCCTCATACACTCGGACATACGTACGCTGAGATGTACACGTAAAGACACACGCACAGGCATGCATGCATTTGCACACGTGCAGGGCTGCCATTCACGTCATAGTCATAGTGATGGCAGCCATTCACTTAGACTACAGTGTAAATGAAAGTCCCTGGGATTGTGCAGCCCTGCTTGTATACAAACTCCAGACATTCATAGACATACATATACATGCATGAGCATGTACATGCAGAGGCATATGTGCCCTGGCCTGCACGCATGCACACACAAGCATGTTCTTCCAGAGGCATGAACACACAAACATGGAATGCCCGTGAGAGCTTCAGAGGGTCCCACTTAGGTCCGACCTTGGCCCCTGAGGGTGGCAGGCTCTTGCTCTGAAGCCCCTTCAAGAGATTGCTAGGCCGAAATCCCCTCAGCCCCTTGGTGGTGCTTCAGAGTTAGTCACGGTCCGAGGCACCTGCTCAACTGAGCTGTGAGGCTCTGGTCCTGTGATCACTTTGATTGAATTATGAGATGACTGAGTGCCCTCAGTATCACTGTCCCCATTATACAGATGGAGAAACAGAGGCTCCAGCAACCGATGGCTGTACAGCTGGAATTAGGGGAGCTGGGTCTACCCTCCCACCCAGAGTCACAAATGGAGCCCTGCAGAGACACCCCCACGATGGAGAAGAAAGCCCCACATCCACACTTCTAAGACCAGCCAGCGAGTGAAAAAGATGGAAGAAACAGAGAAGCAAAGTGAAGCAAAGGTTTTGTTCTGATATTCACTTTGTACCCAATTGCCACAGCGTCCAGATACCAACTTGTATGTCTTTCCTTCCCTTTTAATACTTTTACTTACACGAATTAGACATATTCATTGGCAAGAGACAACACAGGTAAACAAAGTAAATGGCTAAGTAAAAATTCTCTGTATTCGCACTCATTTGGGGGAATGGGACTCAGCCCCTTGTTTTGGCTGCTCCTGGGCTCCTCCCAGTCCTGCGCTGCTCTGCGGGCAGGCGGGGCCCCAGTTCGGGTCCGGCCTTGGTTTTTGGTTTTTAGGTATTTTTTGTTTTTCTTGGCTGCGTTGGGTCTTCATTGCTGTGCGCAGCTTTCTCTTGTTGCGACGAGCTGGGGCTACTCTTCTTTGCAGTGTGCAGGCTTCTCATTGCAGTGGCTTCTCTTGTTGTGGAGCACGAGCTCTAGGCGCGTGGGCTTCAGTAGTTCTGGCACTCGGGCTCAGGAGTTGTGGCTCACGGGCTCTAGAGCGCAGGCTCAGTAGTTGTGACACGCGGGCTCAATAGTTGTGGCTCTTGGGCTCTAGAGCGCAGGCTCAGTAGTTGTGGCTCAGAGGCTCTAGAGCACAGGCTCAGTAGTTGTGACACGCGGGCTCAGGAGTTGTGGCTCATGGGCTCTAGAGCGCAGGCTCAGTAGTTGTGGCGCACGGGCTTAGTTGCTCCGCGGCATGTGGGATCTTCCCGGACCAGGGCTTGGACCTGTGTCCCCTGCATCGGCAGGCAGATTCTTAACCACTGTGCCACCAGGGAAGTCCCAGCCTTGTTTTTATCTTTCCTCTGTCCCTCTGGCCTCCCAAAGACCTGCTTCACACCAGAGAATTCTTGTGGCTGACAATCACTTGCTCAAGCCTTCCCCAGGCACTCTGTGGGGTTTCACTTCCCCTGGCCTCCCTCAGCCCAATAACCACAGCCTTGCTATTCACGCAGCCAGAGAAATTCCCATCAGGGAAAGTGCCTCAGGCCGGGAGGACTCAGGGACTGACAGCCCAGCCAGCGGCCTCCCAGGAAAGCAGGGACCCCAGCCTGCGAGGCTGAAAGAGCTCCACACACCTGGTTGCCCCCTCCTCTCCCCTTCATGCCCTCCACCCCCAATCCAGCTCACGCCTCTTCAGGTCCAGTCTAATCCATAGTGGTAGCCTCTGACTGACCTCCCCGTCTCCTCTTGCCTCCATCAGGGCCTCAACTCTGATTACAGTCTCCGCACTTGCTCCCCACGGCCTCAGCAGAAAGTGCAAGCTCCCAGCCTGGCCCCCAAGAAACCTATGATCCAGCCCCAAACACCCTTTTAGAATAAATCGCTGCTTCCCCCAGCTCCTCTCCTGAGCAGAGAGTGCACTTTGGCCCCACGTGCTTTGGCTCACGCTGACCCCTCTCTCTGAACGCCCTTGCCTGACCCCATTCCCCGCTTTACCGATTTTTTTCAGCCTTCAAGACCCAAACCATATGCCCCTCCTCTGTGAATTCTGTCGGAACCCTCCGTGTTTCATCCTGGGGCTGCTCAAATGAAGCTCTCTCGAGTCTGTCCTGGATTAGAGCCACTTCTACATGTGTCGGGTATCCCTCTGAGATCCTCAAAGACAGACACACCCACTGGGTCTGGTGCTATCTGCAACCCTAGTCCCATTCATTCCACAGCTGCGAGCTGGTCACTGATGAATCCATACCCTGGCCTCGGAGGGGGGCCCCGCCTGCTGCGAGCACCTCCTCGGAGCTCCTCAGGCTCCTCCGTCCTTCTGCTCCCTGAGGCTCATTCCTGAGTTCAGGAGCTACAAGGTTGACTTCCCCTCCCCTGGGTCCCCAAGGCCCACCAGAGGGTCCCCCAGGCCCATAAGTGCTCAGTCGATCTTGAATGAATCCGCGATCAAGAGAGAAAAGAAGGCTGAATCTTGAATGGATGAATGAATAAGTCCCTGAGTGAGTGACATGATGACACGGCAGGCTGAGCCCTGGGGCCTGCAGGAAGGAAGGCAGAATGTGCAAAGTCTGCACGCAGCCTGCTGCCCCAGAAACAACCAGCCAGCTAGCTCTTGCTTGGGAGCAGGGCCAGGCCACCCTGTCCTCCACGACCTCACCCCGACATGCCACCCAGAACCGCCGGACCTTCGCCCGAGGCCCAGTCCTCCCTGCTAGTCCTCACCACCCACCACCATTGTGTGCCCACACCTGGGTGCATATACAGTTTGGGGCTGGATTGGGAACTCATCTGGCCCTCCCCCATTTCAGGCCGGGCTGAAACCAGGCCGGGGGTAAGGATAGCAGGGATGTGCTGCACAAGAAGAAAGTCTGCTGGACAGAAGGCCAGTGTGGACCCACAGCGCCGGCGGGTGGCAGGGCAGCCGGCGGGGAGATGGGCAAGCGCCGTCCAGGATGCCCGTACCCTTCCTCACCTGCAATGATGAACCAGTTCATGTAGTTCAGGAGGTTGATGTAGCAGAGCACGGCAGCAGCCACGTAAGCTCTCCAGCGGGGCAGCCTCCAGGGGGTGGGCGTGGATGGAGAGGGGCACGGACCCGAGCCCATGGCCCCTGAGTGCCCGCCTGGCCCCGGGCACCAGCCCTGAAGCCCCTCGGGCCCAGGTTCCCCGCACTCCGCGGACATGCGCCCAGCCTCACCAGCCTGCAGCTCCCGTCCCGGGATGGGTGCTGGGGTAAAGACGCATCAGCTCTGCACCAAGTCACTTCCTGCGGGCTCCCAGCCTCCCAACCTCAAAGCAGCTGCGCTAACTGCTCGGTATCTTACTGCAGATAAGATACTCTGCTGAGCCCAGTGCAGCCTCGCAGGTGAGATTTCACCATCCGCAGCCCCTGAGGCCTGCTGGGGGGAAGAGAGCTCCCGGCCTCACCACCCAGGGTAGCTGGTCCTTTTGACCTAGCCTGGGGCTATGGTAGCTGCCCTGAGAAAGAGCAGCTTTGCGGGACAGGAAGTGAGATGAGTGTCCCAGAGTCCCACTCGCTGTGGGAAGGTCGGGCTGGCACACATGAGACGGGCTGTGAATGAGAGACTCGAACCCGGGTCAGATCAGGAAGGCTGGGTGTTGGCCAGGAGAGCGAC
Organism: Kogia breviceps; assembly: GCF_026419965.1. NCBI lineage: Eukaryota > Metazoa > Chordata > Mammalia > Artiodactyla > Physeteridae > Kogia > Kogia breviceps. The sequence goes on from NC_081328.1 coordinate 10,673,267, forward strand.
GCTGGACCAGACTGGAAGCAGAGGCTAACTTTCTCCTGCGTAATGTCCTATCCGGAGAAACAAAGACAGTGAGGGCCAGCTGACAGCAAGGCAGCCTGTGGGCAAAACTCAACACTGGATGTGAAGTTTAGGGGGAGACTTTTGATGAGGGGGGAAGATATTGGCATGCTCTTAAAGTGTCTCTTTACAGATTGTTTATTAGTAGCAGGTGGGGGGAAGGGTAACGATACAGGAGAATCAGGCAACATCTTGACCAAAGGATTAAAATAGCATCACCAACGAGGGGCAGGATTCCCACCAGGAATGCATGACCCCAATCTAATCACATGGAAACATCAGACAAACCCAGATGAGGGACACTATTTTTTTAATAAGCTTTATATTTTAGAGCAGTTTTAGGTTCACAGCAAAACTGAGCAAAAGGTTAGGATTTCCCATTTACCCCTCTTTACTCTTTACTCCCATTTGCCCCCCACACACATAGCCTCCCCTATTATCAGCACCGCACCGCCCCCCCGAGTGGGACATTTGCTTCAGTTGATGAACTTGACCCATCATTATCACTCAGAGTCCATAGTTTACATTAGGGTTCATCCTTGGTGTGGTACCTTCTATGGGTTTGGGCAAACGTACCGCATGTACTCACCGTTATAGTGTCTTACAGAATAGTTTTATTGCCCTAAAATCCTCTGTGCTCTGCCTGTTCATCTCTCTCTCCCCTCATTCTCTGACAACCAGGGATATTTTTACTGTCTCCATAGTTTTGCCTTTTCCAGAATGTCATGTAGTTGGAATCTTACACTATGTAGCCCTTTCAGATTGGCTTCTTTCTCTTAGTCATTTGCATTGAAGTTTCCTCCATGTTGTTTCACGGCTTGAGAGCTCATTTCTTCTTCTTTTTTAAAAAATTTATTTATTTAATTTATTTATTTTTGGCTGCACTGGGTCTTCATTGCTGCACGCGGCTTTCTCTTGCTGCGACGAGCGGGGGCTACTCTTCGTTGCGGTGTGCGGGCTTCTCATTGCCGTGGCTTCTCTTGTTGCGGAGCACGGGCTCTAGGTGCAGGGGCTTCAGTAGTTGCGGCACACGGGCTCACTAGTTGTGGCTCACGGGCTCTAGAGCGCAGGCTCAGTAGTTGTGGTGCACGGGCTTAGTTGCTCCGCGGCTTGTGGGATCTTCCCGGACCGGGGCACGAACCCGCGTCCCCTGCATCGGCAGGTGGACTCCCAACCAGTGCGCCACCAGGGAAGCCCTAAGCAACAATATTTATTATCCCTCATGGCTTCCGTGGGTCAGGAATTCAAGAGCAGCTTACTGGGGATTCTGGCTCAGTCTCTCATGTGGGTGCAGTGAGATGTCACCTGGGGCTGTGCTCATCTGAAGGCTTGACTGGCGCTGGAGCGTCCACTTCCAAGGACCCCCGTGGTTCACCCACATGGCTGGCCAGTAGGCACTGGCTGTTGGCTCCTCTCTGCAGATCTGCCTGCGTGTCCTCACAGTGGGGTATGTGTCCTTACAGTGTGGTGGCTTGCTTCCTCCAGAGGGAGCAATCCAACAGGGACCAAGGTAGAAACTTTCAATACCTTTCACAATCTAGCCCTCTAAGTCTGCATTCTGCTGCATTCTAATGGGTCACACAGGCCAGCCCTGATTCACTGCAGGAGAGGACTACACAAGGCTGTGGATACCAGGAGGCAAAGCTACCTGGAGATCTTCTTGAAGGCTGGCTACCTCAGCCTTCATCTGCAGGTTTGCCCTCTCACATAGAAGAAGCAAGATTTCTTTCCTTTTTTTCCCTTTTTTAAAGATCTTTTTGATGTGGACCATTTTTGAAGTCTTTATTGAATTTGTTACAATACTGCTTATGTTTTGGTTTTCTTGGCCGAGAGGCATGTGGGATCTTAGCTCCCTGACCAAACCCACACCTCCTACGTTGGAAGGTGAAGTCTTAACCACTGCACCTCCAGGGAAGTCCTAATAAAGATGATTTCTCCTGAAATATGTTCATGTGTATTTATCAGAGAGAAAAGTCTTCCCTAGAAATTCCCCAGCCAGCATCCCCTCAAGACCCTCCAGCCAGGTTTGAGCCAATGTCCGTGACCCAGCTGCAAGAGAAGCTGGGAGGGTGGGCCCCATGGGAGGCTGCCTCCGTTAGTAAAGAAGAGGAAGGAAAGTATCCGTTGGGTGAGCAAACAACGTCTTTCACAGAAAGCTAACCACTTCTGTGCCCTACAAGAGGGAGTGACCACTCTCCCAGGATAAGGGGGTGTCATGTGACCCTTTATATTTGGAGGGTTTAAACAAGCCCCTGGTGTGGGTTCCCAAGGAGAAAAGGAAATACTGTCTTAACCTGGGGCTCCTGAAGCTAGTGGGCACACTAATTAGGGAGAAGTGTACAGGAAAGAGAGCTGCTACACACTGAGAGCCACAGGCTTGGGATCTCAGGCCTGCGAGCCCCTAGCTGAGTTTAGCCCGGTTTCAAAAGGACACAACAGCATCCTTCACCAGCAAGTCCTACGGACTGGCTGGGATCAGGCTCCAATAGTGACACCATGTGGCCATAAGCGGCAACAGCAGTCAGGAACCATTCCAGGCATAGTATAAACCCCCAAAGTTCATGGATAATTCAGGGTGGTCCCAAGATCCTGGATTTCTTGCTAATGAGACACATGCAAGCATGAGTGATTAATTGGGAAAATAAGAGCTGTGATCATATTGTATCCCACATTATGGAACCGACCATTTTTATAAAGCATATACCCAGGGCAAAAGTATAGAAGCATATATCCCAAAGAGTTAACAGTATTTATCTCAGGTTCCTAGAATTATAGGTACGTTTTTTCCTTTCTTTTCTTTTCTTTTTTCTTTACTTGCTAATAGTAATAATAGCAAATATTAAACAGTACTCACCATGTGCTGGACCCTGTGAATTGGGTATGATAATTATACTTATTTTTTAGAATCAGAAACAGCCCCAAAGAGGCTAAATAACTGCCCCACTTGGTTCTGAACTCTGTGCTCCTCTCCTTTCTGCTATACTATCTTTTTCTTTTTGGGGGCCGTGCTTACGGGATCTTAGTAAATTTTCTGCAGTCTCTCACTTACATAATAATATTAAAAAAGAAAAAGTAGTGGCCTGTATAGTTTTTATGATCACACCAAAAACCAATGCTATGAAACAAAACAAGATAAACCTGACCGACCATGTGCTACACCTGTGGCGGAGGCAGGGTCAGGGCTGCCGGTGCTGCATGGGCGCAGCGACACCAGAAAGGTCAGGATTTTGTGCCTGCAGAAGCCCACTTCCCCTCTTCACCTGGGCTCTTCTGTTTTGTTTTGTTTTGTTTTTCTTTTTTGGCCATACCACGAGGCTTGCTTGCAGGATCTTAGTTCCCCGATCAGGGATCAAAGCTGGGCCCCGGCAGTGAAAGAGCCGTCCTAACTCCCAGGAATTCCCTGGGCTCTCTTGATTTGGTAGCAATTTTGAAAATTCCTCCTTTCCCTTGGAAGCTATGAATACAAGGACTAGCAGTTAATAGGGACCTAGTCCTGGTGAGCGGTGGGCCTGAACTGGGGGCAGGGTGAGGCTGAGGGAGGCTGCCAAACTAAAGGGAAGATGGGAAAAGTGAAGGAAAGGAAGAAAGGGAGAGGGAAAGAGGAAGTGGGCAGAGACAGATGAAAAAAAGGAAGGGAATTTTCTAAACTTCCCCCATCCCTGGCTCTCAGTGTTCCCTGAGCTTTTAGTATCCACCCATTGGGCTCATGGTGCCACCTCCTACTGGTGTTTCCAAACTCCACTCAGAGGTCACCTCCTCCAGGAAGCCTGCAGGCTTGGCTGGGTACTTATCTTTATCCTGAAACTTACTGCTCGTTATTGGGATTTTCTCTCTTTCCCATGAATCAGTAAGGCCCTCAAAGGAAAGGCACTCTTTCTGCCTCCTCCAGAGTCTGGCCCAGGCCTTGACCAGAGCAGCAAGACAGAATGGATATTCTGAATGAGTGAGTAAAACATGCTTCTCAGGCGACCAGCTGCACCAGCCTGGGACTAATTATTTTCAGCAGAGGTTGTTTTTTTTTTTTAAATTTATTAATTTATTAATTTATTTATTCTTATTTTTGGCTGCACACTGGCTTTCTCTAGTTGTGGCGAGCAGGGGCTACTCTTCATTGCAGTGCGCGGGCTTCTCACTGCGATGGCTTCTCTTGTTGCAGAGCATGGGCTCTAGGCGTGCGGCCTTCAGTAGTTGTGGCATATGGGCTCAATAGTTGTAGCTCACAGGCTCTAGAGCGCAGGCTCAGTAGTTGTGCCGCATGGTCTTAGTTGCTCTGCGGCACGTGGGATCTTCCCAGACCAGGGCTTGAACCCATGTCCCCTGCATTGGCAGGCGGATTCTTAACCACTGAGCCACCAGGGAAGCCCCTCAGCAGAGGTATTTCTGTCGCTCCAGCCTTTACTAGCAAATAGCTAGAACTCTGTCCCCTTTTGAAAACATGACCCAACACACCTCTCCGGGGATCATGCGGAGGGCGGTGTGCTTGTGCATAGCATGTTCTGTCAAGTATAGAGTGCCAAGGAGCTCTCCACACACAAGGACACCTCTCTGTGGGGCCTCCGGCAGACCTGGGGAAGCATTCCCTGTACTAGTGTTTACAGCTCCCTTCCCTTTTGGTGTGGACCAGGATCTGAGGAATGGAACACAACCTAAGTGGTGGCCTGAGCTGTACACAGCACCAGGGACTTCCCTGGCGGTCCAGTGGTTAGGACTCTGTGCTTCCACTGCAGGGGGCGTAGGTTCAATCCCTGGTCAGAGAACTAATATCCCACCTGCCACATGGCGCAGCCCAAAATAAAAATAAAAAGTTAAGCTGGGGCTTCCCTGCTGGCACAGTGGTTGAGAATCCGCCTGCCGATGCAGGGGACACGGGTTCGTGCCCCGGTCCGGGAAGATCCCACATGCCGCAGAGCGGCTGGGCCGTGAGTCATGGCCGCTGAGCCTGCGCATCCGGAGCCTGTGCTCCGCAACGCGAGAGGCCGCAGCAGTGAGAGGCCCGCATACCGCAAAAAAAAAAAAAGTTAAGCTGGAGGCCCTGACTCTCTTGTTATTTAGGGCAATTTATTTTCCAGGGGCCAACCTAGACCCTCAAGCAAAAAGACAACACCTGTCTTCCCCATGTATTCAAGCACAACTGAAAGCAACAGGAGGACAAGCTGAGTCATGACTCCCAAGGAAAGAATTTGGAGACCCAGGGACTTGAAGCTCAGGTTCAAGTTCCAGCTCTGCCTCTAGGTGTCCCGTGTCCAGCTGTAACACTCACACCACCAAAGAGAAGGAGTTCCTGGCTCCTGGCTCCACGTGAGACTACCCCACCACCAAGCCACTGGAGAGATGAGGCCTTCATAGCTGCCCAAGAGAAGAGACACTGCAGCAGGTAACTGCGTCACTCTTGGCCACATTTGCCTGGCAGCTAAGGGGGCAAGGAGCCCTTGGTCCCCACACCAAGCAGCTTGAACTAATTATCTGTTGCTGCTTAGCAAATTACGCCCAAATTTTATGGCTTAAAACAATAATAGTATTTTTAATTATAAGAATTATACACGGGACTTCCCTGGTGGTGCAGTGGTTAATCCGCCTGCCTATGCAGGGGACACAGGTTCAAGCCCTGTTCTGGGAAGATCCCACATGCCGCAGAGCAACTAAGCCCGTGAGCCACAACTACTGAGGCCACGTGCCACAACTACTGAAGCCCGCGCGCCTAGAGCCCATGCTCTGCAACGAGAGAAGCCACCGCAATGAGAAGCCCGCGCACCACAACGAAGAGTAGCCCCCACTCACCGCAACTAGAGAAAGCCCGTGTGCAGCAACGAAGAACCAACACAGCCAGAAATAAATAAAATTAAAAAAAAAAAAAAAAGAATTATACACCATGACCAAGCAGGATTTATCGTAAGGATGCAAGGTTGGTTTAATATCTGAAAAATCAATTAATGTAATATACCACATCAATAAACAAAAATCATATGATCTCAATGGATGCAAAAAAAAAAAAAAGGCATTTAACAAATCCCACACCCTTTCCTGATTAAAAACACTCAAACTAAGAATAGAATGGGGGCTTCCCTGGTGGCGCAGTGGTTGAGAGTCCGCCTGCCGATACAGGGGACACGGGTTCGTGCCCCGGTCCAGGAGGATCCCACATGCCGTGGAGCGGCTGGGCCCGTGAGCCATGGCCGCTGAGCCTGCGCGTCCAGAGCCTGTGCTCCGAGGCGGGAGAGGCCACAACAGTGAGAGGCCCGTGTACCGCAAAAAAACAAAAGAAGAATAGAATGCAACTTCCTGATTCTGAAAAAGCGCATCTATGAAAAATCCACAACTAACATACTTAATGGTAAAAGACTGGATGTTTTTCCCCTAAGATCAGGAATAAGACCAGAATGTCTGCTTTTACCACTTCTACTTAACATTTTAGTGGAGGTTGTAGTCAGGGCAATTAGTCAAGAAAAAGAAATAAAAGGTACCCAGATTGGAAAGGAAGAATTAAAACTATCTCTAGTCACAGATGATATGATCTTTTATATGGAAAACCCTAAGGAATCCACTAAAGGACTTTTAGAACTAATAAATGAGTTCAGCAAGTTTACAATACCCAAAAGTCCAATTGTATTTCTATACACTTGCAATGAACAATCCAAAATGAAATGATACCTCAACTATATCTCGTTTTTTAAATTTTTTTTAAGAATTTAATAAAAGAATAACCAAATGAAATTGAGAAAACAATTCTTCTCACAATAGCCTCAAAAAATAAATAAAATAAGACACAAATGAACCTATCTATGAAACAGAAACAGAATCACGGACAAAGAGAACAGACTGGTGGTTGCCAAGGGGGAGGGGGTTGGGAGAGGGATGGATTGGGAGGTTGGGTTCAGCAGATGAAAGCTTTTATATATAGAATGGATCAAGAACAAGGTCCTACTGTATAGCACAGAGAACTGTATTCTATATCCCATGATAAACCAGAATAGAAAAGAATATTGAAGAAAGAATGTAGAGAGACTTCCCTGGTTGTCCAGGGGGTAAGACTCTGAGCTCCCAATGCAAGGGGCCCATGCATACCACAACTAAGAGTTCACGTGCCTCAACTAAAAGATCCCACATGCCACAACTAAGACCCATTGCAGCCTAAATAATAAATAAATAAATAAATATTTTTTAAAAAAAGAATGTATAACTGAATCACTTTGCTATACAGCAGTAATTAACACAACATTGTAAATCAACTATACTTTAATTTTTTTTAAAAAGTCACCCAGTCACTCTCTGTCCCAGCTTCATAGTTTAATGCTCTGCATGGCTCCTATCACTGTCTGCTAGTTTTTTGGGTTTTTAAAAAATTTTTTAAAATACCTTTATTGGAGTATAATTTCTTTACAATGTTGTGTTAGTTTCTGCTGTACAACAAAGTGAATCAGCTCTATGTATACATATATCCCCATATCCCCTCCCTCTTGAGCCTCTCTCTTACTCTCCTTATCCCACCCCTCTAGGTGGTCACAAAGCACCCAGCTGATCTCCCTGTGCTATGCGGCTGCTTCCCACTAGCTATCTATTTTACATTTGGTAGTGTATATATGTCAGTGCTACTCTCTCACTTCGTCCCAGCTTCCCCAGATTTTCTTTTTTGATGTGGACTAATTTTTTTAAGTCTTTATTGAATTTGTTACAATACTGCTTCTGTTTTATGTTTGGGTTTTTTGGCCTCGAGGCATGTGAGATCTTAGCTCCTGGATCTGGGACTGAACCCACACCCACTGCATTGGAAGGCAAAGTGTTAACCATTGGACCACCAGGGAAGTCCCTGATAGTTTTCTTGTTTGTTTTCTTTCTTTCCCACTGTCGGTCTTAGCAGCTGCTGCTGTCACTAGTACCTTGCACTCAGGCTGGGCTCATTCACATTTTAATAAAGAAGGGAGTGAATTGCTATGTGACTTCTGGTAGGTCAGTGCTATTCTCTGAACTTTCTCCATGAAATAAAGTTATGTAACTGGGTAAAGCTCTTTGCTTCTGAGGATCAATGAGCCTTTAAGGCAAATCAGAGTTATAATGGTCAGTGACCACCAGGTGTTGCTAAAGATAGCTTCTTTGCTAAGAGTCAGTTCCATGGCAGGGTAGTTCCAAGGCTGGACAGGAGGGCTCAATGGTCAGCTCACCACTATGAGGGTCTCCAAGAACACCTGGAGTCAGCACATGCCTACTAGAGGCAGGGGTCTCCAGTGACTCGGCCAGCCAGGCAGAGGCCCCAGGGCTGGGGCCTCAGTCTTCCCATCTGTCCATTGGGTGTAGACTCATTTTCCAGGTTCTACTTCAAATCCTTCCTCTGTAGCAGAATTGGGGTGGGAGGAAGGCGGATGGAAAAGGGGAAGAGGGTACCCTTTTCGTCCCTCTTCTGCTCTCAGGGGCCCTTCTCTTGGAACAGGGACGTGTCTTTCTCAGGGTGCCCACACATTCAACAGGAAATCTCCTGTGACAGGGTGACTTCATTATCACCATGCCGGTGATGAGGCAGAAACAATCATGTTACACAGAATTCCTCTTGTGTGAGTTGGGGAGACCCTGGAGAAGGAGGGGAAATGTATTTTTCTAAACCAACAAATGTTAAGACCATTAGTAGCTCAGGGTTCAACAAACACAGGCCACCAACCAGTTTTGCTAACAGGTTAGAGTCTGCAGACCCCTGGTTTAGAGGAAACCCTGTAAGGAGCCGCTTGGGGTCCCAGGCATCTATGAAACAGAAGAGCCTCAGCGAGAGACACTGATCTGTGCAAGGTCTGCACTTTCTTCCTTCCGATAAAACACACACAGAATAGGCTTAACACACTGCTATGAGTGTTGAGTCCAGGGAGAGACCAGTTTGGGTTCTGGGAGAGGAAGGAGAGAGGCAGCCAGAGACAAGAGGAAATGCCTGGGGCTTTGGGGTGACTCTTCAAGTCCCCGAGTCTTGGGACTTCTCTGTGGTCCAGTGGTTAGGACTCTGTGCTTCCACTGTAGGGGGCATGGGTTCGATCCCTGGTCAGGGAACTAGGATCCCCACATGCCATGTGGTATGGGCCCCCCCCCCACCAAAAAAGACCCCAGATCTTCAGTGAGAATGAATTTTTCTGCACACATCCAAGTGGTCAAAATGGTTAACATGAGAGGGCTTATGCCTCTTGCCAGAACACTCATCCTCATCCCGATTCGATCCAGCCCCCAAAGAGAAGGGGGGCATCTTTTCAGGGGTATATTCAGACCCAGGACCGATGAAAGACTTGGGGACACAGCCTCCCACTCCTTGTCAAATACCCATGGGCAGAGGGGAGGAGCTGAGAAAAGGGAACCCTCTTGCACTGTTGGTGGGAATGTAAACTGATACAGCCACTATGGAGAACAGTACGGAGGTTCCTGAAAAAACTACAAATAGAACTACCACACGACCCAGCAATCCCACTACTGGGCATATACCCTGAGAAAACCATAATTCAAAAAGAATCATGTACCAAAATGTTCATTGCAGCTCTATTTACGATAGCCAGGACATGGAAGCAACCTAAGTGTCCATCAACAGATGAATGGATAAAGAAGATGTGGCACATATATACAATGGAATACTACTCAGCCATAAAAAGTAATGAAACTGAGTTATTTATAATGAGGTGGATGGACCTGGAGTCTGTCATACAGAGTGAAGTAAGTCAGAAGGAGAAAAACAAATACCGTATGCTAACACATATATATGGACTCTAAGGGAAAAAAAAATGTCATGAAGAGATTAGTGGTAGGACGGGAATAAAACAGACTTACTAGAGCATGGACTTGAGGATATGCGGAGGGGGAAGGGTAAGCTGTGACGAAGTGAGAGAGTGGCAGGGACATATATACACTATCAAATGTAAATTAGATAGCTAGTGGGAAGCTGCCGCATAGCACAGGGAGATCACCTCTGTGCTTTGTGACCACCTAGAGGGGTGGGATAGGGAGGGTGGGAGAGAGGGTGATGCAAGAGGGAAGAGATATGGGAACATATGTATATGTATAACTGATTCACTTTGTTGTAAAGGAAAAACTAACACACTATTGTAAAACAGTTATACTCCAATAAAGATGTTTTAAAAAAAAAATTGTACACTTCAATGGTTTTTAGTCTTTTCAGAGTTATGCACCATCACCACGATCAACTTTAAAACATTTCCTCAGGGAGTTCCCTAGTGGCCTAGTGGTTAGGATTCTGGGCTTTCACTGCTGTGGCCCACGTTCAATCCCGGGTTGGGGAACTGAGATCCTGCAAGCTGTGCAGCACGGCCAAAACATAAAAATGAAAATAATAATTATAGTAATAAAATACTTCATCAGCACAAAAAGAAACCCTGTACCCATGAACAGTCACTCCCCATTTTTCCCCAACTTCTCCCCTTTACCCCCCACCTCAGCCCTGGCAACCACCAGTCTACTTTCTGTCTCTATGGATTTGCCTACTCTGGACATTTCATATGAATGGAATCATACATCGGCCTTTCGTGTCTGGCTTTGTTCACTGAGCATAGTGTTTCCGAGGTTCATCCATGTCATTACGTGGATCCATACTTCATTCCTTTTTATGGCTGAATACTATTCCATTGTAGGGATCCACTATGATTAGTTTACGCGTTCATCATTGAAGGACATTGGCGTTGTTTCCACCTTTTGGCTATTACGAGTAATGCTGCTATGAGAATTCATGTACAAGTTTTTGTGTGAACCTATGCTTTCAATGTATTGGGTATATACCTAGAAGTGTAATTGCTGGATCAAATGGCAGCTCCCTTTTTAACAGCTTGAGGAACTGCCAGACTGTTTTCCACAGCAGCTGCACCATTCTACATTCCCACCAGCAACTTGCGAGTGTTCCAATTTCCCCACATCCTTGCAAACATTTGTTGTCTGCCTTTTTGATTCTAGCCATCCTAGTGGGTGTGAAGTAGTGTCTTACTTACTGAAGTTTTGATTGGCACTTCCTCCATGACTAATGGTGTTGAACATCTTCATGTAGTTATTGGTCATTTTCATATCTTCTTCAGAGAAAGGTCTATCCAAATCCTTTGCCAATTTTTATATTGGGTTATTTTTCTCTTTATTGTTTGTTTGGTTGGTTTTTGGCCACATGGCTTGTGGGATCTTAGTTTCCTGACCAGAGATGGAACCCGGACCAGGGCAGTGAAAGCGTGGAGTCCTAACCACTGGACCACCACCAGCGAATTCCCTGTCTTTTTATTGTTAAGTTGTAAGAGTTCTTTATATTTTCTAGATACAAATCCCTCATCAGCTACATGATTTGCAAAACTATTTTCCCATTCTCCCATGGGTTTTTTTTTCATGTTCTTGATATTTGCTTTATATGTTTTAAGGATATATTATTAGGTAATACAACTTGAGAATTTTTCATCTTAGCAGGTTGTTCCTGTAATCATAATGTAGATATTCTTGTTTTTCCTCATAAATATTTTTTGTCTTAAATAATAGTTTGATATTTGTAGAGATACACCAGCTTTCTTTTGGTTAGTATTTTCTATTTATTTTCAACCTTCCATATCCTTGTTTTAGATGTTTTCTCTTGTAAACAGCATGAATCTGGATTCTTTTTATAATCCAATCTGACAGCCAATCTGGCCAAGTTGGAGCATTTACAATTATCATGACTCAGGCTAAACAGAGGTGTCTGCAATCTGCCATGGGCTGGACAGGAGGAGGGAAGAGGAACTGCCATTTATCAAATGTTAGTTTTGTGCCAGCCCTCTGCCATGTGTGTCCCACAGGTGGCCTTGGTCAATGCTCACACTGTGTTGGCATAAATATAATTACTCCTTTTTTTTCTTTCTTTTTTTTTTTTTTTTTTTTTTTTTTTTTCAGCACCGCGCGGCTTGCAGGATCTTAGTTCCCTGACCAGGGTTTGAACCCACATCCTTTGTGGGGATGTGCAAGTCCTAACCACTGGACTGCCAGGGAATTCCTGAAAGTTTTTTTTTTTAATTGAAGTATAGTTAATTTACAACGTTGTGTTTTTATCAAGTGTACAGCAATACTTTTTCAGTTATACATATATGTGTGTGTGTGTGTATATATATATATATATATATATATATATATATCCTTTTTCAGATTCTTTTCCATTATAAGTTATTACAAGATATCGAGTATACTTCCCTATGCCATATACTACGTCCTTGTTGTTTACCTATTTTATATGTAGTAGTGTATACATGTTAACCCCAAACTCCTAATTTATCTCCCCCACCATTACTCCTATTTTACAGAGGAAGGGATCAAAGTTCTGCACAGTTAAGTCACCCAAAGCCACACAGCTAGTAAGTGGCAGAGTCAGGGCCCTGGCTGGGCTCCAGACCCCATCCCCACTACCTGCAGGGCAACCAGGAACCCTCCCAGAACGGGCAGGATCCAGCTGCACCTTGAAGGTCAGATTGTGATAGAGAAAGAAGGAAAGGGTTTCCAGGCAAAGGGAAGAGTCACACTGTTGGGTGCCCAGGTGCATCACGGTTGGTCAGAGGGTGAGGCCCCTCCCCCCCCCTCCACTTAACCCCGCCCACCCGCAGGTATAGAAATGTCTGTTCCCCCCACTCCTTCCCTCTCCCTGGCATTTCCCCTGCCCATGACAGGCACAACAGGTCAGGCTGAGAGCTTTCACAGGAATCTGGCAAACAAGGCAATTCTGTTCCTGTTCCAGTTGTGTTCTGGGGAAATGTTTAACCCACTGAGTGGGGAGGGGGACTTGTAGCATTTGTCAATTGCCATGGTATAAATACTCCCATCGTGGCCAGACCTGCCACATCACTAAATACACAGCAAGCCTAAAAGAGCCAGCTCCAGCCCACCGCCCTACCTACTCCCTCCTGGAAAACTATGCCCAAAGGTACGCCCAACTGCTACTGGAGGCTGTGCCTTCCCAGTGGGGTGCAGATGCTTCACACCCCCTCCCCCTTCTCCTTCTCCAGCTGGGCTTGGCAGTGTCTGCCCTTCAGGGAGCAGTAGAGAGACACAGCTGAAAGAGAGCACTGGCCCAGCGAGCTGCTGGAGACAACGGATGCACTGTGAGCGCTCAGGGGTGCACTTAGTGCTCACACAACTCTGTGTGTGCCCGTGTTTGGGGGCTGCTCTTGAAGTTGAACCGGAACACGCACCTGTAAGCGGTGATTTTTTAAATGTGATGTTTTAAGAGTACCTGTGGGGCACTTCCTGGGTGGTCCAGCAGTTAAGACTTTGGGCTTCCACTGCAGGGGGCGTGGGTTCGACCTCCGGTCAGGGAACTAAGATCCTGCATGCCATGTAGCCAAAAAGAAAAAAAGTACCCATGTGTTAATTATGCCCACAATTGTGTCTTAAGCTATTAACTACAAGGGGCTTCTCTCTGCCTCAGCTGTTCTGAACCCCTTCCCTGCTTCCGACCCCATGAGCACAGCAACTTCGTTCAGCCTGGGTCTCACATATGGCCCGAGACCAACCTAGAAACCTGTTGCAGGGGGATGGGCTGGGCCAGGTGAAGGTTCGTGGGACACAGCTGAATCCTCAGGAGAGTGGGAATCATGGTCAAGGAGGGCAGTGACCAGGAGGAAGCCAGGGGAGGGGGGGAGGGCGGACACAGGCTGTCAGCAGGAGGCAGGCGAGGAGGGGGTGGAGCACAGGCAGCGGAGCCAGTGATTCAGGAAAGGGATGCTCGAGACCAGTGCAAGAGCCCTCAGTCATCTGCCTGCAGGCTCCCTTGGTCCCACTGCAGAGGCGTGTGGGAGGCAGGGGATGGACACGTGTCTAAATCAACCCAAGGGACCTGTGCCAGCCAGCTACCAGCTGACTCCATCACTCAAACTGAATGGCATTTTCTTGGCTCCAAATTTGCTGGTGGGCAGAGCTCCAGGGAGAGGCTTGATTCTAGCCAGGGAGAGGCAGAATACCCAGAAAGGGAACTGGGGCTGCTGTGTCACCTGAGGTCCCCAAATGCAGCCTCTCCACCCACACTGCCCCCAGGACTCCCCTCCCCTCCCCTCCCTTCGCTGCTCCTCTCTTCCCCCATCTCCCTGCCCAGCACACTACGTCACTGGGCTGGTCGATGTTTTCCCAGATGATTGTTTGTAACCTGTGTGCACGTGTGAATGTGCGTGTGTACCTACAGTGCGTGTACAAACCCGTGTGTGCTCGTCCATACTGTGAACACTCAAGTGTGCCTGTGCACGCACAATACCCCCATGTATGCCTGGACATACACACATACACGCCATGTGTGCCTAGACCTTGAATCCTCTTCTTTGGGGGTTATTTTGCCAGTATTCCATATATCACCTACAATGGATGTTAAAATGGCAGCCACTCACATCTGAAGTCCCTCAGGGGACTTCCCTGGTGGCGCAGTGGGTAAGACTCTGAGCTCCCAATGCAGGGGGCCGGGGTTCAATCCCTGGTCAGGGAACTGGATCCCGCATGCATGCTACAACTAAGAGTTCACATGCTGCAACTAAGGAGCCCGCGTGCCACAACTAAGGAGCTCACCTGCTGCAACTAAGACCTGGTGCAACCAAATAAATAAATAAATGAAGTCCCTCAGGTCCCCCAGTTCAACCCTACCAGTGCTTCTCAGAGAATCACTATCGGTATTTATTTGTGAGGGTTTTGGTTTGGGTTTGGGTTTGGGTTGCACTGCGCAGCTTGTGGGATCTTGGTTCCCCCACCAGGGATCAAACCCCAGCGTTCAGCAGTGAAAGCTTGGAATCCTAACCACTGGAGAACCAGGGAATTTCCACTATTGGTATTTGAATAGAGATAATTCTCCTTTGATGGGACCAACTCCCAACCCACTGCATGAGTTCAGTAGTCCTGGTCCCCTAGAAGGCACAAACCGCTAGTAGCACTCCAGAAATGCCCTCACAAGTTTCCAGCCTCTCGTGGAGGTGGGACGGTAGAGACCCAGGTGAGGACACCACAGGCTTTGTCAGTGGCTGGATTTTCTCCACAGAATCTCTGCAAAGTGTCTGGCCCCTGTGCTTAAACTCCCAAGAACCGCTAGCTGCCTACCTCCTGGAGCCATGCATCCCATGCACAGGCAGCGAGCGCTACCTGAGAGGAGGTGCCCCATCACTAGTCCTACTTCCTCCCCTCAGGGGCCACCCAAGCGCTGACCCCACTCACCTGGGCCTCACGGTGCTCCGAGGAGGCCAGGCCACAAACAGGTGGGCTGGATAGGGGAGGTTCCTGAAGACTCCGGAAGAAGAGAAGCCCGTCTGACCAGCAAGAAAGCTGTAGGAACAAGGTAGAGCGCTGAGCTCGGCCAGGAGGCAGCTCTCGGGCCTGAGGCTTCGAGATGCAGGAGATGCCCACAGATACTGAAAGGGCTGCCTTCTCTCCTGCCATCCTGTCTACCGCTGCTCCAGGTGGGCGAGTGTGGTAGGTGGGGAGGAGGGGTCGCTGGGAACCGAAACTAAAGCAAAACAGCTGCCCACTCAGGCCCAGAGGGCCCAGCTGGGCTAGTGTGCTGTGTAGCACGAGGCGGTGAGGGTGGGGGTGGCGTGTGGGTGCCCCGGAGGGTTGGTGGCATGTGCTGCCCGGGTCTTCTGATGGACCTAC
Source organism: Kogia breviceps (assembly GCF_026419965.1). NCBI lineage: Eukaryota > Metazoa > Chordata > Mammalia > Artiodactyla > Physeteridae > Kogia > Kogia breviceps. Next base: position 10,688,909 of record NC_081328.1, read on the forward strand.
GCACCCCGTTCCCTTGGGTACGTGTTGGGGAGCCCAGTTGCCCAGGGATGACCTCACTGTACCAATCGATCCACACCCATCTGGGGCAGAACCGTTTTGCCCAGTGTAATTCCTGGATCCTTCGTTTTTTTGTTTTTTTGCTGAGCCACGAGGCATGCAGGATCTTAGTTCCCCGACCGGGGATCGAACCCGTGCCCCCTACAGTGGAAGCACGGAGCCTTAACCACTGGACCGCCAGGGAAGTCCCTAGCATTCCTGATAAAAATACTTGAGAAGACCTTCTTCTCTGGAAGTTAGATCTATGCACACAACCATCTTCCATCTGGCAAACAGGCTAATGTTGCTTACCCAGATTTTTAAAGTTCAGCTTGATGACAATTATCTAACAATTTTCTTCATATCAAATGTTTCTACCCAGAGGGAATCTTTCCACTAGATTTTTTTCAAAGTATCTCCCTTTGCAGCAGATTTGAAATAAAATTTTAACTTGGGGGGGCTTCAAATCAGTGTATCTTCTCCTGCCCTCTCGTCCTCAGCTTAACACGACTACTCTTTGGACACAGCTGCTTAGAGGAGAAAACGAAGAAACAAAATAACGTTGTGAAACCAGAAACTGAGGGGGAGATTATCCTTATCCACACCCATATATCTTCCTTCCTTCCTCTCCCTCCCTCTTTCTTTTTTTCTTTCTTTCTCCCTTTGTAAGCAGATAGGTTGCGGGGCAGGGTAGGGGGGTGTGGTACCTGGAGAAAGAGAACCAGGAATGGCTTTCTTGACATAAGAGAATCCATTTTGGCCTAAGCCATTTTGTAATCTAAGCCTGGACACAATGCTTCCCCTTGAACAGTTCTCAGTAATTAATGATCTTAAGGGAGGGAATGCAGAAACAAGGGAGGCTGCCCTGAAACAGTAGTGCAGCCCCGTGCAGGGTCCTGGTTCCTCAAGGGATATAGGCAATAGTGTATCTTTGCGTTCTGCAGGAGCTAACGCCCCGCCCAGGTGAAGGACGGAATGATGATGTTGACAGTCCTGACTTCAATCAACTCAGGCTTGGACTCTGCCGCCCTTTGCCCCAATTCCATGCTGAATTCTCCTGTGCTCTAGCGCCCTCATAAATACACAATGTACTCTGAGCTTAAAACTTCCCCAATTTTGCTGTTCTCGGAGACACTGCTTTGGGAGAGATCCCCCATGTTTTCCTTACTTGCTGCAAGTAATTCTAGCTTTTCAGAAAGATTCCCTAAGGTTCCTGGCACTCCTTAAGCCCCAGGTGGCCTAAAGCACACCCCTCACCTCCAACCGCGACCCTCCCCCCACCAGCAGCACGTGGCATACAAAAAGAAGAAAAACTCAAAACTCAAGTCTCCAGCAGCCTCTGGCAACCGCAGGTGAGAACTTCAGGTGCGATCCAAAAGGATCCTGTGAGTCAAGGGGAAAATAAGGTTTAATTTACATAAGTCTCGTTTTGACCAGACTTTCCCCAACCTCTGTCCACCCACCTCCACCTCCACTCCCCCACCCGCCCCCCCGTAAGGGTTTCCAGCCCCTCCCCTCCAGCCGTCCCTGACCTACCGTCCCGGACCCACCCTCGGGCCGGGCTCCCAGTCTCCTCCCCATCGAAATCCAACCCGGTCACCTTAGCCTCTGGCTGAGCGCACACACGGGGACACAGCCCAGCAGGAAGCGTCAGGAACTGATCACCGCCACACGTTCACGCCCACTGGGGCATCGCCCGGCTCTTGAGTCCCTTCCAGATCCTCATCCCAAACCTGGGGCTCCGGATCTCTAACCCCGGAGTTCCCGGAAGTCGGCCGAGAGGATGCACCCCACCTCCCCTCTCTTCCCTTCCTCCCCCCTTCCTCCCCGCGCCACACCCGGACTGAGTTCCGGAAAAGTCCCCGGGCCTGCCGAGGGGTCCTGCAGGCGTTCCCTCTCCCGTCGGCTTTCTTTATTATTCTAATCGACTGCTGGGGACACCCTTTGTCAACTGCCGAGAGCTATGCAAATGACCGCGGTTGGTATTGTTATTACTAAGAGGCGCTTGCTTTCAAAATCGCTTTGAATATTCTAGCACCAAATCTTCTCTGTTCCGGGCCTGGGGGCTTCCACCGCGTTGGCCTTTTTTCCTCTGTGAATTGCAGGGCGGAAGCCCACCCTTAGCCCTTCCTGCTCGGAGAGGAGGTGGTTTGACAAACCGAGTGGGGAAGGCAGATAGCTTGAACTTGGAGTTGGCCGGGCCGGGTCTCGGGTTCTTCCTCTGCGCCCGCGTTACTGTCTGACCTTAGGCAAGTCACTTCGTGTCTCCGAGCCTCAGAGGGGACTGAACGCCCTCTTCAGAGGGTCGTCGTGTGACCATGTGCCTGGCGAATGGAAGTAAAGCCCCTGGTGCCCGCGCACTAAAGGACCTGGGCCAGTGACAGGTCAGGTGGCAGTGGCTGTCTCCACCCGCTGGGGGAGGGCTGACAGAGTTACCAGATTTAGCCAAAAAAAAAGGTTTTTTTAGTATAAATAAATAACTATATTTTTTTTATGGCTGCGTTGGGTCTTCGTTGCTGCGCTCTGGCTTTCTCTAGTTGCAGACGAGCAGGGGCTGCTCTTCATTGCGGTGCGCAGGCTTCTCATTGTGATGGCTTGTCTTGTCTTTGTCTGCAGAGCATGGGCTCTAGGTGCGTGGTGGGCTCAGTAGTTGTGTCGCACGGGCTTAGTGGCTCTGCCGCATGTGGGATCTTCCCCGACCAGGGCTCGAACCCGTGTTCTCTCCATTGACAGGCAGATTCTTAACCACTGCACCACCAGGGAAGTCCCTAGATTTAGCAAATTTTTACAAAAGGATGCCCAGTTAAAGTAGAATTTCAAATGAGACGTTTTCTTTTTATTTTTGAAGTACATAAGTATGTCCGTCCCATACACTATTGGGGATATACTTATACTAAAAAATTGATTTATTGTCTGAAATTCAAATTTATCTGCAGACCCTAAAAGAGATACTAAGGTTCTGATAATGGGTTTCTTGCTGCCACCTGAGAGTTTTCATTTGGGACTGAGAACTCTGGGAGACACGGGGTGAGAGCCTGTGGAAGAAACATGGGCTGAAGTAGGAGAAGGATCTAGAACACAGGCCTGAAAAGGGTAGTGGCCACTAGGCCTGGTTGACCTTCTGCTCTGACCAGCAGCCTGGATGGGGGCTGGGGTCGGTGGACCCCTTCCCCCCACCTCCAGTTTACCTGCTCCTCCTCCAGCTCTTGCTGGTCTGGCCACCAGCCCACTCCCCAACCCACATTCCCTGCACCAGAGGGACAGCAGGAGGCATCACAGAAGAAGCTAGAGCCAGGTGGTAAATCAGGAGTAAAGCTAGCTCTGTGTTAATTGTCTTCCAGGAAACCAGACTGTGTCATTGCAGAAAGCCAGCAGAAGGACACGCCCCAGAGTTGGTTTAACCTGTTGTGGCCAGACTGGCTGAATTAACCATCCCTCTGTTGAACACGTGACTAACTCCAACCCCGTGGCCACTGGGAGGACATTCATCCAGCAAACATTTTTTCATCTCCTTTGTCCATCCCACAGGCAAGCTTCAACTCCCTCCTCCTCTGCCATCCTGACTCCACCCCCATCACCATTCTGCATCTCCCTCCGCCATGGCACCTAGTCAGTCCCTCTGGGTCGGTCCCCGGGCCCCCCTGCTTAGCTCCGGCTCATCAGTGCTCACCTTGAACTACTGCAGCCTCCTCCCCATCTACCCATATACCCCAGCTCCATTCCCAATAAAAACACGTCTCATCTTGCCACTTCTCTGCTGCAACTCCTCTGTTTTGCATCAGAGGCCAAGACCCAGCCCTCAGGGACAGAAAAGCAGGACAAACCAGGGTGCCTGAATAAAACATGCCTCTTCCAGTCACCCAGGAGAAACTGTTACTCATCGCAGGTGAGGGGGCGGGGAAGACAGCTCTTGAGAGGGCTGGGGTCCAGGCTGCCCTGCCAGCTGTCATCAACTGAGGTGAGGAAGACAGGCACGGTGGGCCCCACTCCAGTTACAAACTGTGTCTGGGTTTCTATCTTAGATGCTCAACCTCATTCATAACATAAGAAATGTAGATTAAAACTACAAGGGCTTCCCTGGTGGCGCAGTGGTTGAGAGTCCGCCTGCCGATGCAGGGGACACAGGTTTGAGCCCTGGTCCAGGAAGATCCTACATGCCGCAGAGCAACTAAGCCCATGCGCCACAACTATGGAGCCTGCGCTCTAGAGCCCACAAGCCACAACTACTGAGCCCACGCGCCTAGAGCCCATGCTCCACAACAAGAGAAGCCACCACAATGAGAAGCCCACGCACCGCAACAGAGTAGCCCCCGCTCGCCGCAACTAGAGAAAGCCCCTGCACAGCAATGAAGACCCAACACAGCTAAAAAATATATATATATATATATATATATATATATATATATATATATACACATTTTTTAATGGCATTAATGAGGGACTTCCCTGGTGGTCCAGTGGTTAAGACTCTGAGACTCTGCACTTTCACTGCAAGGGGCCCAGGTTTCATCCCTGGTCGGGGAACTAAGATCCCACATGTGTGGGTGTGGCCAAATAAATGAAAAATAAATAATAAAATGGCATTAATGAAACCAGGAGGCAGTGCCCATCCCTTGATGGACAGGGTCACTCCTCTGGGTCCAGAGCGGGTGATCATGGGAAAGCTGCATCTGCCTGCAGATGCACCTGGGCACCTGTCTCTCCTGCAGACATCTGTTCCCCAGGGCTGGGCAGCTTCTTCCCTCCCATCACCTGTCTGCTTCTCCTCCCATCACCTCTCTGCCCACCTACCTCTACCCCTGAGACCCTTGGCTGGCCCAGGGGAGGAACTAAAGACAGCAGTGGAACAGGTTCTGTGGGCTACCTCCTCAATGACTGAGGTCCTGGCCTCCCTCTTCCTCCCTCCTTAGTGGATCAGGCTCTGCCTAGTTTACCCTGCCTATGCACTCCTCCCCACCTTCCTGAGCCCTTTCAAAGGAGGCAGCTCTCATACTTGCTAGAGCTTGACCCACCCAGATCCTTCCCCCAGCCACGCCTCCTCCTTTAACAGAAGATGTCTGTGCCTGAGGCTGGGAGACCTGAGATGCCCGCTACCTTGAGCCTCCCTGGGAGGTGAGAGGAGGCAATCTGAGCCTTCAGAGCAGACTCAGAGGCCCTAGTTAGCAGGAAGCCACCTCCCTCCAAAGCCTCCTGCTGGGCTCAGGACTGGCTTTTTCGCTTGATATGGGAGCCAGAGGGAAAATATGGGAGTCCTTGGAGCTGAGGCTGGACATGTTTCCTGCCCCTCATTCTCTCTCCCTTCCTCCCTGGGCCTTTCTTCCTAGATCAGCCCTGGCTCCCTGATGAAGTCACTCTCCTTCTTGGGGCTTCATAGTCAACCTTCAGGAAGAGATGCTTGGGCCCAGAAAGTTGCCTGTTACCAGATGCCCCCAGGTGGTTCTGATGCAGGTGCTGCTGTGGACAGGCTTAAAGAAGCAGCCCTTTTGTACATTTCGGAAACGTTTTGTCTTACGTTCCTCCTGGGTGTACCTCCAGAAGCCAAGGGTCTGAAGTTAGCAAGCAGGAGGCTGGGGCTTCTGGGGACAAGGCAGATGATCCTCTGGGTGGGTCTCGACCCTGAAAGCTGCTGCCATCATTGGGCTTCTACCTGAAGCCTGAGAAGGAAGCCAATGCAAAAAGGAGAGCAGGGCCAAGCAGAGAGAGAGACAGAGACCTGCCAAGGCCTAGGGACATCACTGGAGCCCTGATTTAGTAGGGAAGCCAGCCCAACTCTTGGAGTCAGGGGACCCAATACATCCTTAGGCAGTAGAGTTAAGTGTTGGGTGATTCTGGTTGTTTGCAATCAAAGAATCCTAAGGGACACACCAATTCTATTCACATTTTTAATAGGAAGATAATGGCGATTAATATAGTAGGGAGAGGGAATTCCCTGGCGGTCCAGTGGTTAGGACTCCCTGCTTCCACTGCAGGATGTCGTGGGTTTGATCCCGGTTGGGGAACTAAGATACCACAAGCAACTGGGACACAGCCAAAAAAAAAAAAAAAATACCTCAAATATAATAGGGAGAATTACATGTAAATTTCTATCAGAACAACTTAGAGAAGAGACCTTCAACAAAGTAATTATCTTCTCTGAGACTCTGTTTCTTCATCAGTAAATTGGGCATGATAATACTTACTTCAAAGAATGTCAGGACTAAATCAGATGACCCAAACAATAAACACTGTGTGTGCGGGGAGTGGGATGGGGATGAAGGTGGTCAAAAGGTACAAACTTCCAGTTACTAGATGAATACGTTCTGGGGATTAATGTATAGCATGTGACTATAGTTAACAATACTGTATTGTATATTTGAAAGTGGCTAAGAGAGTAGTAAATCTTAAAATTTCTCATCACAAGAAAATAATTTATAACTGTGAGGTTATGGATGTTCTAAACTTATTTTGGTAATCACTTTGCAGTATATACATATATAACATCATTATGTTGTACACCTTAAACAAATACAATGTTATATGTCAATTATATCTCAATAAAACTGGGGGAAAAGTTTTAAAATAGTACATAATGAATAATTGCTGTGATAAATGAACCTTGGCCTTTTCTTCACACCCTATAACCAAACTAACTCAGAATGGATCACAGGCCTAGAAAATATAAGAGCTACAACTACAAAATTGCTAATATAAATCTTATGGGAAAATAGTAATGGCCTTGGGTTTGGCAAAGTTTTCTTATATATGACACAAAAAATACAAACTATAAAAAAATTGATAAATTGGACTTCATTAAAATAAATACTTTTGCTCTTCAAAAGACACAAAAATGAAAAGGTGAGCCACAGTTTGGGAGAGAGTTTTTGAAAAACATGTCTAAGAAAGGACTTATAACTAGAATACATGAAGAACTTCTACAACTCAATAAGAAGACAACATAATTTTTTTAAATGGGCAAAAAATTTGAACAGATATTTCATCAAATAAGATGCATAGATAGCAAATAAATATTTGAATAAGATACTCAACATCATTAATCATTAGGAAAACGCAAAGTAAAATCACAATGATGTACTACTGGAATGGCTAGAAACTTTTAAAAAACTGACCTTACTGAGTGTTGGCAAGGATGTGAAGCAAGTAGAACTTTCATACACTGCTGATGGGAATGTAAAATAGCAAACACTTTGGAAAGCAGTCTGGCATTTTCTTTAAAAATGAAATACCTACCATACAACCCAGCCATTCTGTCCTTTGATACTTACCCAAGAAAAACGAAACACGTCCACACAAAGTCTTTTTTGTGCCACGGGGCATGTGGGATCTTAGTTCCCAGACCAGGGATCGAACCTGCGCCCCCTGCAATGGAAGTGCGGAGTCCTAACCACTGGACCCAGAGAATTCCCCAACAAAGACTTTACACAAATGTTCATAGAAGCTTTACTGGTAATAACTCCAAACTGGAAACAACCCAAATATCCACCATTAGAATGGATAAACAAATTATGGTATATCCATACAATAGAATGTTACTCAGTAGTTAAAAAGAACAAACTATTGATTCACACAACATGATGAACCTCAAAATAATTATGCTGAGTGAAAGAAAACCAAAAAGAGTATATTCTGTTTGATTTCATTTATGTAAAATTCTAGAAAGTGACAGAAAAGGAATCAGTGATTGCCTGGGGTTGGGGTGGAAGGAAAGAGGGCACGAAGAAACTTTTAGGTATGATGGGTAGGTTCATTGCCTAATGAAGGTGATGGATTCATGGGTGTTTACATGTGTTGAAACTCAAATGATATACTTCAAATATGTACAGTTTATGTCCACTATATTGTAATTTTTATTTTATTATTTATTTATTTATTTATTTATTGGCTGTGTTGGGTCTTCGTTGCGGTGCACGGGCTTCTCAGGGCTTCTCATTGCGGTGGTTTCTTTTAATGTGGAGCACAGGCTCTAGGCGCGTGGGTTTCAGTAGTTGTGGCTCTCGGGCTCTAGAGCGCAGGCTCAGTAGTTGTGATGCACAGGCTTAGTTGCTCTGAGGCATGTAGGATCTTCCCGGACCAGGGATCAAACGCATGTCCCCTGCATTGGTAGGCAGATTCTTAACCACTGTGCCACCAGGGAAGTACCTATATTGTAATTTTTAAAAGGTGATTATGAACGAACACGTGTTGAGCATATCTAGGTACAACCAGGCACTGAAGGTACACACAGAAATCAATCCAGATTCGTTTAAGCACAAAGAACAGAAAACCCAACTTAAATTGGCATAAACAATAATAAAATGCATTATGTCATCTACCTAGAAGGCCAGAGGCTTCAGGTAGAGTTTGACTCATCCCTTCCTCATACTAGACACCATATTTAGCAACATCTTGGAATCCCCATAATTGTCAGGGAACTTAGCTGCAAATAAAAGAATATACTCTGACTGGTTTAAACAGCAAAGGAATGTATTTAAAGATATAAATAGCTCCCACAGTCTCTGAGCAGGATAGAGAATTGGGCTTGAAGGCTACATAGCCGGGAACAATATGCCAATTTTACCCCACGACTGTTATCAGCAAAGCACCTGTTTTTTGCCACCACTGGGCATTGTCATAAGGGAGACATAAGGGAGACATAAGGATCTCCACTCCGAGTATTCCAAATGCCCCACAAAAGCTCTGAGTTCCTGCCACTCCCTGCAGCATCCTCTTCCTCATATACCTCTCTTCTGGATCAAGGTCAGCTGCATCTCACTGGAAAAGCCTGGACCACATACTTATGCCCTAACTACACAGGAGGCTGGAGAGAAGAGTCTATCTTTTATTGTACCTTCTATTTTCATAATGGGAAATTGTCTTGGCTTGTGTAGCAGGGGTTTTCAAAAAGATGCTGGGTGACCACAAGATAAAAAAGGTCCACTACAGGGACTTCCCTGGCGGTCCAGTGGTTGGGACTCTGCGTTTCCGCTGCAGGGGCCCCGGGTTCGATCCCCGGTCGGGGAACTAAGATCCTGCATGCCGTGTGGTGTGGCCAAAAAAAGAAAAGAATAATAATAATTAAAATAATAATAATAATAAAAGGTCCACTGTAAGCCCTATTTGGGAGAGATTATTATTTATCACAGTATACGGTTGAGGAAACTGAGAGTCACAAGAAGTTAAGCTGCTTATCCATGGTTACCCAGCTGAGCCTTGCCTGAGGATTCAAACAAGGTCTTCCTGTGTCCGTAGCTTGAGTCAGGGTAGGTAAGAGGGATGATGAAATCTTGTCCCCTACCCTCACTGGCCCTCTCACGTGAAGACACTGCTCTCCCTTTGACCCCTGGCCATGTCTCAGAATCCCAGAAGGAAAACACTGTAACCAGCGGGGACGGGTTAGTTCACTCTGCAGAAGACCCTGGGGGGATCAGCCACGGAAGTGACAAAAGGTAAATCCCAATCCTGTTTGTCCCATGGCAGTGTAAACGTCACAGTTTTGTTGTTGTTGTTTTTAATCAAGATGGAAACTAGAGGGCTTCCCTGGTGGCGCAGTGGTTGGGAGTCCCCCTGCCGGTGCTGGGGACGCGGGTTCGTGCCCCGGTCCGGGAGGATCCCGCATGCCGCGGAGCGGCTGGGCCCGTGAGCCATGGCCGCTGCGCCTGCGCGTCCGGAGCCTGTGCTCCGCGGCGGGAGAGGCCGCAGCGGTGAGAGGCCCGCGTACCACAAAAAAAAAAAAAAAAAAAGATGGAAACTAGAAAACAAAGCAAAACCAGACAGATGTACCTCTTGATGGAAGTCCCTAATACCACATACAGAGGTGTCTTGGAACAAAACGGAATCCAAATCTGATCAGCTCTGTAGGTCTGATTACCACTTCACAGAAAATAGAGAAAGCTGGAGCACATGTTAAATGACAGACCACGTTGATGTGGTCAGTAAAAATCCAAATCTCAAGATATTATATAAGAACAGACGACCAGGGGCTTCCCCGGGGCTTCCCCGGGGCTTCCCCGGTGGCGCAGTGGTTGCGAGTCCGCCTGCCGATGCAGGGGACACGGGTTCGTGCCCCGGTCCGGGAAGATCCCACATGCCGCGGAGCGGCTGGGCCCGTGAGCCATGGCCGCTGAGCCTGCGCGTCCGGAGCCTGTGCTCCGCAAAGGGAGAGGCCACAGCGGTGAGAGGCCCGCGTACCGCAAAAAAAAAAAAAAAAAAAAAAAAAAAAAAAAAAAAAAGAATAGACGACCAGATTTCTTCAACAAATAAATAGCAAGGAAAGACAAATAGAAATGGGGAGGGGGAACCTACAGATTAAAAAAAGACTTAAGGGGGTTTCCTTGTGGCCTAGTGGTTAGGATTCAGTGCTGTCACTGCTATGGCCTGGGTTCCCAGGGAACTGAGATCCCACAAGCCACTCAGCCCGGCAAAAAACAAAACAAACGCAAAACCAAAAAACTTGAGACGTATAACCAATCAAAAAATATGGACATTTTTTTAGATCATAATTCAAACTGTAAACTAGTAAGTAGTCTACAGTTTTAAATAGTAATAATAATAAAAAACTAAATAGTAATAATAACAATAATGATGAGGCAGTTGGGGATATTTGAACACTGACTGAATATTTGATAATATTAAGGAGTTATCAATTTTTTAGATATGATAATGATACTATGCTTATGCTTATAAAAAGAGTCCTAAGCTGGGACGAAGTGAGAGAGTGGCATGGACATATATACAGTACCAAACGTAGAAGGGATAGTTAGTGGGAAGCAGCCACATAGCACAGGGAGATCAGCTCGGTGCTTTGTGACCACCTAGAGGGGTGGGATAGGGATAGCTGATTCACTTTGTTATAAAGCAGAAACTAACACACCATTGTAAAGCAATTATACTCCAATAAAGACGTTAAAAAAAAAAGAGTCCTGATGTTTTAGAGATACTGAATATTCCAGGTGAAATAATATATATGGGTTTTACTCTTTTTTTGGCCGCGGGGCTTGCGGGGTTCTTAGTTCCCCAGCCAGGGGTTGAACCTGGGCCCTCCGCAGTGAAAGCATTGAGTCCTAACCACTGGACCACCAGGGAATTCCCTCCCTACAGGCTTCACTTTAAAATAATTGGGGGTGGGGCTTCCCTGATGGCCCAGTGGTTAAGAATCCACCTGTCAATGCAGGGGACACAGGTTCGAGCCCTGGTCCGGGAAGAGCCCACATGCCGGGGAGCAACTAAGCCCGTGCAGCACAGCTACTGAGCCTGCGAGCCACAACTACTGAAGCCCGTGCGCCTAGAGCCTGTGCTCCGCAGCAAGAGAAGCCACAGCAATGAGAAGCCCACACACCGCAACAGAGTAGCCCCTGCTCGCCGCAAGTAGAGAAAGCCCACGCACAGCAACAAAGACACAACACAGCCAAAAATTAAAAAAAAAAACATAATAAAAGATAAAAATAATAATAATTGGGGGTGGAGTGGGGAGATATTGGCTATAAGTTGGTAGTTGTCCAATCTGATGACGGATACACAGGGGTTCATTATTCTATTCTCTTTACTTTTGTATATGTTTGAGATTTTCTGTAGTAAGAAGCTATAAACCAACAATGAACTTCATGCTGTGAAGAATAGCTCCATTACCCTGCCAGGCTGTACTCACTCCTCACCAACCCCTCCTTAGATGCCACACTCTGTCTCAGCCTAAAAGAGTTACAACTAAGTGAAAGAAGTTATAAAACATGCACTAAGTTTGTGCTGCAGTCCCCTTTCCTCCCATGAGATACATGATGAGTGAGTCAAAAACTCTTCTGAGAGTGCTGCGAAGCTAAATTATTTTATGGGGTAAGAGAGAGACTGCCTCTGATAATGCGTATCAGTTGGGTTTCCAAGGGCCTTTGTTCATACTTGGCAACGTTCCCCTGTCTTAGTTTGGATTCTCCCAGAAGCAGATCCTGAGACAAAGATTTGAATGCAAGAGGTTTCTTTGGCAGGTGATCCCAGGAACACCTGTAGAGCAGTGGGGACATGAAGCAAGCAAGGGGAAGAAGCCAGTAAAAAGCACTGTTAGGGGCTTCCCTGGTGGCGCAGTGGTTAAGAATCCGCCTGCCAATGCAGGGGACACAGTTTCGAGCCCTGGTCCGGGAAGATCCCACATGCTGCGGAGCAACTAAGCCCGTGCGCCACAACTACTGAGCTTGCACTCTAGAGCCCGCGAGCCACAACTACTGAAGTCCGCGTGCCTAGAGCCCGTGCTTCGCAACAAGAGAAGCCGCCGCAATGAGAAAACCATGCACCACAAGGAAGAGCAGCCCCTGCTCTCTGCAACTAGAGAAAGCCTGCGTGCAAGGAAGACCCAACACAGCCAAAAATAAATTAAAAAAAAAAAAAAAAAAAAAAAAAGCACTGTCGGGACGTCCCTGGTGGTCCAGTGGTTAAGACTCTGCAGTCCCAATGCAGGGAGCCCAGGTTCGATCCCTAGTCAGGAAACTAGATCCCACATGCCACAACTAAAAGATCCCGCATGCTGCAACTAAGACCTGGAACAACCAAATAAATAAATGTTTAAACAAATAAATAAATAAAAGCACTGTTGGGTAGGTGACCTCTGTGGGCAACAGTGCCCGATTCTGCAGGGGACCTCTGGAGATCAGCGCAGAACAGGCCTCTCAGAATTTTCCCACCTGAGGGGTGATGAGCTGGAGTAAATACCGACTCCTATCATCAGATCAGTAGCCCATTGAGGACAGCTGGGGGTGAGAAGGGCATGTTAATTCTCCCACACTTTTGGCTGCTATGCTGGCAGAGTCAACTCCAGCCAGAGAAAGAGATCCTTCCACAAATAGATGCAGACCGTGGCATCCACAGTGCCCCATTTTAGTAATCCCAGCAGGGCCTCGTATCATTAGCTGCAGTTCCTTTGGAAGAATTACTGTTAGCGTTTTGATTATCTAATTATATCAACATACACATTGCCTAAGTATAGCTAAACAAGGTGACCAGATGTAGTTATGCTTTTTTCGGGGGGTGGATGGGCGGGTGTTTCAGTACACTGTTTATGGGACTTTGTCAAAGATACATGGGTGTGAACTTGCCCTTGTGCAAATCACCATGTGCTGTCCAGAACCCTGGGGGACATCACCATTCAAGGTCAGCCCTGCTGAAGAACCAAAGTATCATTCCATCTCAGAATGGAAGCAGAATCTTTAAGGCATCGGGTTAAATGCTCTGATTTTCTTTGGGAATGATAAGCTCTTAAGGGTGAGATTTATGTCTGCGTGGAGGGTAGGAATTAAGTCCTGAATGATGCAAGATCGCCTTTCAACTCCAGACTTTTCTCACGTGCACCCACCTGCTGAATGGATGTGTGAAAAAACAGCGAACAAGCGATTGTCGGAAGGAGTGAATAAGTGCATTTTTAACTGTGTCAGGAGTATAACATCATCTATCAGCCTCCTTTGATCCCCCTGAAGTAAACGATTTTTTAAAAATAGACCCCGTTGTTTAGAAATGTTAACTGTAGCAGTTATAGCCCTAAGTATTTGAACCACTAAGAAATCAGCTCACAGTCTCTTCCTAGTCATCAAACTATGTGTTTCCTTTGTTTATGTGTGTGTGTGTACACAGAGCCACTCTTTTTTTTTCATACTCTTCTTTTAAAAAATATTTATTTATTTTTGGCTGCATCTCATCTTAGTTGCTGCATGCAGGATCTTTCATTGTGGCATGCAGGCTCTTGGTTGCAGTGCTCGGGCGAGAGCCCACAGGCCGCAACTACCAGACCTAACGCAGCCAAAAATAAATAAATTTATCTTAAATAATAATAATAATAATAATAAAAAAGAACCTTGTCTGAGTTTTTCCATGAACCTGGAAAAACGGTGCCAATAAAACACATTCTTCTGAGGATAGTTGTTTTTTCAATAACAGGAGTCTCTGGTCTATCATGTCAACACTTTCACCAATATCCTCAACTCTCTTCCACACTTGTCTTTGTGTCATACCAGCCCTAAATCGTTCCAAATCCCCATCCTCTCTGTGTCTACATCTGGGCAAGTGAACACGGCTGAAAAAAAAAAAAATCACATATCTGGGCAGGTTGGTGCTGCTATAAATGTATTCCAACAGCAACTGGGCTCTCAAGGTTGCCTGGTCATTCTTCCCTGTTTCCCTAGTCAATTCTCTACCGTTCTCCACAGTGGCCATTTCTTCTTTTGTTTTTTATGGCGGTACGCGGGCCTCTCACTGTTGTGGCCTCTCCCGTTGCGGAGCACAGGCTCCGGACGCGCAGGCGCAGCGGCCATGGCTCACGGGCCCAGCCGCTCCGCGGCATGTGGGATCTTCCCAGACCGGGGCACGACCCCGTGTCCCCTGCATCGGCAGGCGGACTCTCAACCACTGCGCCACCAGGGAAGCCCACAGTGTCTCTTTCTGAAACCTCCACACCCCTTTGTCCCCTTGCTCCTTCTGCCTCCCCCATGGCCTCCTGCCCCCTCCCCCCCAAACTCACCTTCATCCACATTAGTTCCTTCCTCCTTCTCTATAGTTTCAAAGAGAGAATTCCCCTTCCTGTTTGGAGTTTGCTTCTCCACCTGTGCTGTGGGGCACACCTCCTCCCCTTCTTGGGGACCCTGCTTACTTCGTTACCTTCTTGTTTTCCTGAATCTTTTTTTTTCCTTCGGCCGTGCCATGCAGCTTGTGGGATTTAAGTTCCCCGACCAGGGATCGAACCCAGGACCTCAGCCCTGAAAGCACGGAGTCCTAAACACTGGACCGAAAGGGAATTCCCTCTCCTGAATCTTTATCATCCTTCTTTTCACTGACTCTTTATTGTCAGCATTCCAGATTATTCTCAACTCCCTCATCCTAAAAGGGCAAGCACAACTGAAACCCAATGACAAAAACTTCTCTTTTGGTCCCACTTTTTAGCCACTGCCTTCTATCTTTCTACTCCTTCCTTGATAGTTGTATTTCTTGGAAAAGTCACCCAGGGTCAGTCCTTCCACACTCTCTTCTGGCTCATCCTGCTGAAACTCCATTATCAATGTACTTGTTGAGATCAACAGCAACTTCCTTATTGCTAAGGGTGGCAAACACCCAGACAGGTGAGGGGACCTGGGCTCTGAGATGGGTGGCACGTGGGGCAGATAAGGACTTCCGGGAGTCCTAAATACCCAGGACAGGTGAGGAGAGGTGAGGTTTTCAGGGGAATTAGATCTTAGCACTTTCTGAGTCTCAAGTTCACTGTTTCTGGCCACAGTGTGCTTGGTGAGAACAACAGGAAATGAGAACTGAGGCCTGGGTTCTGTCTCTGGATTCATCTCTGCCTCCCTTGGGACCTTGGGCAGTCCACTTCCCCTCTCTGGGCCTCAGTCTTTCTGATGGGACCCTCAGCGTTGCTGTGAGGCACCCAGCAAGCACTGAGGGTGGGTGGGCTGCTCTGGAGCCTGCAGGAAGCTTGGTGTCCTAGCAAACATTTCCTCTGTGGGACCCAAAGGCCTTACACTCAACACATTCTGGAGACCCATCCCATTTTTCAGATGGCAGAACCGAGGCACCAAGGTATGAAGAAGCTAATTATCATTTAAGGGGAATTGCAGGCATCTATGCACGCACTCTTACTCCACCATGATCCAAAAAGGAACAGGTTTGCTGCTTAAATCTGTGAGAACAGCTGGGAGGGTAGGGTATAAGGAGGGAACATCAATAAAAAAGACTAAGTCATTGTCTTCTTCTGGGCTGTGCATACATATTCCTCCCCTGAGCTACTGCCCCACCTCTTTTCTCCTTCATAGTTAAACGTCTTGAAGGAGGAGAGACTACTTCAAACTCTACAATGACTTCCCACTGCAAATAGAATAAAATCCACTCCTCACTCTGGTCCAGAAAGCCTAGTACCTCTGACGTCACAGTCTGCCATCCTCTCCCCTCATACCTTTTGCCCCAGCCCCACAAGGCTTCCTTATGCATTTACACCAGCCTCAAATTGGACATGATGTGCTATTTTTTTACATATTGTGGGATTCAATTCGCTAATGTTTTCCTTTAAGAATTTTGCATCAGGACTTTCCTGGTGGTTAAAGACTGCGCTCCCAATGCAGGGGGCCCAGATTCAATCCTTGGTCAGGGAACTAGATCCCACATGCCACAACTAAGAGCCCGCAAGCCACCACTAATACCCACCGCAGCCAAATAAATAAATAAAATATTTTTTTTAAAAAAAGGAGGGATTTCCCTAGTGGTGCAGTGGTTAAGAATCCATCTGCCCATGCAGGGGACATGGGTTTGAGCCCTGGTAGGGGAAGATCCCACATGCCGCGGGGCAACTAAGCCTGTGCGCCACAACTACTGAGCCCATGTGCCATGACTACTGTACTGAAGTCCATGCGCCTAGAGCCGGTGTTCCACAGCAAGAGAAGCCACTGCAATGAGAAGCCTGCACACCGCAAGGAAGAGCAGCCGCCACTCGCTGCAACTTGAGAAAGCCTGCACACAGCAACGACCTAATGCAGCCAAAAATAAATAAATAAATAATTTGTTTTTTAAAAAAAGATTATGCTAGTCCTGGGTCTTCCCTGGTGGTCCAGTGGTAAAGAATCTGCCTTCTAATGCAAGGGAGGTGGGTTCGATCCCTGGTTGGGGGACTAAGATCCCACATGCCGAGGGGCAACTAAGCCTGTGCGCCATAACTACTATGCTTGCGTGCCTCAACAAGAGAGCCTTTGTGCTGCAAATTACAGAGCCCACGTGCTCTGGAGCCTGTTTGCCACAACTACAGAGCTCACGTGCCCTGGAGCTTGCATGCCACAACTAGAGAGAGAAAACCTGAACGCCACAACTAAGAGAGCACCTCAACGAAGAGACCACCAGCCACAGCTAAGACCTGATGCAGCCAAGGAAGAAAGAAAGAAAGGAAGGAAGAAAGGAAGGAAGGAAGGAAGGAAGGAAGAAAGGAAAGAAAGAAAGAAAGTAAAAAACAAAACCAAAAACATCTGAGCCTGTAGTTTTCTTTGTAGGAAGACATTTAATTTCCAATTCCATTTATTTAATAGCATGGAATTATTTAGGCTTTTTGTTACTTCTTTTTTAAAATGTATTATTTCTTTGTTTTTTCTTTTTTGAAATTTATTTTATTGAAGTATAGTTGATTTACATTCTGTTACTTGTTAAGTCTTTCACTAAATTATATTTTTCTAGGAAGTTATCCATTTAATGTACGTTTTCAAATTTTGGCACAGAATTGTTCATAATCCTCTTATTATCTTTTTAATCCATATGGTTTTGCTTCTTTTCACCCTTAATTTTATTTGTGCTTTTTTTTTTTTTTTTTTTTTTTTTGCGGTACGTGGGACTCTCACTGTTGTGGCCTCTCCCGTTGCAGAGCACAGGCTCCAGACGCGCAGGCTCAGCGGCCATGGCTCACGGGCCCAGCCGCTCCGTGGCATGTGGGATCTTCCCGGACCGGGGCACGAACCCATGTCCCCTGCATCGGCAGGCAGACTCTCAACCACTGCGCCACCAGGGAAGCCCTGTGCTTTCTCTTTAGTTTGCCAGAGTTTTTCAACTTTATTAGACTTTTCAAATTACCAATTTTTGGCCTTGTTATTCCTCTTTACTGGTTTTCCTGTTTGTTGTTTATATTCTCAATCTTGTGCTCTTGCTTTTATTATTTTCTTATTTCTTTGGGTATATTTATTATTTTTTATGACATGCATGTTTACTAAGATATAATTTGTATACCATGAAATTCACCCATATAGAGTATACACATTTCAATGGTTATTAGTATATTCACAGACTTGAACAGCCATTACCACAACATTTTCATCACTCCAAAAAGAATTCTGTATCCATTATATGTTCCCCTCCATTTCCTTCCCTCCAACCCCATCCCTAGACAACAACTAATTTACTTTCTGTCTCTACAGATTTGCCTATTCTGGGTATTTCATATAAATAGAATCATATATTATGTGGGGTTTAGTGTCTGGCTTCTTTCGGTAAGAATAATGTTTTCGGGCTTCCCTGGTGGCGCAGTGGTTGAGAGTCCGCCTGCCGATGCAGGGGACACGGGTTCATGCCCCAGTCTGGGAAGATCCCACATGCCGCGGAGCGGCTAGGCCCGTGAGCCATGGCTGCTGAGCCTGCGCAGTCCGGAGCCTGTGCTCCGCAATCTGAGAGGCCTGCATACTGCAAAAAAAAAAAAAAAAAACCCCCAAAAGAATAATGTTTTCAATGTTCAACCACGTTGTAGCATGTAACAGTACATCATTTCTTTTTATGGTTGAATAATATTCCATTGTATGGATATACCACATTTGGTTACCTCTTCATTAGTTGATGGACATTTGTGTTGTTTCCACTTTTTTGCTTTTATGAATAATGATGCTGCAAACGTTTTTGTGTAAGTTTTTGTGTGAACATGTTCCCAATTCTATTGAGTACATACCTAGGAGTAGAATTGCTGAATCATGTAGTATTCTATATATTTTTAAAAATACATTAACTCAGTCCTCACCACAACTTAAGAGGTAAGTACTATTATTATTATTATTTAAATTTATTTTATTTGGTTGTCCTGGGTGTTAGTAGCAGCAGGCAGGCTCCTTAGTTGTGGCATGCATGTGGGATCTAGTTTTGCAACCAGGGATTGAACCCGGGCCCCCTGCATTAGGAGTGCAGAGTCCTATCCACTGTGCCTCTGGGGAAGTCCCTAGTATTCTATATTTAACTTTTTTGAGAAACTACCAGTTTTCCACAGTGGCTGCACCATTTTACAATTCCACCAAACATGTATGAAGTTTCCAATTTCTTTATGTCCTCCCCAACACTTTTTCTTATCTGTCTTTTGTATTCTATCCATTCTAGTGGTTGTGAGGTAATATCTCATTGTGGTTTTGACTGCATTTTCTTGATGCCTAATGATATTGATATCTTTTCATGTGCTTATTGGCCACTAGTATATCTTCTTTGGAAAAATGTCCATTTAGATCCTTTGCTCACTTTAAAATTGGGTTTTCTTGGGCTTCCCTGGTGGCACAGTGGTTGAGAGTCCGCCTGCTGATGCAGGGGACACGGGTTCGTGCCCCGGTCCGGGAAGATTCCACATGCCGCAGAGCAGCAGGGCCCGTGAGCCATGGCCGCTGAGCCTGCACATCCAGAGCCTGTGCTCCACAATGGGAGAGGCCACAACAGTGAGAGGCTCCCATACAAAAAAAAAAAAAAAATTAAAAATTAAATTTAAAAAAATTGGGTTGTCTTTTTATTATTGAGTTGTAGGACTTCTTCATATATTATGAATGGATATCCTTTATCAGATACATGATTTGTAAAACTTTTCTCCCTTTGATTTGGTTTTCTTTTAATTTTCTCAACAATGTCCTTTAAAGCAAAAAGTTCTTAATTTTGATGATGTCCAGTTTATCTATTTTTTCTTTTGTTGTATGTGCTTTTGTTGTCTTATCTAAGAAACCATTGCCTAATCCAAGGTCACAAAGATTTATGCTTATGTGTTCTACTTTTTTTAAAAAATTAATTAATTTATTTTTGGCTGCTTTGGATATTCGTTGCTGTGCGTGGGCTTTCTCTAGGTGCAACGAGGGGGGGCTGTTCTTCCTTGCAGTGTGTGGGCTTCTCATTGCAGTGGCTTCTCTTGTTGCAGAGCATGGGCTCTAGGTGCGCGTGTTTCAGTAGTTGTGGCACGCAGGCTCAGTAGTTGTGGCTCGTGGCTCCAGAGTGCAGGCTCAGTAGTTGTGGCACATGGGCTTCATTTCTCCGCGGCATGTGGGATCTTCCTGGACCAGGGCTCGAACCCGTGTCCCTTGCATTAGCAGGCAGATTCTTAACCACCGCGCCACCAGGAAACTCCCTATGTCCCTACTAAAACTTTAGTTTTAGTTCTTATACTTAGAATTTGATCCATTTTGAGTTAACTTTTGTATATGGTGTGAGGAAGGGATCCAACATCATTTTCTTGTATATGGATATCCAGTTGTCCCAGTACCATTCTTTGGGTTTATTTTGCTATTCTGTTTCTAACTTTTTTTTTTTTTTTTTGCGGTATGCGGGCCTCTCACTGTTGTGGCCTCTCCCGTTGTGGAGCACAGGCTCCGGACACTCAGGCCTAGCGGCCATGGCTCACGGGCTTAGTTGCTCCGTGGCATGTGGGATCTTCCCGGACCAGGGCACAAACCCGTGTCTCCTGCATCGGCAGGCGGATTCTCAACCACTGCGCCACCAGGGAATCCCTGTTTCTAACTTTTTACAGTAAGTGTTTAGCTCATGAACTTCTCAGTCTTTCTTCTCTTCTAAAATAAGCATTTAAAGTTACACATTTTCCTTTAATTATTTTTTACTTTTTAATCTCAAAAAATTAGTAAAATTAACAATCCTCAGAAGCCTATTCTGAGGCTTCAAGAACACCTTGGCACACCACTCTGTACCACCCTCTGCCAGGTATACAAACCCAAATTTAGTAAGTGCAGGCTTATACTAGTCTTGAAAGTCTATCTTATTATTAATTTAATAGGATTGACTCATTCATTCAACAGATATTTGTTAAGTGCCCACTGCATAGCATCATTATATTAAGTTCTGAGAACAGAGAAGTAAAATAGAGTCCTGCCGTCCCAAAGCTTACTGACAATTGAAAGGAAAAAAAACTGAAATACTGCATGATAAATGTTAGGATAGGATATGTAATACACGTTGGAAATAGGAAACATAGGAGTAAGATTAATTTTGAGATTGTGAAGGGTTTTCTAGAGGAAATTGCTTCCTTCAAGGACCTGAAAGATGAATTGGTAGGAGCTTGCCAAGTACACAGCAGAAAAGAGTGTGCTGGGCCATTGGAGTAGCAAGTGGAAAGACCCAGAGGTATAAAAAAAACCCTTGACCTTTTAGAGGAAGGAAAGGAAGTGTACTGTGTCAGGAGCAGAGAGTGTCAGGGAAAGGTACAGGATGAGAGGTACAGGATAAACCTGGAGAGGTCTACAGAGACTAGACTGTGAAGGACAATTAAACCATATTGGGGAGCTTGGGCTTCATCGTGTAATAGTTGGGAGGCCACTGAAGAGTTTTAAGTAGGATTGGGACAATAGCAGATTTTCATTCTGAAAGTTTTGCTGTGGCTGCAGAAAATAGATGAAGGGAGAGAAGTTCAAGACCAGTGGCCAGGAGACCCTTCCAGAGGTTGCAGCAGTCATCAAGTCCTCGATTAAGGAGTGTCCAAGGAAATGGAAGAGGGAACACTTAGGTCTTGGTGATTGATCAGATGTGAGAAAGGGGGTGGGGCACCGAGGCTGATTCTCTCGGTTTCTGACCTGGGTGGCTAGGTACTGTCAAATGTGACAGCAGGTTGGGGGGAAGACAGTGAGATTTTTTCTTTTCTTTTTTAAAATTTTAACCATTAGAAAAAATTGAAGTATAGTTTATTTACAATGTGTTAGGTTTGGGTGTACAGCAAAGTGCTTCATTTATATGTATAAAAATTTTTTTTTTCAGATTCTTTTCCATTATAAGTTATTATAAGGTATTGAGTATAGTTCCCTATGCCATACAGTAGGTCCTTGTTTCTCTATTTTATAGGCAGTAGTGTATATATGTTAATCCCACACTCCTGATTTATCTCCGCATCCCCACCCTGACAGTGTGTTCTGATCACAGTATCTTGAGGTGCTTACGGGACACTTCTTCACCTCCTGGCCTTATCTGAACCCGGCTCTCTTCTAAGGACTCAGGTTCCTCAGCCCTCTCAAGGGAAGGCTGTCTTCTCTCACATTTCATGGATCTCAGGACCAGTAGGCTTAGCATAGTCTCCTGGTTCCTCACTGCTGCTTCCCAGTCTTTCTTCTCCTTTACCTTCCCAAACCCGAGCTCTTTGAGGTTAATGCCATCTCCGCTGTACCACTTATTACTCTCTTTATTGCTATTATCTGTGGACCCATTCACCAATAACTTTGTCTCCTGGTTCACAGCCTTTCCCTTCATTCTACTCCACCTCTTGTCCTTGGGGACTTAATTACCCACGTGGAAGACCTGTCCGGTACTGCCTGTCACCTCCTTGACTTCCTCCCCTCCCCTCCCCACCCTCCAGCCTCTCCTATGTTCACAGGAGACCAACTCACCACCCAACACCATACCTCAACTGAATTCTGGATTTCAAACCACCCACCCTGACCACCATTTCCTATCCTTCCAGCCAATTTGCTTTAGTGTCTACACCACACAACTCTTCAAACTCATCAAGACCCCATTATTGGTATCACTTTTTCACTGTCAGCTCCCTCCCATTTTCACTTCCTTCTCTACTCAGCTTAGAGAAGAGTCCATTACTACAGGCACTCTCTTCATACAACTTCAACAAACTTGCCTGTCTGTCTCTCTCTCAATCACCAGTTACTTGACTGGCTAACCCCCAACCCTAAATGTACCCCAGCTATGAGAGTTTTTCGTGCCTACACCTGAGCAACTGAAAATTGCCAGAAAAAAAAAATTACCGGGCTGGACCTACTGGTTCCTTTTGCAGTTCATGACCACAAACCTCAAATAAGCACATGACACTGAGACCTCTCTCTCTCTTTTTTTTTTTTTTTTTTTTTGCAGTACGCAGGCCTCTCACTGTTGTGGCTTCTCCCGTTGCGGAGCACAGGCTCCGGACGCGCAGGCTCAGCGGCCATGGCTCACGGGCCCAGCCGCTCCGCGGCATGTGGGATCTTCCCGGACCGGGGCACGAACCCGTGTCCCCTGCATTGGCAGGCGGACTCTCAACCACTGCGCCACCAGGGAAGGGAAGCCCTGAGATCTCTATTTTTCCATCTTGCATTTAGCCTTCAACTCACTTTGCTCTGCCTGCTGTCAACATTGCTCCATCAAAATCCTTCTATCAAGGTCAAAAACAGCTTCTCAGTTTCAAAATTCAGTGCGTGGTGGGGGAGGGGGAGTGTGAAAGGAATCAAAATGTACAAACTTCCAGTTGTAAAACAAGTCACGGGGATGTAATGTGTATCATGGCGACTATAGTTAATAATACTGTACTGAATAGTTGAAAGTTGCTAAGAGAGTACATCTTAAAAGTCTCATTGTAAGAAAAAAATTTTTTGTTAATTATGTATGTGATGGATGGTAACTAGACTTATTGTGGTGATCTCAGTGTATACAAACATGGAATCATTATGCTGTACACCTGAAACTAATATGTCAATTATACCTCAATTAAAAAAATTCCCAAAGCAGAATACATTATATAAAGATTTCTCTGAACAGAATAGTGTTAATACTGAGACCACCTGCAGGTTAATGCTGGAAATTTCTTCACTGAACATTTTCCTAAAAGATTTGGAAGACAAAGTGCACAAACATCCAGGTGTGAAATGTTACTAAATTCTTTCAGGTAGTGAAATGTGAAACAGGTAGTATGGTCATGCCTGGGTGAGTTGTTAAGTAACTTAATATATTAAGGAGACGGAATGCAGCCTCTTACACCTGCTGTTACAGGAGGCTGTACAGTACAGTGGGTAATAGCTCAGGTTTTGGCAACAGACAGTTGAGGTTTCAATCCCAATTCCACCATTTACTATGTTTTAAGAGTATTTGACATCTGAGCAGGCCATTGAATCTAAGCCTCAGTTTCCTCATCTGTAGAGTGGAAATAATAGGGTTAATGTATGTAATCTGTGAGGTAATGCATCAAAGTGGTTACTCAGTTACTTTGTACATAGTGAATGTCCAATGAATGCCAGTTGTCTTAATTTTTATTTATTTTATTTTTTTATTTTTTAACAAAGTTTTTATTTATTTATTTTTTTGCGGTACGCGGGCCCCTCACTGCTGTGGCCTCTCCCGTTGCGGAGCACAGGCTCTGGACACGCAGGCTAGCGGCCATGGCTCAGGGCCCAGCCGCTCCGCGGCATGTGGGATCTTCCCGGACCGGGGCACGAACCCGTGTCCCCTGCGTCGGCAGGCAGATTCTCAACCAGTGCGCCACCAGGGAAGCCCTGTCTTAATTTTTAAAAAAATTCAGTGCATCCTTCTCAGTCTTCATCTTTCTCTACCTCTCAATAGCCTGTTGCAGTTGACCATTCCTTCCTCCTGGGAACATTTGCTCCTGTCTTGGCTTTTGTTAACACCCCACACTGGTTTTTCTCCTTTGTGTTCAGCCCTGGTTGGGGAACTAAGATCCTGCAAGCCACGTGGTACAGCCAAAAAAAAAAAAAAAAATTTCAGTTCACTCTATCCCTAGGAAACCTGATCTCTCCAAATTTGTATCTATAGATCTATAATCTATAGCCTTGGCCTCTCCTCTGAGCTCCAGTCTTATGTATGCATATGCTAATTTGACATCTCTGCTTGGATGTCTAATAAAGAGCTAAAATATAACTCATCCAAAATAGATCTCTTTATATCACCCATTTGAACCTGTTGCTCCCATCTTCCTTTTTGAAATAAAGCCAGTTCTTCCAGGGGTCATAAACCTAGGAGTCGTCTTTCCCCTTCACCCACATTCGCTCCATCAGCATGCCCTTCCTGTTTTACTTCCAAAATTTATCTGAAATCCATTCCCAATCTCCCCTCCCCACACCTACTTTATCATCCTTGCCCCCATTCTGGTTCAAGTTACCACCATCTTTTGCCTCATCTTCTGCAATAACCTTCTTACTGATCTTCCAGTAAAGTCTTCCCTTTTGTATAAGTGCCAAAGGGAGTTTTAAACAATGTAAATCACCAGTCTCAAGGCTTCCACTGTAACTAAACTAAAATCCAGACTCTTTCCTGTGGTCAACAAGGCCTCCTTTGTAAGATGACCCCTGTCTGCCTCTCCAACCTGCTCTTAGCACCCTTTTCATCAGGTTCCAGTAGGGCCGCCACACCCATGCTGACCCCCTTTCTAGTCGTTGGACAAGCCGAGCTCTTTCTCCTTTTTTTAAAAAATAAATTTATTTATTCATTTCTAAATTGATATTCAGGGTTTACTTTTTTTCAGGTTTTACAGTCTTTTTTTTTTAAAGCTTTTTTTGGATTTATTTATTTTATTTTATTTAGTATGGTCTGTGTTGGGTCTTTGTTGCTGTGTGTGGGCTTTCTCTAGTTGCGGCGAGCAGGGGCTACTCTTCGTTGTGGTGTGCAGGCTTCTCATTGCAGTGGCTTCTCTTGTTGCAGAACATGGGCTCTAGGCGTGCGGGCTTTGGTAGTTGTGGCTTGCGGGCTCAGTAGTTGTGGCTCACAGGTTCTAGAGCTCAGGCTCAGTAGTTGTGGCGCACGGGCTTGGTTGCTCCACAGCATGTGGGATCCTCCCGGAACAGTGCTCGCACCCATGTCTCCTGCATTGGTAGGCAGATTCTTAACCACTGCGTCACCAGGGAAGTCCCAAGCCGAGGTCTTTCTTACCATAGGGTCTTAGAATTAGCTTTTCCTCGCCTGGAATGCTCTTCCCCAGAATCCTCAAATGGCATCTCTTACTTGTAATTCAGAACTCAGCTCAAATATAATCACTTGAGAGAGGACTTCCCTGACTACCTTATCTAAACTTTACTCTTTTCCTTACCTTTTTTATTTCTATCATATCACTTGTTATAATGATGACTCGTTTAATACTTGTTTACCTTTTTAACTGATTGTCCTCTCTCACTGGATGTCTGTGCCATGTGGGCAGGAACTTGGTCTGTCTAGTTTACTCCCAGACCCTAGGTCTTAGAATCACCTCTAGCTCACAGTAGGTGTTCAATAAACATTTGTTAGGTCAATGAACACAGAGTTAGACAGTTGGATGCGCTGAGGTCTTAGAATCACCTCCAGCTCACAGTAGGTGTTCAATGAACATTTGTTAGGTCAATGAACACAGAGTTAGACATTTAGATGTGCTGACATGAACTGGTGAAAGATCTGGGCTGGAGATAAAGACTTGGGGATTATTTAAAAAATAAACCTTAGGGCTTCCCTGGTGGCGCAGTGGTTAAGAATCTGCCTGCCAATGCAGGGGACACGGATTTGAACCCTGGTCTGGGAAGTTCCCACATGCTGTGGAGCAATGAAGCCCATGCGCCACAACTACTGAGCCTGCACTCTAGAGCCCACGAGCCACAACTACTGAAGCCCGTATGCCTAGAGCCTGTGCTCCGCAGCAAGAGAAGCCACCACAATGAGAAGCCCTGTGCACCGCAAGGAAGAGTAGCCCCTGCTCGCCACAATTAGAGAAAGCCCACATGCAGCAATGAAAACCCAACGCAGCCAAAAATAAATAAATTAATTTAAAAAAATCTTAATAAGCAAGGAATAGAAGGGAACTTCATTAACCTGTTAAAATAATCAACAAAAAAGTCTACAGCATGAAAAAAATAATGAAACATCAAAATAACCCTTTAAGAATGGAAAATAACAAGGGTGCCCACTACTACTTCTACACAACTCTGCTGGAGGTCCTAGCCAGCACAGTGAGGCAAAAAGAGAAACAATGTATCAAAAGAAAGAAATAGAAACATCATTATTTTGATTTACATTATTTACGTAGAAAATAAAAATAATCTATAAATTGTTAATTTAGAGTTTAGTGAGGTTG
Source organism: Kogia breviceps (assembly GCF_026419965.1). Taxonomy (NCBI): domain Eukaryota; kingdom Metazoa; phylum Chordata; class Mammalia; order Artiodactyla; family Physeteridae; genus Kogia; species Kogia breviceps. The sequence goes on from NC_081328.1 coordinate 10,715,454, forward strand.
CAGAATCAACATACAAAAACCAACTGCTAGGGCTTCCCTGGTGGCGCAGTGGTTGAGAATCCGCCTGCCGATGCAGGAGACACGGGTTCATGCCCTGGTCCGGGAAGATCCCACATGCCGCGGAGCAACTAAGCCCGTGAGCCATGGCCGCGGAGCCTGTGCTCCGCAACGGGAGAGGCCACAACAGTGAGAGGCCCGCATACTGCAAAAAAAAAAAAAAAAAAAAAAAAAAAACCAACTGCTTTTTTTTTTTTTTTTTTTTTTTTTTTTTTTGTGGCTTCTCCCGTTGCGGAGCACAGGCTCTGGATGCGCAGGATCAGCGGCCATGGCTCATGGGTCCAGCCGCTCCGCGGCATGTGGGATCTTGCCAGACCAGGGCACAAAGCCGTGTCTCCTGCATCAGCAGGCTGACTCTCAACCACTGTGCCACCAGGGAAGCCCCCAACTGCTTTTAAAATAATTTTTTACATACCAGAAAAATGCAGACTATCTCATTATTCTAAGCTTATTTCTGTACGTAAATGAAAACAACCATTCTGTCACTACAAAACTCACTGTGAACCCAGTGAATTAAAAAAGAAAACATCCTATAGACAGCCAAAGCATATTATCATGATACTTTAAAATACAAAAAAAGGACTTTCCTGGTAGCACAGTGGTTAAGAATCCACCTGCCAATGCAGGGCACACGGGTTCAAGCCCTAGTCCGGGAAGATCCCACATGCAGTGGAGCAACTAAGCCCATGAGCCACAACTACTGAAGCCTGTGCTCCACAACGAGAAAGGCCACTGCAATGAGAAGCTCACACACCACAAGGAAGAGTAGCCCGCGCTTACTGCAACTAGAGAAAGCCTGCGTGCAGCAACAAAGACCCAACACAGCCAAAAAAAAAGAAAAAAAAATCCTAAGACTATCCAGAGAAGAAAAAAAAGTAGGTCACTGAGGTCACTGACAATGGAATAAGAATCAACAGCAACACTGGATGCTAAAAGACAATGGACATGGGCTTCCCTGGTGGCTCAGTGGTTGGGAGTCCGCCTGCTGATGCAGGGGACGCGGGTTCGTGCCCCGGTCCGGGAAGATCCCACATGGCCGCGGAGCAGCTGGGCCCGTGAGCCATGGCCGCTGAGCCTGCGAGTCCGGAGCCTGTGCTCCGCAGTGGTGAGAGGCCCACGTACTGCAAAAATAAATAAATAAAATAAAAGACAATGGACCAATGCTTTCACATTTTTGAAGAAAAAATATTTGATCTTAAGCATAAAATTCTATACCCAGCTAAACTGGCACTTAATTATAGATGTTTAAAATAATGGCATTTTCAGCTGTTATTATAAGGACTTAGAATATTTTCCTCATGTATACTCATCAGAAGTTATCTGATAATATGCTCCAGCAAAAGAAGGGAGTAACAAAAAGTAATTAGACTTGATCTAGGATGCAGTAGACTGAGCCCTGGAGAGCAGCCAAGGGGAGTCCTAAGAAGACTTCTATGTACGAAGCATAGCCCAAAGCAACCAGCCCAGGTCAGAGGGTAACACAGAGACTTCTAGGAAGGAGAGTTCCAAGAGAAAGGGCTTGATAGGATAAGTGGTACAATAGCACTGGGGTGGGATAGGGAAGGGAAGGATATTAATTATAATCAAGATAGTGCAAGAAAAAAAAAAGTATAATTAGAAACACTAGGCCTCCAAAAAAGAAATCTGTGTAAGGAATGAATATAATCCATTATAGTATTTGACTCTCCTCTTCAACATTTACGAAGTCACAATAGTGTAAATACCATTTATTGCTATAACTAAATATAATTTAATGATTTAGGAGAATAAAAGATGGAAAGTAGCATGACAGTTAAATCCTTATCAGTTACAATAAGAATAAATATATAAGGTCTAAAATGGATAAATCAAGAAAAAGCATTATATCATTTAGAATAAATGGAGGTAACTACGAGAAGAAACTGCTAAAAGGGTTAAAAGGGATTGCCGGGGCTTCCCTGGTGGTGCAGTGGTTGAGACTCTGCCTGCTAATGCAGGGGACACGGGTTCGAGCCCTGGTCTGGGAAGATCCCACATGCCGCGTAGCAACTGGGCCCGTGAGCCACAACTGCTGAGCCTGGGCGTCTGCAGCCTGTGCTCTGCAACAAGAGAGGCCACGATAGTGAGAGGCCCGCGCACCGCGAGGAAGAATGGCCTCTGCTTGCCACAACTAGAGAAAGCCCTCGCACAGAAACGAAGACCCAACACAGCAAAAATAAATAAACTCCTACCTCCAACATCTTAAAAAAAAAAGGGGGGGGGGATTGCCTTTGGTAAGCAGGATTTAGGAATGGTGAAGGGCACACATGAGAAATATGTTTGTTTTTCACTATAATCCTTAATACACTGGTTATGAACTATGTGTATTTACTACTTTGATAAAACTAAAAATTTACTTAAATAGAAAGATTTTTGGTCCAGAAAGGAGGGATGGTGTCAGAAACAGATTTTTTTCTGGTAAAGCTAAGGAAGCTTTACAGCCCCCCTGGAAGGCTGGAATTTGTTTTAGGTGAGAGAGGAAACCATGGTGCTATCAAGCAGAATTTCTGATAACCTGCCTCAAGAGATCTCAGAGAAAGGGAACAATTTTCCAAGCATACAGTTATTTGTGGTTTATTTTCTCATTCTAAATAGACAATCATATTCAAACGCAATTAAAAAAATTTTTTCCCTAAAGAGAGTACTTCAAACGGGGTAAATTTTAGGCTTCACAAAACCTGGGTTAGCTCCAAGGAGTTGTTTCCCAAAGGAGTCCAGATTCACCTTTTTCTAAATGGTAGATTTATGTTTTTATGCAGATTCACTTTTTTTTTTTCTTCTGCACGTGGGCTTTCTCTAGTTGCAGCGAGGGGGCTACTCTTTGTTGTAGTGCGTGGGCTTCTTATTGTGGTGGCTTCTCTTGTTGCAGAGCACCAGCTCTAGGTGCGCGGGCTTCAGTAGTTGGGGCACGCGGGCTCAGTAGCTGTGGCTCCCGGGCTCTAGAGCACAGTCTCAGTCATTGCGGTGCATGGGCTTAGTTGCTCCGCGGCATGTGGGATCTTCCCGTACCGGGAAGATCCCGTGTCCCCTGCATCGGCAGGTGGACTCTCAACCACTACGCCACCAGGGAAGCCCTCCAGCTTTTTAAAAATTTATTTTTATTTATTTTTGGCTGCATTGGGTCTTTGTTGCTGCACGCAGGCTCTCTCTAGTTGTGGAGAGCAGGGGCTACTCTTCATTGCAGTGTGCAGGCTTCTCATTGCGGTGGCTTCTCTTGTTGCGGAGCATGGGCTCTAAGCGTGCGGGCTCGGTAGTTGTGGTGCATGGGTCGGTAGCTCTGCGGCATGTGGGATCTTCCCAGACCAGGGCTCGAACCCGTGTCCCCTGCATTGGCAGGCGGATTCTTAACCACTGCGCTACCAGGGAGGCCCTGCAGATTCACTCTTAATGTTTATTTGTTCCTTTTAATTCTTGTTTTAGGGGGAGAGTGAGGACAATTTTTTCAGTAATATTTGGAATCAAGAAACTGTATTAGAACCTGGTCCTCCTCTGGCTACCTTACCTGGAGCTCACAGAGACTGTCAGACCTTTGAGGATAGGAACAGAGCTGTGTTCTCTGTGTCTTCTACAGTTCAGGTGCAAAGTTAATGCAGGTTCAGTAAATATTTTTGAAGGAACAGGTACATTTGAGTGCCATTAGGTATCATTTTTCCTCTGCTCCGTCTCTTTATTAAGACTCTGTTATGCAAGGCAGAAAGCTGTGGGGATGAGGATGAGAAGAGGTAGAGCGGGGTAAGGTTGCTTTTTCCAAACCCTAGTTCCCACACTTAGACTTTACATAGTAGATGCCCTTCTGGATATTTTGTACCGTGTATATCAGATTTTGGTAATCTCAACTCACTTTACACATAGAGGTTATTAACGATGTTTAAACATTTTGTGCTATGAGATGCAGAACATTTTACTTATTTCAAGAATCTTTTTGTGCAACTTTCTGTAAAGTGAATTACCAGCATATCTGAAGTCTATTTTGGGGGTGTGCTTAAAATGGGGCACACCAGTACTAAGTTCGGCTTTAACAATGACTAATTCGCACACCATGTGTGGAGCGTTAGATAGCTGTTGGGCGCTCGCCAACAACTAGGCATCTACCACTTCTTTTGGCCCCTTCACTCTCAAACCACCTGCTTCGCCCCGGAGGTGCTGTCTTGACTCTCCGCGACCTCTTTGTCATGGCGTCCGCGGGGCGTCTCCCGCCGAGGCCCCGGCACCCGGCCAGGCGGCGACCTTCCCAAGATGGCGGCGTCAGGGGCCACTGAGCGGAGGGGGCGGGGTTCCGCCTCCGGAGGCGGGGCAGGGAGCCAGAGGGGTCGGCCTAGCGGGAGGGCAGCTTCCGAAGTGGGCAGCCCCAGCGCGCCTGCGTGGAGCGACCCTGCGCGCTGTGAGGCAGTGGCGGGGGAAGGCACCGGTGGGGCCGACTGGCGGGTTGAAGGAGGGAAGCGGGCGAGCGAAGTCCCAGTGCGCGCCGCGGCGGCACGGGTACCCTCCCCTTCCGGGCGTGAGGCGCTGTGAGGAAAGCTGAAGCGAGCGGACTCGCACCGGCAGCGAGACGCCGCTACCGCCGCCCCAGCCCAGCCTCCCTCGGCTTCGGCGCTCCCGTTGTGGGGGCCCGGGTTCCTCAGCACACCCAGCTCCAGCAGCCCCAGAGCCTGTCCCCAGTCCTTCGGAAGCCCCGGCGCCAGCCCGGGCCCTTGGCGGGGAGGATGACGGAGCTGCAGTCGGCACTGCTACTGCGAAGACAGCTGGCAGGTGAGCGGGCGGGCAGAGGGCGCCGGCCCGGGCCGCGATCGCGGCGAGCAGCCTGCTCCTCCTCTCAACCTCCTGGGTGCTCCCGGGCGGGCGGCCGAACGGGCGAGGGGAAGCGGCAGCCCCCGTCGAGGCCGGGCGCGGGCCTGCGAGGTTGGGGATCCCGGGCGCCAGTCCCGGCCGGGCCCATCACTTCTTTCCCTGCTTTCTTAGGGCATTAGGGGCGGGGACGCGCCCCAGCCTCGGCCCCGGGACCGCGCCTGCCGCCCTGGGGGAAGGAGGAGAGGTTGCCCCCTCCCCCACTGTTCGGTGGGACGTTGCGGGGGAGGGGCTGTAGGTCCCCAGCCCCGGCGGACCCTCCCTGGAGGGGCGGGTCCGGGCTCAGGTGCGGCAGAGGCCGCCGGATCCCCGAGGCAGGAAGAGCGTCTGGGCCGGCCCGGCTGCGCGTCCTGGGCTCGGCTGTCGGGGCCGCGGGCGGCCAGCCGGGGGCAGGGTGGGCGAGAGGAACTGGCCCCCGGGCGGATAGGTGAGGCGCGCCAAACTTCTGCCCAGGCAGCACCGGGTCCGCGGAGTTGTGGCGGACAACAAAAGCCCCGGCCTCCGCGGCCTTGTCGCGGGCGCGCGGGGTCTGAGAACCCTGCGGGGCGCGGAACGCCGCCTCGCCTGCCTCCGCCTGGCACGGGCTCCGGCTGCGCCGCCCGGCTGGGGGAGGGTAGGAGCGGGCCGAGCCGAGAGCCGCTCGCTGGCCGGCTCGGGGCTTTGTGCTCCGAGCGACTTCAGCTCCTGAGCAGGCCTGCGGGTCCCCGGGGCTGAGGCCCGTGGGCTCTGGCTTGGGGCGGTGGCCGGTCTGCCTCCCCAGAGGTGCCTGCGTCCCCCCTCCCCCATTGTCCCGGCCTCCGGCCGTTTGCGGCTTCCAGGTTGACTTTTTAGGGGGTTGGCTCCGACTCTGCTAGGACTGTGTGAGCGGAGCATGCGCAGTGGGGACGGGGACGTACGTGTGCGGAGTGGAAGGGGGGAGGCGGGTCGGTGGCTTCACAATGCCGCCCCACGTGCTGCCAGATTTAAAGAGAAATGAACCAGCAGTTACCACTGCTGCCCAACGCCCAGCCTTGTGTCCTTCTCAGTTCTGACGGATCTTCACCTCCCAACTCAACAGCCAGCGGCCCTGAGCCCTCGGCAGAACCCAGAGGCTGGAATGAAGACATCTGTTTTTGAAATAGGTTTACTGAGACTTAGGTTGAGGTGTTAGTTAAATCACCTTTATGGCTTCTTAAGGAAAAGGTTGTCAGGGGCTGTTACAGGTTGTATAATTAGGTTTATTATTAGAGCGTGAGCAAGCAGGTTTGGACAAGTACTAAAGTTCTAAATCCTAAGGGGGAGTGACGGAGTGAATGGAGAATTTCTAGTGATATCTGTGTCCATCGCAAATGTATTGGGCAAGCAGTGAAAGAATAACTATTGCATCTTATATTTGCAAACACACGTTACTCTTCTGTGTATTTTTCTGGTTTGTTTTGTTTTGGAGGAAGGAATTAAGATGTTCTTTTTTCTCCCTAAGAATAATCAGAATAAGTTTTAATTGTGTGGTGGACTGTTAAACAGTATTAAAATACTAAATCAGTATTAAAACAGTACTCAACTCTTTCGTAATGGGAAAGATACATATTTTAAAGTGTAGAAGAAGTTAAGCAGTTACTAAGAAAGTAAAGTATGACTAATAACAGTGTTATCAGTAGTAGTATTTCAGAATTCTTTACAACCTGTTTGTGAACAGGCTGTAAATTTTGATAGCCACTTGGTTCAGTTTTGCACTCTTTTACAAGATTAATCCCAAATATTGATAAGACATTTCCCAAAGCTCTTTCTTAATGGTTGACTTTTTGATAAGGCACACCAAGATATGCTTTAAGTTTGGAGGACAGAATGATTTAGTTTGTAATATTTCACGCTTCATTATAAAGTTACTTAGCTGCTGATTAATTTTCTTGTCTTTTTGATCAGACACAATGGACTGTTGTTAATATTTTCTTAAATTTTTGAAGGTTATTTATTAACATGCTCAAAATGTATAAAACAGGCCAAGGCCAGTGTTTTAAGGAAAATGTGAAAATATCAAGTTTATTGGGAAGACTTGATAAAGCTACATACTGAAATAAAGGCCCTGTTGTATTTTAGTCGTTAGTAGTACATTGTTTGAGCGTTTTGGTTTTTCAAATATCATTTGAAAACAGGAAAGAATGGTAAGTTGTAATCTCTTGAAATAATTTAGAGTGAACTTTTGGAAGGCTTAATAATAAATGCTTTGAAAATCTTGAAATGTATTGAACTGAGTAGACACACAAATGTAAGCCATTCTAGCTGCTAGAATTTCAGAAACTTAACAACAGTGGTTAACAATAGTAAAATTTATTGAACCCCTAGTCTGCCAGTCCTGAAGGATTTTACTTCATTACTTGAGGGGAGAATTTATTGTGTGTGTGTTGTGTTTTGTTGGTAACTGTAATGAAGAACCTGGTTACTTTCTGAGTGAAGCAGAATGGTTCCTTGGGTTGCAGAGTTTCTCAGCCTCAGCACCACTGATACTTTGGGCTGATTATTGTTGTAAAGGCCTATACTATGCATAATAGAAGTTTAGCAGCATTCTTGGCCCCTACCCACCAGATGCCAGTAGTACACCTCCTCAGTGGTGACAACCAAAAATGTCTCTGTTGCCAGATGTCCCCTGAGGGACGTAGTCATCCGAGGTTGAAAACTCTGGTTTAAGGTGTTATAGTTAAGACCATAATGGCCATTGTGAAGCAAGTAAGAACACCTAACAGATTCATGAAATCAGATAGGTTGTGTATTTCTTTGTGGGTATTATTAGACTATGACTTACTCCTTTGCAAATTCAACAGTCACAGTTCAGTTTTTGCAGTGCATAATGCTAAACACTAAGAAATCCCACAGCACAAGAGATGATGTATTTATTTATTTGAAAAGGTGTTGTAAGCAGTGGTTAAAAATACAAAGAGTGTAAAAAAAGGTTTAGTCTTTCTTTCCATCCCGACCCAGGCTGCTTTTCTTGGAAGCAGCCATCATCGATAATTTCTTGTGTGCCTTCTTATACTCGATATGTTTATATAGCTATATATGTTTATATATATGTTTATATGGGCTAACGTTTACTGAGGACTAGCATAGCATCTATCAAGCATTTCGCTGAGAGCTTTACATATATTATCTAATTTAGTCCTCCTAATAAGGAAATTGAGGCCAAGAGAGTATCAATAACTTGCCCAAGGTCACACAGGTAGTAAGTGGTGCTGCTAGATTAATATTCAGGACCTTCTTATTAGAGACTTCGTTGTTTTTAATGGGCTATATTGTCTTCTAGGGAGCAACAGTTTAACACAATTGTGAAATATGGTTTTATAAATTTAAATATTCGAGCTTAATTTATCCAGTAACTACCAAAATGATTGGGGAAATGATCTCATCTTAATAAATTTTATGTACAAAATAATGCACATTAAAATCTAAGTGATATTCTTAAGGTAATCATAAAAAGATGTTTTAGCCATTGTCACTTTACGACCAACATTCTGCAAAATGTCATAGATTGAAAGTAGCGCTAAGCTTTTTTGTGTTAACAGTTAACTCTGAGAAAATAAATTGGACTAATTGGACTTATTCCCTACTCTAACCATACTAACTTATACTTTATGACAAGCATTTATAAAGAATACAAGGTTTTTATTTTTTTTAAGATCACTTGAGTTTTTTAAAAATTGACAACACAGTAGTTGCTTTCTCATAGGTACCTGTCATCCCAGAACTAGCAAGAAGAATCTCTTAAGCAGTAACAGTAAAATAATTGAACTCCTTTTACTGTAGAAATTTTGATTGCATATTTTAAAGTAATCTGCAACATTCCCAAATCTTTGTCTCCTTGTCTACCCATGTAAGTAGGTTGTGATGAGTTAGTTATGTGTGTTTCTCAGATTTGTGCAATAAAATCACTTGGGAGTATGTTAAAAATACAGATTCCTGGCTTCACCTTCACAGAGTATTAGTCTACATGTCCAGATGGGGCCAAAGAAAGCCCAATTTTTAATATTTCTCATTGGCCTTTTTAGAATGTATTGGCATTCTGACATAAAATTCCATTAATAATCTTAAAGTAGCAGAAGTAGAGTAACTGATTATTGACAGGGATACCCTAGTGGTAGAAGATTCTAGGTGATGAGCAGAATATTAATATTTGTATATTAATAGTTGTTTACCCACATATTTAGAAATGGAAGAAAAGTATAAAAGTAAGTTTATATTTCATCAAACTACTAATTGTTTAATAGAGTTTGGGAATTTTTATATCCAGAAATCATTACACTGTTATAGAAATAATGCAGCTACTATATGCTGTCAGGAAAAAAGTATAAATGAAACAGACATTGTGGTTGAGGGAGGGGTGTTGGATGGTTTGTAATCCCTGTAATGGAGGGAGCATCAAGGAATTATGCATCTGATGTTATGTTACAGAATCTTATTTCAAAATATGTACATATATTGAATCATGTATACCTTAAACACACACAATGTTATATGTCAATTTTATCTCGGTAAAGCTGGGAAGAAAGTCTTTAATTTTTTAGTGAGTAAGTGAATTTTCTTAACATTAGGGAGTAAATGTTTTAAGTTGTAATTTTGTGTTACTCTGAATATTTTTGATATGTAATGAAATTTAGTTTATAAGTAATGGTAGTTTAATTTTGTATAAAGTCAGAATGAAATGTACTTGTCTTTTGTAATGGAAGACGTCACTTTCTCAAGTACTGCTTAATATATTAAAATGCTGAAGTAAACTCTAATTTGTACATATTAGTATAATCTGTACTTACTGTAAAGTAGTGCCCAAGTATATGGTTTTATCATATAGTTTATGAGTTAATACACGTTATATTTGGTGATATGTGTGCATATAAATGTGACATTAGATGCCTTCATTATTAATAGAGTGATATCGAGTGAGGAAAATCTGAAAATCCATTCACTACTACTATATTATTGTTGCTTTTTGACTTTCCAGGTGAAGAGTATTTTTATATATCAAGAAGACTTTCAATCCCTGGGTTATTTGATCTTGTTTAGTGCAAGTTTCTTTGAGGAGGTCATGCTAATTTATTGTAATTGTAGTGTGGATGTGCTCTTCCTTCAAGCAAGTAAAATGCTAAGCATTCTTTTATTTTAATGGACTCACTTCAATTTAGGATGAAGGATTTTGCATTTCTAAATTATTGAGAAATATTTTTGTTAGAATTTAAAACACTAGATGACCTGCAGAAGTCTGTTTAATGCCATCCTTGACTGGTTTATGGGAAATAACTTTTCAGAGAGGAAAGCATAGTATATGCTTATGGAACCAGTCTGGCCAAGTAAACATAGTATAGTTATATTTGGTTGAAGGCATTTCAGCCACAGAAAAGTACAAATTTAAAAAAGCAAATATTTTGCAAATTTTGGGAACGAACATGAATTATTGGTATGAACAGATAAATGAGGGAATAAGAATAAAATGCGTCTTTAGGAAATAAGATATATACATGTTAAAATAGAGAATTAAAAATTTTTTCCCTAGTGCAAGATAGTATTAGGCTAATTCAAGTAAATCAGAAATTTTTTTTTTTTGGCTGTGCCATGTGGCTTGCGGGATCTTACTTCCCTGAGCCAGGGATTGAACCTGCGCCCTCGCAGTGAAAGTGTGGATACTAACCACTGGACAGCCAGAGAATTCCCTAAATCAGAAATTTTTATCAATGCTGTTCCATTGATTCTGGCCCTCAAAGAAACAACTAGGAAAAAATTCTGTAGTTTATTGCAGTTGATGTAGAGATGTGTACTTCTCTTTATGATGTTAAGTTCTCGAAAATTTTTGAAAAGTTAATTTTTGTAAGTGGAAATGTTTACCTTTTTTTGATGTTCTATATTAATGTCTAATAACTTAGAAAAACTGCTACTCTTCCTTCTCTGCTTTTCTTCTCCTTTCTTGTCCATTGGTTAGGGATCTGTTAAAAATATAAACAACAAAACCTAAAAATGTCCTTTATATTAGAAGACATTGATTTGCTTTTGAATGTGCTTACACTTTAATTGTATTATCAATTTCTTATATAAGGTGTATTTTAATTAGAGTTTCTATTTCAAGACAAAGTAGTTCTAGGCAAAGTAGACATGGCGCCAAAAGCATGATCAATAAAAGGAAATATTGGTAAACTGGACATCATCAAAATAAAAAACTTGTTTGTGAAAGGCAAATGAAAAGACAAGCTGCAAACTGGAAGAACAAAATTGTAAACTACCTGACAAAAGACTGATCTAGAAAATATAAAGAACTCTTCAAAACTCAACAGTAAAAGAAAATAGCCTGCTTAGAAAATGAGCAAAAGACATGAATGACATTTCAGATGGCAAATAAGCAAATAAAAAGTTGTTCAACACCATTAAACACCAAGGAAATGAAAATTGAAACCACAGTAAGATATCACCACATACCTATATAGAATAGTTAACTTAAAAGAGATTAACACCAAATGCTGGCCAGGGGAGGCAGAAAAACTTCATCTCTCATACATTGCTGGTAGGAATGTAAAATGGTACAGCCAGTGTGGAAGCAGTTTGCAGTTTCTTGTTAAACTAAATACACACTTACCATACAACCCATCAAGTACACATTTGGGCATTTATTTTAGAGAAATGAAAACTTATATCCTCATAAAAACTTACATGCAAATGTTCATAGTAGCTTTATTAGTAATAACTGCAAACTGGAAACAACCCAGATGTCCTTCAATGGGTGAGTAAACTGGTACATCCATACCATGGAATATACTACTCAGCAATAAAAAGAAACATACCATTGATACACAAAACAACTTAGATGATGTCAAGGGAATTATGCTGAATGAAAAGTTAATCTCAAAATGTTGCATATTCTATGATTCTATTTATATAAAATTCTTTTTTCTGTGTGGTAAAAAACATAAAATCAACCATCTTAACCATTAAGTGTATGGTTCAGTAGTGTTAAGTATATTCACATTGTTGTGAAACAAATCTCCAACTCTTTCATCTTGAAAAACTGAAACTCTGTACCCATTAAACAACTCTCCCTTTCCCCCTTGACCTAGCTGCTGCTAACAACTGTTTTACTGTTTCTCTGCATTTGATTCATATAAGTAAATTCATACAGTATTTGTCTTTTTGTGACTGGCTCATTAGTGTAACTTACGTTGTAGCATATGACAGGATTTCCTTCCTTTTAAGGCTGAGTAATACTCCATTGTCTGTATATACCACATTTTGTTAATCCATTCATCTGTAGATGCATTTGGGTTGCTTTCACCTGTTAGCTATTGTGATTATTGCTGCTATGAACATGGATGTGCAGATATCTCTTCAAAATCCTGCTTTCAATTCTTTTGAATATATACACAGAAGTGGGATTGCTGGGTCATATGGTAGTTCTGTTTTTTAAAAATAAACGTTATTTTTAGAGCCGTTTTATTTTTTATTTTATTATTTTATTTTATTTTATTTTTTGGCCACGTGGCATGGCTTGTGGGATCTTAGTTCCTTGACCAGGGATTGAACCTGGGCCCCAGCAGTGAAAGCGCCAAGTCCTCACCATTGGACCACCTGGGAATTCCCTTTAGAGCAGTTTTAAATTCACAGCAAAATTGAGTGAAAGATAGAGATTTCCCATAGTACCCCCTGCGCCCACACAAGCTTAGCTTCCCCTAATATCAACATCCTCCACCAGAGTAGTGCATCTGTATTGAGAAGTTTTATTTTTAATGTTTTTGAGCGACCTCCATACTGTTTTCCATAGCAGTAGCACCATTTTACAATCCCACCAACAGTGTACAGGGTTCCAATTTCTCCACTTGTTCTCCAACACTTGTTTTTTTAATTGTAGCCATCCTGATTGATGTGAGGTGATATGGTTTTGACTTGCATTTCTCTGATTATTACTGACATTAAGCAACTTTTCCCATCTTCGTTGGCCTTGGTAGATCACCTTTGGCAAAATGTTGATTCAAGTCCTTTACCCGTTTTTAAAATCAGGTTATTTGATTTTTTGTTGTTAAGTTGTATACGTTCTTTATATACTATGGATATTAACCTTTTATCTGATACATAATTTGCAAATATTTTCTCCCTTTCCATAGGTTGCCTTTTAACTCTGATTATGTCCTTTGCATAAAAGTTTTTAAGTTTGATGTAGTTCCAGGTGTCTATTTTTGCTTTTGTTGCCTGTGCTTTTGGTGTCACATCCAAGAAATCAGTGCTAAGTCCAATATCACAAAGCTTCTCTAGTAGTTTTATAGTTTAGGTCTCACGTTAGGTCTTTAATCCGTTGCGGGTAAATTTTTGTATGTCGTGTAAGATAAGGGTTCAACTTCATTCTATATGAATATTCAGTTTTCCCAACACCATTTGTTGAAGAGACTTCCTTTTCCCCATTGAACGGTCTTAACACCCTTACAAAGTTCTTGAAATGACAAAGTTGTAGAGATGAAGAATAGATTAGTGGTTTTTAGGGATTAAGGATGGTAATAGTGTGTTGCTATAAGGCGGCTGCATAAAGGATCTTTGTGGTTATGGAACAGTTTCTATCTTGTAGTGGTTATGCAAATCTGCAAATGTGATAAAATTTCATAGAGCTATACACACACACAAGAGTGACACAATAAGAATAAAGTGTGTGGATTGTACCAATGTCAATTTCTTGGGTTCGCCATTATATGATAGTGATACAGGATCTTAGCATTGAGAGAAATGGGGTAAAGGGTATAGGAGATCTTTCTGTTCTATTTTTTCCATTGCCCTATAAATCTGTGTATTAAAATAAAAAATTTTAAAAAGTCACTTGTAACCAGAGCATTTTTATCAGTCTGTTTTCATGTAGAGAACCCCTTTTTAAACTTACTATTCATAGTTACAAACATAGCAACATAATTGCCATAACAACACTTTCAAGGAATAGAAAGTTGGAATTGAGAAATCTGTAGTTTGAGGAAGAAATTCCATCTTAATTTTAAATAATCCTCCTTTAAACTTCTTGTGTTGTCGTTTGGAAAATGGAAGAGAGGATCAGTATAAAAGCTCATTTATTGAGCTCTTCAGTTGCATTGAGAAATGCTGGGGGAATGCAAATATAATTGATATGGTATTCCTGCCTTGAGGTGCTACATTTTGTAGGCGTTGATGGACATGTAAACAAAGTTATAATGCAACATAAGTACATATTGCAGTATAAGTACAATGCAGTATAAGTGTGAAACATACATGTGGAAGGAGCAGAAGGAAGGAGTGATTAATTATGGCAGAGTACAGTGAAGTCAGGGAAGGCTTCATAGGAAAAGGACTATATTTTGGATACAGCAGAATCAAGATGTCAGTTCTTTTAAGAGCATTAACTTATATATTAAAAAAAACTTTGCATTTAGCAGTGTAGAAAAAACAGTAATTAGAATTACTTAGCATGACAAGTCTAAAGTTGACAGATTTAAAACAAATAGGTATTTATGAAAGACAAATAACCCTGTTGAAGATTTCCAAGAAAGTAGTCTGGGCACAACTTTCAAGGGATGGCAGTAATTTGTAATTAAAGGAATTTTGTAAAGAACTTAAGCCTGCTTACTTCACTAACATAAAAGAGGGAAGAGGGCAGGAAGAGGAAACAGGTTACTCTTCATGATCCTAGGCTTACCATATGTGGTCACATTCAGTTCTTACAGCAAATGTTTGGAGTAAATATTATCACCTTTTTGAGATAAGGAAATTAAGGTTTATATTATATCCGGTATTTGGCCAAGCTAACCCTGATGGAGCTGGCTGGCAGAAATACATCTGTCTGCTGATGAAACCCAAGCCCTTTCCGTATCAGTAGTTTCTTCAACATTTGTGGGCTTCTTAGACTCCTTTGAGAATTTAGTAAGCATTAAAGACCTTCTGAGAAAAATGCCTACAATTTTGGGTATAATTTTGGAGGTTTTTCTGATCTCGAGTGAAGCTCATTTATGCACATATAATACTGTCTCTTACATCATTCAGCAAATTTGATGCCTATTTTGTATAGTACATAGGGATGCCAAATGAATAAGTTATTCTTGTATTCTAGGAACTTGTAGTCTGTAGAAAATCCTCAGAGGGCTGCTTTAAAATACTGTATCAGAGAAAGTCAGGGAAAGCTTGCTTCTACCTGGAGGGCTTTTGAGGAGTTGGTGGCATTTGTGCTTGACTTTTAAAGGATATGTAAAATTTGATCACATAAAATAGGAAAGTATTTAAGGCTGAGGGGAAAGAACAAGCAAGACAGAAAGCTTGTTCTGAAAACAATTCAATGTGGTTGGAGTATATGATAAACTGAACTAGTGGGAAAATAATATTTGGAAAGGTTGGTTTTATTTGTGGAATACCATAAAGGTACTGAAGAATAGAGTCACTGAGGAGGGGGGAAGTGATGTGATCCAAAGTATGTGGGACCAGTGCTTCTCATTATCTGTGGTGAAAGACCAATTAAAACAAATTTCCCAGGGACTTCCCTGGTGGTCCAGTGGCTAAGACTCCATGCTCCCAATGTAGGGGGCTTGGGTTCGATTCCCTGGTCAGGGAACTGGATCCCACATGCAATAACTAAGGGTTTGAATGCCGCAACTAAAAGATCCCACGTGCGGCAACGAAGAGCCGACACAGTCAAATAAATAAATATTTTTAAAAATGTTCAATTCATTATATAATATTTTAAAAAGCAATAAAAATGAATTAGAAAAATGAAATAAAGACAGATTCGAGCCCATATTTATAATATTAGGTTCATTATATAAAGTGACTATCAAATTGCTATCTGAGTTTCGAAATGCTTCCTTTGGCTGGTGGTCATGGACCATTAACAGTTTGGTGGATTGGCACCGGTTAAGGGACCACACTTCAGCATTGCTTTGGGCAGAGTGGAGAATGATATTAGACTACAGTCTCTCCCTAAGGACAGAGATTTTTGTTTTTGTTTATTAACTGACATATCACAGATGCCTAGAAGGGTGACTGAAACAGCAAGCAACCAGTAAATACTTATTGAATGGATTAAATTTACCATTCTAGATCCTCCCCCCACAGGATTTAAGCGCATGTGAACTGAACCTTTTAAGGTAGAAAGTGAAACAATTAGAATACTTCCATTCAGTAAACATTTAATTCCTTCTATATGCCAGGCCCTGGGGATACAAAGGTTCATGATACAATTCCTGGCTTCCCCTTCTAGTGGGGAACATAGACTTTTATAAATAAATATTGGTTGATAATTAGAATATATATACTTCGCCGCAGTAGTGTAGACATTCTTGCCCTTATACCACACCCCTCTTCACTTATTTACAGTATAGCTGACCAAATGATACTTGTTGGGCACGTTCAGTGTCTCAGCAAGGTCCTTATTTT
Organism: Kogia breviceps; assembly: GCF_026419965.1. Taxonomy (NCBI): domain Eukaryota; kingdom Metazoa; phylum Chordata; class Mammalia; order Artiodactyla; family Physeteridae; genus Kogia; species Kogia breviceps. The sequence goes on from NC_081328.1 coordinate 10,731,753, forward strand.
TCTCTCAAAGCAGTTTCTCTAATGGACAACTTTATCTTCTATGACTAGTTTTTCTACCTCTTTGTAAATTACCTCAAAAATTAGGGCTTCCCTGGTGGCGCAGTGGTTGAGAGTCCGCCTGCCAATGCAGGGGACACGGGTTCGTGCCCCGGTCTGGGAGGATCCCACATGCCGCGGAGCGGCTGGGCCCGTGAGCCGTGGCGGCTGAGCCTGCGCGTCCGGAGCCTGTGCTCCGCAACGGGAGAGGCCACAACAGTGAGAGGCCCGCGTACCGCAAAAAAAAAAAAAAAAAAAAAAAAAAAAAATTAAAGGTTTTCTCCCCCCACCTTTTAAAGCTTTTTTAACCTAAAAAAAAAAAATTATTTATTTTTGGCTGCATCGGGTCTTCATTGCTGCGCATGGGCTTTTCTCTAGCTGTAGTGAGCGGGGGCTACTCTTCTTTGTGGTACGTGGGCTTCTTACTGCGGCGGCTTCTCGTTGCGGAGCATGGGCTCTAGGCGTGTGGGCTTCAGTAGTTGGGGCTCGTGGGCTCTAGAGCGCAGGCTCGGTAGTTGTGGCGCATGGGCTTAGTTGCTCCACGGCAGGTGGGATCCTTCCGGACCAGGGTTAGAACCCGTGTCCCCTGCGTTGGCAGGCAGATTCTTAACCACTGCACCACCAGGGAAGTCCCTTTTTTTTCTTTTTTTAAAAAAATATCTTCAAAGTTCCTTTCCAGTCCTCAACCTTAGCTATCTTAGGTTTCCTACCAAGGTGGTTAACCACATTTTTCAGAGGAGGAAACTAAGTTTGGCTTATTCACAATAGCAGAACCAAGACAGCTAGATTTCATTACTCTCTGAGCCTGTTCTTTAACAGTATTTAAATTAGGTCTATATAGAGACTGTAAAAATGTGTTGATCCAATTATTCCTTTCCTGCTTGGGTCCTAGGGTGTCTGTGGGGTCATATGTTCTTTGATTTTCTTATGTGTGGTTTTATTTTTGATTTTCTTATGTTTTTGAGGGTGAGTTAAATGTTCTTAAAATAGATGTCAGGTAACCTAAATCAAGGTATTCTAAAGGAAAATGGAATGTGTATGTTTTAAAATACAACTTTCCTAATTACAAATGAACATGTTTACTGTAGATTTGAAAAGATAAAACAGGATACAAACATCAGCCATCCTTTTGTAGCTTTTTTTTTTTTTTTCGCGGTACGACAGGGAAAAAAAAGGGCCTCTCACTGTTGTGGCCTCTCCTGTTGCGGAGCACAGGCTCTGGACGCACAGGCTCAGTGGCCATGGCTCACGGGCCTAGCCGCTCTGCGGCATGTGGGATCTTCCCAGACTGGGGTACGAACCCGTGTCCCCTGCATCGGCAGGCGGACTCTCAACCACTGCGCCACCGGGGAAGCCCCCTTTGTAGCTTCTTAATATTTGATTATTTTTTTCATTGCATTTTGCCTTTTTTGTAAATTGAAATTCTGAAAGGAAGAACCCTTTTTTTTTGATGTGGACCACTTTTAAAGTCTTTATTGAATTTATTACAATATATATTTTTAAGCTTTTAAAACTTATTTTTTTGGCTGCGTTGGGTCTGTTGCTGTCTGTGGGCGTTCTCTAGTTGTGGCGCGCAGGCTTCTCACTGCGGTGGCTTCTCTTGTTGCGGAGCACGGGCTCTAGGCATGTGGCCTCAGTAGTTGTGGCTCGCGGGCTCTAGAGCCACAGGCTCAGTAGTTGTGGTGCACGGGCTTAGTTGCTCCACGGCATGTGGGATCTTCCTGGACCAGGGCTTGAACCTGTATCCCTTGCATTGGCAGGCGGATTCTTAAACACTGTGCCACCAGGGAAGCCCTTAAACTCGATTTTAAACTCAGGTCATCTTATTACCAAAACTACTGCTTTTTATACAATAGTACACTGTTAAATTCTGAAAACTTTGTGACTTTTGGAAGGGGAACTACTATTGCTTGTGGCCTCACCTGATATTTTGAGTTTGTCTATTTCTCATCTTCTACGCCGTAGGATTCTAAAACTAAAATATCTGTCTATTTCAAGGCTTATGTAGAGAGGGGTGTTACTCTGAGACTTCCCTTAATACTATTTTACCTAGTAGGATAATATTTATTTTTTGTATTTAGTAGTGCATAGCGTGGTTTATATTGTCATCTTTAGCAGTCTAGGACTTTGGACTGTGCGTTATTCAAACTATTGTGGACCTCTGTGGTGTGGTAATTCCCCAGGGAAATACTGTATCTTCAGTGTCTCTTCTGGTTGTTTTTACATCTCTCCCTTAGGATTATACCTTTGCTGCAACTTCTGCCCTTAGCATTTGCCTGGTGGAAAAAGAACAAAACTGTCATTAACCAGTTTGGTTTATATTTACCTCTTGCAGGTGCAGCAGTGTCACGGTGAGGGTGCTGTGCTTCCCGCTGCCCTCTTCAGGGTCTAAGGCATATGGTATGGCTGTTTGGGGAAGCAGTGCCACTGTGATAGGCCTGCCTTTTTTCTTTAAATAAACTTTTAAGTTTAGAAAAGTTTTAGATTTACAGAAAAATTCTGAAGATAGTAGAATTCCTATATTCCCTGCACCCAGTTTCCCCATTATTGTACTAACATCATACATTAGTATGGTTCATTTGTCACAATTAATGAATCAATTTTTTTTTCTTGAATTTTTTTAAACTTATTTTTGGCTGCATTGGGCCTTTGTTGTTGTGCGTGGGCTTTCTCTAATTGCGGCGAGTGGGAGCTACTCTTCATTGCAGTGTGCGGGCTTCTCATTGTGGTGGCTTCTCGTTGCAGAGCATAGGCTCTAGGCGCACAGGCTTCAGTAGTTGCAGCACGCCGACTCAGTAGTTGTGGCTTGCGGGCTCTAGAGAGCGCAGTCTCAGTGGTGGTGGCACACGGACTTAGTTGCTTTGTGGCATATGGGATCTTCCTGGACCAGGGCTTGAACCCGTGTCCCCTGCATTGGCATGTGCCAATTGGCATGTGCCACTGTGCCACCAGGGAAGTCCCGATAGATTATTATTAACTAAAGTCCATACTTTATTCAGATTTCCTTATTGATTGATTGATTGATTGATTGATTGGCTGTGCCACATGGCATGTGGAATCTTAGTTCCCCGACCAGGGATCGAACCCACACCCCTTGCAGTGGAAGCTCGGAGTCTTAACCACTGGACCGCCAGGGAAGTCCCATATTTCCATAGTTTTTACCTAATGTTCATTTTTCTGTTCTAGGTGCCCACTCGGGATATCACATTGCATTTAGTTGTCCTAAGTCTTGTCTGTTCTTGGAGAATTTCTCAAGAGTTTCCTTGTTTTTTGTGTCTTAAAATTTTGGGGAATACCTCTCAGGTATTTTGTAGGATGTCTCTCAAATTGGGGTTGTCTAATGTTTTTCTCTTGATTAGACTGGGGTTTTCAGAAAGAATACCACAGAGGTGAAGTGCCCTTCTTATCACATGCCAGTGGATAACCATACAACAACACTGGTGATGTGAACCTTGATCCTTTGGTTAAGGCAGTGGTGATCAGGTTTCTCCACTGTAAAGTTACTGTTTTTCTCTTCTCCTACCCTTACCTTTGTAAGCTACTCAGTTAAGAATTCCAGCCCATACTCTTGTGGGAAGGAGGGACTAGGCCCCACCTACTGAAGGGGACACTACCTACATCATTTGGAATTCATCTGTAAGGAAGACTTATCACTTCCCCCATTTATTTGTTAATTCAATCATTTACTCTGTATGGGCTTATATATTTTATATTTTGGGGATTAAAATCTGTATTAGGCAGGATTCTGCAGAGAAACAAAACGAATAGGATGGATATACAGATATATCTATTATATGTCATGTGATTGTAGGGGCTGGCTAGTCTAAATTCTTCAGGGTAGCCTGGCATCCTAGAGACGAGTCAGTGTTGTAGTACAACTCCTAAGGCAGTGTGCTGGCAGAATTTCCTCTTGGGGGTGGGGTCAGTCTTTTTAAAAATTAAGGCCCTCAACTAATTGAATGAGGCCCACTCACATTATGGAGCGTGATCTGCTTTACTGAAAGTCTGCTGATTTAAATTGTAATCTCATTAAAAAATCCCTTCACAGAAACATCTGGAGTAATGTTTGACGACATATCTGGGTACTGTGGCCCAGCAAAGTTGACATAAATTAATCATCATATATTTATTTTGTTCCTTATGTCATTCATTTTGTCCTGAAATTGTTTCAGCTTTGGTTATTGAGAGTCAAGTTGGCTCTGACGTTGCTTTGACATGCAGTCAACCTTTTAGTTTTTAAGCACTTCCTTATTTTCTGATGACTACAGGATGTGTCAGACCTATCTTGTATTTTCTTTCTCAGCCCTGGAGTCAGCTGTTTCTCCAAGAATAGTATCTAGAAACCAAGATCTGAGCCTTGAAAGTGCTCGTTGCTACTGGAGTGTCATTACCTTATAGGACAGCAGTAGGCAATATGTGTATTTTAACTTAGGTATATACAAATCTATAATGTTTCTGTATATCCATTTGTATATGTATTAAGCTACCTCTAGATTCATACTGATGTTTCTGACTCTAATCAAGTAGCAGAATGTTCATTCTAGTCTTCCCTTCTTGTTTTCTTGTAACTTCCCTCTCTGACAGTGAGAAACCTGGCCCCTACCAGTTGTGTTTAAAAGCAGTTTTAGAATTTTTAACTCATACCCTGGTGGGAAACAAGTTTACAACTAGAATACAGTGTTTATATACAGTTCTTTGTCCTTATCTTTTCAGTTTACAAATATTGATTTCTAACCTTACTTAAGTCAGCCTCCCTCCCCCCAACCCCTTCAGTGAGGTTATGTCATACATTTGTCATGCAGTTGGGTTCATTTGTCATAGTCTTCATTCCATCCTTGTCGATATTTAATTCCCCTGTGTGTCCCCATTGCAGTTGACCACTCCCTCCTCCACCAGTCCCTGCAGCCACTGATCTGCTTTCTGTCTCTGCAGTTTTGCCTTCTCCCTAAATTTGTCATATGTAGCTTTTAGGCTCTGGCTTCTTTCACTTAGCAATATGCATTTAAAATTCATTTACATTTGTTACTTGAATCAGTAACCCGTTCCTTTTTATCACTGAATAGTATTCCACTGTACACTTTCCAGTGTATACATTCCATTGTACCACAGTACTTATCTGTTCCTATGTTAAAGGATACCTTGGTGGTTTCTTATTTTTAGTGATTATGAGTAAAGCTGCTGTAAACGTTTGTATACAGGTTTTTGTGTGAAAGTAAAGTTTTCAGTTACCTTGAATAAATACCTAGGAGCATGATTGCCGATTGTATGGTAGGACTGTGTTTAACTTGATAAGAAACTGCCAAATTGTCTTCCACGGGGGCTGTACCACACATTTTATTGTAAACATAGTACCATCCTAATGCATTGTTCTGCATCTCGATTTTTCACTTAATAAAGATGTCTATGTATTGGTATGTAGAAACTTATTTTGTTCTTTTCAAACACAGTATTCCATTGTATGGCTAAAACAATTCAATTTTTATTAAAACACTTCTTTAAATTATAAAAATATTGCATATTCATGGCAAATATATAAGTTCTACCAAAGAGAATAAAATGAAAAGTAAGTCTCCCATCCACTCACCCCCCTCCTTTTCCATCTCCAGATGGGAATTTATAGTTCATGCTTATGGTTACCACTATAGTTTATACGATACCTCTTAATTCATGACTTTAACTTCTCACTGTGAAAGATGAAGACTTTCATAACACTAATGCCCTTTCCTGATTTTTGTTATGTATTTGTAGCTCTTCTGATGGTTGGCTTAATTATTAAAATGATTTATCAGCTTTATGTAGGAGTTTTTGCTATGAAAGGTAAAAAAATTAGATCACTTACTGTTCCATGGTTTCCCCCCATGCAGCTTTTGTTAATTGTTTTTATATTATCAGGGTTTATAACATTTATATTCTTTTTTATAACTGAAATAATGTTTTGTCTTGTCTCAGAAAAGAGCCAGAAAACAGCATTTTTATAATTATGTTGATGTATTCATTGTAATACCAAATAATGATTTCGTACCTAAATAGGCCCTGTAGTTCTCATCATTGAAACTGTGTCTATTGAAGGAGAATCTTTAAGTATCAAACAAAGTCTTACTTCCTTCACCTTCACTTAGTTATTCTGGCTCATATGCAACTATTTTCTCATAACCCATGTTGTCCTATTTCTAGTATTTCTTAAATTTTATAAAGAGTGTGTGGGTCGTAAATTTTGAGTCCTTGCATATTGAAAAATGCCTTTATTTTGTCCTCACATTTTTTTTTTTTTTAATGGTATGCGGGCCTCTCACTGCTGTGGCCTCTCCAGTTGCGGAGCACAGGCCCCGGACGCGCAGGCTCAGCGGCCATGGCTCACGGGCCCAGCCGCTCCGCGGCATGTGGGATCCTCCCAGACCGGGGCACGAACCCGTGTCCCCTGCATCGGCAGGCGGACACCCAACCACTGTGCCACCAGGGAAGCCCTGTCCTCACATTTGATTGTTAGCTTTTCTGAGAATTGAATTCTGGGTTGAAAATCTTTTCCCCATGAAAGTTTGATGTCATTGTTTCATTGTCTATAGTGTCCAGAATTCCTTATGAGAAGACAGTGAAGGAGAATTACTCATGTCAGTCTAATTTTACTTCCTGTGTAGATACATTTTTGAAGTTCTAAAGGATATTCTTTATACTCAGAGTTATAGAATTTTACCTATATGTATCTCTTAAGTGTAAACTTTTTTTATTCGTTGTTTTAGACTCTCAATGGGCTCTTTTAGGCTGAAGGCTTAGGTCTGTCTTTAGCTCAGAAATTTCCTTCTTTTAATATTTTGTCATCTTCATTCCCCTGCATTGTGTTTGGAACTTCTACTAGTCATGTATTTGATCACTTTTCTTTCTCTCCTTATTTCCATTGTCCATTTTCTGTCTTTTGTTACTATATTGTGGAGATTTCCTACACTTTTTTTTTCCATACTAGTGACTTGGTCTTCAGCCATGCCTTTTTTTGTTTGTTTAGACTGGCCATTTTAGTTTTCATTTTGGCGATTTTCTTTCTTTTCTTTTTTTTTTTTTTAAAGAAACGCTATGATGATTTTTTAAATTAATTAATTATTTAGTTTGGCTGCATTGGGTCTTCGTTGCTGCGTGCAGGCTTTCTCTAGTTGTGGCGAGTGGGGGCTACTCTTTGTTGTGGTGCACAGGCTTCTCATTGCGGTGGCTTCTCTTGTTGCGGAGCACAGGCCCTAAGCATTCGGGCTTCAGTTGTTGTGGCACGCGGACTCAATAGTTGTGGCTCATGGGCTTAGTTGCTCCGTGGCATGTGGGATCTTCCCAGACCAGGGCTTGAACCCGTGTCCCCTGCATTGGCAGGGGGATTCTTAACCACTGGGCCACCAGGGAAGTCCCAGCAATTTTATTTCTAATTTCCAAGAACTTAGTCTCTGCTTCTCCTCCCCCCGCATATGAAAGTATATTTTTTATGGCAGATTTATTGAGGCTTAATTTGCATATCATAAAACCCACTCATTTTAGGTGTACAGTCTGTATGTTTAGAGTTGTGCAGCCATCATCATAGTGTAATTTTATTTTATTTTTAAAATAATTTAAAAAATGTGTTTATTTGGTTGTGCTGGGTCTTAGTGGCGGCAGGTGGGCTTTTTAGTTGCAGCTTGCCGGCTCCTTAGTTGTGGCACGTGAACTCTTAAATGCGCATGCATTGTGGGATCTAGATCCTGAGCAGGGATCAAATCCTGTACCCCTGCATTGGGAGTGCAGACTCTTATCCACTGTGCCACCAGGGAAGTCCCCCATAGTGTAATTTTAGAACATTTGCATCACCTCAGCTAGAAATCTTGTGTCCATTAGGAGACACTCCCCTTTCCCAGCCCCACACCCAGGCGACTGACTACTAATCTACTTTCTGTCCCTATGAACTTGCCTTTTCTGGACATTTCATGAAAATGAGATAATACAATATGTGTTCTTTTGTTATGGATTTTTTTCACTTGGCATAATGTTTTTAAGAGTGATCTGGGTCTGGCTTCCCTGGTGGTGCAGTGGTTAAGAATCTGCCTGTCAATGCAGGGGACATGGGTTTGAGCTCTGGTCCGGGAAGATCCCCTATGCTGTGGAGCAGCTAAGCCCATGAGCCACAGCTACTGAGGCCCGCGCACCTAAGCCCATGCTCCACGACAAGAGAAGCCACCACAATGAGAAGCCCTCACACCGCAACAAAGAGTAGCCTCCACTTGCCGCAACTAGAGAAAGCCTGCGCGCAGCAATGAAGACCCAACACAGCCAAAAATAAATTAAAAAATGGTTGATCTGGGTTGTAGCATATTGTTCCAGCATCATTTGTTGAAGTCACTAAACTTTTTCTACTGAATTACCTTGGAACTTCTGTTGAAAATCTGTTGACCAACCTATTGTAGGTGTCTTTGGGGACTCTGTATTCAGTTACATTGATCTATATGTCTACCTTATGCTGAGATCACAGTTTGATTATTGCTGTATAGTAAGTCCTAAAATCATGCAGTGTAAGTCTTCTAACTTTGTTTTTCTTTTGAAAATTGTGTAGGCTTTTTGAGGTCTTTTCAAGTCAGTTTGACACAGTTTCTACAAAAAAGCCTACTGTGATTTTGAATGGAATTACAGTGAATATATAAATTAATTTAAGGAGAAATGACATCTTAACAATACTGAGTCTTCCATTAATATGGTATATTTCTCCATTTATTTAAGTCTTTTAATTTTAGTTATTTATTAAAAAGTATTTACATATTTATTTATTTGGCTGCGCTGGGTCTTAGTTGCAGCATGCGGGATCTTTTAGTTGTGGCATGTGAACTCTTAGTTGCCTGATCGGGGATCGAACATGGCCCCCTGCATTGGGAGCATGGAGTCTTAGCCACTGGACCACCAGGGAAGTCCCTATTTAGGTCTTTTTAAAATTTTAGCAAGTTTGTAGTTTTTGCTGTATAGATTTTGTATCTTCTTTGTTAAGTGTATCCCAAAGTATTTCATGTCAAAATACAATTGATTTTTTTTCTTTTATATTTTTATTGGAATGTAGTTGATTTACAATGTTATGTTTCAAGTGTACAGCAAAGTGAATCAGTTATACATATACATATATCCATTCTTTTTTAGATTCTTTTCCCATATAGGTCATTACAGAGTAGTGAGTAGAGTAGCCTGTGCTATACAGTAGGTTGTTATTAGTTATCTATTTTATATATAGTAGTGTGTGTGTGTATATGTATGTATATATATATATATATATATATATATATATATAGTCAATCCCAGTCTCCCAATTCCCACCCCCTTCCCCCGGCAACCAAAAGTTTGTTTTCTACATCTGTGACTCTATTTCTCTTTTGTAAGTAAGTTCATTTGTACCATTTTTTCTTTTTAGATTCCACATACAAGCGATATCATATACTTGTCTTTCTCTGTCTGACTTATTTCACTTAGTATGACAATCTCTAGGTCCATCCATGTTGCTGCAAATGGCATTATTTTGTTCTTTTTTTATGGCTGAGTAATATTTCACTGTGTATATGTACCACATATTCTTTATCCATTCTTCTGTTGATGGACATTTAACAATTGATGTTTTTGGTATTTTGACCTTGTACTGTGCAGCCTTGCTGAATTACTAGATCTAGTAGCCTTTTTATATTTTCCTTAGTATTTTTTACATACACAGCTATAGTCTGCAAATAAACACAGTTTTATTTCTTTAATCTATATGCTTTTAAATTAATTTTCTTACTACACTCGCCATTATTTGCCGTACACTGTTGCGTAGAAGTGATGTAGTGATTTCTCCTTGATTTCATGTTCTGAATCTGGATCACTGTTGCCGTGTTCTGTTCTTGAACTCTTGGCTCCAGGGTTGCTGGTAGGTCAGTTCTGTATCTCTCTGGTTGTCATACTGGAAGTTCTTTCCCTAACTCATTCTTTTAGCCATTTGAATAACTTTGTAAGCACCTAATATCTCATTAAATTCCTTCTCATTAAAATACTGAATGTATTTTCTGTTTTCTGCACCCTGAACCTTGATTGATAACACTTCCATTTACCATATGGCTTGTTCTTAGGGTCCTTGGAGACTATTTCGTTATGGGCCAGGTAGTAATTAACATTGGAGTAAAAAAATTAATGTCTGGCCAGTCTCCTTTTTAATGGTTCCTTCATGATCTGATTCCACTTCTCAGTGAGCTACATAGAAGAAACATTTTCTTTATAGAGATTGGGAAGGCAATATTATCTTGAAGATGATATGGTTATATTATCTAAGAGTGGTTTAAATAAATAACAGCGGCCCTGTCATTTAATTATAAGTTGCTTCTTTCAGTCCCTGGGTGCACATTTTTACAAATAGTTTAATTTGGGGAGTACAGTAGGAAGTACTGCTCAAAACCAGACATTCTGTAAATGCTTTGCTATTCCTTTTGAAGTGTTCAAGGTGGTGCCTTGACAGTGTTCTTAGCTAATTAGCTGAGCCATACTATATGGGATAGAAATTTGCTCATTTGTGTATAAGAAAGGAGATTGAAAAACTTCTAAGGCTAATTTGCTTTTCATCTGCTTTTCATCAGAGGTAGTCTTGTCCTTCAGGTAAACATTTGAATGCTGACTTTAAATATTACTGGGTTTGGAGACACTGGAGAAATTGCTTCTGAAAGGAAGCACATTTTTTATTTTTTAAATTTTTGGCTGTGTTGGGTCTTTGTTACTGTGCACAGGCTTTCTCTAGTGGCGAGCAGGGCTGCTCTTCGTTGCAGTGCATGGGCTTATCATTGTGGTGGCTCCTCTTGTTGCAGATCACGGGCTCGAGGCACACGGGCTTCAGTAGTTGTGGCTCACGGGCTCAGTAGTTGTGGCTCGCAGGCTCTAGAGGGCAGGCTCAGTAGTTGTGGTGCATGGGCTTAGTTTGCTCCGAGGCATGTGGGATCTTCCTGGACCAGGGCTCGAACCAGTGTCCCCTGCATTGGCAGGCGGATTCTTAACTACTGCGCCACCAGAGAAGCCCAGCACATTTGTTTAGCAAGGAAGACAGTCAGTTAAATTTGTAATTGCCATAAGATATGAGGTTCATATAGCAGGAAGAGTTGGTGAGAGCATCATTTAGGAAGTGATATCTAAGCTAAGACTACAGGATAATTATAGGAACTAGCCAGATGTTTGAAAAGGCCAGGACACTTGGGGAAACTAAGAGATCGAGAAGGGCTAGGGGTGGTGGTGGCATGAGTCAGTGAAGAGTATTAAGACATTTTAAGTATCCATTGGAATAGTCTTCTCTTCAGTAGTAAGACCTCATTAAGGCTTTCTAGAAGGTGTGTGCTCTGCACTAAGGTGTTTATTCTCTGTTGGCCACATAGAGTATATGTACCTGCACTATAGGTGACTGGTCAGTGAGTATAGTCTGATATTTGCTGCTACCATATTCAGTTAAGATTACCAAGCTTAAATTATATGTTTTGAGAATTGACTAAAGATTCTGGGGTCAATCCCTTCCTCCCGGGTTCTTAAATAGATATTGTAGTCTGGAATCCTCTGAACTTTTCTATTCAAAATTGTCTGTGCATTTAGTGGAGGGAGAGGAAGATCTGTCTCTTAATTTAGATTCTGAGTTTTGAAACCACCTGCCTGCTGATCTCCTTTTTCCCTCTCCCCCTCAACAAATTAAATATCATTGTTATGGATCCCTTAAATGCTTCCTCAGACTCTGCAGAGTGCTCCGCACCTACCCTGCCGCACACCGCCCTCCACAGAGGTGTCTTTACTGAATTGGGCTTTGAGTGCAGTCATTGCTATCTCCACCTGTGGAGATAATGCTGTCAGCAGCAGCCTTGTGAAATTCATTGTGGGTGTTGTGAAGATACTATATAACAGTGTCCTTTTTAAGGGGATCTTCAAGGAGTAAGTTCATTCTTTTTGTTAGCAATGCAAATAATTCTTTTTAATCAGAAAAATAATTTTTTCAACTTTAGTGGTACTTAGTTGTGTGGCTTTCTGATAGTTCTTTTTCATATCAGCTGCTAGAAATCTTGAGTTAATTGAACTAGTCATTCATCAAAAAGAGACAGTAGCCTTAATGACTACTACATTATATTAGTAGCACATAAAACAGTACTTTGCTTGACATGTAGTAGGCATTCAGTAAATATATGTTGAATGGATGGCATTGTTCAAGTAGCTGCTAAGTTTAAATCTCTGGAAGGGATGTTAGAAAAGAAATTGCTGGAAGATTATATTAGAAGAGCTAAGCAGTCTTTTTCTTGGATTTCTCCAATTGTATTACTTCCTATTTAGTATCTTTTTCTGAAGCATATTTCTTCTTTTCTCTGTTCTTCCTTTCTAGACTCCTGTGGAAAGTATAGGTTACATAGATGAGACTGCAGTATCTTACCTACTTCGAAGGACCATAAAAACTGAGTTAACTGGCTATGTAATCTGTATATTTAGGATTATTTCAGTTGAGGTCTGGATACAATGTTCATACTTATTTTTAAAAATTATTTATTTATTTATTTTTGGCTATACCAGGTCTTAGCTGTGGCTAGTGGGATCTTTGTTGCAGCATGCGGACTTCTTAGTTGCTGCATGTGGACTTCTTAGTTGTGGCATGTGAACTCTTAGTTGCAGCACGTGAACTCTTAGTTGCAGCACGCATGTGGGATCTAGTTCCCCAGACAGGGATCGAACCCCGTGCCCCCTGCATTGGGAGCATGGACTCTTACCCACTGGACCACTGGGGAAGTCCCTATACTTACTGTTGACTTGCATTGATATTCGATATTTATTGGATTAGTATAAAGAATGATCTACATGTAAAGACTTCTTTCACTAGGTAGAAAATATACCTAAGATGAGAATTAAAATTGTTCTTCATATTAATGGCAGTAAATGATATTTGTATTTTAAGGATAGTCATTTTTATAAAGAGAAGTTGTAAGTTGTGTAGCAGTTCTGAATATTGTATTGTTGAAACATCAGTAGCAGATATGAGCATCTTATTAGTAATCGTAATGTGAAAATAGTTTGAAAAGTGCAGTTGTGAATTATTCAACACTTCTATTTCATATTATGGGAAATACCTATTTTATGATTTTGAATAGAACCATAGGTTGTTTACTTAAAAAAGGATGGCTGTGTTCTTCCTCTTCCTTCTCAGTTTGTGTCTCTGGAATCTGTTCTATTTTTACTTGTGGATCTACATACTGAAGCTGTCTCTGATTTCATGCTCTGAAGATCAACAAGAGACCTTCTCTTGTAAGATTTGACTTGTATAATAGGTGACTATTAGAAGAGTAAACAAGTCTTAGTAAGTCAGTAAACATTTGTTGAGGTTTTTTTTCAGTAAAAGCAATGCTGTACCAGATGTCTCTTGGTACTATGACTAAAGATAATTCAATAATTCAGTGGCTGGCTTTATGCCTGATAAATAATTGCTAGAATTAATTTTTTTGTAGGATTATTGAAGCTTTATTTTCTTTATGCTTACTTTTTAAACTCTTTTAAAGTGATCTGTGAAAGTAATACATATGAAATATTTACAAATTGTTGGAAATTAGCCAGGATTATTGAATTTGAAAAAAGTCTGGCAAAACAAATTTAATCTTCATTTTTATTATAAACTGAAAGTGAAGCAGTACTGTTTAAAATTCAAATTGAGCAACATTATCCTTTTAAGGCATTAGAATCTGCTTAGGGCTTGGTTTGAAAAGATTTTGGCGGGGGGGCTGTGCTGTGCTGCTTGCAGGATCTTAGTTCCCCCACCAGGGACTGAACCCCGGCCCTGGCAGTGACAGCGTCGAGTCCTAACCACTGGGCTGTCAGGGAATTCCCTGAAAAGATTTTTGATTCTTAGAAGATTACCTTTGCTAAGCACTGCAGAGAAGACCTAATGACAGCCCTCCCTCCCCCCAAAAAGTAATGAACATTAGGTTGTTGTTGTGAGGCTGGGGCCTGTGTTTCTAGCTATCATTTGGTGCTTGGTGCTATCATTTGGTGCTATCATTTGGTGTTATCATTCTACTTGTTCTTTCTGGATCTCTGGCCTAACATGGCATCATATCAGACTTTAATTATGCATCAATTTATTTTGCAAAGCTGATTTAAAGATTTCAGATAATTACGTTTTCAGTTTGAAGTTTGATCTTTTATTTCTTCGGCACATGAATACATATAATCAAAACTTGTTTGAATTTTGAATTGTAGGAAATTTCTAAAGATGGGAAATATGTAGTTTTTTCCCACCCTTAACTCTCATCACTTTTAAAATTCTGGTGTTGTCTGTATATTCATGGTTTGTTCTTTGAAATTGGTATGTTCCATTCTTTATTTTTACCTAAAGTTTTTTTTTTAAGGTTATGGCATCCTTCGCCCTCCCCCCCTGCCCCCCAAATTTTGCCTGCTCCTCACCCGTCTTTTGTTTCCCCTTGATCTATGGCAGGGTAGACCTAGGGGCAGATAGCCATATGGAACTTGTCTATTAGTTAAATAGAAAGTTGGGCATACTTTTTTTTAAAAAAAGAATTTTATTTATTTATCTATTTATTTATTTATTTGGCTGCATTGGGTCTTTGTTGCTGCACGCAGGCTTTCTCTAGTTGCGGCAAGCGGGGGCTACTCTTTTGTTGCAGTACGCAGGCTTCTCATTGTGGTGGCTTCTCTTGTTGTGGAGCATGGGTTCTAGGTGTGCAGGCTTCAGTAGTTGTGGCACACGGGCTCAGTAGTTGTGGATCGCGGGCTCTAGAGTGCAGGCTCAGTAGCTGTGATGCACAGACTTAGTTCGTCTGCAGCATGTGGGATCTTCCTGGACCAGGGCTCGAACCTGTGTCCCCTGCATTGGCAGGTGGATCTCAACCACTGTGCCACCAGGGAAGCCCCTAGCTGTGAAATTTCCTTGCAAAAAATTTGCGTCTGAATCTGATCAAGCCTCTGGATCTACCAATTTATAGGAAACACAGGGTACAGAAAACATGTTCAGAGACACCACAGGAGGATACAATCAGTAAAATCTAGAAGGAAATTCTATAGAACAAGTGTCTTTTTTTTTTTTTTTTTTCCAACAAATAGTGACAGGGAAAGAAAAAGCCTCAGGAAACCTATAAATTATTAACTAAATATAGTGTAGGGATCTTGCTTGGATGGACCCTGATTCTTAACCAACTAACTGTAAAAATAGTCTTTACGGAGAAAGAGTGAAAATTTGAGCACTGGGTATCTGATACTAACAAATTGTTCATTTTTCTTAGGCTGTGATAATAGTATTGTGGTTATATTTTAGAACTTTTAATTTTAGTATGACAGCTGGAATTTTTTTTTTTTTTTTTTTTTTTTTGTTGTACACGGGCCTCTCACTGTTGTGGCCTCTCCCTTTGCGGAGCGCAGGCTCCGGATGCACAGGCTCAGTGGCCATGGCTCACAGGCCCAGCCGCTCCGCGGTATGTGGGATCTTCCCAGACCGGGGCACGAACCCGTGTCTCCTGCATCGGCAGGCGGATTCTCAACCACTGCGCCACCAGGGAAGCCCGACAGCTGGAATTTAAAATGCAGGTTGAGGGGTTATGGGCAGGGAAATAGATAAAAAAGATGGGCCATGTATTGATAATTGCACCTGGATCATGGGTACATGGTAAACCGTTTTACTATTCTACTCTGCTTATAATTTGGTAAGTTTAAAAAGGGACATATATGCTTATGCTTTGGTCTTATCTTAATTGCATGAAATCCAGTTTTTATATATGAGGCAAATGAGTTTTCTCAATTGTTTAATTTTTTTCTTGAGTTGTCTTCTCAGACTAAGACCAGTAGAACTTTGGGGGGATAGTATTTATCATTTGAATTATCTGTGAGACTTAAATTCATGCCTCATGTTTTGTGTGTTTCATGGTTGGGCTAAGGATTTTTTGTTTTTTTTTAAAGAAATAAGATTCAAATAACTTCTGAGACCCATTCCTTTTGACATTTGCTTCAGTACTAGGGCAAGCTGTATAGAGAACCTTTTTTCGTATTATTGATTGGGCTTTTTTTTTTTTTTTTTTCCCCCAGTATGTGGGCCTTTCACTGTTGTGGCCTCTCTCGTTGCAGAGCACAGGCTCAGCAGCCATGGCTCACGGGCCCAGCCGCTCTGCGGCATGTGGGATCTTCCTAGACCGGGGCACGAACCCATGTCCCCTGCATCAGCAGGCGGTCTCTCAACGACTTCGCCACCAGGGAAGCCCCAATTGGGCTACTTATTTGGAGATCCTTTGAAGTACAGACTGCTATGTTGTGTGCTCTAGCGTTAATAGCAATAATTAGCTATTCTTTGGTTGCTTGTTTTCTTGTTATGCTATTTATTCCTCCTTAACTTGGTTTACTGTTGAGGATAACTTTGGCTCTGCCTTCAATAAATGAAGAACATAGTGCTGTTTTAGAAACCTGCTGGAGCACCAGTGTATTTGTTTGCCTCAATTTTTTCTTTTGGCTAATAGTCATTGCTGTTTTTTTCCAGAGACATCCCTGGATCTTTAGTCTCCAGAGTTTACATCTGTTGCAACCAAAGAGAAATTTATCAATAATATGTATTTTTCACCTTCTGGAAAAAAGGTTTGAAGAAGAGTATAGTGAAATCTCTCACCCTCTTATATAGGAAAAGAGGACTTGGCCTTGTTTTAAAGCTTTATAGCTTTTACGTGGTTGGATCATGTAAAAACTGTCTCACATAGCACTTTCAACTCAAAGTGCTGACATATCAAATTTAATCTCTAAATTTAATTCTATAGTCATTTAGCAAATATTGAGTGCCTACTTTTATAAGCATTGTAGTACTTTAAAGAACAGAATATAAAAGTCTTGCTGGCACATAATTTACATTTAGTGTGGGAAGACAGATAATAAACTAGATAATTAAGTTAAAATGGATGTGTTAGTGATAAGTACCCTGAAGGGAAAATAAAGTGGGGAAAGAGGATGGAAAGTTGAGGGTGGAGCCAAAGTTGGTGTCTGGGGGCCAAGCTTCTCAGGCAGTGAGGCTCTGAGGTGGGAGGAGGGGCCTGGTTGTCAGCAGACAGCAAGGTGTGAGGGTTGATAGTGTGGTCTTTATAGGGAAGAACTTTGGCTTTTATGCTGAGGCAAACCATTAGAAGGTTTTCAGCATAGGAGTTGACATGATTTGATTTACATTTTAACAGGATCACGCTTGACTTCTGATGCTGAGTATATAGACTGCAGGGAGAGAAAGAAGGGCAGAAACAAATCGACTATGAAACTTAGCAGTAAGCCAGAAGAGATATGACATTGGCCTGGACCAGAATGGTGGCAGTAGAGATGATAAATGGTTGAATTTTTGGTTATATTTGCTAAATCGAGTGGTCACGATTTACTGATGAGCCAGATTTTGGGCGGGGAGGAGTGTGTGTGTGTGTGTGTGTGTGTGTGTGTGTGTGTGTGTGTGTGTGGAGAGAGAGAGAGAGAGAGAGAGAGAGAGAGAGAGAGAGAGACAGAGGGAGAGAGAGAGAGAGAGAGAGAGAATGTGTCCAGGATGCCTTCAAGGTTTTTGGCCTGAGCAACTGAAAGGAGGGAGTTGGCATTAACTGAGATGGAAAAGATTGCAGGACCAGGTAGAGGGATTACCGGGGGCTGAATTCTGAATACACTGATTTTGAACAGCCTATTAGACATTGAAGTAGAAGAGCCTTATAGTCAGTTTATCATATATATGATCAGGAAATCAGTGAAAAGGTATGGCTTAGAGACGTAAACTGGGGAATTGTTAGTGTATAGATTGTAAATAAACCATGAGACTGGTTGGGGTCAGTAAGAGAAGAGGATTAAGGACCAAATCTTGGGGCACACCAGTATTAAGAAGTCAGAGAAATTATCAGAAACTAGGGAAGGAGTGTGAGGGGTCATAGTCAGGGAGGTAAGTGGAAAATCAAAATATGGTGGGTGGCCTGTAAGCCAAGTGAAGAAATTTCAGGGAGGGAGGGAGATCAGCTGTGTCAAATAAGAGGTCAGGTAAGACAAGGACAGATAAATGATTACTTGAGGTGAGTGGAGACTTTGAAAAGGACAGTTTAAGTGCCACTGGTGGGGGCAAAAGCCAGGTTGGTGTGAGCTTAAGTGAATAGAAGGAGAGGAACTGGAGACAGGGAATGCAGGTGACTCGTAGAAGTTGTGCTCTTAAAGTAGGGCAGCAGAGAAATGGGACAGTAATTGGGGCAAGTGTGGGCTTCATTTTTGTGTTTGTAAAGGTTGGAAAATGATAGCATGTATGTTGATGGGATTGAATTCAGTAGAGGGAAGAATTGATGACACAGGAGAGGGTAGGAATTTCTGGAGCAATGTCTGAGTGAAGGAAATTAGATGGGATCTAATTACTGCCCAGTTTGGAAGCCTTAGCTAGGAGCATGGGCAGCTAGCTAGCTCATCTAGAGTAACACGCGAGAAGGTGGAGTAAGGAGTCTATGGGCAGAGATTGAGGGAAGACATTGGATTTGTATACAGTGTGGAAAATTTTAGTACTTACCTCATAGGATTTTTGTATTAAATAGGTTAATACTTGTAAAGGGATGATTATAGAACATAGCAAAGCACTCAATAAGTGTTGACTATTATTATCATCACTTGTAGAGGTAACTATAAACAATTTGGTGTATGAAATTGTTGGTGGTAATATATGTTTATAAACTCACAATGTTATTTACATGACCAGTTAAATCTTTTGTGTGTGTAATTCTCTGGAAATACTGGGTTTTCACTTTACTGAATTGATCCACCTGGCTCAAATTCAGTCATTTCTGGTTATGCTATCGTTTCTTTGCAAAGATGCTGGTGGCCACTAGAGGTGCTACTCACACAGAATATTAACTTAAAGCATATTATAGAAAGACAAGATATTCATAGATCTAATCAGAAACATTGTAATTTTATGTTATGGCTTTGAAGGTGGTCCGTTTTCTTTAATATGTGGGTAAAAGTCTTTACCAAAATTGTAGCATTGCCTAATGGAAAAGAATTCTTTTTATACTTTACTTAGGATAGAAGTGAAGTAGCAGAGAAATAATATATATTTATATAAACTGTAATTGCAATTTTAGGACCAGTTTTAAAGCTGGGGCAGTTAATACAGGAGTATTAGAGGGAGAGTTGGAACCTGGAGATGCTTGGGAAATCTGCTCAGACTCTCACCTGGCTTTAGGTATATTCATATTTTGAAAATGAGATGGAGAATATTTAAAATCGGTAAGTACATCAGTGTCATTTTAGGGTGATATGGGGGGGGTGAAAGCTGAAAAAGAGAAATGTGGAGAAGTCTGATCAGAGAACCCAGAGCTTCTGTTAGAGGCAGGGTTTCTCTGACAGAGAATGAGATCTTGGCATATAGAATCCCAGGTTCTGACTGGGTTGTTGTGTAAGAAGTAATAGGACTAAGGTATATAGATTTGGTAAGACAAGACCTAGGATGTAAAAACATTTAGGAGGCTTTTAAATGATCTGGGGGCTTCCCTGGTGGCGCAGTGGTTGGGAGTCCTCCTGCTGATGCAGGGGATGCAGGTTCGTGCCCCGGTCCGGGAAGATCCCACATGCCGCGGAGCGGCTAGGCCCGTGAGCCATGGCCGCTGCTCCTGCACGTCCGGAGCCTGTGCTCTGCGGTGGGAGAGGCCACAGGAGTGAGAGGCCCGCGTACCGCAAAAAAAAAAAAAAAAAAAAGTGATCTGGGAAAGTTGGAAACTAGAGAGAATAAGGTTAAAGAGGAGTTGATTTGAATCAAGGGCCGATAATTGATAAGAATTTAAAATTTACTGTTTGAAATACCTTTGGACCTAAATTATTTTTATATTTATAAAATTATAAAGCATAAAAACATTTATAAAATTATGTTTTCGAGCACCCATCATTTGCTAACTGAATGTTCAACACTGGACAATATTCTGAGATATAAAATAAATATTTAGACATGGATCCTGTAGTCGACAAAATCATATCAAACTAAGGAAAGTAATATACCATAAGAAAAAAGTTATGATGCTGTAGGTTTTTATGACATGGAGACTACCTTCAGTTAAAAAGGGTTCATGGAGGAAGCAGCATTGTGGGATGGCCCTTGAAAATGGAAGATAGAAAAGTTTGTGAGGATATTTTAGATAACAGCATGCATTAGGAGGTAGGAAAGAGTAGGTAGTGTGTTAGATAGGAAAGAGTAGTGCTATAAATAGTTTAGGTTAAAATTAAATCCAAATAAATGTCTCAGAGCAGGGATTTTTCTTCCCCCCCTTCCTTTTCTTTCTTTTTTCCACCAGTGAATCCTTTGGAAGTTTGTGGGTAAGGGGGGTAGGAAGTGGAAAAGGGTGAGAGGGTGAAGCAGAAAGCTATGGTAACCAACCATTCAAAGAAATTACTTTTTTAATTATGAAAGAGAATATGCTTAAAAAGCATAGGAATATAGAAGTGAAGAAAAAGCTGTTAAGCAGAGAGAAAAATACTGTGAACAATTTATGTTCTTAGTTTTAATTAATTTTTAAATTTAAAAATATTTATTTATTTATTTATTTATTGGCTGTATTGGGTCTTTGTTGCTGCGTGCAGGCTAAGCGGCAAGCGGGGGCTGCTCTTCGTTTTGGTGCCTGGGCTTCTCATTGGGTGGCTTCTCTTGTTGCAGAGCACAGGCTCTAGGCACATGGGCTTCACTAGGTGTGGCACGCAGGCTCAGTAGTTGTGGCTTGCAGCCTCTGGAGTGCAGTCTCAGTAGTTGTGCCACATGGGCTTAGTTGCTCCGCGGCATGTGGGATCTTCCCGGAGCAGGGCTCTAACCCGTGTCCCTTGCCTTGGCAGGCAGATTCTTAACCACTGCGTCACCAGGGAAGCCCTGTTCTTAGTTTTTAAAATTAAAATTAATTTTGTTAAGAATTACCATCTTAAAATAAATTTCTTAAAAATAAATGAGCACAAGGACCCACTAGAAAAAAAGGACAAGGGCATGAACAGTCTTTTATGGAAAATTAGAGATGACTTTGAAAAATTTTGTAGGTGCTAGACTTCACAGAAGCACAAATTAAAGCTACATTGAGGTACTCTTTTTCACCCAGACACAAGCCAGAGCATATTATAGTACACGAAGCTATCAATCCTTACCTCCTACCCACGTGCTCAGTTTCCAGTTCCCCTGTTCATTTTAGTCGTCTACTCTTAAATATGGACAGTCAAGTTTTATCAGATAAGTAAAATAGTGTTTCTTCATATGAAAGAAGTCAGTGGAGGTAGAAAACAACTAGGAGGAAATATACCTCAGACATGGAGAAGGAAACATGTAAAAAAGAAAAAAAGTTAATAACGAAGATTAAGTTTGTAAATAGGAGCAGAATTCTATAAAGAAGGAAAGGAGCTCTTAGAAGATAAAATTGAAGAAATCTTCCAGAAAGTACAACAAATAGGAAGTTGTAAAAGAGGAGCAAATATTTTTGAGAGGCTAATACTGTAAAAGTATTTTTGAATTCTGTGTGTGAATATGACGAATTTTTTTTTTTTTTTTTTTTTTTTTTTTGCGGTATGCGGGCCTCTCACTGTTGTGGCCTCTCCCGTTGCGGAGCACAGGCTCCGGACGCGCAGGCCTAGTGGCCATGGCTCACGGGCTTAGTTGCTCCGCGGCATGTGGGATCTTCCTGGACCAGGGCACGAACCTGTGTCTCCTGCATCGGCAGGCGGATTCTCAACCACTGCGCCACCAGGGAAGCCCTGACGAATTTTTTAAAAACTTTAAAAGTATGATGCATTAGGAGAAATTAAGTGATAATTTTCTCAATGGTGCCAGTTTTTCTGTAGAACAAATTCCTAAAAATGGAATTTAAATGAAAGGGTGAAAAATAAAGTTTAATAATACCAAATTGCTCTCTATAAAAATTAAATAGTGACATTTCTACCTTCTGCTTATTGGCTCATATCTCACCCAATTCTGGTTAAAACTGAGACTCACTTTCCAATCTTAAGATATAAGTGATATTTACAATTTTGAAATAGGTTAAGCAGTTGTTCATGTTTTTATTGGACATTTGTATTTACTCCACTGTGCACTTGTTGGATCGCATCTTATTTTTTTGTCAGTGCCCTGTACTTATTTAGGGATTACTTCTGTCATGTGTGCAAATGTTTGCTTCTTAGTTTGTCTTAACGGATTCCTCCTCTTTTCCTTGTTAAACCTTTCAGAAGTTTAAAGTTTTTGTATGGTATTTGAAGTTTTCATTTGTGGCTTCTAGGTTCTGTATCTGATTTAAGACTTTTTCTTTTTCTTTTTCTTTTTAAAAATTTTTTTGATGTGGACCATTTTTAAAGTCTTTATTGAATTTGTTACAATATTTCTTCTGTTTTATGTTTTGGTGTTTTGGCCACGAGGTGTGTGGGATCACAGCTCCCCAACCAGGGATCGAACCTGCACCCCCTGTGTTGGAAGGCAAAGTCCCAACCACTGGATTGCCCGGGAAGTCCCTAAGAATTTATTTGGGTTTTTAAAAAATTAATTAATTAATTAATTGTTTTTTGGGCTGCCTTGTGTCTTTGTTGCTGCCTGTGGGCTTTCTCTAGTTGTGGCGAGTGGGGGCTACTCTTCACTAGTTGTGGAGTGTGGGCTCAGTAGTTGTGGCTCGCGGGCTCTAGACCACAGGCTCAGTAGTTGTGGTGCACAGGCTTAGTTGCTCCATGGCATGTGGGATCTTCCCGGACCAGGGATCAAACCCCTGTCCCCTGCATTGGCAGGCGGATTCTTAACTACTGCACCACCAGGGAAGTCCCCCTAAGACTTTTTCTAAACCAGGATTTAAAAAATGTTCCTCATTCTCCCATATTTTCTTTCTGTACTTTAATGGTTTTATTTTCTACAGTAAATTTTTTTATCCATCTTGACTTTTTTTTTGTTGTAAGGAATTAGGTAGAGATTGACTTTATTTTTCTTTAACGAATCAGTTGTCCTAACATACCATTTTTGACTTATTCATTTTCCTCTCTCCTGATTTGAACTGCTATCAAATTTATCATATACCAAATTTCCATGTGTATTTTGGTTCATTTCTGGACACTTCTCTAGATCTCCAAGCCTGTTCTTAGTCCAGATTATACTATGTTAGTTATTGTAATTTTAGAAAGTTTTTCATTTATACATCATCTTATTTTTATCAGTTACAAACAAATAGAATTTAAAAAATCAGTTGTAAAGAGATTATAACAAACAGCTGCCTGTGTCTCTTCTCATTTGGAAAGTTCAAGACTAATGTTGAAGTTTTGATTAGAAAAAAAAAAGTCAACTGTTTTTCTGTCTGGAAGCTGTTAGGATTTGGTATTCTGAAATTTTATTTTGCTCTTAGTGTGAGCCTTTCTGTTAATGTTTTGTGTATTTTGAGGGCCCTATTATAAATTTTATGTCTTGCAGTTCTGGGAAAATGGTGTGTATGTATGTATTTATCCATCCCTCTTTCTGTTATCTCTTTTGGAACTTCTGTTAATGGGATGCTGGACTTGTTGATGTGGGAAGATTAAGGTGAGCAGTGGGAAGAGAAGTAGGAGATGTGGGGTCCGACAGCTAAAGGGAAAGGTGTGTGCCGGGTCCTGTTGGGCATCGTGGGCCATTATAAGGACGTGGGCTTTCACTCTAAGTGAGGTGGAGAGCCGACACGTGTTTTCAGCAGGGCAGAGAGATGATCTGACCCTTATTTTAGTAGGCTTACTCTTTGAGACAAAAACTGCAGCTCTCAGCCTTTCTGAATAAGAGATGGGATTATTCAGAGTTGTAGTTAGAATAGTTTTAGCACCTACAAAAATTTGTCCCTGAATATTTACAATTCAAATAATATTTTAGCTGTATATTTTAGCTCAATCTTGAAATATTTTCCTTTCTGTGTGTATTTTAAGTAAATTTTTAATGTAATGTTTTAGTTTTGAATAGCTTAGTTTTATCAGTTAATATTGGATTGTATGTTAAACATTTATTTTAATAAGTTTACATTTTCTTGATATTTCACAATTAACACTTTTTTTGCATTGAGATGATTATTTTTACAAATTCTACGAATTGTTAAAAATTCTTAGCACTTTAATTAAAATGCAAATATTAATGCTGTTATTTTGATAATACCGGCATCTTTTTGTTCCAGAGTTGCAAGCACCAGCATCACTTTGTCAAGTTTTACTCACCGCTATCCCTCACCGTGTCCCCCAATACTTTGCAGTTTTGATCAAGTGCATTGCATTGAATTTATAGATTGATTAGGGGCTATTTGACATCTTCACAGTGTAGTTATCTTTTCCAAGAATGAAATCTGGCTTCCTATGTGTTCCTGGCTTTCAGTGGGTATTTTAATTATTTATGTTTAAAACAAGCTCTACATTTTTCTGTTAGACTTGAATTGCTTCTGGGTACAGGGTTATTTTTCCTGTTGTTGTGTTTTTTTTTTTTTTTTTTTTGATTAGCTGGTATTTATGTATAGGAAAGTTGTTAATTTGTTTAATTTTGTAATTGCCCGCTTTGTTTAGTTTTTCATTTGGTTTTGTTAGCTTTCCTAGCTATGCAATAATCATATTCATATCTCCTCTTTAAATATTTTTTTAAACCGGAGTACATTGCTTAATTTTTCTAAAACATTGTTAAATGTTTTACTATTATTTATTATTATTAATAGTTTTTTTAAACTATTAGTGTTCTATGCTTTCATTTTTCTTTCCTCAAAGAACATTAGTTTTATGATTGCTCATCTTCATTTCCTTTCTTTCATAATTGTTGTCATGGAGGAATCCTTGTTTTGTTTTGTTACCTGACTTCAATGGGAATACTTCTAGTTTTTGCCTTACTGGCTTAATGTATTATTTATGTACATAAAATCTTTAATGAATATACACAGTATACAGCTGCATGTGTATTATATGGTATGTCTTTCTTAAAAATATTGGTGCTATATCCACCTCTATTTTATTAGGATTCTTTCCTTTTAATATCGGGAATGTATATTGCTGTTTTTTTAATACCTGCATTTCTTTTAGCTTTTTATTTTTATTTTTTTTTTGCGGTACGCGGGCCTCTCACTGCTGTGGCCTCTCCCGTTGCGGAGCACAGGCTCCGGACGTGCAGGCTCAGCGGCCATGGCTCACGGGCCCAGCCGCTCCACGGCACGTGGGATCTTCCCGGACCGGGGCACGAACCCGCGTCCCCTGCATCGGCAGGCGGACTCTCAACCACTGCGCCACCAGGGAAGCCCTTAGTTTTTTATTTTTAAAAGTTTTTTGGCCTCGCCGTGCGGCATGTGGGATTTTAGTACCCTGACCAGTGATCGAAGCCACACTCCGTGCAGTGGAAGCATGGAGTCTTAACCACCAGACCGCCAGGGAAGTCACTATATTGCCATTTTATGAAAAGTTTTCAACAGTAAAAACAAAAATGCCTTTTCTCATTTGATCTTAATATGATGTGAGCTCAAACGATTGAGCCTCTCTTAAATTTGTGGAAGATTGACACCTTTTAAATTTACTGTTGGGTTATATCTACTAGTATTTATTATTTTAGAAAGGCAGTATAGCTTAGAGGTTAAGTGCCCTAGCCTCTCTGTTATCTAACTTTTCTGTTTCTGTTTCCTCAGCTGTAAAGTGGAGATAGCAGATAGTTCTCAACTCATAAGCAGGTAGTGGTAATCAGTCAGTAGGGACCAGCACTAATGTGATGTACGTGTTGTTAAACTACTTGCTCCCTTCCTTGGCTGTTACCCTTCCTCCTTGTGATCTAGCCACTAGAAGGGGTATTGTGTGGCAAAAAAGAGGGCCTCTAGGATGGTGTTCCAGCATAGCCTAGTTCTGGCATGCTTCTGATGGGTTGGTGACTGTTCTGTACCTGCTGTTAAATATTTTGGTTCTCCAGCTTGTCGGATTGTTTTGAGAGTAAATGAGTTGATGTTACATACATTGCCTATCTAGACCAGTGTCTGGAATATAGTAAATACTGTATATTAGTGTTTGCTGTTATTTAGAATTTTTGTCAGAGAGTATCCTCTGTGCTGTCTGTGCACGATTAGCTCCATGAAATGTAGAAAACTTCTGTTTCTGGATGTACTTTAATAAAGTAACTACCTTTTGAATTTACCATGAACATGTCCAGGACTGGTGTTCGGAGTGGTTGGAGAGATAACTCTTTGGCAACTTAGTTCTTTGGAGGTTATTGAGGTGTTTGCTTTCTAATTCTACTTGATTCCACTTGACAATTTGTATTTTCCTGGAAAACCATTTATTTTATCTACATTAAAAAATTTAGTAACTTAAATTTACTGGAAACTTGTTTTGGTTTCCTCTGTATCATCTTACTGCTTCTTTTTCAGTTCTAATTTTATGTAATTTTTTTTTAGTCTAGCTAATGGTTTATCTGTTAGAGTTTTTACCTTTCCCTTCAAAATGCAGCTCCTAGGTTTTAGAATTAAATCTACTAGCTTCTGATTTCTAATTGAGTAACTTATGAATTTCTTTAATTCCTTTATTCTGCTTTTAAAATTGAAGTATAGTTGATTTACAGTGTTAATTTCTGCTGTACAGCAGTGACTGAGTTACACACACACACACAACACACACACACACACACACGTTTTTGTTTATATTCTTTTCCATTATGGTTTATCCCAGGACCCATTGAATATAGTTCCCTGTGCTATACAGTAGGACCTTCTTGTCCATCCATTCTATATGTTGTTGGTTGCATCTGCTAACCCCAAACTCCCAGTCCATACCCCCCTCCCTATTCTGCTTGTTTTTTTAGTTCTATTTATTTTCTAACCTTGAGTTGAATGCTTAATATTTAATTTTAATTCTTGATCAGTTGATACTATTTAGGCTGTGGATCTTCCTCTGAGTATAGCTTTATTTATGTATCAAAGGGGTTTTTTATATAGGTAGTTTTTATAATTGTTATTTATTAGATAATCTATATTAATTTTGATTTCCATCTTTGAATGGAGTAGTTTAGGGAGAGATAGTACATAAATGGTCAAGTCTCTTCCACTAAGGGGAGTAGTTTAATTGTTTCATTTTCAGATGGTGGTCTCTATTATTTCTGCTTTCTTAAATTTTTAGGTGTTATGGCCTAAATAGACAATCAGTTTTTATAAACTGTTCCATAGGGATTTTATCTCATCCCATTTTATGTTGTTCAGCCGTTTTATAGTTTTATCTGTTTGGTCTTTAAGGACTGAAATGGTGATTGCCTTCTATTTTTATTTCTGCCCAGTTTTCTTGTATTTCTTTAAAATTTGGGCTCCAAATATATATATTTGGGCTCCAAATATATACTGAGAGAGGGAGAAGGTTTTGGTGTACGTAGTTTTATATACATTATATCTTTATGGATTGTAATCTTGAGCATTCTGAAAAGTGACCCTTTTTGCCACCTTTAATGTTCTTCTACGT
Source organism: Kogia breviceps (assembly GCF_026419965.1). Lineage (NCBI taxonomy): Eukaryota > Metazoa > Chordata > Mammalia > Artiodactyla > Physeteridae > Kogia > Kogia breviceps. Next base: position 10,759,191 of record NC_081328.1, read on the forward strand.
TGAATTCAACTGATGAGTGTTTATACTTGCTTGCTTATACTTATGTCTAACTTTTTATTGTTAACCTCTCAAAGTCTTTGTTTTAGGTTTGTCTCATGTAGACCCCATGTAGTTGGATAAAGAAAGGTTAGTCTTTTTGGGCCCAATCTGAGATGCTTTTTTTTTTTTTTTTTTTGCGGTACGCGGGCCTCTCACTGCTGTGGCCTCTCCCGTTGCGGAGCACAGGCTCCGGACGCGCAGGCTCAGCGGCCATGGCTCACGGGCCCAGCCGCTCCGCGGCATGTGGGATCTTCCCCGACCGGGACATGAACCCGTGTCCCCTCCATCGGCAGGCGGACGCTCAACCACTGCGCCACCAGGGAAGCCCCTGAGATGCTTTTAATCATCTACATTAATATTGTATGTTTTGATTTGCTTCTGTAATACTGTTCTTTTCATTGCCTGTCTTTTTGTTTGGTTTTCTTTTTTCTGTGTTAAACTACATGGTTTATTGCCTTTATTTTCTCTCCCTTCTCTCATTTTGGAAGTTTATACTGTATTTCATTATGTCTAAAGTACCATTGATTATAAGATTGTACAACAACCACTAACATGGTTAAGTTCTGTCAAAGAAACTATGACGTACCATTGATTGTAACATGCATGCTGATTTCAGATATACTAAAATGTGAAAAAACGTGCCTCTTAGAATAGATGAAATATGGTAGTTTATAGTTCTGTGGCTATTATTATAAAGGTATAGCTTTAATCTTAAATCTGTTATGTTTATCAAATAGATTTTTCTATTTGAGGAGTGGTTGTTTGAATGCTCTATTCTCAGGAGTCTGGTATGTTTTAAAATGTTGGAGGATTTCACAAGTGAAGTTATATTTTGGCTGGTTATAGAATTTTTGAGCTATGTTGCCTTCCCCTTAATACCCAGTAGACATTTCTCCATTATCTTCTGGCATCTAGGGTTACTCTAGAGAAGTCTGGGGCCAGCCTGACTTTTTTTTTCCCTTTGTAGGTGACCTACTTCTGCCTGGGTATTGGTAGAATTCTTTCTTTATCCTTGAAGTTCAGTAACTTCATCAGGATATATCTCGGTCTTGGTGTGATTCTCTGTTACATTTTCCTGTCACATGGTAAGCCGTTTCAATCTGTGATTCAGGAATATTTTCTTATATACCTTGTAATATGCTTTCATTTTTATTTTTCCTCAAAAGACATCAGTTTTATGATTGTTCATCTTCATTTCCTGTCTTCATTTTATTTTTCTAAATGCTTCCTTCGTTCTCTTCTACTGTGTTCTAGGTAATTTTCTTGAGGTTCTCTTTCATTTCATAAATTTGTTTTCATCAACATCAGGTCTGCTACTTACTTTATTCTGTGTAGTTTTCATTGTGCCAGTGGCTTGAGTACTTCATTCAATTTTATTTATTTATGTCTGTGAGCTGCCCTTTCAGCTTGTCTCGTTTATTTCCCTCTTTAAAAAAGCCTTTACTTCTTGTGGTAAAAACAGGTAAAACCACATTGTTTTTTTTAGAAGATGGATGGGTAGAACCAGTTGCAAAGCAGCAAATACCAAAATTTATTCTCCAAGAACACAAAAAACAAGTGATTAGTGAAATTTTTTTTTGTCAAGTTATGCTGTTAAGTGTGCTTAATTAATGGCACGAAATATGGAAAAACCGTTATTCATTTGCAGGCTTAAAGACATTTCTTTTTGCAGTTGGATAAGCTTCTTTTTAACTCAGTAGAAATCTGTTTTGCCATGTGTGCTTCTGTGTGTATGAGGGAGAAGTGTTCAAGGATTTTTCTTATTAATCATTGAAAATCTGTTGAAGATTTCTTTTTTTCATCCAGTGAGTTGTAATGTAGACTAGAAAAAAATTCATTGAAAAAGAAAATCATGACTGACAGAGGCTCGGTCATCCGTATGTGCCATAGTAAAAGACCTGCTATGTGAATTTCACAGGAATGCTAACTTGCTCTTTGTTTTATTCTGAAGAAATGAAGGTGATCAACAGCGTGCCCCTTGATCTCCATTCGGAGTTGAAGGAAATAGTGAAAATTGTGAATGTGTGCAAATTGTGGTTACTGAGCGTGAGACTTTCACTGTGACATATTTAAAAAAGGTATAAGACTTCCGTACTTTAAAGTATCTTAGCTCTTTAGGGGATAGGTTCTCCCTTTTTTTTTTTTTAAATGGTGGCAGAGATACCATGATTTACAATTTTACTTTTGATGTTAAGAAAGGTTGTTTTAATTATTTCAACAGACTTGCACATTCATTATGGCCCAGTTTGCCTGCAACATACTCAGTATTGTGAATAACCTGAATTTACCACTCCAGAGTCTTAAGTCATAGCTTATCCTTAAAATTGAAATTACCAGAATTTCTTAAAGGTTCCAAACTGTTGTGCTTGATTGCCAATAATCTGGCAATTCCTAAAATGATATGTATGTTTTATCTAATCTGTTAATTCAACAGATACTTACAGAGAGCCTACTACATGCTAGGGACTGTAACAGGTGCTGGACTACATCAGCAAACAAACAAAAATCCATGTTCTTTTAGAGCTTGCATTCTAGTGGGGGTAGGGGAGATAAAATTAATAGAAAGTTATATGCTGTGGGGGAAGTATCCATAAAACGGAATAAAATAGGGTCTATGAAGAGTAATAAGGAGTAAGGGGATAAAATAGGGAGTAGAGTGTAAGAGTGTGAGGGTTATGATTTAAAATAGGATGACATTTAAATAATTGAATTAGCTGAGGAAGGGAATCGTGCAGAGGGTACAGCAAACACAAAGGCCCTGAAGTGGATATAGTCTTGAATGTCAGAGGAAGATGAGGGAGAGCAGTTAGCTGAAGCCAAGTGTACAAGGTAGCAAGTAGAAGGTTGAAAAGATACTGGTTGATTCTAAAGGACCTTTTAGGCAATTATGCAGGCTGTTCATTACTGTGAGGCAGAACTCAGAGTCATTGGAGTACATGATCTGAATTCACAGTTTGACAGGATTGTTCTGGGTGCTGGGTTGAGAATAGACACACGAGAAAGAGATGTTTCATAGTACACACATTTAAGTAAACATTTATAATTGAAATGAAAGCTTCACCAACAATATCCCTATTTTATTTTTCCTTTTGTTAGGAAAAAGAAATGCTGTTTATATCCTACTAGATCTGTTTCATGACTGCATAACTTATAGTTGAAAAACACTGCTAAATGAGGTGCATACAGCCTCTGCCTTGATGGGAAGGAAGTAGAATGTTGTGTATTAAAAGCAAAATGAACAAAGTATAAAATAAAAAAGGATGAAAACTTAAAATCAATATTATATACACACTTAGCTTAAAAAATCAAGCAGTCAAATATCAGTGATACAAAAGGCCTAATAATGAAGAGCCCCACTCTCCACAGGCAACTACTTTGAAAAAAACCTTTTTGGTTCAGATTTCCTGGGGCTTAACTCCATGTTCTAAATAATATGCTTATAGTGTTTATTTTTTGGTTTATCAACTTTAGACATTCTCTGTTGACTTCTTGCTATGACAGATGTTTTCAGTCCCACTTCTCACTACGACGGTCACTGAACTGGCGCCTCTCTGGGGTTCTGCCCAGAAGATTAGCCTTCCTCGCCCGCTGCACCCCCTCTGTGAGTATTCTGCTCTTCTCCCTCCACTGTGCCTAATCAATTCACATTCCTCCATCCGTTTTCCATCTTTTCAGAACCATGGGCAATCTAGCTAGGCTTTTTAAAAAGTATTTTTAATTAAAAAGTTATTGTAAAATTTCTTTAGAAAAGCTTATTTAATAAAGTTATTAGGAAGGAGAAGAGATAAACACATGTGCTCATGCTGGCACCTTGAACTGGAAGATAGATTAGAGGTTTAGGCCAGATTTCTTGGTTTCACTTTTTAAAAATACATGTAGTGTATATGTTTTTAAGAGTTAGATATATTTACAATATTTTATCTTTTAAAAACAAATTGTAAATATTTTTCCATGTCATTAAATACTCTCAAAGTATTTTATAGTGATACATAGCATTCTTTCATATGCAAATATTGATACCATAGGATTCCCCCAATTTTTGACTTCAGATTGTTTTTATATTACAAATTATTTAAATTATAGCTAATGCTTCTGTGGATTTTCCTATGAAAAATATTTACACATAATCTTTTATTTATCTTTGGATAAATCTCTAGGAGTGGTTATTGCTGAATCAAAGAAGATAAAACATTTTTTGAGGTTTTTTTTTTTTTTTCAGTTTTATTGAGATGTAACTGATATACAGGACTAAATTTAAGGTATACAGTATAATGACTTACATATATTGTGAAGTGCTTACTACAATAAAAATAGTTAACTTTCATTGTGTTATATAGTTACTCCAAAAAAAGAAAGACTTTTTTTCCATGTGATGAGAACTTTTAGGATCTGCTCTCTTAGCAACTTTCAAGTATACCATACAGCAGTCTTAGCTATAGTCATCATGTTGTACATTACACCCCCAGTACTCACGTATCTTATAACTGGAAGTTTTGTACCCTTTTGAGCTTCCTAACAAATATCACCAGTTACCTGCTAGGAAGTTTACAGTCCCACTATCACTGTATTAAAATTCCATTTTTTATTACGTGCTTACTATCAGGGACCTCTAAAAATGTTTGATTCTGCAAGGTAAAAAGAAATAATTTTAGGGACTTCCCTGGTGGTCCAGTGGTTAGACTCCATGCTCCCAATGCAGGGGGCCCTGGTTCCATCCCTGGTCAGGAACTAGATCCCACATGCCACAACTAAAGATCCTGTATGCCGCAAGGAATATCCTGAGTGCCACGACTAAGTGCCGGTGCAGCCAAATAAATGAATAAATAAATATTAAAAGAAAAAGACAGATATAATTTTATTTTAAAAATTCCCAATAAAATTGAACACTTCTTGACAGTTTTGAATTGTGTGGGTTGCGGTGTGGGGGGCTTGTTTTAAAGGTTTGTAAGAGTAGTTGTTTGCCTTTTAATTTTTGTTTGGCTGCACCGAGCAGCTTGTGGGATTCCCTGACCAGGGATTGAACCCGGGCCTGTGCAGCGAAAGCACCAAGTCCTAACCACTGGACCACCAGGGAATTCCCAATGCCTTTTAATTTTGTATGGTGATTTTTGACATGGAAAAATTTTTTTCAGTTATCCAGTTACTTAGGCTTTGCTGTGTTTTCTTTAACAGAATATTTCCTATTCCTAAGATCAGATAAGACTGTGGAAAATTTGAAGATAGCTTTGAAATGCGTGGGAGGGGGAGAAACTTGACAACAGTTGATTTAGAAACACTTGGCCTTCGGCTTGTATTGAGAAAAATCTATCATGATAATTTAGATTTTGGATTGTTGTTGCTGCTTCTAAATATGATCAATTGCCTTGTGTTACAGAGTGTTAAATTATTAAACACTTCCATCAAAGTACAATGTACAAAGTTTTTTTTTTTTTTTTTTTTAAAGGTATATGAGATGTTATTAGTACTGGTAACTCTGTGCTTGGGTAATCTGGCTAAACTAGTCTTTCCACCCAAAGGGCATGATACTTAATCTTTCTTTTAATGAGTCATGGAATGTCACCAGGGAATTTGTTTGGCATAATTCCATTAGGAACTTCTACTGGTGATAGTTTAGTACTTCTGGGGAAAAATTAACTTCATTTTAGACTAAGAGAACTTTACTGAAATTTTAAGCTACTTATAAGTAGCAGCATTTTATAAAAATGTTAAAAAAATACCTTTAAAAAAGCCTAAATGGCAAGGAACCAGGCTTCATAGTAAAAGTTGTACTGGGAAGAGAAAGATTGGTTTATGAATTGGCTGCAAAAGATAGATCAATGTTATTTTGAAGGGATCCCTAGTTTTTTGGGTTATTGAAATCCTTAACTATTATAAAAATGTCTTGAATTTTCAGTGTATTAAAGTCTTTAAGCTATATAATCCATGGTTCCTATTCGTGAACCGTGGATTAATTGGAGACAGAGAGAGAGAGAGAGAGAAATCTCAGTCTCATGTCACCGGAAAGCCGTTACTTATGGTTTTGGTTTATTTGTTTCTTCCAACTTTTTACTGTATTTTGTAGTTATATGTGTTACTCTACTTAGTAATATAAACAGTTTTTATTTTGCTGCACTGTTGTCTTCACTTTCAGTGTGGCACAAGAGCTCACCTAGTGGCAGTCAACGTAATTTTTTGTTCAGACTCGGTTTTTGAAAAAGTTTAGTTAAATTCCAATTTTCTGTGTAGGTGCTTAAGTTTCCTTTATAAGTTTGAGTAAATATATAAGTGATTTCAGGATTGTCTCATGGATTCTAGGGGGGGAGGGGAGGAACTGATGTAGAGGAATGAAAATGGAAGCAAAGAAGCAAAGCACAACAGCATTCTTTTATTTTGTTTCATCATCTCCCCCCTCCCCCCCCGCCCCCAGTAGTCTGGGTGCAAGGCAGTGAATTCAGACCCAAATCTTAAGCTTTACTGTGTCTCTTGTTAGCTAAAATATTTGTGAATTCACTTGACGTTTATTATGCCCATCAGAGCTGGTATGCGTAAGGTACTAAAGTGCTTTTGCAAAAAAAAAAAAAAAAAAAATCAGTATGTCAGTATTTTGAAGAACATAAAATAATTGCAGCTTGTACATTTACTTAAATAATTAATTTGTGAAAAGTATTTCTAGCTGGGTGTGTTTTGTTTTTTTAAATCAAGACTAATTTATCTTCATGTTCTGGTTCTCAGCTGGGAGAACCAGACTAGCCTTTCTTTTTCTAGTCCAGGCTTTGAGTTCCCACTCCATAAAAATGATGACTGGCAACTTGGTGGAATTTGATATCCCTCACAGACCTAAGAAGTCTGTTACCTGGTCCATTTGGAGTTGTTTTTTATATACACGTCCTTAACAATGAGAGTGAAAGTTTTGGCTTACTTGAACCTCACACAGACTAAAATGGCCCTTTCATTTAGGAGGAGCTCCACAGAAGACAAGGGAGAAAGGGTTCCTACATAGGAAGAGAAGGGCAGATTTGTTTTCAAAGGTCACATATTAAGGCAAGGGTAGCAAATGTCTCATCATGTGTTGGTTTGGCTGGAGTGGCTCCTGAGTACTACATTGAGAAATTTTGAGCTCCATGATTGTTTTTTGTTTTTGTTTTTGTTTTTAATATTTATTTATTTATTTATTTGGCTTCACAGGGTCTCAATTGTGGCCTGGGAGATTTCTTAGTTGCGGCATGCATGCGGGATCTAGTTCCCTGACCAGGGATCGAACCTGGGCCCCCTGCATTGGGAGTGCAGAGTCTTAGCCACTCACTGGACCACCAGGAAGTCCCCCATGATTGAATATTAATGGTGCCTTCCTTGAGTGTGGACCACATCAAAAGTGTGAGAGTGATTAAGAGCAATGATATCCTCAATCTGTACTTCAGGATCTGTCACACAAAGCAGTAGGAAGATGACTGGCTTCTATTTGAGGTGCTCCACATTTATCTAATTTGTATGTTTGGACTGTTTTTTGTTGTGATAAAATACACATAACATAAAATTGATCATTTTAACCATTTTTAAGTGTATAGTTCAGTGGCATTAAGTATATTCATACTGTTTTATAACCATTACCACTATTTCCAAAACTTTTTCATCATCTCAAATTGAAAAACTCTGTACCCGCTAAACAGTTTAACCCATTCTTGCCTTTCACTGGCTCTTAATAACCACCATTCTACTTTCTGTCTCTATGAGTTTGACTACTCTAGAGACCTCATATAAGAATCACAAAGTATTTGTCCTTTTGTGTCTGGCTTGTTTCACTTACCATAATGTTTTCAGTTTTCATCCGTGTTGTAGCATGGTTTCATGCTACAGTGTATGTATGTTGTTTACCCATTCATCTACCAATGAACGCTTGGTTGTTTCCACATCGTTTGGCTATTGCAAATAATGCTGTGCTTAACCTGGGTGTACAAGTATCTGTTTGAGTCCCTGCTTTTAAGTTCTTTTGGGTATATACCCAAAAATAGAGTTGCTGGATCATATGGTAATTCAATTTTTAATTTTTTGAGGAAATGCTATACTGTCTTGTACAGTGGCTGCACTACTAAACATTCCCACCAACAGTGCACGAGGCCTCCAGTTTCTCTGTGTCCTTGTTAACACTTGCTATTTTGATTTGTTTTGATTTGTTTAAAAACAAGAGCCAACCTAACAGTTATGAAGTGGTGTCTTGTAGTTTTGATTCATTTCATTTCTCTGATGAATAGTGATAACGAGCATCTTTTCATATTCTTCTTTTTTTAAAAAAAATTTATCTTGGCTGCATTGGGTCTTCGTTGCTGCGCGTGGGCTTTTCTCTAGTTGCAGAGAGTGGGGGGCCACTCTTCGTTGGGTGCGCGGGCTTCCCACTGTGGTGGCTTCTCTTGTTGCAGAGTACAGGCTCTAGAGCGTAGGCTCAGAAGTTGTGGTGCACGAGCTTAGTTGCTCCGCCGCATGTGGGATCTTCCCGGACCAGGACTCGAACCCGTGTCCCCTGCATTGGCAGGCGGATTCTCAACCACTGTGCCACCAGGAAGCCTCATTTTATGTTCTTATTGGCCAACTGTATGTCTTCTTTGGGAAAATGTCTACTCAAGTTCTTAAATTTATGAGGTTTGTATATTCTGGATATTAATCCCATGTCAAGATATGTGATTTGCACACTTCTCCCATTCTGTGGGTTGCCTTTGATGCACAAATTTTAACTTTTGATAAGCCTAATTTATCTATTGTTTTCTTATGTTGCCTGTTCTTTTGGTTTTCATATCCAAGTAATTGTTGCCAAATCTAATGTCATGAAGATTTCCCCCTGTGTTTTCTTCTAAAAATTTTAGAGTTTTAGTTTTAACATTTAGGTCTTCGATTCATTTTGAATTTTTACATCTGATGTGTGGAAAGAGTCCAACTTCATTCTTTTGCATGTGGATATCCAGTTTTCCCAACACCGTTTGTTGAAAAGATTGTCCTTTTCCCATTGAATGGTCTTGACACCCTTGGCAAAAATCATGTGATGATGTATGCAAGGGGTTTATCCTGGGCTGTTATTTTATTCTGTTGTTCTATGTTTGTTTTTATGCCAGTACTACACTGTTTTGATTCTTGCAGCTTCGTAGTAAGTTTTGAAATTAGAAAAATGTGAGTCCTCCAACTTTGTTTGTTTTTAAGATTGTTCGAGGAAAAGATTCAGTTGTTTAAAGGTTTCTCTCTCTCTGAAATTTTAAAATTACTTCTCAGTCTGTTTTACTCTTGTGCTGTAGAGTCATATCTACAGAATAGTGTATGTATGTATGATGTATGCAATATAAAACGTGCAGTTTAAAGAATTGTTATAAAGCAAGGTATAGCTACTACCCAGGTGAAGAAATAGTTGTGTGAAGTTTTTTTTTTTTTTTTTTCTTTTATTAACTGATTTATTTTTGGCTGCGTTGGATCTTCGTTGCGGCGAGCGGGGGCTACTCTTTGTTGCGGTGCGTGGGCTTCCCATTGCGGTGGCTTCTCATTGCGAAGCGCGTGCTTTAGGCGTGCGGGCTTCTGTAGTTGTGGCACGCGGGCTCTAGAGTGCAGGCTCAGTAATTGTGACGCATGGGCTTAGTTGCTCCGTGGCATGTGGGATCTTCCCGGACCAGGGTTCGAACCTGTGTCCCCTGCGTTGGCAGGGGGATTCTTAACCACTGCGCCACCAGGGCAGTCCTGTGTAAAGTTTTAAAACCACTGAACTAGAGCATGGACAATCAAGTGATTCTGTCGGATGAAGTAAGAAAACAGAACCATGTTTCTCAGGATGCACTGGGAAGAATACTATATTGCGGATGTGTTATTAGTTAGGGGATTGGAGCCCTGTGGACACAGGAGGACAGGATTTCCTAGAGCCTGGTGCTGTAGCTAGAGTAGGGAACCTTTTCTAAACCTGAAAATACTTTGCTCTGGAGACGAGTCAGTTAGCAACTAAATTTGTAGTCTGTTTTGGCCAGGATTAAGAGGGAATAGGTTAAGAGTAATGTAGCTAGAAAGCAGTGCCTATTAAAGCTGAGTCATAATGTGATAAGACTTGAAGCTATTTTGAAACCCAAAGTAAGTTGATCTCATTGTTCCTAATCACTACTGTCAAAACCCCAAGCTCTTTACATAATTATAGTCAAGTGTGATTGTGTATCTATCTAGTTCGATTGCCTAGATTTAATTTAAATGTCATTTTGGCAAAATATAATGGTAGGTACTTAATAATGATTAAATATGTTTAGCATGGTTCTTATATAAAACTAAAGGGTTTATACTTAGTGTTCACATGTTATATCAGTCTGGTGAGTTTTTGTATCTTCCCTCCTCCAAATAAATGGCTCCCTTTGAGCCTCTTAAAATATAGTTGAGTTATAAGGACAAACATAATTCATACAGCTAGAATGTGGCAAATTCACTAATACAAAATACCAGGGAGCACAGATGAGAAGGTTAATTTACATTCCTGATCTGGGAAGGTTTATAGGAGGATCTTACGTTTGAACCAGCCCGTTAAGATTTGGTAGACTTTCGGGAACTCCGTGGTGGTCCAGTGGTTAGGACTTGGCACTTTCACTGCTGTGGCCCAGGTTCAATCCCTGGTGGGGGAACTAAGGTCCTGCAAGCCTTGTAGTGCGGCCAAAAAAAAAAAAAAAAAGTGTGGTAGAAGTATGAATTACTGTTTAAGCATAGGGGATTGGCATTAGTAAAAAGAGGAAGGGGATATGATTTAGGAGTATGAGTATGATGGTGTGTATATTCAGAGGAGGGGAGGATGTAAAGTAAGAGATAAAGACGGAAAGCTTTCTTTTGGGGTCAGATCATAGAGGAACATGAGTGCTGGGTTAATGACCAAACTTTTGTCCAAGAAAGATCAGTCTGGTGACAGGTTGTAGGTCAGATTATTGGGGAAGGTACTGGAAGTTAGGGTCATTTAGTAGGTTAGTTGGATGTAATGGGTGAAGAAGAGGGAGGAATAGGGAATGATCGCCAGGTTTCAAGGTTGGATGACTAAGGGGAAATAATGAAAGCCAGGTGGATGAACAGGTTTGCGGGGGAGGATGAGCTTAGGTTGAGGTCCTGTTGGGAAGTGGATTCTGAAGCTCATGAGAGGTAAATTTGGAGGTAACACCCCACACAAGCTAGTACTTGAAGCCTTTGGTGTATGCAAGTACCTAAGAGTAGATTGTTGAAAAAATAGAAAAGGGCAAATGTTGGGTTACTTTTCGAAGGCTGTGTTTGGGGGGCAGCTGGAGGAAAAGGAGCCATTAAAATGCTGAGAAGTGGTGTTCAGAGAGGGAGGAGAAAACTAGGAAAGAAAGAGGGGACTCATCAAAGCCTGAGGGAGGAAAGTCTGAGGGGAAGTGGGGGTGTAAATCACAGGCTCAGCTTGTATCTGGACTGTCAGTGATTCAGGGAAGTAGAGGATGAGAAAGGATTGAGATGGAGCTAAATTTTAGAGGGAGAGTTTGTCTAAGAAATTTAGTTATATACCATGAGAGCGTGAGAGGATCAGAAAGCCTTTTAAAAAATTTTGGTAAAATAAATATATAACATAAAACCATTTTAACCATTTTGAAGTGTATGGTTTAGACGACCAAGTACATTGATGTTGTTGTACAGTGTTAAGAGTAGGGAAAATGATGAGGTAAAACGTTGCTTAAATATTTTTTGGTTTGATAAGTTGTCAGACTATTGTCTTTCCCATCTTGCTCAAAAAGTAGTTTACGGTGGCTTATCACCATTTGATATACTATAGTTTATCTTTCCCCATCAGCATGAAAGATCCTTGAGACCCTTTTGTCTCAAGAGCAAAGAGAACAGGAACTATTTTGTTCATTGTTATATCCCCAACGCCTAGCACATACTTAAATAAATATTTGAATGAATAAATTCCCACAAGTTGACATCAATTAGAAGTGAGAGTGAAAGGAAAACAATGGATACAGGCATAAAGTATTCATTAGAATTAGCTTTACTAAAAATACATACTAAATAATTCTTTGTCCTTATCGCTGATGTAAACTGGCTCTTAAGTTTCTCACAGCCAAAGTGTAAAGGCAGATATGATCAGTTACACAGTTCATGGTATAGATAAGATAAAAATAAAGCACACACTCTGAAGAAGCCTAAGTATTACTGAGATCAGAAAATTATTTCTCCTGAATTCCTTTTCTCATAAGAAAGGAATATAATATAATATACAAGATCCTCAAAAAAACATCTTTACCGTTAATACAGATAAAAATAACCTTCAGTATGGGTAGAAAACAGTTGGGATAATTTTAAATCATATTTTAAGATTAAACCTAGGCTTGATATTGACAGTAGCAATGCTAAAAGTAGATGGTCATTAGAGACATTTAAGAAACGTCAGGGCTGATGAATAGATGGAGTAAATGAGAAGAGCAGGGCATGGTTGAATATGGCAAGTCTGGAACCTGCACAGTTGATTCAGAAAGTGGGGAAGTTGAGAACGAAAGAATGTATAGGATGAAAATAAACTCAACGCTCCTCCTGCCTTGGAAATAGCTTTATTTTCTGATTACAAAAAGATTGTATGCGGGAATCCCCTGGTGGTCCAGTGGTTAGGACTCTGTGCTTCCACTGATCAGGGAACTAAGATCCCACAAGCTGAGCTGCGTTCCCCGTGCTCCCCCCACCCCCCCAAAAAAGTATGCTTTACAAAAAGTGCCCCCCTCCAGACTTTTTCAGAAAATACTAAAAAAATACCTAGAAAAAAACATTCCACATTTTAGGTATTGTATTTTCAGAGTATACCAACAAAGAATTTAGGTTAACATCCCCTTCAGTTTTTCTTTATAAAAGCAATGTTCATCTGACAAATTTTTCTTGTTTTATGAAATGAAAGTATAAGATGGCTTTCATTTCCCAAAAAACATCTGTTTTCATTGAGATTACAAATTTGCTCTTCAGCACTACCGTATTTATTAATAGCTTTCCACAGTTCACTGGGGGAAATTTGTTGTAGCCTCGCTATCAGAAGCTGTTTTACCAATGATATTTAAATTTGTGCATTCTCGCCCTGTTCTTAAACCTCTGAAACAATTCAGGACTTGCTTTGCAATGTAATAACTCTTTTACTGAATTCTCTTCTTCCCCCACTTTTACCTTCTTCATAGTTTTGAAGATACAAAATCCTGCTGCTATATCCACATAGTGCTTAGTGGCATACATGCCAATTATGGTTATAAATCTATTGTACAAAGTATTTCTCGGCTTTTCAGAAAAGCACCATGCCATGCCCAAGTCAATGTTACCTTCATTTTTCTTTCTCTTGCATAGAAATAAACACTGTCTTTTATATGGTGGAGGGGGGATGTGGTCATAGTCAAGCTCTTGTGTTATGGTTTTCTTCCCTTAATAAGCTTTATCACTTCCAACTTTTTTGTTTGACTGTATGTCCTCTTCTAGGCCTCTTATGCTCACCTGTATTTTTTACAGGGCATACCATTTTCTAGAAACCATTTTTACTCAATGTGGAGAAAATCACTATTATGCACAGTATGCCTTTCAGTAAAGATACATTGCATGTACTCCATTTCTCATCAGGCAGCAGGGTTCCCTCCTTTTGCTAATGTGATTATACATACAAATAAAGTAAATAAATTGTGATTATAATTAGAGAAACATATCAAGTAGTACCAACTTAAGGAAAGGTTTGAGGAGAAGTTTAAGGCATGATGGTAAGATATACCAGAAAGTGAATTAATAGCAATATATCACTGCTCTTTTCACATAGTCACATGTGTTACTCTCCTCTCTGGAAGAAATCTTGTATTGGAACTGGAATGGCCTGCTGCTTAGATTTATTTTTTTCTCCCTATGGCACGAGGGGGATTGGGCCTACTTAGAGGAAATAGTAGAAGAACCAGAAATCACATTGTTTTAATATGCATTTGAGTTAGAACATCTTACATTTATATTACCCATTCCAGTTTTTACTTTGTGCATTGCCTTTTTTGTCTTTGTAATATGAATCCACTTGTGTGCACTAAGAGAAGATTAACGCTTGGTCATATGTTAGTAATTTTCCCCTGTCATTCAAGTGGTTACATTTCTATGTAGACAAAGCTGTCATTCTGATTTATGGACCCTCCCCCACTTCCTTTTTTTTTGGCTGCACTATGTGGCAGGCGAGTTCCCTGACCAGGGATGGAATCCGTGCACCCTGCAGTGGAAGCTCGGTCTTAACCCACTGGACCGCCAGGAAAGTCACCTGACTTTTATGACTTTTGTGATTCATGTCTTGCTTAGTCCAGCCAAAAAAATATATATATATATTTTAACTAAGTTATTTTGGTAAAATGTATGTTATATACAAATGTGATATAAGTTTTGGATTTATTCCTCTCTCCCCCAATGGACAATTCTATAAATTCCCAAAGAGCCTGCTTTTGTCTAACATGTTCCAATAATCTGTTTATTCTGGTTCCCACTTTATTTTAATTATGCTATTGTAAAAATTGTAAAGCTTCCTGTTTCATTTTGAGCCTGAGTCCAATATCAACATCTGACAGAGTGCACAGAAACCCTCTGGAACAATCCCAGTTATAGATACCAGTGCCTTGGTAAAATCTTAGCACGTTGAAATCAACAAAATAGTATTGATAAATGACTGATGGGATTCTACTTAGGATTGCGAAGATAATGTTTTCCTGTTACTACTGGTACTGTATATTAATACATTAAGGAAGAAACAGTCCCATGATTGTGATCAGTAATAATATACACATATGTTGAAAAGGCATTTGAAAAAATCTGGCTTCCATTCTTTACCTTAGAAAACAAAGCACAGGGGACTTCCCTGGTGGTCCAGTGGCTAAGATTCCACACTCCCAATGCAGGGGGCCTGGGTACGATCCCTGGTCAGGGAACTAGGTCCCACACACCGCGACTCAAGATCCTGCATGCTGAAACAAAGATCCTAGATGCCACAACTAAGACCCGGCATAGCCAAATAAGTAAATAAAAACCAAAAACAAATAAACCAGGATTTCCCTGGTGGTCCAGTGGTTAAGACTCCCCACTTCCAGTGCAGGGGACATGGGTTTGATCCCTGGTTGGGGAAGTAAGATCCCACATGCCATGGGCGGTGCGGCTAAAAAAAAAATTTTTTTAATAAAAACAAACCAAAGCACTCCCCCCACCCAACAGACAAACAAACAAAAACAAAAAAAACCCCAAAAACAACCCCAAAGCAAAAAAATAACTTTGGACCTGCTTTAATGTATAAATAATAGTTGTTGGAAATTAGCAGTAATTACATGTATTTTAAAAGTGAGGAATAATAAAAAGATGTATATAACTACTGTTGTTCATATTTTTCGGTACTGTTCTAGCCCTTGTAGGAAAACAAGACAAAGGCAAAACACAAATAATGGAAACAAAGCTACCAAATATGTTGCCGAATGATGAATCTGCTTTAAAAATCCAGGAGAATCAACTGAAAGTTAGAAACAAGAGCAAAGGTAGATGTCTGAATATAATATTTAAAATTGAAAATTTTATTTAATAAAAGAATTAAGAAAAAGATGAAAATCTAAAAAAAATAGATAAATGACAAGAATAGCATGGCATTTCATTGTAATTAGCATATAAAATAAAATTCACCCCATTAGTAAAGTAAGTTATATTCTTGCCTACCAGATTAGAATACAAAATACTATTTGTAGCTGTGGTAAATTTAAAACAACTATAAATAGGGAATTTTCTAATTAAAATTTAGCACATATCCGCAGTGAAATATTTTAACTCTGGAATATATTTTATTTATTTTTTAAATTAATTTTTATTGGAGTATAGTTGCTTTACAATGTTGTGTTAGTTTCTGCTGTACAGCAGCAAAGTGAATCAGTTATATGTATACATAATAGCCCCTCATTTTTAGATTTCCTTCCCATTTAGGTCACCACAGAGCATTGAGTAGAGTTCCCTGTGCTATACAGTAGGTTCTCATTAGTTAATCTGTTTTATACATAGTATATACATGTCAATTCCATGAGATATATTTAAATTTATATAAACAATTAAAAAATATGTGCTTACCTGTTCTTCATTTATGAGGAAGACTATGAAAGGACTTTCTGCTTAGAGTGCAAGTAAGCACAGGATGGATATGGATTTTCATAATTAAAAACTAAATTTGACTAAGCTGTCATTCAGATTGATAATGCACTAACACATAGCTTTTCTTTTTCTTTTCTTTCTTTTTTTTTTTTAATGTGAAAGAGTTAAGGACACAGCAAGAGAATTTTGACTTTTGCCTGCTAGTATATGTCAGATTTGTATAATGAATCATTGTCTGCTGTCTTAAGTAAATGATGAGAGTTTGGATGTTGTAAATATCAGGTGCATTTGGCCCTAAATATCACACAGTCTTGTAACTTTGTGTTTAGAGTTTATCAAGGAAATGAGATTGGAAGGGGACCTCACATGGTTCAATCCTAACCTTCATCTGATGGCATATGTTACTGCATCTCATTTCTTTATGAGATTGTTTTCTTTCATTCTTTTAAAGCCAGTGGAATGCAGTTAAGCCAAACCACTAGTTAGCATAGGAAACATTTTCTCTTGGCTTTGAAGCCAGCTCCTTCCTTAGATTGCCTTAAGATCTACTTAAACTTTCCATCTAGATGGTCAGTGACCATCTACCTCTAGCCTCAGTGCTGCTTTCTTTTTCATTTTCTGGGTTTAAGTCCAGTTTTCTCATGTATTGTTTTAGGGATCTGTCCTTCCCTTCTGTTGGAAATAGTCTGATGTTTTTGACTGTCTATCAGTCATTTTATCTGGGCTACATGTAATTTTTGTTTTAAGTTTCTATCATAGCTATAGATACACTGTAAAGCTGCTGGAGACTTTGAAATACTTGTGTGTGTGTACAGGCAAAATCAACTTTTTTTTTTTTTTAGATGTTGGGGGGTAGGAGTTTATTAATTAATTAATTTATTTTTGCTGTGTTGATCTTCGTTTCTGTGTGAGGGCTTTCTCCAGTTGTGGCAAGCGGGGGCCACTCTTCATCATGGTGCGTGGGCCTCTCATTATCGTGGCTTGTCTTGTTGTGGAGCATAGGCTCCAGACGCGCAGGCTCAGCAGTTGTGGCTCACGGGCCCAGTTGCTCCGTGGCATGTGGGATCTTCCCAGACCAGGGCTTGAACCCGTGTCCCCTGCATTGGCAGGCAGATTCTCAACCATTCCCCCCACAGGGAAGCCCACAAAATCAACTTTTATTTAAAAAAGACTCACTGTCAGTAAGCTCGTCTTTCTTTTCTCTTTACCTAAAACAAGCATTTCCCAATCATGAAAACAAAGCTGTGTTGTTTGGCTGTGTTGGGTCTTCGTTGCTGTGCATGGGCTTTCTTTCTCTAGTTGCGGCGAGCGGGGGCTACTCTTCGTTGCGGTGCGCGGGCTTCTCATCGTGGTGGCTTCTCTTGTTGTGGAGCACGGGCTCTAGGCACACGGGCTTCAGTAGTTGTGGTACGTGGGCTCAGTAATTGTGGCACGTGGGTTCAGTAGTGGCTTGCGGGCTCTAGTGCACAGGCTCAGTAGTTGTGGTGCACGGGCTTAGTTGCTCTGCAGCATGTGGGATCTTCCCAGACCAGGGCTCGAACCCGTGTCCCGTGCATTGGCAGGAGGGCTCTTAACATCTGTACCACCAGGGAAGTCCCTAGGGAGTTTAATTTTTAATTATTTAGGGTGCTTTCTTTCTAGGTGCTCTGTATCCAATTTAGAAATTTATATATGTGTACAAGTGAGAGAATGGGACTATCAGTTTGAGTTATTTTCTTTTCTTGGTAGATTTTAAGGTAAGTCAAATATTTTAAAAGGAGATGCTGTTATAGGCAAATATGAAACCAAAGCCAGAATTCAGTGCCATAGTGGAAAGAAGCAGTGAATTTAGAGTTCAGTGACCTTCAAGTCCAGGATCTACCAATGGCTGTCTTTCACCTCTTGGGGAAAAGGTGGATTATTTAATAAAATGCCTTGGAACAACTGGCTTATCATACTGGTGATAGGTGGAGGGGAGCTAGTTTTATGTCTTTATGTTTACATGAATTATGAAAGGATCGTGATAATTACTGATTGCTTACAATGTGCCAACTGCTGGGTTAGACACTAGGTGCATAAATGTGTTCCTCAAACAGACCTTACGAAGTAGACACTGTTACCCTCACTTTACAGATGGAGGAACCTGCCCATGGTCAACAATTAGCCAAATGGTTAAGATAAAACAAAAGATAAGATCATTAAAATAAAAGAAAGTAATCAAGAATGTTTTAGTCTGGGCTTGAGGGAGAGAGATTTTTTGTATGCACGACAAACCAAAGAGCTGTGAAAAAAGATTGACTTTAAAAAAAAACTTATACTCCTTGAACTTCTCTGTTTAGCCAAAAATTAAAAAATAACACAAATCAAGAACGTTTTAAAAAAATGGCATTTATAAAGAGCCATACAGCTTATAAAGCTCACCCAAATCAATAAGAAAAGGCTGAATCACTTAATGTAAAAAAGGGCAAAAAATACAAATAGGTAATGCATGTAGGAAGTATAAATTATCAGTTGTCAGTGGGAAAAGGATAACACCCAAGGCTGTAGAGAAATACCTACAGTGTTTCTGGGACTATAAATTGAACTGAACTTTTGGTAGATGATATACATGTTCCTTTGACTCACAATTCAACTTATATATTCTAGGTATGCTTCCACAGATGTAGAGGACAGTACGAAAAATTTTATGGCAGTATTAGAGGGGGAGAAAGTAATGTTCATACCATACTTAAGTGACTAAGGTATAAAATGATATGATCTTACTTTCTGTACTGTGTGGTAGTATACTTAAAATCTGAAAGAATATAGAGCTAATTATTAATAACGGTTATTTTTGAAGGATGCGGAGGTAGAGTGACTGCTTACAATTTATTTTCCTGTGTTATTTTAGAATAAATGGCTTTTTTCATTATTTAAAGAAAAAGTTAAAAAGAAACCAAGCACTTAGTAATAACCATCACCTACATTTGATGAACATCATTCCAGATATTTTTAATGCATATATAATGAATGTAGAAATAGGGAGTTATAATATGCATGCCGTTTATAAATTTTTAATTAAATTGGTTGCATTTGGCTGAAAAAGAGAAACTAAGATACTATTACAAACATGATTGATGTTTGTTACCACAAACAGATGTTTGTTACTACAAGAAGGAATGAATTCCTAAAATAGTCCTAAAGCGGAGAGAAGAAAATTACAAAAACCTCTAAATAGTTTTGAGTCTCTTTTAGTACAACCCATTGACTTATTGATAAACCAGGATAAGGGAATAAACACTTGCATGTATTCTTTCTTCCCTTTCTTCCTTTCTCCTGACTACATACCTACCTATTTTTATTTTATTTTATTTTATGTTATTTATTTTTTGATTAGACCTATTTTAACATTATCAGGATTTATAATATGTTTTTAAAAGCTTATAACCATTCATGGTTGATTAGTTTTGGTCCTGTATTTAAATGGTCAGTAAGTACATTGGTCTTTTCACCTTGGTTTTTCTGTTACAGCATTCTTTATTTTAATTTCCCAGCAGTTATTTCAAGAAGTGAAATAACTTAAGTCCTTAAGTTCACAATACTTGTGAGAGCTTAATGCCATCCTGTTTCTACCCCTTCTTTATGTTTCACATTTTTTGTATCACACTTTTCCTCAGAATTCTGTGATTATTCATTCAGTATTCCTGAATTCCCTGTTGTGGAAGAATCTGAGGCCAACCAGATTCTACCTGCCCGCCTACATTTGACTTGATTTTTTTCTGTCTGGATGCTCATGATACTGTTTTGCTTTAAAGCTCAGTACCTCTCATTTGACAGATGTTTTGGTGGTGTTTATTTTGTACCAGTTTTTTTGTGGGTTGTAGAGTATGTTTTCAGCCTGCATATTTAGTTGTTTATTACAGGAGAGTTTCGTATATTTGTTTATGATACTCTTCAAGAGTATCAATTTAAGTATATCTGCTTAATCTTTTATCTTTACTCTGTTCAACATGTGATTGTTTACCTTTTCATTTAAGGTGTATTTCTTTTTTTTGGGGGGGTGCTGCCCTCCCAGGGACGATGGTGGGTGGGGATGGAGCAGCAGGTGTGCCTCATCTTTGTTTCTGGGAACACTCTCAGTTCTGGCTTCTGACACTGGGATCCTGATAGGCAGCAGCTTTTAAAATTTTATTTTTAAAGATTTATTATTTGTTTATTTCATTTATTTTTTGGATGCGTTGGGTCTTAGTTGCGGCGCGCATGGGCTCTTTGTTGTGGTGCATGGGTTCTCTTCTCTAAGCTGTGACACACAGGCTCTAGAGCGCAGGCTCATTAGTTGTGGTGCAGGGGCTTAGTTGCCTCGCAGCATGTGGGATCTTAGTTCCCTGACCAGGGTTCGAACCCAACTCCCCTGCATTGTAAGGTGGATTCTTTACCACGGAACCACCAGGGAAGTCCCATTTAAGGTATATTTCTTAAAGTTATGACCATGATTTGTTTTGTATTCCCTCCCCCCCCATTTAAAAAATTTCTAAAATGACTGTAATCCCTGTCTTTGTTCTTTTCTAAACTCTTATACTTTGCCTTTCAGGTCTCTGTTCCTTTATAATATTTTCTTTCATATTTCTGTAATTTCTTTGAGACTTTTTCTAAAGTCTTCCTGGGTTTTTATATGTAGTGTTAGGTGGTTGAAAAGAGAGCTCGAAGTGAACTGGAATGGAGATTCGAGAACCTCGCCGCAGTGTGAGGGGAGTTTTGATTGTGACGCTGTTCATGCAAGTGATCATAACAAGGGGTGGTGAGGAGATGTAGACTTCACTCTGAGGTTGCTGAAACCTGGAGAAATACAAAAGAAAGCCCATTCCAGGGACTTCCCTGGTGGTCCAGTGGTTAGGACTTGGCGCCTTCACTGCCATGACCAGGGAGAACTAAGATCCTGCAAGCTGTGTGACATGCCCCCCCCACCCCTGCAAAAATAAAGAAAGAAAAAAAAGCACATTCCATGTATTGATACATGAAGCAGAGCAATTTACCTAGTTTTATACAAAACAAATAGATAAGGAGATAAGAGCTATTAGAAATGTTAATTTAATTTGAGTAGTACTTAAGAAAATCAGCATGGAGTGAAGTGCTTAATGATTCTCACCCTCAGCTGTTGGTGGCAGAGTGAATAGATTACCCCATTCATCTGCCTTTGGGGGTGATCATACCCTGCCAGCCCTGCTGAGAACCAATTGTAACCCCTGTGTAATGTGGCTGAGGGTAAAGGAAAGCTAGGAACCACTGCTAATACAGTATTAGAGGGGAAACTGACTAGAGGCCAACTGGGGTGTAAGCTTAAAAATATGACTCTTTGAATGGAGAAAAGGGTACTCTTAGTTGGAAGTGACAGGAATTGAACTAGAGTAAGTTTAGACAAAAAATGAAAAATGACCCTTAACCAAATTTATGGAAGAGGGCAGGTACCAGGTTTAAGGAACTAGAATTCTGTTAGGACCTCTCTTCTTGTTGCTTACTTTTGTTTATTTGACTTCATTTTGGCTTCATTTTCACATATCTGTTTTCTTCTTGAGATTTGAGCTGTGGCTATTGGCAGCTCTCAGGCTCCCCCATGGATTGGGCCTCCCGTTGTTTAATTCTGATTTTAAAAATCCTCAGCGAGATCTCATTCTTTTGGCTTGTCAGGTATTCATTCACTCATTTTTTTGGCCCTGGGGTATGGGGTACAGAATAAACTGGTACAGAATAAACAACACCAAAACAAGCAGTTCAGTGTGATGCTCAGGGGTGGGTAGTATTTCCAAAAAGAAGTATTTAAGGTATGGCTTGTTCTTGAGATTCTGAAGAACATTGTATTCATTTTATTTTATTTATTTTTAAATTAATTTATTTATTTTTGGCTGCATTGGGTCTTCATTGCTGAATGCAGGCTTCCTCTAGTTGCGGCGTGCTGGCTTCTCATTGCCATGGCTTCTCTTGTTGCAGAGCACGGGCTCTAGACACG
This sequence comes from Kogia breviceps, assembly GCF_026419965.1. Lineage (NCBI taxonomy): Eukaryota > Metazoa > Chordata > Mammalia > Artiodactyla > Physeteridae > Kogia > Kogia breviceps. Next base: position 10,781,278 of record NC_081328.1, read on the forward strand.
TGGGCTTCAGTAGTTGTGGCGTGTTGGACTCAATAGTTGTGGCTCTCAGGCTCTAGAGCGCAGGCTCAGTAGTTGTGGCGCATGGGCTTCGTTGCTCCGCAGCGTGTGGGATCCTCCCCGACCAGGGCTCAAACCCTTGTCCCCTGCATTGGCAGGCGAATTGCCAACCACTGCGCCACCAGGGAAGTCCCTGTATTCATTTTATAGCCTGTAGTCTAATGAGCAATTTCAAAGGAGGAAAATGGACAATTGACATTTATTGGTACTCTAAGATGGACAGTGTTTTTTTTGCATATTACAGTATTGCTCATCTGTCCTGCAGCACTGCCATGGGTTTTTTTTTTTTACTGTGCTTTACAGATGAGGAAAGTGACACTCAAAAAAAGAGAAATGACTTGTTTAGATGCTAAGGGTAGTGAGAGAGGTTGGCATTCAAACCCAGGTTTGACTGACATAATACCATACTCTGTTCCAAACTATGGCCCATATTTTCTCTTGTGAGATGAAATTCACAAGTGTTGTGGGACCCCCCCCCCCGCATCGTGTCTATCAAATTATTTCTAAAAAATAAGTGAGAAGTTTATATAAAACCGTAAACTGTAGGCTATAGTGTCAAGGTGTAACGTTTTATGTACTGTGGGGAATTCCTGCCACAGCAAATCTTGTCAGAGATAGGAGCCACTGCTGCTGTATTTGAGCACAAGCAACAACATACTCAGGACTTACTGTTGAAGAGCCCTTAGGTAATAAGTGTTTGCAGAGGATGTAAGCAGGGTGAAACATTACAGGCAGCAAAACTTCCTTAAGTGCTATTTTAGGAATGTGGTCTGGAATTCTGCCAAGCAAATCCTTTCAGAAGCATACTGGCAAAATCTTTGCAAGATACAATCTCTGACCCCCTCTGCTTGTCTGTTCCATATTCCTTATGTTTTTGAAGCACAGTAAAAGAAATTCATCTAGGTTGAAAATGTTTTGGACTAGGAAATCAGCTAGCCCTACCTAGCCCTGGCTTATGACATAGTGTAAAGAAAAAAATTCTGATTTTAAGCAAACTTTTAAAGTTTACCAGAAATCTGTAAAGGTGATTTAATTGATGCATTTAAAAAACCTTTAGAGGAAATATGAACAAACCTTTGGTAGTTTGCTGATACATTACTTTTTTCAATATTGATTAGTTAATGGACGTTTGCAAGACAGGAATATTTTCCCAGTTAATTTTGGTGACTTGTTTTGTGGCGATGTGTGTTTTAAAGTAATATGGCAATTTATTCTAAGGTCAAAATTATTTTGACAAACCATCTCAATACTTAGGAAGAGTAATTAGATAGTGTCTGGATAAAAGGTTCTATCTGAGATTTCGGCAGTTCAAAATGAAGCCAGCATAAAAATAGTCACTTTACAGAAATGCACCTTACAGCCAGCTGTGTGTTACATAAATAAACTTGACAGGAATGCACATTCCCCAGAACAGGAGACTACAACCATTAAGACATAAAGGAACATCACTTCTAGACTCTAAATAACAGTTTGCATTTAGCTTTGTAGCTGTTAGACTTAGTCAACTCTTGGTCTTGGCAAAGGGTATTTACAGTTAAAGTAGCTTATTTTCTTAATAGCTAAGTATAAAATGACATACTTGGGTCTTTGAATGTTGTTATTTTGAGACACCTTGTATTTTTGCTTAAGGCCCAGTGAAAGTTTATTTTCACATGATCAACAAATGTAAACCGTTATTTTAGACTACATTAAAACTTTTTTTTTGCATTTAAAAAAACTTTCATGGAGAAAAAAATTTAAACATATAATAATACCAAAGTAGACTGACTGTACAGCGAACCTCCATGTGCTCACCAAGCCTCAACAGTTATTAGGTCACAACCACTCTTGATTGATCTGTCTCTGCCCCGTCCCTTGTGATTTTGAAGCACACCCCAAACATAATCATCGTTTGTCTGTAAGTATTTAAGTAACTCTAAAGATTCGTGTATCTCTAAAAAAAAATGGGAGTAAAAACCCAACCCAAACATTATCATTACCACACTTGAAAAAAAATTAACAATAATTTAATATTGTTAGATCTAGTCAGCCTCTGAATTTGTGCACATGTCATACATTATTAAAAAGTTTGAATTCAGTCTTTCTGTTGTTTCCTGTTGCAGTATATTTCTTGAGGATTCTAGGCCTTGCTTTTTAGAATTTTCTAAAGTATAGATTTTGCTAATTGTGTCTCGGGAATGTTCTTAAACATATTTCTCTGTATTTTCTATAAATTGGGAATTGTGTCCAGGGGTTCTGGTGAGATCAGGTGAGATCACTTCGTAAGTGGTGGTTTATTTATCAGGAGACGTTAATGTCTGGTTGTCGTTTCTAAAATGCCTAGGTTAAAATGAAAAAAATGACAATGTTTCAGTAATTTTTCTTTTTTTAACATCTTTATTGGAGTATAATTGCTTTACAATGTTGTGTTAGTTTCTGCCGTATAACAAAGTGAATCAACTATATTTATATATATATACCCATATCCCCTCCCTCTTGAGCCTCCCTCCCATAATTTTTCATTTTTTAACTGCACCATTTCTATAGAGAGATAACTCATTTGATCAAATAGTAGTTACTGTTTGATTTCCTGACAATACCATTTGTATAGAAAAGGAAGAATAAATCTTGATTCTTTCACCTTTTTTAAAAAAAATAAATTTATTGATTTAATTATTTTTGGCTGTGTTGGGTTTTCATTTCTGTGCACAGGGCTTTCTCTAGTTGCGGCCAGCGGGGGCTACTCTTCATCGCAGTGCGGGGGCTTCTCATTGTCGTGGCTTCTCTAGTTGCGGAGCACAGGCTCTAGACATGCAGGCTCAGTAGTTGTGCCTCACGGGCTTAGTTGCTTCGCGGCATGTGGGATCTTCCCAGACCAGGACTTGAACCCGTGTCCCCTGCACTGGCAGGCAGATTCCTAACCAGTGCGCCGCCAGGGAAGCCCTCGCCTTTTTTTTTTTTTTTTTTTTTTAATTCGTTTTCAAAATAACAAAATGGTTTATTAGCATCCTGTAATGGGACCAATTAGTTTGTTGTTTGTTTTTCTTTTAAAATTTTTATTTATTTATTTATGGCTGTGTTGGCTCTTCGTTTCTGTGCAAGGGCTTTCCTCTAGTAGCGGCAAGCAGGGGCCACTCTTCATCGCGGTGCACGGGCCTCTCACTATCGCAGACGCTCTTGTTGCACAGCACAGGCTCCAGACGCGCAGGCTCAGTAATTGTGGTTCACGGACCCAGTTGCTTTGTGGCATGTGGGATCTTCCCAGACCAGGGCTCAAACCTGTGTCCCCTGCATTGGCAGGCAGATTCTCAACCACTGCACCACCAGGGAAGCCCTAGTTTGTTGTTTCTTAAGTCACTGGTTTTAAACTCATGGGTTGAAACATATGTTTCAATCCTTTGTGGTTATTAACTGTTGCTACTCAAATTGTCCCATATTGAGCCAGTGGGAATCTCTTGTACTTTTAACAAGACCATAGTATTATTTGATAGCTTCCTTTTTATCTGGTATGAGATGATCCTAGAACATTTCCTACCCCAGACCTGGAATCAGCCATTTTTCTGAAGAGCCCTGCTCCCTTTAAGTATAACTCATATTTGGAGACCATATTCTGGGCGCTAGGGATGCTCATTGCTACAGAATTGGTCATTTTTCTCGACCTTTTTAGTGGACAGAGCTCAGCATTTTTTTTAGAAGCTATATCGTGAATTCACATCGATACTTCTGATTCAGATTCAGGATTGTGGAGGTTGTTTTTTTTTTGTGTGTGTGTGATATGCAGGCCTCTCACTGTTGTGGCCTCTCCCGTTGCGAGGCACAGGCTCCGGACACGCAGGCTCAGCGGCCATGGCTCACGGGCCCAGCCGCTTCGCGGCACGTGGGATCTTCCCGGACCGGGGCACGAACCCGTGTCCTCCTGCATCGGCAGGCGGATTCTCAACCACTGCGCCACCAGGGAAGCCCAAGGACTGTGGAGTTCTTACTTTTCATATGTGCTCCCCATTCTCTTCTAGTCTTATTCTTAAATAATGACTCTATCATAGCAAGCCTGCTCATGCATTATTTTCCATTACTTATGCCTATCTAAATCATTATTCTCAAGGACATTACCTTGCCATTGATTTCTTTCTTAATTCATGGTTTGTAGACCATTTTGGCCCACAGTGATTTCCAGATTCACAGCAGGCATACATAACTTTCATTTAACAATCACTGGCACTTCGGGATTTACTGAGTTTTAAAAATTGAAGTATTATATACACAAAGAAAAATGCATAAATAATGATGTACAGCATGCCATTACTAGCATCCCGGAAGTCTCTTTCATTCTTCATCCCATATACCACTCTCATTCGCCACTCTGAAAGAAAAAGAAGAAAAGATGATATAGTGGATTTCTAATATTATTGATTAGTTTTGTGTGCTTTAGAACTTAAAATTTTGTTTTAGCCTTCGTGATATGAGGGAAAGAGAGCTCTTTCTAGCTCTTTCCAACTCTACTGTGTCTAGGTAGCATTCAGAAAAAAATGTATCTTTGTCACATTCAGAACTTCTCTAATACCTTAGGAATCTAAGAAGAAACCCAAGCACAGGCACTTATTGGTTTAAATATTTATCTTCAGCAGGCTGGAGTTTTGTGTTGGTTAGCAATTTCCATTTCCCCCCAGTGTGTTTGTACCCTTTGCGTGTTTACTCTTTCTTTTGATTTACAGTAACTGTTTGTATTAGGAATATTAGACTTTACCTATTGTGCTGCAAATATTCTCCCCCAGCCTCAATTGTATTTAAACTTTATCGCTGTAGTGGATTTAAAATATGTTGTGTAGTATAATCTGACTGTTGAGTTTTGTGTTCTGCTTAGGAAGGCCACGTCCACCCAAGAGTATGTTAAAAAATAACTGTGCATTTTTTTTCCAGCTAAATTTTATTGTTTGTTCATATCTGGATTCAAATATAGTATGAGGTATCTCTATTACCCTTTAAATGTGATAGGATGTTTAAACATCTTTCGTTGGCCTTTCACATTAAAAAAAAGTGCTCGAATTTATGGCTACTGCACTTTTCCATCACAAACTTCTAGAAAAAGTTTCCAACTGTATTTTTCTGCTTCACCTTCGTTCTGTCAAATCAGTGTTGCTGGCATGGCCTGTCTCTGCCTTACCATTACACTGAAACTAAATACTTAGGCCTAGGGCAGGCTTGCCCTTCTTTTAACTGAACCCAGTAGACTGAATTTAGACCCTCTCTTTCCTGAGCAGCGTGTAATTGTCGTTGTTGGTAACTTTCTCCTTGGAATGCATCTCCTCTGGCTTCTTTGGCCTAGCTTTTTCCTGGTTTTCTTCCTACTTCTGTCACTTTTGTAGCCACTTCTTTTTTTAATCCCCCCAATATTGGTATTCTCTAGAATTCCTTCAGTTAGATTCTCTGCAGTTCACACTTCAGGCTCTTCCTTGGGTGATGCCATCAACCACTCTTACGGCGTCAATTATCAGCAATATTCTGATAACCCCAAGTCTCTATCTTTAGCTCAAATTTCTTTTAAAAACAATGTATTTAACGGTACTGATGAACCTAGTGGCAGGGCAGGAATAAAGACGCAGATGTAGAGAACGGACTTGAGGACCCAGAGGGGGAGGGGGAAGCTGGGACGAGGTGAGAGAGTGGCACTGACATATGTATACTACCACATGTAAAATAGATACCTAGTGAGAAGCTGCCGCATAGCACAGGGAGATCAGCTCGGTGCTTTGTGACAGACGACCTTAGAGGGGTAGTATAGGGAGGGTGGGAGGGAGGCTCAAGAGGGAGGCGATATGGGGATATAGGTATAGGTATAGCTGATTCACTTTGTTGTACAGCAGAAACTAACACAACATTGTAAAGCAATTATACTTCAGTAAAGATATTTTAAAAAAACCCCAAACAATGTTTATGCCCCCATAAGTACTTAAAACCAAACCTATCATTATTTCTTTCCCTAACCTCTAAAATCAGCACATCTTTATTATAATTCCCATTTCAGAGAAAAAAACAGACTCCTACCCAGTTGCCCTATGTAGAAACCTATTTATCATTTAAAAAAATTGAGTTGAAATTCAGATAACATAAAACTAACCATTTTTTTAAAAAAAACTAGCCATGTTAAAGTATACAGTTCATTGGTATTTAGTGTATTCACAATGTTGTGCAAACACCATCTCTCTTCAGTTTCGAAACATTTTCATCACCCCACCAAAAACCCCCATACTCATTTATCATACTCTATCTCCATCCCATCCCACCCCCCCACCCTCACCCCCCATTTTGCTTTCTGTCTCTGGATTTGTGGATATAAAAGGAGTCATACAATATGTTACCTTATGTGTCTGATTTCTTTCACTTAGCCTGATGTTTGTTTTTTTTTTTTTTTTTTTTTGTGGTATGCGGGCCTCTCACTGTTGTGGCCTCTCCCGTTGCGGAGCACAGGCTCTGGACGCGCAGGCCTAGCGGCCATGGCTCACGGGCTTAGTTGCTCCGCGGCATGTGGGATCTTCCCGGACCAGGGCACGAACCCGTGTCCCCTGCATTGGCAGGCGGACTCTCAACCACTGCGCCACCAGGGAAGCCCTAGCCTGATGTTTTTGAGTTTCATCTAAGTTGTAGCATGTATCAGCACTTAAATTCCTTTTTAATGGCTGAATAATATTCCATTGTATGTATATATTATAATTTGTTCATTCATTGATGGACATTTGGGTTTCCACTTTTTGACTGTTACGGATAATGCTGCAGTATAAACATTTGGGTACAAATTCCTATGTGGGTAGATGGTTTCATTTCTCTTGGGTCTATACCTAAGAGTGTAATTACTGGGCTATATGGTAACTCTTTGTTTATAAACTTTTTGAGGAAATGGTGTGTCAATTTTGGCTTAATATCTAAAACCCCCCACATCATGAAGCTTGGTTGATTGATTCTATCTCTTGTGTATCCCTGTTTATTATTCCCACTACCATATACTAAAGGTACACTTTTCATCATTACTTTAATAGTTTCCTTTCTGGTTTCTTTGTCATCACATGGCCTTACTCTTTCACATACTTTTTTTCACATATCTTTCACATACTGAGAGATTGGTTTTTGAAAATGTAAATCTCATGAGGTCACCTCATTGTTTTAAAAACAAAACAAAAACTCTTCCAAGGCTCATCATTTCTCTCTGGATAGTCTAAACTAACATGGCTTCTAAAGGCTCTTTGCTGTCCTTCCGACATGCTATCTAGCTTCAGCCCCCCCATATGCTGATCTCCATATTTCAAGTTTTTGTATATGTTCCTCTGTGTAAGCCTTGCACCTTCTCCACCAAAATCCTTTGTCTTATTTCAGCTGTCTCTTCTCTTTTTAGACGCCTTTCTGTCTCTTCATGATTATAATGTGCCCTTCTTTGTGCCCCTCCAAATTCTTGTACTAATGTTGGAGTATTTAATTGCCTGTTTACTTCTGTGGGAATCAGGAGCTGATAGTTAAGTGCCAGGTGATGCAGTACAGACTAAAAGTATGATTAATAGGAATTTAGCAGAAGTCAAAAGAAGATTATTTGGTAAGTTATTTAGGGAAGGCCCCATGGAGGAATTGGACCTTGAAGGAATCATGAAGGTACGGTAACTATCTGCCACTAATAGGTAGATTAAGCCTGTTTAATACCCATGGATCTAGGCTATGAGGATCCATGCTAAGGGCAAAAGCCATGACCAAACTAAGATAGATGGACATCTTGCAGCATTACTTTTGCATTACTTAATGAAACAAGGAATGGACACAATCACCCCTGTAGAAGAAAAGCATGGAAAGAAAGTGCAGAAGATTTTTAAAGAACTTATGGTGTATTGACAAAAGTGAGAAGGATTAATTTACTTTATGGAAAGTGTAAGGAAATTTTCAAGGGTAATTTTGACCATGTATGCTAATTTAAGAATTTACCCACCTACATTTATAAAATTCCACTGGACTTCTGATGTAAAATGCAACAATTAGGTGATTTCTAGATAAATTATAGAATCTTCCATAAGACTCTTACATATAGTGTTGGAGAAAATGGTCTAAGTAATACACCAGTGTTTGTCTAGAGAAAGGTTAGAAATGAGATAACTCAGTGTAGAATTTGCCTGCCCAGATTGTAATTGTCTATGCTCCACTCTGTCCCTCAGTTGACAGTAAAAGTGGGACTTTCAGATCTTTCCCAGTATGTCTGCAGCATATTGGCACTCAGTAAATGTTTGCATTCATAAACAAAATAACAAGACTGAAATACAATTTCTTTGCATTTTCAGTATTTAAAAAATGTCTTAGAATAGCTGTTTAAAAGTAATGCATTTCTTGTGTTTCAAGACACAGTACTGATTTAAAACTATTTATAAAAATCTGTTTTGCCAGCTAGGCAAAAATACTAGACTTATAAAAAAAAAATCTCCCCTCAAATTTTGAGAAAAGAAGCCATTCATGTTTAAATATAAATAAACTTTCACTTTTGGCTCTCTCTGTGTTTCACTGGCATGTTGGAGTGTTAAATCTGTTGAAATAACCCCCTCTAATTCCTCAAAAAATTAATATTTTCTTCTCAGTTACTAACACACGTTGTTCAGTCTTTATAGCACTCTGAGTTGTATTATACTTACTTATCATGAGACTGAGCTCCTTGAGGATGATGGCAGGAATTATATGAGAATTACAAACCTGTTCAGCCTCCCAGCAAGCCCTCTCTCAGTTGCTCTCCTGTACACTTTGTCCCACTTCTCAATTTGAGCCAACCAGTGCCCCTTGTTGGTGATTCGTATATTTATACACACACACACAATCATGACTGTGGTGATGGCTTCACAGCTGTATACATATATCAGTATGTAAAAAAATTATGTAATTTAAATATGCACAACTTACCGAATGTCAATTATATCTCATTAAAGCTGTTTAAAAAATCCTGACATGACGCTCACTATGGATTGGTCATTACTTTATTAAGCTCTGTGTCTCTGGGAACTGTTTCTCACCTGGCTCCTCTAAGGTGCCCTCATGGCCTGTGTCCCCGCCACCTCACTAGTTCTTTGCCTCTGTTGTCGTCCCCAGCCCCCGTCATCCCCCATCCGTGCTAGAGCACTCTCTGGAAGAGGAAAATCTCATGTTGCTACTGCCATCCCTGTGGGCTCCAGCTGTTATTCTTAAGCTACTCCTGGGTGCTGGAAACTCTGGTCAGCAAGGGGGTCAACACACATAGCAGGATGGATGGAGCCTCTGCTCTCTCTGTGCTCAGAGTCTGATGGGCCACACATGAACGCCAACTGTAGTTGGATATCCCCAAGAATACAGAGGACTTACTCATGTAGACATATAGTTATTAGTATAAATGAAGGTTGGTTAAGCAGCAAATTCCAATGAAAAGGTATCAGGCACTCTGTTGGTGTTTCTGAATATGTATCCTAAAGACCACAGCATAAGAATTACCAGAGAAATATTGGTTTGATTTCCCTCTGAACCAGAATCTCTAGGGGGTGGGCCTGACACCTGTATTTTATTTTATTTTATTTATTTTTTATTAAAAAATTTATTTATTTGGCTGTTCTGGGTCTTAGTTGTGACATGCGGGATCTAGTTCCCTGACCAGGGATCAAGCCCCGGCCCGCTGCATTGGGAGTGTGGAATCTTAACCACTGGATCACCAGGGAAGTCCTGATACCTGCATTTTAATAAGCTCTCTGTCTGGCTATACCTATATACCTCTAGAGAGCTACTAGAATGGTAAGAACCTAGCTGGGAACCAGGGTAGAAGTAAAAGGGCACAGTAGAAGTTGATCTTCTGGATAGTTTGCTTTACCCATTGCTTCTTTGTGTTATAGAAATGGAAATGTTTTGGACATCAGGTAGCATTTTGCTAATGGATCCAGGTGTGTTCATTTAACAGGTTAGAATTTATAACATGTATATATTCAAGTTCTGTAATGAATGTTGGGTGAAGATGATTTACTTAAAATTTTTGATAAACATTTTCTTTTTCCACAGAACTCAACAAAAACCCAGTGGAAGGCTTTTCAGCAGGTTTAATAGATGACAATGATCTCTACCGATGGGAAGTCCTTATTATTGGTCCTCCAGATACACTTTAGTAAGTATAATGGAACTAACATCCAAGTGGAGCTCTTTTAATAATTGAAATATAAACTATTTTGACAAACTGAAGTTTCCCAGTTTATAAAAGTGATAAAGTTAATCACTTTTAATTAATCACTATTAACTGATGTAAAGATACACAACAGAATGTGGTGTAATCAAAGAGCAATAGAAAAAGATGGAGTTTCTTAAATATGTTACATAATACATTTTTAGATTCAAAGACCACAGTCTGATTTTCTGTTCTGTGTGTTTGCAGACCAACTTAAACTTATATTTAATGTTCTGTAAGATGGATCATGACTATCTGATGTTAGTGACTAGTACAAGTCTCACACTTATTATAGAAGTTGAGGTATTGAAAAAAAATGCAGCAACCTTCTCGAAGACATACAACTGAAGGACAGCAGGGACCTTCTTGGGGAGTATACTTGGTCACTTAGCTGTGGTCCTCGATGGTACTAAGCAGCAAGGATTCGGATACATCAAACATTTTTTTGATGGTGAAATAGTTCTATTTTAGATGTTCTGAGATGGTACCTCCTTTGTCTCCCCTTCGCCAACACCTGATATAAGAGAAAATTCAGAGCTAGTTCTATACCAGAGCAAACTGGTGTATGACATACAGAGTTGAGCTGTAGTATTGATTTGGGGGTTTTCTGAGGTCTGAAAAAAATGATTTATGTTTTGTCACAACTATTCCCAATCAAAATTTTTGCTGATTTCCCAGTGGTATGTTTGCCTTGGTAACTTTTTTTAATGGTATTATTTTTATTTATTTATTTTAAAACATTTATTTATTTGGTTGCACCAGGTCTTAGTTGAGGCTCACAAGCTCCTTAGTTGTGACGTGTGAACTCTTAGTTGTGGCATGCATGTGGGATCCAGTTCCCTGACCAGGATTGAACCTGGGCCCCCTGCATTGGGAGCTCGGAGTCTTATCCACTGTGCCACCAGGGAAGTCCCTGCATTGGTAATTGTTGCAAACTAAAATACCTCAATTTAGTCATTCTACAGTGTTAGTTTGGTAAATAACAGTAGCCAGTGAAAGCCATCCTAGAGGTATTCCTCCACAACCTTAATATTATTTATTTGAAAGCAAGTTTCTTACCAAATTTTGCACACAAAAATCATACATGCAGCCTGGCCTATGAGCCTGATGAGGTTCTGGTCTTCTAGGTTTTTAAATCAAAACATATTGCGTGAAGGTTTACTCAAGGGAGATACAGCAACATTCCAGTGACAGAATCTTGTTAATCTTAAAGTTGATATGCAATAAAAAGAGAAATTCTCCTAAACTAATGTCTGTGTAGAAGATTACTTAGGCATCCAGGTTTGACCTCGATCTCTAAGGACCTTGCAAAATTATTACACTTTTTTCGTGCGATGGTGGCATACATCTCTAAATATTATCAGCTGGTCCATATATATGTTGTGTCCCTTCAGCTTCACCAAAGAGAGACATTTAATACTCATTGCACTAATTAACAGGCCATTCTTGCCGCCTATAAAAATCTATTTCTGGCCTTTCGTATACATTTAAAAAGTGCTGGCTGTTGATCAGAGGTGTGGACAGCAGAAGCATTTGTGGCAGCTCCTCTGGACTTGCTGACGAGACAACCGGCTGCCACTTCTGCACTGTCCCTTCCTGATGAGAGCACTGGCTGCACCTGGGCTGCAGTTTAACCTTAGTGCCACACGTACTTTGAACATCCTGTGAGTAATGAAGCCTTAATGCAATTGACAGACCTTATAATAATCATCCAAAATTACTTTGGTATGATTGCTTTTTATTAATGACCTTTTCTAAAATTTATGTGCTGATAGTTATAAAATTGTTTTTACAGCCCTCAAAAAAGAGGTTTATGATTTATTGAGTTTAGGCCATCCCTTTTAGAGACTTCCTATTTAGAATGGTTGCAAAAATAAAGCAGTATACTGACATTTACATTACTCATTCATTTAGTTTCCAAATGTTTTTTCAGCACTCTTAATGCTAGATGCTAGGAGCATGACCTTGAATTAGCTGATAGTCACTGCTCCCAAAGAGGCTAGTTACAGTTTAGTCGGCAAGACAGCTCATTGCATAGTTATTTGAGGACAGCCATGATGGAGGGAGGCATCAGGTGTTGTGAGAACTAGTTGGTAGCTTGGCAGGTTATGAGTGTGTCAGGGAATTTTTCCCAGAGGAAGAGATGTCTGAAGTGGGAACTGAAGAGTTAGTAACTGTAATAGTTAGTACGCTTTTTGCTACAAGCAACAGAAATTGGATTTTAGCTGGCTTAGAAAATAAGGATTTTTTTAAAAAAAATAAAATTATTTATTTATTTTTGGCTGCATTGGGTCTTTGTTGCTGCGCGTGGGCTTTCTCTAGTTGCAGTGAGCGGGGGCTACTCTTCCTTGCAGTGCGTGGGCTTCTCATTGTGGTGGCTTCTCTTGTTTTGGAGCACGGGCTCTTGGCGCGCCGGCTTCGGTAGTTGTGGCACACGGGCTCAGTAGTTGTGGCTCGCAGTCTCTCGAGCTCAGGCTCAATAGTTGTGGCGCACGGGCTTAGTTGCTCTGCGGCATGTGGGATCTTCTCGGACCAGAGCTTGAACCCGTGTCCCCTGCATTGGCAGGCAGATTCCTAACTGCTGTGCCACCAGGGAAGCCCCCTCTTGAGGCTTTCTTTCTATGAAAAACATTCTGAAACTGGTGTGACATGCCTGCTATTTTCAGACTAATGATTATCAAGTAGTGTGGCTAGCTGCCCATATCCACGGCAAGAAAAATGTCAGGTAGGATGGCAGTAGGTTTTTAAAGAAACTTTAGGAGACATGGGTAGCACCATGTAATCATAAATCTTAAAAATTTGTATGAGGGAATGGTGAGTGTATACCTTTCCTGTATCTCTTATTCTCTTTTTCATCACTAATGGCTAGCGTGCTCAAGAAGTATGCTTTATTTTGTTTCCTACCTCTGGCAATGATGTGAAGAATCTGGAGAATCTTGAGATTATATGTATTTTGTAGTATTGCCTTACCTTGAGTGGGTATGGAGAATGAAGAGGCGGCTAACTAAGCTCTCTGATTAAGATTCTTTTACACTAACAACATTCTTCCGCAATTCTCTTTAAAACTTAGAGGCGCAAGCCATATATTCCGTAATGAAATTTTGGAGGGAATGAACCTGCCTGCATGGCTTAGAGATTGATTGATCAGTGGCAGTGCCGTGCCAGTTACCATTGAGTGCTTAAGAACGTGAGTTTTGGAGACAGTCTTTGTTTAGCTCCCTGAGTCCACCACTGTTATCTATGTGACTTTAAACAGTTATTTAAACTTTGTCTTGTTTCATTTCTAGGGTAAAACCCAATGCCTAGAAAGAGTTCAGAATGTTCAACATTCTGTTGTTTGTAATAGCAAAAGAAAGCGGAAGCAAACATTTTGATTGTAATAGAAAAATTGTGGCATTTAAAAACGAATAAACAGGAGACAGATAGTAACAGGAATATATAAAAGAACAGTGTTGAGCAAAATTTCAGATGGCAGCATATGGTATATCATTTAAATAAGTAAATATGGCAGAATGATAGGATCTGACAAAGTAGAATGATAGGATCTGATACTTGAAAGATTTTTATAATTTTAATACAAAAACGGTAAGGGAAGCCTAATAGAAGAAACTTGAACTAGGCCTAGATTTCTCAACCTTTTCAAATGTGAAACTATTGGTTTCATACCTCTTTTTAACATCATGCTAGTAATTATACTATTAATATCTGTGAAGAGAATGTATAATGGGAGGGAAGGTATTTTTAATTCATTGATGCTTTTCATAAACTTTCATTTTGTTCATCATAGTAGATCTTTATATAATTGAAAAACAGTGAATATGTGACATTTTAATATTTAGTTTACTATGTTTTGTACTCTTTCAGTGTTTTGAGTTTTTTGCTAACTTGGCTGTTCACTGTTCACAAGAAGTTTGTGCCCATAAGTTGGGACTACTGAACTAGGCTTTTAAAAATAACAAGTAGGATTTTCACAGGTATTAGAGAAGTGAAAGATTCCACCTGTAGGAGAAAAACTGTAAGGAACTGCATGATTAGTTTAGAATGGGTGAGGACATTGCAGACAGAGTTAAAATTGTGTACTTTAAACTTTTAAGGATAGTCGTATTAAAATTTAAAGATTGAAAATAATTTAATAGACGAAGGCAATTTTTCATGATAGGAATTCCAATCAGTTAATATAAAGCTTTTTTAAAAAAATTATTTTACTTATTTATTTTTGGCTTTGTTAGGTCTTTGTTGTGTGGGCTTTCTCTAGTTGCAGCGAGTGGAGGCTACTCTTCTTTGAGGTGTGCGGGCTTCTCATTGAGGTGGCTTCTCTTGTGGAGCACGGGTTCTAGGCTCATGGGCTTCAATAGTTGTGGCACGTGGGCTCAGTAGTTGTGGCTCATGGGCTTAGTTGTTTTGCAGCATGTGGGATCTTCCTGGACCAGGGCTCGAACCCATGTCTTCTGCATTGGCAGGTGGATTCTTAACCACTACGCCACCAGGGAAGCCCCTAATATAAAACTTTTAAGTAGATCTGATATCAGTCAGAACTCAGGGACCCAGAAAAGCTAACTTAGTATCAGGGAATAGTCTTACCAGTGGGATAAAGTACATGGGCTTTGTGGTAGCTGTTTTGATGTTCTTTTACATAGATTCTTGGCTATTTTCTGTATTTGTGGCTCTCAAAGTGTTTTTGTTTTTGTTTTTTTTAAACCACAACCCATAATCAGAAATATTTTACATCATGACCCAGTGTATACTTAAGACACTTTAATGAATAGAAAGAAACATGCATGTAGATTTTATGACTGAAACAAACTAGATTTTATAACTGAAACAAACTATTTGTGATAAGTGCCCATGTTTTTTTCTGTTTTTATTTGTTTATAAAGAAAACTGGTTAGTGACTCACTTAATTAGCTTTGCAGCCCCAGTTTGAAAAACTAGTTCATAGAATTAATATGTCCTAAGGCCAGTTTTGGCACTACTTTATCCAGCTGGGGTAACATAGTCCGAGAAGGTAGACTTACCTCTTAACAGTGTAATGTGCTCTTTACAACTGCTGTTCTAGTCTCCATTTCCCTCAAGTCTTTGTGTTTTTTCCCTTCAATAGATAGTCTCATAAATTAGGAAAATTAAAACCATAAGGCAGGCATAAAATTTTGTCAGCTTTCTTCCTTTTTACCCCTGGATATCTGTACTACATTCATTCTGTTTTCTTCCTGTGCAAAAGGAAAGGATATTCTTTCTTGTTCTTGGTAAGCCCTTTACTACCCTTATTTTCTTTCTTCTAATTTCTCATATACTCTGTTTTGAGATTTTTAAAATCGAGGTTACTTTTTATACTCCTAATCTAGTGGCCTTTCCTAAGTATTCAGAAGTATTTGGTGTTAATGATCTACCTTTCTTTGTTTAACTCCCCTCTCCCCTCATCTTGCTTTTATGATTAGAAAAAGGCAGTAAGAGTTAATACTTGCTTGTGGTTAAAAATTCATGGTATATCAAAATGTACAAAGCAGAAAGTAAAAAAATCTCATAATCTTGTGCTTCAAAGTTAATTAAACATTATTATTATATATTGGTGTCATGTTTCCAGACATTTTTCTATTTGTATACAAACGTACCCTCACTTTTTCTTCATAAAGGCAAATGAGCTTATTCTATAGATTAAAAAAAAAAATTAACAATAATTGCTCATATCATTCCAGTATTACTGGTATTTTTCTTGATATTTTCCTCTGACTCTAGAACGGTAAGTGCCATAAATCAGTGACCTCTAATGTCTTGTTCCCTGCTGTATTCTTTTACATACAACGGTGCCTCCCATAGGTAGATAATCATTATCTATTTGTTTAATGAATGAAAACCATTTAATGAGCTGAGGATTCCATTTCTCACTGGTCTGAAACAAACACAGTCAGATGACCCTGCTCTGATGGGGTGTACACCTTACAATAAGAGAATCAGAGGTGTGAATTGCTTTCACAATAAAGAAATGAAAAGAGGTCCGTGTAATATAGGGACACAGTGGCTAGTTAAGATTGGGTAGTCAAGTAAAATCTTTCTCAAGAGGTAACATTTAAGCTGAGTTCTGAATATGACAAAGGGAGAACAGTGCTTCAAACAGAGGAGACAGCTAGTACCCAAGGACACAAGTCAGGAACTTTGTCATTTTTGCCCCATAAGGCTGACTTTTTTTCATTGGTTTTCTTTAACAATGACTTATGTTGTTTTGACAGTTGTTCAGGAACAGTTCCTAAGCAAATGACAGTGCTCTGCACTGCCTTAACACAACAGTCACAGCCACATGTGCCTATTAGAATTAAACAAGATTAAAAATTCGTTCCTTAGTTGTACTAGCCATATTATTGATACAAGTGGTTGGTGGCTAACATATTGGCCAGCATAACTATAGACCATCTCTAGTGTGTGAAAGTTCTGTTGCACAGCCCTACTTTGGAAAGTCACCCGATTCTAAACGCCTTGAGAGACTTTATGCTTGTTCACTGCGGTACTCCCAGTGTCTGACACGTAAAGACTGAATAAATATTTGTTAAATGATAAGATGAATAAATGGATGGATGGATTGAAGGTCAGCACAGCTGTTCCCAGAGAGGGAATAAGAAAATGCATAAGCTCTCAGATGAGAAAAAGCTTGTTGTGTTTGAAGAACAGAAAGAAGACTGGCTGGAACGAGAGAGAAGAGTGGAAGATTGAGATCAACGTAGAGAGAAATTGGCAAGTTGACCCTGATAGGCAATGTTAAACTTAACTTTTAAATTTTGTTTTAAGTGCAGTGGGAAGAGTTTAAAAGGTTTGTAGCACAGCAGTCGTGTAATCTGATCTGGATGGCTTTTTTAAAAGCTGTTTCTTTCATTTTACTGTTTTTTGAGAGTTTAATAAGGTGGTAGGTATGACAGTTTATTAAACTGGATATTTGAGTAAAGTAAACTGCTTGAAATCCAGATTATTTATTTTGTTTATAGTGTTAGCACTAGCATCCTTGTTTTATGTTTGTTTTAATAATTTTCTTATTTATAAGCAGGAACTTATAGGCAAGAACTTGTTTTTGTTTTTGTATTTTCAGTGAAGGTGGTGTTTTTAAGGCTCATCTCACTTTCCCAAAAGATTATCCCCTTCGGCCTCCTAAAATGAAATTCATTACAGAAATCTGGCACCCAAATGGTAAGTTTATCTAGTTTTACTCTTACCTTTGCAAGTATGATGGCCTGTCACTGAAGTTTTCAAGGTCAATAAGGAAGATGTAGTTCTCAATGAAATTGCGTTGGAATTTTTGTACTAAGTTTGTTGTGTTTGTTATGCACGTGGGCTTGGATTTAGATTCCTTAGAAGAGGAGTGACAGAGATCACATGGGAAAAAAATCTTTATTTATTTACTTACTTACTTAGTTTTCAGCTCGTTTTGAGACTCATGATGTTCCTAACTAGAGGCAGGGTTGGTGGGTGATATTCAGCATTAATAGAGCTCTTATAATTGAGGAGATAATTTCCAAGGTATTAGGTGACTCATTGGCTATTACAAAAAGCACAGAAGTAATTAAACCTGGATTTTTAATTTCTATTTTCTCATTTTAGCTCCTAGACTATGGACAACACTTAACTTTTAATGTATATTCTTAGCTGTCAAAAAGGAATGTCTTACCTACTTCATAAGGTGATTGATAGGATCAAATGAGATACAATACTGTGTGTTTAAACCTTCAAAAGTATCCAGTACTGCTGTGCATAAAATGGTGACATTGACTTTTTACCCAAAGATGTACTACCATTTAAAATTCACTTTGTGAGCCAAAGGTTAGGCTAGATAAACTATGTGTATACAGTCTCCCTGAACTTTTGGCCTTGTTTTGTATGATAGAGCTTGCAAGAATTTCTTTCCTAAGTATTTTGACTATCAGTGTTTTGTAATCAAAGTTGTCTTTTTAGACAGTTACACTAATCTGCATTCTACTTCTCATAGTCCAGACTTTCAGTTGCAAGGAATAGAAACCCTTATATGTTAGTTGAAGCAAAAATCAGTGAGGGTAACGGATGCATGAATAAACCAAGGCTTTGTTTCAAGGAAGTGTAATAGCACTCAGTGACTTGAAAAAGAGATGAGTCTTACTTAGGAGAGACTAGACTGGCAAATGGAAAAAACCATTGGGAACTAAGGAAGCCACCATATTTCATCACATCTAAGATAGCGGTGATCACAAAAGACATAGTTATTTTTTGCACTAGGAAGAAGGGAGAAAAATAATTTCTTTCTGGTAGAACACATTAGCGATAGTCATATGGAGGCACAAATTGACCACATCTGCCTTTTGGATGTTCTTTCATTTCTTCCTAGCCTTTTGGCAGTTTCTCCTGCCTTCTCTTGAATTATTTGATGTGTAATAGTCAATCATTTTGCACCTATTTCAAAGGAAAATGTAACAAAGTTTCTGAATGTTGTCTCTACCACAAATTAGCTATATTACTGTAGGTAAAACCTCTTGAACCTTAGGTTCTCTATCTGTGAGAATTATATGAGAGAATATATGTAAGCAGTACATGGAACCTCTGTTAAGAGGAACAATAGCAATGGCCTCCGTAGTTGAAGAGGGCAACTGAAATGAGTGTTTATTTTCTTTGTTTTTTAAGGTTGAAGGGATTGTTGGTTTGCAGGTTATAAGGGAGAAGGCATTAGAGAGTGAAGTAATTAAGACTTGATTTGAGAGAAGGGATGCTTTGTGAAGAAAGGATACCCAAGGAGGCAACAGGCCAGGGATGGCAGGTTCAGAAGGAGCTAGACTTAGAAAGGGGAGTGAGAGTGGTCTGCAATGGGAACGAGAGGGAAAACCAGCATTTGAGCTTCTGCTAGGTGCTGGAGATACAAAGATGATAGAGTTATGGTCTTTCTGTAAGGATATTATGGTATGTGTAAGGGAAAGAGCGACATAAATTTAATGGTGAAACAGAGACAACAGTGATGTTATAAAGGTGTTTGGTAGCATAGAAAAGGGAGTCAGGGAATGATGGAGAATGTGATTCTTAAATAGAATTTTGAATATGTATCTTTAGTCATGGAGACTCAGTAGTTTTAAAGCTGTATAATAGGTTCATCATGACTATATTTATCATCATGACTATATTTATGTCTAGAAAGTTTATACTCACGGGGGAAGGTTTGGAAGGGAAAACCAGACAAAATAGCTAGGAGATAGAGGATTTTATCAATTGCTAGTGGGTATGGCATTTCTTTCTATGGTGATGAATGTATTGTAAAATTGATTGTGGTGATGGTTATACAACTCTTTAAACATACTAGAAACCATTAAATTGTGTACTTCAAATACATGAATTATATCTCAAAAGCTGTTTTATTAAAAATTATTATATGGTAAAGTCATACAAGTTATTTGTATGACTTAGATGCATTCAATTTGGGACTTGTTTTCTGGAGGTGCAGTTGCCATAACCACTTAGGTGATTAAAGAAAACTAGTCAAGGCTCAGCAGTGAGCTTAGGGCCTTGGAAGTTACTGACATCAAGATGACAGGTAACATATATCAAATCATCATGTGGTATACCTTAACACAACATTTTATGTCAATTATATCTTAATAAAGCTGGCCGGGGGGGGGGATGGTGGGTAACACTGTGATATAATGAATGGTTTAATTTACTTAGGGAAAAGATGATTAATTTTGGAGATTAGGATAACATCAAAAGTCAGACCAAGGAAAAGGGAAAAAAGAAAGTGATTGAGAGAATGGCTTCAAGAACCAGGGAAAGGAAGTGTGCCCACGGAAGTAAGAGAGGAAAACGTGTCCAGGAAGGTGTCCTCAACAGTATCAGTTGTTTTGGGCCCAGAAGGGTTGACTTTAAAAGTACCCAGGAGAATATGTTCTCCCAATCACTTTGTGAGAATAGTCATAGCATCCTGTTTGGAAGCAGAAGACAGTTTCCCATAAGGCAGAAAAGAGAGTACCCAAGTGATGGGTAAATAGAGAAGACGAGGGGAAGTCAGATTTTCCTAATTTTAGAGCACAGCTTCAAGAGAAGGGAGATAGCTTGAAAGGGTATGCATGGTTCAGGTAGTTTAGTTTCAAGATGGAAGAAGAGCTGTGTTTTCTTTTCAGTCATTGATGCTGAGACTGTTGGCTAGCTACTTATGGGGAAATTGATTTAGAAATTTACTTCACACCAAACAGCAAAGTGAATTAAAACTCTAAATGGAATAAAAAGTTTCAGGTGATTTTTTAAAATAGTGAATATTATTTTCTGGGTGTTAGGAACAAGAAATTTCTAGTTTCAAAAGCAATAAATATTGGAAGACTATAAGAGGAAAGAGAAATGGTAACTAAATTCAGTATGGGATTCTTAAATGAATCTTGTGTCAGATAATAAGGCCAGCTATTAAAAAACATTATTGGGGTATTGAAATGAAAGAAAAAAAATAACAGGCAAAAATTAAACAAGGAAAATTAAGAAGCAGTTTGGCAAGAAGAAAACTAAACATTGAGTACATAAATGAGTAAAGGATATGAACAGACATTTGACTAAAGAGGAAATACATAAAGTTTCTGTACATGGAAAAATTTAGCCCCTAAAAGTATTTTAAACTAGATTTCAGTTGTGAAATTTAAAAATTTTTCAATAAAGAAAAATCTTAGTTTTATTGCCTTGTCACTCAGAATTATCAGCTCATATCTTGCATTTTTAAAGTGTAATTTGGTAATAGGTATAAGCATAAAAACCTCTTTCTAAGAAACTAAACTGTATGTTTAAAATGAAATGACACAAGGTTAAAAAAATTTAAAGGTGCTAAATTATGATAATTTTTATAAAAGGAAAATGGGTCTTAAATAGATTCTCTCTGATAGAATTCTATACAAACATTTGATGTTAAATGTTCTCAAAGAATGACTTCCTCAAAGAAAAAATTTTAAGTGATAAGTGAGGAAAATATCTTAATACTGTGTAAGCATTTTCTGTTCAACTTTATAGTGCTGTTACAAGTTTTGCTGTTGTTATTCTTGCCTCTTGATCTAGTTAGTTATTTCATTTTAGTTAAGAGATTTTACTAGGAGGTGTAGGTGAGTTGGGAAAAGGAACCTTAATTGCAGAACAGCTCATATACAAGACATTGAAGGCATGGGTCTTGAATGTTGCATTCACTGCTGAACTCCAAGTCAGGTGGTGGGCGCCTGGCACACAGCACACGTTCAAGAAGCATTTATCGTAGAGCCACAGTGCACACGAACTTTGACTCTGGTTAACCAGAGTTTATAACAGCAGGGGAGTGCTTGAGTTAGGAGATGAAAAGTAGGCTTTAACATTATACCTATCATAAATTTGTTGGACTTTAGGTAGGAAGTCAGGGATGAAATATACGTAAATAGTGTCATTGGTTATTTATAGGGTTTGGAAATTTGGTTAAAAAATTTTTAACCAAAATTTTATACTTTTCTGTCTTTTCTAACATTTCTCCAATAAGTATGCTTTTTGCAATAGGGAACATTTCACTGTAGAAGATTAGTGAATGTTATGATTTTGATAGTTTCCTAATAGGGAATATTTCTGTGATGTAAATGTGGATTAGGACCCCTCTACCCCTTTTGATCAACAGTTAATTTGGTTTGGATTTTAAAACCATTTTATAGATTAGGGGCCTAATGAATATCACTTATGTTAATGAATTTTCACTAGCAATATGACATGTTCCTTTTGTGGATTTGAGTATACTTTTTCCCTGAAAATATAATTTTGCCTTTATGTGATTTTAAAAGTATATTATCATGTTACCTTTTATTTTTTTCTTAGGAAAGTCTCTAGACCTTTGACTATTAACAATTTCAATCAATAAGTTAGTGGGGAAACTAGGAATTCATTATCTAGAAACTCAGTTCTGGTGTTTGGACCATATACTTTCTACAAATGAAGAACAGATTCAATAGATGCCATTTCTTCATTTCATTGTATTTATTACGTGTAAGTGCTAGGCACCATCTACATACTAGGTGTCTTGAAATTTTGCACAAATGAAAAAGGTAGCTTACATTCCTTTTGGGTTTGTCAGGTGGATCCTACTTGGTACAATCTTTGGTCTTCCTAAAAGGTTAACAGGTTCCATTTTGGAAATTAATTTCTGTATCTTTTTAATGGTACAGTGGTATTGAATTTTATACAGATGCCATGGGAATCGGGACCATGTTTATTATAATATGTATTTTATGTATAGCCAAATTATTTTAAATATTTAAAACAGTAATCTTAATCTCTAATTTTGCAGTTGATAAAAATGGTGATGTATGCATTTCTATTCTTCACGAGCCCGGAGAAGATAAATATGGTTATGAAAAGCCAGAGGAGCGCTGGCTGCCTATTCACACCGTGGAAACCATCATGATTAGTGTCATTTCTATGCTGGCAGACCCTAATGGAGACTCACCTGCTAATGTTGATGCTGCGGTAAGGTGGTCACATGCACACATCTCCCCTCCCGTTTAATTAAACTTGATTAGAACTATAGTAGCTTTATAAGTATATATGTGTGGGTATGTATCGGTATGTTTTTATTCATTTAATTTTTTCATGAAT
This sequence comes from Kogia breviceps, assembly GCF_026419965.1. NCBI lineage: Eukaryota > Metazoa > Chordata > Mammalia > Artiodactyla > Physeteridae > Kogia > Kogia breviceps. The sequence continues at coordinate 10,804,079 of NC_081328.1, forward strand.
CTGTACAGAGATAAGTAAGACATAACTAAGCTTTACCCCTAAATATTTGTACCTGCATCTATTAAGAATAAGGACACTAGGGACTTCCCTGGTGGCACAGTGGTTAAGAATCCTCCTGCCAATGCAGGGGACATGGGTTTGAGCCCTGGTCCGGGAAGATCCCACACGCTGCGGACCAGCTAAGCCCATGTGCCACAACTACTGAAGCCCGCGCGCCTAGAGCCTGTGCTCTGCAACAAGAGAATCCACCTCAGTGAGAAGCCTGTGCACCACAATGAAGAGTAGCCTGTGCTCGTCGCAACTAGAGAAAGCCTGCGAGCAGCAACAAAGACCCAACGCACCCCCCCCCCCAAAAATAATAAATTTAAAAAAAAAAGGAATAAGGACACTATCCTATATAACTATAAAACAGCTGTCATACCTATGAGAACTTATTATCAAGTCCCTAGTAGTAGTAGGTCCATGTTATTATTCCCAAGCTTTTATTTTTAAAACTTTTAGACCTACAAAATGTTGCATTAGTTAAATAAACACCCCTATACCCTACACATATAGGTTCACAAATGTGGAGATTTTACAATGTTATCATTATCATTATTATTATTTGCTAAACTAAGAATACTTTACAGATCTTTATGTTTAAGTATATACTTAAATACTTCAAAATGTATCTCCTAAGAACAAAATGGGTGGGCGGCAGAATCCAGAATTTTAGGAACCCACATTACTTTTTAAAAATTAGTTAATTATTTTCGGCTGTGTTGGGTCTTCGTTGCTATACGAGTGCTTTCTCTAGTTGTGTTGAGTGGGGGCTACTCTTCATTGTAGTGCTCGGGCTTCTCATTGTGGTGGCATCTCTTGTTGTGGAGCACAGGCTCTAGGCGTGTGGGCGTCAGTAGTTGTGGCACTCGGGCTCAGTAATTGTGGCACATTCGCTTAGTTGCTCCGCGGCATGTGGGATCTTCTGGACCAGGGCTTGAACCCATGTCCCCTGCATTGGCAGGCGGATTCTTAACCACTGCGCCACCAGGGAAGTCCTCACGTTACATTTTGTATTCGTTTTATTTATTTTTTACTTACTTTTTTATTTTTAATTTTGTAAAGGGTGGTGTTTCTTACCATTTTATTGTAGGTTTCTCATTTTTATATTATTGTTTTTATTTTCATTTTTTTGGTGTTCTTTTCTTTTTTATAAAAATTATTTTATTTATTTGTTAACTTTTTTTGGCTGCACTGCACTCCACGGCATGTGGGATCTTAGTTCCCTGACCAGGGATGATTGAACCTATGCCCCCTGCAGTGGAAGCATGGAGTCTTTTTTTTTTTTTTTTTTTTTTTTTTTCCGTTCGCGGGCCTCTCACTGTTGTGGCCTCTCCTGTTGCGGAGCACAGGCTCCGGATGCGTGGGCTCAGTGGCCATGGCTCACGGGCCCAGCTGCTCCGCGGCATGTGGGATCTTCCTGGACCGGGGCATGAACCCGTATCACCTGCATCGGCAGGCGGACTCCCAACCACTGTGCCACCAGGGAAGTCCCGAAGTGTGGAGTCTTAACCACTGGACCGCCACGGAAGTCCTGTATTCATGTTTTATTAGTCTCCTTTAATCTAGAATAATCCTAGTTCCTCAGCCGTCTATCCTTCTTTAATAATCCTTTTGTTCTAATTCTTATTCTTGGAAACTTTGTTAGTATATGTGAAAGCTGGGAGGCTAAATTCACCTTTTTTTCTTGTTATTTCAAACCTGCATTAAAAACTTGGGTGAAATCTTACATATAGAAAAACACTACATATAATAACCCCCTTTCAAATCTCTGGCTTTGAATTTAGTAATTGAATTGGCGTAAACACTGGCAGAAAACCATTCTAACTTCTAATAAGTCAAGTATCAGTCCACACAACATAAGGGGCACATGTGTGCAGAATTGGTTCCACTCGAGTGTGTGAGTAATAAGCCAGATGTTAAAACTAAGAGTGAAAAAAAAACAAAAAACTAAGAGTGAGCTGGAGGAAGAGGGGTACCATTTAAATGCCGGAAGAAGTAATTACTTTCGGTACCAATACCCACACTAGCAGCTCTAATTCTAGTGGTCTTCAGTGTATTTATATAAAATCTATATATCATCATTATTATTTTAGGAAGGTATTAAAATTTTGGATGTAGGTAGGAGGAAAGGCCAAGCATTGAGTCATACAGACTTTCTGTCAAACTCTTTTCAGCCCCACTTCATTTATTTATTTGTTTGTTTGGCTGCTCCAGGTCTTAGTTGGCGGTATGTGAGATCTTAAGTTGCAGCATGCAGGATCTTTAGTTGTGGCATGTGGGATCTTAGTTGCAGCATGCAGGATCTAGTTTCATGACCAGAGATCTAACCCGAGCCCCCTGCATTGAGAGCGTGAAGTCTTAGCCACTGGACCACCAGAGAAGTCCCTCAGCCCCACATCTTTTTTAAATATTTATTTATTTATTTATTTGGCTGCACTGGGTCTTCTTTAGCTGTGGCATGCACCTCAACCCCACTTCTTAACTGACTTTCAGAGCTGTCATTTCCAAACTTTAACAACAGAGTTCTGTTCAATAGGTCCTTTTCCCTCCTTTGCTGGGGTTCCATTGAGACTCCTGTAGGCTACTACTCTCTCCTCTAATGCGTGTTTCATTGTTCTTCCATCTACTTTTGGTCTTCCAGAAAAAATTTCTCCCCATTATTAGATGATTTTCATGCCATTTTCTTTGATAGTGAGGATTTATACCTTAAAAAAATAATTCCGGTATGATCATGTTAATAGGATCTTAGGAGAGCTAAGAGATAAACATATGTGCTTTTTGGTCTGTTGATTTCATAGGTTCTTCACATGTAAAATGCAGATGATAACACCACCCATCTGGTCATCCACAGTGTATGGCATAGTGGATTCAACAAATGGCGACTCTGTTATTAGCTAGCTCCTGCTTTGAACCATCATCTACCAATCTGTCTTCTACCTAGACATCATCCTAGCCCAGTCTTGTGTGTCACCAGAGAATGTCAGTCAAATTATATATCTAAATTCCTTTCCACCCCTCTGCCATTGATTTGAGTCCTTTCAACTTCTTACCTACATTATTCTAATAGTTTTCTATCTGATCTCCCTGCTCTCAGTCTTACTTCTCTCTGCTAAGTGCTCTTTTTAGGTGATTTTTTCTTTTCTTTTCTTGAGATTGACCTTCCTTCTTTTCTGGAATTAACCCTTTCTCCTTAAAATTTCTTAAATATGCTAATGAGGTAATTACAGACAGTAACATTTTATCCATAAATACTTCATCAAACATCTCCAAATCTCTGTAGATGTTAGCATTATAGTTTATCTCATTTATTATAATGATTGGCTTTCTGGGGTGCCTTGCTTTGAGGGCAAAAATTGTTGTTCACATCTCTTCCTCTGCACAGGCAAGTATTGAAGATTTCTGTAGTCTCTGCTGTCCCTAAATGGATGATATGGGCTGGGGGGGAAAGGGCTGGGCATTTTTGTGAGAATTTCCTGATATTTACAGGCTAAGTAAGATCAGCTCTATTCTCCTGTGAAACTATGCTGGTGCTGTTTTGTGTTCCATTTTCATGGGCCAGGCAGTGATAGTGATATTGTCACTGTCATGTGTCCCAGCCCCTCATTCCCCCACCCCCGCTAGAAATAGTACTCAGTATCATCTCAGTATGATGCATTACACCCATATACTTAATATTGGAGGCCCTGTTATGTCTACTTTATTTTCTGGTTGCTACCAGTAGGGAGAGTTGGTGATCCTTCAGATAGCCTGGGTATCTTATGTGTAAGTCGTAGCTTTCTTTTTACCATAATACAGAACTGCTGATGATCTTCAGGGCCTTTTCCTTTTTTAAAGAGACTTTTGCCTGTAGAGGTCATTTGCATGTATCCTAGCAGAGTGCCTTGCAAAAGTGTTTCTTGACTACTCCTACCTTGTCAACTTTTTAACATTTTAAAAGTGTTCACATTACCAAAGCATTACATTCAAAATTAAAATTAGTATTTGAGATTGTAAGAGGAGTTTACATAAAATCAGTTGCTGTTTCTTTTGTACTTATAGAAAGAATGGAGGGAAGACAGAAATGGAGAATTCAAAAGGAAAGTTGCCCGCTGTGTAAGAAAAAGCCAAGAGACTGCTTTTGAGTGACATTTATTCAACAGCTGTAACTTCATTTATTTCAGGGTAAGTTCATTTAAAAAATCATCCTATTCTTTTGCATTTTTATACACGTCATAAATGTTTTTAGAAATTGTGTGATTTGGGTATTTGAATTGCCTGTTTTCATTGGCCTCATTTCTTAGTAGTCTCCTATTTCTCAGCAGAAATAGTGTCATCGCTTGCTTTTTCCTTCAGTAAATGCAGCTGTTTTTTACAAGATATTTTGTGTTAAACTGGTTGTTAGTGTGGTAGCAGTCTATCTCTTTTCACTGATGGTAAAGTTTCTCATTATAAAGTTCTGTTCTGTTTTTTTTTTTAAAGCTAAGTTTCCTCCGTTTTACCTTTTGGTTTACCATCTTTGACTAAGCTAGGCATTTGAAGTTTCTTGTATCTTCTCATACTGTGCTATATGGATAAAGAATGACTTAAATTTTTGTTTCCCAGTTTTTTTTAAAGAAGGATTATATTTTATATTAAACATCTACCTTTGTTTTTTTAATTGGTCTTTATCCTTGTTTATTACTTATAAGGCCAGTAGGAAAATTTTCCTTTTTATTGTATGCCACCTGTCTACAAGTCCGTTTTAAGTCTAGCAAGGAGCCAAAGATAGCAGCCGCCCATCTGGCTTAGAAGAGGACATGGTGTAGATGAATTGACCAAATGTGTGATATTTAAGCTACTTGGTTTCCCTTTCTAAAATCAGATATCGAGGTGATAAAACCTGTTTATGAAACGTAGGATCTGAAAAATCAGAATACATGATACATCCCTGTACCTGGCCACCTATTTTAAGCAAAAGAACTTTAGAAATTCCCAGGTGGTCCAGTCAGTGGTTAGGACTCCGTGTTCTCACTGCCGAGGGCCTGGATTCAATCCCTGGTGGGGAACTAAGATCCCCACAAGCTGTGTGGTGTGGCCAGTCAATCAATCAATCAATATTAAAAAAGAAAAAGAACTTCATTACTACCTGTTACATCTCCTATATTCCCCTCCTACCCCATCCTTTTTTCATATTCCCAATTCTTTGTGTACCATTGCTTTTCTTCACAATTTCATCAAGTTTGTATTCCTAAACAACATATTCCATGTTTTTGAACTAAATATATGTGGAATTGTAATGTATGCATTCTTTTGTGACTTTTAGCTCATCATTATATTCTTGAAATTGGTCTTTGTTATGTGCAGTTATATTTCTTCTGTTTTCACTATTAAGTAGTATTTCATTAGATAAATTACTCTCGATTCTCATTGCATTATTTCTCTATTTTGGGAGGGGTTCTTTTGTTTGTTTTGTTTTTTTTTTGTCGTTGTTGTTTTGTTTTTGCTTGGTGTTTTGTTTGTTTGTTTTTTGTTCTTTTGGGTTTTTTTGGCCATGCCTCCTGGCTTGCAGGATCTTAGTTCCCCAATCAGGGATTGAACCTGGGCCCAGGGCAGTGAAAGCACAGAGTCCTAACCACTGGACCACCAGGGAATCCCCTGTTTTGCTCTGTTTTTGCTATTACAGAGAATGTGGCTATCCTTGTTTCTTGTTGCAGAGATACTACAAGAGTTTCTTGGGTGTATACCTAAGGGTGGCATTAAGTTAAAGGTATATGCACATCACTTTGAGTAGATCATGCCAAATTGTCTTCCAAAATGTTGCATCTATTTATACTCCTTTTGGCAAGGACAAGGATTTCATTTGTTCCCTATTCCGTTAACATTTGATATTATCAGACTTCTTCAAAGTTTGTTTTCCCAAAGTTTTTGAACTGGTGTAAAATGATATGTCATTATGGACTTAATGTGTGTTGCCTTAGTTACCAATGCAGTTGCATATTGTAACGTGTTTGACCATCGACACTTCCTCTGTGAAATGCTTATTCTGGTCTTTCCTGTTTTTCAGTTCGGTTATTGATTTGTATCCTTGTCAGTTCACTTTTTGCCATTGTGTCTTTGGATGAACAGAGGTGCTTAATTTTGATGCAGTTTAATTTTTTAGTTGTTTCCTGTATGCATTTTACTTTTTATGTCTTAATTTCTTCCCTGCTATCAGAAAGCTACTATTGTATACTGTCTTCTAAAAGTTATTATGGTTTTGCCTTTCACATATGTGTTGAATTCACTGAAATTGGTTGATGTATGGTGAGAGTTGGAGTTCAGCTTTACTCTTTGATTCCCCCTAATATATAACTGTTGACTGCATCATTTATTGACAAGTGCATCCTTTCACCACTGATATGCAGTGTCAATTATGTTGTAAAACTACATTACAGTATGTGTTGATCTGTTTCTGACCTTTCTAGGTTTCCTTGGTTGGCTTGTCTATCCTTGAACCAGTATCACACTGTCTTAATTTTTATTTTTGATTTTTATGATTAAATGTATCAAATGCAAAGGTAAATCAGAAGTTAAGCTAAAGTCTACCCACTTTTCATTCTGTTTTCATGTTTGATATCTCTCAGTTTCTGAAAAGACTCATATCTACTTTTAGATCTTGTTATAATAACCTAAAATGCTGAAAATTAACCTTACTTCTCTTTGTTCCCAACAGATATAGCGGTAACCTTGCAGTCTTCAAATTATTTCTGTTTTTCACCACCTTATTTATATCTGTTTTGTTTATTTTTGCTAATAGTCCTGTCCTGATTTCATTATCATTAACATCTAATACCTGCCACATGTCTAGTCAGTGATCCTCATCTTTTTTTTTGACTCTTGCTTTCTATCACCTTAGGTCAAGTTCTTGTTACTAGTTGAACATCTTTTGTGTCGGCCTGCACTTCATCCTAGATATTTGTCCTGGATACAACTGCCATGTTAGTCTTCACAAAGCTCAGCTCATTCATTGCATTGGTTCTTTTATGGGTCGGACAATATTTTAGGAACAACAAACACTTCAGGTCTTGTTTTCCTTACCCATACTATTTTCCAGTCAGAAAAGAGCTTGGTGACAACAACGAATTGAGAGGAAGGAAATAATAGGTTGGAGCCTAAGCTTATGCGTGATTTTACCATATAAACAGTAGTTTATAAATTTAGGAAATAATCAAGAATTTTATTTACCTTTTATTTATATTGCAAGTAAAATAAATAAGTATTAATGAAGTGTCACAAACCAATTTTGTAACGGATTATATATTATCTTCTTTGTTGGTGGGATTAGAGTTAATTTATACTTGATCATAACATACACATCTTTAAAGTATACTTATCAAGATTAAGGTTCACGGAAAAAGAAGACAGAGGCAGATAATAATGTTGAATCAAAATACCTCCTTGCATAGAATAGGTTAATTGAAAAACAGTATAATATACTGTTAATAATTAAATTAAACTGAGAACTTACAATTAAAGGTGTAGGAAGCAATAACTGGAAATCTTGGCAAACAGGTCAGCACTGCTTAAACAACCTTCTTTAAAGTCGCAAGTCCTACATATAAATTCATTCGTGCATTGTAATGGCTGTGCACTGTTGTAGAAGGGTGTGTGTGGCAGCTGGACATTAGATAGGACAGAATTTTGAATTAAATTAATGCACTAATATTTTAATGGTTAATTTTAGTTACTATTCCTAACTTATTGTGTTACTATTAAGCTCAGGCTTCTGTGTGAAAAATTATAGTCTTGGGCTTCCCTGGTGGCGCAGTGGTTGAGAGTCCGCCTGCCGATGCAGGGGACCACGGGTTCGTGCCCCGGTCCGGGAGGATCCCACATGCCGCGGAGCGGCTGGGCCCGTGAGCCATGGCCGCTGAGCCGGTGCGTCCAGAGCCTGTGCTCCACAACGGGAGAGGCCACAGCAGTGAGAGGCCCGCGTACCGCAAAAAAAAAAATAAATAAATAAAAATTATATAGTCTTTGAACTGTGTGTTTTTCATTAGTAAGAACTGAGTAAACGATTTTGCATTTTGTTTTCAGTCTGAAGCTCATCGTCATCACGAGGATCCTTTGGCCCACCTATGGCCAAAGACAAACATTCTTTGGGAAACATTGATTAATGAGTAATTAAGGGGAGTTTCCTGGTGGTATAGTGGTTAAGATTTCACTGCTGTGGCACAGGTTCAATTCCTGGCTGGGGAGCTGAGATCCCACAAGCTGTGTGGTGCTGCCAAAAAATAAATAAATAAATAAAGTAATTAAAGCAGATGTACTTAACTAGCATTCAGGGACCCAATCTTGTCTATTGTATGTTGATTAAAAATTACCAGTAGCTTCCCTCTTATGCTCATGTAGTCCCCCTCTTTCTGAAATGTTATCTCGTCATTCATTCAACTCAAATACTCGACCCATCTCCCGTGCCAAGGGTCTGGAATGTGTGTTCTCTTTCTTTTGCCACTTGATACGAGGTCCATTTCACATTTCCCCTCTTTCATGAGGTTATTGCTCTTCATCCCCAAGCAAATTCTTCCCTTTCTGAAGCACTGTAGCACAGAGTATTAACTTTTAGCCATTTATGAATTTGTCTTACTGCTCTTGTTACGTACGATATGATGCAGTTGGGAAATGATGCCTCAGTGAGTACCCAATTCCAGTCATCTGTTTGGATTGCACTAAAAGTGAAATCATTTGAAAATTAAATTAAGAAATCACATCAGACTCCATGACTTAACTAATATCTTCTAAAAAAGGGTCTATATTTTACTCATCTACCTAATGCACAGAACAAGGTAGGCTGTAGGGTTGAGGTGCCCACATAATCTTTATTTTTTAATTATTATTATTTTTTATAAAGTTATTTATTTTTACTTATTTATTTTTGGCTGTGTTGGGTCTTCGCTGTTGCGCGTGGGCTTTCTCTAGTTGCAGCAAGTGGGGGATCTCTTCATTGTGGTGCGCGGTCTTCTCATTGCGGTGGCTTCTCTTGTTGCAGAGCACGGGCTCTAGGCATGCGGGCTTCAGTAGTTGTGGCACGTGGGCTCAGTAGTTGTGGCACACGGGCTTAGTTGCTCCGCGGCATGTGGGATCTTCCCAGATCAGGGCTCGAACCCGTGTCCCCTGTGTTGGCAGGTGGATTCTTAACCACTGCACCACCAGGGAAGCTCCACATAATCTAAATGTCTCTGTCATTACATGATTTTTATGCCCACAGCTATACTTTAGAAACCTGTTGCTTTGTGGCAGATTTAGCGAGCTCTAGTCTATCACTCAAACTCTTGAAGACTTGCTTTTTTCATGCACTTTCTGAATATCCTCAGTCTCTGTAGTCTTGTGATAGGATGATGTAAAATAAAACCCACAATAAGCACTTGAAAAATGTACATTCTGTTTGGGTTGAATGAAAAGTAAATTTAATTTAGTATTTTTTATGATGTAATTTTTTACATCAAAATCCATAACTTATGTAATTTTTTTTAAACTGGAAACATTAGTGTTGATGTACTTGACCCAGATTTTCTTTATTTTACTTTTATTGTGGTAAACACACAACCTAAATCTACCCTCTTAACAATTTTTATGTGTACAGTATTGTTAACTATATGCACATTGTTGTACAGTACATCTCTAGAGCCTTTTCATTTTGCACGACTGAAACTTCTCTACCCCTTGAACAACTCTCCATTCCCCCTCTTCCCAGGCCTTGGCAACCACCACTTTATGTTTCTATCAGTGTGACTACTTTAGATACCTCATATAAGTGTAATCATGTAGTATCTGTGTCTCCTATATAAAGATTATTAATAATTAATAACCATATCCTTTTTCTAATTCAGGTGTGGGATGGGATGAAGAGAGAGGAAAAAGGGAGAAACAAATCCTCCCTTTCCCATAGATCAGCAGTGTGGCCACATTCTATACCACTAGACAAAAGGACTTTGGTCTTTTGGTTCTGTATCAAGGCTAGAGGGGTTGTATTAATTCTCTGTTGCTGTGTTACAGATTACCTACAATTCAGTGACTTAAAACAGCATTTCTTACCCATGGTTTCCATAGGCCAGGGTTCTGTGTATGACTCGGTTGATTCTTCTGGCTCTGGGCTCCTTATAATGCTGCAGTCAAGCTGTTGGTTGGCACTGCAGCCATCTCAGGGCTCAGCTGTGGGTGGATCTGCTTCCAAGTTCAGTCAACTGGTTTTTGTCAGGTTTCTATTCCTTACAGGCCATTGACTGAGTCTTAAGTTTTTTGTCACATGGGCCTCTTCATAGGTCAACTCACAACTTTCTGGTTGGCTTTATCAGGGGATAAGTAAGATGATAAGAGAAGATAAGCTATGGGTGTAGTGGATGTGACTGTCTCCTGTCCAGAGGGAAATCATCATATCCCAGCCTGTTGGGAATGTTGTCTACTGATAACTCATAGCTGAGGTGCTTTCTAGGAGTCGCTACAAGAGATCACTTGCCCAAGTTAGTCCTTCCCCAGAGGCCACTTGCACCCAAGGACTAGTTGGTTTGGGTTACGGATGGGTTGATACAAAGGCTTGGACTTTTTTCTCAATTTGGGAATTATCTGAAGGGCCATTCCAGTGTGGGATTGACTGAAGCCTTTATTTCAACTGCCCCCCTCAGTTCTTCTTCTTCTGCTTAGACCTATTTCTCTCACTCTTGTTTTTGGAAGCACTTCCCAGTAAACGTTTTACAAATACCTGTCTGAGAATCTGTTTCGTAGATAACCTGACCCGGGATAGTAGGCATTGTGTAGCCCAGCACAGTAAGAAGAGTTTCTGCCTTACCTCGTTGCATATGCGTACGCATGAATCTAGTCATTTCTCACAAATAGAAGTATATGTGGCTCCATGTATATGCCTTCTGTTCCTCCTAGGCGGCCATATTTTCTTCATGGCTTATTTGAGACCACATTTGGAGTATGTGATTATCACAGTAGGACCACATCCTTGATGGGTTTCATATCCTGATCATTTAAGGATTAGCCTCCACATCTCACCCGTATCTCCTTAAAATTAGGGCTCCTTAAAGGCTTTCTGATCTCTTGTGTTACAATAAGATTATGAAGAAAAGTGCAAACTCTACTGAACCTGCTTCAAGGATGCATCCATCTCACTCCCACTAATACAGGTGATCTTGTTGACTGAGGTAAGGAGGAGACTAAGCTATCTTCAGTAAATTTTAAAACAGAAGACAGATGTGAAAAAGCTATCAGAACAAAATACAGGAGAATATCAAGGTAGAGAAGGATTTATTAGGCACCAGTAACACCCATAAAAGGAAAAAATTTGATAAGTTTGGCAGTATCAAAACCAAAAACTTGGGGCTTCCCTGGTGGCGCAGTGGTTGAGAGTCCACCTGCCGATGCAGGGGACACGGGTTCGTGCCCCGGTCCGGGAAGATCCCACATGCCGCGGAGCGGCTGGGCCCGTGAGCCATGGCCGCTGAGCCTGCGCGTCCGGAGCCTGTGCTCCGCAGCGGGAGAGGCCACAGCAGTGAGAGGCCCGCCTACTGCAAAAAAAAAATCAAAATGTCCAAGAAACCCAAGTGTTGGTGAGGATTTCGGGAAATGGTGTACCGGAAATACTGGCATGAGTGAAGTTTTTCTGTCAACGTTGGAGAGCAATTTGGTAATATCTAGTCGATTTGAAAACATATCCTGTGGTTTAGGTGTATAGGTTAGAGAAACTCTAGCACGTGTGTACAGAGAGACATGATACAAGGATATTGCTTGCAGTATTGTGTGTAATTTTATTTAAAAGGCCTATCAGAATTGATCAGTTACTATTTATATCACAATATTCTGTTGTATCAGCTAAAATACCTAATGTAGACTTAGTTATATATAATCAACATGGTTAAATCTCAACACAATCTTGAGTAGCAAAGCAATTTGCAAAAAAAAAGTATATCATTTATGTAAATTATAAAGTAAAACCAACTATATTTTATTCTATCATAGTTATCTGATAGAATAAAAGTTTTTTTAAAAAGAAAGGACTAGAAAAAATATATAAAATTCTTACAGTTTGTAGTACTACTTAACTTTAGGGAGGAAGAGAGGGACGTGGGAAGCAAAGGGGCTTTGCTTTTTTTTTTTTTTTTTTTTTAAACTGTCAATCTTCTAGCACATTTGGCTCACCTTCTTCCCTCTCCACAGAAAACTAAAGTAATAAGGAAACCAGGGGCTGCCTGTTTGCCACATCCAAAGGCTTAATTTTAGTTTAGTGGGTTTTTTTGGCCGCACCATGAGGCGTGTGTGATCTTAGTTCGCCCGACCAGGGATCGAACCTGTGCCCCCTGCAGTGGAAGTGGGGAGTGTTAACCACTGGACCACCAGGGAAGTCCCTTAGTTTTGATTTTTAATCTCTGTAGCAATTGAATTGAATTGACTATTGATCTCCCTTCTAGAAACATCTTCTCTAACCTATATAAATATCATGGCTCTATTTTGGTTCCCTCTGAATATGACTGCTACCTTTATAGTTGCAGCTATATATAAGGAAAAGTAAATCTCTTTTCCATCTCAGCTCCCCTGTTCTGCTATCAGAAGTAAACACTGTTTAATCTTTCAGAAATCTTACTCTCCCCCCAGCACACATGTACACACAAGTGTGATTTTGTGTGTCTGTGTTTATAACATAAATGTATACATAGCATACAATCTGTACTTTGCGTTTAACATTGTCTTGATATTTTACTAGCTCAATAATATATATCTGCTTCCCTTTTAACAGTTGCGTGTTATTAAGGATTAAGATTTATATCTTGAAATGAGAGGTAACACCAAGAACAGCTGACCCTGAGCTCATTTCATTTCTTGTTAATGAATATTTACAAAGGCACTGTTTTCTTGGGAAAGAAAGGGCTCTGTAGGAGTACCATACACATTATCCAGGCCATTAGAGAGCTGTTCACTTAGCCAGTTAGACCAGGCATAAAAAAGGTTAAACCACACGCAGAGCTCTAGTGGGAGTAGAAGCACGGTGCGGCTTTGAGAAAGTATGACTGATACTGAATGGTTAGCACAGAGGTTAGATGTAGGGCTGCGGGTGAGATTAGAAGTCTCTGGAGTAGAGATGACCATTCATTTGGTATGGAGAGCAGTACATACTAGGGCCAAAGACAGCATCTTGCACAATTTCCACATTTAGGGGACAGAAACATGTGGGCTGCTTGGTCACAAGGAGGAGAGCTAGGACAGTGAGGTATTACCGACCTCAGAAAGGAGGTGTGTGGATGGTCACCAGTGCATGACATAAGGAAAAGAAAAAGCATAGTTCAGTTTGGGGGAAAAACGGATGGATTGGTGATAGGGGGAGAGTTGTTGTTTAGTAAGTAGTATATTTGCTGGCAGTGTAGAATGAATTGGAACTTTTGGAATTATCTGTGTGAAAGATAATGGGGAAAACTTCCTTGATACTAAGCTATTTAACTCACGGACTGCTTTCACTTAAGAATGGTTGAACTTATTGGGACACTTACCCTTGAATGACGAATTACTTTCAATATTGTCTTTAACATCAAAAAGTGTTAGAAAAAAAAGTGTTGTTTTTTTTTTTAAATCACGCTTGTCTGCTTTTTATTTTTTTAGGCCTTTTAAAAAGATTAAATTGTGTAACCACATGGAAAACTAATGATTTGATTCTAGTTTTAGAAATAAATGGAACAAGACACTTTCCAACTAAACCATCTCCGGATTTGTAGGTTAGAAATCAAGAATAATGAAGTGTAAGTTTGAGGCAAAAAATAGATACTTAAGTCATTTTGTAAAGACATACAGTTGATATAATTTCCATTAATATAAAAATGGTGTGATTTTTTAACAGAGTCACACAACAGAAGATTTATTTTAAATCAGAAATGGGATATGCTTACAAATTGTAAATGACTGTTTTAGGTCAGCACCATTTATTTGAGTGTTACGCAAGTAATTCAGTTTCACATTTCTCTTTCTAGAGAAAAAAACAACAAACTTGCTTTTTCTGTACCAAGGCCTTTTTTCTGTTTAGAATATATTTTATTTAAAGGCGGAGCTGGGGGGGAATAGATTTTTCCTTTTCCTGCTGAAAAAGCTAAAGCTATTTAAAGCTGGGTCCTAACTACTAAAAGGCTCAAATACCTGATTTTAGGTAGTTAATGACTTTCTATAGTCAGTCGTCTCTGGAGTATTTTTCTTTAAAACCTCACATGGAGGTAGTCTTTAAATGGTTCTTTTGTGGCCCTGACATTTCTTGTTCATATCATAAGGGAATGATTACTGAACGCCCAAGCTCTATACCCAGTTCTTTTTCAGCCCTGAGAGGTTAATTGGACAGGGGTAAATTTGGGTGTGATATGTAGTCTTTGGAAAAACATTTAAGTAACGTAACCGAAAAGTTACAGTCCTATTCATAATGATTTCTCTTGAGTATCAGTCTATGTCTTTAGATTTTCTAATAAAACGTGTGCACATATGTGTATCTGTGTGCAAACAATAGAACCTGATTGCTGGTGAAGGTGGTATAGTCATATCTGGTGGATTCAGTGCTTTGCTGGGGACCGTTTACATTGATTGGTGTGAGCACTTTGGAGAGAAATTTAGCAGCCATTCTCCTTCTCAGGAGCTGTCTTAGGGAGGTAGTCTAAATTTGGGAAATAGGCACATGTTCTGCCATAGAGAAGCCCACAGCTTTCTTCCTGCCCACATCAGCTCTGGTGTGGTTGAATTCGGGTGATTGTAATATTGATAAATTCATTCAGGGACTTAGAAGACACACTGAACTTTTCACACGTCTGGTGTGAGTTAAATATTTGCCATGGCTCTAAGTACATTTGGCTTCACTGTTAGGAGTTTAAAATTATATCCCTTGGATTCCCAGTCATCTTCTATTAGACTTCTTTGTGACCAGCATTGGCTTGGCAGGTGATACAGACTTCTGTGTTTCTGGAGTACTTGATCCGATGTGATAGTAATAGGTATTCTCCTCCCTTGCCCCCTTCTCCTGCTCCCCCTACATACTCAAAGGACACATTCATATAATAAAAGCTCTGAAAAGTCCAATCATTTAATTAGAGGTTTTTTTAAATTGAAACTAATGTTTTCCTAACCTTTTGAACAGGAAACTCTGCCACTTATTTATTTATTTTTTTTGGTGGTACGCGGGCCTCTCACTGTTGTGGCCTCTCCCGTTGCGGAGCGCAGGCTCTGGACGCACAGGCTCAGCGGCCATGGCTCACGGGCCCAGCCGCTCCGCGGCATGTGGGATCTTCCCGGACCGGGGCACGAACCCGTATCCCCTGCATCGGCAGGCGGATTCTCAACCACTGTGCCACCAGGGAAGCCCTCTGCCACTTATTAATTAGCTCTGTGACCTTGTTTCTCTTTTCTCTGTAAAATGGGGGAAACCCCTTCATGTGGTGATTATGAGCATTGCATGAGATAAGTTTGTATAGCACTTTGTATACTGCTTGGCACATAATAAGCATAATAAGGTGGTAGTTGTTTTTATTTAGCTGTGGTTCTTCTAGTCTAATTGAACACATGAGATCAGCAGATACAAAACAATAGGGAACTCTAATTGGGAGAGAAGGTCAGTTGTTGGAGGCTTCATGGATAAAATAGGTTTGGACTGAACCTAGAGAAATCTAAGTTAAGGCTTAGTAATAGAACTTTCTTCACTGATGGAAATAATCTATATTTGCAGTGTCCACCATGGTAGTCAGTAGACATACTGAGCACTCGATATGTGGGTAGTGTGACTGAGGAACTAAATTTAAAATTTTATTAACAATTACTTGAATTTAAAATGAAATGGTTGTATGTGGCTATCATATTGGAAAAGCACAAAAGTGAGCTTAAAGTGAAATGAAAAATTTGTTTCCCAAGAAATGGAATACAAATAAAAATTTCTAATCAATTAATTCTTTTGTAATTTATAAAATCATTATATAATGCTGTTTGCTTTCTTGTAGGTCTCCAATTGAGAAACATGGCACTGTTTTTCCTGCACTCTACCCACCTATTGCTGGACTTCTGTTGTAACAAGTTGGCAAACACTGGCTGGAACTGGGCTGCAATAAAACATGCCAGTATCAATGCTGACAAGAGCCTAACAAGTGCCAACTTACAGATGATTACGCATTTTGAATTCTAATGAACTGTTTTAACCTTCAGGAAGAATTGTAAAGACCTGTACATAGCACAACATGATCCGGATAATATATATACTGTTCATGTACATCCACAAACACACCTTGTACCAAATAATGCTTTTGTTGTAGTAGAATAAGAATCGTGTAAATTCTAAAAGATTTTAGCAGGTTTTCTTTCCCTATTCATTGTTTCTTATCAGTTTTAAAAGACTCCTTAAAGCATGTCAGATAAAAAGCAATTAGGATTAAAAGTTTCCATTTAATTTCCTTTAAACCATTGAGGCTTCATTAAACTCTTTTCACTTACTAAACTTTGTATCTTCTTTGTTTTGACACACTCCCCTTTGCTTTTATCTCTTCTGTCTGCCAGGAAGTTTTCAAATCATTTAGTTCAAATACTGAAACACTCAATAAGCAACTACTTGATATTTAATGATGACTTCAGAGGAATGGTCATCGCTAGGTGCTTCATCCCTTTTGTATTATACTTGCACCCATCTCTTGGATTGGATACAGCAATAACATTTTTTCATTGTTGAGAGCTCTTGAATTCAGTCATTATCCCCAAGAACTAAAAAGAGTTGGTTCTGAATTCAATTCAGTTTTTAAATTATTGAAATTTACCCCAAACAATACAAAATTCTGATTTGGTTTTATTTTTGCCCTCAGTTACCTAATGTGAAGGTTGGATGAATAAAGCATGCACAGCTGCAGGCTTTCTACTTAACTTCTGGGTTTGCTATTAAAAATGCTGTTTACCCACACACCCTTCTCCTTAGCCCTTCATATTTCTTTGCCTCTATTCTCTATACTGCAGATTTTTCTCACCTATTGTACAGAGAAATTGCGATGTATATTTTCATGTAATTTGATTTTGGAATTCTGTCACCTTATGTAGTGAGTTCTTCCAAAATATAATTTTTTTCCAATAATTGTCAAGTTGTTGGCTTTTATTGTATTGAATGAAGGTTATAATACTGAGTGCCAGAGAAGTGCAGTTTAGAAAAATCTCAGGTTGTTTCCTTATGCAAACAAATTTAATACTTGAAAATCACATGGCCATGGCAGTGTATGTAATGGGTTCTGTGTAGATTCTTACGTGAATCTCAAAGCATTACAGGGATGTAAAGGCTTTGTTATTTGACATATACAGATTTTGCCACTGACATAGTGCACTTGGATTTTTATTACTGTTTGAGCATAAGTATATTTCATATCATAAGTTTTCAAAAATAATTTCAGGAAATGTAAAATGAGCATGTGCAGTGTTAAAGGTGGGCCCAGGTTCCTCTGTGTTTGGTGTGAGGCTGGGATTGGGAGGTAGTCTTTGGCATATAAGGGATAGAACTTGAGACAGTACCTGATGGGACATGGTGTTTAATTGTGAGAATCAGTGAGAATTGGTGCCTTTCTGCTCTGGGGGGTTTGGAGAAATGTTTGGGCAGAAGAGTGAAAGGATTCCTGCGAGGAGCCAGTCCTTTATGAACTTTGCTTGTCTTTTTTAAAGCAGAAGTAAAATAATTTGAGGATGTAGTCACAGTAGAGAATGATTTTTCTAAATCTCAGTCTCTTCTTCACTCTGAAGCATTAAAAAAGCCCATAAATGTGTAATGGCTGAATGTGAAATTGTCTGATTGATTGCAGCCCAATTTTGTTCAAGAACTTGGCGTGTGACTTTACTTTTTCAAAGACTGTGTAAATATTGTTGCCCCAAAGTGCCAGTACTGCATGCCTACCTGGGACTTGGAATGCAATCCCTTTTTATTCTTAAAGCAGAAATTGTTCACATGGTGCTTGCTTGTGGCAAGATGGAGTCTGAATTTTGTTCCCCTATTGCTGTAATTCTGCTAGCAATCTCTTGAGTTAAAACCTGGGATTTGACTCTTCAGAGAGGAGCAAATGACCTAGTAACTCAGGGACAACTATTCTTGAACTTTAAGTGCCACATTAATGCAGTTACTTTGGTGTAACCATGTGTTCTTTAGGGCTAGATCTTGGGGGATAGAAGGAGAGCCAGGAATGAGTGCACGTCTCATGACACCCGTTTCCATCTGGTGCCCTGAGCGTGCTACGTATGGAAACACAGGCCTCGAGAGAGATTTTGGCTTCTTTTCCTCCGTCAGAGGTGTCATCTGTGCCTTTCCCAGTGTTCATCTGACTGTGAATCTAAATGCCTCTACATTTGATGTTACAACACACTCAGGTGACACTGATCCAGGTGGCTTTTGTCCCAGCAGTGCCTCATCATCAGTGTGAGTCTTGTCTGCTTTAGGAAAAGGATTTTTCTCCCTGACCTCGTGCCAGCTGTCCACAACACCTGCATAGTCTTACGGATTGTAGAACCGTTCGTTGCCTGTTTCCTAAATTTATTCCAAGTTCTTGTAAAGGCTTAATCGACTTCAGTCTGTGCTCATAATGGCATGGATGATCTCAGCGGCTTTCTGGCCTCTTGTGAGTTTAACATCCAAATGAGGTTGGTTTTCTTGTCATTACAAGGTGATATTTTTGTGAGGTTATTCCACTAGTTCTGTGATTACTTGGGTGCCATAGTGTCTTTAATGGCCTTCATTCTTGATTGTGAAATTTTATTTTATATGCTCATTCACCCCCTACAGATCTGCCCGTTTGGGGTTGCGGTGCCTGTGTATCTTTGCCTGTCTGGCCCCCAGTTGGTGGAATTCCCTTTTGGGCACTGCCACTTCGCAGCATCTTTGAAATTCAACATAATGTTGCTTCATTCCAGTTGTCTGTCTGTCTGTTTGTTGAGTTCTGTAATTTGTTGATTGTATTTAACCCTGCGAGCTCTGCTGTGATGTTGACTGTACTGTAAAGCACCTCGATCATGTGATGGCTGCTCTCTAAATCAATAAATGATGACTTAGAGGCTGTATCATGAGCTATTTTGGTTTCAGGATGCAGGTCTCCAAAGCAAGTTATGGGATTCTTTCTGTATAAACAGCACATGATAGCAAAGGGTCCACAGGGGAATCTAGATAAAAAATTTTTTAAACCTTATTTAAAGAAGGAACCAGAGGATAGGAAGTTCACTTGACTTCCAACCTGATATAATGGTCTTAAAATTCCCAGTACGCGGCCAACCACCATTCTTGATCAGAATTTCGTGCATGCTGATTTAGAACCTTATATAAAATAACATGAGCACATGTTAGAGCATTATTTGGGATTATGTCTTTGGCCTAGACTGGTTCTCCCATGAAGATAAAGCCAAAAGGTGAAGAACCCGGTCTCAGACATCAACTGGAAGAGAACATAGGCACCATCTCAATCCCTGCCTTCCCTCCTCTAAACAGATGGGCAAACTTTGGCCCCAATACCTGCCCAGTACCACTCAGTAAGTTAGTGCAAATGCAGCAAGAACTGAGTACTTTTTTCCCCCTTAACAAATTTTTTCCTTTTTCTAGAGGACTGCAGACCGCAACAGGATTCAGGATGTGAATATTCAGCTTTTCACCCTGCATCTTTATATATAGTTTATATGGATTTACAGTGTTAGGTGTTGAAAGCTTGTCTGTCTTGACAGAAGTTGCCAGTGGTTTTAAGGCCTCTTCCTTACAAACTCTGAGAAAAGAACATGGAGCCTGATTTCTTAATCACAAAGAAGAAAATCCTCCTTGAGAGCAGTTTGGGGAAAGTGGGGGCTTGTTTTTCAGGGTTTCATTTTTCTGAAAAATATATTTGAAATAAAACTATTATAGAAAGGTCTAGATGATGTCCCTAAACTTGAAATATCAGTTTTAAGCATAATCATCTACTCGAGGTATATAGCAAAAAAGTTTTATTCCCATGCTTCCAATGCAAATGAACAGCTTTTGACTTTTGTCTACTGTGTGCAAGGCTGTACGTAGGCTCTGAGGAAGGATCAGTTGATTTTCTCCCTCCCTCTCATAAAGATAGAGTTGGTAACACCTCACCAAATTAAAATTGTTCATTTTCTGAAGGACTGCAAACCCCAAAGGGATTCAGTTATTCTTGGTTGCTCAGTTTCAGATGGTGTAAGCTGGCTGTCTCCGTAGGACTAGGCTTCCTTGTCTCTTGGAGTCTGCACACCCCGCTGGGCTGCAGTGAAGGAGAAGGAAAGGCTTTCAAAAAAGGCAGCCAGACACATCTTAGACATAGCTGCATAGCCAGTCACCGATAAGGTACTTGGTTTTCCCTTGCCAGCAGTCTCCATTAGGAACAAGTGCAGTATAATAGTACTGTTAGCACCGTGACCTCTCCCTTAACCCTCATGAGCGCCAGCAATCAAGTTCCTATTTATTGAGCCTCCACTTTGTGGCGGGCTTGTGCTAGATGTGTTTCGTAAGGGATCTATCACATTCTTCAAAGGATCCTCACGCAGAATCAGGTTCAGATTAATTTGTCAAGACTGTAGAGAAAGTAGGTTTCATGGCCGGGATTCAGTTTCATGACCTCCCTTACATACCGCGTGCCATTATTTCTTACCTCCTGGATATTTTTTCCCAGGTCACGTAGAGACTGAGGCGTTGAGGCTTGTACTTGAACCCAATTAATTGGACTACCAGTCTAGTGATTCCCTCCCTCTCCCCTTCTATCATGATATGACACTACCTCCCCAGAAAGAGTCTGTTCCCCTATGCTCTTAAGGCAGGCAGCATTTTTCCCTTCCTGTACTTAATGCTCCCTGTTCGAGACAACTTCTTACAAAGTTCCTCTAAATCAGACAACAAAACATGAATTAGGTCTACAATGAATCATGTTTCAGTGCTCAGATTTCTCAGGTCATATCTAATATTGTAGCTCCGTCCAAGCCTGTTGGGTATTGTAATTCCCTGAGTACTGTAGATGCTTTATTTCACAGGGTGTGTTAAGTAGTCCTATAGCTCAGGGGTTTCAAGCCAGTAAGAGTCTGCTCAGAAGACAAGGGCCCAGAGATACGGTTATATTACAGACAGCACTAAGAAGAGTGCTTTCACCTCTGCTAGAGGGCTTCTTGAAGGTAGTTCGTGACGAGGAGGTAGTGAAGCCCTTGAGTTGATTATATCCCTTAAGACGAGTTCTTGTTTGACTGTGGGCATCTAGGCCAAGCAAACTGAAAGGGCACGTTTGTTTATTGCCACATGTGAGCTGCTCTAAGGGAGAGGGTCCCTGGTTTTCATCAGATTCTCCAAGGTCATGATCCCCAAGTTATTATTAAGAACCATGGATTCTAGTCCAACTCCCTCTTGAAACTGATGGAGAACCTGAGATGGCGGCACAGATCGTGCAGGGACTTGACCACGATCAACACAACAAATCAGATGCAGAGCCAAATCTGAACCCAGTTCCCCTGACTCCCGGTATAGCTCACAGCAACAGCTCATCAAACATTTTGAGGGCTTCCCTGGTGGCGCAGAGGTTGAGAACCCGCCTGCCAATGCAGTGGCTACGGGTTCAAGCCCTGGTCCGGGAAGATCCCACATGCCGCGGAGCAACTAAGTCCGTGCACCACAAGTAC
This sequence comes from Kogia breviceps, assembly GCF_026419965.1. Taxonomy (NCBI): domain Eukaryota; kingdom Metazoa; phylum Chordata; class Mammalia; order Artiodactyla; family Physeteridae; genus Kogia; species Kogia breviceps. The sequence goes on from NC_081328.1 coordinate 10,825,727, forward strand.
TGAGCCTACACTCTGGAGCCCGCGTGCCACAACTACTGAAGCCTGCGCACCTAGAGCCCGTGTTCCGCAATAAGAGAAGCCACCACAATGAGAAGCCCGCGCACCGCAACGACGAGTAGCCCCTGCTCACCACAACTAGAGAAACCCCACGCACAGCAACGAAGACCCAATAGACCCAATGCAACTAAAAATAAATAATAATTAATTTAAAAAGAATGTATTAAAGATTTTTTTTGAGCACCTGCTGTATGCCAGACACTAGGCTGGTGCTGGTGAAGAGGCAAAGATAAGTCATATGATGCAAAACCAGCTGTCAGCTATGACAGGACTTCTTGATCACATTTATGTTATGACCCAGGAAATATTTGTAGGGCATTCTGAGATAAAACAGATGAGGCTACGTGTCGCCAGAGGAGACTGTCTTGCCTGGCTGCCCTAGTGGCCCCAAGGGCTCACCATTTAGCACACCTATAAACCATTCTTGACAGACAGGGAAGCTTTGAGCTACGACTCCTCCATTGAGCCTGGCAAGTGCTCTCCTGCCCTCTAAGCTCTGCTTGCTTGATGCAGCTGCTCTACGCACCTCCCTGCCCACACCTCCTCCACATCTTTAGTCTCTTGCCACAACTGGAATGCTATTTCCCTGAGCACACCACCGTTCTTAAACATTTCAATACCCTCTTCCCTTTCATCTCCCAGGTGTCCCTCCCCCAGAATTCCTCCTCCTTCCTCAACCATGATTATGTTTACCATGATCTAAACTCCAAATTCCTTCTCCACTCCACCTCACTACCCACTAAATGGTTAACCTTGGCAGCACCTAAAATTTCTCCACCTTCAAATCCTCCCCCTTTTCTGTTCTGACACCCTCATCCTGTTCTCAGATTCTTCTTTCAACCTGTCATCTCTTATTCTTGGCTCTTCTCCAGGGCCACCGCCCCCCCGGAGTCCTTAAGTGTGGATGCTTCTAGGAATGGGTGCAATCTGCATTCTTTTGATTGTCCTTTGAGTAAAAAATCTGTTTTGACAGGTTTCACGCTATTCAGTTATATTACTCGTTAGCCCTCCTTTTTGCTATTCGTCATCCCCACATTGACTAAAGATTTTAGCACCTGGTTTATGGTCTCCTACCTTCTCTACCTCTGAATTCCAATATCTGATTTTTCTAGCTTCTCACTTCCACTTCAGCTACCATATTCCATGGCTCTGTCCTGGAGTTTATTGTCTCCTAGTACTGTTTAACTTACGAACTTCAGTTTGCCACCCTAACACAGGGCTCTCACAACCTTGTTCATACTGCATTGGTCTTCAATATTATAGAGACCTGCAGTTTTATGACTCGTACATCAGCCTCTACCCAGTCTGCACCAGAGCTATATTCTCACAGCACTCTCATCAATTTCTGTTTGGCAATGAATCCCAAGCCCTGGGCAAATGCTACAATCCATACTCTCTATTTCTGCAGCCAGGTGGCTGAGTTCTGCTAGAAAAAGTGACCCATCCACACACTCAGAAGACGCGTGCAACCAGGCCTTCCAAATTCAGGTTCCTTTCCCAAATTTTCTTCACTCTTTTTTGGTCCCCTTGCCTACAAACTTCAACCATAAAAATGTCACCAAGCAATCTCCCTGATATCTCTTCCCTCCACATCTATCTGCATGCGTGTTCTTGTTTCCTAATGTTTTAGTAGAAAACAGTGACTTGCCTGTAGTCTACAGTTAATCCCTTCCCCTAAATTTCCTTCTGCATTCGGCTGCAGGGCATCCCGCCTCCCCAGGCTAGTGAACCTTCATTAGCCTTTCCCTCTCCTTTGGCTCTTTTCTCTCAGCCTCTCACTTCTTTACAAACAAACCTAAAAACCACGAAAACCCCTTTCTCGACCCTCTCGTGGCCACATTTTCCCAAAGGGTAGTCAATGCTCCCCGCGTCCATCCTTTTCAGTCCCCTGCCTAGGTCGTGTAATATGATAGAGCCCAGTCAGTGCTTTGATAAGTCTAGAGCCTCGAAAGTATAGGTGAGGAGAGCTAGGCTCTCGGTTCTTCCCGCTACCAGCTACCTCCTCCACTTTCATTCACTGCTCTTACTAGTCTCGACCCCTCCCGCTCCCTGGCTCCATGACTCTCGCGAGACTTGGGGACCTCCGTTACGCACCGCCCAAGTTGAGCGGCGCACTTCTCGCGAGGCTGAGGCAGGGCTGGGCCCGACATGGCGGAAGGTAGGGTTTTTGTGGAGCAGCGCGGGAAGGCGCGGAGCTGTGGGGGCGCTGCTGGCTGGGCGAAGCAGCCCTGTGAGGGAACGGCCGGGCGTGTTCGCTTGGGGCACAGCGGGTCTCGCGAGCCTTCCTCTCCAGCCTCTGCCGGGCGCCTCGGGCCGGGGAACTGAGCGCTATTCCTATGGCAACGCCCCTCGCGGCGTCCCCGACCCCGAGGGACCTTGGCAGGGTGCCGGCACTGAGTGCAGCCTCGGGGATCCCGAGGGCCGCCGGGGAGGCTCCTTTGATTACCGGCGGTGCTGGGACGGCGGGGGACGTAACCCTTCTCCTTAGGAAATCGAAACTGCTGTCCTGGCAGATCCCGCATCCGGAAGGGGTACATCCCTCCCTTGCGAAAGAGCTTAGGACTCTTCCCAGGGTGAGGGGTGGGAGTGAGCCAGGGGTGGGAGTGATCCAGGGCTGTCACGGGCCAACGAGCCAAAGAAGAGGGGGCTGTAGGCTCTGGGTTCTCCAGCCGCCTTGGGATTCGGGGCGGCTGGGATTCTTTCCCCCGGTTGAGAGATGTGGACGGGAGGAGGGGGTTTGCTTGGTAGGGGAGCTGGCCAAGGTCACGCTGCTCCTAAGAGATGTGCTAAACCAGACCTCGACTCCTTTGCCTCTCAGTCCTGCCTTTACTCGCTTTTCTGGCGCTTTCTTTGTGCCCCTGCAGGTGAAGGCAATTTGGCTTCTCGGATTGAGCCTCCCTTAACGTAGCAATATTAGAAGCCCTCATTGTCAAAGCCTTGTTGTACAGGTGGCGGGAAAGGAGACCCAGAGATGGGAGTTACCTGCCAGGGACCCTAAAGTGACGCTGTCGGACCTGGCTAGTGTGCTTCTCCTGTTCACCCCATTACTGTAGGAAAATACTCCTTATTTAATGTTTATTGAGTGACTGCAGTGTGCTGGTCCTCCACCTGTCCGATTGGTTTTGCGCTAAGCTTTGTCTTGAACCTGTCTACTTGGATCTTACTTTGGGGCAGCACCTGACAGTTTGCAGGCTTTTCTCATTTGGGTTAGACTTGGCAACAACCTTGTGAAGGAGGTCTGGCATGGGTGTTACTTGCACTTTATAGATAAAGGAATTGAGGCCGAGTTCTAGAGATATCCGGGGCAGGCACCCACTTTTTGTCTGCTCTTTCTACCATGTTAGACCCCCTGAGGGGGAAACATCAGATAAATATTGTGTGAAAGCAGAGGAGGATTAAAAGGAACAGAAGAAAGCTGAGGCATCCCCTGAAGCTAGTTTTTGGATGAGTCACAGAATGTTGTTTAAGATTTTTTAACACAGTGAGCAGCCACCGAAATGGGGCTTGTTGTCCAGAGCAGTGAGTTGGGGTGGAAAGGTTCAGGAAGGCTTTGTGAGGTGACGGGTACTCCAGTGCTTTTACACCAGTTAGGGAAGTTAAGGAATGTTTTGGGAATACATTACCAAGATTGAAATTGTGGAAGGCAGTTGGTTTTTCATTCAGCAGTTTTATTGAGCACCTGCTGTGCCTCGCAGTCAGGTTCCAGCCTGAAGAGCTCCTACTGGCTGAATATGCTGAGTGTTATCCCGCAAGTGCCTTGGGATTTGTGTTAGGATAACCTTGAGAGACGTGCAGCTGGTGGAGAGCACACCTTAAACAAAACAGCCTTTCAGGGTTGGCAAGGGGGTACAGATAGGTAAGCATAGTCAGGAGGTTCTGACTCGACAGTTTTTATTTTACTTTTTTTTTGCGTGTTCCAGTTTCCTAGCCTGTGTTGTGACTTAAGCTTTTTGGGAACAGTGTCACACACTTTGGGAAGAATTGAGTGGAGCATCCTCGTCCAGTTACCTCATTAAACTGAAACTGCTTGTTATGCACAGGAAGGCAAGGTTATCTAAACAGTGTTTTGCGGGGGTGCTATGCGGCATGTACTTTAATCAGAATTTATCGGAGCTGGCTATGCTTGTTCAGAAATACTCATTTAAATATAAACAAATAGCAAACATCTGTGTCATGTAACAATTGGATGATCTGTAAGCACGCTCTGTGGGAATTTCCCTGATACTGGTCTTCGTTAGGTGGTGTGAGTGTGAGCATGTGGGAAATTGCGCTTAGGAATAGTAAATAGAACCTGCAGGGGCTGAGTTATACAGTAACTTCTTAATGCGACTTGTTTAGAAACCAAGCTTCTTTCTTTCCTTGCATCCATGGGTATTGGTTTGACCATATATATTTAGCTAAAGTCTTTCCTAAAATTAGTGGCCATTTCCACTCTACATCTTTGTAGCTGTCCTTCATCTAAGCTTCCTTCATCGCTCGAACAAGTCCCTCCAACTTGGTCTTTCTGCTTTTACTTTTTCTCCTTGATTCTGCTTCCCCACAGCCTGTTTTTACAGTTCCCAGTGTTCCTTTTAAAGCATAAATCAGATCATGTCTTTCCCACTCTTTGCAGTACACCCTACCCTTCCACATGCTCTCCCCATTCCCCGTGGCTCTCCATGATCTTATATATATTTTATAATTTATATATTTTATATCTTATATATATTTGGAATATATTTTTCCAAAGCCTTCCAGTGACCTTTACAGGCCAACAGGATCTGGCCTCTGGTTAACACTGATACTTTATTTCTTCTCCTTCACAAAGCTCTTGCACACTAACTTCCTTGCTATTCTTTGTATTGTACATTCCCAACACACTCCTACCTCTATATCTGTGTCTTGCAGTTTCCTTGGCCTCGAACAGTCTTCCTCAGTTTCTCCACGCAGCTTATCAACTTTTATTCACTCAGGTGTCTGTTCAGTTCTCACCTCCTTAGAGATCGTCCCTAGTTCCCTTACTGGAATATAACCCCCATGAGGGCAGAGACTTTTCCTGTTTTGTTCACTGTTGTATCTTCCAACTTAGAATCGTGCCTGTGGTTGAAGGAGTGGATGAATTATTGAGCATCATTTACCAGACATCAAGAAAAGTTGCCAGGAATTGCCTGGACCAGTGGTTAGGACTTATCGCTTTCACTGCTGAGGGCACAGGTTCAATCCCTGGTCGGGGAACTAAGATCCCGCAAGCGGTGTGGCCAAAATAAATAAATAAATAAAAAAAATTTTTAAAGAAAGAAAGTTGCCTGGATACTTCCTTAGTCTCTTATCAAGGAAGCTGGCTGGTCCAGCTTTTAAGGAAGAAAGTTGCCTGGATACTTCCTTAGTCTCTTGTCAAGGAAGCTGGCTGGTCCAGCTTTTAATGTGCTCTGAATAACATCAGCCTGCTGGGAACTGCCTAACCTGCTTTTCACCCAGCCCAGTTTAGTCTTAGCAAGTTAAGCATGCTTAAGAGCTCAGTCTCTGCAGGCAGACATGGGTTTGAATCCTAGTTTTGCTAAGCTGTGATCACAGGCAAGCCAAATTACTTGCTCTCAGTCTCAGTTTCCTCAACTTTGAAAGGGGGATAATCTCTATCTCAGAAGAAATGGTGTATCATGCAGTCTACCTACCATGCAGTCTGTCTCTTAGTCTCCTCTTTTTTTAAAAAAATATATTTATTATTTATTTATTTGGCTGCACCAGGTCTTAGTTGCGGCATGCGGGATTTTTTTAAAGTTATTTTTATTTTATTTATTTTTGGCTGCATTAGGTCTTCGTTGCTGTGTGCGCTTTCTCTAGTTGTGGTGAGCGGGGGCTACTCTTTGTTGTGGTACACGGGCTTCTCATTGAAGTGGCTTCTCGTTGCGGAGCATGGGTTCTAGGGTGCAGGCTCAGTAGTTGTGGCACATGGGCTCAGTAGTTGTGGCTCACGGGCTCTAGAGCGCAGGTTCTGTAGTTATGGCACACGGGCTTAGTTGCTCCATGGCATGTGGGATTTTCCCGGACCAGGGCTCACACCCGTGTTCCCTGAATTGGCAGGCAGATTCTTAACCACTGCAGCACCAGGGGAGCCCCATGTGGGAATTTTTAGCTGCGGCATGCAGCATCTATTTCCCTCACCAGGGATCGAACCCGGGCCCCCTGCATTGGGAGCGTGGAGTATTAGCCTCTGGACCACCAGGGAACTCTCCTCTATTAGTCTCCTCTTAAACCACTCTCCCCTCAATAAAATAAAAGTGAAAATTGGAAAAAGAATGTAAGTGACTTGTTAAACAAAAATGATCATGGACTTTTATAAGCTTACTTGGAATTTGGTCAGGAAATTACTTTTGACAACAATACAAGTAACAAGGTGAAGACAGTCTGTATTCTGGACAATCCCTGGCCAATACAGTAGCCATTAGCTACATCTGGCTTCTTAAATTTAATTAAAATTAAATAAAATTAACAATTCAGTTCTTTAGTCATGCCAGCCTCATTCCAGGTGCTCAATAACCGTGTGGTTAGCGGCTCCCGTATTAGCAGACAGCGCAGGTGAATAGAACGCGTGCATCGTTCCAGAAGGGGCTGTTGGGCAGCAGTGTTCCAGGAAATGCTTGGTATAGGCTGGTAGAAACAGGGAAAGGAGAAATTTTGCTCCTTCCAGTTTGGAAGTTTATCTCTTCATTTATTATTTTATTCATTCATCAGATGTCCCACTCTGTTCATAATTATGTATTGTCTGGTGACCCCTCTATCAGTATCTCTCTATATACCATTCCTTTCTTTTCTCTATCTTCCCTTTCTTTCGTTTCTGTCACCAGCAGAGGCTGTTAGCTGTCTCCTTGAGGATATATATATATATATATATATATTTTTTTTTTTTTTTTTTTTTTTTCGGTACGCGGGCCTCTCCCTGCCGTGGCCTCTCCCGTTGCGGAGCACAGGCTCGGGACGCACAGGCTCAGCGGCCACGGCTCACGGGCCCAGCCGCTCCGCGGCATGTGGGATCCCCCCGGACCAGGGCACGAACCCGTGTCCCCTGCACCGGCAGGCGGACTCTCAACCACTGCGCCACCAGGGAAGCCCTATATATATTTTTAAAACAAAGAAAGTTTATCCAGTCACTGCAGTGACTTGGATGTGCTAGAGTAGAGCTACTGAATCATGCTGAGATATGTGGGGTTCAGTCACCAGCAAGGTGAGTTGCTGTAGTTGGGACATTATCATGATTTACAGACATGCCCAACAAAGTGGGAAACTATGTCCTCAGGCTCTCTTGTTAAATCTGAGTAGGCCAGGGACCTACAGTATTTATTGAACTCCACCTACTGAGGCACTGTAGGGTGGAGGATGGGATGAGCAAGCTGTGGGGGTGGAGGGAGAGGTAGTCGGTGGTTAAAAACAGAAGAGCCAGACCTAGAGCCTAGCAACACTGCAGTCCAGGAGGGGAGACGAAAGCATGAGTGTTAGAAACCGCGTTGTAGGGACTTCCCTGGTGGCACAGTGGTTAAGAATCTGCCCGCCATTGCAGGGGACACGGGTTCGAGCCCTGGTCCGGGAAGATCCCACATACCGTGGAGCAACTAGTCCCGTGCTCCACAACTACTGAGCCTGCGCTCTAGAGCCCACGAGCCCCGACTGCTGAGCCCACGTACCACAACTACTGAAGCCCGCGCGCCTAGAGCCCATGCTTCACAGCAAGAGAAGCCACCACAATGAGAAGCCCGCGCACCACAACGAAGAGTAGCCCCCGCTCACCGCAGCTAGAGAAAGCCCGCGCACAGCAACGAAGACCCAATTTAGAAAAAAAGAAAAAGAAACTGCATTGTAGGGTGGAAGGTGAAAAATGCTTAGGAGTTACTTTGAAAATTCCGAGTAGGAAGAGGTGTTTTAGGGAAGTGGGGAGTATGTTTTGGGTGTCAGGGGAGGCCTTTGCTGCAGGAGATAAGCTGGGCTTATCTGGGCTGGGCTTTGGAAAAATAGGCCGCTTTTGGACATGGGGAGATGTGGGTGGGAGGAGGTCACTATTCTCGGTGGAAGAAATATCAATAGCAGGATGTGAGGTTGGAAAAGTATGTTAAGGGCTAGATTATGAAGGGATTGGTTAAGCATTTGCATTTTGCTCTGTGGGCTGTGGGGTTAGGCTACTGAAAGGTATCAGCCAAGGTAGTGACGTGACTAGAATTGTCTGAGGCCCGTTGAAAAGGCTATATAATGTAGAGGATGGATTTGGGAGGGTGCCGTAGCAATTGAAGATGAGTCCTTGGGTAAGAGGCATTGGGGTTGATGAGGACGGCTGTGAGAGATACTCACTATAGACAATAAAAGACAGGACTCTGGAAACCTGTTTGCATGTTGACAAGAGGGTGATATCAAAGATGACTCGGGTTCTAGTCCTGGGTGACTCAGATAATGGCTGGGCTGTTAGCAGGAAGAAGACCAACAGATTTGAGAACAAATAACTTGACCTCAGGTGTGGACAGATTTTTAGCATGCCCAGTATACCTTTAGGTGGTTATGTCTTAGCAGGCAGTTGGAAGCATTTCCAGTCAGACTGGCATTTGTGTGAAAATTAGCTGGTGAGCTAACATTTGTTGAGTATCTCCTGTGAAGCCAGCCCTATCTGTGATCAGTGCTACACAGAGTGAGGTTTTTTCTTTTTTTTTTTTTAATGCTGTGCTTTTTTAAAAAAAAATTATTTATTTAGGCTGCACTGGGTCTTACTTGTGGCATGCAGACATCTTAGTTGTGGTATGTGAACTTTTAGTTGCGGCCTTCATGCAGGATCTAGTTCCCTGGCCAAGGATCAAACCCGGGCCCCGTGAACTGGGAGTGCGCACGCAGTCTTACCCACTGGACCACCGAGGGAAATCCCCAGAGTGAGGTCTTGAAAAACATATTAAGTCATGCCACTGACTTGCAGACAAGTCTTAACAGAGTTGAATCACAATCAGGAAAAATATATTTCATTTCTACTAAGTACAGGCAACTATTGCTAGGGATGCCAAAGTGAGCCACACACGGTCGCAGCCTTAATGGAAGTGGAACCGAGAGGGGAAGGCAAAGTTTCTCATAAAAGCATGCACATTGTGCTTTATATATAGATACAGAGTTTACTAACTTTTCTCTTTTCCATTGACGCTTAGTGGCAGTACCGTCCAGCCGAACTCCAGTCCATAACCTAGTAATCATCCCTGACTTCCCCCTGAGTCTGTAGTCAGTCACCAAATCCTGTGACTCTTATAAAGCTCTCACTTAGTTCTTTTCTTTCTGCTGTCATTCTGGTAGTTCATGCTAGTGGTCCTCAACCTGGAGAACCCTGCATATTAGAATCACCTGGGGAGGTTTTAAAAACTCAGATTTTTGCATCACTCAGCTTCAGCGAAGATCAGTATATCCCACAAAACATTTTTTTCAAACTGAGCCAATATTGAATAAAAGAGGTTTTACTGAATCATTTTTTAAACAAATATAACTAGGTGCATATACACACATATACATAAATAAAATAAGGTCATCTTTCCTAACTAAGAAGTCCTGAGTAATTGGTTTTATTTGTAAACTGGGGTAAAGTGATTTTTTAAAGCAAACTTTTGTTAAATAATGGCTTTTGGACTTTGTCAATGCATTTGAGTTATGACAGAATTGCTAGACTTTTTAAAGTGTGAAAAGTCAAAATGTGAAATGTCTCTTAGCACCATTATGTTTTTAGTAATATCCAAACTTTGTGTGAACTGGGAGGGTACAGACTGGCCAGGGGTATCTTACTATTCCTTTGTAATCTCCTCCCGATGGTATTGCTGTCTTCTTTCCCCTTCCGTACCTCTTTTTTTTTTTTTTTTTTTTTTTTTGGCCTAGCTGTGCGCTTGCGGGATCTCAGTTCCCTGACCAGGGATTGAACCCTTGCCACGGCAGTGAAAGCCCGGAATCCTAACCACTAGGCCGCCAGGAATTCCTTCCCTTCCTTTTTTCATTAGGGTATTTTGTGAACTTGAATTCTCAACAGTAAATATATCCACTTATTACTTAATTCTCCATTACACAATTTTCCCATAGGTAGCACTCTTGGGTAGTGAATATTCAGTAATCCCAGTGAAAGAAAAATTACATCTTTAGTATGACAGGTTTAGGAAAGTAGTAGTGGTAGTAATTCATCACCTGTGAGGAGCTTATCTTTTCTGATGCCAACAAAGAAGATAGTATTTTCCGGGACTTTGATACATGCTTTAATGAAATATTGTTATGTGGAAGACTCTAATATATGTCTGAAATAAAAATTATTCTTGTAGTTCTCAAAATGAGATGTTATCACAGCTTTTATGATCATTTTTCTTTTATCTGATGGGGACATAGTTAAAGCAGAGTAGGGAGAAAGTCAGTAATTAAAGGATTATACAAAGAACACTAATTCACTGCTAAAATTGGGACTAGAAAGTAAGAACTATAGAAGTGTAGAGAGGAAATATCAGGGTTTTGTTAATCTAAAAAGATTTAATGAATACAGTGTGGGTTAGTATTGGAGTAGGCAGAGCGGAGTAGAAATCACATTTAAGGTAGGGAATGGAAAGAACATTTAATTTCTAAATCAGTGAATTAATAATAAATAGTGTTTGATGTCCTGACATTCGAGCTGAAAATAGGTAGCATGGTAGAGTGGGATGAGCGTGGGCTTTGGCTTAAGATCTTAAATCATGATATAGAACATTTTCATAACCTTAAAAAATTTCCTTGAACTCCTTTGCATTCATTCAATCCCATTCCCTTGACCTCTGGCAACTGCTGATCTGCTTTCTACCACAAAGCCTAAACTATTGACTATCTGGCCCTTCACAGAAAACGTTTGCCAACTCCTGACCTAGAAGGAAGAGTCTTATAAGGATCATTGTTGGTTCCTTTTCTGACTGTCCCATGGCTTGCTGATTTAAAAAAAAAAAAAAAAAAAAAAAAAAAAAAAAAAAATATATATATATATATATATACACATATATATAGCAGTTGATGTTGGTCTCTTTTTTAGGCTATTAATAGTGAATGTAGATTTTTTTGTCTCAGGCGTCTTTGGTTAGGTCAAGAGTGATGAATTATAGAGAGCTCATCAAAACGTCTCACCTCCAACGGTGTTGGTGAAGAGCAAATGGGTGTTGTTTGGAAAGAAACATGATTAAATTATAATGCAAGTGCTGACATCCTTCACCGATACTTAGCATAGCTCTTTCGGCAACACTGGGAACATATGTATATGTATAACTGATTCACTTTGTTGTAAAGCAGAAACTAACACACCACTGTAAAGCAATTATACTCCAATAAAGATGTTAAAAAAAAAAAAACCTGTAGGTTTATCTATTATTTAAATTTCTAGGCTTATTTTTCAAAAGGAAAGTTGGAGGAAGAGAAAGAAGAAGCCACAGCTGAGAACTAGTCACTTGATAAAGAAGTGGTAGTAAACCTTTAAACTAGACACTGTTCTAAATAATTTATCTTAACTCAATTACTCCTCGACAGCACTCTGAGACCCCATTATTATTGCCACTTGCCACCTGTGAAAATCGAAGCACGGGGAGCACTAAGTGACTTGCCAAGGTCACACAGCTAGTAATGGGCAGGCCAGGGTTTCAGCGGAGTCAAGTGAGGCTCCAGAGTACACTCTTCTTTGGTTTTTTTTGGCCACTCAGCATGTGGGATCTTAGTTCCCCAACCAGGGATCGAACCCGTGTCCCCTGCAGTGGAAGCACGGATTCTTAACCACTGGACCACCAGGGAAGTCCCAGAGTACGCTCTCTTAAGGGCTGTATCATGTTGCCTTTCTAAGAATTGTAATAATTAACATTTATTGACCACTTACTGCAAGGCAGGTAATCTTCTAAGGTCTTTGTATGTATTAGCGTGTTTAATGTTTACAACATACTTAACATATGAGGAGAAGGAGGCCTTTGCCTAAAGTGTCACAACTAGAAAGTGCTGGGGCTGCGATCTGATCCCAGTCAGCCTACCTCCAGAGCCTGTGCTCCTCACCACTGTACTGTGCTGTAGATTCTCTCTCCATTGCTCAGAATGGTAATTGTATACTTTTTCCTATAAGAACTCTACAGCTTGGTGGTACTTCCAGGACACATTTGTATTGCCATTTGCAAGCAGACACATTGCCCACAGGATAATATCTCAGCCTTGGGTGCTCTCTCCATTATACTATGAAATGGTGTAGCAGTTGCAATACCACTGGTAGGTGCACCTGGGATCAGGGTTTCCTCCTACAAAAGATGCTAGGCGGGGAGCATCTCTGATTTCAAGAATGAGAGCCCTATATCCTAAAGCCCTCCTTTCATCTTGCCTCTTCTCTTTGTACTTTATATAGCCTTTGTAATTTATGTCTCGTGTTTTTAGGGAACTGTTGACCGAAACAACGTCAGGGTCGAGGTTGCAGGTAGAAATTTGTGTCAGTAATTCTGGAGAGAGACTAGGGTTATTGCTATAGATTTTGGATTTACTTGTGTATAACTGATAGCCAAAGAAATTTACAAGGATTCCTTGAGAAGGTGTTTTAAACAGAACTTTTATGATCTTTTCTTTAAGGGTTAAAGGAGTTGGTAACTTTCTACTCTTGAAGGCAAATATCCCACATGAATTCCCCCACACGAATCAGTATCCAGATTCTTTGTGACTATTAGCTTTGTTCTTTTCCCTCCCGTTTGTGAGTTCTGTAGATACTACTTTGATTCTATATTTGGTACTCCTTTGGTGCTATCAATACATTATTTGTTTGGAAGAGGTGCAAATTAGACTGCCCTTTTAAAAAACTCTCAAAGAGGCAACTGCTGATGTACCATAATGCTTATTCGTTCATAGCAGGTGCTTCATAAATACTTGCAGAATGATAGTTTAAGTGAAATGGAAATGCAGAGTATTTACGGGTGCTGTAGTCTTGATGGATTGGAGCTCTTGAGCAAAAGGTTGGCTAGAATATGGTGTGGTTGAAACCAAGGTTAAAGGATTCAGTTTGCTTCAGGGAAGAAAAATCTGCAGTCGACAGCCACAGGCCTATATACCCTGTGAAAACTTGGAAGCTCTCTCTTGGGCAAGTGGGATGTGACTGTAGCCGCTAGTTTGAACTAGCAAAGATAAGGTGTCCTCTGGCCATCCATTTAGTTGACTTAGGGAGAGGCAGGTGAGTGGTGCCAGTAACTTTTATGGAGGACAAGACTAGGTCTTGCCTTCTAATTATTTGTATTTCTCCGAGAGCCCAGTATTATGCCTGTTGCACAAACCCGTTGACTGATACTAGTTTAAAAGGAAAATGTGACCAAGAAAACAAAAGACTGAAGCCTTTTCCTTACATTTTCTGGACCCAGTATGCTACCAACAGAGGCTTTATTTAAATCTTTTGGCATGAAACGTCACTTGTCTGGAGTGTCTTTCCGTGCGTGGGCTTAAGCCAGGTGGCCTTGCTCCGTGCTCTGTTTGCATCCCCTGTCAGAATGCTGTCAGGTTTTATCGATTTGTCTTGTTTAATTGCCCATCTTCTCTATTACCCTGTGACTTTGTAAAACAACATGTGCCAAGATGGTTTTCTTTACTTTGACACTGGCACTGCATAGGGGCTTAATAAATTTTTCATGAATGACTAGGTTATACAGCTGTCTTCCCAAGAGATGAAAACCTTTCAACAAGTCAATGAATGAACAGAAAAGTTGCAGTTCAGTCGGTCTTCTCCCTAAACAGTAGTATTCCCAGAGCAGTCTGTGTGCGACTTGGGGGGGGTACGCGCTGGGGGCTGAACTTGTTCCCCAGGCTGGTCTCCCCCATACTGGGATAGTCTTGAAAGTACTGTGTATTTCCTGTGACCCCACTCCCGACCTACTGAATTTGGGTGCGCCCTCTCTCTTTAGTTCAAACCGCCTAAGTGATTCTCACGCAGCCAGTTTGGGAGCAGTGTCGTCAAGCATAGTCTGAGGCAAGAGGAGGGTCGGCTGCTGGTCGTGGGCCTGGCCCCTTTCTGCTCCTCGGTTCACTGTCTGGGAATCGAACCAAAAGAGATGAGCTTTAGGCTCCTTCCCTTCCTAAAGTTTTGTGATATATAAAAACCCTTACACCTGGGTATTAGAAAGTTATTTTTCCTCATACTTGTAATTGTTTGCCATAATCTTTAAAATTTGTGTAAAATAGTATATTTGCTTTGTAAGTGCACGTAGATTTAAAATTCAAATAGTGTTACAAGGCTTACAGCAAAAAATAAATTGGCTACCCCTCAGACCCACTTCGCAGACCACTTTCCACTCTTCTCTGTTTACCTCCAAGTGATAATACTGCCATTTCTAGATTGATCAATTATAGACATTGACTGACTTTCCTATGGTAGATTAGGAGTTGCCTCTTTGAGAGCTTTTTTTAAGGTACAGCCTAACTTACACCTCTTTCAATTGAATAGTAGTGATGATTTTTTAAAGCACGTTAGGCTTTACTTTTTGGTTCGGGAATTGTCAGTGCAGACTTGCTATACGAGGTGATGCAGTATTTAAAGTAGCTCGTTCAGTAGTTAGAGGTGTTTCCATTTCTGTTTTTACTTTTGTTCATCACCTCATCCTTCTGATAATGTCCTGTTGATTTGCCATGATTTTAATTGATCAATCTTAATTCCTAAGTCAATAAAACATTTGAAACTCATTCTGCTTTTCATGACTCAAGAAAAATGTTGTGTAAACATTTATAATAGTTAACACTATTTATCCAATAATTATGTAATTGTGAAATGCGAAGAGGAGGGTGGAGGCAATGCTGACAGTTTTGAGTGCATGTGCAAGTTACAGTAGTTTCATTGAAATTTTACTACAGTACTGAGTAGTGGATTCCTGCCCGCCCCCCATCTTACATATAAAGAAACTGAAGCTCAGAGAAATGAATTTGCCCATGGTCCCCATAGCTAGTTACTAAAAGGATTTAGATCCCCGTCGCTTGGACTCCAGAATCTACTACAGGTGTATATGAATTTTTAAAAACTGTTTAATTGAAGCATAAGATACGTGCAAAGAGCAAAGCATTAGTATCGAGCTCAATGAATTACCAAAATAAAACATGAATGTAACCATTACTAAGTTAAACAACAACAAAAAAGGATGTTACCAGCATCCCAGAGGGCACCCCTCCTGTGCCCTCCCAGGTACCACTCTCTTCCCATTCCTCCAAAGGTAACCATTATTGTGACACCATAGATTCATTTTGCTACGAGTGCTAGCAGTTTTTGGACATAATTTGAAGCTACTCCTAATTCATATGTCCTTTTACATTTTCTGTTACCACATCGAGAAAATGAGTGCCAGTTTTTCTTTAAGGAGACCCATCAACTCCATTTCTTTCTCTACAGGAAGAAAAAAAAGTATAAATTTTGTACAGTCACATGAATTTATTGCTTTGTGTTAAATGTGTCCCCATTTTAGGTAAATAATTGCAATTTCTTGGCTCTTTGGTCCGAGTAACTGTGAAGAACTCTTTAAAACCAGTGATTTGTCACACCAGATTAGACGTGTAGACCTGAGTCCTACTGAAGGGGTTTTGTGTAAATGTAAATGCTAAGATTTGAAAAATATTGCAATAGGATCATTGTAAGTACTGTTTTCTTTTAGCCAGTGTTTTTTAAAACAGTATTTGGTTTAACAGTTAGTAGGCCAAATAATTGCAGTATTTTGAAAAAAAATTAGTTTTAGGAATTCTCCTCTGAGTCCAGTGACCAGTTTAGCAGTGGTAAGCAGCTTTTCGTCTTGCAAGTGCCTTCTCCTTTATTTTCCCAAGAACACTGATGTATACCTGAGATAGCCAGGTTTTTGACTCCAGGCATTTATTTAACGTGGATTCTCTAGATGAAAGGAAAAAGTTCCCTACTGTATGTATGAAGAAGATAGGCTATTAGTATTTAAGTATTTAAACACATTTCTCTTTAAATATTTTTTTATAATTATGAAGAGAGAACACATTTGTTGTAGAATACCTGAAATGTGCAGGAAAGTGCAAAGAAGAGAAAACTCTGCTGATATTTTGTGGTATTTGTCTTTTTATCCCTCATATATGTGAATGTTTTGAATAAAATTGGACTTACAAAATATGTTGTTTCACAGCCTCCTTTTTTCTGTTAGTAATATTTATAATTTGAAAATGCATGTTTAGTATTATGTATTTCTTTGAAAACATTAATAGTTGCCTAATAACTTCAAACGCATGTTATCACTTTATTTAATCATTGCTTTGTTTTTTAAGTGGGAAAGTCAGTTTTTGAGTTGGGGTAGGGTTAGAGTCAAGTGAGTGAACGGGAGACATCCAGGATTCCTCCCACATGTCTTCTTCAGGTAACTAGGATAGATGCTGGTGTCATTTATTAATACAGGGACCATACAAAGGAAGAGCAAATTTGCTCGAAGCTTTGTCTTGGGGATAGAGAATTTGACGTGCCTGTGGGCCGCTAGGGAGAAACGTCTGTCAGGCAGACGGATAGTTGAAGCTAAGAAGAGAGATCTGCACTAGCGAGGTGGATCTACGAATCACTGGCGCTAGATTTTGGTCCCAACCACAGACCAAAGATCTGCTGCCTTGGGAGATCACACAGTGGAGAAGAGGGCCAAGGATAGACCCCCTGGGGAGTGTCAGTGGTCAAGTGTTCGGAGGGATGCAGAGAAGCATGTGAAAGAGGCAGAGCAGCAGAATTGGAGAGAAGGTGGCATTGTGGTCGCTGAAAGAAGAGAAGAAAAGAGGGATGGACGGTAGTGTCCTGAGTCGTGTTACAGAGGTGTGGGAGGAGACCCACTGGCAAGCGTCTGTTGGATTTGGCAATTAGAAGGTCACCAGTGAGAGGAGTTTCAAGGGGGTGGTGGGGACAGAAGGGGGGAGTGGCAGGGGAGTAGTGGGTGAGGAAATGTGTGTGGTAGATAGAGCGGGAAGGGCAGAGGTAGGTCAGATGCGTGGAAGGAGAGTTTTGTTTTTACTAGGTATAGACCTGGACAGCTTTATGTGCTGCTGAGAAGGGCCCAGCTGAAAGAGATTGAAGTTGCTGGGGGGAGGCGGGGGTTGATGCTCAGGCAGAGGACCAGGGGAGAGTGATGGGTTTGGAGCAGAGGTGGAGGCACTAAGCTTGGATAGGAGGGAGACGGTCTTCCTGCGAAAGCATGGGGTACATGGGAGTAGTTGCTGGCACGGTGGGGGCCGGTGGCAGTAGCTCAGTTTTCTCAAGACATTGGCCAAGAGTGAGGCAGGTTGGGTGGGAGATGGGCTTGAGGGCGGTGTCAAGATTTGGAACGTCTGTGGTGGGGCGTAGTGGGTGGATGGAGCGAAGCCCAGAGAACGACCACAGCAGCACTGTGGTTCCCTAGATACGGTGATTTATGCATGGTTGCGTGAGTCCCCACCAAGGTTCCAGGTAAAGGAAGAGAGTCTCTTGACCGCTTGCACCCTCAGGGGAGTCTTCCCTGATGTCCGAAGTTAAATTTCTTTATTGTAGGTTCTCATAGCTCTGTTCTGTTCTTCTAGTACTCGTTAGAGTTGTAGTTTTGCATTTGGTTGCTACAACTGTTATTTTAATTATAAAAATTCACTTTCCCTGGTAACTAAAAACTCTGGGGAAAGAGACGTCTGATTTTGCTTACCACTGTAGCGTCTGGCACCTCGTAGCTACTCGGTAAGTGTTCGTTGAATTTAATGAATCAAATACAGAGGTTCCCAGCCTTTTAAATCTGCCCCGGCACCTGTGGAATACTACTTGCTTCCATCTGAACCGTTATTGACTGCCCTGAGGCTTCCCGAGGGAGGGCAGGCGTCAGGTAGTGTGGGGTAGTGGTTAGTAGATCACAGGCCGTGGAATGAGATCGCCTGGGCTCATATCCCAGCCCCGCCTCTCACCAGCTTCGTGACCCACCCAGTGTCCTCCTCTGAAAAGCGTGGCCAGTAATAGTACCTACCCCATGGGGTTGTCGTGAATCTTGCCTGAGAGTTCACGGGAAGCTTGTAGAACAGCACGTGATATGTAGAAGTGACTTATTACTACTCGTGGTTTGAAAAAGGCTCCCAAGTGCTTTTGATAGTCATTCCTGAGACTCCATATATTAAATATTGATCTTCAGGGAAACTGGGAAGAAATCCCTGGACTGTGATGGCACCCTGAAACAACACCATTCTTGGTCTTGGAGGAGTATCAGTAAGAACTACTAGGAATGTCACGTGACTACAGTTGACCCTTGAACAGCTCCAGGGGCTAGGAACACCTACGTTCCGGCACGGTGGAAAATCTTCGTGTAATTTGTAGCCCTCCGTGACCTTGATTCCTCCATATCTTGGGATTCAGCCAACTGCGGATGGTGTAGTACTGTATATGTTTACTAATGAAACGTATCTGTGTGTTAAGTAGACCCACGCAGTTCAACCCCGTGTTCAGGGGTCAGCTGCAGTCATTTTGGTAGCCATCCTGGCTGCGGGATGAGGGATGAGTGCATGCTGTCTGCTTTACACCTGCTGTGGTAAACTTGATTTTGTGTCTCCCTTGCAGAGGAGGTGGCCAAGTTGGAGAAGCACTTGATGCTTCTCCGACAGGAGTATGTCAAGCTGCAGAAGAAATTGGCAGAGACAGAGAAGAGATGCACCCTTTTGGCTGCGCAAGCAGACAAAGAAAGCAGCAAAGAGTCCTTCATCAGCCGCCTGCTGACGATTGTAGCCGACCTCTACGAGCAGGAGCAGTATAGGTGAGCTCCTGGCCCTGGGCCAGTGGGGGGAAGCAGGCCCTTTTGCTTTCTTCACAGGCTGCATTGCAACTTCTCCCTTACTGACCTTCTTCCCAAGTTTATTTCTGTCTCATAGCTGACCAGCCTTTAGTCTCTGGAATGTAAGCCCCTTGAGGCAAGATTTTGTCTCTTGTTTGCTGCTTATATTCAGTACAGAGTATAGGAGTGATGGTGATAGCATCGCTGGTATAGATAGGAATTAGCTTACAGGTCCAGGGATTCAGAGGGGAGAGGTCACTTTCTCTTGAGCTGGTCAAAGAGGGCATCTTGGAACTAGTGGGTAGTGTCGCATGATGTTTGAGGGTGGACTTTGGAGCCACACAGCCTGTGTTAGAAGCTCAGCTGGCCACTTACTGGCTATGTGACCTGGAGCTACATGGCATGCCTGAGGCTCCTGATCTGTAAAATGGGGATAATAATACGACTGTTTACCTTAGGGTTCTTGTGAGGATTAAATTAATAAAATACTGTTTAAGCACTCAGAACAACAGTCTAGCATATAGTAAGTGCTCAGTTTTTAACTGTTATTAAAACAATATTGTTATTAAGTGAGTTTTGAGGTAAATGTTAAAGGATGAGTAGGATTTAATAGATAAAGACAGTGGTATTACTAGTAGAGGGAGTGGCTGAGAATAGGCTCAAACATGGGAACATGTGGAGGATTTAGAGGACAGTGAGGGGCCCATTTTACGGTCCATGTCCATGTAGGGGAGCACTGGGAGAGGTAGGGTGGATTGGGGATGCCAAGGTGAGGAATTTGGACTTGATCCTCTAGGAAGTGTGGAACAGTGTTTTTGAGTTATAGGACTATCATACAGTGGTATTTTAGGCAGATTAGTCTGGTAACATTGTATAGATGAAATTCTTAAGAGACAGGAGCAGCCATGATGTTGTCGTAAATAGTCCAGACCAGAAGTGATGAAGGACTGAGCTGGGATGTGGATGTGGAAGAGAAGCATGGACATGAATGTGTATGGAAGGAAGGATTTGACTACTAGGGAGAAGGATGATTGGATTAGATGATTAAGTAAAATTTTGAAATTATGACATTTAAAATAGATCAAAATCCAGAATTGCCATCTACCATTTAATCATTTCTAAAAGAAAAAAAAAAATTTAATACCCCCAAAATAGGAAGTACATACTCTGAGTAAAGGACAGGGCTTTCTTTAAATCTAATGGATGTATCTACTTGTAAGATATAGTTCATTGTCTTTTTTTCTTTTCCCCCTCTTCTTTTTCCCATGGACAAGTGAAAACTTTGTTTCCATTGGCCCCAGGAAGCCTGGCATTTCTATTACAGACACAGCTCTCCGGCTGTCCAAGGCTCTTACCCATTAGAATTCCCATAATTTACTTTCTGTAGTATGTAACAGTTGATTGCATTCCTTTTAAAAAAGATTTTAATTAATTAATTATTTTTGGCTGCATTGGGTCTTTGTTGCTGTGCGCGGGCTTTCTCCGGTTGCAGCGAGAGGGGGCTGCTCTTCATTGCGGTGCGTGGGCTTCTCCTTGCAGTGGCTTCTCTTGTTGTGGAGCACGGGCTCTAGGCACGCGGGCTCAGTAGTTGTGGCTCGTGGACTCTAGAGAGCAGGCTCAGTAGTTGTGGCGCACGGGCTTAGTTGCTCCACGGCATGTGGGATCTTCCCAGACCAGGGCTCGAACCTGTGTCGCCTGCATTGGCAGGCAGATTCTTAACCACTGCACCACCAGGGAAGTCCCTGATTGCATTCTTTTTGTTTTTTCTATTACTCTTTTTTTTTTTTTAACATCTTTATTGGAGTATAACTGTTTTACAATGGTGTGTTAGTTTCTTCTTTACAACAAAGTGAATCAGTTATACATATACATATGTTCCCATATCTCTTCCCTCTTGTGTCTCCCTCCCTCCCACCCTCCCGATCCCACCCCTCTAGGTGGTCACAAAGCACAGAGCTGATCTCCCTGTGCTGTGCGGCTGCCCTGATTGCATTCTTATACTGTAGTCCTTCTAGGAGACTGGCAATGAGACTGGGCGGTTTCCTCTTCTGGCCACTTTTTACCTGGTCGGCTGTGGTATGATCCCATGGTTCTGGTGGGTCTCTCTTCCTCTTCTAAAACCTGTCTTTTATCAAAAGAAGGCTGAATGCCTTTGTTATCTACAACTGATAATCAGATGAGGAATAGAGACTTCAAAGAGGACTTAACCTTTTGAGATGGGATAAGTGAAACTGGAATATCAATTTCTGAAGCAGATGCTCTTTTACCAAGATTGGGGGGGGGGGACTTTGTCCCATGAACATGCATTTTGTTGAATTTAAATAGTGTTTTTTTGTGTTTTTCAGTAATTGGAATAACTGAAGAGTCAGTGTTAAAATTTTTAAATTGAGCGATGTGGAAGAAATTGGTGCATTTCTTTTATTCTTAAGTTCAGGAGGAGGCTTTGGTCCCATAAGACAGTTAAAAATGATGGTTATATGTAGTTATTTACTACCATTCTTTTAGCAAACAAGCTTATAATTTTTCCTATTAAAGTGTTTGATTGAGACACTCTAGCAAGAAGCTCTTTATTTATGTTTCCTCTCCAGTTGTTACATCCTAGCATCCATGTTTTAAAAGGACATGCCTTTAATTGACTAGGATGAAATTTTTAAAAAATTGCTAGCCTCCCAATTGTTTCTGCATAGAGTCCTCATAGACTTGACCTGTCCAATTTTACATTTTTATTATTTTTTTTTTTCTTTTGCGGTACGCGGGCCTCTCACTGTTGTGGCCTCTCCCGTTGTGGAGCACAGGCTCCGGACGCACAGGCTCAGTGGCCATGGCTCACGGGCCCAGCCGCTCCGCGGCACATGGGATCTTCCCGGACCGGGGCACGAACACGTGTCCCCTGCATCGGCAGGCGGACTCTCAACCACTGCGCCACCAGGGAAGCCCACATTTTAAAATCATATTTTAAAAAATTGTTATTATTAGAGGTTAGTGAAATCCTTGTATTTATTTCCCTTTGAGATGTTAAGACTACAAAAGAAAAAATTTTGACTTGACATTCATGAATAATAGTAGGAATTTTATAGAAACATTCATTTTTATAATTTTCTGGCTAAAGTCAGATTTGTGGTAGAAGCAGTAAACAGTGACTGTTCACTTACATTATTGGAATTTAATACTTTACAAATAAATTTAGAGTTTAAAAATTATTTGTGCTTTGTTTTCATTATATTTTTTAAACCTTATCATAGGATATGATGTGAGACAGTTTTATCTTCCATTTTAAATAGAATATCAATTCTGTTTCTTCTTTATTAATAGTATTTTGTGTTAACAGTATTTTCTAATAGTTTGAAATAATAAGTACCCTATTACTCTTTTGATCTAACATAATTAGTTGCAACTTGGTTAGTTCTTTAATAGAAATAGAATTGATATGCTTACATAATTATAAAGTATGTTCTAGACAGTGCTTTTGTGGGGTAAAATGTGTTTGCATCAAGCATTATATAGAAACAATATTCTGTTGTTTTTGTTTTTTTTTTTGCGGTACGCGGGCCTCTCACTGTTGCGGCCTCTCCCGTTGCGGAGTGCAGGCTCCGGACGCGCAGGCTCAGTGGCCATGGCTCATGGGCCCAGCCGCTCTGCGGCACGTGAGATCTTCCCGGACCGGGGCACGAACCCGCGTCCCCTGCATCGGCAGGCGGACTCGCAACCACTGCGCCACCAGGGAAGCCCTGCATCTCCTTTTAAGTGGATGAGTCAATTCATGTAGTAGTTTTTTCTTTCTTTCTCTCTTTCTCTCTCTCCTCCCTCCCTCCCTTTCTCTCTCTCCCTTTCTTTCTCTCTCTCTCTCATTTAGTTTCTAAAACCTTTCCAACCTAACAAATTATTTTCAAGGGGAATATGAAAATAAAAAGACACGCAGACACGAGCAGAGTGATGCTGATTCGTGCCTGTGGATTGCTGCCAGTGTGGCCATCTGGCACGTGCTTGTGTCAGCCCAGTGGGTCACCCGTAGGTTTTTGTCAACTGCCCAGATGCTTTCCCACCTTGGCATTTGACATTTCAGAGTTAAAAATAAATAACTATTTGGAAAGCTCTTTTCATGTAGTGGTAAGTCATACATATGGAAACAGGTTTGAAAAAAAGATTTCTCTCACCCCATTTCTTTATAAATGGTTGAGTGAAAAATGGCCAGTAATAGGTCTGAATGTTTCTTGGCTGTTTTGTCAAAGCTAATTTGTTCACGGTTTATGGTCTAACCTTCCTTGAGCATTAATACAGTGTGGAGCATTGCAGCATTGTAGCCTCAGAGCTGTCATCACAATCTTTAATCTTTCTGTCTCTCTCTCCTGATGGTTAATCTTGATTTTTTCCCTTCATAAAACCTCTTCTGCTCTTTATATGAATATTAATAATCCTATGTATTGATAACTTGTAGGTTCACCATCTTGTGGGTGACATTAGGGAGTGCCTTTGAAAGCAGAACATCCCGTGTGAACTAAAGCTAGAAGTTAGAAATAGAAAATGTGTCTAGCAACATATTGTAAATATGCGCCATCAGAATTCAGTGGTAGCATAGAGAAATAATTTTGCTGTGATTTTTTTTTTCTTTTGCAGATGTATGTTGATCAGTCAATACTCATATAATCAGCTGTGAATCCTAGCTATACCTAGTTATAATGACATTTTATATCTGTGGGTGTTTTTCTTCATCAGTGATCTGAAGATAAAGGTTGGGGGCAGGCACATCAATGCTCACAAGTTTGTCCTGGCGGCCCGCAGTGACAGCTGGAGTCTGGCCAGTTTGTCTTCCACCGAGGAGCTGGACCTGTCAGGTGAGCCTCTGACGGGCTGGGGACTCAGAACTCCCAGCACAAGAGCACTTGGCAGAAGGTTATGGTATGTAATTTTGAAATATTTGTGGTTTAATGAGCATAGAATACTTTTCTTATAAATTGATGCTGACCATAAACTAGTTAAATAATTAGTGAATCAGTAGGTTGTATTTTGTGGACACTTCTGTTGAATATCTGGCGAATAAATCATAAATAGTTGAGGATTTACAGTATTCTTAGAATTTATGAAATAGGAATATTTATCCAGAAACTCTTTTCATATAGTAGTATGTTATAAATATGGGAGCATGTGTAGAGAAAAATTTTTCTTCCACTCTAAGAAAAGTCCTGCTGCTGTTTAGTTGGTTAAAATTTAATCATAGGGCTTCCCTGGTGGCGCAGTGGTTGAGAGTCCGCCTGCCGATGCAGGGGATGCAGGTTCGTGCCTCGGTCCGGGAGGATCCCACATGCCGCGGAGCGGCTGGGCCCCGTGAGCCATGGCCGCTGCGCCTGCGCGTCCGGAGCCTGTGCTCCGCAATGGGAGAGGCCACAGCAGCGAGAGGCCCGCGTACCGCAAAAAAAACAAAACAAAACAAAAACAAAACCAAAAAACCCATTGGATCATGAGGTGTTCTTCACAATGCATGATAGGATCTTTATTACACGAACAGGTAGTTTTCAAAGACTAGTAGAGATAATAAAATATTGAAAATATTCAAATTTGTTAGAAAAAAAGTTTAGAATAAGTTACCACCTTTTGATACTTACAGTATCAAAAAGTGATTATCCCAGTAGTTGTGAGGCTCATGAAACTGGTATTCTTGAATATTGCCAGTCATATTATAAATGGGTGTGAAGGGTTTAGAAAGCAGACAGCTGAGCTATAAAATAGTCATACTTTTTTTTTTTTACCTCATCATCTGACTTGTGTCAGATGGATTCTGTTATAGGTGATTCAGACAGTGTAAATGTTTATCATGGTAAATGTAACTGTGAAATATTGAATACAACCAAAATGAATGAGTGGGAAAAATAAAATGACTGACTGTTTCCCAGAACAGACAAAATTACGTAAGAACACAGAAAATTGCATTAATGTATGAAAAGCTTAAACATTGAACTTAAAATTTTGCTTTTAGTTTTTTTTGTTTGTTTGTTTTTTTTTTTTTTTTTTTTGCTGTACGCGAGTCTCTCACTGCTGTGGCCTCTCCCGTTGCGGAGCGCAGGCTCCGGACGCGCAGGCTCAGCGGCCATGGCTCACGGGCCCAGCCGCTCCGCAGCATGTGGGGTCTTCCCGGACCGGGGCACGAACCCGTGTCCCTTGCATCGGCAGGCGGACTCTCAACCATTGCGCCACCGGGGAAGCCCTGCTTTTACTTTTTTAGTACATTAGAACATTTAAGAGCTGCTTTAACACCATCTGTGACTATCTGACCACAAGATTGGATCACTGAGAAGCAGGAGATTTTCTAGAGTTTAGGAAGGTATAATGTTAATGCCTTTAAATGTCCCTGAACATGCCTCTTGCTTTAAATAATCAGCATGGTTTGACCTGGGCTACAAGGTTTGCTTTTAGGAGTGAGCGGCTACAGAGTCGGTGTTTCTGGTGGCTTTGGTAAATCAGGCATCTACTAATATAGCTGTAGTGGAGCTTATGGTATCTTTTCTTTTTTTTTAAGGGTTTTAAAATTTTATTTATTTATTTTTGGCTGCGTTGGGTCTTCCTTGCTGCGCGTGGGCTTTCTCTAGTTGCGGCGAGCAGGGGCTACTCTTCATTGTGGTGTGCGGGCTTCTCATTGTGGTGGCTTCTCTTGCTGCAGAGCACAGACTCTAGGTGCCCAGGCTTCAGGAGTTGTGGCTCTCGGGCTCTGGAGCACAGGCTCAGTAGTTGTAGTGCACGGGCTTAGTTGCTCCGCGGCATGTGGGATCTTCCTGGACCAGGGTTCGAACCCGTGTCCCCTGCATTGGCAGGCGGATTCTTAACCACTGTACCACCAGGGAAGCCCATCTTTACTTTTCTTTATAAAGTTTATCTTTGAAGTGTAACTTTGAAGGGTTCCAAGGAGGTCGTTGCATTTGTGGGCCTGTTCATGTTTGTGTGTCTTGTGCAGAGTTGTGCTGAGTTGCCTGGGTGGGCATGGGTGTGATTACCTAAATCTGGGCTTGCAGCAACTGAAACTGCCTAAGAAGCCTGTGTGTTATACGATACCTGGAAGCACTACTGCTCATGGCTGCCTTGCCCCTGAGGGAGATTGGAAATAGGCTCTTGTAAACAAGTGTATAAATAGCATAAAAGCTGTGTTTTAAATGGTTGAACCTTTTCCACACTTACAAACTTAATAAAATCATTTTATGAATTTCTTGGTATTTTGTTTCTTCAGAATTAGTCCATTAATATCACAAGTGCTGAGTGGCAGGCACTTTTCAAGGTACTAGGGTTATAGCAGTGAACAAAATTAAATTCTTATTTGCATGGAACTTATATTCTTAGAGATTGACATCCTAAGTCTCACATTTTCTTTGGCAGTTCTTGTGTAACTGATATTTCTTAAAATTCAAAACAAGCACAACTTTAATTCTATTAATTGTTATAAGAATTTTAGCACATGTTGATGAAGATACAGCAGGCATTATATACCAAGTGTTTAAAATGTATTTGGGTACATGAAAGTTTTCTTAAATCATACCTTGTTCAAAAAAGTAAAATATTTTGTGCTTGACGTGATGCAGTGACAAAGGCACAATCGCTTCTGTAGGATTCTTGCCATAAATGCATGACCTCAATCTAATTATGGGAAAGCATCAAACTAACCCAAATTGAGGAACATTCCACAGAATAACTGGCCAGTATTACTCAAATATGTTAAGGTCATGAAAGACAAGATAAGATTAAGGAACTGTTAGAGATTGGAGGAGACTAAGGAGACATGATAATGAAATGCAGTGTGGTACCTCAGTTGGATTCTGGCCCGTAAAAAGGACATTACCGGGATACTTGGCAAAGTTTGTAATTAGTTAATAGTATTGTATCGGTCCTAATCACGTGGTTTTAATAATTGTGCTATGGTTATGTAAGATGCTAATGTTAGGGGAAGATGGGTAGAGGGTATATGGGAACTCTACAACTGTTCTGTTAAGTCTGAAATTGTTTCGAAATATAAAGGTAAAAAGTATAAATTTGTTTTTTATTTATTGGTTATTTTAAGTATAAAGATGTTTATAAAGATACTGACTGATCAACTGGGAAGAGAAGGAGTATAACTGTTAGCTCAACACAGTGCAACAAATCTTGATGCACGATATTTACTTCTTTATGAAGTAAAGCAGTTTGCTTCAGGCTAAATGGTTTGTTTATAGCCTCTCTATAGCTCTTCAGTAATAGCAGCTGACACTGAGCAGTTCCAATGCTGTCGAATGGCTGTTTTGAAGCTAGAATTTCTTGCATGCTTCCTCCAGCAAAGATCTTATGGTTCCCTGGCATGAGAGTTTATGGTGAGTCATTCAGCTTTCCTGGAATGTGTCCTGTGTCCTGTCAAGCCATTCCCAAAACAGAAAGCATCCTCCTTCCCTCCTTTTCAGTCCAGTTAGGAAAACTGCGCACCAAAGCACAGACCTGGGAGGTTGCACTGTGCAGTGGAAGGAGCATAGGGTCCCAGGCTCTGTGCTCAGGCCCACTAAGGTGGAGCTAAGGTGCTCCGGCAAACTCACTGGGACAATGGTATCTGTTAGATACCATGTGAACTACTAGTTCTAGGTTGTTCAGTTTCAGTATTTTGAAGATATCCATCTGGTCGTTTAAAATATGTCCATAAATTATTTGTTATTCCTCCCTTCAAAGGAGGACCCTGATTCCACTCTTAAGTGTAGGCTGACTGAGCTTGTAATTGATAACGTATTACTGCAGAGATAGGTTCTTCGAAGGCATTGTGACTTCTTCCTTGCTCTGTCTTTTGGATTGCTCACTTTGGAAGAAGTTAGCTGCTGTGTCATGAGGACACTCAAACAGCCTTATGGCCTCCTGCTAACAGCTGAGACCCCCTCCCAGAGATTCTCTTATAGCTTCAAATAATCTGTGTTATCTGTGGTCATGTCCCCTTGCTCAACCCTAACATGGCTTTTGTGTTTTTCTCTCTAATCTCTGTTTATGCTAAATT
The DNA here is from genome assembly GCF_026419965.1 of Kogia breviceps. Lineage (NCBI taxonomy): Eukaryota > Metazoa > Chordata > Mammalia > Artiodactyla > Physeteridae > Kogia > Kogia breviceps. The sequence continues at coordinate 10,853,504 of NC_081328.1, forward strand.
TGTCTGTGTGTTGGTTTAAAGTAGTCTGTTTTAATAATAATCATAGGAAATTTTTGTATAGCAATTAACATGTGGTGGTAGTTTACAGGTATTAACTCATTTATCTTTAGAATAACACTTTGAGGTAAGTACTATTGTTTATTCCCTCTTATAGATGAGGAATATATGGCCATCTACATACTGAGCAATATATGCTTCCATCTATTGGCTAGTCTAAATACTGTTGCAGTGAATATTGGTGTACAGATCTCTCTTCAGGAGCCTGCTTTCAGTTCTCTTGGGTACACACCCAGAAGTGGAATTGCTGGATCATATAGTAGTTTTATTTTAAATTTTCGAGGAACTGTTTTCTACACGGTCTGCACCATTTTACATTTCCCCCAGCAGTGCACAAGGGTTCCAGTTTCTCCACATCCTCACCAATACTTGTTGTTTACTGTGTTTTGTTTTGTTTTTATAGAGGCTATTCTACTGGATGTGAAGTGGTAAAGACTTGTTCGTTATGTTTAGTTTGCAATAGTTTGCTGACGATGTATCGAGATATGATTTCCTTCTTGTTTAGGGTACTCTGATCTTGAATCTAAAAATTTAGGTCTGTCACCAAATTAGGAAAGGACCATCATTTCTTCAGTATTTTTCTTCCTTGATCTCTTCTTTCTTTTTGAGACTCCAGTGACACATATACTAGACCCTTTGTTACTACCCAATAGGTCTCTTTGAGGCTCTCTCTCTTTTTTTTTTTTTTCCTCCCAACCTTTTTTTTTTCTGTTCTTCAGATAGGGTAAATTCTACTGATCTATCTTCAAGTTTACTGACTTCTTGCACTGCTGTTTTCATTCTGCTCTTGAGCCCACTGAGTATGTTTTTATTATACATATTTTTCATTTCTATAATTTCTATTTGTTTCTTATAGTTTATATGCTGAAAATTTTTCTTTTAATTTCAAGTGTGTTTTCCTTTACCTTCTGGAGCATAGTTATACTAGATGTTTTCAAGTCTTTCATAAGTTCAATATCTGGGTCATCTTGATGTTAGCATCTGTTGGTTGTCTTTTCCCTTGAAAAATGGTCATATTTTCCAAATGTTTTTCTTTATCAAATGATTTTCAGTTGTATCCTGGACATTGCCATTATGTTGTGTAGACTTTGGTCCTGTGTCATCTTCTAGAAAATGCTAAGTCTCCTTAGGTGCAAACTGCAGCTTCTGTTTCACCTTCTGTGGGTGGTGGTTCAAATATCACTTCAGTTCTTAAAGCTTGGCTAGGACTGTTCCATGCATCAGTGGCTTAGAGGTGAGCCTGAGGCCTATGTGGCCTTGTACACAGAATTAGGAGATCTCCTTCTCTGGTTCTCTTTACTCTGGAACTCTCCCCTGACCCTTCAGCGCCCTGGGGGCTCCTTTTCCTGGTTCATCTGACCAGAAAGGTGGAGTTTTTATTGGAGTTTTAGGCATCCTCGTGGTCACTACAGCAGTGTTCCTCCTGGACAGGTCTACCCTCAGGACAAAGCCATAAAGGGAAAAAAAAGAATGGAGAAGCTCCTCCAGTGCAATTGCTTCTTCTAGGTTTGCCTCCCCCTACAATTCAGATGCTTTTGTTTACTTTCAGAATCTTCTGGTAGCTGTTTTTGGTACACTGTCTACAGTTTTTAGCTATAATCAGTTAAAATAGCATGTGTTGTCACACGGCTGTAACAGAACTAGACCCTCTATCCTTTTATTCCTTTTTGACACTGGGATTATTTAGAAGTACGGTATATGGGGTTTATTTTTCTTTCCAAGAAGTTATATTTAAGGGGGTACATCCTTAAACTGACTAAAGAGGATGTTTATACTGATAAAAGATGCAGTCTATGGGAATTACCTGGTGGTCCAGTGGTTAGGACTTGGCACTTTCACTGCTGGGGCCCAGGTTCAATCCCTGGTTGGGGAACTAAGATCCTGCAAGTCCTGCAGTATGGAAAAAAAGAAAAAGATACAGTCTATCATGATTTTTAAATTTTATGAGCTAAAAACTTTTTGTGAAGTGGATGAAGAAAAAAAATAGTTGGAAACTCAAAGACAAACCAGAGTCATAGTAGGAAATTCAAAACACCTTTCTCGGGCTTCCCTGGTGGTGCAGTGGTTGAGAATCTGCCTGCCAATGCAGGGGACACGGGTTTGAGCCCTGGTCTGTGAAGATCCCACATGCCGCGGAGCAACCAGGCCCGTGAGCCACAACTACTGAGCCTGCGTGTCTGGAGCCTGTGCTCCACAACAAGAGAAGCCGCAATAGTGAGAGGCCCGCGCACCGCGATGAAGAGTGGCCCCTGCTTGCCGCAACTAGAGAAAGCCCTTGCACAGAAACGAAGACCCAACACAGCCAAAAATAAAACATAAAAATAAATTTTAAAAACAAACAAAAAACACCTTTCTCAGATTTGACAGATTGAATAGAGGATTTAAGTAACAAAATTAATTTCCTCAGTATGCTTCATTGAATGGTTACTTGCATATAGATAAGTTTGTTCCCATTCTTTCCAAATGTCTTATAAAACATTTATTTAAAATCAGACCCCCCCCCAAAAAAAAACAACCAACTAGGTCACATAGAAAATTTCAAGTTCTCCAAAAGAAAATGTCAAGTTTTCCAAAGCATGACTGTATGCTTCGTGGACTACAGTGAAGTCGGAAGGTTGGGTGTTACCTTCTTTGCATCCTTGCAGTCACAGATTTTTACCAGCTTCTGCGCTGGGCCTGATGAGGGGGGTGACGGCTTCTAGCAGCACATATACCAGGCAAGTCATGGATGCCAACAGGTTTCACTTCTCAGAGCCTAATCTTTTTATTTTTATTTAATTAATTAATTTATTTTTTGCGGTACACGGGCCTCTCACTGTTGCGGCCTCTCCCGTTGCGGAGCACAGGCTCCGCACGCGCAGGCGCACCGGCCATGGCTCACGGGCCCAGCCGCTACGCGGCATGTGGGATCTTCCTGGACCGGGGCACGAACCCGCGTCCCCTGCATTGGCAGGCAGACTCTCAACCACTGCGCCACCAGGGAAGCCCGAGTCTAATCTTTTTAAAGGTAATTTCTGGTTTATGGGGTCATCTGACTTTTATAGCCACTTGCTTACGTCGATTGGAAGCAGATAGACTGAATCACTTGCCTAAAAGTACACAGTTGGAAGCACATACCCTTCTTCTGGTTCATTGTTCTCTGCCCACCTTATACCACGGGCTGCTTAGTCTGAGTCTCAAAATGGATCTATTCTCAGACTATTTTGGAGATTAAGGGGAGAGTCAAGGCAGGAGTGGGAAAGTTTGGCGATCCCTTGGATCTTATTTTATTTGAAATTTTGAGGGCTTCCAGGACATCCCTGCTGATGTGGTTTTTAAGAAAGCTAGATTTTGGTTTATCAACTGTACAGGTCAAATTTATTTGTTTGGACAATTGGGGTAAGGGTTATTAAAGGAAACCTGCCAAATTTTAAAACAAAATTAATTAAAGAAAGTACCACAGAGAAGATATTTGAGGGTTGTAGTGTTGGGGATGCTGTCATTATTAGGAATAAGCTATCTTTCCAAGATAAGGCTGTATGAGCCGAGTAGTGGTATACGGGCAGACCTCAGAGATATTGCAGGTTCAGTCCCAGACCACTGCCATAAAGAGCAAAAATTGTAACAAAGTGAGTCACATGAATTTTTTGTTTTCCCAGTGCATGTAAATGTTATGTTTACACATAGCCTATTAAGTGTGCATTGCCATTATGTCTAAAAAAAACAATGTACATACCTTAATTTAAAAATACCTTGGGCTTCCCTTGTGGCGCAGTGGTTGAGAATCTGCCTGCTAATGCAGGGGACACGGGTTCGAGCCCTGGTCTGGGAGGATCCCACATGCCATGGAGCAACTAGGCCCGTGAGCCACAACTACTGAGCCTGCGCGTCTGGAGCCTGTGCTCCACAACAAGAGAGGCCGCGATAGCGAGAGGCCCGCGCACCGCGATGAAGAGTGGCCCCCTCTTGCCACGACTAGAGAAAGCCCTCGCACAGAAACGAAGACCCAACACAGCAAAAATAAATAATAAAATAAATTAATAAACTCCTACACCCAACAACTTCTTTAAAAAAAAAAAAAACCTTATGGCTAAAAATTTCTAACCATCATCTGATAACAGGGTTACCATAAACCTTCAATTTGTGAAAAAACACTATCTGCAAAGTGTGATAAAGTGAAGTGTAATAAAATGAGGTCTGCCTGTACAGTTTTGGCATTTTTGGTGACTGGACAAATTGCATGGCCTACATATTTTTTCTTTTCATTAAGAGACTACTGAGGCATTAAACCCAGTTTACAAAGCTAGCTTAGAATTTCACTGTTTCAAGATCTACTTTGTATACCTTAGACAGCTTAGTTGAAGTACCTCTTCAAGTAAATTGTTTAAATAAATCTAATTAGATTTTCATCTGATTTTAAAATGTTTTTCTCTCTCTTACTACATTGGCAGGTAAGAGAGAAAGGAAAAATAAAGAGACCTTAACCTAATCACTGTTAGCATTTTGATGCATTATTTTTCACTGTTTTTTTTCCCCCGCCAATTACACCGTTTTTTTTTTTTCTCCTTTTACTATCTGGCTACTTAAGGGGGTGATGGTGAATTAATGTGTTTGCCAGTTAATCAGGGGCCTTCAGTTTCACTCACTTGACATTACTTTCTTCAACCCTCTCCTCCCCACTAGAGTTGGAAGCGAAGGGGTTAATAAGAACCATTCAGTTGTTGCCTAATTACTAAGTTAATGGGATGTTGCTGTTCCACATTCCACCTTTCCAAGGTAATCAAGAATTGAGTATAGTTTCTTAAACCTTAGCAAGCATCAGAGTCACATGAAGGACTTGTTAAAACACAAATGCTGGGCCCCACTCTTATAGTTTCTGACTCAGTAGATCAGGGTGGGCCTGAGAATAAGACTTTCTAACATGTTCCCAGATGATGCTGATTCTGTTAGCCCAGGACCACAGTTGAGAACTATTGATTGGTGTGTAGACCATGACTTTTTGAGTGATCCTCTGACCATCACTGACCTCCTTCTGATTAACCAAGAGTTGGTTTTAGTTGAAATCATAATTTAGATATTTTACATTATGATTTTCATCTTAAGCATTTCCCCGAGTTGCTGTAAAGCGTTTTAACTTAAAAAACTACCCAAGTGGGCTTCCCTGGTGGCGCAGTGGTTGAGAATCCGCCTGCCGATGCAGGGGACACGGGTTCGTGCCCCGGTCCGGGAAGATCCCATCCCACATGCCGCGGAGCGGCTGGGCCCGTGAGCCAGGGCGGCTGAGCCTGCGCGTCTGGAGCCTGTGCTCCGCAAAGGGAGAGACCACAACAGTGAGAGGCCTGCTTACCACAAAAAAAAACAAAACAAAAAACTACACAAGTAATGCATGTTCATCAAATAAAAATCAGGGAGAAAAGAAGCTAAAAGAAAAATTAGTTACAAATTCCTCCAGGTCAGTACTTTTAGTGTATATCTTTCCAGTCTCAGTAGATAGACAGACAGATGGACAGTCTCTCTGTGGTCATACCACCAGAATGTCTTCGATTTTTTCTGATCTTGGAAGCTAAGTAGGGTCGGACTTGGTTAGTACTTGGATGGAAGGCAGACACAAAACTGTGTGTGTGTGTGTGTGTGTGTATGTGTATACACACATATATACACAGACAAATATATCTAACAAAAAGTGAAATCATTTAATACATGTATTTTTAGTTATGTATAGTTTTTTTTACTTGCTATGTAGTGAATATCTTTATGTTGAATATAGATTTAAATAATTTTAATTGATGCAACATTTTCCAGTCTATACTCTAATTTATTTAATTCGTTCTCTTAAGAGTTTTGCTCCAGTTTTTCATTATTAAAAATAATACTGCATTGACTATCTTATGTTTCTCTGTATTTTCTTAGTTATTTTCTTAGGATAATAATCTATATGTATGATTGCTGTGTCAAAGGTCATGCGCTTCCCTGGCAGCCCAGTGGTTAAGACTCTGCTCTTCCACTGCAGCACAGCCAAAGGAAAAAAAAAAAAACGGTTATGCACTTTTAAGAATCTTTGCTCGTCTGAGAAACAAAAAAAGTATTCTAGTTTAAGTTTATATTTAGTTATCAGTAAGGTTTATTGGCCATTTTATTTATCTTTGTGAATTACCTATTTATATCCATTGCTGATATTTCCCTTGAGTGTCCATCTTCTCATTTTTATTTGTAAGATCTTTTTATTAGAATGTAAATTCTTTGCCACATGTTTAAAATAGTTTCCCCCAGGTTATTTGACTTATATCTTTAATAGGTTCATTTCCCCCACCTACTGCCCGGGTGCAGAACTTTTAACACTTTTCTGGAGTCCGATGGTACCCAAAATGCCTAATTACCATTTTTAATGGCTGTGTGATATTTCTTTGAGTGGGGTCTACCAGAATTTAGTTTATTATCCTCAACTTTTAGGGGTCCTCAAGAAGGCCTGAGTATGTCATCTGTGCTTTGTTTTCAGAGTTTTTCTACTTCCTTTCTTTAACCAGATGCTAACCCTGAGGTGGCCATGACAATGCTTCGCTGGATCTATACGGATGAGTTGGAGTTCAGAGAAGATGATGTGTTCCTGACTGAGCTGATGAAACTAGCTAATCGGTTTCAGCTACAGCTCCTTAGGGAGAGGCAAGTCACAGCAGATATATTCAAGCACCTCAGATGGTGGTGGCTGAGCTTTAATTATGCCAAGCTCTGGGAAAACAGCTGCTTCTGCTAATGTAAATAACTTTTGCAAGGTGTTCTTTTAAACGCAATAGTGGGGAGAGAATTTTATCTCCCTTGCTTTGTGTTATCTTGTAAGCTAAATTTTGCCAAAGCTTTTAGGTATTCTCTTTTCTTTCACTGGTTTATTACCTGAGATTACATAGCCGGGTGAACCGATGAACTGAATATGAAATAATATAATCCAATGTCCAACGCCTCAACTTTCCCTCCTATACCATTTCCTTTTGACATTTTATTCTACTTTCTGATATATCTACTTAGAAGGAGTTCTTGGTCATATTCTCTTGTTAGAAACCCATTAATGACTAAATTAGTACATGAGAATCTGCCTCAGTAAGTTTTATAGTGTTTCTGAGGTCTCACTTCATTTGTTAACTGCTTTTTAGGTTCCAAGGAGATAGCCTCCTATGTTTTTTATATTGCATTTTCTCTGTTGCTCTCCCGGGTTGGCCTTTATAACAACAGAAAACAAAACGTTCACCAGACGATATCAAGCAAAATGCCCTTTAGTTTTTGTTGGAGATATGGCCCTTGGTAGTCAGCTTGGTGGATGGAGCGTCTTTTTATGTCACTTAGTAATCCTTTGTATTCTGCGTGCGTGAAGGAATGGCTTTTTTCCTGGGTGGGTGGAGAGGTAGTTCCAGCTATCAAGAGGCATTCCACCTGTTGTATTGCCCTCAGTGAGTCAAGAGAGACCTTGCTACTAGAGCTGCTTGTTCTGTTTTCATTATGAGGCTGATGTTCCCCCTGAGATGGCCCACTGTGCCCCACACGGGTCAAGTACACAGGTTACTCCTGACTGTCTGTGATTGATGTGGGCTTGAGTGCATTTTAATACCTAAATCCAATAAGTAAAAAAAAAAACCAAACAAGCAGGTCTAAGGTTTGTAGGTACATATAGTATTAGGTTAGCAAAGATAACTTTACTGTCAGGGCCTTTCTTTGGGTGAGTTTTTGAATCATCTGGGAGTGAAATGAGAAGAATTTTAATTAGATTGAGCGTGATTTATATCTACTTTTTCTGCCCCCAGATTTCCTGAGCTTTCTCCCATTGACCTTGTCAAACTTGCTTGTAAATTAAATTGCTTTGATAAAAGTGCCCTGCAGCTTGTAGTAGTTTAGATAATTGTAATCTGTGTAATGGATTCTTTAATTAGAATGTTTGTTGTTTATTGACTGATTAGGCTTCATAACTGTCAACATTACCAGATGCTCAATCTTGTGTTGTTGGATGTGGGCATTAAGTTTATCTGTCATGGCTTTGTTAAGTAAGGGCTGGGATGGAAGAGACCCAGTAGCGGGTTCAATTGTTGGCTTTTGAAGGGTCACATAGCGCCCACTGCTGTCTGCAGGAGAAATTACACATTTGAAATAGTAAGTGAAAGGGCCTCAGCACAAATGTGTGCCGTTAAATGTGAAGCCGGTGTTGCTCATTTTTGCAATGTAGGGGTCTTGGTGGTTTGGGAATGCTATCACCAGTTTGATGAAAAGGAAATTTTGGGCATAAGCATTATCAGGAAAATGCTCTTAAAAAAGGAGAGAATTAATGGTGTATGCTAACAACTGACAGTTTGTGTAATTTTTTCCTGATTATTAACTACATATTCAGTTTACAGTATTTAGAAAGTGTAGAATGATATAAAGAAAAAAAGGAAATCGTCTGTAATTCAACCACTGTTAACCTTTTGTTGTTCATTCTTTCAGTAATTTTTCTGCCTTATATTCACACATGGGAATGATAAAAAACTAGACAGGAGTTTGTGGGACGCTTGAGTATATGCTTGACTTTGTACTTTAAAAATTAGGTTTATCATTTTTGTGCATCTGTGTCCCTTTTGTACTCTAAACTTAAAAACGTCTATTAACAGCAACAAAATCCCTTTAGAGGAAAGTTAGTCTGCCTTGCTACTTTTCAAAGAGAAGATGTGAGCCGAGAATCGGAGCTTTTAGATATAACTACATGTTCTCCGGTTGTGTAAATCATGTCGGTTACTATTTAGAGGCTCTCCAAGTAGTGAATGGCACTCTGGGATCCCAGAGTTGAGTGAAAATGAAGTGTGTCCGCCAGTTGCAACAAAACATCTGTCTTCGTGAAACATAGCTGAGTATGTTGATGCAGTGGATTTTGGCAGTAGTTAGGAGGGGAATGGAATTTTCAGACTCTCAGCATTTGTCTGTAAAAATGCTTTGTAAAGTCAGTACTCCCTGAGATCACACCATGTTTTAGGACATTTAGAATATTTGTCATTGTAAAAGTGGTAAAAGTTTCACGTACCTGAAAAGAGGACTTTTCTCCTGGAATGCTCTGATTTCATAGCCTGGGTCAGAATGACTGCAAACATTGCTGTCAGTCTGCTAATACTTTGGGGAAACGAGTGGTACAGACAGCAGAGGCTCAGAAACAGAACATTGTTATTCATTATTATAGTAACTTATTTAGATATTGTGACAATTTGATTTAAAAGTGCCCTGGGGCAGATGCTTCTTCACAGCAAGCTGTGTAGCTTAAAAACAAAGCACTTAAGCACAGGTCTTGGAATAAAATGGGTGCCTGCATTTACTGCCAGATGGAGAAATGACTCCACGATTATTCTTGCTCCTAGCCTAAGGTCTCACTTATGAGGTTTAGAAAGTTTGTTCTCCCTCCTTCCCAGGTCTTTCTCATGACTTTCCTCCCCCATCTCCCACTCTCCCCTTGGTATCCAAACCTCACTTGTTGGAATTGGGAGTTATCCGCTAGCCAATCAGTTGTTCTTTTTTTTTTTTTTTTTTTTTTTTTGCGGTACACGGTCCTCTCACTGTCGTGGAGCACAGGCTCGGGACGCGCAGGCTCAGCGGCCATGGCCCACAGGTGCAGCCGCTCCGCGGCACGTGGGATCCTCCCGGACCGGGGCGCGATCCCGTGTCCCCTGCATTGGCAGGCGGACTCTCAACCACTGCGCCACCAGGGAAGCCCAGTTATTCTTATTTATAGTAGTACTGAAACCCATTCGTATTAGTTATTAAATTATGCAGCTTCCTTGAGAAGGACCTCAGCTTGCAAGCAGGCATACCTCCTATGTACCTCAGACTGTGCAAGGCTTTACATAGTTTTCCTTTATCTTGGAAAACACACAGAGATCCCCTAAACCTCTGAGATAGAGTAATGTCTCACAGGGGAGGAGGTGGGGTCACAGGGAGCTCGTGTGGTTTGGCCCCTCAAATTCCATGGGCCTCAACTCAGGTCTTTCTTACCTCACGGTTCACTTTGCGTTCAGCACTGTATGCTGCCCTTGTGATCAGAACATGGTTTTTGTGGGAGCTGGGGACAGAAGCAGCGGTGGGGTGTCCGGGAATACCTGATGCCACGTTAGGCCTCTCGACTGCCCTTGGAGGTGAGCCTGATTTGTAGGGAGATGTTCAGGCAAAGGAGATGGGAGGGCCGTGTCACCTGCCTCCTTCCCCCGGGCCCTGTGCTGTGGAGGCCCACCAGGGTTTCCAGGAATTCTGGGGCAGTGGAAGTGTGGGCCTTCCCAGTGCTGCATCTTCTAGTCTAGGACATGCGTGTGCCTGCTTTGTGCTACCAGAGGTCTGCGTGCAGCCCTCTCTTCCCTGGCGTAGTTGGGGCTCTCTTAGTGATTGTGAGAGTCTTGTTATTATTGCTGTTGTTGTCATGTTGTTACCAGGCTCTGGGACCTCCGTCGTAGCCAGTTCTTCTCTGTCTGGTGTACTGTAGTTTGACTCATAACTCAATTGTTTCTATACATGATAGATTTTTTTTTTTTTTTTTTTTTTTTTTTTTTTTTTTTTGCGGTATGCGGGCCTCTCACTGCTGTGGCCTCTCCCGTTGCGGAGCACAGGCTCCGGACGCGCAGGCCCAGCGGCCATGGCTCACGGGCTTAGTTGCTCCGCGGCATGTGGGATCTTCCCGGACCAGGGCACGAACCCGTGACCCCCGCATCGGCAGGCGGACTCTCAACCACTGCGCCACCAGGGAAGCCCTACATGATAGATTTTTAAAGTGGGCTTTCTAAAATCAGCTTTATTGAGTTATAATTCACATACCATATAGATCACCATTTGGGGAAGACTTTTAAGGAGGTGTTCATTTATTGAGGCATAGAGCCTCCTATTTGAAGTGATTTCTAAGCCACACTGGTTGCATGATAGAGTTGTGCTAGTGGGAACTGCAAACGTGTCCCATACAATTAAATATCAAAGGACTGAATTTGATGCATTGCGTGTTTGATATTACAGTTGCCTGTGTGGTATGATTACCGAGTTTCAAGTGATTACTTTCAAGGCAGTTGGGGGTTTATGCTTAACATATTTATTTACAGATTATTTTGGTTCTGACTGGAATGAGCAATATAATAATGAAATTCTAGGACTTACAAAATATAGTAACTCAGCTACAATTCATTTGTAGCTGCTTTGCTTAAACCTTACACTTCAGTGCTATTGGACATGGTCAGGCAGTACACAGATTATCGCTTTGGTTTGTTTGTTTATGAATAAATTGGTCCTAACAATACTGTTGATCATTAAAATTGTCTCGTAGGTGTGAGAAGGGTGTGATGTCCCTGGTGAATGTCAGGAACTGTATCCGCTTCTATCAGACTGCGGAGGAACTGCATGCCAGCACGCTGATGAACTACTGTGCAGAAATTATCGCAAGTCATTGGGTGAGTGTGAGACGGAGAGGTGTGGAAAAGCACCTTCACTGGAAGTCAGAAGACTGGGCCTTGGGACCTGGTTCCATAGAAGGATACCTCTCTGGCCCCTCATTTCCTCTCATAACAAAATTGAAGGCTAAGTAGTCGCATTCGATGATCTGTGAGATTCTTTTGGGCTCTAAAATCTCATAGTTCTGATTTCGGAGTAGAGGAGCAGAAGATAGCTCAGGCCAAGAAGCGGGCTTGGAACGGAGGGACACAGGCCCGCTTTACCCTCCACCTGCAGGAGTGGAGGCTGAGCCCCGGGAGCGGGTGCTGCTGTAGGGCCAGCAGGCCTGCCGTGCTCGGCAGCTCCCCTTCCGGGCTTTCCCTGCCTTCTCCTTGTGTGGAGGGCACTGTGGAATTGACACACGCTCTTCTGAGGTAGCTTTCAGCATAAAGACAGGTTTTGCATTTCTTTGTTGTTGCCTGTTTTGCATTTTTCATAAAATCGTGGCTAGGGCTATGTTTATAACCTAGTTTCTGCAAATTGTTCGGTACTCAACAGCATTATGAGAAAAAGTGTCTTAAAGAACTGGATTTTAAAGAATTGAAACAGGAACGGTAACCTGCTTTCTGCTAAAGTAGGTAGAAACTTAGAGATCTGCAACAGTAGAGAGCGATGGTGACTCCGTGGACTGAATTGTTTGTGGAAGTTCTGATTAATTCTGTAGCTGTCTCCTTTGTGGGGTTGAGGGGGAGAGCTCTGTTCTCTCAGGGAGGGCTCCTTGTGACTTCGTCCTTGTGGCATGTCCGTGTTGCCTGTGCTTTACCGTCTCACCCAGGGGCGGGGCAGTGCTGTGGTGAAGAGTCCTCGCTGGGCAGGTGGGCCTCTGGGCTCCAGACCCCGGCTTGGCCCTTCACTCGTTGTGCGAGCTGGGCACACTAATTAGCCTCTTTATGCTTTACTTTCTTCATCTGTGAATGGGGATAATAATAGTACCTACCTCATAGGGTTTTCGTGAGGATTAAATGAGTTGGGAAATGTTAAGCCCTTTAAAATAGGGCCAGACACGTTCCACAGGCTTCTTAAGAAATGTCAGTTGTCGTTATTGTTGATATGTTGAATCTGTTCTGTTTTTCACTGTCTTTTTAATCCTTAGGATGACTTACGAAAGGAGGACTTCAGCAGCATGAGTGCTCAGTTGTTATACAAAATGATCAAGTCCAAGACTGAGTACCCGTTACATAAAGCTATCAAAGTGGAGAGAGAAGATGTGGTCTTCCTTTATCTAATTGAAATGGATTCACAGGTACTATACCTTTTCCCCAAACTGTACTTCTCTTGTTCTTCTCTACAATGCTCCTCACTTTCTCTGAGCCATTGCTGGCAGTCTTTAATGTACATATTTCTACTAGTAGTTTGTTCAAGGCAGTCTGAGCTTTTCCTATCATGCTTCTCAGTATTCTTCCAGCCTCTGCCCATTGCCCACTTCCAAAGACACATCTGCATTTTTAGATAGTTGTTACCGCAGTACTTAACTTCTAGGTACCAAAATCTGCTTTAGTTTTCCTTTTGCTACTGTAAGAAACTACCACAAACCTAGTGGCTTAAAACAACACAAATTTATTATCTTATAGTTTTGTAGCTTGGAAGTCCAGTACAGGCATCACCCATCTAGAAGTCAAGGTGTTGGCAGGCTGTGTTCCTTTCCGGAGGCTCTAGGGAAGCCTGCTTGTTTGGGTTGTTGGCAGAATTCAGTTCCTTGTGGTTATAGGACCAACATGCCCATTTTCTTCTGGCTGTCAGCTGAGTCAGGGCCATTCTCAGCTTCTAGAAGACACCCCATTTCCTTAGCCCATGGCCCCCTTCCTCTGTCTTCAAAGCCAATAGTGGCAAATCAAGTCTTTCTCGTGTCACAACTGTCTGACCTACTCTTCTACTTCCCTCTTTCACTTTTAAGGACTCATGGGATTAGATAGATTGGGCCCTCCTGGATAGTCCAGGGACACTCTCCCCAGCTCAGGGTCCTTAACCGTAACTGCATCTGCCAAGTGCCTTTCATTGTGTGAGGTGACATAGTCAAAGGTTTGGGGGATTAGGACGTGGACATCTTCGGGGGCTGTTATTCTGCTTACCGCACCACCTTAGAAGAAATGTAGCCACTCTTGACAGATGGCTGTGTCATGTGTCTTATCCTGGGTGTCCAGGGTGTGGGGGAGGCATTAAACTGCTAGGAGGAATTAGATAGTTAAATCACAGTCTTTTGTGAAAATGTGAGCTGTTTCCCCTCAGGCTCTCTGAACCTCTGTCCTGACACTTGTGTTCCTGCAGCACTGTCTGCATTTCCCCCTTGTACTGTCTTCCATGGTGTTTGCACCTGCTCTGTGATCCCCGTTAGTCCTGGGCTCCCTGAAAGGCATGAGCCCTGAGGAGGCCTGAGAGAAGTTTGTGAATTCAGTTGAATTTGGAGAGTAAGCTAGAGTAAGTTATAGGACTAAAATTTGACATTTGTGTGAGATGCTTTTCAAGAGTCAAGGTGTGAGAGCTTTAGTTGTATTCTCTACTGGATGGGTGCCGATTTAAAAATTTCTCTGTGCAGCTCCCTGGGAAGCTGAATGAGTTGGATCATAACGGAGATCTTGCTCTAGATCTGGCCCTTTCACGACGACTAGAGAGTATCGCCACCACTCTGGTTAGTCACAAAGCTGACGTGGACATGGTGGACAAGAATGGCTGGAGCTTGTTACATAAAGGCATCCAAAGAGGTAGGAAGAAGCGTATTTTATATTTTTTGCAGTGGGCAGTTTCACCTTTATCCAGGTAACTTTTGAAGACTCTCTGACCCTCTTCCTGTTCCACAGATCCTCAAAGCCTTCTTGAGTCTGTACTTGCAGGCTACATGATTTAGAGTTTGTGATCAGTGGGTCAGAAGAGAGATGGAAGAGCTGCTGTCTTATGCCTTGTTGCTTAGGCTCTTCAGAATGTCAGCAGGACTCCCAGAAGACGGCTAGAAAGATGGTACTTATAGAAAAAGTACCTTTTACTTGTAAGCAATTGATGTGTTATTTGCTTATTCAATACATCACTTTCTCCAGAAATTGTGCTAGGAAGACTTTACTTGTATCAGTTACTGTAAGAGAGGGAAAGTGTCAAGAACACGAATATTTAAACATATTCTTGGATTCAGAGTTTTCACTTTTACAGAATAGACTTCTCCTAGATCATGACAAAGTGATAAAGTTTCATTTTGTTCTTGGGAAGTTATTTGAAATTGTAGCTGTGTTGGAGTACATTGTCATTATTAGTGGGAAGCTATGTAAGTGATAGAATTACGATCAAAGCATTTTCACCTTATTGAATTAAAGGGAAACAAGTACTAGTCTTTTGTTTTTCCCATGGCCTTAATAATTCTTAAGTCCCAAATGGATCCTGCCTGACTCTACTTTGCAGTAGTCATTTTTTTGACAGAGTGGAAAGCTGTATAGGGGTAGAGTTCCAGTATGGAAAGAAACCTTTCAAATCTCAAAGCCTTCATTTTGTAGAGGGATAGATGACTGGATTGAAGTACTTGGCGGTGGCCACTTTTTTGTTTACATGCGGACATCAAAAACAGAATACGTGTAATGGTTTCCCCATATCTTAATCATGTACGTTTAACCTTCCAGTTGTGCTAATACTGTTATTATCTCTGCTACACTTTTACTATTCACAAGCTGCTCCTAGTTGGTGGAATGTAGTTACTTCAAATAAGGTCCTGTTGCAGCTGTGGCTTTGCCCTTTTTGGGCATAGGTTTTAATATAAATATCCCTCTAAGTCATGTGTTAGAGTGTTAAGCATGCTGGCTGATGGAGAGGAAAATTTTGTTCATCATTGGGAAGGAAATCCTTAGAGTATGTCAGTGTCAAGAGCAGATGCATTTTTCCCAGGCACCACTCCATACTGTGCAAAGCCATTGGATGCTGAGTGCTGGGTGTGTGTTCAGTGGGGAGAGTTTCCACCACATCAGGAACTATTCTTTCCCATACTGTTTAGTGTCTGAAATGTTTATTTTGGAAACAAATAAACTTGTTACTAAAAAAACAATCTCAGAATTATGTCTCTTTCCTCTTAAGGACTTAAATTCTTATGTATGATGAAAAAACATCTTTGATGAGTTATTAAATATTTTGATGATTGCTTAGTTACACGAATTGCCAAGAATTGGTGGTGCATTTATGGTGCTTATTTGCAGATGATTTAATCTTCTGCTCTGAATTTATTAGTTGCTTGCAAGCATGTGGGCTGCAGTGTGGGCATGGTAAACTTGATGGTTGAACGTGGCAGTGTGGCCTGGTGTGGAGCACGGAGTACCTTTTTTTTTTTTTTTTTTTTTTTCGCGGTACCTGGGCCTCTCACTGCTGTGGCCTCTCCCGTTGCGGAGCGCAGGCTCCGGACGCGCAGGCCCAGCGGCCACGGCTCACGGGCCCAGCCGCTCCGCGACATGTGGGATCTTCCCGGACCGGGGCACGAACCCGCGTCCCCTGCATCGGCAGGCGGACTCTCAACCACTGCACCACCAGGGAAGCCTGGGAAGCCCGTTTTAATGGTTTTTGATGGAAATCGTTCTAAAACGTATTAGAAGTTTTCTTATTGACAGAAACTTTATAAATGGTGTTTTGGGCATTTTCTATTCCCTCCCTTTGTTCTGCTTTTCAGATGTCAGTTGTCTATCTCCTCTCGGTTGTATATCCATGGGCTGACTTTCTGTTAATGTGAAACATCATCAATTTTCAGTTGCCAATAATTCCTAAATAACTTTTTGTGTAGGGTGTGTATATTGTATGTATGTATATGCGTGTAAGTTAAAAAAGCAAACTTCAGCGCTTATGAATAAAGTAAATCTAATCTAAAAGCTATGATTCCTTTTAGGAGGACTTAAGATATAAAAAGTTTTTGTATTATGCTATCCATCTGAATCCAGCCATTGATCTGTACCCTCATTTCTGTGTGCAGTATTGACCAGTTTATCACCTGTGTGTATAGTGTATCATAAGTTTTTCATTGACGTATTTTAGCTTTACTGTCTGTTTACTACTTAGTTTGGAATATATGCCAAGCTTAAACATAATGAAACCACATTTCACCTCTCCCCCAGTACGTTATTAATCAGATTTTCATTTTAAGGCTCTCTGTCCTCATAATTCTAAATTTTCTTTCCACTTCCAGAATGTAAGTGATTTTCTCTAGTATATTTTATTCTATTGCTAATGCATTGTTTTTACATATTCTCTCCTAGACTGAATCCCTGTGGGGTTTGTTCCTATTACACATTAGGGCCCTACTGAGAACCCTATTATGTCTTTGTACATATGGACAGCAAAGGCCTGACCCAGGCTAATCCCTGATAGGCATGTTACCTGCTACTTTCAGAGCTCTACCGACATCTTTTTGTAAAGAAATCTAAGCTTTGGTCCTTTGCACACGATGCTGGTAAAGATTGTATCTTCCCCTACCCCCCAAGAAAAAAAATCAGGGACAGAAGAATGAAAAGATTTCAGAAGGGTCTGGTTAGAGAACTCTTTAAGTTCCCCCAAATCATAATTGATTGGAATTAGAGCCAGTCTGTTAAAGTGGAACCTTATAACTTCAACCAGTCAATCCATTTTCTTCGCAAACATTTCCCTGGTTCCTGTTTTGCATAAGACAGTGGTAGATACAAAAATAAATCAGACATGGACCAATCGGGATATGAGGGGCCTGTGGTGGCCTAGCCACATCAGTGCCAGAGCTCACACTCTCCAGCAAGATGGTCCCTTGGAAGAAAGAATAGAGCAGATGGGAAATATTGAAAACCAGTTGATTTTGAAATTCCATGTCTACTGAAGACTAGATGAAACTCATATTATTCCGATGACTAATACAGGAATACAGCTAACAGGCTTGAGAGCTTTGCCACTCCTGAAATCCTAAGCCCCATTCTCGATATTCGGACAGCAGACGTATAGTTGAAGAAGATGAAATGGTGTTGCAAGATATAAAGGAAAACTTCTCCTAAGTGCCTTTGTAAAAGCCACTGTAAGTATAGCAGGTTTACAGACTGTGGTCAAGAATGAGAGAGGGAGATAAATTGTGTTGTGGAGGAATCTCGGAACCCTTTATGAGAGTTAATGACCTTTGAAGGATAGAAGCCTGGTATGCTTAAAATTATGAAGTGACGTTGAAGCGAGGGGTCAGGACAGTTGACAAGAGGTAATCAGAAGTTGAATTTGAGTATGTAAGTCCGTGATCTCAGTGATGAGATCTTCTTTGTCTACGGTTACTGACTGGTACCTTTTTGAGGAAGCATTGGTCAGAAAAGCTTGCCCTGTGTGTTGTCATATGTGACCATTTCTTCTATTGTTTCTTTTCAAGGAGATCTCTTTGCTGCCACTTTCCTCATTAAGAACGGGGCCCTTGTCAATGCTGCTACGTTGGGTGCCCAGGAGACACCGTTGCACCTTGTAGCATCGTACGGTTCAAAAAAACACTCGGCAGATGTGATGTCCGAGATGGCACAGATTGCAGAGGCCCTCCTGCAGGCTGGCGCCAACCCCAACATGCAGGACAGCAAGGGCAGGTAAGTCGGGGGGCGGATCACCTGCTCTGAGCACCGTTCCCGGAATGTTATTTTATGGTGGCACGTAACTGGCAGGCGGGGACTTCGTGTTTTTTAGTTCAGCATTATTCACTCTGAGTTTTATGGAAGTTCCAGACACTGATTCATTTTGCAAATGAGAGAGATGACTAAGGCCAGAGGCGTTTGGGGAAACCATTCCCATCCTGGGTAACTGAGGTCCTTGGGTCTTTTAAGCAGTTCTGTCATCTCCACAAAGCTCCATTTGCACCTTCCTGTAAATACCTCTGCTTTAGACAGCTCTGTGCACACAGCTTGCCGTCTTCTTCCACAGCACACGGGTAGCCGTTGTCCTGTTCCTTTTGCCCCTTCCCGGAAACATTTGGCTGAGGATTCCTTGTGGTTTAGAATCTGAGAACGGGCTGCTTATTTCTGGGACAGCAGTGTGTGAGGCATTGAAGGGAGTTAAGCCACCTGAATCACCAACACTAGGGGAACCCACTTCTTATCATAGCAGCTCAGTATTTTATACCTTTCAAAAACCCTCTCAAGAAATAACCGTGAGGTCGTCGGAGTAGGAAAATAGGTTTGTGTGATGAGTAAGGTCCTTAAATAAGGTGGATCTCCATGAACTCAGTATAATGTCCTAATTACCTTATTTCCCAGAATAATCGCATTCTTTTTTTTTTTCTTCTGGTGATTCCTGAATTTTTTCCCGCAAGTGTAATAAATTCTGTGCCTCTGAGATAGATAGCAGCCGGGGAGTGCCTGTGCTCTGTGGTGGCCGTCCTCCTCAGGGCACGTGAGGGCTAAATAAAAGCAGGGAAGAGTGGTTAGTCAGTTCCTACCCTTGCCACTCATAATGTGTTTGAGTATAACAGAGAATTATGGGAAGAACAAAATCTCTTTTCAGAATTGTGGAGGATACGTAGGGGAAAGTAGGCATACCTATGGCGGAAACTACTGTTTTGTTTTAAAAACATGAGTACATATACGTTCAATGAGGGTCAGTATTTAATTGAAGAGTATTTTATATCTCTCCCTTTTATTGATTCTTATTCTTTTGGCCACTGAATACATTATAACATGTAATCAAATCCATTTTCTTCCTTTGATACTTGGTCATGGTTTTGGAAAACTTTGTCAGGATAGAAAAAGAAACTCTGGCAGAAATGGGGAATCTCTTGTGGATTCGAGTTGTCTCCTGCTGTGAGTAGTCCTGAACTGGGCCTGTGCTGAACTGACACCTCTTCTTCGTCCCGTAGGTCTCCCTTACACTTGTCCATCATGGCCAGGAATGAATACGTGTTCAACCAGTTGCTGCAGTGTAAACAGTACGTAGGGAGACATGGAGAAATGAAAAAGCAGTTGTGAGGGTGGGATTGTGAGTGAAAAATGATTCTCTTAAAATGTCTTTTAGCATTATCCATTTTAATAAGTAAAAGTAAAATAAAAAATTGTCATTCATGGGCTTCCCTGGTGGCGCAGTGGTTGAGAGTCCGCCTGCCGATGCAGGAGACACGGGTTCGTGCCCTGGTCCGGGAAGATCCCACATGCCGCAGAGCAACTAAGCCCGTGAGCCATGGCCGCTGAGCCTTTGTGCCCGGAGCCTGTGCTCCGCAACGGGAGAGGCCACAACAGTGAGAGGCCCGCGTACCGCAAAAAAAAAAAAAAAAAAAAAAAAAAAAAAAAAAAAAAAAAAAAAAAAAATTGTCATTCATAAAGTACAAAGAGAAAGAATGAGGCTGTTGACAGTACAGAGTGTCAGAAGACGATTATACTCGCTATTCACATCGCTTCCTCATTCCAGATTAGATTTAGAGCTGAAAGACCACGAGGGCAGCACAGCTCTGTGGCTTGCCGTGCAGTACATCACTGTGTCTTCCGACCAGTCCGTAAATCCCTTTGAAGACCTCCCTGTGGTAAATGGGACTTCATTTGATGAAAATAGCTTTGCAGCCAGACTCATTCAGCGTGGCAGCAACACCAATGCACCTGATACAATAACAGGTAAAACACAGACCCCTAAGAGCTGATGCTCAAGTCTGGAGACCCCATGAAATATTGTGTCAGTGTTTTTACCAAAAATTTAAAAACTGAACGGCATGCTATTATGAGAATTATTTTGTATGTAATTTTAACCATAAGAAAAAGCCCGATCTTGTGCTTCCAAAAATCTAGCCAGACTCGATAAGTCCTTTAAGCTGAAACACTTCTATTTATTTAATGCAGTGAATTTCAGTCTCTTTGGACTCAGAACTCTTTTCACCCTCTTAAAAATTATATCCCAAAGAGCTTTTGTTTCAGTGATATCTTTGGTATTTACCATATTAGAAATTAAAACTGAGAAATTTTTTTAAGATGTATTAATTAATAATAATAACAACAAACCATTTTATGTTGACATATAACATTTTTTATGAAGAATAACTTTCAGAACAAAATTTAGTTGGAAGAGTGACTGGTTTCTAGTATCTGCATCTGTATTCAGTCTTTTGAGATACGTTGTTTTGGTTAAAGAAAATACCCTCACACAGTGATGTAGTTGGAAAACGAGGCATATTTTAACAGCCTTTTCAGATAATTGTGGATCTATTTCTTTGCTGCTACAGCGAGCAGAATTTATCAAGGGATAAGTTTTTTAAGGTTAGTTGCAATATGGAATCTGAAACTATATCAGTGAACTTTTTGTACTCTGTTATATAAAATCCACGGTCCGTGTGTGCTTTGAATGGATTTCTTCATGAGTGATTTTGTAACATCATGCCTTAGTCATTTGGAAAATCTTGTTTCACTGAGTTATGCAGATCTTCAAAATGTTCATTTATTTTAGAATCACATTTATTAATATCACCACTGATCTCATTGGAAAAGTCTTTCAGTATTGAGAAGCTGTTAAACTTACAGTTGCAGACAAAAGTTTTCCAAAATTCTAATATTTCACTTGGAAGATCAAATTTTGTCATTTGGTGGAAATATCGCCAGTTGTTTTTCTTACAGAGACAGGCTTACTTTTTAAGAAATTGTCTGTCAAATACTCAGGTTTGAATAACCATAGTTTGTTAATCAGTCATTCTTTCAAGTAGAGATGGTGTTGCATGAAAAAACTGTTAGTTCAGCTTACAGTGAAGCAATGGCACAAGTGCTTTCCTTTGAGACAACTTGTGTGATTTGTTACACAACAGATGTAACATACTTTATATACTTTATGCATACTTCTTATTTTGTCACACAGAATTTCAAAGACACGTACTCAGTGTTGTACATGTACTCAGATTTATTAAAGTTAGTAACTTTTACTGCTTTATCAAGGGCCACCGTAAGTGAAACTGGTTATTTTTTTGACCAAGTGCATGGCCGTGAGGAGCACGGTGACGACCACTAGTACATTTGGGGGCCCCTGCCTTGACTGGTGTTAAGGCTCCTCCCCGGTTTGATCCACCATCGCTTTTGTGCCATCAGTGCAAATGTCAGCACAGGGGAAGAAAGCAGATGACATCAAGTATTATTATATAGTTTTGACCTCCTGGACCCCCTGAAGGACTCTGAGGAACCCCTACAAATCCAAAGACCACACTTTGAGAGCCACTGTTTTAATGTGAATATGTCCTTGATCTGACTAAATAAAAAATGGGGATATTTTAAGGAACAGGATTCCATATGGTTCAGTATTGAGTGCTAGCAGTGTATAAAAGCATGGCTAAGTGCCACTAATGAGGGGAATTAGCCAAAAAATAAAAAATAAAAAAAAGATACTAAATATCCCTTCTCCTAAAAGGAGTTAATAGGGCGTCCCTGGTGGCGCAGTGGTTGAGAGTCCGCCTGCCGATGCAGGGGACACGGGTTCGTGCCCCGGTCCGGGAGGATCCCACATGCCGCGGAGCGGCTGGGCCCGTGAGCCATGGCCGCTGGGCCTGCGCATCCGGAGCCTGTGCTCCGCAACGGGAGAGGCCACAGCAGTGAGAGGCCCGCATACCATTAAAAAAAAAAAAAAAAAAAAAAAAGATAATAATTAACTTTAAATAAAGGTCAAATGAAATCACCCTTTGGGTGACATAAAAGCTAAAGGCAGCAGTACTACAGGATAGGGAGTGCAGGCAGAACTGTGTTTTAGACTAAAGATCCTGTGGAAATCAGATAGTTACTAAATAGCTTTTAATTTATAAATGTTTGTTGTTTATTGACCATACTTCTACTGATTTCTGATTTAACTGCATTATAGAAGAGTGTGACATGTAAGAGATCGGTTCTTTGGTGTTTCGGACTTGAATGTTAGACTCTTAGAGATACAGTTTTTATGAAAGTCTGACATGTACTTGAAAAGAATTGCATTCTTTAATTGTAGGATGCATGTAGCATTCTCTGTTTACGTCCATTAAATCAAGCTTGTTCATTGTGCTGTTCAGATCTTACTCATTAGCTTACTAACTTTTGGACTCCTTGATCTGTCAGTTTCTGGGAGGTATATTAGAAATGGTCACTGCGATTATGGATTTGTCCATTTTTCTTGCTAGTTCTGTCAATTTTACATTATATACTTTGAATTTTCATAGACATATCAGTACTGTTTTAGCAGTTGCAGGTTATCTTTGTTCTGTAGGGAGGTATATGATTTAGTTATTGTGTACATGGCATGACTACAGAAGTGAAAATGGGACTCTTACTAGGAGTCTCTCAATTAGAAAGACTCTCAACTAGGCGTGGAGTCACTTTCTCTGAGGGAAAAGATAAAAATGGCATGGAAACAAAGCGGTACTTTGTCCCGTTGCTTTTCCTTGGTTTTAGTCCTGGTATTTAATTTATTTTGAGTTTTCAAATAGCATAGCTGTAGAACGTGAGACTTGTGTTTATCCAAGAAGGAAATGGATTTTAATAGAGAAAACACTGTTCTGGGACTAAAACCATTTCAAGAGGAAAAGAAGAAAAAAAATTTTTTTTATTGAGTATAATCGGTTTACAATGTGTTAGTTTCTGCTGTACAAGGAAGTGAATCAGCTCTATGTATACCTATATCCCCTCCCTCTTGGACCTCCCTCCCAGCCCCACCCCCATCCCACCCGTCTAGGTTGCCACAGAGCACCAAGCGGAGCTCCCTGTGCTTTGTAGCATATTCCCGCTCGCTTGCTATCTGTTTTATGCACCGTAGTGTATGTATGTCGATCCTAATCTCCCAATTCGTCCCACCCTCCCCTTCCCACTTTGTGTCCACATGTCCGTTCTCTACGTCTGCATCTCTGTTCCTGCCCTGCAGATAGGTTCATCTGTACCATTTTGCTAGCTTCCACATATATGTGTTAATATACGATGTTTGTTTTCCTCTTTCTGGCTTACTTCACTCTGTATGACAGACTCTAGGTCCATCCACATCTCTACAAATGACCCAATTTCATTCCTTTTTATGACCAAGTAATATTCCATTGTATATATGTACCACATCGTCTTTATCCATTCATCTGTTGTTGGACATTTAGGTTGTTTCCATGTCCTGGCTGTTGTAAATAGTGCTGCAATGAACATTGGGGTGCATGTGTCCTTTTGAATTATGGTTTTTCTCAGGGTATGTGCCCAGTAGTGGGATTGCTGGGTCATATGGTAGTTCTACTTTTAGTTTTTTAAGGAGCCTCCATACTGTTCTCCACAGTGGCCTCAGTGTACATTCCCACCAGCAGTGCAAAAGGGTTCCCTTTTCTCCACACCCTCTCCAGCATTTATTGTTTGTAGATTTTTTGATGATGGCCATTCTGTTAGGTGTGAGGTAATACTACCTCATTGTAGTTTTGATTTGCATTTCTCTA
Organism: Kogia breviceps; assembly: GCF_026419965.1. Classification (NCBI taxonomy): domain Eukaryota; kingdom Metazoa; phylum Chordata; class Mammalia; order Artiodactyla; family Physeteridae; genus Kogia; species Kogia breviceps. Next base: position 10,877,325 of record NC_081328.1, read on the forward strand.
ATAATTAGTGATGCTGAGCAGCTTTTCATGTGCCTCTTGGCCATCTGTATGTCTTCTTTGGTGAAATGTCTATTTAGGTCTTCCACTCATTTTAACTGGGTTGTTTGGTTTTTTTTTGATATTGAGCTCCATGAGCTATTTGTATATTTCAGAGATGAATCCTTTGTCCATTGCTTCCTTTGCAAATATTTTCTCCCATTCTGAGGGTTGTATTTTCATCTGGTTTATGGTTTCCTTTGCTGTGCAAAAGCTTTTAAGTTTAATTAGGTCCCATTTGTTTATTTTTGTTTTTATTTTCATTACTCTAGAAGGTGGGTCAAAAAAGATCTTGCTGCGGTTTATGTCAAAGAGAGTTTTTCCTATTGTTTTTTTCTTTCTAAGATTTTTATTTAGAAGAGTAATAGTGCGAAGTAAAACATTTCTAAGCCAAGAACAAACATATTTAAGGCCATAGGAGTAAAACTAAAGTATTTAAGGAGCAGTGTCTTCAAAATGGTCATCTACCCCAGAGGTTCTCAGAGATGACTTCCCAAGCCTCAGCCCCCCAATGGACGTTTGGTAACATCTGTAGACAGTCGTGATTGTCACAATAAGGTTGAGGGTCGGGGTGCAGTGGTTAAGAATCCACTTGCCAATGCAGGGGACATGGGTTTGAGCCCTGGTATGGGAAGATCCCACATGCCGCGGAGCAACTAAGCCCGTGTGCCACAACTACTGAGCCCAAGTGCTGCAACTACTGAACCCCACGTGTCTAGAGCCCGTGCTCCGCAACAAGAGAAGCTACCGCAATGAGAAGCCCACGCACCACAACGAAGAGTAGCCCCCGCTCGCCACAACTAGAGAAAGCCCGCGCGCAGCGACGAAGACCCAACGCAGCCATGAATGAATGAATGAATGAATGAATGAATGAATGAGTGAATGAATGAATAAATAAATAAATAAAATAAGGTTGAGAGTGTTACTGGCATCTGTTGGGCAGAAGCCAGGGATACTGCTAAATATCACTGTGTACAGGTCAGACTCCTCACAGCAAAGAATTATCTGGCCCCAAATGTCGGTAGCACTGCTGTTGAGAAATTATGTTCTAACCAACCCTGGTAAGGAGACATAGCTTCCCCTTGGTCCTAGGAGGTGGCTAGTGGGAAATCCAGGGAGGAATGAATGTCTTCTGACTTCCAGACCAAGTGTTTTCTCCCCACACAGGCTCATTTGAGTCTCTGTGTCCACACACAGGGTACCTGTGTAGACTTAAATGTCACCTGCATCTGGTGTGGGCTTGTAAGTTGTGAAAGGTGGTAGGGAAGGGCAGGGTGTGGTGCCTTGTGGAACTTGACCTCATTTTTATGCAAATGGAAGAATGAATATGCCCATTTTCTCCTAGGAAATTGCTTACTACAGCAGGCAGCTGAAGCAGGAAATGAGGCAGCAGCTCTTTTCCTGGCAACCAATGGTGCCCACGTCAACCACAGAAACAAGTGGGTAAGTGTGACAGGGCAGCCAGGTGAAGTAGCTTTGGTCTGTGGAAGAAATGGCAGTGGTGGATGGGTAGGAAAAAAAAGAATAGATTCTCTTCAGTTTTTGTCAAAAAAAAATATACATGGACATTGTTAAAAAACCAGAGTCTAATAGATGCTTTTATCCTCAAATATTGGTTGATCGACTCATTCATTCAGCAACCACTTCTTAAGCATTTGTGGTATGTCAGGTCCTAAACAATACACTGTGGACTTCATGGTCTACTAGAGATTAGCAAACATGGACACAAAAACCTACCATATTAGCATCTTAATTTTTTGTAACATTTTGCATTTGCTAAAGTTTTCCTATGTGAATGTTTATTTAGTCTGTATCTCAAGCTAAGGCAGATGGTGCAGTGTTAAAGGGGGGCCTTTCGGGTTGGACCTTTCTGGATTTACTAGGTTTCCCACTTCCCATCCGGCTGTATGTGGTCTTAGGCAAGTTGCTTAACGTTTCTGAGCTTCACTTCTCATCTGTAAAGTGGGGTTAATTTTGATTTCATAAGGTGTGGTTAAGATAAAAATAAATGATAAATTTAAGTGCTTATTAGCATAACATCTGGGACATTAGAAACTAACTGATAGTTATTTTTACTTTATAATTTTCAGACAGAGAGGATGTGTTTATCTTTAATATCACATTTATTCTACAGCTACTTTGTGCTAGGAGCTGTAAGGCTGTTATCCCTTTCAGTTCTCACAGTGGATCTAGAGCAGCATGTGTTGAAGAGACATTATCAATATCTGTAAATCCCTCATTTCAGGGTAAAGAACCTTGAGGTTCTGAGAGGTTAAGTGACTCGTAAATAACGGAGCCAGTATTAAGACTCAGGCACTACAACATACAGTTGCATTTTCTCTCAACAGCGCTGGGCAAAGCAGTAAACAGTAAGCTTGGTATATGAGACAAATCAGTGTGTCGTGGAAGCACGGGGGGAGGGCAGCGCCATTTATTCCCACCATTAAATCTACTAATCTGTCTGCACCTAAACCTGCACCCGGCCTGCTCTCCTGCTAGAATGATGGCATGGCCCTGTATGCACCAGCGGCTGGTTTCTTGGCTTTGCTCCTGCCATTATGCGTGTCTGCCTCTGTCTTGTCTCTCTCCTGTATCATCAGTGTTGCCCACTGTTCATTTCTAATAGCATACAGACATGCTCTACTGTCACTCAACTTAAAAAAAAATTCTCCCCTGAGCCTACATTGTCTACCAACTGTTCCTTCTCTGATACCCTTCAGAGCAAAACCTTAAGCTGAAACCTTAAGATGTAGAGGCACAGAGGAGACTCGACTTGAAAGCAAGTGAGAATGACACTGGAGACGGGCCTGGAATGCTGGTTTAAGGTCCTTGGACTTTATCCTGTGGGAAGAGAAAAGCCACAGAAATAGACAAGCAGTATGATCATTTTCGGGTTGAGAAAGCTTCCTGGGATAGCTGGTGGGGTGGATGTACCATTGAGATCCAGGCTGGAGCCAGCGGGGAATCATCTAGACAAGCAACGGCTTGTCCTGACCTCTGATACTAGATTTGGACCCAACGGGATCGGTTTCAGAGGAATTGCAGAATGACAGTCCATGGGACCTACCTCTGTGGCTCTCAGAAGCAAGGGCTGGAGAGGCGTTAAGACGGTTGTGTTGGATCCAAGAAGAGAAGCAGGGGACTGGCCAGGGGGGAGAACTGCCGTGGGGAGTGTGCATTCCATTTTGTGATTGTTGAAACCCTTTTTAAACATTCAGGCAGGGATATTCTGCAGGCAGTGGGAAAATTGGATGTACAGATAAGGCTGGAGATCTGGGTTTGAGAGTGTCCTGCTTTTATTCCCTGGTAGAAGTCATGGGCGAAGATAAGCGCACCCAGGGAGGCTGTGCGGGGGGAAGGGCCCGAGCGGAAGACAGCCCCGAGGAGGAGGCTGTAGGGAGAGGGTGGGGTGGGAAGGGGTCCACGGGGGGAAAGAAGTGAAAGAGCCAAATCCTTATCACCCAGTGAGGTCACAGTGGCAGGACCCGCAGGGAATCCCACACCCGGAAAGTCAAGAGGCGGCAATAAAAACACATTAGCTAGAAATGAGGAAATTACAAAACCCGCTGAAAGAATTCAAAGTGGTTCCCTCTGGGAAAGGAGAATTTTTTTTTAGGGAAAACGAGGTGAGATCTTGCTGTTTTTCACAGCAAGCCTTGTAGGTGAAGTTCTTGGACTCTAAACAATGAGGATGTGTAACTTCGGTAGGAGCCGGTGCAGAGCAGTGTGTTCAGTTTGTTTGGGTGAAAAGATCCCGTGTGTGTGTGTGTGTGTGTGTGTGTGTGTGTGTGTGTGTGTGTGTGTACATGTGTACACGTATATGTATTCACACATATATACACGTGTATATGTCTTTGTGTGAATATTCCGTCACTGGAGAGAAACATGAAACTGGTAATAATGTTTCCTTCAGGGGAGGATGGTTGGGTAGGTGGGGGGGAAGGCATGAGGGAAACTTCTTTTCACTGTGTACTCTTGCACCTTTTGAATATTGAATCAGGTACCTCTAATACCAATTAAATTTTTTTTAATTTTAAAAAGTCGGGGAAAGAGGTGTTTCTTGATCAGAGTTCAAGATGAGGTTGATACAAGCTGGTGAAAGAACCAGGGCATCAGTGTGCTGGAGGGGGTTAAAAAGCCGTGACGGTCGACTGACAGCACCGCTTATCTCTGGGGCTGTGGATGTGAGGCTTTTCTGATCTCTACAGTGTTATTTTAGTGACGCTCGGAGGTCATCTGTTTAATAATAATAATAGTAATGTATTATTTTTATAATTAGCAACATAATTCTAAAAACTAAGTGAAGGGTGGAAATGCAGAAGATGAGGACCCAGGGTGTTTGGAGGGTGATGGGAGGACATTGGAGGAACTAAGGATGATGGCCCAGGAGAAAGGGAAGGAGAGGAGACCTGAGGAGTGGGACAGACCTCATGGAGCTGGTGACAGGATGAGCCAGGGGCTGTGCCTGGCCCTGGGGACCTGAGTTGCAGCACGTAGGCTGTCTTTGTCCCTTTGTGAAGGGGCCTCCTAGCCTGAAGTGCTCTGACTGGGACTGTTCGTTTCTGTTCAGGGAGAAACCCCGTTGCACACGGCCTGTCGGCATGGCCTGGCCAACCTCACTGCTGAGCTTCTGCAGCAGGGAGCCAACCCAAACCTACAGACGGAGGAGGCCCTGCCTTCGCCAAAGGAGCCTGCTTCCTTGCCCAGCTCGGCGGGCGGCAGCAGCGTCTACCTGCAGACACCACTGCACATGGCGATTGCCTACAATCATCCAGATGTGGTGTCTGTCATCCTGGAGCAAAAAGGTAGGTGCTTAGGGGTCACTGCCCATCACTGTGACCCCTGCACAGTGGTTTTGAGTAGTTAATGACAGAGTTGATGTTTCTTCCATTGGTGAGTTTCCTTACTCAAAAAATCCTTTGCGGTCAAACCAGATAAGCATGTATTCTGGCTCCGGCGACTCTTTTTCCCTGCGTACATTTTCAGGATGGGGCCTGCCCACTTCACGCACGGGGTTAAGTTGTAGAGTCTCTGGCTGCTCCTCTGTTGTTTTGGGGTGTGGCCCCAGGCCACTTCAGTGCGGGTCAAGCAGAGTTCTGCCTTGGCGCGAGCCCTGTCTCTGCAAACTCTGCCGCCGCCGGTCTTCCGTGAGCCGGTCAGCTCTCTCGTCCACCTCTGAGCCTCCCTGGCAGGTGAGCCATGAGAGAGGAGCCAGAAAGAGGGGCCGAGGGAAGCCCCTGCCACGAGGGAGGCCCGTTTCCCTCAGAAAGTCATCTTCCAGTTTTTCTCTTTCCTGTCTTGAAATTTGCTTTACTCTTTCCTGCGTCCTTGTTGAGGCCAGCATCTTTTAGCACTGAGCTTATGGAAGGAAGTGCGGTGTTCGGTAGGCTGTGCCTTTTTCTTAGCCCCCGCAGGAGGTATACGATGGTGGCACTTATGTGTTAGGGAAAGGTCACCAGGGCATTGTTTTGATCCTCTTTTCAGTAATCAAGTAATTAATGTGTGTTTCCATAGTGGACGCTGTTTTCCTTTTGTGAAGAATTCAGTATTTTAACCTTTGAAACCATTCATTTTTTTCCTCATAAACTTTGCTCCCAAATATCAAATGTCTTGGTTTCCACTTCCCACAACAAGATTTATCAGTTATCTTTGTATAGAGATGATGAGTCAGTGAGTTCGAAACTGAGGTGGTTTTCTCTGGAATACTTTACATGGGATCCATGGGATGGTGACGTCAAGTGTTCTTTTTCTTTTAAAACATTTAGCTAATGCTCTTCATGCCACCAACAACCTGCAAATTATCCCGGACTTCAGCCTCAAGGATTCCCAAGACCAGACTGTGCTGGGCCTGGCATTATGGACTGGTAAGGCGGTGCCAGAGGCTGCAGACGGACATACGCCAGACAGTGGGTGCTAGGGGAAAGGAGGTGGAAGGGTTGGATCTAATCATTTGTTGTAGGACAGCCTTTCTGTTTGGGTTCAGCCCATAATACCCAGTGGAGAACTGCTGGCTTTGCAAAGTCGAGAGGGTGTTTGTTGTAGTAAGAGGTGGATGAAGCGGGAGAAGCTGAGCCCGCGTGAATCGGGGCTTGTCTCTGTCCCAGGCATGCACACGATCGCGGCCCAGCTGCTGGGCTCTGGGGCGTGCATCAACGACACCGTGTCAGACGGGCACACCTTGCTGCACATGGCCATGCAGCGGCAGGACAGCAAGAGTGCGCTCTTTCTCCTGGAGCACCAGGCGGACATAAACGTCAGGTGGGCTGGAACAGCGCTTCGCCACGGCACCAGGTCACGTTTCGTTGAGACGGTTCATAGCCTTGCTTGTAGAAAAGAGTTTTGTTCCTTGTTAAAGGGAGAGAAACAATGACTCTGAAAAAGTAGCAATGACGTGTTGTAGTTAAATGTAATCGTAGACTCAGAAGGAGAATTGTGTGCTTTTGCTCTTATTTGAACCTTTCAAGACCGGGCCACAGTACTGCACAAATCTCATTAAAAAGGACAGTCCAAAATCAGTTGTTTAAGTAGGAATTTCAGTTATAATGAAGAACATTCCAACAGATGAGCTATCACCAAAAGGCTTGAGGGGTGACAATACACAGTTAAATTTTTATTATTTTTGTTTTTTCAAAGGAATTTATCTTTATCTCCAATGTCAGCTGACCCAGAGTGACTGAGTGGGTGAAAGTGTTTTGTCAAGTGGGTAGTTGGGGTGACATTTTATTCAGGCGCTGTTGAAAGCAGCTGAATGCCTGTAAGATTTCAGCATGCTGGGATGTTTGGCGGTTATCTTTTCTGTGCAATAGGATAGCCTGGCTGCGTTTTTTAAGAAGACAGGAAGGACAGATGCTATTGACAGGTTAACTTTCTCTGAAAGAATATTAATGAATGTGGGTGAAGTGTGTTAAGGGATACAGTGGACTCTGGCCTTTATCATGTGGCCCCAGATACAAACATTGGTTTTGGTGTCCATGTCTCAGCAGGACTCAGGATGGGGAGACAGCTCTTCAGCTGGCCATCAGAAATCAGCTTCCCCTTGTCGTGGATGCCATATGCACCCGAGGAGCTGACATGTCTGTGCCAGATGAGAAGGGGAACCCCCCACTGTGGCTTGCGCTGGCAAATAATCTGGAGGACATCGCATCCACTCTGGTGAGACAAGCTCAACTTCAGCTTGGTTTACACGTGGGAATATTTTGTGTCAGAGATGGATTTGGGGCCACCGTAGCAACCATAGGAGCATGAGATCTACCAAGTAACAGATTGGGTCAAGGACAAGCAGTCAAAAGTCATGTTAAAAAAGCTTGAGGGGCTTCCCTGGTAGTGCAGTGGTTGAGAGTCCGCCTGCTGATGCAGGGGACACGGGTTCGTGCCCCGGTCTGGGAAGATCCCACATGCCGCGGAGCGGCTGGGCCCGTGAGCCATGGCTGCTGAGCCTGCGCGTCCGGAGCCTGTGCTCCGCAACGGGAGAGGCCACAGCAGCGAGAGGCCCGCGTACCAAAAAAGAACTTGTGGTTCAACGTAGCCTTGGCCAACACCTTTTCGTAGGGTGTCTTTAATCAAGAAGACTACCAAGAAGCAAGAGAGCGGAGGCGTTTCCTCAGGGGTCTGCTCCGGTGGTGGCTTAACTGGCTGTGGGATGTCCTCACTGTCACCACAATGATAAGTTCTCAAATCTCACGTTTGTCCCCCTTGTTCAGAAGACAGTCTCCAAAAGTGGAGGTAGCCCCAGAAGCTCATTCAGTTTTCTGAAGGGCCTGAAATATGACACAAAGGCATTTTACACCTGGGGGTTTTACCCAACTGTACTTGAGATGACCTGCTGTTGACAGGTGTGTGTTACTGGGGGCTCATGAGTGTGTGTATGCAGGCACTTGTGTGTTTTCTGTCCCTTCTAGGACACCGCTCTAGAGGGCACTAATCGAACATATCTTCCTTTTATTTCTCAGACCCCTCCCGCAGAACCTAGTGCAAAAACTTGCACCAAGCAGATTTTAATCAGTGTTTGTAAAACTAATGAATGGTACAGATTAAACTAAATATCAGTTAACTATCTACTGTATCTCGCCTGAAAACTGGGTCTGATGATGTGCGTAGGGCTCACAGATGGTAATAAACGTGTTTAACCTTTGCTTGACAGTGCTTATGAGTGACCTGTGTTTTCCTGCAGGTCAGACATGGCTGTGACGCCACGTGCTGGGGCCCAGGACCTAGTGGGTGCCTTCAGACACTGCTGCACAGAGCCATTGATGGAAACAACGAGTCCATCGCCTGCTTTCTAATTCGCAGGTCTGAGAGGCCTGAGTATCCCTTCAGATCTTATTCAGCTTATTGCAAACTGGCTCTTTTCTCATTTACTCCAACTGTAGTCTTGACCTGCCTGTAGCTAGCTTGACCTTTGTAATGAAGGCTAGAGAGGGTCATTGTTCTGTCAGATCAAGTCAGCCAGGGAGAGGGGCTTATGTGCCCAGATGAAAGAATCTAAAAGCTAAGCCAGCTTCCTGCTTTGGGAGCCGTATAGGCCCCTGTAGTCACATCAGACCAGTTCACACGGTGAGACCAGGGGGCTGGGGAGGAGGAGACCGAACGGGCTCTGCAGGGCTCCACCCAGACGCCTGAGTCGTGGCAGTCTCCACGGCCTCGGAGTGCAGGAGGTGTGGGAGGTGAGGTTGTTCAGGAGAGCTTTAGAGCAGTAATTCTCAAACCTTAAGTGCATGCAGATCCCCTGGGGGAGTTCTTAAGAGTTCCGATACCCAGGTTGCCCCAGGAGCAATTGCCAAAGAATCTGTGGGAGCAAGGGAATTCCCTAGCAGTCCAGTGGTTAGGACCCTGCGCTTCCAGTGCAGGGGCCCGGGTTCCATCCCTCGTCGGGGAACTAAGATCCTGCAAGACGCGTGGCGTGGCCAAAAAAAGGAAAAAAAATCTATGGGAGCAGGACACACACACCAGTATTTGAGGCCAGGGACCAAGGACTGCAGTCCCTGGTGGTGGCAGCGTTTCTGTTGGGTTGGATAAGGCTGCTGCTTTACACCTGTTAGCATGCCTTCGGGCTCGGCGGAAGCACGCCTGCCTTCTACTTCCCCTTCCTTTCAGTGGCTGCGACGTGAATAGTCCCAGACAACCTGGTGCTAATGGAGAAGGAGAGGAAGAGGCCAGAGACGGGCAGACCCCCTTGCATTTGGCAGCCTCCTGGGGGCTGGAAGAGACGATACAGTGTCTTCTGGAGTTTGGTGCCAATGTAAATGCACAGGTAAGGAGAGTGTCTCTTTTCCAGGGAGATGGATGGTAACCCCAGAATCAGGGAAATCTCCTCTTATGGCCAGGGACCTTGCAGAGTCTCTGGTCTCGGGCCTCTGCTTTTCCATGAATGGGCCTAAGGGATGGACACACAAAGTGACTGTCTCTTGGGTCATGTAGCCTGTCTAGTGGTTTTAATGATTTCAGTTAAGACTTTTCTTCTCTTTGTCTTTGTCCTTTCTACAAAGTGAGGAAGATGCGTTCAATCACCTTTTCTTTGCCTCCTGTCCACATTAGTTACAGATTTCCATTGAGAATTTGTTCCTATCCCAAGCTGAGTACTGTGTTTAGGAAAATGTTCCAGTATCTCAATAGGGCATCCCTGAGTTACGTTCCTTGATGCTTTTCAACGTTCTAGCCTGTAGAGATTTGTGTGCAGCGATTTGTGTGCAGCGGACTTCCCTGGCACTCCATTGGTTAAGGTTCTTCTGATACAGGGGACGGGTTCGATCCCTGGTCGGGGAACTAAGATCCCACGTGCCGCACAGTGCGTCCAAAAACAGAAGAGATTTATCTGGCCCTGAAGCCAGATAAGTAGGGGTTTAACTTAGAGGTGAGGGTGACTGCAGCTTTTTTTTATATATATAAATTTATTTATTTTATTTATTTATATTTGGCTGCATTGGGTCTTCGTTGCTGCATGTGGGCTTTCTCTAGTTGCAGCGAGCGGGGGCTACTCTTTGTTGCGGTGCGCGGGCTTCTCGTGGTGGCTTCTCCTGTTGTGGAGCACGGGTTCTAGGTGCATGGGCTTCAGTAGTTGTGGCTCGCGGGCTCTAGAGCACAGGCTCAGCAGTTGTGGCGCACGGGCTTAGTTGCTCCACGGCATGTGGGCTCTTCCCGGACCAGGGCTCGAACCTGTGTGCCCTGCATTGGCAGGCGGATTCCCACCACCAGGAAAGCCCATATCGTAGCTTTTCTAAACCAAATGTGTTTGTGCCCCTGGTCACTGGAGCATGGAGGTAACGGGGAGTGGCTGTCAGTCATCTCTGGCCTCTTGAAAAGCTGATTTCAAATACAGAGTGGCAGTATTGATTCTCAGAACTGAATTCTGTTTACAGGTTATTCCCCTTCATATTTTTCCTGGGTTTTATCTTTTCTTGGACACTGAAATCTGTGCCTTGTCCCCACAGGATGCAGAAGGAAGAACACCTGTCCATGTGGCCATCAGCAACCAACATGGCGTCATCATTCAGCTGCTGATTTCCCACCCTGACATCCACCTGAATGTCCGAGACAGGCAGGGCCTGACCCCCTTTGCCTGTGCCATGACCTACAAGAACAACAAGGCAGCCGAGGCCATCCTGAAACGAGAGTCCGGGGCTGCTGAGCAGGTGAGTGACCGGCACCCAACATTCTCCACGGCGCCCCGAGCGCTAAACACGTGTCACCAACTAAACAGGGCTCTTCTAGTTAAAGACATTTGTACTCCCCTATCTTAAGTGTTGGCCATTCAGGTGGCCTGTGAGTGCTGGATGGAATGTGCCTGCTCTGCCCTGCACGCCAGGTGCCATGTGTAGAAGGGAGCTGCCGGAAGCTGGGCCCAGTGACAGGAATTCTGTGCTTGTACAACTGAGGGCATTCTTTGCTTTTGCTGGGTGGTTTACTTGCCCTAGTAATGAATGTCTTAAAAGGGTTAAATTGAACTTGAGCTTTTGGTGTCATGTTGGGTTTTAGAGGAGCTGTCAGCATTCAGCTGAGCAGGCTCAGTTGTCCTTGTTCTGGATGGTGAGCTGTTGACCTGCAGCATCAGACCGGGCAGGAAAGGACAGAGGCAACTGATTTAAGGCGGGAGCTGGGATGGGTTTGTGAAGTCAGTTCTCAGACACTTGAATCTCCATCCAGCACTTTATTTGTCTATTTACGCCAAGATTTATGAGTAGCCATTTATGAAGGTAAATTGGAAACTTGGGACCTGAACAAAAGTACTAACATGGGTGGAGACTTTTGCTTTGTATTTCAGGCTTCCGTACATCCCTTTTCTTCAGCATTTGCCTCAGTGTGACTGATCGAGTAGGTGTTGACCTCACCCTTGCTCACATGGGGTAAAATGGTCATGAATGGAGATAGTCATTTCACGTTTCCTCCCCATCTAGCATGAAACCGGTGCTGTTGATCGAAGCCCTTTGCAGATATGTTGCTGCGTGTGTGTGTCTGTGTGTGTGTGTGACGGAATGTGGTGTGTGTGTAGCATGTGTGTCTCCCCCACTTCCTCCTGAGCCCTCACACTGATATGGCAGCTCTGGTAGCTGTAGTGTCCCGTGTGGTTTGATGTGAGTGAGCTTCTGTCTGCTTTACATCAGTGGTGCAAAGTCTATGACATACTGTTGGCGGCCTCCCCCAACATGTATTAGTATCCTGTAGCTCAGTGAAAGAGGAGACTTTCTGGAAATTTCTGAAGGTTTGTTTGGCTGCTCAAGGGTCAGGCTGGCATTGCAGCTGTGGTTTTCAGAATGCCGGGTGCTTGTTTTAGCCAAAGCAGGAAACCCCCAAAGCCGATGTCCACCATTGCCTTTCCCCATGCGTCCCAGTATTCTGGTGCTTTCCTTTCCCTGTCCTTCAGGTTGTCTCTCTCTTGGCCTTCCAAGTCCACTCCTGCCGTAGGAGGATGCCGGGGCCGCTTGGGTTAGCTCCCTTTTTCTGACCACGCACATGTGGTCACACGCATAAATACGCAGTGTGGGTCTGTGGTGGGGTGTGGGGCGTGGGGTGTAGCGTGACATTTAGTGTTGGTTCTTGGGAGGGAGTTTCTGGAACTGAGGGAGGACCACACCGTGGCCTCTCCAGGGGTCAGTGCAGCTCGCAGGTGCTCAGGAGGCCCTCTTGCAGGGGGAGCCCACTAATATTTTGGTTCCCACTTGTTGCCTTAGGTGGATAACAAGGGCCGGAATTTTCTTCACGTGGCAGTTCAGAACTCTGATATCGAAAGTGTGCTATTCCTGATCAGTGTCCAGGCTAACGTGAATTCCAGAGTCCAGGATGCTTCCAAGTTGACCCCTTTGCACCTTGCTGTCCAAGCAGGCTCAGAGATTATTGTCCGCAATTTGGTAAGTGTCGCTGAAACATTACCGCGTGAAACGTGTGGACAAAGCATGTTGTAGAGTGTGTGCGGACTCTCATCACAGGTGTTTTGCCAGGTATTGTGAAAGGCCAGCAGGAATTTGGGGAGGTAGCCGGGACACTAAGGAAAGCAGCTGTGTCTGTGGGCAGCGTGTCCTGAGGGCCTAGTGGGCAGGCAGATGCTGGAGTGAGGCCGCGAGGGGAGGCGGCGTGTGGGTTGCGGTGGCAGGGTGGGAGCATCAAGGGAAGGGAGGTCACTTCTGTTGTCTGCCTGCTCTGTGTCAGGCGCTCAGCTGGTGCTTTCCAGCGAGCCCGCGCTCTCCCTCTCCCTCCCCTCCCTCCCTCTCCCCACCCCTCCTTCCCCCCTCCCCCTTCCCCCCCCACTCTCTTTTTTTCATGAGTTTTTAAATCTTTCTTTGAGGTATAATTGACAAACAACATGAAGTTAGCTTCAGATATACAACATGGATTCGGTATTTGTATATATATATATTTTGCAAAATGATCAACACGAGTCTCGTTAACATCTGTCACCATATGTAGTTACAACAAATTTTTTTCCCGTGATGAGGATTTGTAAATTTACTCTCTGAGCAACTCTCAGACGTACACTGCAGTTCATTCACTGTGGTCACCACGCTGTGCCTCACACCCCATGACTGACTTATTTTGTAACTGGAAGTTTGTGCCTTTTGACCCCCTTCACCCATTTTGCCCAGCCCTCACCCCTGCCTCTGGCAACCACTAGTCTATTCTCTGAATCTGTGAGCTTGGGGGTTTTTTGTTGTCTGTTTTATAAACTCCACATGTGAGGTCATACGGTGTTTGTCTTCCTCTTTCTGACTTATTTCACTTAGCATAATGCTCTCAAGGTCCAGCCATGTTGCTGCAAAAGATTCCATTCCTTTTTACGGCTGAATAGTATTCATTGTATATACATAACACAGCTCTTTATCCATCCCTCCGTCACAGATACTTAGGTTGCTTCCATATCTTGGCTGCTGAAAATAATGCTGCAGTTAAACATGGGCGCATATATCTTTTTGAATTAGTAGGGGGTTTTTTGGAAAAATACCCAGAAGTGGAATTATTAGATCGTATGGTAGATCTATTTTGAATTTTTTGAGGAACCTTCATACTTTTTTCCTTAGTGGCTGCACAAATTTACATTCCCACCAGCAATGCACGAGGCTTCCCTTTTCTCCACATCCTTGCCAACACTTGTTACCGATAATAACCATTCTAAGAGGTGTGAGGTGATATCTCATGGGCTTTAAAAAAATGCTTATTTATTTATTTGTTTGTTTATTTTGGCTGCGTTGGGTCTTAGTTGAGCCATGCGGGATTTTTTTTTTTTTTTTTTTGGTTGCAGCATGTGGACTTCTTAGTTGCAGCATGCATGTGGGATCTAGTTTCCAGACCAGGGATCGAACCCGGGCCCCCTGCATTGGGAGCTCGGAGTCTTACCCACTGGACCACCAGGGAAGTCTCTCTCATTGTGGTTTTGATTTACATTTCCCTGATGATTAGTCATGTTGAGCATCTTTTCATGTACCTATTGGCCATCTGTATGTCTTCTGTGGAAAAATAGGTATTCAGATCCTTTGCCCATTTTTTTTTTTTTTTTTTTGGCGGTACGCGGGCCTCTCACTGTTGTGGCCCCTCCCGTTGCGGAGCACAGGCTCTGGACGCACAGGCTCAGCGGCCATGGCTCACGGGCCCAGCCACTCCGCGGCATGCGGGATCTTCCCGGACCAGGGCACGAACCCGCGTCCCCTGCATCGGCAGGCGGACTCTCAACCACTGCGCCACCAGGGAAGCCCCCTTTGCCCATTTTTAATTGGATTGTTTTTCCTTTGCTGTGCAGAAGCTTTTTAGTTTGTAGTCCCAGTTTTTTATTTTTGCTTTTGTTGCATTTGCTTTTGGTGTCAGATCTAAAAAACTATCACCAGTACTGATGTCAGGGAGCTTATTACATTTTAATTCTCAAAACTACTCAGAGGGATGTAGGCAATGTTTTACATTTTACAAAGGAGAAAATTTAATTTCAAAGAATTTTCTTCCCTCAAGAATATCAGTGGACTTCCCCGGTGGCGCAGTGGTCAAGAATCCGCCTGCCATTGCAGTGGGACATGAGTTCGATCCCTGGTCCGGGAAGATCCCACATGCTGCGGAGCAACTAAGCCCGTGTGCCACAACTACTGGGCCTTTGCTCTAGAGCCCGCGAGCCACAACTACTGAATCCTGCGTGCTACAGTTACTGAAGCCTGTGCATCTAGAGCCCATGCTCCGCAACAAGAGAAGCCACTGCAATGAGAAGCCCCCGCTCACCACAACTAGAGAAAAACCCACATGCAGGAATGAATGAATGAATGGATAGATAGATAGATAAATAAGAAAGAAAGAAGGGAGGGAGGGAAAGAGGGAGGGAGGGAGGAAGGAAGGGAGGAAGGAAGGAAGGAAGGAAGGAAGGAAGGAAGGAAGGAAAATCAACTAGTTAGTAGTATAGCTGGGATTTTGGCAATTTCTGTTTGACCCCAAAGCCTGTCTTTTCCAGGACAACTTAATGCCACCCAGGCAGGGGAAGGGTCTGAGCAAAGATGTGGAGACTGGAAGGTGCATGTGGTGTTTCAAGTGGCAAAGTTTGGTTGAAATTTGAGCGGAGAGTAGGAGGAATGTGATTGGAGAGGCAGGTAGAAACCAGGTCATGGGGTCTCATATTTCAAACCAAGAACTGTGAGCAGCCTTTATCCTTTCAGTAGTAAGAGTGTTTGAGCTGAGCGCGTGGCCCCGAGCCAAGACCAGGGCTCCACGCCACCTGGCTGGCTTACAGAGCTGGCACTTGCTGCTGCCTCCCATCGGAACTGACCACTGGGGCAGCTGACCAGCCTTTGGCGCCCTGCCATTTTTGTTTTTGAAGAATTCTTTTTAGGAAGATCTTTATGACTTGACATGTGTTGGAGCTGAGAGAGCATCTGCCTTGGGGGTGGGGTGTGAGGGTGTGGGGGCAGTGTCAGCAGAGACGAGGCCTAGGGGAGGCAACCGCAGAGAAGGATGGACTGGAGAGTGGTGAGGAGGTGGGTCTGACAGACGCCAGGTGCAGGTTGGATGTGGGGAGCAGCGAAGGAGGCGGAGGTGAATAAGGAGTTGCGCCCCGCGTTTGTCAGTCTTCCTGCCACCCTGGGAACCTAGGTGTTTTGAGGGTCAGGGCCCCTTCCTCAAGGTCATGCTTCTGTCTTACTGAGGCTTGATCTGGCAGGTGATAGGAGTCCCTAGAAACAGCTGATCTTCCAAACAGTGGCCATGTAGTCCTTTGTCCATGAATCGGTATAGCTTAGTGTTGGAACCTGTTCACGCTGAAACAGTGCCTTTCTCCAAACCTCTCCCCCTGCCCTCAGTTAACCAGCCTTGGGGTTAGCGATGACCCTAGCACAGCACTCACGACCATGAATTCCACTCTGTGACATGTCCTCTTTGGACCTCTGAGTGATTTGACCAGGCACCCAGAGGTCTGGGGGGCTGGGACGTGGAAGTCAGGGTCAGAACCAGAGAAGCTGATCACTGCCTAGATTTTCCCAGAGGCAGAGTGCCTGCACACACGGACAAAGGAACCCAGGGTGGCTGCAGACCTCAGGAAAGGCCAGTTGGGCTTTGATTGCAAAGTCGAGGTTCTGTTCTGTCTTTGAAACTTTGTCAGGAAGTGGATGATGAATGAACTGCAGATACTAAATGAATATATAAGACACTATTGAAAGGACCTTCCTGCCTTTGATTCTGTAATTCTTTGTGTTGCTTTCTTTCTTTAAAAAAAAAAAAATAACTTAAAAAAGTACATTTTTGGGGCTTCCCTGGTGGCGCAGTGGTTGAGAGTCCGCCTGCTGATGCAGGGGATGCAGGTTCGTGCCCCGGTCTGGGAAGATCCCACATGCCGCGGAGCGGCTGGGCCCGTGAGCCATGGCCGCTGGGCCTGCGCGTCCGGAGCCTGTGCTCTGCAGCAGGGGAGGCCACAACAGTGAGAGGCCCACGTACTGTACCAAAAAAATATATATATATACATTTTTATTGTGGATTTATTTATATCCCTTAAAGCATGTAAGGATATAAAGCAGTTAGTAACTCGCTTTCACTCCTGACTCTTCCCTGAGTTTGGCGTGTATGCTTTTAAACACCTTCACAGTTTGTGTTTGTGTGTGTGTGTATATGCATTTCTCTATCTCTGTCTCACCAAATGGAATCACACTATCTTCCTGTCTTCTAACGTGCCTTTTTAAATTTAAATTTTTTGTTTGTTTGTTTTTTTGATAGGTAAGTAGTGGATTTATGTAGAGAGAAACACACTCCACAGACAGAATATGGGCTCTCTCAGAACGTGAGAGGCCTAACGGTGCCTTTTTTAAAAACTTACTATAGCATAGATATCCTTTTATGTTAAACCATAAATTTTTAACAGCTTAGTGGCTACCAGTTCTATTGTTTGTGTATATTATAATTTCTGTAACTAAATCTTTCCTGCAGTCTGGTTTCACTGTTACGCACAGTGGACGTCCTTACATAGTGCACTGCAGTCCTGTGTAGTTTAATGTGCTGAAGCCTTAGAATTTCTGTGTCCTAGGGAATGGCTTGTTACACATTTTGATAATTGCCAGTCTGCCCTTAGGATCGGTTTTGCTGGCCTGTGCCTCACCAGGAGTTTGCTCCCAGCTTTGCCAGCAGGGCAGACTCTGGAAGCCAGAAGATAGGCACGCTTGGTCCCTTACACAGGACCTTGGCTGGTTGTGGTAGAACGGCTGGCTGACCACGTAATCAACTTCAACAGCTTCTTGCGGGAGCCAAAGTGAATGAATTAACCAAGCACCGCCAGACCGCCCTCCATCTCGCTGCCCAGCAGGACCTGCCCACCATTTGCTCAGTCCTCTTGGAGAATGGGGTGGACTTTGCTGCTGTGGATGAGAATGGAAACAACGGTAACTTGCAGTCATTCCCCGTGTGCAGTGCTGAGCGCCTCGAGCAGTCCCTTCCTTCTAGGGTGGAGGGACGCGGCGCCCTTGGGTCTGCTCCCCATCCCGGAGGTTGCCTCTTGCAGGGGCAGTGCTGTGACGGGAAATGCTCCGAGCCAGGCATGCACCCTGCTCCTGACCAGGGCCTGAGCAGTCTCCTGACGTGAGCGGTAGCCCTAGAAGCCTAAATGGCTTCTTGTGAAACCATTGAATCTCATCTCCGGATAACGGCAGAGGCGGGAAGTAAATCTTAGGAGGTTGCATTTAGGACTCATTCTTGGGGATGGTGAAGCTTGGAAAGGATGGTTCTGTGAGTGGACGGTGGCTGCTCTGGCCGAGTCCCATTTAGAGGGAGGTTTGTGAGGGTGAGGGAGAGTCGAGGTTTTCTCTCTGTGCCTCTGGGCTTTGCACTGTAAGAGGATTTCCTCCCCAGCTCTTCATCTCGCTGTCATGCATGGCCGGCTCAACAACATCCGGGTCCTCCTGACAGAGTGCACCGTGGATGCCGAAGCCTTTAATCTGCGGTGAGTGTGTGTGGTTCAGAGCAGAGGCCGGAGCCCCACGACCCCTGGCCTGCCCCTCTGAGCTGGTGGTCACGGGCACCTTGTATTAGCCCCAGGGGCATACGCTGCAGAACTGTCCACTAGGGCACTTGGCCAGCCTTTAGTACCCCAGAATTTTTCTTTTTGAAAATGCTTCTTAGGAAAACTTTTATGATTATTTAGATTTATCCAGCATCACAGAGTTCCGAAAATCCCATTTCTCTTGTGCATGATGGCTGTGGCAGATAGATCCCTAACTTTTCCAACTTGCTTTATCAGAGGCCAGTCGCCACTGCACATTTTGGGACAATATGGCAAGGAGAACGCAGCAGCCATCTTTGATCTCTTCTTAGAGTGCATGCCTGAGTACCCTCTGGATAAACCAGATGCAGAAGGAAACACGGGTACGTAACAAGGTTTTTGTCTGTCCTCTCTCACTGGTGTTCCTCGCTTCCTAGAAAAATAAGAGCCCATGCCGAAAAACAAGGCACCCATGCTGTTACTTAAGGACATTCAGCCCAGTGGGCTGGGCTCTGTGAGAACCTGTCACAGATTCCTGACTTGGAATTTGGCAGTGTCTGATTTTAGGCACAAGCACACCTGAAGTGGGTCTAGTGCTCCAAAGCCATATCCATGTCCAGACAGGCCTGCCCACCTGTTTTTATTGCCCTCCTCTACCTCGTATCCAGTCAACTAGCTCCCTACCCAAGCTTCCAAATCCCAAGAGAGAGAGGAAATATAGCCACCTCACAGGTGCTTCAGAAGGAGGAAATGTGCTACGGTGCGTATTTATGTGCTTTGAAAAAGTGGCATGTTATATACAGATGAGGGCTGATGTCTAATCGAGGGGTTTAATAACCAGGCCTCTGTCATGGTAGTGCTCTAGCCACCCACAATCACTATGTGAATTTGTGTAGCTTTCATAGTGTTTTTGATGGACTTTTGCATTCGTTTTCTTGTTGAATACTCGCAACAACCTTATAAGGTAAGCAGTGCGTATAGCGTGTCCCCATTTTTCAAGTAAGGAAACAAAGATGAAACCCAAGTTTCTTTCTTCCTAGCCCAGGGCTCTGTGAGCTCTTTGCCGCTGCTGTATTCCCATTCATTCGCCGTCACGCCAGATAGAGCCTCGTGGCCTTTGGCAGCAATGCAATCACCAAAGGGTGTCCCAGACCTTAGCATGGGACCAAATATTTTGTCATTAGTTCTTGGCCTTGGGAAGAGTTCTTGGCCTTGATTCGTGCACATGTTTTTTAAGCCGGCGGTGGTGAGCCTGAGCTTCAGAGGAGTCAGCGCTGGGAGCGAGCTGCTGGACCCAGAGCCTGCCCCAGTGAGCGCCGTCGTCCAGGAGCAGGCGAACAGGCAGGCAGGCGCTTCACGCCCAAGTAGGGAGGGCCGACAGGCTGGCCCGGCCAGAGCCCGGGTGCCCACCAGGCCTGCACCTGCACGGGAGAGAGGCTCCATGGGGTAGAAGAACTTCCTGGAGCAGGTTTACCGTACTAATCTATGGTTTTCTCCATGTGTACACACCTCACGAGTCTTTAGAATTAGTTACATTGTGTGAAAAGAGCTTTGTCCCCCACGCCCCAGTGTTTTATGCCAGAGGAAGGCAGCTGAAACAATGGCATATTTTCCCTTCAGTGTGTGATCCTCCTCAGTTCTCTTGTGGCCAGAACTCTGAATGGGCAGGAGTGTGTCTCTGGAGCTGGAGCTGCTCTGGACCCCCTGGCTTGTAGCCGGGTCCTTGGCTGCAAGATGCTGCAGATCCTCTGCGGAGCCGTCACGAGAGCCCCAGGGCCCTTGTGTGTCAGTGGGGACTTTGCCATCACGTGTCTGGCCAGGGTTCTGTCCTGCCCTCGGCTGTGGGAAGTAGCCCTGCCTGTGGTTTTGTTTCCCAGTGCTGCTCTTGGCATACATGAAAGGGAATGCCAACTTGTGCCGTGCCGTCGTCCGCTCGGGTGCTCGCCTGGGGGTGAACAACAACCAAGGGGTCAACATCTTCAACTACCAGGTCGCCACCAAGCAGCTGCTCTTTAGACTCTTAGGTGAGTGGCCCCCTTCCTGCTCTTTCAGTGCAGGCACAGTGTAGCGTTGATTATCTGGATGTATTGGTGACCTTGAAATCTCATGATGACTCGCTTCACGATCTGAACCAGCAGTTTTCCAGGCGCCATATGGTTTAGGACTTTGTAAATGCCATGCAGGGCCTTTGAGCAGGGGTGGGAGGGTCAGTTTTGGAAGTCTGGTTTACAGGGTGTCCCGATTTGGCGCTCCCGTCAGTTTCCCACGTCCCTGGATCCTACCAGAAACCTGTCAGCTCCAGGCACTCCCCCTTCCCACGGCTCCTGACTGCACCTCTGCACACCCTTTGTCCTTCAGCCGATGCCGGTTCTCTGCATCCTTCAGAATTGCCTTCTGGTCCAGCCCCACTGACTCTTCCTCCTCTGTGTTCCCTTTTGTGGCGAGGAGAACGTCATGCTTGATGATGTCATAGTGCAAGTCTTTACTTGTCCCCGTTGAGGCAGCCGAAAGACTCAGAATGCCTCAAGAGCCACTGTGCTGTCACCACCCACAGTGCAGGTGGAACGGGTTTCTTAGCCCCATGGTATGTGCAGAGAATCAGGCTCAGACATACTTAGTAGCTGTGTGATCTTGACGTAGGTGACTCGCCCAAGGTCACAAAACTGGTTTGTAGCAGAGCCAGCGCCGAAGTGCGGTGTTTCTGTAGCTAGTCTACTATCTGCCGTGCTCTTGGTCGACCTTACAGGAGCTCAGATCAGGAGCCCACACCATCTGCAGTGCTGGCACGTGGAAGGCGCTTGGTGACGATTGGTCCTCCCCGCGAGCTCAGTCGCCTTCTGTGCATGGAGCACTCAAAGCAGTGCCGGCCTGTGGTTAGAGAAATACGAGTGGTTGCTGCTGTCACCTACACTGGCCACTTCCAATCTAAATGCCCCACAGCTTCCACACACTCAAAACTGAACTCCTCTGCTGCTCTGCTGCTCTCTGATGTCTCTTCCCTGCCAGTGGTCCCACCTCAGACTCAGTCACTCTGTCCAGAAACCTGGGAATCACCTTCGTCTCCTTCCTGCTCCCTGCCTCCCTCTCACCCCCGGTTTCTGTTCAGGCACCAGACCTGACGGACTCTGCCCCCTTCATTTCTCTGGTCCCTCCATCCCTGTTCCCCTTACCACTGGGCCCCTGCCAGTGTTTCCGGCTGTCGGTCTGCCCTCTCCCTGCCATACCATCCCTGACTGCATGTGTTTCCCCCGCAGACGCTGTGCTGTTTCACTGCCTTAAGACCGTTTCCTTCTACCCGAGTCTGCCTGGCAAATGCTGATTCTCCATATTTTCCTGTGTGACACTTTCCCTGACCTAATTAGAATATAGACAGACCTCGGTCAGTTCCCAACCACCACAATAAAGTGAATACTGCAATAAACTAAGTCAAACAAATTTTTTTTGGTTTCCCAGTGCATATAAAAGTTCTATTTACTTTGTGCTGTAGTCTATTGCATATGCAATGGCACTGTCTAAAAAACAATGTATATACCTCAATTGAAAAATACTTCATTGTTTAAAAATGCCAAAACAGGGCTTCCCTGGTGGCGCAGTGGTTGGGAGTCCGCCTGCCGATGCAGGGGACACGGGTTCGTGCCCCGGTCCGGGAGGATCCCATATGCCGCGGAGCGGCTGAGCCCGTGAGCCATGGTTGCTGAGCCTGCGCGTCCAGAGCCTGTGCTCCGCAACGGAAGACGCCACAGCAGTGAGAGGCCCGCGTACCGAAAAAAAAAAAAAAAAAAAAAAAAAAAAGCCAAAATAATTAAAATAGTAACATCAAAGATCACTGATCACAGATCATCATAACAAATACAATAATAATGAAAAATTTTGAAATTTTTGACAATTACCAAAGTGTGACAGAGACATGAAGTAAGAAAATGCTGTTGGAAAAATGGCACTGCTAGACTTGCTCAATGCAGGGTCGCCACAAACCTTCAATTTGTAAAAAGCACGATATCTGCAAAGTGCAATAAAAGGAAGCGTGCCTGTATGTTGCTTTCTTATCCTTCACGTCCCTCTGCGACGTGTTGCTTTATTTACTGGGCCATTTCCCTGCTACTTCTGAGCCCCGGGTCTGGCTGGGCACAGTCGGTATCTGACAGGAACTCGTCTTGTGCTGTGTTGCAGATATGCTGTCCAAGGAGCCTCCGTGGTGTGACGGCTCCAACTGCTATGAGTGCACTGCCAAGTTTGGAGTCACAACTCGCAAACATCACTGGTAAGACCGTCCCCGCCCACCCCCCGCCAATCACTTGCCTGAGGAATAAGGGGATTTCTGCGATACCATTGCTGCTGCCTTTTCCCATGGGAGACCATGAACTTGCCAGGGCCCTGTACTCCTGGGCAAAACTTGACCACGTGGAGCAATGAGGTGACGCGACCCTGCGCCCTTCTAGTGATGTACGGAGGCCAGCGGGCACTCAGACCGGTGGCTTTCCTGCTGCATGCGGGGGTTCACGGTGCTAGGTGGCCTGCCGGGCCTCCTGTCACCGTAGCCAGGCTTCCTGCTGGCAGTGAAGCTGAGTGGATCGCTGCGCTCCCAGGACGCGTGCCTCCCAGCCTGAGTGCAGGCCACTCTCCTGAGGGCTGAGGGAGCTCTTCCCGTTCCAGTGAGACTCTTCTTTGGCTCTTGCTGAGCCTTTCTTGAGCTTTAAAGAGGCTCCTCCAGGATCCCTTTAACTTAATTATTGGCTAGCATTTTGTTTTCATGGACTATAAATCGTACATGCGTTGGTGTGATTTGGCTGGCGAGGGACCGAGCTGACCTCAGCGTGCCAGGTGTGGGCTTGCTTGTCCGGTGGGGCACTGCCGTGCTGTGCTCACGAGCCAGGCTGCGTCTGCTCTCGAGAACCCCTCTCATACGTCCTTTCTTTGCTTCCCACAGTCGTCACTGCGGACGTCTTCTTTGCCACAAATGCTCGACCAAGGAGATTCCTATTATAAAGTTTGATCTGAACAAGCCTGTGCGAGTTTGCAACATTTGCTTTGACGTACTGACTTTGGGTGGGGTCTCTTAGTGAGCCCCCCGGGAAGGTCCAGGCTACATCCTCGGTTGCCTCCCCAGCAGCTGCTCTGCTCACCAGCCTGACCCCCGCCCCCAACCCCCCCACCCCCCAGCGCAGGAGCTGGCAGTTGTCTTCTTGCGGCAATAGACTGGAACAATTAAGGACCGTGGTGTGATAGATCCCATCTCAAATGATCCTGTATGATTGTCAGTTTATCAGACTATGATCCAGGTCACTAGATGTCTCACTAATTGGACCAGGCCTTTTGGCCTGAGTGGTAAATGTGATAGGAATTAGACCCCATTCTGCTAGCAATGTATAAGGATGCTTCGAAAACCATTTTCCCTTCCAGTAGCTTAGTGTCCATCTCAGAGCATTCACGAAGTCTTCCTGACTGGGCGGACTTCCTAAGCAGAGCCTAACCGTAGGAAGCTGGCATCTGGCTGCACGACAGGAGCCGGCTTTACTCTAGGGTAAGTGGCTGTGGACTTTTCTGCACAGTGTTTTCATAAAGGTAATAGGATCCTCTTGCCCTGAAATCTCGCTCTCTCTTTCTCCTTTTTTTTTTTTTTTTTTTTTTTTTTGGAAAAGCTAAGCTGTATTTTTAGTGAACTACCCCTTTAAAAAAGGTGAAATCTTTCTAAGCAGGGTTCAAAGATGAGAGCTGAAAAATTGTGGCCTTAACAACTGAAAGCTTTACCGGTATTCATGCTACTCGGGTGTCAAGATTGCGGTGTGGCAGCTTGACACCTCCTAGCAGCCGTCTTGTTCTCTCATCTTGCTGTGTCCTGTCTGTGGAGTCCTCAGTCACCTGCCAGTAGGCAGTGGTGGAGAAAATGCACTTTTATTGTGCTGCACTTTTTATATAGCTGCATTATTGGTGATTCCAATTTAAAAATCCATATTCAAAAATACCCTCACACATACGTGCATCAGTGATTCTAATGATCGGCTTTGACTGGACCTCAGCTCACACTAAGTCTTAAAGGGAAAACTCCTGTGTCATTTGGAGCAGGAGAGTGACATGGGCCAAGTGAGGGGAAGGGGGATCTCCAGCCTCAGGCTGGCAGGTCCCATCTCCTTGACATGAGTGCTTCTTGCTGAAACCTTTCCAGTTATGTTGTGAGTGCTGTCCGTCCCAGGTCCCAGGTCCTTGCCCCATAAGAGCCAACGGCCAAAGGCCCTGGCCAAGCGTGTGTGACCCCATCTTGGAAGGCTCGCTCGTGTGCTGAATGAGGCCCCCAGAGCCTACCAGGCCTTAGTCGCTGCTAGTACATGCATCAATCCTGAAGTGTTAAACTTCTTTTCTTTTGAAGGTTTGGCCAGTTTTTTTAAAAAATGCACATTTAAAGAGAAACTTCTACCACTGCTTAAAAACGAAACAAAACAAAACTCTGAGATGAACAATATGTGTTGTACAGCTATACTCAGAGATTAACAATCTCAATCTTACAAACTGTTTTTTTCAGACATTTAACCACTACATTTTTTTGTATTAATGAAGTATGGATATATGTGTAAAAGGGACTAAATATTTTTTTGCAGCAGCCTCTTGTTTTGTTTGGATAGTGGTATGTCCTCCATGTTGCTGTAGATTTATACATCTTACTGCCTAAATATGTGTGTAAAATGAGCTGATAAACCAGAGTGCTACTTTTTTTTTTTTTTAACATTTCTGTGGATTTATAAGATATATATGCTTTCTATGTTAATATGAGCTTGTGCACAATGTTTCGAAGAAAAAATTAGTTAGAAGAGTTCCCCTGTCCCCTAAAGTCTGTGACATATTTCATATAGAATTTTTATAGGAAAACAGCTAGTCTTGGCAGACACCTGACCACATGAAGCATGTGGTCAGTTTCCATTTTCTGTTGCCTGAACAGGGCCTGAGGAAGTAGGCCTTAGTTAGGTGGCTTGATTCTTAAATCGGAAAGTAAGATAATTATGCTTCAGATATGAATTGAGGTCGTCGGTACTTTTATACCTGTTCTTTTAACGTCCATGGTAGAGAGAGGAGGACGGGAGTTCAATCAGGGATGAGGTGGATGGTCCTGCCCCTGCCCTACTATACCAATTTCAATAACACTCTAATTTCACTTAAAAATCTTAAAATCATGTTTGAAATTGTTGAGTCAAGCTTCTTTTTCTTCACAGAGTCCAGGGATAGCAATGGTACTTAGCTGCCACAAGACGGGGGAACATTTTGTGAGTTCTGCATTGGCTTCAGGGTGCATTCTTGTAGATCTAGAAAAAGCACCTCGCCACAGTCTTAGGCTCTCCCTGCTGTGCCGATGCTTACGGGGCTGTGTCTCAGGTTCCTTGAGTGGCGGCTGACCTGGGGGGACTTGACATGCTCTCAGGCCCCTTTGTGCTCTCCAGGCCATCAAACTTGACTCTAGAACTGCCTGGCTGTTCTTGTTACATTTTACTTTTTGTTTTTTGTTGTTGTTGTTGTTGGTTTTTGCGGTATGCGGGCCTCTCACTGTTGTGGCCTCTCCCGTTGCGGAGCACAGGCTCCGGACGCGCAGGCTCGGCGGCCATGGCTCACGGGCCCAGCCGCTCCGCGGCATGTGGGATCTTCCCGGACCGGGGCACGAACCCGCGTCCCCTGCATCGGCAGGCGGACTCTCAACCACTGCGCCACCAGGGAAGCCCCTTGTTACATTTAATCCATAGCTTACATACTAATAGAAAAAACTCAATTTTATTCATTCAGAAAGTTGCCAACTGTGAATGAGTAGAGCAGGAAGAATAAACTTTATTGAAATATAATTTGCTGAATCAGTCAACATTGTTATGCTAAATTAGCTTTTTAACTGCCTCATGCTCATCACCAGATTTATGATACAGTGTGTTCTTAACAGTCCTTTCTTTTTTTTTTTTAAAAGATGAAGGTACAAACCATGTGCTATATATATACATGGAATGGCTACAACTAACTTGCTGTGATCCTCGAACACAGGAATTTCCCACAAACTTAAGTGCCTACACTTAGGACTTCTTAATTTTCAGTTGTCTTTTTAGTGGTGTCTCACTGAATGATGTATTAGAATATGTGTTCCGTTTGGAGTTTGCTGCCTGTGCGTCGTCAACCCCAGTTACTTAGTCGAGGCCGGATTAGATTGTTCAGTTCACCTGCCATATTCTCTCCAGGAGTGGGGTCCACGTGGCCACTAGTCCTCTACCTCAGAGCCCTGAGTTGTTCGTGACCGCCCTGTTCAGCTGTCCTCTCTCCTCTCCCTGAATGGGGTCCCTGCGTGGAACTCAGCGTGCTTGTGGGTTCGCCACCACTCCCGGTTCATGTCTCCCACTTGTTGTATTGAACGGTATTGTGCTAATCTTAGCTGTAGGCATGAAGTGGAGGAAAAGCCTTGGGACAGGGGAGAAGCTTGATCTCCATCTAGGTTTCATTTTAATCTGGAGAAGAAACCCTACTGAACTATGTAATGCTTAGATCTGAAAGGCAAACTAAGTCCCCTGGTGACAGTAGCGTGAGCAAGTAAATGTAACGCTTCCATGACAGCCCCGCGTGGAGCTTGCAGGTTGAGGCTGAGAGAGAGCTCCTGAAACAAGCTTTCTTCCAGGACCTGGGACTGCTTCCCTCAGGCCCAGGCCCAGGAGAACTGGGCGTGGGGCTGGCAAGACCACCAGCCCCTCCTCATCTGAAGCACCAAAGCTCCCCAGCCCCGCCGGGGAGAGGAGGAAGCCAAGGACAGATAACTTTCTAAAGGGTTTGGAAGCCACATTCTCATTTTGTGGAAGTAACTGAGTGAAGATCTGATGATTTGACTAAACACTCATTAAATTTCCAGAAGTTATCATAGATGCCTTAAAGATTTTCTTTGGAAGATCATTGCCTGTACAGTTACTTTTTTGTGTGGCATAAATGATCTGTTAACCTGTTGCAGCCGACGACATTGGTTTTCTGTAGCTGGGGAGTCTTGAGTTGGCAGCCTGCTCAGCTTCATGACTCGGTGTCCTTTTCTGGCAGATGTGTGGAGTCGGCTGTTACCGTGACATACCTGTGTGCTATACCCCGGGGGAGGGCTGGGCCGAAACTGCAGGCACACATCTGGGTTGATCACCTTGGCTTCCAAGCCGTTCCGGGTGGTGCTCAGTGCAGGGCGAGAGCATCATATAGGACCATGGCGCTTAGCAGCATTGTTTCTTTGGAGTCCGTGTAATGGAATGTATTTTTCAAATATTGATATTTGCATTTTCTGTAACATTTCCTTATAAATAAAAAGAGGTAAAATTGTACATTTAAAGTGGAAACCTTAATAAATGACACATTTGTAGTTCCTTTTAATGCAAAAAGTACCAGTAAGCATTAAAACCAAACGAACAAAAATTTTAACACTCCTGACATGTGAATACATTTCTTTAACAATTACCCTCTAGGAAAATCTGCATTTCCAACACTTTTCAGAAACGCATGGTTGGCAGCAGTGAGAAAGTAGCTGTTTTGGGCATAAGGACCAGCTGCCGGGACAGCCTGTGCTCTTGGCCCAGACTTCAGCTCATGGTGACGTGTGTGGCCACAGCTGCCCAGGCTCAGCCACCTGACCCCACTGCAGCTCTCCCGCGGACCCTGGAGATGCCCTCCCTGACTCCGTTATTTAGGAGCAACTCGAGGAGATCCCCCCACGGTGAGGTTTCTGCTGGCCTTGGTCTGAAGGGAGGACCGGTGCTGTGGGTTTCAGAAAAAACGAAGGCAAGTTTAGGGGTTTGCAAGTTAAAACATAGCGATCCATCGTCCCCCCCCTACAAACTGCAGGAATCCAGTAGCTCCCCTCGCCATCACACTTTCTTGAACTAGTGTTCTCCTTTCCCTTACGTGTTTTCCATTTTGCTCACTCCTGGTTCGGACCAGCTGTGGTGACTGATGAATCTCATTCTCCGGTGGCTTTCCTCAGAGTTAATAGGCACTGTTGGGGGCTTCCGTGTAACAATCCCAAGTAATCCTAATAGCCGTCCCTGAGGAGAACACTGGCCATATTTTGTCATAGTATGTGAGTACAAACCGGCATGTTTCATAATTTCTGTGCCTTAATTTTTATGTCTGTAAAATAGAAGTGGCCATGGTTCATCCTAGCTCACAGGGTTGCCCTGAGGAAGGTGATCAGTAATAAGTCATATGTCCTTCCTCTCATGCAAGTACATGAATTCTGGTGTGCACAGCGAGGGTCCCCTCCAGTGCGGGCCGATGGGAGCAATGTCTGCTGCCTATTTGCAGGAATCTGGGGGCCCAGGCAATAGGAAGTGCTTTCGAGGATGGAAATTCAGATTTCCACAGATTTCTGAACAGATATCCCTAACCATCCGTAGGGTCTATCTTTCAGATCACAGTTTGTCCTGGAGCTGAGCAAGCTAAGGGATGGCGGCAGTGGTCTGATACGGGTCCCTTTGCAAGTTGAAGGGACTGAGCTGTGGCCCAAAAATTCTGGGCTCTTCACTCGTAGTTCTGTGTTTCTAGAAAAACTGGAATCGCAGGTTTAAAAGGCAGACGTTATAGTTTCCTCCAGCACGTTGGAAGGCAGCCAGCTGCCCAGCCTTTGCTTTAACACTGCTCGCGGTGTGGCAGAGAGCAGACCTGGGTTAAAAAGCTCAGCTCTGTCATGCGATGACTGTTGCAACCATTAGATGTGGGGTGGGAGAATTTATGCCCCTTTTCTGAACCATAAAAAGACCCTCTCAAGGCTGGCATCGAGGTTCGGTGAGAACAGAGAAAGCTCCCTCCCTGCTCAGCACGTTTGCCCAACATGTGTTAGTTTCCTTCTCCACTTCCCTCTGTCAGCGAGTCTTAGCTGCCCGAGCTGAACTTCCATCAGGGAGGGACCACCTCCCTCCTCCATAGTCTTGCCCAGGAGAGAGGAAGGAGAGGCATTTCTCCAGTAACCACTAGCTTCTCATGGCTGAGCCTTTTGGATCATTAACATGACAACCTACTCTTGGCGAATCCTTTGAAGATTCACCCAGTGCCCCGGTGTGAGGAGGCTGTTTACTATAAAGTAAGTGGTCGGCATCAAAATGAAACGAGTGCTCATTGAGCAAGGAAGTGAGTATCCCGCAGAGGCTGGATGAGTGTGTCCTGAAATGTGGGCTCAGGGGTGTTGCATCAGCCAGAGTTCGGGCCTATAGTTGGCTGGGATGACTCTTAAGTGCCTTGTTTTGCTCTTTTTCTGTATCAGTTTGTTTTGGAAGCATCTAAACATCTCTGGACCTGGCTTCCACGCTATCCCTGCATTCCTACCCCAGGAGTGGCCTCTGGCCGCTCTAACCAGGGCTTTACTTGGCCATACGACAAGCTCCTGGAGGTCAGGAGCCTCACTTCCCCCCAGCCCCAACCCCATGGCACACAGATGCTTGGTAAATATTTGTCGAATAACTAAGGACTAAGGAGAGCAGTGGCAGTGACTCGTTCTCAGTTAGCCTGGGGTTGAGTCAGCAGGGATGCCTCAGGCACTGAGCTCAAGGGCTGTGTGGAACTCAGAATAAGGTCCTAACTTAAGTTCGCCTCCTTATTGTTTGCTCCTGCTCCAGGGAGGGCAGAGACATACCAAACTATGGAGGCACGAAGACAGCACTGAATCAGGACAAGAACCTTGAGTTCTAGTCTAGGCTCAGCTTCATTGCTGCGTGCCTTTATTAAGTTCTTTGGGCCTTGGTTGCCTCATCTGCAAAAGAGAGCTAATTCTGCACACTTCTCGTGTCCTAGGCATGGTGGATGTGGGGGTACAAAGCCAAGTGATCCTTGGTCCCTGTCTCAAAGAGAGTCTTCAGTCCAATGCGAGAGGCTGATGGGAAATTCATAGTTACGGGACACTGTGACATTTGTTATTTTAGAAGTGAACACAGTATTATTTTCCTAGAGTAAAGTGTGTCTAAATCCACTGGTGGGCCAGTGGTTAATGAAGCCTCGCAGCTGATTGAGCTAAGTTATTAAGGGATAAGAGGTAGAAAAATTGAGAAGAAGACATGTCATTCCAGGCAGAAGGGACGGCCGGGGTGAAGGTGTTGCAGGCATAAAGCAGCGAGGTGAAGGCGGGAGGGGTCCGTGCGCGTGGGAGGTGGTGGCGGAGATACAGAGGCTGAGAGGAGACGGACCCTGGAGGGGCCTCGTGTGCTGCTGAAGAGTCAGCACCTGGTCCTTACAGATAAGGGAGCCACTGAAGAGGTTTAAACGGAGAATGCCCTGAACACCACGGGGATGGCTTGGCAGCGTGGAGGACGGGCTGGAGGGAGTGCAGTTAGATCAGGTGAGAAAGGAAGGCCTCGACCAGAGGAGGAGTACTGAGCAGGTGAGGGGGTGGGATTGCCGGGACCTGGAGACTGGTCAGGAGGAGGGGCTCAGGAGGAAAGGGGCTGGGGATGATGGCCAGGGTTCGTTCTTGTTGTGACGGGGCGCTTTAAGATGGCAGTGGTGGAACCATCCAGGGACACTGGAAGGATCTCCAGGGAGAAGATGAAGACTAAATGCCAGAACTGTGGCGTCTGCGGTGCCTGCGGAAATGGTCCGGAAAGCCGCCTGGACTAGATGACAGACTTGGCAGCTGACGCAAGAGAGAGAGGAGCTGGTGGGAAGGCGTGTGGAGGAGAGGCTTTCCAGGAGGTTGGAAGGAACCCCCGAGGGAGATAAGGGAGATGAGGAAAAAGCCAAGGGAGGCTTTCATGAGGGCCCTCAAATGGGACAGGTCCAGGTAGGTAATAACTGAATGTGGCCGTGGCTTTGCCAGTATAGAATTTATCCTGCTGTGGCGCAGGGAAGGGCGAAGCTGGGTGAAGGTGTTGCAAGCCAACGGGGGCTGAGGAGCAAAGGCCGAGTACATGCAGCGTTTTCCAAAGCTTTGCTGGGACGGGAAGCGGGGACAGGAAGTAGATGCGGGGCCTCAGAAGAATGGGGCAGGAGGGAAGGGAAGTGAGCTGTTGACCGCAGACTTAGAGGGAAGAGCCGGGAGGCAGGAAGAGGTTAAAGGTACCGGAAAGGCAGGTGAGGAAGATCCTGGATGGCAAGGGGAGCCAAGAGCAAGAGTCAGGCGTGAAGAGCAGCGGTGGCCAGAGGGCAGCGAGCCACGCCCGTGCAGGGCAGGCAGCCTCCGTCTTCTAGTCCGTGCATCTGGAAGGCTATTAAGTGAGATTAATGATAAAGGAGAGGAAAAAAGACCAAGAAAGGGAGGACAGAGAATGTTTAGATTAACAGCTGAGGGGACTGGGGGAAGTTGAGGTGAAGGCGCAGATGGGGAGACCATGAACCTGTAATCGCTCCAGATTCGTTTCCTTACCTGTAAGGTAGGAACTCCTTGCCCCCATGAGCTTAACTAGAATCCAGGAGGTAATGGGTGTGAACTTGGTCCAGTGTGGGAGATTACAGATGACCTTGGACACACCACCCACTGTTGAGGCTGTCTGTATTGCCATTTGCAGCCTTGCCCAACTTTTGATGTTGCGCTAGCCAGTGTCCGTGTTAGAGCTGGGAAACTGCCTTTTGCTCAAACTGCAGACTTCTCCCTTTGAAAACACACCACCCCTAATTTTAAGTGTTTAAAAGAGAAACAATATCCTTGCTTTAAATTGCTGCTTTGTTCAGTCATCTGGATTTGCTGCATCCCTAAAAGCAAAAACTTTTCCATTTCCAGAATTAGCCTATCCTGTTTTATTGTCACCTCTCACTATATCCAGCTCGAATTAAGTCAATGCGGCTTTTGGCTGTGTTGATAAATTCAAGTTTGCCTTAGGGCAGGGGTCTTACTTTTAAGGAAGGTTGTAAAAGTCCGGGCTCACGCGAGCAAGTGGGGAACCGGAACAGGGTTGTGTTGACACTGTTAGTTTGTATGGCTTTTCTGGATGTGTCTGCTTGTTTCTGAGTTGTAAGGGAATGATGTAGCCCCCGGTGTCCTGACCAGGGTGGGAGTTACAGGCAGGGCCCAGGCCGGCAGCTGATCTGGGCAGCCCGGGAGACCGTGGGAAGGAAGCGGTTGGAGCTCAGAGCCCTTCTGCGTGTCTGTCCGGTTAGCTTCGAGCTGGTCACATTTGTGCCCATGAATACCTGCGAACTCCCAAGGATGACGGCGAGGAGATCTAGGGGAATAGTGGCAAAAACAGGCCGACCAGTACGAGGCAGGTTGCCGAGCGCTGGCCTCAGTCACCAAAATGGTGAGCCTGTGGGGAGGGGCATGAGGCCTGTCTGCAGAGCATGGCCCAGTCCTTCCAGGCCCTCTTCTTTCATGTAGGAGCCATCCTAGGGCACAGGAGTCAAGGGCCCATTAGGGAAAGGCAGGTGAGGGTTCCCTGTGGGTCATGGACGTGTATACAGGGTGCCAGCTCAGAGGGGGACACAGCACGTGGCGGCTCGGGGCGGGCAGCCCGCGTATTCCTCCAAGTTGGGGTGGTCCACGTCCCCACGATTGCTGTGCGTAGGCTTGTCCGGCGTCTGGTCACTAGGGGGGCCAGTTGTCCTCACACACACGCAGTGGGGCTCCTTGGCACCTGGCTTAAACAGCTTCCTGGGGACGCCAATCCAGTCTCTGCTCACACCTCCACTAAGGAGAGAAGGAAAGAGGGCTGCTGAAAGCGTGAAGTCGTGAGTTTCTCTGGGGAGGGAGGAGAGGGAGCAGTGAGCCAGGCCTTGTGAAAAGCAGAAGCCTTTCACTTGTCGCCTTGGTGTTTTCCCAAGGCGGTGGTCTGCAGTGTTCACCCGAACCTTCTTGCTCTCCCCTGAGGTCCTCCAACTTCCCCTCCGAGGGCAGAGCCCGTCGTCCTTTCACTGCTGCTCCGGCCCCTGCCCTCTGCCTTCCGAGGAGGCAGCGCCACTTCCCTGCACCGGTGGCAACACCTGTGAAAGGCTTTCCCCCGTGGCCTCTGAGCGTCTCAAAAGCAGCGTCTGGCTTGAGAATCGCTATCCCAGAGCACACGTATTTTGACAAAGTTCCCCTGGGTTAACAGTCAATTTATGGCCTCGCTGAACAACACAGATGTGGTGACCTAGAAGATGGATTTGGGGGAGGGGCGGGGGGAACAGAAGGGAAGCCCGTTTACCTCCTCTGGGAGCACCAGAACCGGCTGCCGCGGGTTGAGCTCCACTCAGCATTGCATGGTGGGAACTTCTGCTTCTCTTTCACTTCCTGTTTATTTGCCTCCAGGCCTTTGGCGATCACGGCTTCTGCCTGGGTCAGTTCTGGAGTAGGTAGCCCATCCTCTCCGTAGAACCTTCCTGTCACCCTCCCTGCGGTGACAGGAAAGCTGACATCAGAGTAGCTGTGGGAGGGGGGGCAGGAACAGAGGCTTAGCTCCTGCAGAAGTCCTAGTAAAGCCGAGTCCCCAGGGCTTCCGCCTTCCACAGTAGCCTGCTGGCTGCTGTTTTATTAAGAGCTGGTTGGAGGGACTTGTGTTGCCTTCTATCCCGACGTCTCTCAACATCTTATATGACTCTGGATAGATGCCTCCCTGTTCTACATGTAGAGTCCTCCAGCACGGAAATTATAAAACCTTTCCCCTTCCGGACATCGGTTCTCTGAGAGTGGAACCACATGTCACTCATTTTTCAACGTTCCACGGTGCTTGAGGTACACGGTAGGTGTTCAAGAAGTGCTTGATGAATGAATGGCTTATTGCATAACATTTTTGTGGCTCATTTCTTCCCCACATTGAATTATTTTGTCTTACATGGATAGAAATAAGTCATTTATTGAGTGTTCGCTCAGCATCAGGAGCTGTGCTAGCACTTTACCAGTATTTTGTAATCCTCCTAACACCCGTTTGAGAGAGAAATCAGTGCTCCCGTGGTCCTAGGAGAGAGACTGGGAGACTGAGTAGCTGGGAAGTCTCTGAAGCTAGTAAGTGGGTCTGGCCCTGAGCTCATGCTCTCCCCTCCACCATTCTTTTCTGGCTCAGTCCTTCAGTGGACAAACTGAGTGGAAACTGGTTTTAGTTTAAAATCCCTGTCAGAATTTGTAAGGTCTAAGCTATGGCAGTGGTCAGCAAGTGGTCAGTGAGCCTATAGGCCAGAGCCAAGAAGGGATCAGTTCTTAGATGCAGGAACTTTCATCTCCGAGTCCTGAAGTGCAAGTGGCTTTCACAGCAGCCCGTCACAGGGCACGAGAAGCAGCAGAAAGCACTTCCAGAACGTTTGCCCAAGTAGGAGGAGGTGTCCGAACATACCTGCCCCTGCTGTGTCTGTCCAGTCTTCTCAGTCCCCAGAACTGAGTTCCAGGGTACGTTCGTGTACCCAAGATTCAGTTCATCTTCTGAAGTCCAACTCCCTATCCTGACCTTTCCAGTTCTCTTCTTATCACTTCGTGGGGGTTTTTTGGCCACTCCATGTGGCTCACGGGATCTTAGTTCCCCAACCGGGGGTCGAACCCAGGCCCCCTGCGGTGGAAGCGCAGAGTCCTAACCACGGGACCGCCAGGGAAGTCCCTATTATCCCTTCGGCCTGTGTTCCCTGGTTCATGTCCAAACCGTGAGCGCATTGTGTCGGTCCAAACACCCTGATTCTGCCCGTGCCTTTCCATTTCCGCTGCTACCACCCTAATCCAGACGATGGGTTATGACAGTGGCCTCCCAGTGGTCTCTGCTTCAGCTCATTCCTTCCCACGGTTCTTTCTCTACAGAGTAGCTGGGGTGACCTTTTAAAAACATAAATCACACCTCCATGCCTGGTTTATACCCTCCTATGGCTTCCTAAAACATGGACAAAACACAAACTTCTTACCAAAGGCCTCCAAGACAACCGTCCGACTTGTGTTTGCTTCCTCGGCCTCTTTAGCTGTTCCCTCCCTCACTGTAGAGGCTCCTTGACCATATGCTTCGCTGCTCCCCGCCTCGAGTACTCTCTTCCCTCAGCCTGAAACACTCTCGTCTCAGATCTCAGGATGGCCGGCTACTTCTCACCTTCCAGGTCTCAGCTTAATTTTCATTTCCTCCAAGGGGCCTCCCCTGACCGTCTGTTCTAAAGGTGTCACGCACGTGCCCAAACATGCATCACATTAGTTTTAGTTTATTCACAGTCCTATCTGGAATTGTCTAGTCAGTTTACTAGTTTACGATATTGCTTTCCCCACCAGTGAGGCCCCAGCACTCAAAGCAGCTTAGTTCAGAGCATTCGTTTTGAACGCTTGTTAGAATAAATGAAGGGACCAGGGCC
This sequence comes from Kogia breviceps, assembly GCF_026419965.1. Lineage (NCBI taxonomy): Eukaryota > Metazoa > Chordata > Mammalia > Artiodactyla > Physeteridae > Kogia > Kogia breviceps. Next base: position 10,912,465 of record NC_081328.1, read on the forward strand.
CAAGTCCCAGGCCTGCAGTCTATGAGTTGGCCTGGCACCACACTTTCTCCTGTAGAGGGTCTCTGTATGCACGGTGACAGGCCTGTCCTGGTGGGTTTTAGACATGAGACCCAAAGAGAGGACAGCAGTAGTAGAGGCAACAGAGAAAGAGGTAGAAGCTGTGTCGTGAGAATGGCGGTCACCATTGGCCGGGTCTCCAGAACACAAAAATGACATCGCGTTTCCCCTCGAGGCCTGGCCATGTGGCTGCCAAGATGGCTTCCTACCGCCATCCTTCAGTGTGCTCCCGTGTAATAACCTTCATCTTCTGACGCCCTGTCCTGAGGGTTTCTGGTGCCCTGAAAGAACCTAACACTGCCCTCCCCCTACAGAATGAGCTAACAGAGGACGGGAACTGCATTCAGCTCATCTGTGGTCCCCACGAGGACCAGAACCACAGCGTATCCATAGCAGATATTCAAATATATCGTGACTTTAACTACAGTCCTTCGGAGGCATTTCTGGCCATGTGCCCCTCACTGCCCTACAGGTTGACCCCGTTCAAACAAGACGAGTTCACTCATCTGACCAAACACATCAGTTCGCTCCTCGGTACCAGTGTGGTGTGTTTGCTCTAGCACCCTCTGCTGACACACAGGACTCCACTTTTATTTTCTGTGTTGGGTGTTTTCCTTATTAACACAGTCATGTTTCAGCTTTGATTTGGCAACTTTATGGGGGAAAGGGAGACCCAAGCCTTCGGAAGGCCCGACGGGTAGAGGGCACTTCCTTCGGTGACAAACACGGTTGTGATCTGAGGAGCGGCCTGGTGCAGACTGGGCGAAAACAAAGACGGGGCTGCTGCAGGTTGGGGTGACGGGCCGACCGTGATGGGTGTGGAAGAGGGGGCACTGGAAACAGAACTTCAGATTCATGAAAATGAATGGAGGGAGCAGAGGAGTCAGTGAAAATGCCAGTGAAAGGTTCTCAGCAAAGGTAACCCAGGGAGTAATGACAGAAGCAGACATGCAGGGGCATTAGGGGCAGAGAAAGAACTTCCAATTTAGACCTGTTCCAGTGGTGACGTGACACCGATGTTCCTCAGGAAATTAGCCGTGTCTAAGTGGGCTCCAGTGAGAGGTCAGGGCAGCAGTAGATGGAGAAAAGGGGCCCAACCATCCCAGTTTTCAGTGTTTGTGAAGCAATCTATTGTTTAGTGTCTAACATTTCTTTAGGACACTGTTAGGCATCTTCGCATTTAGGTGGCAAGTGCAGCGCCCCACGCAGCTGGCTTGAACGCGTGTTTGATGGGCATGACTTCCACCTGGGAGGCAGTTCACTGAGGGTGGGCACAGGTTGACGTCTGTCTCCTTCGGGGATGAAGTAAAAGGATATTTGTCAAAACCACTTGCAAACAGGCTTTGAGCCTCCCTGACTGTGTCTGAAGCCAGACGCCTGGAACACGGCGAGATGGGGAAGCTGCCCTCCTGGGTGGGTCGCTCAAGAGTGGTGCAGGCTGTGGGGCAGCAGAGGCCAAAGCCAATGGTCGGGCAGTCCTCTCCCAGGAGCGAGAGCGAGAGCGAGGGAAACAGGGACCTCCCCGGCGGGCCTGTGGTTAGGACTCCACGCCTTCACTGCCAAGGGCCTGGGTTGGATCCCTGGTCGGGAAACTGAGATCCCACAAGCCGTGGCATGGCCAAAAAAAAAAAAAAAAAAAACGGTGACAGAAACAAGCGCCCCAGCCATTTCCTTCTGGGACATACCACCACACTGACAGCCAGAGTTTAAGGTGAAAAATCCACGGGCATTTTCCAGATTTTAATCTTGAGTCCAAACCCCAAAGAATTCTAGCCCCTTAAAAAAAACTGCAAGACAAACAAAACAAAACAAAAAAACAACTGCAGAGCTTCCCTGGTGGCGCAGTGGTTAAGAATCCGCCTGCCAATGCAGGGGACACGGATTCGAGCCCTGGTCTGGGAAGATCCCACATGCTGCGGAGCAACTAAGCCCGTGCGCCACAACTACTGAGCCTGCGCTCTAGAACCCACGAGCCACAACTACTGAAGCCCACGTGCCTAGAGCCCGTGCTCCGCAACAAGAGAAGCCACTGCAATGAGAAGCCCACGTACCGCAACGAAGAGTGGCCCCCACTCTCAGCAACTAGAGAAAACCTGCGTGCAGCAGCGAAGACCCAATGCAGCCAAAAATTAAATAAATGGATAAATAAATAAATTTATTTTAAAAAAAGAAAACTGCAAGACAACTAAATGAAATATATGCAAATGACCTGTGGAATACTTACCGATGAATTCATAATTCTTCTCATAGAATGAAAGCCAACTTTGGAGTGTCAGCATCTCAGAAAATGACAGGTCAGATACGTCATCCACAAGGCCTCCTTCAGAGTAGTCCCCGGTCACAAACGCTCTGGATGCGTCTCGGCCTGCAGGGGACATGTTTCCAGTAGATTCACTTATAAATCACCAACACTGTAGCAACTCAAGAATCTGTTTTCTGAGAAACACCTCCCCAAGCCCTCACCGCCAGCCCCCAGCAAAGCCGACCCCTCCTCACCCAGGTGACAGACGCCCCTGGATCTCGGACACACTTTCTGGCATGCATCCTGTTCTTTCATTGACTTCAGCAACATTTCGCATGGTGGACCATGTCCCTTGGCTTCTGTGACACTATACTCTTGGTTTCTTCCTACCCCTCTAGCTCCTTTTCTACCAGCCTCAGACATCAGTTCTTGTTCACCTCCTTTGCTCCATCCACACCCTCCACTTGACAATCTCATCCACTCCCGTGGTTTCAAGGACCACCTCGATGCCAAAGATGCCAAATTTGTATGTTTAGCTCAGGCTTCTCCTGAGCTCCAGACCTGTATGTCCAGTTGTCTGCTCAACGTGCCTTAGATGCTTTCAGACGTCACAAGTTCAGAATGTCCATACTGCATCCCCAGCCCCTGGAAACCTGCCTCTATTCTAGTACTCCCTGTCTCGGTGAATAACCAATTGCTCAGTCCGGAAATGTAGTCCTTGACTCCTCCTTCATCCCTCACATCCAATCAGGCCCCAAGTCCTATAATTTCTTCCTAAATATCAGTCTGCCTGGTCCCATCTACTACTCAGCAAGCCCGGGCTGCCGTCATCTCTCATCTGAACTACTAGAGTAACCTGCTAGGTCTCCCTGCTTTCATTTGGTCCCCCGCTCATCTATTTTCTATAAAACACTTAGCTGATATTTTTTTTTTTTTTTTTTTTTTTTTTTTTTTTTTTTTTTTTTTTGCGGTATGCGGGCCTCTCACTGTTGTGGCCTCTCCCGTTGCGGAGCACAGGCTCCGGACACGCAGGCCTAGCGGCCATGGCTCACGGGCTTAGTTGCTCCGCGGCATGTGGGATCTTCCCGGACCAGGGCACGAACCCGTGTCTCCTGCATCGGCAGGCGGATTCTCAACCACTGCGCCACCAGGGAAGCCCCTAGCTGATATTTTAAATAAGTCGATCATACCATTCTCTTGCTTCAGAATCCTCAGGGGCTTCCTTTTGCCCTGTGACAAGGTACATATTCCTTAACAGGCCATTCGAGGCTCTGCACCAGCCACCGCCAACCTCACCTTGCCATGCACTCCCTTCCTCGCTCTCCTCCTCCGCCACTAGGCTAAGGCCTCTAGCAACACCAGTATGTTCTCTTAACACTCATCACAAAAATAACTGACTAACTGCTTATGTGATAACTATTTAACATCTGTCATTTCTACTAGTCTGCAAGTTTTATCCGGGAAAAGGCCACACTGAACTTAAGAATCAGTCCCCCAGTGTCTGGTAGTGCCTGATCTTTACTAAATTCTCAATAAATGTATGACTGAATGAAACCCATACATTTCTAGTTAATTGATTTTCAATAAGGGTGCCAATTCAATGAGGGAAAGAATAGTCTATACAACAAATGGTGCTGGGACAACTGAATAGCGACATGCAAAAGAATGAAATTGGACCCCTACCATCTATAAAATTGACTCAGAATAAATCAATGACCTGAATATATGAGCTAAAAATATAAAACTCTTAGGAGAAAACATAGGTGTAAGTCTTTGTGACCTAGGATTAGGCAATGATTTCTTAGCTAGGACACCAAAAGCACAAGCCACCAGAGGGAAAATAAATAGGATTTGGTCAGAAATTTTAAATTTTGTGCATTAAAGGACACTATCAAGAAAGTGAAGCCCTGAAACCATAAAACACCCAAGAGAAAACATAGGCAGCATGCTGTTTTTTTTTTTTTTCTGGCCGTGCTGTTTGTGGGATCTTAGTTCCCCAACCAGGGATTGAGCCGGGCCCTCGGCAGTGAAACTGCAGAGTTCTAACTACTAGACTGCCAGGGAATTCCTGGCATTATGCTCTTTGACATTGGTCTTGGCAATATTTTTTGGAATGTCTCCTCGGGCAAGGAAAACAAAAGCAAAAGTAAACAAATGAAACTACATCAAACTTAAACGCTTTTGCACAGCAAAGGAAACTATCAACAAAATGAAAAGGCAAGGGAGTTCCCTGGCGGTCCAGTGGTTACGACTCTGTGCTTGCACTGCAGGGGGCCGGGGTTTGATCTCTGGTTGGGGAACTAAGATCCTGCAAGCTTTGAGGCGCAGCCAAAACAAACAAACAGACAGAAAACCCGAAAAGGCAGCCTACTGAATGAGAGAAGAGACTTGCAAACGATATATCTGATAAAGGGTTACTATCTAAAATATACAAAGAACTCATACAACTCAACATCAACAGAACAAAACAGGGACTTCCCTGGCGGCATAGTGCTTAAGAATCCGCCTGCTAATGCAGGGAACACGGGTTCGAGCCCTGGTCTGGGAAGATCCCACATGCCGCGGAGCAACTAAGCCCATGCACCACAACTACTGAAGCCCATGTGCCTAGAACCCGTGCTCCACAACAAGAGAAGCCACCGCAATGAGAAGCCCGTGCACTGCAACGAAGAGTAGCCCTTGCTCTCCGCAACTAGAGAAAGCCCGCGCACAGCAATGAAGACCCAACACAGCCAAAAATTTACAATAAATAAATAAATAATTTAAAAAACAAAACAAAAAAACCCAAGCAACCTGATTAAAAAATGGCGGAGGACCTGAATAGACATTTTTTCCCAAAGAAGCTATACAAATGGCCAACAGAGAAGTGAAAAGATGCTCAGCATCACTAATCATTAGAGGAATGCAAATCAAAACCACATGAGCTATCACCTCACACCTGTAGGAATGGATATTATCAAAAAGACAACAAGGCTTCCCTGGTGGCGCAGTGATGGAGAGTCCGCCTGCCGATGCAGGGGAGATGGGTTCGTGCCCCGGTCCGGGAAGATCCCACGTGCCGCGGAGCGGCTGGGCCCGTGAGCCATGGCCGCTGAGCCTGCGCGTCCGGAGCCTGTGCTCCGCAATGGGAGAGGCCACAACAGTGAGAGGCCCGCGTACCGAAAAAAATAAAAATAAAAATTTAAAAATGGACAAAGGATTTGAATAGACATTTCTCCAAGGAAGATATACAAATGGTCAACAAGCACATGAAAATATGCTCAACATCATTAGTTATTAGTGAGATGCAAATAACCAAAACCACAATGAAATACCACTTCAAACCCATTAAAATGGCTATAATCAAAAAGAAAAAAAAGACAGTAACAAGTTTGCTGAGAATGTGAAGAAACTGGAAGTCTAATACATCAATGATGGGCATGTAGGTTGGTGCAGCCACTTTAGGAAACAACGGGCAGTTTCTCAGAAAGTTGAACATAAGTTACCATATGACCCAGCAATTCCACTCCCAGGTATATACACAAGAGAACTGAAAACACATGTCCACAACAAAACTTGTACATCATGTTCATAGCAGCATTATTCATAATAAGCAAAACGTGGAAACAACCCAAATATCCAAGAAATCATGAATAGATCAATGAAGTGTGGTATAGCTCTACAATGGAATATTATTTGGCCATAAAAAGGAATGGAGTCTTGACATGCCGAAACATCATGAATGAACTTTGAAAACATTATGCTAAGTGAATGAAGCCAGACACAAAAGGCCACATGCATGACTCCATTTACATGAAATGCCCAGAAGAGGCAAATCTTTTGAGACAGAAAATAGATACTGGTTGCCAGGGGCTAAGTAGTCGGAGGGGTTGGGGAATGACTCCTAATAGATATGGGGTTTCTTTTTGGGGTGATAAACCTGCTCTGGAATGAGATAACGGTGATACTTGCACAAGTTTCTATGTTAAAAACCACTTGTACTCTTTAAAAGGGTGGATTTTATACCATCTGAGTATCTTTTAAAAAAATAAAAATATTGACTGACTGAGCGAATAAGTGAACATACCTGCTTCCCTACTAGAGTGCATAGGTGTTGGGGAGCAACGTTATAATCTCTGATTCCTCAGCACGTGGTACAGAGCCAGCTACATGGCAGTGGTCAGTAAATGGATGGTGAATAAATATTGGGCACAAAGGAACTCAGTCAACAGTAGAGCACGTTGCAAAAGAAAAATCACTCCAGAAATGGAGCGTTTTCTGCGCACACTTGTGCATACAGCTATGATGGCTGCATCAGAGTGCGGCAGGAGAGGGCACCAAAGTGTCCTCACCTGGCAGGTAAGTAAAACACTTGATTCCAGTTCCAGCTCTCCTTCTCTCTGTGTAGCCCTGGGTAAGTCCCTTCCCCTTCTGGACTGTTTGAGGAGCTCAGCAACACCAACTGAACTTAATTCCTTCTCTGTCAATGCTTCTATTTCTTTAAAGTTCTCCCTAAAGACAGGGAAGTGACTTGTATTTAAGTACCAGAGGCAGCTTCCCAGTTCTCCTGAGATAATGACAAGTGGGAAATGCTTATTTCATAACAGCTTAGTCACTGACCGTAGGCTTGCTCATCATTTTCTTTTTTCTAATCTAGGAGATGGTCATTCTTCCGGGCTGGTAAGACATCTCTAAAAGTAATAGGCTGGTGCTCCTAGTTCAAGTCCTGTCAGGACTTAGTTGTGAGGGCTTTAGGCAAATCACATCCTCCAATCCCCCAAGATGTAAAATAAGGAGGACAGAATAATCCTCATCTGACGAATGTTCTCTGAGGCCTAACGTGCCAGCTTTGTTCTAAGTACTGAAGGACTGTAAATGGGGCCAGACTCCTTCCCTGTGCTCTAACCTGATAGACTTTTTTAAGGAAGGCAGACAAATGCATTTGTACTAGAAGCAAGAACGACTTAAACCAAATGTACTACTTTTAGGGGAAACCTGGAGTGGGGGGAAAGGAAGATCGCTTCCGATTGGGGCACATTGAAGAAATGGTTGGAATCATTTCCAACCATTTGGGGAACTCTTGAGGCCGGGGACAGGGCGTCACTCATCTCTGGGCCCTGACAGCCACGCAGTGTGGCACAAAGCAGGTACTGGGGGCTTCTGCTGGCGGGTAAAAAGTCACTAGTAAGAGGCGAGAGATGTGTTTCTCCAGCCTAACTCAGGAAGAGCGGTGGGGAAAGACAGGGAAAGCAGAGACCGGCAACAGCTGCCCATAGTGCTGCCTGAGTCAAAACAGACCAGAAGGATGATGCAGCTGAGCCCGGCCCCCACGTTGGTCTGACGAATGTGGGGAGGAAAAGAGGAAATGAATAAACGAATGAATAAATGAATGAATGAAGCGCAGGCGCCTACCGGCCCGCGTCGTACCAGGAAAAGGCGTGAACCGCCCCGCTAATACCTGCGAAGCCGCTATAGTGGGCCCCAGGCTCGTAGTGCCTCCGGCCAGAGGACACATCGTAGACGCGTCCGAGCAAGGCCAAGTAGAGGCCCGGGTCCCCAGGGCGGCCGCGATAGCGGGCCAGCTCCTCGGGTATGAAAAGGCGAAAGTCAGTACGGGGACTCCACCAGCCCATCAGCCGTGCGGCCATCGCCGCCGCCGCCGCCGCCGCCGCCGCGGCCAGGCCCAGCCAGAGCCCACGCCTGCCGAGACTCAGCATTTAGATAGCCGCACCGCCTCGGCTCCTCCGAGCTTGCTGCCTCTCTGTCCACAACTAAGATGGCGGAGAACCGGCGTGACGTCACCAGCGCGACGCGCGCTCTCCTGTGTCCGCCCGTCACCAAGGGGACAACGGAGGACTGAAAGGGGAAAGTCTAGCGAAAAGTTCACTCCCTGGCTCCAACTCTTTCTCGTACTTTTCCAGCATAACTAGCGACTGTGGAGGGATACCGAGAAAGTGAGCAGTGGGAAGCCTTCCTGGCCGGCAGATTATCTGCCCCCAACAAAGATGGTGGCAAAGGAGGCCGCGGGATGACGTAGACGTAATGACAGACGCGCCGTCTTGGAAATCAGGCTGCCCTAGCTAGCTGTCTCACGACAGCTCGTGGAGTCCGCTTGACGGCGCCTTTGCGACATCAATCCTCGCTTGTCGGCGAGGAAGCCGGAAGCCGCAGCCGCCGCCGTCCCTTCCCCGTCTCCGCCCGCCGGGTGCCGTCGGAGGTTGACAGGTCGTGGCGGGGAGGCGGCGGCGGCGGCAGAGCCGGGCGCCCGAGACAGAGACCTCATGGGGAACGCTCCGAGTCACAGCAGTGAAGACGAGGCGGCAGCCGCCGGGAGCGAGGGCTGGGGTCCTCACCAGGAGTGGGCCAAGGACTCGGGCACGACCCCGGGCCCAGGCCCCGCGGCCCCGGCGCTACCTCCTGCCGCGGCGCTACTGGAGCCGGCCCGACTGCGAGAGGCGGCGGCTGCGCTGCGGCCCGCGCCGCCCTGCGAGTCTCTGGTGTCCAGGCACCACGGCGCGCTGTTGCGCTGGCTGGAAGAGCGGCTGGGCCGCGGCGAAGAGTCCGTCACCCTGGAGCAGTTCGGGGAGCTGCTGGAGGCTCGTGGCGCCGGCTTCTCGGGCGAGCGGTTCGAGGAGGTCAGGGCTGACTGGCGACTGTGGGGCGGGGGCAGGGCGGTCGCCCCCAAGGGCGTGAAGAGGTGGGCGGTGGCTTTGGAGAGGCTGGGCAGGAACCCATAGGGTCTGCAGGTTCCCAGAATAGGAGCATGAGTGTGCCGGGACTCAGAGTGGGCGCTTCCAGCCTGTTCACTTAGGGAGACGACTGTGAATCTCTTTAACCTTTATTAGAGGTGTGGAAATCCTGGACTAGGCCGATTTTGCTCGGAAGTACTGGACAAATGTAGATGTCTTTGCATGTTGCTGTAGTATAGACCTTTGTGCTGTTGCCTGACGCTGCATCAACTGCCCTCTGGAGCTTCCTTATCATGCTCCAGAATGGTTTAAGGGAGATGTGCTCTAGGGATCAAAGGAGTGGCCATGAAAACCATTCTGTTTTATTGGCCAGTGGGTTTTTGCAGAGCCCCTTCTGAATCCAGTGTGTGGGCCTGACGAATGTGGGGGGAGAATAACACATATTGGAAATTTTCACATTCTGCAAGCCATTCTCATCACGCAGAAACTAGCTTTTCCAAAACACACATGTGTTTTAGAACTTTGAAAAGTCCTGTTTTCGACTCATTTAAACCTACCTAGAACCTAAAACTGATAGGCAAATTCCAGGTTTCCTGTCACTACTTGTAATTATATATAATAGTTTTGGGCATAGTCAGCAACATTGTTTCTGTTAAGTAATTAACAGCAAATTGATATGGCAACAAAATATTTTCCTTGAAAGGGATCTTAGAAATTATCTGTACCGCATTTTTCCTTTTGGAGTTAAGAAAAGAACTGATCCAGGGTCACCCTGTGAGTCATTGGCAGAACTGAGACTGTCACTCAGATCTCTTGGTTTTTTGTTTGTTTTTCTTACGTCACACTACCTCCTTCCTGGGGCCCTATTTCTTTAACTCCACAATGTTATAACAAAAAGGTGTTTAATTTGCGAAAATGGGTAAACCATGTAGTATATTCAGTGTCAATGAAGGGTGAGTGCATAAAGCAGTGAACTGACAGGTACTTATAATGCCATTAAAAAGTGATGTACACTTTAAAACCAGAGGCTTTAAAAATATTTTAAGGATGTTTTCCTCTACACGGCCAGATTTCAGATAATGTGGTTTGTGTGTTTCTTATATTTTCCTTTTAAAAATACCTGTAAAGAAACCCGACTTTTGAAAATGTTGGTCATATAATTTAGTGAAGTGTCTCCATTTTTTTTTTTTTTTTGATTCCAGGAGCATACATAATACTTTCCACTCTATCTTTTTGTTTTGTTTTTTGGCCATGCTGTGTGGCTTGTGGGATCTTATTTCCCTGACCAGGGATCAAACGGGGGCCCCCTGCAGTGGAAGTGTGGAGTCCTAGTTACTGGACTGCCAGGGAATTCCCAGTACTTTCCACTCTAGTCCTAGGTGTATAAAGAGAAAATGAAGCAGTGTCAGAAAGAGCTGTGCAGATCTCTTGAAGGAGTTAGCACATTTCAAAATTGTCCGAAAGAGAATGGAGGGAAACAGTGTTTACATTGTGAGTGTCTGACAGGAATAGAGCTAAAGGAGTCCCTTAACATAAGGCCAGAAGTCCTCGAGGTGTGGTCCAGAATTCACTCAAGGGCTATGACGTTATCCATTCGTTCACTGAGCAAATATTTGTTGGGCATATACTGAGTGCTCAGCACTTGGATGACAGTGGGCAAAGCAGATAACTTGTTCTTAAAGTGTATCTAGTACTGAAAGTGATGCACATTAACCCAGCAATTATAGGTGTGGTGAGTATTATCCAAGGGAAAGCATAGTAAAAAAATAGGAGTATTTAACCTCATCCAGGGTGTCAAGGAAGACTTACCTGAGAAAGTTAACTTTTCAGCTCTGATTTGAAGGCTGAAAGCAGACAAGGAGCAGAGGTGTTAGCAGTGTTTCAGGCAGAGGGAGTCGAATACACAAGTCCCAAGTCCAGAGAATAGAGAATCAGAAAGAATGGTGGGATGTGTTATGGTTACAAAACTGCTTCAAGACAGAAAATCCAGTGCATCAGGGCTTTAAATGATAAAGAAGCCTTTTTATGTAAAAGTCCACTTAGGCAGTCCAGGATTGATACGGCAGTTTCACAGTTATCAGGGACCTGACTCTGTCCATCTTCTTGTGCTGTCATCCTCCACAGTCACCTTCCACTTAATGACCCAAATGACTCTGTTGCTGTTGCTTTGCACGACCAACAGGAAAGGGAAAAGGAAGGAGAGGGCCACAAACCCATTTGGCCAAACCCAGTCACATGGCTACACTTAACTGCAAGGGAGGCTGGGAAGGATCCTTATTCCATGGCCGTATGTTCAGCTAAAAATCAGGATTTAACTACTGAGGAGAGGAAAACAGATATTGGGTTACAATTTCATAGACTGCAGCAGGAGGAGAGCAAGGCTAGGAAGCAGGCAGGGACCAGATTGTAGAGCAGGTTCTCATCGGTGCATAGTATTTGCTAGTGTAATGGTAAGAGTTTCCAAGTTGTACATGTTGGTTCTTCCAGCTCCCGTTGCCATCCGTGTGTACCCAGCTGTCTTGCCTTCACATTCCTGTGACCTCAGTTGCTTGAGGTGTTGTCCTAAAAGAATTCTTGAACTTGTACCAAAGACCAAAGTCTGAAACGTTATCATTTTATAGTGCAATACACCTTTTCTCTTGGTGGGTGTGGTCCATGGAGAAGGACCCTTTGATTTGCTCACAGGGAGCAATATTTAATTTAATTGACTCCTATGTAGAAGAGGAATTAGAGTTAAAATTAAATTCTTATTTGACATTAGAGATTAGATATTGTGCTCTTAATATGATAAGCTTCCAGAAAATCATGTAGACTCTGGAGCAGGAAAAAAGTGCTGAACACAGGATGATAGCACATGCCTTGAATGTGGGAATTTAGTACGAGTAGGTCTTATTTTATTAATTTTCTGTATTAGCTTTGGTGCCTACTTTGTGAAATTCGTTGGGTTGTAAAGTCTGAAGGAAGGACCATTTTCTTTTTTGAATTTTATTATATTTATTTTTTATACAGCAGGTTCTTATTAGTTATCTGTGTTATACACATCAGTGTATACCTGTCAATCCCAATCTCCCAATTCATCCCACCACCACCCCACCCCACCCCCCGCCACTTTCCCCCCTTGGAGTCCATACATTTGTTCTCTACATCTGTGTCTCTGTTTCTGCCCTGCAAACCGTTTCATCTGTACCATTTTTCTAGGTTCCACATATATGCGTTAATATATGATATTTGTTTTTCTCTTTCTGACTTACTTCACTCTGTATGACAGTCTCCAGATCCATCCGTCTCTACAAATGACCCAATTCCGTTCCTTCTTATGGCTAATATTCCATTGTATGTATGTACCACATCTTTTTAAAAACTAAATTTATTTGTTTTATTTTTTAATTTTTGGCTGCTTTGGGTTTTCATTGCTGCGCACTGGCTTTCTCAGGTTGCAGCGACTGGGGCCCCCTCTTTGTTGTGGTGCACGGGCTTCTCATTGTGTGGGTTCTCTTGTTGTGAAGCACAGGCTATAGGCACGCGGGCTTCAGAAGTTGTGGCGCACAGGCTTAGTTGCTCTGCAGCATGTAGGATCTTCCCGGACCAGGGCTCGAACCCGTGTCCCCCGCATTGGCTGGCAGATTCTTAATCACTGCACCACCAGGGAAGTCCCCACATCTTCTTTATCCATTCATCTGTCCGTGGGTATTTAGGTTGCTTTCATGACCTGGCTATTGTAAATAGTGCTGCAGTGAACATTGGGGTGCATGTGTCTTTTTAAAAAAAAATTAATTTATCTATTTTTGGCTGCATTGGGTCTTCGTTGTTGGTTCTTCATTGCTGCACACAGGCTTTCTCTAGTTGCAGCGAGCGGGGCTACTCTTCATTGCAGTGCGTGGGCTTCTCATTGCGGTGGCTTCTCTTGTTGCAGAGCTCGGGCTTTAAGTGTGCGGGCTTCAGTAGTTGTGGCACTCAGGCTCAGTAGTTGTGGCTTGCGGGCTGTAGAGCACAGGCTCAGTAGTTGTGGCGCACGGGCTTAGTTGCTCTGCGGCATGTGGGATCTTCCCGGACCAGGGCTCGAACCCGTGTCCCCTGCATTGGCAGGCGGATTCTCAACCACTGCACCACCAGGGAAGTCCCGCATGTGTCTTTTTGAATTATGGTTTTCTCAGGGTATATGCCCAGTAGTGGGATTGCTGGGTCATATGGTAATTCTATTTTTAGTTTTTTAAGGAACCTCCATACTGTTCTCTATAGTGGCTGTATCAATTTACATTCCCACCAACAGTGCAAGAGGGTTCCCTTTACTCCACACCCTCTCCAGCATTTGTTGTTTGTAGATTTTCTGATGATGCCCATTCTAACTGGTGTGAGGTGATACCTCATTGTAGTTTTGATTTGCATTTCTCTAATAATTACTGATGTTGAGTAGCTTTTCATGTGCTTCTTGGCCATCTGTATGTCTTCTTTGGAGAAATGTCTGTTTAGGTCTTCTGCCCATTTTTGGATTGGGTTGTTTGTTTTTTTAATATTGAGCTGCATGAGCTGTTTATATATTTTGGAGATAAATCCTTTGTCTGTTCATTCGTTTGCAAATATTTTCTCCCATTCTGAGGGTTGTCTTTTTGTCTTGTTTGTAGTTTCCTTTGCTTTGCAAAAGCTTTTAAGTTTCACTGGGTCCCATTTGTTTATTTTTATTTTTATTTCCATTACTCTAGGAGGTGGGTCAAAAAAGATTTTGCTGTGATTTATGTCAAAGAGTGTTCTTCCTATGTTTTCCTCTAAGAGTTTTGTAGTGTCCGGTCTTACATTTAGGTCTCTAATCCATTTTGAGTTTATTTTTGTGTATGGTGTTAGGGAGTGTTCTAATTTCATTCTTTTACATGTAGCTGTCCAGTTTTTCCAGCACCACTTATTGAAGAGGCTGTCTTTTGTCCATTGTATATTCTTGCCTCCTTTATTAAAGAAAAGGTGACCATATGTGCATGGGTTTATCTCTGGGCTTTCTGTCCTGTTCCATTGATCTATATTTGTGTTTCTGTGCCAGTACCATATTGTCTTGATTAGTGTCCTTTGTAGTATAGTCTGAAGTTAGGAAGTCTGATTCCTCCAGCTCTGTTTTTTTCCCTCAAGACTGCTTTGGCTATTTAGGGTCTTTTATGTCTCCATACAAATTTAAAAATTTTTTGTTCTAGTTGTGTAAAAAATGCCACTGGTAATTTGCTGGGATTGCATTGAATCTGTAGATTGCTTTGGGTAGTATAGTCATGCTCACAATATTGATTCTTCCAATCCAAGAACATGGTATATCTCTCCATCTGTTTGTGTCATCTTTGATTTCTTTCATCAGTGTCTTATAGTTTTCTGAGTACAGGTCTTTTACCTCCTTAGGTAGGTTTATTCCTAGGTATTTTATTCTTTTTGTTGCAGTGGTGAATGGGATTGTTTCCTTTGTCTTTTGTCTTTGTCTTTCTGATCTTTCGTTGTTAGTGTATAGGAATGCAAGAGATTTCTGTGCATTAATTTTGTATCCTGCAACTTTACCACATTCATTGATTAGCTCTAGTAGTTTTCTGGTGGCATCTTTAGTATTCTCTATGTATAGTATCATGCCATCTGGAAACAGTGACAGTTTTACTTCTTCTTTTCCAATTTGTATTCCTTTTTTTTTTTTTTGTGGTACACGGGCCTCTCACTGTTGTGGCCTCTCCCTTTGCGGAGCGCAGGCTGCGGACGCACAGGCCCAGCGGCCATGGCTCACGGGCCCAGCCGCTCCGCAGCATGTGGGATCTTCCCAGACCGGGGCACGAACCTGTGTCCCCTGCATCGGCAGGCGGACTCTCAACCACTGCGCCACCAGGGAAGCCCTGTATTCCTTTTATTTCTTTTTCTTCTCTGATTGCTGTGGCTAGGACTTCCAAAACTATGTTGAATAGTAGTGGTGAGAGTGGACATCCTTGTCTTGTTCCTGATCTTAGAGGAAATGCTTTCAGTTTTTCACCATTGAGAATGATGTTTGCTGTGGGTTTGTCATATATGGCCTTTATTATGTTGAGGTAGGTTCCCTCTGTGCCCACCTTCTGGAGAGTTTTTATCATAAATGGGTGTAGAATTTTGTCAAAAGCTTTTTCTGCATCTATTGAGATGATCATATGGTTTTTATTCTTCAATTTGTTAATATGGTGTATCACATTGATTGATTTGTGTATATTGAAGAATCCTTGCATCCCTGGGATAAATATCCCACTTGATCATGGTGTATGATCCTTTTAATGTGTTGTTGGATTCTGTTTGCTAGTATTTTGTTGAAGATTTTTGCATCTACATTCATCAGTGATATTGATCTGTAATTTTCTTTTTTTGTTGTATCTTTGTCTGGTTTTGGTATCAGGGTGATGGTGGCCTCATAGAATGAGTTTGGAAGTGTTCCTTCTGCAGTTTTTTTGAAGAGTTTGAGAAGGATGGGTGTTAGCTCTTCTCCAAATGTTTGATAGAATTCACCTGTGAAGCCATCTAGTCCTGGACTTTTGTTTGTTAGAAATTGTTTTTTTTTTTTTTGCAGTACGTGGGCCTCTCGCTGTTGTGGTCTCTCCCGTTGCGGAGCACAGGCTCCAGATGCACAGGCGCAGCAGCCATGGCTCACGCGCCCAGCTGCTCCACGGCATGTGGGATCTTCCCGGACCAGGGCATGAACCCCGTGTCCCCTGCATCGGCAGGCGGACTCTCAACCACCGTACCACCAGGGAAGCCCTGTTGGAAGATTTTTAATCACAGTTTCAATTTCATTACTTGTGATTGGTCTGTTCATATTTTCTATTTCTTCCTGGTTCAGTCTTGGAAGGTTATACCTTTGCAAGAGTTTGTCCATTTAAGGAAGGACCATTTTTATTCATTTATTTACTGTCTTAGCACAGTCCCAGCTCATAGCCAGTGCTCAGTAGGTATTTTCCCCATGGAGCCCTCAGTTTGATTTGACAGATTGAATATGGTACAGTCCTCATTCTCCAACCTCATATTTTATATTCAGTACGTAACCTTTTAATAAGAAGATTTTTCTTCTCTTTTCTTTTCTTTTTTTTTTGCCACACCCCACGGTTTGTGGGATTTTAGTTTCCTGACCAGGGATCAAACCTGGGCCCTCAGCAGTGAGAACGCAGAGTCCTAACCACTGGACCACCAGGGAATCCCCAAGAAGTTATTTCTTGACATTGGAGGAAACAGTTAAATACAGTTTTAGTGAAAACGTAAAAAGGTTCTTAGTCACTGTTGGGTTTAGAGGAAATTTGGAGAAAAGTACCATCTTGGCATTATCAAGTCATAGTATTGACCAATTAATTTAGAATGGCTCTGAGCCCAAGAACTATGCAAATAGAATTACACAGATGTAATTCTGTACCCTGTCAAGACACAGAGTGTGAGGGGCATGTGAACGTACCGTAACACGGAAGCAGGCTACAAGCATTGCTTACCCTCAGCTCAGAGCATGTAGAGGCTCCCCACTGCTTGAGGGATCAAGTACATATTCCTCTGAATGAGTCGGATCCCACAGGCCAGCCTGTCTCCCTGTCTGACCTTATCTACCTCTGTCCCCTGTGGGACACCTGCCTTGTCCTGTGTGTGGACCTTGCTTCTACGAGTTCTTCAAGATTCCCTGCCTTGGCACCATCACCTGGTCGGGACCAAGCCTTTTCTGTGACATGATTCAAATGGCTTCTGTATAATCGTATTTTCGGTCCTACCCTTGAGGCTCTTGTTTCCTGTTCTGTACAGGTCTTCTGGCACGGAGAGCGCACTGTGTAGCCTTGCTCTGCCATGGAGCTCTGAGGCGCTGCCTGCACTTCTCCGGCGCACAGGAAGCCTTCAGTAAGCGTTGGCCATTGATAGTGATGAGGCAGTGCAGAAGAGGAAGATCCTGGGGGAATTGGAGGTTATTCTGGCTCTTTGTGCTTTGCTTTGGGGGGAGTGGTGGTATTGGCTTTCTTTTGGAGAACTTCACAGTCCACGAGAGCTATGGAGGAAAGGTCACAGATCTGTGTTGCCTTTCCCTGATTTCCAGAATATCACTTCATTATGGACTGTCTTGCTTTAGAAACTTCACTGGCTTCCCATTGCCTTCAGAATCAAATGTTACTCTAACATTTAGGTCTTTATACCCTTCCACTCTTACCTCCCAGTGCTGTTTAGCCAGCCGGGTCCATTTACTGTTTCCCATATATGAGGGGAATTTTGTCCTTTGCTCCCTTTTTCTCATTTCAGCCCTTTTCTCCCTCCTAAGCCCTTTCCACTTTCAAGGACCACATAGAAGCATTTAACAGTAGCATGGGAGTTTGGGAAAGGCTTCACCAAACCAAAGGTTGAGAAGCTGAAAGAATTTGCCGGGCAAAGAAGGAAAGGGATATTCCATTTGAAAGGCACAGCGTGTGGAAATATATTGAGGTGAGGGAAAGTAAAACTTGGGGAATGATGTTTCTTTGGGACATGGTCTAGAGTCTGAGTTGGCTGGGACCTTTGTAGCCGTTGCAGGCAACCTGTCCCCCACCTGCCCAAGGATCACTTCTGTAACATCTTGGACAGTTAGCCTGTTAAAGGTATTAGCGAGTTTTCTGATTTATTTACTTATTTATTTTTTACATTTTTGAAAATAAATTTATTTATTTTATTTATTTACCTTTGATCACATTGGGTCTTCGTTGCTGTGCGCGGGCTTTCTCTAGTTGTGGTGAGCGGGGGCTACTCTTCATTGTGCTGCACGGGCTTCTCATTGTGGCGGCTTCTCTTGTTGTGGAGCCTGGGCTCTAGGCGTGCGGGCTTCAACAGTCGGCTCAGTAGTTGTGGCTCGTGGGCCCTAGAGCTCAGGCTCAGTAGTTGTGGCGCACGGGCTTAGTTGCGGCATGTGGGATACTTTCTGGACCAGGGCTCGAACCCGTGTCCCCTGCATCGGAACTTCCCACCAGGGAAGTTCCGAGTTTGCCAATTTATAAGTCTGCCTGTTCCACTGTTCTTTTTTAGACTGAACTTGAGAATTGGGCCCTGGGCTCAGCCTGCTTGTGGGCAAATCCTAGTTCCACCATCCTCAAGCCATGTGACCTTGATTGACTTACATGGCCACTCTGGGTCTCAGTTGCCTCAGCTATAAAATGAGCATAATAATAGTATCTACCTTATATAGTCAGTGTGAGGATTAAATGAATTCATGTAAAACCCTTAGAACAGTGTCTGGCACATGCTTAATGCTCAGTAAATGTTGCTGTTAGTGGTGTTATTCTTCTGTATTGTCCTGTCTCTAGGATTGTTTACTCCATCTTCTGTGACAGCCCTTCAGTACTTCACTTAGACATGGAATGTGAAACAGTCTTACAGATGAGTTAACTAAGGCCTTAAATGGTTAAGTGACCCTTTCAGCCAACAAGTGGCAGAACTAGGACCAGACCTAGGTCTTTTGACTTCTGATGGAGTGTGCTTCTCCAAGTTGAACCCGTGTGCAGCCTTTATCTGTAAGCCTGGTGCATTGCATTCTGCTTGTCTGAGCCCACAGTTCTGGCCTGCGATGATTTTGGCTCATTCTCTTATGTGTACTGTGGTCTTGATCCCAGTAGTGGTGAAGAAGGTTAGACAGGAATGGTCTGAGCCCTGCCCCATGCTGCCCTCGGGCCAAGGCGAATGGATGGAAATCTGTAGTCAGCCAGCCCACTTTTCTGTCTCTTGTCTGTGAGGTGTATCAATTATGGCCTCTAATTAGAATGTATTAATAGTTCTTTGCAGTTTACTAGGCATAGTCTTGTTCATGAAACCTTTGGATCCCCACAACAAGCTATGAAGGAAGGTTGGGTGGGAAGACGAGTTGAGACTTAGAGAGGCCAAGAGTCTTGTCCCAGGTCTCACAGAAAGTAAGAGGTCCATGTGACACTGATCTCTTACCCACATTTCCCCTTAGTCTGACCGTGTTACACTCTTTATCTCCCACATGCTCCCTAGCATAATGCCTGCACTTGGGAGCTGCCTGCATAGCTGTCATGTGGATGGCAGAGCACGTAGCGGGTGTGACAGGAAGAGACCTGGAGCAGGAGAGGAGGAGGAGAAGGAATACAGCAGATCAGTCCAGGTTGCTGTCTATGTGGTGACTCCATGGAAATTGGGGGTCTTGCTCTGTATGCAGAGAGGCGAAGGTAGACTTGCCTTACTTTGCACCATGAGTCTAGACCCAGTGTATCGAGTTGGGTCTGGGACCCCACGTTCCAGGGCAGCGAGTTTCAGACTGTCCCTTCAGTGGGTTGGAAATCTATTTAGTCAGTGTAACCTGCAAGTTAAATGAAAGAATAGGATGGAATAGAAAAGATCAGGGTACATTATATCTGATAAGAAAAACTACATTGTTTCACCAAACCTTTATACCAATTACATGTGTACTGGCTCATGATATAAAATATATTTCTTATAGTGGATCAGCCGATGAAAGTTGAGAGGCACTGCTCTGAGGTTTATTGTCAAATTGGAGGGATCTTGGAGGGGGCAGCCAGGATGGGAGTGAGACCAAAAGCCATACCAGATAGAGAACTGGCTGAAGGATGGAGGGTTTGAAGAAACTCGGGAGACCTGATCAGTGTTTCCAGTGATCTGCAGGCTGTGTTGGGGTAGAAGGAACAGATGTGTTCTGAAGGGCCCCACGGGGTGGTAACATCAGGGATGGAGATTTCCATTTCTTACATAGAGAAGCGCACTGCTGCTGTCAACTGGCCAGAAGACGTGAGCTTCCCATCACCAGTGTGTGTCACAGAGACACTGGAGAAGGGGTTCAGCAGTAGAAAGGAACATGGTTTAAGAGATTTGTAGGTCCATTCCAATATGGGAGCCTTTATAGATCTGGGATGCTCGGCCCCCTCCACCCTTAGTCTTCTCCAGCAGCCTCGTGGTACCCTTGCTGTGAGATCTGAGCTCTGTAGCCGGGCTGGCCAGGTCCTCTCTATTCTGACCTCTGTGTGTCTCTTCATGCCCCGTCGCCGCCTCCTTTCCACACCACAGGTAGGTTATAGTTCTCACGGCCTGTGGTGCACTTTGTGTCTATTCTCACACCCTCCCCTCTACCCAGGACGGCCTCCCTGTCTTCATATACTTGCAAATTCCTAGTTATTCGTTAAGGCTCATTTTTCTGAGGGCCATTTCCCCCAAACGCCCCTACCCCTCCTGGGCTTCTGGCTTCTGGAGTGCTTCTGTTAGCTCATGGCATAGTGGTTGACAGTGTGGGGTCCCAGATCAAACCAGGATTGGCATCCAAGCTCCATCATTTACCAGTACTAACCATGTGACCTTGAACAAAATGCTTAACCTCTCTTTCCCTCTCTAGTAAAGCGATAATACTGACCTTAGGGTTGTGGAAAATATGAGTTGATCCAGGTGAGGTACTTAGGCACTCTGTCTGGTGCCTAGTAAATGCTTACTTAATAGTAAGTATCAGCTATTATAGTTGTTTATGCTGTTACTTCTATATTATAATTATCACACCTATCACATTGCTGCTCTCGGTTTACGTATCTGTCTTCTTCTAGGCTGTAAGGATTTTGGAGAACAAGGACTATGCCCTGAATCCCAATATGCACATACCCAAGCATGGGTCAAGTATATATGGCTGGCTGTCGGATGGTGTTGAATAAGTGCTAAGTAAATTGGCTTCTGTGAAACAAACTAGATGTTAAGTGTTAGATTTTACAACTTGTGCATTTCTTTAAGGACGATTCCTTTTTTAAATTTTTTAATTAGTTTATTTATTTTTGGCTGTGTTGGGTCTCCGTTGCTGCGTGCAGGCTTTCTCTAGTTGCGTTGAGCGGGGGCTACTCTTCGTTGCGGTGCGCAGGCTTCTCACTGTGGCGGCTTCTTTTGTTGCCGAGCACTGCTCTAGGTGCACCAGCTTCAGTAGTTGTGGCTCGTGGGCTCTAGAGCGCAGGCTCAGTAGTTGTGGTGCACGGGCTTAGTTGCTATGTGGCATGTGGGATCTTCCTGGACCAGGGCTCAAACTCATGTCCCCTGCATTGTCAGGAGGATTCTTAACCACTGCACCACCAGGGAAGCCCCTCTTTAAGAACAATTTCTGACTGTTAGGGAATCACGTATTTGTTTGGTGAAGCTGTTAGCAATGCTCTTCTGATATTTTTTCTCACCCGAACTGTCTTCATTTTGTTTGTTTGAAAATTCTCTTTATCATATCCATTAACTATTGACAGATCCATAGAGTCTGTTAAAAATAGCAGAATGTCACCGTTTGTTTAGCCTTGCTTATATAGGATTTTTATCAGCCATAAACGTCAGGAGTTGTGTGGGAATTTGGGAATAAACAGCACTTGAGATGCAGGTGGCACTCGAAGTGCAGAAGTTCTGGTAGGAGTAGGACTTGAGTGCTATTTGAAATTTAGAGAGTGAGTCTCAAGTTTTAAGGTTGATACTCAGTTAACATGGGCACGAGGTGCTGAGAGCAAGTTTTACAGATGCAGGAAAGAGATGGATAAGAGAGGCGTTTTGAGCACTTGGTCTCCGGACTGCAAGGAACCCCAGGGGTTATCTGGTCAAAGGAAGGAGAGTGGAGTCGTGGTGAAGAACATGAGCTCTGGAAGCTTTGTAGTCGAATACTAGCCGTGCGACCTTGGGCAAGTTCTCCGACCTCTCTGTACAACTATAAAAAGGGGAGGTTAAATAGTAAGGTCTTTTGCTGTTATGAGGAATAAATGATATGTACACTGCTTAAAATTTAGCCAGTGCTCAATATTAATTCAGAGCTTCCCAAACCATCTGTCATTCCCAATTTAATGGGTTACAGCTGTACTAAGCCCCTCAGACGCTGAGTCATACAAATACTGTTTTCTTACTATGCTGTAACGTGCAGGATTCGGGAGGTAGCTGTAACCGGTACTGCACGTTCACATCCTGGGACCTCAGGGCAGGCAGAGGTGTGCTTCTGCTCTACCTCCCTCCATATCCATTAGCTCTACTTTTTATATTGGGGTGTGCTTAAAGTTTCTTAATATTTATAATTTCCTCTTTATTATTATGAAAGCAACATATGTAGATTGCTGTATTACCACTATTAACATCTTGATGTTATTCGTTCAGATGTATCTATGTATCTATCTATATATATTTGGTACCAAAGTGGGAAGTGCATATTTGCTTTTTGTTCAAACTAACAGGAGATCATTCTCTAATATTCTTCTGTAGCCTAGTTTTTTCAGTTAGTGGTCTTCACTCTTCCATTAATTTCTGTTTAATTAATACCCAGTCCCCCCCAAAGTGTATCCAGTTGTCCCACAAGTCTCCCGTTATGGCTCATATATCCAGTGTATATACAGTTTTATTTAGAGAGGTACTATTCATCCATCTGCTTCCCAGCTTCCAAAATTTTGCTGCTGTTGTAACATCTCCTGTTCTCTTTGTCCTTATGCTTTTAAAAAAAATCCCTTTATAATATTGTTGTAGTGGGATTTCATGAGGGAGCAGAGGTAAATGCATTTGTTTAGTATGACGTCTTTGAACACTCCTGTTGACTGGTTGTCTAGCTGTTGCTCTGAAGCCTTGAGGGATGAGGTGGGCATTCCTTCCAGAGCCTCCTAATCCATCTTTATGCCACACTACCAGCAGACACAGCCATGTTTTTTTATTTTGATGAAGCATAAGTATTTTATAAAATATTGATCTCATTTTATTTTATTTATTTTTTGAATTTTATTTATTTTTATACAGCAGGTTATTTTTTTTAATTGGAGTACAGTTGCTTTACAATGTTGTGTCAGTTTCTGCTGCACAGTGAAGTGAATCAGCCATATGCATACACACATCCCCTGCCTCTTGCACCTCTGTTTCCCGCCCCGCCTCCATCCCACCCAACTAGGCCATCACAGAGCACCGAGCTGAGCTCCCTGTGCTATACAGCAGGTTCCCAACAGCTATCTGTTTTACACATGGTAGTGTATTTATGTCAAACCTAATCTCCCAATTCATCCCACCCTCCCCTTCCCCACCATGTCCAAACGTCCGTTCTCTACATCTGCATCTCTGTTCCTGCCCTGCAAGTAGGTTCATCTGTACCATTTTTCTAGATTCCACACATATGTGTTAATATACGATATTTGTTTTTCTCTTTCTGACTTCACTCTGTATGACAGACTCTAGGTCCATCCGCATCTCTACGAATGACCCAATTTCATGTCTTTTTATGGCTGAGTAATATTACATTATATATGTACCACATCTTCTTTATCCATTCATCCAGACACGTCCATCTTTATGATGAGCTTTTCCCTCTAGCTTCTATCTAATGACCTTAACTGCTCCTTCCCATTACAACCCATCAGGTATTTGAAGAGGACTCTATTACTCCCAGTCATCTTTTCTCCTCACTGAAGATTCCTTGGTCCTTCAGCTCTTCTCAGGATCTCTTTCCTCTGATCTCTTCTGTTTCATTTACTTTGTGACTTCCCTGCTAAGCTCAGCTTTCCTGATTGGGTCTAATCAGAAAAGAACAGGATGGTATCTTCCCTCCTTCTGAGCATTATGCCTTCATTAGTGTAGCCTTTGATAACTTTTTGGATTAATGTAGCCTGTTAACTCTTTGGATAATCCCCCAAAAGAAGTAGAGGCAAAAAGAATGCTATAATCTCTTTTTTTAAAATATAAATTTATTTATTTTTATTTTTGGCTACATTGGGTCTTCATTGCTGTGCATGGGCTACCTCTAGTTGCGGAGAGCGGGGGCCACTCTTCGCTGCGATGCGTGGGCTTCTCATTGTGGTGGCTTCTCTTGTTGCGGAGCATGGGCTCTAGGCATGTGGGCTTCAGTAGTTGTGGCACGCAGGCTTTGGTAGCTGTGGTTCGTGGGCTCTAGAGCACAGCCTCATTAATTGTGTTGCACAGGCTTAGTCGCCTCACGGCATGTGGGATCTTCCCGGACCAGGACTCGAACCCGTGTCCCCTGCATTGGCAGGCGGATTCTTAACCGCTGCACCACCAGGGAAGCCCCCAATTTTTTTTTTTATTGGAGTATAATTGTTTTACAATGTTGGGTTAGTTTCTGCTGTAGAACAAAGTGAATCAGCTATATGTATACATATATCCCCTCCCTCTTGAGCCTCCCTCCCACCCCCCCTCCCCAAGAATGCTGTAATCTTTCTCCCACATTCTACCTCTAAACTCTGTCCCCCTTCCTGCATTTATGTCCATGGTTTTTGGACTGAAACACAGGAATTTGCATACGTTCCTATTAAATACTGCATTGTTCAGAGGTCTGTGATGGAAATAGGGGTATTTGTGTCAGTCATGAATCATCAGTGGGACATTTCCATTTTTCTTGGAGGGGGGAAGTAAGGAAAGAGGGCAGGAGTTTTAAGAAAGAGAGAGGATTACTTAGAAAGGAGGTAGAAGATTCCTAAAGTATTTCATGATGAGGGATGTTTGTGAGTGAGTGTATCTGCAGGAAGAAAGAAGGCCCTGATGAAAGAGGGCTTGAGATCTGAGGAGAGGCAGCTGCTGGGTGAGGAAAGTCTTTAGGATGTGACAGAAGGTCAGGGACACAAGAGGAGGTAACAGTGAAGATTAGAAAGGAGAAGAGGACCAGTTTGCACTGCTCCTGTGCTTTCAGTATACTGGGCTCTGTGCCAATGTTACTTAATCCAGGCAGCAGTCTGTGAGTTTGGTAATATTTGCTCCATTGTTCAGATCAAGAAGCTGAGGCTTACGGAGGCAAAGAAATGTGTGTAAAGTCACATGGCCAGTTAGTGACAGAGCAGGATTCAAGCCAAATCCCATGCTGTACCCGGTTCCCCAGATGGCCCAACATGAACAGGAAGCATATTAGATTATGGGTAAAGGTTAGTGAAAACAGGGCTGTGAAGTAGATAAACCAAGTTAGCTCTCGTGTCCAAAGAGTGTTTGAAAGAAAAAGCCCAGGTAAACCTGAGGTGCTACCCTAAGCCAATGCTTTGTTTTTGGCACTTTGTAACCAGTTGAACATTTTTGCAGTGGTTGCTTTCTTCTGAAATTATTTGGGGGAAGGGAGCTTACTCTCTTGAAAGATATGAGATGATGAAATTGTGCATACATGTAGCAATACTTACACACACATTCTGCAGAGCACCGTGAGTTACTATCCTGAACGTATTTGTTCTTTGAATGATGTATAGGAACTCTTCCCACAACAACAATAACAACAAAAATCACTGGTCTTGGGAAGTGTCAAAAAAATTATTCAGGATTTGGAGCAGACCTGATTTTCTTGCATCTCGTCTTTTAGGCCTTTGCACAGTTTGATGCTGAGGGTGATGGTACCGTTGATGCTGAGAACATGTTGGAGGCTCTCAAGAATTCCAGTGGAGCTAATCTTCAAGGGGAGCTGAGCCATATCATCAGACAGCTGCAGGCCTGTTCTCTTGTTCCAGGTAAGGCTCTCATCTGAGTGCTGAATGCTGAAGAACGCTCTCTTAAAAGCCCAAATGAACTTTGCTATAATATAGGTTGTAATTAGGCAAGCCTGTGGGCACCATGAAATAAGTGTGCTTCTTGATAGTCTTCATTAAGCTCGTGGTCTGAATTAGTGTTCAGTATAATCGTTTCTCTGGCTCCCCAGGTCAGTGTTGGTTGAGCAGTTCTACCATTTTCATGAACCTTTGTCATGAGACTGCCTTCCTTAGTGTATCTCTTTATTTCAGTCTCTCAAGAAGCCTTCCTTGGCCCCAACTGTATGTTCTCTTAGCATCCTGCATTTGTTTTTTGCAACCTATTACCGTTGTAATTAATTAATTAATTCTCACTCACTTATTTGTAAATGTCTGTCTTCACTCTTATCCTGTGAGCTCCACGAGGGCAGGGAACCTTCTCTTTTATTTCTGTTGTGTCCTCATATTTAGTACAATTTTTGGCACATCGGAGGCAACCAGTGTTTTTTTTTTTAGAAAGCTATCACTCTGAAATTTAAGTAAGAATAAAAATAGCTTAAAATTAAGCAATACATCTACATTATATCTATGAAAAAATTTTGTCTATTTTTTGTTTGTTTGTTTGTTTTGCGATACGCGGGCCTCTCACCGCTGTGGCCTCTCCCCCTGCGGAGCACAGGCTCCGGACGCGCAGGCCCAGCGGCCGTGGCTCACGGGCCCAGCCGCTCCGTGGCACGCAGGATCCTCCCAGACCAGGGCACGAACCCACGCTCCCTGCATCGGCAGGCGGACTCCCAACCACTGCACCACCAGGGAAGCCCTTGTCTATGTTTTTGATGGTTTCTTTGGGGGGCTCAGAAACAGAATCAAAATAAAATTACCTTTTTTTTTTCTAGTGAGAAAACAATTGAGTTTGAAAGGAAAAAACAAACAAACAAACAAACTTGGCATATCATCCTTTTGGTTCAGTTTATCTTATCCAAGAGCTTTTCCTGCTCTGTGCACTTGGAGTCATAATGCTTAGTATAGAGCCTGAGCTCGTGCAGCAAGGAGGCAGATAGACTCGTTGGATACATAAATGTAACTCTGATTGTCCTTGACCCCTCTGACTTCCTGCTGAGGATCTATTGAGCTAGGGAAGGATGGTTTCTGTATCTCAATGAAGAATGCCTATTTCCACTCTCCCTCAAATTGTCTTTAATTGCGTAATTTTTATAGAGCATTATAGGTAACCTGTACATGTTAACTTTTCTCCTATTCTCATGGCAGTTAAAATTATGCTTTGAATTATGCATAACTAACTTACATCTTGGCATTTATGTATTACTCCCACCTCTGTGTTACCAGCATGTGGATAGCATCAGGAGTTTATTTGAACACTTCAAAGAGATGTTTTGGGAGGAGAGGAAAGTAGTGGAGACCAAGGGATCCACCAATACTTAGTGCACCATTGCTCTGGGTGACCTTGAGGAGAGGGAGAGATTAGGTTAGAAAAGTTGGGGGTCCAGATCCCAAGGTTCTTACCTTATTAGCAGGGTTGTGAGTTAGGACTTTCTTTCTTTTTGTTTAATTACAACGCTGAAGGTAGCGCTACTTTATTTTATTTATTTATTTATTTATTTATTATTTATTTTGGCTGTGCCGGGTTTTAGTTGCGGCATGCGGACTCTTTGTTGTGGCATGCATGCGGGATCTAGTTCCCCAACCAAGGATGGAACCCAGGCCCCCTGCATTAGGAGCTCAGAGTCTTACCCACTGGATCACCAGGGAAATCCCAATGAGTTAGGACTTTCTACTCAAAATTTTTATCAACAGCCAACTTAAAAGAGTTGCTTTTCACAGTCCTAGGCTGAACCTTGGTGAGCTGACCTCACCTCTCTGGTGGGATCCTAGTTCCCTGGTCCCTCTGTCTAACCCAGACTGACACTTATTCCTTTTGTTTCTCATTGTGTGGGTGCTGAATGTTTAAAAGAGAGACAGTCCCTTTACCGGGACTGTTTCAGCGTATGACAAAAGTTTTCCCATTACAAGCATCACACGGAGTCTGGGATGAGTGCAGCATCAGCAGCGTCATCATGTGAGGTTTGGGTATTACTGTGGGCGTCTGCTTAGAAAAGAACTGTAAGAGGAGGGGCAAGGGATGGCATCAGCTTCTGCGGCTTGGGAAATCAAACCAGTGTCTCTGGGTTTTGTGTAGGGGGCAGAATCAAATGGGCTGCTTCAAGGGCACAATTTCGCCTCAATCTTATGTTTATCTTTAAAAATCAATGCAAAGTTTCCTTCTGCTCTCATATAATGTTTCTGTTTCACACTTAAAAGTAGTTTCTCCTGCGGACTTCTGGAGTCCTGCTCTAGGTGCTGCTTACGTGGGTATGTTCAGTTTGTGACAGTTTATCAAATGATACAATTAGAATATATGTACTTTTGTTTTAATTAGAAAGCAAAACAAAAAGAAAAACAAATCCTCCCCAAATCTACAAGCATATCTGAGCTCCAGGAAAAGCTGCCATGTTTATTCTCTCTTCACTTAACCACCTGGGTTATGTGCACCTCAGTTCAAAGCATATTATTGTAGGTTATGAGGAACCATGAAAGGATTTTAAACAGGGTAGACATGGCCTGTTTGGTGTTTTTGTAAGATTACTCAAGTTAATGTCAGACAAAGTGCAGCCAGGGGAGCTGTTTAGGATATCTGGGGAGGTGTATGAATGGGCGGTGTTGAGGCCAGAGCCTGGGCAGTGGCCAGAGGGATGGACAGATAGAGGAGACTCCAGAGGAGCCACACTGGAGAGGAATAACTGGAATGGTGGAAGGAGCGCTCGGAGGCAGTGCGAGGAGCTATTTCCGGTCCTACCCCTTTTTTGCTGTCTTGGTCTGTCACCTGAGCCTCATTTTCCTCCGTTGTAAGAGGAGGATACCAGTACCTTCGGTGCCTTCTCTCCCCAACCCCCCACCCCCACGCCTTATTGTGGGGACCAAAAGAGGTGCTGTGTGTGGAAGGACCTTGAAAACTATAAGATGCCATCGGGAATTGTGGTCAGGGCAGTGGTTATATTTTCATTATTGTGGTCTTTTGTAGCTTAGTATAAAAGCAGTTATGCCTTTACTCTCTAACGTGATAAACTTTATTCCTAGCCCACATTCTATATGCAAAACTTCTTTAAAAATTTCAAGTTAGTATTTAGGTTTATAAATTAAACTTATAAAAATTTGAAGCTTGGATTGAAACAAATAATCACTATTCTAAGTCTTCTAAACTTTCTGTTAAACTTCAATGAAGTTAATTTTTTAATTGAGATTACCACTGATTCACTTCTTAAAAGCCTTTTTAGATTTTTCAGTGATTAAAGCTGAAACTATCAGTGAGGATTCTTACCGACTGCTTTTAATTCAGCTAATTCAGAGAGGCCGCCAGGCAGGGGATGTGGAAACTATTGTGGTGGGTTCCCGAAAACACCAAAGATGGATTTTGTCTGCTTAGGTTTCATAGACATATTTTCAGAGTCCAAGGAGGGCCTGGATGTTCACTCGTCAATGATTCTGCGCTTCCTGCATCGAAACCGGCTCTCTAGCACCGTCATCCCCTACCCTATGTTGGACCACTGCAATAACATGAGCACCATGAGGGCTTCTGTTCTGAAGGACTCTCTGGATCAACTGGTACAAAAAGAAAAGGGTACGTGTGCGTGGGTGGGGGTTGTTCTTGGGAAGGCGTGATCATCGTTTCTTCCAAGTGTGGTATTTATTGATAGGATGAGCCAACACTTCTCCCTGCTTTTATTTCTGAAAATGTAATAGTGACCAGTTTGTAGCACAAGAATGTGACCTGCTCTGCCTTTCCCCTCCCCCTCTCCTTCCCCTCCCCCTCCCCCTCCCTCTCACCCTCTTCATAACCCCAAGTCTCTGCTCAGATGTGACTTCAGAAAGGCCTTTTCTCATTACTCTTACCTAACTAATGCCCCCACCCCCGCCACTCCCCACCTTTTGGTTACTATCCCCTTTGCAGGTTTAATAGTCTAAATGGCACTTATCATCATCAGAGGTTGTAGCATTAGTGTTTACTTGCCTTTTTGTCTGTCTGTTCGCTTCATTATCCTTGGCACCTGGAACTATGCCTGCCACGTAGTAGGTACTCTGTGAATAGTTGTTCAGTAAATGAGGGAAGCCACTACAGACTCACTTAGTGACCACAACAAAAGTTGATACTGTGAATTGACAGGTCCATGGAACATAATAAGAGTCCAGAAATAGACCCAAGTACATGTGGGAATATAGTACCAGATAAATAGTTAGCATTACGTGTCAGGTTGGAAAGGTGAATTAGCAAACAAGTTGGGTTAGGGAACTGGTTAGCCATTTGCAGAAAAAAATAAAACAAGATTCTTAACCCACTGTATTCACGAAAATAAATTTCAGATGGATTATAAAAAGTTCAACCAAAAAGAAAGCTGTAAGAGCTAAAAACCCTGACATGGGAAAACCTTTCTGAGCAGGACATGAAAACTCAAAAACTACAAAAGAAAAGATTAATTAGTTAGACTGTATGCAAATTTAAATTTCTGTACAGCAAAAAATATAAGCAGAGTCAAAAGACAAATGACATTTTAGGGAACAAAAGTATATTTTGTAACATTGTGACACACTCAATTTTTTTTACTAACTCTGACCTTGGGCAATTACTTAATTTCCTTAGTTTCCTCATCTCTAAAATGAATTAATACATAAAAATGTGTAGAAAAGTGCCTGGTTCACAGTAAACAGTCAGTAAATATTACTTAGTATGTATGTGTATATATACATTACATAATGTACATAAAATATATAAATTGTTAAGAAGACTTGTGACCCAGTAACAAAAATAGATGAGGGTAGGACCAGGCCATACTCAGAAACACAAGTGGCTTAAAAAAATCTCACTCATAATGAAAGAAATGTAAATTCAAACTATAAGACATCATATTCATCTCTTGGGCGGGTTTGCAGATATATCAGTGGATTTGTGTTGTACTACAGTCAGCTCATGGAACAGTCCTTCTGCTTTATACGTGTTCTCCAATTCGGAAGGAGATTTTTAAGGAGAATTTATTTTTCTAGGGCCAAAGTGCCAAGCATATTTCTGCTAGATATTTTAAATGATCTTTTAAAAATTATCTGTGGAAGAGATGTCATGATAAAATCTGCTTTTTCTTGCAGAGAGCCCTGGAGATCTAACTAGAAGTCCAGAGACGGACAAACTCAAGTCAGTAGCAAAGTGCTATGCTTATATAGAAACATCCTCCAACCCTGCAGACATTGACAAGATGACAAATGGAGAAACGTCATCATACTGGCAGTCAGATGGCAGTGCCCGCTCACACTGGATTCGGTGGGTGCTGTAATACCAATTCTTGAGCGAAAGTCCAAGAAAATTACCCACTTTCTTTCTCTTTTCCCATCAATGTGTTAAAAAATTATTTTTTAAAATTTTAGAATATTTTCTACTTAACTGGCTAGTGTTTTTCTTCTTGTGACTATCTGGAAAGATGCTTTAAGAATCAAGTTAGTACTTCCCTGGTGGCGCAGTGGTTAAGAATCCACCTGCCAATGCAGGGGACACGGGTTCGAGCCCTGGTCCGGGAAGATCCCACATGCCACGGAGCAACTAGGCCTGTGCACCACAACTACTGAGCCCACGTGCCACAACTACTGAAGCCTGCGTGCCTAGAGCTCATGCTCCACAACAAGAGAAGCCACTGCAGTGAGAAGCCTGCGCACTGCAATGAAGAGTAGCCCCGGGTCGCTGCAACTAGAAAAAGCCCGCGTGCAGCAACGAAGACACAATGCAGCCAAAAATAAATAAATAAATAAAAATAAATCTATTTAAAAAGTTATTAAGAAAGAAAAGAATCAAGTTAAAGGAATCATGTAAAATTATCTAACCTGGTTCATATATTCATAAATATGGATAATTTCTTTACTTGGTATTTTAAGGGAGAAAATTAGCATTTGACTAATATTTTATGATACGGATTTCATATCTTTTTCACTAGGGTTTCAGGAAGATTAATATCACAAGGGACAAGGACTTTTCTTATATCTGATGTGATTTTACTTCCTAAGATTTTTTCTGCACATTTAAAAAATTTGTGTGCAACTAAGTTGGCCAGTTTAGTAGAGAAAGAGGGAACGGGGGTGGTCAGGAATCCTGGAGTGGAATTTTTTTTCCCCACCCCCACACAGCACGCGGGGGGAATCTTAGTTCCCTGACAGGGATCGAACCCGTACCCCCTGTAGTGGAAGCACAGAGTCCTAACCGCTGAACCGCCAGGGAACTCCCCCACTGGAGTGAAATAGATGACAGTAAACTATGATGAAGCTGCTATCTAAAATTTCACCTGTCCCTTTGGAAAATGGGCTGATTTCAATTGGTGGAAATAGAAATAATTACTTTGTTTTCTCATAGAGGATAAATATTTAGCCATCTATACATGAGGGAATATACCCAGTTCTTTGCATGCAGTTTAGAAATTTGCTTCTTGCCAGGTAAAGGGATTTTGTTAGACTGTTCATATTGTACTTTCCTGCTTGTATTAGTAGCTTAAAAAGAAATAGAAGATTGATCTTGAACTGAAAGGAATTTTAGAAACTTGGAAAGGTCATAAGGACTTTGAAACTAATAGCCAGCATTTCAAGTTAGTTGCTTTTAGGGGAATCAGTCTTGGGGTATGTCACATGTAAGATCTTAGAGATGGGACTTGTGGGCCCTGCCAGTTCTCAACCTGTATAAACACTTGTAGTTTCTGCTCTCCGTGTTTTCCAGTTTAAAAATGAAGCCAGATGTTGTGCTTAGGCACCTGTCCATCGCAGTGGCTGCCACTGACCAGAGCTACATGCCACAGCAGGTGACTGTAGCTGTGGGGAGGAGTGCCAGCGATCTTCAGGAAGTCCGCGACGTGCACATTCCCAGCAATGTCACTGGCTATGTGACACTGCTGGAAAATGCCAACATCAGTCAGCTCTGTGAGTTAACCAAGATACGTCTTGCCCTTCTAACTAAGGGGATTGGGAGGGGAGGAGGAAGTCATGTTTCTTGGCGGGAAGACCTCTGAAGTAGAAAAGCTGTTTGCTTTTCTTTGGAGATCTGATTTGCTTCGCATCATATACATGAAAGTGGTCATTATTTCATCTATTCAGTGTTTTTAAAAGTTATAGAAAAGCAGTAAAGCCTATTTTAATTAAAAATATTTTATTTTTGTTTTCTTATTAGAAAATTAGAAATATTTAGGTAAAAATTATTCAAAATCCCACTACCCAGGGATTGTCGCTCTGAATCCGTTGGTATGGATCCTTCCAGACCTTTTCTTATATTTCTGTATGTGTGTGTATAAATACACACACACACACACACGCATATATATATATACACATTTTTAAAAGTGAAAGATAGGTTTACATATATATATTTATATATATCTATACATGTCTTTTTACAAAAAATGGTGATATTTTGTACACGCTCTTTTGTAACTTTTTAACATGTTGTCTTATCATATGTTCATGCACACCTTTATTTAGTGTTGTAAGAATATGCCTTAATTTTAGCAAGCCTTTTATTCGTGGACATTTAGGTTGTTTCCATTTTTATACTATTATAACCTTGCTTCACACATAGCATTTTGGAAATAATCACAATTCTGTGATTTCTTTCCAGGCTTATTTCATTCAGGGAGCCGGAATGCTTCATGTTTTGTCTCATTTCTTCTAATGCTTTCCTGGGCCAAAAGAAGTATTCTTACTTTGCTCAAAGGAACTGAGGCCTGGGGAGGTAGAGTCTTTGTGTCTCACCCCTGGGCAAAGAAGTAGTTAAGCTTGTGGAGTAGAAGCTTCCTGTCTTATACTGTGGTGGTCTTTTCTCTAAATTGTGTCCTTTTAAACTTCTCACCTCCTTTCCAACCCAAATAAGAAGTTATGACAGCTCTTAAAAGTGAGTCACGCCTATGCCATTTATCTGGACTTGATAATTAAAAAGAAATTCTCACAACTGCTATGAGCCAGCTGCTGTTTCATAACAACATCGAAATTTTGGAACTCTAGGAAAAATTTTTAGACATTTTCTTACCGTGTATTTAATCAGGATTTAAAAAATGCACTTTGTGTTAATTATCAGAACTCATAAATGCCTATGAAGCTGTGTGATATAAAGATTTAAGCCACCCTTAATTTTACACCTGATTCTTTTGACTCCTTAGATTGGTCAGTGCTTTTTTGACAAATTTATTATATATACTAGCTCCATTGCACACATCATTTATTTCTGGCATCAAAGTATATCTTCAGAATTTTCTTTTCGAAATGTGAATTACTATCTTGCTTTTAGTTGGAAGCTAGCATTTGCTGAACCGAAGAAGTTAATCCAATACTGAATTTGTTGTTTGCGCTTGACAGATGTCCAGATTAACATAAAGCGTTGTCTTAGTGATGGATGTGACACTAGAATTCATGGTCTGAGGGCTGTTGGCTTTCAGAGAGTCAAGAAGTCTGGGGTCTCAGTCTCAGATGCTTCTGCAATATGGTATTGGTCTCTGCTGACATCTCTGGTGACGGCTTCCATGGAGACAAATCCCGCCTTTGTCCAAACAGTGCTACGCAACACTCAGTAAGTCGCTCTGCTTTCTAGGCTTGTCACGGGGCGCTCATTCTCTAACCCTTTAGGGCGAGTCACTGAGCAGCCTTTGATCATCGAGACTCAGTCAACAGCTGGGCCTCAGGTGCCCTGTTGTTTCCTGTTTGTGCCTTCAGCTCCTATCTTGTGAGGGGGTCCCACATGCCATTCCTCTTCCTTATCCACTGGGGAACAATTGTTCACATTTACATAGCAATATATATAGGATAAAACACCTTCAGAAGCTATGTATTATTTACCTACTTACGTCGTAGAATGTATCTGTAAAAATTATCCCTGTTTTATAGACAAGGATACAGTGACCTTCCCTGAGGTATATGACCAGGCAGTGATGGATCAGTTTGAATCTAGGTCTTTGGACCTAGGCCCTAGGTTGAAAGCTCTTTTCACTAAAGAGTCAAATCTTTTCAAGGACACCAAATTAATTTATTTTTAAATGTAGAGTACCTTTGAAAATTTTCTTCTAAAAACTGTTAGGGCAAAAAGACTCAGTAGTAATATATAAGGCAAAGCAACTAGCTTCAGTAGCAATGAAGTATTAGTATTATTTGTAAGTTTAATAACTGATAATAGACACTATTAGTGCAGGCTATTAAAATAGCCGATAAAAGAGATAGCTAATATTTTGTTCTGTAGATGTCTTTTGAGATTTCTTATTGCTATTAAATAAAACTCTTCAGCAAATAATACTGCTGGCAGTGCTAGATCTGAAGCGTAATATTTGGCCAGACTCCTTTCTTCCTGCCTGTTTTAAAGTTTAAAAAATAAAAAAAAAATTTCAAACTTAGAGAAATATTGCAAATTTGATGCAAAAAGAAAAAGTAGCTTCTTCCTGAGCCAGTTGAGAGTAATTTGCTAACCTGATGCCCCATGGTTCCTGAATATTTTATTTAGTATGTATTTCCTACAAATGAGAACATGCTGCTACAACCATTAAAATCAGGAAATTAACATTAATATACATTGCTACCATCTAATTCTCTGATCCCGTTCAGGTTGTTCTAGTTGTCTCGGTAATGTCCTTTACAGCAAAAGGATCCAGTCCGGAATCATACTTGGTATTTCATTGTCATGTCTCTGTAGTTTCCTTCAATAAGGAACAATTCCTCTGTCTTTCCTTGACTTTTAAGACTTTGACACTTTTGAAAATTATAGGTCAGTTATTTTGAAGAGCGTCCTTCAGTTTTGGTTTATCTGAAGTTTCATCATGATTAAAATTAGATTTTGTATCTCTGGCAGGAATGTCATAGAAGTGATGATGGGTTCTCATTGCATCCCGTCAGCGACACACAGCTTCAGATTGTCCTGTTACTAGTTTGGTGATGTTAACTTCGACCCTTTGATGAAAGTGGTGTCTCCCAGACTTTTCCAGTATAAAAGAATTCTTTTCCCTTTGTAATTAATCAATATTTTGTGAGGAGGTACTTTGAGACTATGTAAATATCCCATTCCTCATCAAACTTTATATTGGTATGACTCAAGATTCCCGTTTTATTCCCTGAGTTATAATCCATCACAATTTTGATGGTCAGATTGGCCCAGATTTGGCCGATGGAACCCCTTCAGTCTGGTTCATATGTCCTTTTGATATGTCCTCATCTTCTTAGAGCACTTCCTTACAGCAAGATATTCCAGGCTTATCTTGAATGTTCCCTGCCATAGCCCTAGAACCAGCTGTTTTGCTCAAGAGTCACGGTCACTCTTAGTGGAGAGTTGTGTTTAGAAACTAAACAAACTAAACTCATTGCTGTTGGAGTGTTGCTTCTCTCAGTGTACACGGCTGGGAAATACATATTTGTGTGTAAGTAATAGACACTTATGTGTATGCATAGACACATTGACACCTATATTTATTTCTATATCTGTAACACCGAAAACTCTGGAGTTTATACTTCTAATAAACTCTGATAACTTCTAATTCTAATCCAGCACTACCGTTCATTCTAGTTTTCTCCCTTTCTCTATTTGTAACTCCCTTCTATGATTGTGAAAAACCTGGCTCTCATCATCCCTAAAATATTTACTTATTTAAACAATCCCGCTCTATATAACCAGTCTCCCACCTCCCTGGCCCTTGCCTGGACACCCTCCTCACCCTCTTGGTGCTTGCATTCCATGCCAGGCTGTCCCTTTGCTCAGTACCCCACTCCAATACCTCGCTCTGGGCCACCATGCACCCCACCCATGCACCCACCCAAGGACACACAAGTGCTTACCTTGCACAGCCCTACTTTATGGACTGAATTTTCAGGAAGGGGAAGAGGAAAAGTTTTCTACCTTATTTCTGTGAAGCTATGCCACATTGTTGAAGAACGGATATACCCCTAAACAGTTGTAATAGTTAATCGGCAATGGTATCTTCACTCCTAACTTTTAAATATCAGTGATCTTAAAACTATTCTAAAATTTAAAAATTATTTTAAAAAATCAATGAGGAAAAATAAGAAAAAAATATTATGAAACAAAAGTGGGAATAAATTCTGTAAATCCTTGCATGCCACTTAGGTGCATTAGACCTTGTTGATCGACTGTATGTTAGTGTAGCTGCCCTACTGATGCAGCTCATATAGAGGGGACAAGAAACAAGAGCAGAGTGGAAGCTGACACAGTGTTAGCCTTGCTGTTTTGTCTCTGTTGTGAAATGTAGAAATAAAATAGTGTCAGGGATTCCACTACTATTATCGTAAAATGACTATCAAGTGTAGAATTTTGAGTGACTTTTTCTGTACCTTCACGTTGTTCATGGTACACTCATTGCCTAGCACAGTTGCTGGCACAAGTAGGACTCAGGAATATTTTGTTGCATAAATTTATTAGATGACTGCTGGTCCAGAGGAGGTAAAGCTATTGTAAAAGGAGATGAGAAAAGAGAAACATTAAAGCAGACTCTGACGTAGAAAGGCCAAGAAACACAGGCAGGAATAGAGAAGATGACAGGTGCTGATATGTTTAGGATAAAATAAACATATCATGATGCATCTTTAGATACAAGAGATCTGAAGATGAATTTTTTTGTGTGTCACAAACAGCTCTGCCCCTGGGGTCAAGTTTTCTAAGAACTCAGGGTTTTTCTGTAGACATATGTCTTTTGCACATACTACTTAAAATGAACACTTGCTTCCAGAGGGTTGAATGAGCTTTTATAGAGGGAAATGGAACTCTTAAAGAAAAAAGAAAAGAAAAGAAAGAAACCCCATTAAACTGTTTAGCACCAGGACCCCTGCAGAAAAAAGGCTGATCTGTGTTAGGTACCAGGTTCTCTGTAGGAACACTGTTTCTTGATAAGGGATTAATCCAGACAAGCTTCCAACAGTTTATTTTGTCTAAAATTGTATTATTAAGTTCATTGTTTGCCAGGGATTGTTCTGACTGCACATTTTACACTCCTAGGAAGGCGCTGCAGCACATGCCTCCACTTTCCCTCTCACCAGGATCTACAGATTTCTCAACTTTCCTGTCTCCCAACGTTCTGGAAGAAGTGGACAGCTTCCTCATAAGGATAACTAGGTAAAATTAAGGTTGATAAGGTAGATAAGGACTGGTGGGGGATAGAGGGCATATGTGCTTGATAAGTCTTTTTTTTTTTTTTAATTTTAAAATCTTTTAAAGATTTGTTTTTTTAAAGAATCATTTGTAGTGACTGAAGAGAAAGTGAAATAACAGTGCACCCATGTAAACTCCATGATCTAGCAACGCACCTGCCCTCAGGAATTGGGGGTGGGTGCGGAGTAGTCCCCAGATTCAGCTAGAGCAGGGATCTCAAAGTCTAGAATACAAAGCCTCGCAGTTCCCTCACATCCCCAGCCCAGCACCTGCTGTCTCCATGCACAGGTCCAACAAGCCTGATTGTCCATAGCCCTGGGAAAGGACACCCTGCTAGCTGTTTGAGGGGTTGTGTAGTGTGGGGACACTCAGCTCTGTCACAGTGAGCCCTGTTAGAGTACCAACCAGGCCCTGAGCCATCTAGACAGGGTTTTGTTTGTTTTTTCTTTTTTGGCCACACGACGTGGCATGTGGGGATCTTCATTCCCCAACCAGGGATCAGACCCACGCCCCCAGCAGTGGAAGCACAGAGTCCTAACCACTGGACTGCCAGGGAAGTCCCCATCTAGACAGGTTTAAAAGTTTCAGTGTAATATGTGTAAAAAAGCAGATGTGACGTGGACTAGATCTAAAATATGTTATTGGTGCTTGAAGGAATAAGCCCTTAACTCTCTGGCCAAGCCAAATTATTACCTGAGGCTTCTTCATAGCAGGGGCTTATTGCAACAGCCTATTTATTTTTGGTTTATAAAGTTTGACTTATTAAAGTTGATAGCATTATTTAATATTTATAGGTGAAGGTTACAGAAGTGAGGATTTAATTTCCTGGTCCTCTGGGTTGATTTAGTTTTTCTTTAGGCTGTCTTAAGGATTTTGAAAAAGTATTTCTGGTAAACAGAGAAAGCATATGGCAGGTTGATTTTGCTTATGTAATCAGTTACACAGAGTTTGAACTACCTGGATTTTCTCATAGTGTTAAGAAGTGAAGTGTTTTTTGTACTTTGTTTATAGCTGCTGTTCTACTCCAGAGGTGGAGCTGACTCTTCTGGCTTTTGCACTAGCAAGAGGGAGTGTTGCCAAAGTGCTGAGCTCCCTGTGTACTGTCACTGACCACCTGGACACACACTATGACGCCTCATCCCTCATCTCATCCATGGCATCAGTCAGGCAGAACCTGCTCCTTAAATATGGTAAATGACCTCGGCATGATGCACATGTCATAAAACCATCACCAACGTGGGACTTCCTGGCATCGTTTTATCTTTTTGTGTGGTTTGTGGGCTCGGTCGTTGTCGTTACACAATGATTTCTGGAAGAGCGTATCTCCTTTGGGGTTGGTAGGGAGAAGGGAGATGTTGGTTCGTTTATGGATGCATTAGCAGAAGAGGACCTGAGTGTTCACTATGCTGTACTCCCAGGATTTACTGGCCTAATCACTTAGGCTTGGTGGCCATTTGAGCACAACCATCTTTGATAAAGTATGGGGGTGTCTCGTGGTGTAGGTCAAGAGGTTGGGAAGTTGGAGTACCTCTCATCTGGAGGAGGGAGGAAACTGCCCCAGACCCAGAGCAAAGGATCCTTGTCTTGGAATTCATCCCTCTGCATCCTCATGATAATTTATAGCTGGTTGGAACAACATATATGGTCATACATACATGCCTGCCACCACTTTCCCCTCCTGGGCCCAACGGCAGTCCGTCTTAGCACTTTTCTACTGACCCAGGATGGGGCCTCCTAATCCTTCTCATAACGGGAGTCCATACAGCTACTCTCAGATGACTGCAGTGGACATGTGCTGTCCCGGCCTCTAGTGCTCAAGTTTCTGTCCACAAGTACAGTATTGGATCCCATCCTCTTCAGTAATAGAGGCAATACTGTGATATTTCCTCATGATATTTGTACCTTTGCCTTAATATCACTTAATAATGTATTTTATGTTTTAATTTTTTAAGTCTGACAATCGATGTCTTGTAAATCTAGTCCCTCCCCAATTTTGGAAAGGTCATTTTGGGGGAGGGGGAGGGGCGTGTAGAAGGCACAGCCACATGGGAGGGATATGTAGTGTCTGGAAAATATTCTCCAGAAAGGGTTTTGATTCAGTTTAGCAGTTATTTGAGCAGGGAGCACAGGATGGAGGAGGAATGCATAGGGGGACTGTTCATTTGATAATGTTCTAGTTTGGGGTTGGGGTTATAGGTTAATAGGGTTATAAGGTTTTCATTATATTATTAGAACAAAAGAAAATGAAAAGTTTTCAGATCATTATAGCAAAAGTTGATTTTTATAATTTTGAAAACTTTCAAAATTTGCCTGGAGATGTTTTAAAGAAACAAGACCCAGAATGCTAAGACATTATTTATATATTTAAATGCAATTACAATAAAATTAATTATTGGCTCCAAAACAGTGTCTTAGGAATTCCTCCCTTCCCCCCACACAACACACAAATATGTTGAGCCTGTGCTATTAATCTATGTCTTATAATGTGCTTTGTTTCCAACTAGTGGTTATTCTAGAATGATTCTCCTCAGAATTACTTAGGGACATAAGCTGTACTTTGTCTCTTTCAGGAAAGCAGAAAAGGATGGTGTCAACTTTTGTCTAATATCACTTCCTATTTTAGCTTTTAAATGGGGAAATTTTTACTGAGCCGTCTGGGTGTCCACAGGCTCTCCATTTGCACTGATGAGCGTTCTAGTTTTCATTTTTTCATAGCGCTAGCTTCAGGCTGTCTCTTTCTCTCTCTCTCTCTTCTTTGATCAGGTAAACCTCTGCAGTTGACTCTTCAGGCCTGTGATGTCAAGGGAAAAGAAGAGAAGTCAGGACCTGAAAACCTCCTTGTTGAACCGTGGACGAGGGACGGTGAGTGGTGGACCTGTCGGGTTTTCGTGAGTCAAGGGGGCCGTCGCGCTCACTGGAGGCTGTGAAACCGCACCGTGGTCTTCGAAACTTTCAAGATGTGCAGTCTTCGCTGCCATGTCCTTCAGTGGTTCCTGAACCATTTGCGTGATTTCTTTACTATAGCGTTGCCTCCTGCTAGGTGTCAGTCACCTGTAACAACTGAGAAGTACTTGAGAGCCTTCAGTTTTGAAAAGCAAAGACTTCTCCTCTTGGAATATAAAAAGTTACCATTTTTAAGTTCAGATTGTCTTCCTGTTGTGTTATCTCAAAGTACTGAGAAACTCAGTGGATCAGTAGCACTCGAGTGCTAAAAACGTAGCCTAAGATGAGGGTATTTCTCCATATGGCTGCTCTGGCATTTGAAGTGTCTGGAAGGAAGCCTCACTCCTTCCCTGGCGTCAGCATGGTGGTTGCTGATGTGCTCTTCGGCAGTGTGGCCCTTTTCCTCATCCAGGGAGGGTCTGTGAGTCTCTTCCTCATCCGTCTCGTTGGCCAGCTGGTTAGTCTTCTGCACGTGTCCCCTTTCTACTCACTATACTGCTTTGAATATTGCCAGTTCAGAAAAGGACGTGGAATGTTCCAGCAGTTATCAAACATTGAAGGGAACTGGCCTTACCACTTTGGACTCGGTTTCCCCTTGGCTTTCCTCACAGCGGAACAGACCTTGTGCATTCTCAGTAGTCGCCTCCTCTCTGTCCTGTTTCCTGTGGTCATTAGCACCAGTGAAGTAAAGACGCCTGGGAAAATGTGCTTCACCACTCGCACCTTCTCCTGGTGCTCTTCTTAAGCCCTGACTACCGTAGGAGACAGGCTTCCTGCAGTCCTAGCTGAGCAACTCAGCCTCTGCAGACACATTTCCTCCCCCACATTCATCTCCTGCCACCCTGAAGGCCACCGCAGACGGCCCAGTCACCTGCCGTCCAAAGTGGGGCTGGGAGGAGGTGGTGGCAGCTCTTTGCCTGTTTCCCCCTCCCCACACTCAGGAAAGCAAGACCACTCTACCAAAGGCTCTCGTTCCTTTGCTCTCTGAAGAACTGGGATTTTTGTCTCTGGAGCATGTAAGGCAGAATCTTCTTAAAACCAGTGGATGGATTTTTTTTTCATACTCTCATCATCATCTACTGAAAGGCCCCTCTTGTTTTATCTTACTTTTTAAAACTTTTATAACAATTTCAAATTGTCTCCATCTAGTCTTTCTTTTTAAAGACTTTATTTTCTTTTTTTAAGAGCAGTTTTAGGTTTACAACAAAACTGGAAGGAGGTACAGAGATTTCCCATGTGCCCCCTGCCCCACACGTGCAGAGCCTCCCCCGTTATCCACATCACTCACCAGCGTGGACACGTGGTAATCGCCTAAACTCCGTAGCTTACTTTAGGCTTCACTCTTGATGTCTTCCATTCTGTGGGTTTGAACAAATGTATGATGACCTATAGCCATCATTAAAATACCATACAGGGTGTTTTCATTGTCCTTAAAATCAGCCTGGATTTTTAACACCATTGAAAGTCTGAAAGCACCACAGGTTTTTCTGTAGCTATTGAAATGCATTTGCCAGCTCTTCTGCCTGGTCTGATTTGAATAGTTTGTTACTCTCCCTGTGTCTTATCCATCCCCCTCTCCTCCCTGCCTTCCACCTAACCTTGCGTGGGTAAATTGCATAAACTAGTTGTAGCCTGTGGGTTTGTTACTTTTGTTGTGTTTCTGATGAGCACCCAGATGGGATGGGACTGGGCCTCGGGGGGCCTTGGTTTCCCCTGGTCTCTCCCTCTACAACTGTCACTGTCTGTTTCTTGTAACTCAGGATAGGATTCGGTCCTCTACAAAAAAATGAACCTGACGAGACAGGGAGGACAGAGGACAGTCCTCATAGCCAGAACTGGGGGGTTTTGAGGAGTGATTTGTTTCTTCCCCTTATGGGGGCCAAAGCTCTTTTTCACTGCTACCTTTCAAATTCCCCAGCTGCTGGGAAACACTGGACATTCCCCCTTGCTTCACAGAGTGCCCGGAGAACCCGAATGTGGACACTCCGAGGGCTGACCTCCCATGAGTCACAGCAACGGGTCTGGCATTTTAAAGGAGTGCAGGCTGCTGCCAATAGAACTGAAGGAGTCGGGTTATTGAGTTCTTTACGTTTGAGATTGGTTATTTTCTTCCGGTCATTTTAAGAGAATAAATTGGGCAGGAGGGGCATGGTGTCCAAACAGTTGTAGCTTTAAACTATTATAGTTAGACATATGAGCTGGTTTTTTAACCAAGAAAAGGAAGCACAGAGGTTTTACTTATTTACTTTTTTTGTTTGTTTGTTTTTTTGCGGTATGCGGGCCTCTCACTGCTGTGGCCTCTCCTGTTGCGGAGCAGAGGCTCCGGACGCGCAGGCTCAGCGACCACGGCTCACGGGCTCAGCCGCTCTGCGGCATGTGGGATCCTCCCGGACCGGGGCACGAACCCGTGTCCGCTGCATTGGCAGGCGGATTCTCAACCACTGTGCCACCAGGGAAGCCCTATTTATTTACTTTTTAAGCTTTATTTGTTTAATGTATGTATTTATTTGGGCCTTAAAAAAATTGATGGCAATGTTATTTTAAAAGAGTCATTCTTGGGCTTCCCTGGTGGCTCAGTGGTTGAGAGTCCACCTGCCGATGCAGGGGACACGGGTTCGTGCCCCAGTCCGGGAGGATCCCACATGCCGTGCAGCGGCCGGGCCCGTGAGCCATGGCCGCTGAGCCTGCACGTCTGAAGCCTATGCTCTGCAACGGGAGAGGCCACAACAGTGAGAGGCCTGCGTACCGCAAAAAAAATAAATAAATAAATAAAATAAAATAAAAGAGTCATTCTTTTGACTTAAATTATTGCTTCAGCTACTTTGAGACTAATGAAAACTGGCAGCTACTCCCAGGCAGCATTTCGACCTTTACAGTAGATTTGATTAGTTAGAGGGATCCAGACCTCCTAGAAAAGGTGACAGTTCAATAATTGGGATAGTTTTTAGTATTACTGTTAGTAGAATTGTGTGAATTTCTGGCCGTATGGCTTCTTAAAATTGTCTGTAGAATTACTGTTTGATAGCATTAGATCAATAATAGCTTCTCCCTGTGATGTAGTAAAGGTTCCTTTGGATTTAATTTTCTTGGTTTTGGTGACAAATAATGCATATTGTCTTAACGGAGATTTAACTTCACAAATTTTTGTTTTATTGAACTCAGTGTAATGAAATAAGCATGAAATTGGTTTTAGTCTTTTCATCTTGACAAGGCAAAGTGGTTGAAAGCAGTTCATGGTTTCGGGAAGAATGGGTGGTCAGGCTGATTTGAGTAAATGTGTAAGTTATATAATTTACAGAGGTTGGAAAGAGAAAAGCAGCCTTGGATTTAACAGACCTTTTTGTAAATTTTTAAAGGATCATTAACAACAGCAAAAAAGGTGAACCACAACTCTCATACAAATATAAAATGAACACATCAATCTTTTTATTTATCCCATTAATTACTGAGGGAGCCAGTAAGATGTTACAAGCAGGTCAAAGGAGAACTCATTAATACACGTAGGCCAGTAAGAATGATGACACGAATCTACAGATGGCTGCAAAATCGGTCG
This sequence comes from Kogia breviceps, assembly GCF_026419965.1. Classification (NCBI taxonomy): domain Eukaryota; kingdom Metazoa; phylum Chordata; class Mammalia; order Artiodactyla; family Physeteridae; genus Kogia; species Kogia breviceps. Next base: position 10,956,527 of record NC_081328.1, read on the forward strand.
GTCTTCGTAAGGAATAATCAGCTATGTTCCTATAGACACAATTTTTATTTCTGTGGACAAGAATCTTTTGCATTACTGTTATTCTTCTACAATTTACAGAGTTGTAAAATAGTTCAGAGACAAAGAAAGGTGGAGATGACCCAAAGAGTGCACTAAACAAACACCCAGCATTCTTCTCTTGCCCATTTCAAAGACTTTTACAGTCTTTCCTGACAGAGTATTCAAGGAACTGTCTAATTCCCCTCAGCCTTCGAGCCTGCTTGCTTCTAACAGCCCAGCCGAACGTCAGTCATGGTTGTAGGTTCAGAAAGGTGATTGATTGTCCAGTCTCTTTGAATTAAAGTCACAGGCTTTATCAACTTCTTATTTCTTTATTGTTACCTCAGAGCCGAGCGGCCTGTATAGTTGAAAAGATTGTGCTCTGACCAAGTTGTATCTGGACCATGACCTGTTAACCTCGGTGTCTATCAGGGGGTTGCTTCTGCCCAGAGGGGAATTCTTTTTCTAATTTTCTTCTTTCTTGTTCTAATTTTTATGAGAGAGCCAGATAGACTAGATGCCCTCCGCCTCAAAGGATATGCTTTGGTTTCGTTGGTCTTACTTGTTAGGGTTATTACAGATGCCTCAGTCATCCTAACTTTAGTTTTTCTTTTTTGTAGGTTTTCTTACAGAGACTGGAAAAACCAGAGCAAGTACTATTTTTTCTACAGGAACTGAATCTGCCTTCCAAGTTACTCAGATCAGAATTATGGTAATTCTTATGCTGCCTTCTTTAGGAAATGTGACTACTATTTTTAAAAATAGGATTGTATTTCAGAGGTCCACGTCCCTGGTTTTTCATTGAACATTTAGTGATTATTTATTCTGTGTCAGGCCTGTAGCAGAGGGCAAGGGCACAGAGATGAATAGATTGTTAAGTCTGTAAATGGTGGGAGTATAAGGATCAAGAAAAGTAAGGAATCATTTCTTGGGAAGCAGCTTTCTTACTTTTCAAGGACTTAAATGTATTTGAAATCTCATTTTGTTGGTGTGATTTTTGCGTTAAGCTATTTGAATTTGACCATGTTATTTGGGAACAAAATGGCCACAGAACTTTGGTCCCTTTGATATACTTTATTTAGATCTCTATTTCCAGGTTCGACGTGGTGGCATTGGTGCCCAGTGTGGGTTGGTGTTTGCCTATAATTCATCTTCTGATAAGTTTCATGCAGAAGAACACTTCAAAAGGTTTGAAAAATATGACAAATGGAAGCTTCAGGAATTCAGGCAATTTGTAAAAAGCAGGTAAGGAACAGAATAAAAATCTTCATAGTTAATAAGATTGTATACATTCTTTTAATGGTGAAATATGTTTTCTTTATAGAAAAGTTGCCACTAACCCGTCTTCAGTGGCCGTGAGCATTCATTGCTTTCTGGCAGCACATGTGAAGACATATATTTTAATCTGTTCGTAGTCTCTTACTCGGTCCCTTCTGTGACCGGGTGTACACATCTTCAAAATGGTTGGGTAATAATACATGCCTGAATTGTGGGCAGCCTGAGGTCTCTAGTCTTATCTAGCCACTGGAAAATTTACCCAGGCCCCAGCTTCCCTCCTCCTATTTTTGTGTTTTTACTGAAAATATTCATTAAGCACCTACGATGTGCTAGGCCTGATGGTAGGTACTGAAGATACCGTAATGAGCAGATTGGCCTGTTGCCTGATCTATAGAGCCTACTATTTAGCTCAGAAGACGGATGATAAAGCCTACAGTGTCACAGTAGTATAAGTGCGAGGTGGGTAGGAGGGATAAGGTGCTCTGGGAGCATATGGCAGGGCACCTGACCTGATCATGGAAGGCTTCCTGGAGGAAGTGTTGAATATGGATGAGCTAAAGCTAATTAACTACTTGAAGAAGTGGAAGGAGAGTGTCCTGAGCAAAGAGCAGAGCAGAGTTGAGAACTCAGGTCGGGTCTGGCATACACAAGGGACTGACGAGCCCCACGTTGCTGAGGTGTGCCGTGAGTTGGAGAGTGGGGAGAGGTGAAGCTGGAGAGCTAGGAAAGGGTCAGGTCGTTGAAGGCCCTTTTGTCTCTGTTTCAGGGTTTAGACTTTATCTTGAAAGCCATGGGGGCAGGGGAAGGCAGCAGGGTGGAGTGTGTTGCTGACGAGCTTCAAGAAGAACGAGGAGAGATCGCATTTGTGGTTTGGAAGTGCTGCTCTGGAGCCTGCTGTGTGAGGTGGGCTGGAGGAGAGAGAGCGGGGAGGCCAGATGAAATGGGGGGAGGCTGTCACGGTCACCTGGGAAGCCAGAGTGTGGGCAACCTCAACTAGAGCAGCAACAGGAGCCATGGAGAGATGTGGACGATTGGAGAGACGGCTAGAAAGTAGAAGTGGCAGGACCTGGTGAGTGACTGATGTACAGCAGGAGAGAGAAGGAGGCTTAGGCATCAGTGAGTCCTGGCTTTTTGGTTTGCCAGAGGGGACATTGGTAGCGCCTTTTTCTGAGAGAAAATACCTCGGGGAAAACAGTTTTGTGGGAAGATGATGAGCTCAGTTTTGGTCCTGTTGGATTTGAGGTTCTAGGAAGCCTCTGAGATCCCACAGCTAGTTGGATGAACAGATCAGGAACCTGGAAGAGATGTTGTCCTGAAGGCAGAGACATTTCGGTGATAGTTTAAAATGAATTAGAAGAAATCATTCTGGAGGAGTGTTTGGGCTGGGAAGAAAGAACAGAGACCTTAGGTCAACATGCTGAGAGGCACCAGCATTTGTGGGGCAGCAGAGAAAGGGAGGCTGAGAAAAACAGCCAGAGAAGCAGCAGGGAAGCCAGGGAAGCGTCCTCATGAAGCCAGGGGAAAATCGTGGTTCAAGACGTAGGGAGTGGGCAACGGTGTTGGATGTTACCCCGGAGTTGGTGAGGTAAGTCTAGAAGTGGACTTCTTGGATTTAGCCACAGACGTCATTGGTGACCTCTTGGACAGTGTTACCTCCCTTATTACTAGTAGCAAGTTAAAACTCATGCAGCTGAGCCCAAGACTTGCCCTTTTTGCTCCTGTATTTCACAGGTAATGGGGGTGCTGGAGTTTTTACTATCACTGAGTACTGTACTACTAGGCTTTCATGTACGTATGAACCACCGATAATTGTGTGAAAATGCGGATTCTGAATCAGTGGTTCTGCCTGGGGCCTGAGACCTTCATTTCTAACAAGGTACCTGGCGACTCTGATGCTCCCCGACCATGGATCACACGTGGAATAGCAAGGATCTAGAATAACTTCCTCTCTCTGCTGGACTTCCTTTGGTGGCATCCCTGACAAAGGGTCACTCGGCCTCCCTAGACTATCCTTAATGATGGAGAACTCACTGCACTTCAGTAACATATTCTATGTTTATTGAAATCTACACTTGTAATTTCAACTCTGTGGTCTTAATTTCGGCCCTCTAAATGAACAAATCTCTCTCCCATCACACATACATGCTTTTTTAAAAGATGCTTTTCTTTTTAAACAATAACTAGAGATACACTTGTTTTTAAGTAGCTGTGTCCCACTCCTGGGACATATTAATATAGGTGTTTTTTCCCCTAAACGTGCTGTCAAACAAGATCTTTCATATCTTATATAGGATGATTTTTTTTTAACCTAAATGCAGGCTTATTTGCTAGTCCCTTGTTGATTTTAGTTCTGGTTCCAGCCTGAACTACTCTGAAATCCTGATTTGCTTGGGCTACATATTATCAGTCCCTCTCCAGTTTGGAGGTCAAAATGGTACTAGACATGTGTCTGTCTTCTTGCCTTTTTTTTTTTTTTTGTCTGCCCTCTGGTCAGACACTGGTCAGTCAGCACCCTCTGGGGCCAGCTGGTTGGTTGCTGTGCATGTTTAAGAGGACTGATACTTAGCTCTGTTCTCTCCACCCTGCCTGTGGGTTGGTGTAGGGAGCAAGGTTGCTTCTCCCCACTCTCTGACACCCTGCCAGCTCTATCTCAAGGATTTCCTTGATGACTCCCAAAGGGTGAATTGAAAAATCCTCAAACACACCATATTGATGAAAGTCATTGGCATGGTTTTGGGCTAAGACGGAATGCCACCGTCCCACCGGTTTTAGGGTTAACTATATCATGAAAGGTTTATGCTAAGAAAGGCTTAACGGCAAGAAGAGAACGGTTTTTTCTCTCTGTTACAGAACCGACTCTGGGTCCTTTGTCTTTCTCTTCTTGCTGTTTTCGTCTTGTAAACCCCTGTGTTTGCTTATCTTATCCATACAGAACACCTGTGTGTTGGCTAGCTTGTTAGCCGTTATCACAGACTAAATAGTTTAAAGTTTTAGGAATGTTACTTGAAAAGACTGCCATTTTCTCCTTCTCAGTTATTTAATTCCTAAAAAGGAAGTACCATTCAAGTATCCAATTTTAAAAAGAAACAGGGGCTTCCCTGGTGGCGCAGTGGTTAAGAATCTGCCTGCTAACACAGGGGACACGGGTTCGAGCCCTGGTCCCGGAAGATCCTACCTGCCACGGAGCAACTAAGCCCGTGTGCCACAACTACTGAAGCCCGCGTGCCTAGAGCCTGTGCTCCGCAACAGGAGAAGCCAATGCAATGAGAAGCCCACGCACCGCAGCAAACAGTAGCCCCCACTTGCCGCAACTAGAGAAAGCCCGTGCGCAGCAACGAAGACCCAACGTATCCAAAAATAAATAAATAATTTTTTTTTTTTAGAAAAAGAAAAAACGGCACACAGTTATACTTCTTCAGTCTTTGGGTTGAAATGCTTCCCTGGAAGGACTTCTTAAGTAATAGGGAAAAATCCTGAGGCCTGTAAAGGCTGAAGTTTTCCTTTTTTGGAGTTCCAGGATCTGAAAGCTCCTCGGCTTTTACCCTTCGGTTGTTGCAGTTGTGAATCTCAGGCCGGTCGTACCTATGTTAGCCAGACCTAGGGAAAGAAAACTGAGGCTGCCTCTCCTTTGGATCTTTCCAGAAGCACACACCAGCTGTTGCATGGTACCTTATTCCTGAGTAGCTTCATCTCAGATGCCTTGACTTCAGGTCTCATTCTTCAGATAAGCCAGTTTTCTAGAGAAGCAAACTTTCTCCTTAGTTCCCAGGTTATATTTGGGACTAATAATAGTTCCCATTGCACAGATGAGGAGGCTGAGAAGTGAGGAGGACGTTACCGCCAGCTCCCTCGTCCGCTCAGAGAGGCACCACGTGCCACACCCCGTCCCCGATTGTTAACCGACAGGCCATGTAAACGAGTTAAATGCCATTTAGGTGGTGCCTTATTTGTTAGAGCCTTGAGAAGTTTAGGAATAGGAGAACATTCTGTGATTACCTTTGTGTTCACAGGATTGGTTGCCCGTCTGATACCCTTGGCGAGGATGATCCTGTTGGCTGGTTTGAGCTGGAGGAAGAGTGGGATGAAGCAGATGTCAAGTTGCAGCAGTGCCGGGTCGCCAAGGTGAGTGTCGGTGAGGTGTGGCCTTTGCACACCTGCCCACTACCTCCCACTTGTGCTGGAAGTGTTTATCAAGCGGTTATTGTGTGCCAGCCCTGTGCCAGCACTGGGACCCTGGAGGTGAATCAGACGTGATCATGACCCTCACGGAGCTCCCAGTCTATTGGGAGACACAGATGTATGAGACAGTGTGATATGGGCTGATAAAGAGCCACACAGGGGGCTGTTGCGGCCCAGAGGAACAATATTTACCCAGCCTGGAATTCTCTAGGGAAGGCTTCCCAGGAAAGTTGGTGCAATGCCAGGTGTTGCAAGTTGATTAAGCTGTCCTCTTTAGCCAGGCTGAGAGGTGTAGAGAAGGGCCTCTCAGGATTGAGGGAGCAGTAAGTCCACAGGCCTAAATGCAAGAGAGATGTCTTTCCATAGCTATGAAAGAAACAGTGATTATCTGCCTACTTAATTTTTTTTAACCTCCGTTGTGAATCTTAGTAAGCTTAAATAAGAGAAACAAGAACTATCTTTAGGGCTTGTACATAGTAGGTGCTCAGTAAATATTTATGCAGCTGAGTAGTGGATTCTGAAAGGCCCTCAACAAAGGAGCTTTCACTGTAATAAGCAGAGAGTGTGCATAGAAGTTGGGCTCTGCAAATGGCTTTAGCTTTGAGCAGACAAGGCTGTGTCCTGGGCTCCCAGCACATGGATTACAAGTAATTGGGGGCTTGGAGATGATCCCTTAGGGCAGTAATTGACTGTTTTCACCATATAGCTGTTGTCTGTTTCAAAATGACTGTGCTACAGAGCAGACATCCTTCTCTTATTCATCCCATCTTATCCTGTTTTTGCCTTGAAGCAGGAATAGTGCTGTTTCTCTTATTGTGATCTTTCCCCAAACCTCACTTCAGCATTGTTATTGTCTCTTCCCTGTTTGTTGTAGATGCTGGACTTAAACTTTGTGTCTCCAGTGCTAGGCATAGTGGTACCTCATTAATTATTAAAGTCACAGGAAGACCTGCCCAGAAAGGCCTTTATCTCCCTTTCGTCAGTACCTGGGGCTTCTAAGTCCTTCTCCTCACCTCTGTCTTGTCCTTTTCCAGTATTTGATGGTGAAGTTCCTCTGCACCCGCCAGGAGTCTGCAGAGCGCCTGGGAGTACAAGGCTTGAGCGTCAGTGGGTACCTCCGGCCTGCGAGGGCGGAAGCAGAGCAGAGCATCGTCCGTGCTCACTGCAGAAAGGGCGTGGAGGAGAGCGTCTGTGGGGCCACACTGCTCCTCAGGACCCTTCAGTTCATCCAGCAGCTCGCCCATGACCTGGTAGTGTTTCCTCAGTTGTTAGACCTCATTCCTTTGGGAAGAGTAACGACAGTGTTTGGGGAAAGGAACACCAACCAGTGAAACCTGGCCCTGCTGAAGCCATGCAGTACGAATGAGGACGGCAGGCATCGCGCCGCTGTGATGACTGACGTTGGGAGGCCAAGGGGAGTGAGGCGTTGGGCATTAATGGCATCAGTCAGTGGAAGACGAAGTGGCATGTGGCCACCATCATGAGGTTTCCTGGGATACACCTACATGCAGATCTTAAAGAGCCCCAGCTTTGGTTGCCAGGGAGACAAAGCACATTTATGGGATTTATGTCTTCTTTAAGTCCTAGAATTATTCCTGAAGTGTAGGTGTATTCTGTTTGTTTACTAAAAGTACCAAAAATAATAACAGGATTTTTTTTTAATTGAAATATAGTTGACTTACAGTATTGGTTTCAGGTATACAACATAGTAATCTGATATTTTTATAGATTACACTCCATGCAAAGTTATTATAAAATATTGACTATATTCCCTGTATTGTACATTATATCCTTGTAACTTAAATTTTATTTTATACCTAGTAGTTTGTACCTCTTAATCTCCTTCACCTATTTTTGCCCTTCCCCGCACTCCACTCCCCTCTGGTAACCACTAGTTTGTTCTCTGCAACTGTGAGTCTGTTTCTGCTTTGTTACATTTGTTTGTTTATTTCACTTTTTAGATTTGACATATAAGTGAAAAATTACAGTATTTATCTTTCTCTGTCTGGCTTATTTCATTAGGCATAATACCCTCCAAGTCCATCCATGTTGTCACAAATGGCAAAATTTTGTTCTACTTATGGCTGAGTAATATTCCATCGTTTACATATACCGTATCTTCTTTATCCATTCATTGTTGATGGACACTTAGGTTGCTTCCATATCTTGGCTATTGTAAAAAATGCTGCTGTGAACATTGTGTTTTTGATACTGACTTTTACAGTCACTAATTAAAACACAGTGACAGTCTACTCAAAGAAAGGTTCTTGCAGCCATCACTATAGAGAACATGGCTTATCACTCAGGAATCCGGTGGAGCCTTCTCACGTGTGGTATGCAACAGTGTCTACTCTTGACCTGCATTCTGCTTCAGGGCACATTCAGAGGCTGGTGACTCAATTTGTATATGGATTGTTTGGTCTTTGTTACTGAAGCTCTCCTATCACAGCAGAAAATAGCAAATGAGAGGGAGATGCTTAGGAGTAGCAGAAGCGATTACAGCAGAATTCATCTTTCAGCCTACATGCAGGGAAGGGTCAAAACATGCTGCAGGATGGTCCTGGACAGTAATCATCACCAAGTAAAGGTTCACTTATGTTCCAGGTATAGTATCTGTGAAGTCAAGGAGCTTTCATAGGGATGTGCGAGTATATGTTATGTGTATATATATACATTCACATACATATGTACACACACACACGTATTTTAGAAAGTTTCACACCAAAAACAGTTGTTCATGGACTTTTTAGTTTAAGAGTAAGCATCAGTTACGTTGGAATTTTACACATGTGGAGCCACCTTATCCCTTAACAGTGAGAAGTAAATGAGCCACTACAATATTTCTCTAAATGCATTTTTCAATTTTATTTTTTCTGGTCTTTATTATTTTTTAGGTACAGCAGAAGGAAAGTGGCTTAAAATACAGATCTTTTCTGGACTTCGTGGGTCTTGATTTGCAGATCTTCTGGGATTTCTACAGTAAATTAAAGCAAAAGTAAGTCAGAATTTGTTACAAGATGATAATCGTATATTGATAAGTACAACTGAAAACACTGAGTTTTGCTGTTCTAAATGGACAATTTTTTTCTCCCAAGATTTTTTACTTCCTACTAGTTTACATTGCTCTGATTCGAAAGATTTGGTTATTGTTGAAAATAAACATCTTACATTTCTACAGAGTGCTTTATTTGGGCAGTGTTTTTGCAAGCATTTTGTCATTTATATTACAACCTTATAATGATAAGCAGGTCAAGTATTATAGTATTCTCATTGTACTACTGAAGAAACAGAATCAGAGGTGCATTTCTTTGCCCAGAGTGGGCACGGTCAGACAGGGTCTATGTTTTCAGACTCTACCCAGTCCATTGTTCTTTCCTTTCCACCTTTCTGCCTCTGGTTGGCATTCTTTTTACTGAGCCTGATGCCTAGCGGGGAGAGCCCTTTGTAGATAGTTGTTTGGCTTGGAGGGTAAAAGCAACTTGCATTTTTGCTCTCTGATGTTCTTTGTCTTTCTGTAGCCCAAGGGAAGAATGCATCTGTGCCCAAACCCTGCTTCTGCAGCTCCTCCAGAGCTGTTTCTCCGTGCTGCAAGGAGACGCATCGGCCACCTCTGAGGACGCCAAGGCTCCAAGCATGAGCCGTAGGCGGGTAGAGGCCGCCAAGGAGCTCTACACACACCTATGTGATGGTAGGGATTGGAGTTCTTCTTTACTGTGACCCTGAGCTCGTAGCCTGCAGGGCCTTTTGCTTTAGAGAACAGGGGGTCCTCTGACCATGCAAACCCAGGAAAGGGTTTACATCTCTGGAAAATGAGTTTCCATGATCCTCTTTTGAATCATTATTTGGAGTTCAGGATTTAGTCCCTCTTCAACGACTCCCTCCTGGTTTCTGGTATACCTTTGTGTTATATTGAGAGTAATTGCTATCACACTCCAGTCTTTACTTCAGCTGAGACACGGGGATGAGGCTGATAGATTGAGGTGGGGAGATGGTAATATTAATTGAGAATAAAACACGTGATCATCTGAAGTTATTTTTAAAGCTTCACCAAGTTGTGTCTCAAAAGGACAGAAATAATGAAATAAAAACTGGTACATAGAGTCTTTATTTTTGTTAAATGTAAACAAATAAAAAAATAATTTCTTTACACTGCCTAGCCTGTACAGAAGTATTTCTTTGCTGTGGTAGTGAGTTTATGGGCTAAAGCCGATGTGTATATTGTAAGTGAATAGGTGGGATATATTAAAACTGATTATTCATTTTTATCAGTGGTGGATAGGGTGGATGGAGACTCTGCACCCATGGAAATATTGAAACAAGAAGTCAGGAATACTCTTCTTAATGGGGCTGCCGTCTTCTTTCCTGATCGACAGACCCGGCGGGACCATCTCTTCACCATGATGGTAATTATTTACGTTAAAAGTACGGATTCCATTCCAGAACTCTGTTGGGGTGAAACTTATTAGTCTTTGTTTTCTCTGAATATCCTCTCAGTTTCAGTTTCCCAAATGTGTATTTAATACTGTGTGCAAAGTTTTGTGTGGGACACAGGTATCTAAGGACATAGCGCTGTACTCAGGGTGGGGATGACAGATAATCCTGACCTCCGTTTTAGAACCTGTTGAATCACAAAGGGAGAGTTTAGTCTCCTTCAGCTTTATGACATGCCTACAACCAAGTGTTCTTTTTAACATTTTAACCTTTTATTTAATATTTATTTTTATTTATGTATTTATTTTGGGTCTTAGTCGTGGCACATGGCATCTTTCATTGCGGCACATGGGCTTTTTGTAGCGGTGCGCGGGCTTCTCTCTAGTTGTGGTGCACAGGCTTCTCTGGTGGCACATGGGCTCCAGAATGTGTGGGCTCTGTAGCTGCAGCATGAGGGCTCCCTAGTTGTGGCGCGTGGGCTTAGTTGCTTGTGGCATGTGGGATCTTAGTTTCCCGACCAGGGATCAAACCTTAGTCCCCTGCATTGGCAGGCGGATTCTTAACCACTGGACCATCAGGGAAGTTCCAACATTTTAACTTATTTATTTATTTATTTATTTGTGGCTGCATTAGGTCTTCGTTGCTGTGCGCGGGCTTTCTTTAGTTGCGTCGAGTGGGGGCTACTCTTCCTTCTGGTGTGCGGGCTTCTCATTGTGGTGGCTTCTCTTGTTGCGGAGCACAGGCTCTAGGCACACGGGCTTCAGTAGTTGCAGCACGTGGGCTCAGTAGTGTGGCTCACGGGCTCTAGAGCACAGGCTCAGTAGTAGTGGCGCTCGGGCTTAGTTGCTCCGCGGCATGTGGGATCTTCCAAGACCAGGGCTCGAACCTGAGTTCCCTGCATTGACAGGCGGATTCTTAACCACTGAGCTACCAGGGAAGCCCCCATTTTAACTTTTTATTATGGGAAAATCTAAATACAAAACTAGACTAAATAATACATAGAATGAATCCCTCCAACCCCCCAAGTGTACTCATCACTTAGATTCAATAATTATAAACTTAGGCTAATCTTGTTTCATCTGTAATATACTTCACCCACTCCCACCCCCTATTATTATTTCAAAGTAAATCCCTGACTTATTTTATTCATAAATATTTCAGTTTATATCTGTAAAGAAAATACAACCAAGTTTTAATCTTCCCACCCCAAATTATGATTTATCCCTAGGAATGCAAGGATGGTTTAACATTAGAAAATCAGTTAGTAAAATCAGAGAGGAAAAGAATCATATTGATAAATGCAGAAAAAATTTTAATAAGATTAACTTCTGATGATGGTTCAAACAACAAAACCCTTAGCAAACTTGATATAAAAGGGAAGTTCCTTAATCTCTTGGAGGGCATGTATCCAAAACCTACAATAAACAATGTACTGGTCTTTGGGACACTGACTCATCCCTTCCAAAATGAGGTATAAAACAAGGATGCTTACTGTCACTGCTACGCTTTGATATTATATAAAAAGGCCTAGCCAGTGCTGTAGGACAAGGAAAAGGAATTTAAAAAATAGCAATTAGAAAGAATAAAACAATTAATCATTACTTGTCTGTTTAGACAAACAACTATTAGAATTATTGAGAAGACTTTGATGAAGAAAACGAGATGCAGCATTTAAAAGGGCATTTCTGTATGTAACAGCTAATTAGTAAATGCAATAAAAGTGCCCTGTCGGATGCATAAAGCCCCGTAGAAACAAAAAAGGGAATAAAAGAAGCATAAAATGTGGTCCCTGATCCCAAATGACTGTAGTCTAGTTGGGGGCACTGCCACAAGGAAAAACTGACCCTATATGCAATAGGTGTTAAGAGGAGAATCTTGTTCAGGTTAAGTGATGGAGGAAGGTTTCCAAGAGGAGGGAGGATCTTTGGTTGTTTTCAGCTGTCTGCAAAATTTGCATATCAGCTAGAGGGATCAGGGTTTTTTCTTCTAGTTTTACTGAGATATATTGACATACAGCATTGTATAAGTTTACGGTGCACAGCATGATAATTTGACTTACATACATCCTGAAATGATTATCACAATAAATTGGATGAACATCCTTTATCTCATACAAATTAAAGAAATCTCAAAATTAAAGAAATAGAAAAAAGATTTTTCTCCTTGTGATGAGAACTCTTAGGATTTACTCTCTTGACCACTTTCATATATAGCACGCAGCAGTGTTAATTACATTTATCATGTTGTACGTTACATCCCTAGTATTTAGCTTATAACTAGAAGTTTGTACCTTTTGACTGCCTTCATCCAATTCCTCCGACCCCTGCCTCTTATCTTTTTCTATGAGTTTGTTTGTTTTTGAATTATAATTGACCTGCAGCACTACATTATTTCCTGTTATACAGCATAGTGATTCAATATTCCTGTGCATTTCAAAATGATCACCACGATAAGTCTATTTTATGATATGTCACCATATGAAGATATTACATAGTTATTGACTATATTCCCTACACTGTACATTTCATACCTGTGACTCATTTAATCTGCAGCTGGAAGTTTGTACCTCTTAATCTCCCTCATCTATTTCTTCCCTCCTTCCACCCCTCTCCCCTCTGGGAACCACCTGTTTGTTCTTTGTATCTATGACTTTGTTCCTGTTTCGTTATGTTTGTTCATTTGTTTTGTTTTTTAAATTCTACATATAAATGAAATCATACAATATTTGTCTTTCTCTGTGTGACTTATTTCACTTAGTGTAATACCCTCTAGGTCCATCCATGTTGTCACAAATGGCGAGATTTTATGGCTAATATTCATTCATCGTGTGTGTGTGTGTGTGTGTGTGTGTGTGTGTGTGTGTGTGTGTGTGTGTGTGTGTGTATCTCACATCTTCTTTATCCGTTCATCTCTTGATGGGCACTTAGGTTGCTTCCATATCTTGGCTATTGTAAATAATACTGCAGTGAATATAAGGGTGCATGTATCTTTTCTAATTCGTATTTTTGTTTTCTCTGGATAAATATCCAGGAGTGGGATTTGCTGGATCATATAGTAGTTCTGTTTTTAATTTTTTGAGCACCCTCAAAAGCCGTTACTGTTTTCTATAATGGCTGCACCAATTACATTCCCACCAACAGTGCATGAGGGGTTCCCTTTGGATCAGTTTTTACTTCGTGAGTTTTAACCTTTGATAGCATCAGCTGCCTCTGAATTGTGGACAAATTTCTGTCCCACTTGTTTGCTGGAAGCATGTATCAGGCAGCTGAGCAAATGGTTTTTTGTTAGCTCGTGTCCCACACAGAAAAATAGAGGACATGCGACCTCTTGAATGACATTGCTGTGTGTTAGTAAAGCATTAACTTTTCCTTTGCCCATCTATCTGACAGCAGTGGTAAGGTCTATATTTTTTTTCCCTTCTCGTGCAGATGAATTAAACTGCTGTCATCTGTGACCATATCTTATCTCTCCCAGCCTCTTGTGCTAGGCAGGGCCCTGGGTCTTAAATCCTCTGGAAATCTCCCCCAGTGCCTTGCATAGCAGTAGGTGTTCAACACATTTATTGAATTAAGAAAAAAATAAAGTGCCCCCAGAGTAACCCATAGCCTCATCAGGGGGTGTGATTCCTTTAACTGTCACCATAGGCTGTTCGGACTTATACAGAGAAAGCTTAGATACTGTTTAAAAAAACAAACAGAAAGCTCACAAGAAAGGCGCTCTGTCTCTGCGCCCTCCTCTTGGGATGGCCTGCCCAGGGATGAAAATAGACATCTTTTGGAAGTCCCCTTCCTAAACATTTGCATCAAGCTTTCCTGCAGGAAGGCTTGAAAAGGTCAGCTTCAGCAACGCACAGAGCAAGCCTGCCGTCTCTTGTTTCTGCTGCCTCTTCGCGCTAGGCCAGGTCTAAGTTGGGCCCGTGGGTTGGTCTGCTGACCCCGGCTTTCCCCATGTTTCGGATCAGTGGGCCATGGCATTTTGTGCTGCTGTAGGGCTCTAGAATGTTGTGGAATAGATTTCCTGGATATGCAGTGTCTTGTTTTCTAGAAGAATGTCACCGAGCAGGAACACAAGCAGTCCCTGCAGCTCACGTTCCGCTCACTCTGCACGTATTTTAGGTAAGTTTACAGTTATTTTCCGTTGTCCAGTATTTCAGATCTTTGCAATGTTGTTTTCTTGAGCTCTCCCTTCCTTTCATGTGCTTTTGGAGTAACCAAGTACTTCCCTCCCTCAGCCAGGTTTCTAGAGTTGAGGTATCACTAGACTCAGAAGTGACCAAAATAGTGGTAGAATAATAGTCTTGTCAAGAATTTGCTCCAAGTCCCAGTCACTGTGAGACACTTTAGAGTTGAACCCATGGGGAATCTCCTTGAATGCTTCAGTTTCTACATGATTTTTGAAGACAAAAAAGAAGCTGAAGGAGTTTGGGGTCCAGTCCTCAAGTCTAAAAACCCAGATACATTAAAGCCCAAGCCCAACTGCAGAGGCACAGAGTGTTAGTTTAGCAGACATTGTGCTGGGAGGGGTGACATGGAGACCATTACCTGCTGTGACTCCCAAAGAAGCTCATGGGCCTGTGGGCTGCATTATTAGAGGCCTAGACTCTTGAAGGAGGGAGGGGACTAAAGGCCTGAGCAACTGTCTGTAGGTCAGACTATACCTGGTACGGAGGCCAGATTTAGAGGACGGTATGAAACGTCTTCAGCGTCTGAATTTCAAGGATGGTGAAAGAGCCTGGGGCTCATGTGAAGAACCTTTGGAGACACAGGGAATGTTGACCCTGGACTGTCAGATCAGCAGTCGTGAGATTAGGTGTATTTCATGTTGGTGGCCAAGGTGACTTATTCATCATATTTATTCCCTGGAATCTTTTCTAAGGACTTGAAGATGTATGGGCCTGTGCTTACATAAGTACATGTGGACAGACAGTGGCACAGACCCAGCTGGGACCCTGGCCTTTTCCTGACCCAGACTCCTCACATCCCATAGAACTGAGAGTGAAATCTTGCTAGGCTCTCTTTTGGAACCTTTTGAGATAGACAGCGTGAAAATCCCCTTCCTGAAACAAGGTGTCATGACTAATTTGTGTCCTTTCAGTGATAAGGATCCAGGCGGCCTTCTGCTGTTGCCTGAGAAAGGCGACGTGGCCGACACGGACGTCGGCGAGGTGCTGGCGGTCACGAGCACTCTGCTCTCGGTTGCCGCTCGAGAGGTGAGTGACGCCACTCTGCTTCCTTTGCCTCTTGCCTTTAGAAGATGGGGCAGGGCAGTCGTGGCTCCTTCCCCTTTAGCCCTCGTTTACAGCATGATCGTAACTTTGCCTGTGACTGTCACACACGAGCACAGAGGTTTCCCCGCCTGCCTTTGCTTCTAGTCAGCAGCTCCTGCAAGATGAGCAAGAGGATGCTTCCCTGCCCCTTGCTAGTCAGCCGGCAGTAAATACCTGGAAGTGCTCATTAAGACTCCCTTTGAAAAGGAGGAATGGGTATTTACTGAGTGCCCTTGTGGTGTCCGTCAGCGGGCCCAGCGCGTAGTCATATATTTGTGGTGTGAATTCTGTGGAAAAAGCCTTTAACTTTTTTTAAAATTTAAGATTACTTAGCAAACCCACAGGCTAATCAAATCTGAAAAGATGGTCTCTTTTTTTCTGTGCTAATGATATTTTAAAGTTTTTTTCTTTTCTTTTTTTTTTTTTTTTTTTTTTTAACATGAAGGATTTTGTTTCTCAAAATGTAGTCCATTTGTCACCTGGATCAGAATCGCCTGGTATATTGTGGCAAACATTTGGATTTCTAGTTCCTACCCCAAGCTACTGATTTAGAATCTCGGGGGGTAGGGCTTAAAACGCTGCATTATATGAAGCACCCCCAGAGATTCTGAAGTAGCAGAAGCCCTGTAGTAGGGGACCAAGCACTGCCTCTCTGGATAAAATACAGGAACCAGGGAATTAGAGGAGATGTTGTGGGGAGAGTGCAGACCACACCCTTGATGTGTTTAATGACGTGGCTGAACTTGGTGTCTTTAAACCTCTTATGTTTTTGTTAGTGCTTTGCTGTTTTCAGGTTGCTTCTGGAGCCGTGATTTCATTCATTCCCAGCTGCCTGCGGTGGTTGGACACTCAGCACTTCCCCCCGCCCCATTTGCTCACAGGGACCTTAGAGAGCTTTCAGTGTGCTGGGTTGTCATTTGTAGTGTGCTAGGTCACACTGGGCTGGCCACTATTTAGACCTAATATAGTTTAAATTCAGGGTTATTTTTATTTTACTGTCATGTCTGTGTTCTTTAAGGTAATGTATTGACTGTATAAGCCTTAATTGTTTTTAATCGATGCTCTATTTTCTGCTGTCACATTAATGTTCTCTTTGGTTATCTTCTCCTTTCTGTCTTCTTTCCAGACCCATCTCTTGAGTCTCCCTTAAAAATCTTACTCCAGCCTCTGCTGCCCGTCAGTTTTTGCTCTGCCCTGGTCAGCCGTGTCTCATTCTCATCTGTTTTTATTTCTGCCATTTCCCGCACTTTCCCCTTCTCGTGGAGCTCATCTAAATTCTGTGTTTCCCAGACCGCTGAATTCGTATTTAAGTTCTATGTTCCCATGATCAGTGCCCCTGGGCAGAAGACCCCAGTGTTCTCACTGGTTTTCGTGGGTGTTAGTTCTGCCTCCTGCGTGAGTCGGTATGTGCTGGAGCCAGGACTGAAACCCAGGCTCTTCGACTCTTAGTCTTGTCCCCTTTCCACTTGGTCAGGTGTGCTGTGAGTTGTACGTAGAGAAGTGAGATAGCATTTGTCCAAGAGAATTCCTCATAATCTTCACTATTTGGAGATTACATGATTGTCTTTTCTTCCCTGTCACTTTTCTGTGATACAAAGGAAGTTAGAAACTTCACCGAACCTCCCAGGCCAGGGATCACTGCAGCCATTGAGATATTTCCTTGAATTATCTCTTTGAGTAAGAAACATTTATGGTTGTACTAAAGAAGAAGAGTTAGATTTAAAAAAACGTTTTTTTCAAGGTGGTCAGAAATGTACCTAGTCTGAAAAATTTCTTGCAAGTCTGTTAATTCAGTAGAGATCCACTAAAAGCCTGCTGTGTGCCGGGCCCTGTGCTCGGCACAGGGGTACAGAGCCCAAAGAGCACAGTCTTGAGGAGCAGGCAAGCATGTGATCAGTTATAATACAGTAAGGGCCTAAAAGCGTAGGTCTTGTGGGTGCAGAAGAGCACACCTGATCCCATCTGGTGGAAGAAGGCAGTAGAGCTTGAGAAGGGCTTTTTGGAGGAGGTGGCGCCGGAGCTCCTTGTGAGCCCACGAACGGAGTCTGATCAGGCATAGAGGGAGGGGTGCTCTTAATAGAACAGCATATGTAAAAGGCCAGTGACAAGATGGGGAGGAGCAGGTATTTGAAGAGGAAATGATAACGGCTAGGCTTTGAACATGTTGGGTTTATGGTTCTGGTAGGACTTCAGGTGACAGTGTCCGGTTGGACCCTCAGGAGCTGAGTCAGTGCTGGAAATGGAGATTTGCAGTCATTCACCAGCAGGTGATAGTTGAAGCCATGAATGTCAGTGTCCTCTCATCGCCTGTGGGCATCTGTGTAGAAAGGGCAGCCAGGAGAGTAAGAAGGAGAGGCAGGAAGAAAGTCAGGGGCCACAGAAGCTGAGGGAGGAGAGAGCTTCAAGTAGGACCGTGGTTGGCACAGCTACCAGGGCTGAGGTTAAGTGGGGAGGCTTTGCTCTCTAGGTGGCAACTAATGCCTTTGAGGAATGGCTTCAACGAGTGGTGCGGGCAGGAGGGGTAGAATGGCAGGGAGGTAAAATGCAAGCACAGCAGGTGTAGGCAACTTTTTCAAATGGAACACATGTACAAAAATATATATATTGATGGACAATTTAAAGAAACAACAATCCATTTTAAGAAGTGGAACATTACCAATATTTTTGCAGTCTGCCCCTCCCCGCCCAGTGCCCTTCCATGGCTCACCTTCCTCCTTCCTCATCAGAGGTAACCACCGTTCTGAAATTTATCTTCATCATTTCCATGTTTTTCTTTCTACTTATCCCTACATAGCAGGCTTGTTTTCCCTGGTTTTGGTCTTTAATGGAATCGTGTCCTACAGTCTTCTGGGACAAGTTTTTTTCCACTCAACAGCATTTTTGAGATTCATGCATGTTGATGTATGTGCTGCAGTTCTCCCCCCACCCCCACCCCCAACCCACTGGTACACAATATGCCCCTTATGAATCTGCCATAATTTATTTATCCATTTTACTTTGGAGGGAAGGGATAGTTGAGTTGTTTCCAGTTCGGGGCATTTACATGGAAGTAATATATCTTGTGGTTTGTAGGTGCAAGAATTTAACCCTAGAGGTCATTTGACTCTTCAGAGAAACTGGAGAATAAAGATGATGGTTAAAGAGCCATAGTGGGATAAAGAATTGTCTTTTAAAATGGGAGAGATTTGATTGAAGGCTCAGGGGAAGGAGCCGGAGAGAAAAGAAATTTTTGAAGATGTGAGGTGGGGGGAGAGAGAGGGGCGAGATAACTGTGGGGTAAGGTTCCTAAGGGGTGAAAGGGGGATGGCACGTGGAGTGCAACATCTATAAAGGCTCTGAACAGCTGGAGGGCAAGAGAGGAGTTTTCATAGTATCATCTCTCTTGGTCACTTTGGGTTGAAAGCTCTGTCATAAATATTCCCCACTTCCCTAGAATCTCTTTGTCTCTGACAGCTGCTCTCTTAGAGAACGCCCCTGGCTGTGTTCTGTGAATGACCTGTTGTAAACACTTTCCATTTCTCTCCTCCCTTGTAGTGTGAGCTGTTGATGGTCGATGGGGCCCAAGGGGAGGTGGGCTCTGTGCTCTTCTCCCTGTTCTGGTCTGTCCAAGGCAGCCTGCTGTCCTGGTGCTACCTGCAGCTGAAGAGCACGGACTCTGGAGCCAAAGATCTTGCCGCTGACCTTATTGAAAAATGTGAGTTTCAGTACAAAATCCATGAAAACAGATAGGTGTTTGGGTTTGACTGTGTGTGCTCTCTTCTTAGTACCTCATGCACAGAACAGAGTGTGTGTGGTTTTCATTTCTTTATTACAAATCAGATCTGTCTTCGGGTTGTTTTTTTCTTCTTAAAATGGAATTCTGTAGCGTGTCTTTTTGCTCAGTTTCCTGTCTGAATGAAGTAGTATACCTAAGTGTATTTATTGTACGGTTGGGTCATTTCACGGCCTAAACATTGCCTCTGCAGTCATACAGCACTCTTAGATGATACTGTATTCTTCAGCAGAGTCTATCTTCCCTGTTTTAATCAAATTATCCAAAAAGAAAGTCTTGAACTTAAAAAATCTAAGGTGCATGTGAGCACTTCTGTGATCTTTGCTGGTACTGAAAATATTCAGATTCATGTCCCATAAACCCACAGAAAATTATATGAAACCCAACAGGTTCTGAGAATTTGTATGTAGAAAAATCAGTTCCATCAAACTTGGTCTCAGCAGCCATGTCAAAAATGCTTACAGTATTGAGTCTTGGCTCTTCAAGTTTGGGCCGTCATATGGCCTACCTAGAGGCGGGCCCTTTGTAAACAAAGGGAGAGGCAGGCCAGCAACTGGCTTGGTCAGCCATGTACCTTCACTTATAAAAGGGATATCTCCACCCCACTGAAAAGTGGCAAAGACAAAAAAAAAAAATCACTCACTTTAAAAGTAAACTTCTATTGAGATTCACAGTGCTTTTCCCTCCCAGAGGAAAACGTTTGTGTGACACTGAAATGGTCTCATGGTCTTTCTGACGGGCAATTCCCTCCACAGCTTCTGTGATCCTCTCCAGCTTTGTCCTTGATGATGACCAAGCAAGTGATGTTTCTACCATATACAATATTAATTATTTTCTTTATGTTTTGGCAGATGTGGGACAGTTTCTGGCACGCATGAGAGTGATTTTGGAATCCCTTTTGTCACAGTATAGCGGAAAAACTGTAGTAGAAAAATTATGTAATTCGGTGTTTTCAATGGCAGCTCGTCAACTGGTAAGACAGAGTGGCAGCCATTTGTAAGGGGGGGGGGCAGGGTGTGAGGTGGACGCTAAGTGCTTCGCTCATCTTTCTGTAGGTGATCTTTCTGCTGGACTTCTGCACATTAGATATTTCACACTGTACGCTCTTGAGAGAGTTCAGTGCCCTGACAGAGCTGTTGAAGGAGCTCTGCAGTGACCCTGATGGAGGACTGAACAAGGTACCTCGAGCTGGCATTTGAACCTGCTTTGTATCCTCTCTTAGGAGCGCTGTGACCATACGTAATGAGACATACCAGTTACAGGTCTACACGAATAAGTCACCTCTAGAAGAGCCCCCTCTGTTTTGTCAGTACTTTATCAGTGTCTATCAACTTTATCAGTGTTGGTTTTGCCAGTAAGAATAAATGCCAGTCTGAGTTGATTTGGCATGGTCAGCATTAGACAGGAGACACAGAGGAAGCTGTACATAGATTAATTTAATCGTTCTATAGCACATGAAATTATATAAAAACCATGTGAATGATTGACCAAATTGAAGTCCAGAAGAGAAAATCTGTGTTGAAAGGCAAATTAGAGGGTTGGGTATTTAAAAGCATTTTCTCCCTTACTCAGCCTTATAGGACAAAAAGTTTTTTCACTGTCTTGTTTGAATCTCACAACTCTGTGGGAGTAGAAAGGGCATATATTTAAAAGCCTATTTTAAAGACAAAAAAAGCAAAGACTGAAAAAGGGAGGGAGAAGACAAGATGGGCTCAGGTTTGCCAAGGTCCCAAATAGGAGTGTAAGGTCTTTCATGCTAGTACTGGAACTTCATGCTAGTACTGGTTTGTAAGAAATAGTTCCTACAGACAGTCATAGTTAGAAAAATAAAAGCTGATCAGAGTTACTATAACGCAACAGAAACCCCATGTCTTCTCTGCTGAATAAATGTCTGTTGATCGATATGTATAGGTGGGAACATCAGGTATATTTTTAGCCTGAGTGATGATTTGTGTAGGGATGTCAAAGGCTGCTGTCTGGGGCACTGATGCACAACACAGTTTCCTGGGTGTGGCTGGATGTAGAGTGATGAAAACCCTTCTTTCTTCACTCGTTGGTCTGCGTAGCTGGATGTCGAGACTTGGCAACAGGAGCGCCCGGTGGTGTTGCATACGTGGACCAGGGAGTCTGCTCACAACTACGAAAATAACTGCCACGAGGCGTCTGTCTTTGTTAGCCCGGGGGCGACCTATTTTGAGGTGGAATTTGATGAGAGATGTGAAACGGAAAAAAGGTACAACTCACCTGTTCTTTCTCCCCGAGCAATAATGGATCTGAAATGAGAGACGGAAAGTGATAAAGGTTATGCTTTCACAGGTATGATTATCTGGAATTTACCGACGCTAGAGGTGGGAAAACACGCTATGACACAAAAGTCGGCACTGATAAATGGCCCAAGGTGAGTGGCGTTCCCGGAGAGCCATGCGATACTTGCTTCTGTGTCGATTCTTCTCCTTTTGTCAGCCTCAGGCGGTAATAGAGATATGGTCCTTGAAGGGAAGCACTTATATTACACTTTTGTAAAAGGAAGTGTTTATAGCAGAGTTCAGTACCTGTTTTGTAAATAAAGTTTTTTGGGGATACAGCCGTGCCCATTTGTTTGTTTCATCTGTAGCTGTGTTGGCACTGTAGTGGTGGGGTTGAGTCATCGCAACAGAGGCTGTATGGCCCAGAAAGTCTAATGATTTACTCTCTGGTTCTTCATAGGAACAGTTTGCCACCCCTGGTTTATATCACATTGTCAGAGTAAATGGGGAGTTGTAATCCTTAGCAAGAAAGGGCCAGTGAGTCCAGGAGGGCCCTGACCGTGGTGATGAAAGCCAGGATCTCCCTCACAGTTAGGGCCGCATGGTCTCTGGGGCTGGGAAGTTAAGTGCTGCTTCACCGTTGACCTTCTCTCTGCTGTCAGCGGTCTTGGTTGGGAGCAGAGGAGCGGGCAGCATGCTCTCTGGCTGAGTAGGTGGTGGGCAGATGGGCATCTGAGGATTAGAAGACCGAGCAGCAGTTTTCAACTTCTTCTTCATAAGATGCAGTTGTGAATTTTCTGTTTCAGTCACTCCGTTATACATTTCTCCTTTAGTAGTTTTGGTGGGGGTGATAAGATATGATGGTGAGAATATAGACCAATTTTTTTTTTTTTTTCTGGCCGCATGGCATGCGGGATCTTAGTTCCCTGACCAGGGATCAAACCCATGCCCCTTGCAGTGGAGGCGCAAGGTCTTAACCACTGACCGCCAGGGACCAATTTTATATTTAGACCAATCTTATATTTAGATTTTTTGAGTCGCTAAGAACATGCTTATTACTGAAATGCTACCTTCTCTAATCAGTTTGACCCCATGACTTCTTTGTTTGTCTGTAGAAAGTGACCTTTAAGGCTGGTCCCCGGCTGCAGTTTCTCTTTCACTCTGACAGCAGCAACAACGAGTGGGGCTACAAATTCACCGTCACCGCCTATGGCCTGCCTGATGTTGCCGTGTCTTGGGGCTTGGATTTACAGCTCCTTGTTTCCCGGCTGATGGGACGCCTCGCTTCCCAGTGCATGTCACTCAAATCCCTGCATCGTAAGTCCACAGACCATCCCTTCCCTTCTTGCTAACAGCCACATTGAAGAGCAAGGTGGTACCCCTTTTGTGTAAGTTGTCTCCACATAGCGGCAGAGCAAAGGGGATTGAGAAAAGTCCCTTTCGGTTTCCTTTCAACTAAACCAGAATAAGATGTCTACCGGACACCATTTTCATCAAGTTGCTCGGCTCAGACCCTGGGGCACATTGCCAAGGAAGGACGGGTGCACTCCCTGTCTGTGGCGGACACGTGGGGAGGGAGCCGAGCTTTGGCTACATTGTCGTCATGTTTTTGTGAGTCGGTTTTGGAATACTCCAGCAAGAAGGCAGAAATATGGAATAAATCAATTGTATGTTCTCTATGTGAATATCTGTGTGAATATGTATACATATGTGAACATGGATTTAGCCTTAAAGCGATTTCTTCAACTTATTTGTTAAATTCATCCAAGGATGAGTGAAACAAGAAATAGAATGAAACTTTCTAGTGTATTTTATTTCTATATCATGTCTTGAGTTTTTCCTCACTTTAAAAGTAAAATATCATAGAAAAATTGAGTAATGGAAAAAAGCCAAGGGGAAAAGCCACTTTTAATCCTAATACCCAGATAACTATTATTAACATTTTAATCTATTTCTATCTAGTCTTTTTTCTTTGTTTATTCATAAACACATATATGGTGGGTATTTAATTATTGCTGTTATTTTTTTTTTTTTTACAAACTTAAGTTTACGAATTGTGAGCATGTCCCCATAATGAAACATTTCTAAATGGTCTCCTGTTATACCCTAGAGGTAGTTCCCATTGTGTTTTCAACTTACTACACAGGTTAGTCATTTCAGAGGGACCTGTAACTGAAGCTGTCGTACAGAATGGTAGCATTTCAGGACTGCCTGATGGCTCGGGTTCACTGGGGTATTTGTTTATGAAGTATCACAATTGCATTCTGCTAAATGTGTGTAAATTCCCTCCAAGTCTTAATGCCCAAGTTTTTTTAAAACCTTTTCTTCACCAGTTCAAAGATTCTCAGTATATTAAGGAAAAAATAGAACTCTCATCAGCCTTCTTTTTCTCTTTCCAGAGTTAGGAAGTAACATGGCAATACCTCAGGCAAAAATGGCATTAGTCCTAAACTCCCCCTTGTGGAAACCTGTCTTCAGGCACCAAATATGTCCAGAGTTGGGATTAGAAGCAAGCTGGCCCACTCACCCACCCCAGGATAATAAGGAGGTATTTACTCTTCTCTTGTCTTTGTATTTGGAATGGGAAATGTTTACTAATATTTATTACTTTAAATTATAAACATCTGTGTTTGTATCTTATCATCCCCACTAAGCTGTTAGCTCCTTGAGGGCAGAAACTATCCCTTGTTCACTTGGGGTCCCCACTGTGCACCACAGGGGCCAGTGTAATGGGTGTTCAGAAGTATTGACTGACTGACTCTTCAGTGATATACAGTAGGTGCTCAGCAAATCTCTCTTGGTGGAGTTATTAAACAATTCGAGTCTATTTCCGGTGCCCGCTGAGTCAAACTTCAGAATAAATGATTTATGCTGTATTTATTTGTTCTCCATGGAACAGTAACACATTATTTAGGCTTATAATAATTAAAAACGAAACAAGTTTGCCCACTGTCTCTTCTTCATCTCTCCGCCCCTCTCTCTGCTCTACTATTTTCCTCCCTTCTTCCTGCCTCCCCCTGCCCTAGCTCTTCAGTGGTTAATTGCTGAATCCAGGGGTTCTTGCTCAGCTTCTCTTGTCCTTTGCCTCTCTGCTCCTTCAGACCCTCTCTTCTCTTATTCCGGCAGCCCACTGTCTTCTCTTAATCTCACCACTCCATCTACCTCCTTTATTGACCTCTCTTCTTCCTCCTCCTCTAAAGAGTAGGCTTCATTTGGGCTTTCTCCCCTTTCCTGCACCCCACCAAGACTTTATGCTGTCTCCTCTCTTCTGTTGTCATATCTGTGTGAAAAATACCTAAATGTCAGTTTCCAGCCCTGGTTTTTCTCCCAAGCTCAGTCGTGTATCCCCATCTTCCTGTTAGGTATTTCCATTTCAGTGTTCTGATTCCCTTTAACTCAGAGGTGTAAAACCAGGACGTCTCCCTGGACTTCTCGCTCCTGTTACTGTCATTATTGTTTTCCCAGGCATTGAACCACTGCTCCCTAGCATCACCTTTATCCCCACCTTGTTCTCACCTTTCCTGTCCAGTCAGCTGCAAGCCCTGTGGCTTCTTCCTTGAGATGTTCATCACTGTCTGTTTCCTCTGTCTCCATCTTTATTCAGACCCTCATCTTGCACTTGGATTGTTACGTTGGTACCTACCAAGTTTTTTTTAATCACTGCATTATCTTGTCATTCCACTGCCAAGCACCATTAATGGCTCCCCGTTGCCCACAGGGTGAAGTCTAAACTCCTCAGTGTGACAGTCAAGGCTCTCTACAGTCTCCTTTCACCTTACCTATCTGACTCTAGTTCCCACCACTCCCCAGCTGAGACTTCAGGCCAGGTCAGTCTCCCCACTGACTCTTAACTTTTGCTCATGGTTGTGTTCCTCAGGGCCAAACCTGCCCAGTCTTCAGGGTCCAGTCCAAAGCCCATCCCCTCCAGGAGGCTTTTCTTAGTTACTTTAACCTGCCAGGAGCTCTCTCCTGTGAATTCTCAGCACTGGGTGTCCCTTCTAGGCATTTGGCACTTGATAATCTTATGCTTTACCAGTAGTGGTAGTTTTAATGCTTTTAATGTTTTATTTATGTTTACCTTTTTTTTTTAACCCATGTATCTGTCTGATCTCCCCCAAGTAGATTGAAACTTCCTGAGAGTATGCACCGCGTTTTATACTTCTGCTTTGGCCTAGTAGGTGTTCAGTAAACTTTATTTTTTGAATGAATGCATTAAACATGATGGTTTTTCTTGTTGTTGTTGTTGTTCCCAGGTTAAGAACATCCCTGATGATCCCTGCCACCAATTTCTTCTTGACTTTGCACAGTCAGATCCTGCCCAGAACTTCTGTGGGCCATATTCAGAACTTTTCAAAGGATTCATACAGGCATGTAGAAAACAGGCCCCAAAGACAGATATAGTTGCTGGTTCCACTATTGATCAAGCTGTGAACGCCACCTTTGCTGCTCTGGTGTATCGCACTCCAGACTTATATGAGAAGCTGCAAAAATATGGTAACTTATATTACAGGGAATGTTTTTGATCTGAAGGCCAATTGCTAAGTTTTAAGAAAGCTTGTCTTAAGTGAAAGTTTTAGAATATTTTGGAACATAAACATACTTCTACAACTATAGACTTCATCTTGTCAGCCCTACTTTGCCAGTCAAAAGCTTTGTGACCAATTTATAGTTAGCAGATTGCAGTCTATAGCAAGTAGGCTTGAGTTTCCTAATTAGCAGATAATTTGTCTTTAAACTGCCGAGAAGTTTAATGGAAAGAAACCTTAACTTGGGTTGTAGTCCCAGCTCACAAACTAGAAGTTGTGCAGCTTCAGGTTAATCAGATAACCTTTCTGCACCTGAGTATCCTTATCCATAAAGTTTAGAGTTGATTAGCTCTAACATGCTAGGAAATTCCAATTTAAACCTGAGATGTTTAGGTAATTGAATGTGCCAATAACCAAGGAGGAAATGCAGGTATTAACTCCATCTTAGACTTGCAGCTTCTTTGTAGCATCATCCCTGCTTGGTTTCCTTTGTTGATAGCCTGCTCCTTGCCATTTCTTTTCCTCATGTCCACCAGGGATACCGTCTCTGTGTATTTACTATAAGTGTAGACTGCAGCCTAACAGGACCCACAGAGAGGGAGGGTCTCTCCCTACTCATAATCTTTCTGGGGAAAAACATTTCAAACCCAACGTAAAGACAAGTTACGGGCTGTCCCAGTCACTTTGGCAGGATATGTGTTCTTTCCATGGTGCCGATGAAAGAAGCAGGAACAATTGCTTCCTTCCTTAGAGTAGGTAATCGCTTATTACTCTTATTATTATTATATTGATATTATTAGCACTGCTACCTTTATTGCTTAGTCCTGTGTGTCCCACATTGCAAAGTTTATTTCCTGATGTCTAAATCATCTCAATTACTCCTTCAAATCTTAATATTTCCTTTAAGAAGCTGCTCAAGTAAATAAAACTATACTGAAGCATGAGTGATTTAAGTAAACAACTGTCACATGGGAGAGTATATTTCTGCTGGGGATGAGGGGCCAGCTGACCTGTGTGGTTTTGAAAAAAAAAAAATTCGGTACATGTTTTCATAATCAAATTGTAGTAAGACAACTGGACAACCTCTGTTACCTGTGGGAACTTTCAGTGGAAAGATAAAAGCCTTGTGAGTTAAAAGCTGAGAGATAGAGCTCTCCCCCAGCTCTTTTTCAAATCATGTTCAGCTATCACATACCTATTTGCAGTTAAGAAACACACAATCAAATGTAGGAACTAGAAATATTTTACCAAATACAACTTGTTTCTAGAATACCTACCACTGTTGCTTTGAAAGAGGTACAGTTGGTTCCCAGTTCTTTCTGTCCCTGCCTCTAAGAGGCTATTCTTGGGTTCTTCAAGACTGAACTACTTTGAGAGTGGTCCTTGTCTAGCTAATTTGCTCATCTTTGTCTAAAAATTTGTCACCCTTTTGAGTTAGAAATGTATGGGAGGAGTTTTTCAACTAGACTCAAAGCTGCTTGAGGGCAGGAACCATGTTTGTTTTTTTCAGCATAGTATTTCCCAGTGCCTGGTATAGAGCCTGGCACATTCTAGGTATTCAGAAAATACACTGCATTTACATTGGCTCAACAGAGAGCGTCACTGTGTTCTAGTAATTTATCCTTTGGTTTTTAGATGAAAAGGGGCAGGCCTCATGGGTCTTTCTTTAAAAAAAAAAAAGACAAGAAAACTTTTTTGTTATTTTTCTAATTATAAAAATAATGCCTATTCATGTAGAAACTTACAAAGTACAGAAAAGCTAAAGTAATTATCAACTATAATCTCACCATTTCAAGAACATTTTTCTGTTATCATTTTTCTATATATCTACCTGGCCTTTTACTTAGGTATACTTATATATACACCATGTTTTTACTATGTATACTCTTTTTAAATAAGATAATTTTGTACATACTGTTTCATAA
Source organism: Kogia breviceps (assembly GCF_026419965.1). Classification (NCBI taxonomy): domain Eukaryota; kingdom Metazoa; phylum Chordata; class Mammalia; order Artiodactyla; family Physeteridae; genus Kogia; species Kogia breviceps. Next base: position 10,984,189 of record NC_081328.1, read on the forward strand.
CCAGCCTTTTTTACTTACTATATACCATGAACATTTTTCCATGTTTTTTTTTTAACATCTTTATTGGAGTATAATTGCTTTACATTGTTGTGTTAGTTGCTGCTGTATAACAAAGTGAATCAGCTGTATGTATACATATATCCCCATATCCCCTCCCTCTTGTGTCTCCCTCCCACCCTCCGTATCCCACCCCTCTAAGTGGTCACAAAGCACAGAGCTGATCTCTCTGTGCTATGTGGCTGCTTCCCACTAGTTATCTGTTTTACATGTGGTAGTGTATATATCTCAGTGCCACTCTCTCACTTCGTGTCAGCTTACCCTTTCCCCTCCCCATGTCCTCAAGTCCATTCTCTACGTCTGTGTCTTTATTCCTGTCCTGCCCCTAGATTCTTCAGAACCATTTTTTTTTTAGATTCCATATATATGTGTTAGCATATGATATTTGTTTTTCTCTTTCTGACTTACTTCACTCTGTATGACAGTCTCTAGGTCCATCCACCTCACTACAAATAACTCAATTTCGTTTCGTTTTATTGCTGAGTAATATTCCATTGTATATATGTGCCATATCTTCTTTATCCATTCATCTGTCGATGGACACTTAGGTTGCTTCCATGTCCTGGCTATTGTAAATAGAGCTGCAGTGAATATTGTGGTACATGGCTCTTTTTTTTTTTTTTTTTTTTTGTGGTACGCGGGCCTCTCACTGTTGTGGCCTCTCCCGTTGTGGAGCACAGGCTCCGGACGCGCAGGCTCAGTGGCCATGGCTCACGGGCCGAGCCTCTCCGCGGCATGTGGGATCTTCCCGGACTGGGGCACGAACCCATGTCCCCTGCATCGGCAGGTGGACTTTCAACCACTGCGCCACCAGGGAAGCCCCATGACTCTTTTTGAATTATGGTTTTCTCAGGGTACATGCCCAGTAGTGGGATTGCTGGGTCATATGGTAGTTGTATTTTTAGTTTTTTAAGGAACCTCCATACTGTTCTCCATAGTAGCTATATCAATTTACGTTCCCACCGACAGTGCAAGAGGGTTCCCTTTTCTCCACACCCTCTCCAGCATTTATTGCTTGTAGATTTTCCATGTTAATAATTATTTTTTACTCACTTTTAATAATTTTTATTTTGCTTTTAATTTTTTATATTTTACTTTTATGTTTTTACTTTTAATATTTTACTTTAACAGTATATCCATTTCAGATGCTGTTTGTTTGAAAAAAGTTAGTTTGAAGTAACACAGAGAACCCATTACAGGTGTTTGTGGTTTAATTGATAGTTTTTTCCCCCAGTCCTCTCTTACAACCCGCCACGTGTGAGTGTCAGGGGAAGGGTTTTCCTTTGCGGAGGTTGGGAGGTGACTTTGGGCTTCATGTTGCAGTAGTGAATTGTGTTAACTGAATGTAACCTCTCCTTTCCCCAGTAAACAGTGGGGGCAAGACAGCCCTGAGTGAGGAGTTCGCACAGGTGTATTGCTTGGCAGATGGCATTCGAATATGGATGGTAAGGTTTTCCTTTGCATGTGATTTTTATATATTTTGAGTTTTCCCACCATGATATCATTGAATTAAGGTAAGTAGCTCTCTTCTCAAGAATTTAACTTTAGGAATGTTTTTCAAAACTAAAGTTCAGTGAAGTGAATGGATAAAAAATAATTTAGAACCCTTGAAATCATAATTTGGTGAATGTTGAGATTGTCAGAGTAAACAGGGTTCAGTTGAGCCCCCCTTACCTCCTTCTGTAACCCAAAGGCTGCTCGGTGGAACCTAACCTTTTAGACTAGGGGGAAAAGCATTGTGTTAGATTCTGGGCAACCAATAACAGTTTTAGGCAGAGGAGAGCACTCTTTCAAAGGAGAGGTCTTTCTGCATTTTAGAAAAGTAGTTCTGCAGCATTGTTCGTGACAGCAATAAACTGGAAGAACAAAATGTCCCATTTATAAAACAGACAAAAAGATTATATATTATATTACTGTGTAATACTATAGTACAGTGAAAGAGAATGAAGTAGAGCTGCCTGTATCAGCATGGGTGGTGCTTACAAATGTGATGATGAGCAAAAAATAGCAAGTTGTAGAAGAATGCATAGGTATGGTATTCCTCATATAAAGCTTAAACATAAACATGTAGTAAAATTATACAAATGCATGCAAATGATAAACATCAAATTCAGGAGAATTGTTTTTATTTCTTAGGTGTGGAGATGAGTATATGTTAGTATTATTTATATATATATTTACAACCACCTTAAATATTGTATAATAATTGAGAAAGCAATCTTAAAATAAATGAGTAGAGGCTGGTAATAAGATTGAAAGCAGGAGACTAGCTGTGGTAATTAGATGAGGATGGCTTCTGCTACTTGGGAGATAAGATAATTAGACTGTGTGATTGATCTGAGTGGTGAACAGGCAAATGGAATTTAGGACTGTTTCCGTGATCCTGGTTTGGGTGACTTGGTGGGTGGGTAGAAGCGTTCGTTGACCAGAATAGGAAGAATGGTCTTGGATCTGGGAGTTGGGTGCTAAGTTCAGTTTGAGACCTGTTAAGTATGAGGACACCTGGGTTTTTTAAGACATGTAGCTGGAGAATTTAGTAAATGTGAAAGAGTGTAAATGTCAAGGCAGAGATAAGGATAACTTCAAATCATTGGTAATAGTTTTTTTTTAATGTATGAGTTTATCCAGGAACAGACAGCCTTGGACAAAATCCACAATGATTAGAACGTAGTTGGTGCTCAATGTAGACGAGATAGGTAGATGGAGACCCAAATGAACAGGGACTCTCTAAAGAAACTGAAAGCTATCATCATCAGAATGGTGGCGGGTGAATCAGAAGAGTGTGTTGACAAAGGAACCAAGGCAGTAATAGCAATTTAAGAAAGAGTGTCTGATAAAGTCAGCGGCCACACACAATTCAGGTAAAAAGGATTTGGCAATTGTGACAAAGCACATTGTAGATTATGCTTCTGGTTTAGCATATGACAGACTGCCGATGATTGGACAAGATACCAGCCTTCTCTCTAAGACCTTGGTCTACATACATCACACATGGTCTTCTGTCTGGGCTGTCAGCACCATGGCCCAAACTGTGACCATTGCCTGTGCTGGTAGTAGAAGCACCATTCTCTGCCTGGCAGTCTCAGCATCACTTAGAGGTGTCCCCTCCTTCGGAGGAGAATAGAGATCAACTTGTGGTTCAACCTCTGCTGCAAACCGGGTGTGAGATTTCTGGCCACACCACGCGGCTTGCAGGATGTTAGTTCCCCGACCAGGGATTGAACCCGTGCCCCTTTCAGTGGAAGCACGGAGTCCTAACCATTGGACCGCCCGGGAAGTCCTAAGACCTCACCTCTTTATCTGTACTAGGTCAGCTTTAGGTAAGGACCCCTCCAACTCCAGGGTTCTAGAATTTTTTAAAGAATAGGGTCATGGGACTTCCCTGGTGGCACAGTGGTTGAGAGTCCGCCTGCCGATGCAGGGGACACGGGTTCGTGCCCCGGTCCAGGAAGATACCACATGCCGCGGAGTGGCTGGGCCCGTGAGCCATGGTCACTGAGCCTGCACGTCTGGAGCCTGTGCTCCGCAATGGGAGAGGCCACAACAGTGAGAGGCCCATGTACCGCAAAAAAAAAGAAAAAAAGAATAGGGTCATGGTTACAAATCCCTCCCAAATAACACATAGTTGAAAAGGAGGTAGTTTTGCAGCTAGACCTTTGGGCAGCTTCAAATCCTGAATTATTTCTAGGACAAACAAAAACAGCTCAGTCCTGTGCACAGGACTATAAAGTTCTCCGGGATCTCAACACTGTGTGCTTTTGAAGTAGTTTGCTGTGGCTGCCCTTGCCGCCCTGTCTGGACAGCGTAATTATGTGGCTCAAATCCTTCCCCAGTTAGAGATGAAGCAGAAGTCCCTGATGAGCCTGGGGAGTGAGGCAGAAGAGCGACGCGGCTCAGAAGCAGCTGAGGTGAACCCCGAGAGCCTGGGTGAGTGCCAGCTCCGCTGTCCTCCCTGGGCCTTCTGTTTCCATTTTGTAGGAAACCAGTGACCCACCTTCTAGATGAGTCTAGTTGAAGCTGTGTTGACCTAGGGAAGGTAACACAGGCACTAAATGTATTTTCCAAGGATGTTCACAAATAGAGAAGTGCCAGTTGTTAATTGTTTATTAACGTGATCCAGATGGAGCATCTTTCTAATTACTTTCCTTAGGAGGCACGAAGTGCTTTTTGAGCTACATCTTGTTATGTTTTTAAAGTGCATTCACACTAAATATTTAATGAAATTAAAGAATTACTGTTAATTTTTAAAATGTCATGGTTATGTTATTATTTAAAACTTTTTTTTAGTGAAATATACTGAAGATTTTACAGATGAAATAATGTGATGCCTGGGATCTGCATGGAAATAATCCAGGGAGTGGGGAGTGGGAGTGGGTGAAAAAAAGACTGGCCTTGGATTGATGGCTATTAAATCTGGGCAAGGGGAAGGGTCCTTATACTCTTCTCTCTCTATGTATGTTTGAAAATGTCCACAATAAAACTTTAAGTGTGCTGATGGTAGTGCTAGGGAGATTTTGATGTATTTAATGAGAGAAAATTTGATTCTGTCCTGTCAGTAGATGTGTATATCCCTGTGTTAATGGAGGTATTTCTTGTCCTAAACTGTAGAGTTTGAGTAGATTATTTTCAATGCAAAAGTAGGCAACAAGTTTAATTTCGACTTTTTTTCATTATCTTTCTTGCTTTTTGCATTTAGCGAAAGAGTGTATTCAGAAGAGTCTTCTATTACTGAAATTTTTGCCCATGGGTGTAAGTTCAAAAGAAGGCTGTGACAAGTTGGTGGCTGTAGATGACACAGATCATCTGCGGCCACTGGACAAGCGCCAGAGGGCAAGCTCTGTGGTGGAAGAGCATTTCCAAGCCTCCGCGTCTCCCACCAAAGCAGCGCCCCCTGCTGTGGAAGACAGGAGTCCTGGCTTGGATGGCCAGCCCACGCCGCCGCCCAGCGGTGGCGCTCCTGCCACGGAAGTGTCCTCTGCCACCGCCGAAGAGCCCTCGTCCCCTTCCACTCCCACCAGGCGGCCTCCCTTCACCCGGGGGCGGCTCCGGCTGCTCTCCTTCCGCTCAGTGGAGGAGGCCAGACCGTTGCCCACAGTGAAAGAGAAGTACCCGGTGCTGAAGGATGCCATGGACTTCATTAAAGATCAGTCACTCTCCCACGAGAGGTGAGCGCCTTCTCTTTTCAAGCAGCAGGTACCCAGTCTCGTCAAAGACTTGAAGTTCATGCTAAGAACGAGCAAATAATACTTGGAGGACAGATCAAGATTTGTCTTAGAATGTTCAAGAAAAAAGTTTTGATTTTTTTTTTCTTTTAAAGAAGTAATTTTTTCACTTGAGATTTGTACATTATGCTATATGTACATTATATCTCAATAATGTACCATTTGGATAAGAAAAGAAACATTTCTCTTGGTAGCTGCCAAAATAAATTTGTCTTATTTTAACACTGGGAGGAATTTAGGATTTGATATTTTCTGACAAAATTACTTGTCAGTGGGCCTATACCTCTGGAAGTATTGCATGTTTTAATTTCCTGTCCTAAGTTTGTCCCTGGTTTACCACAGAGACAGAGTTCCTTTTGAATCAATTAATTGTTCAACGTGAGTTGTTGGGCTTCTGGACAGTGAACTGATTCGTAGTGCTGCCGAGTAATGACTAAAAGTAGCAGGCAGGTCTTGCTATCCTTCCTGAATGATACCTCACAATAGTGTTTCCTTTTTATTAATACGGCATCAGAACTTGGGTAGGGGTCTGTTTTCTTTCTGCCCCAGCTCGAGAGTTTTCTGGGTGTTCCTGACTTGAGTTCTGTCTCCAGTGTTGTAAAGGTTCTTTCCTTGAGGAAGGCCCAAGCCCGGAGCATCCTCGAGGTCCTGAGGATCATTCAGTGTTGTACAGAGCCCCTTGGGCAGCCTCACTGCTTCCACCCGCCTTTCATACTTTTCCTCTTGGAACTTCTGACCTGCCAGAAAGAGTTTACCAAGTAAGTCCAAAGTACGAGCCTGCAAGGAAAACAAGCAGGGGTCGTTTTAAAGAAATCCTGATTGTCTTCTCTCGTTATTAAGAACTCTGTCGTTTCCATGTAAGATACATGTTTATGGTTTTGAACAATTCATTCTCTCATTCTAAGGTAAAATGGGTTCTGTCCTTTTAGTAAGTAAATACCAGAACATGTTTATTCCTCTTGATGAGTTTATCAGCTTTATTTTACCAATGCGGGTTGTATTGCCCGTGCACCTGTACTCATCATTTGGCTCCTGGAGGCTGTGGCCAAATTTCATGCTCATTTACCGTGACAACATAAATCTAAGTACCTCACAAGGTTGTTTCAGCAGCCACTCGGTAAATACCTCCCGAGTGTTGTCTATACCAGCCACTGTTCTAGGTGTTGTATTTAGCAGTGGGCAAGGCAGACAAGATCCTTGTTCTAGTGGAGCTTGTATTCTGTTTAGGAGAGACAGACAAAACAAAACAAACACAAACAAACGCAAAACAGACATACATATATAGTGGTAATCTGGCTATGTGGTGATTTCATACAGAGTGACCTAATTTGTGCAGTTGGGGAAGGCAGGCTGCAGAGGACGTGGAACCAAGGCATGACTTGACCAGCTGAGATCGGGGGAAGAGCACTAAAGACAGAAGGGCCACCACACAGACCCTGGGGTGGGGGATTAGCCCACAGGGGGCAGAAAGAAGGCCAGTGTGCCTGAGCGAGAGAAACGGGGCGAGGTCAGAAAGTTAGGGCCTGTATTATGTAAAACTTTGTAGGATATGGTTTAAGGTGTTTGGATTTTACCCAGAGTTGTAGATGGGAAGTCCCTGGAGAACTTTAAGCCCAAGGAGAACACTGTGATACATATTTATGAAAGATACTTCTGGCTACTACATGGAAGAGAGTGGAAGGAAGAAAAGCAGTGGAGAGACTGTTGCAGTAGCCCAGGCAAGAGGTGGAGGTGGTTTGGACCAGGAGATAGTACTGGAGGAAGAGAGAAAAGGATGAGATTCAAGATACACCGTGGAGGTGGAATTGTAAGGACTTGTTGATGGATTAGACGTAGAGGGTGAATGAAAAGAGTCATAGGGAAAGAAACCTCTAGGATTTTGCCTTGAGCAGCTGGATGGATGGTGATACGTTTTACTGAGGGGAAGAGTATGGAAGAAACAGATTGGGGTGATAATCAAAAGTTTTGTTTTGGCCATGTTAAGTTTGAACTGCTTCTTTCATACCCAAGTAAATATGATAAAATAGAGGTAAGAGTCTAAAGTTCTCAAAAGAAACCAGGAGTAGGGATAGAATTTGGATGTTGTCAGTATATAGATGGTACGTAAAGCCGTGAGACCAGATGAGACCTTCTAGAAAGAGTGCAGAGAGATGGACAAGAGGGGGCTCCGGACTGAGCATTAGGGGCACTTCTTTATTTAGATGAAGTCAAGCAGAGGAAGAGGAGTCAGCTGAGGAGACCAGGGAGTGACCACCAAGAACAAAAACCAGGGAATGGTGGTGCCGTCAAAGCTGACAGAAGAATGTATCTCAAAAGATAGAAATGGGACTTCCCTGGTGGTGCAGTTGTTAAGAGTCCACCTGCCAATGCAGGGGACACGGGTTCGATCCCTGGTCCGGGCAGATCCCATATATCATGGAGCAACTAAGCCCGTGCGACACAACTACTGCACCCGCGCGCCACAACTATTGAGCCCGCACACCACAGCTACCGAAGCCCATGCACCTAGAGCCCGTGCTCTGCAACAAGAGAAGCTACCACAATGAGAAGCCCGCGCACCACAACTAGAGAAAGCCCGTGCACAGCAACGAAGACCCAACACAGCCAAAAGAAAAAAAAAAGATACGAATGGTCCGTTGTGTCAGTTGCTGATGTGAGAGGTTGAGCGAGATAAGAACACACTGGATTTGACAGCAGTCTTACTGGAGCCATGAGGCCACAAGCCCTGTTGGACTGGGTTGAGAAGAGAGTGGGGGTGATGAAATGGAGAGGGAGACTAGACAGTTATTTCAGGAAATTTGGCCTTAAAGGGGAGCAGAGGATTAGGATAGTAACTGCAGGGGATGTAGCATCAACTGAGGGTTTTGAAGAGATAGCAGAGTATACTGTACACTGGCGGGAGTGGGTCAGCAGTGAGGCAAACTCGATGCGGGAAGGAGGGCTCAGTGGCAGTAGCAGTGGTGTAAGTAGAGTGGTCGGCCTTTGAGAGCCAGGGAGACTGTCTCTGGCAGCAGGAGGAAGCGCACTGGGGTAGAGATGCAAGTTGGTTGGTAGGTTTGGTGGTGCGAAGATGGGGGAGTTCCTGTGGGATCATTTCTGTTTTCAAAATATAAAATTTGAGGGTAGTTATCAGCTCTAAATGACGGCTTAGGAGGAGGCAGTGGAAGTTTAAGGAGAAGCAGGAATGTTTGAAATAGTAGTGAAAATTGAGACAGCCGGTGTGATTGCCTGACAGCTTGGAGAGGTTATTTGAGGATTATGGTTGTGAACGTAAAGTGCTACTAGTCAGCTTGGTTGTGTGGTGTTTCTCCAGCAACAATTAGCTGTTTTGATGTAGGCATATAATTTCTCAGGCAAGTATGTGGAGGGAGAAGGCAGCAAATGACTTGGTGATTGCTAAGGTGTGATTATGGTGGTGGGCCATGGAATTGAAGCTGAGTACGGGGCAAAGAGAAAGCCTGGCAGCAGTGGTGGATAGTCAGCGTGAAGGAGCGTCCTGGCTTGGGGCTCCCTGGGATTGGTGGGAGGTGCAGTGCAGGTGAGCAGGGTGAGAGGTCACAGTCAGAGCAGGATGCTCTGAAGTCAGGATTTCAGAGGTAACGCCGTTACTGTGGTGACAAGGTCAAGGGAATGACCCTCATGCAGGGATGGCAAAGGGGCTGGAGGAGAGGCTCGCTGGAGGTGAAGATGCAGGGAACCCGGAGACGGCAGAACTGGGGCATCATTCCCATGGGTGTTGTCTCCATGGTGACAAGGATCAAGGTCGGAAAGACACTGAGCTTGGCACTGAAGTCGTCACTGAAGGGAGGCAGAGGGGTGGGTGTGACCGTGTGGAGAGGATTCAGTTTGGTCATTTGTGACGAATACTTAACACAGTACCAGGCGCCCAGGTAGTGGTGGGAAGGGTGGTTTTTATAATAACAAAGAAAGGTTAATAATTGTCATCTCCATACTCCTGGTGGGCAACCTTCTTGATCCAAGCAGATGAGTCACTTGCTGTTTTGTCTGTTACTTTCTGAAGTTATGTTTTTATTTATTTAAGTTTCTGTGCCACTTTGTTAGCAATTAAGTGATTAGTGTTCTGGCAATAAGTGACTGGTAATTTCTTCTGTTTCTAGTTATTTTGGACACCTGGAGGGCTGTGGTGCAGATCTACACAAAGAAATTCGAGATACTTACTATCAGTTTGTTCTGTTTTTGGTCAAAGCAGTTAAAGGATTTAGTAATAGTAACATAAACGACAGGTACGGGATAATTTTATGATTTCTAGAGAAAAAATTATTTGTTTTTTTCTGATTTTTTTAAGAAATACATGTCCACTGTTAAAAATACAGAAGAGCACAAAGAGTAAAATAAAAATAACCCCTAATCTTACCGTCTAGAGCTAATTGCTAATGTTAACTTATCAGTATATTTTCTCCCAGCCTTTTTTCTATATGGTGTGTACAGTTTTTTAAAGTGGATGGGTTTTGGTTCATCTGAAAATTTGTAACCTGTTATTGTCAGTTTTAAAAACTTGAATAGACACTTTGCTGTACACCTGAAACTAACACAACATTGTAAATCAGTTATATCCCAATAAAAATTAAAAACAAACAAAACTTGAATAGAAAGCCATTCCCCAGTCTCCTCCATAGTAAGTGGTTTAGACATAAACCTTAAATCAAATGGTTCTTCTCTACATCTGAGCTGTATAACCTAGGCTAATTGGGCCTGGCCCTGACCTTGCTCATTTATCAGAGGTGAGTTTTACTACTCAGTCCTTTACTGTAAAGTGTCCCCTGTGGTAGTCCTAGCAGGGTGGAGACCTTTCTCTTTATGCTTTCAGAACTCTTTTGCTTAAGCTGTTGTTTGAAGAAGGTTTATATGGAGTCTGAGAAATTTGAAAAGAGATTCTAAGGAACCCAAACCAGCAATCTGGCATTCCCTTCTGTTTTCCACTGACAAGCACACCAGTCTCTGCTTCACATTGTTTCCGTTGTCTCCGTGGATGCTGGGCAACCTTACTAACGTTCACCTTCGTGGCCTCTTCAGGTCCTTGCTGCCTGCCTTGTCCTGTGTCCAGACGGCTCTGCTTCATCTCTTGGATATGGGCTGGGAGCCCAGTGATCTCACCTTCTTTGTTGACATTCAGTTACCAGATCTCCTCATGAAAATGTCACAAGAAAATATAAGTGTCCATGACAGTGTGATCAGGTAAGGACACAGTCCTGCACTCTGCAGTTCCTACAGTAGCTCATCAAGTACCGGGATCGTAGCACATTCAGAGCTCAGGCCTGGAGCTAGACTTTCTGGGGAGCATCCTGGCTTTGCCACATACTAGCTGGATGACCTCGGGCAACTTTTTAAACTCCTTTGTGCCTCAGTTTCCTCATCTTTAGAGCTGGAGGTAATAACAGTACCGACCTCAGGATCGCTGCGAAGAATGAATGAGTTCTGTTTCTCAGTGTTTAGCAGGTATCTGGTGCATGGTGTTGTATATAAACTGGTGGTGGTGGTATTGCGAACTGAGCATGAGTTTTCTCCTCATTTTTGGAGATCCTCATATAGCTTGTTGAATTGGAGAATCCTTTTCTGTTGGTGGTGGTGGTGGTGTGCGTATGTGATTTTTAGCCACTATAACCTCTTGCGTGTTACAAGGACTTAAGGTATGAGGGGAAGAAATAGTATGCAAAGTTTTCTTTTTTTTTTCTTTCCACTTATTCCACTTAGCCATTAATCACTCATGTCTGTAGAAAAGAAAGAAGATAAAGGGGGAAGTAGAGCAAGAGGAGATAATTAGGAGGAAATCAGTGAATCAGTCAACACCAATTTTCACTCTCTCAGAAGAGATATCTTGGGAAAAGGAGATAGGATTTAAGCGGTCTCCTTGTTTACAAACCGCAGCCATTGCCCTGCTGTCAGAGGGAACTCTTGGCGGAGGGCTGGGACACAGCAAGGAGGAGGAATGGGTGGGGCATCAGCTTGCTGGCTCTTCAGCCATCAGTCTGCTTCTTGTTTCAAGCTTCGCCTGCTCCTACATGACCCAGTCCTTGGGAGTAGGGACTGCACCTTCCTCACCACCCCCCATAGCACCTGGAGCAGAGCTCAATTTGAGTAGGCCTGAAGTCAGTTTGTTGGAACACGTGAATGAACAAATGTGTATTTGTTGGTTGGTAGATGTTTTGCATTTGCTGTCGAGCAAATAGTTTTGTATTTAAAATTCTGGTTGCTGAAACAAACTGTAAACTGAAATTATGGAAATCTGTAATTTTGCACCTAAAAGGAGTGTAATTTTGCACCTAAAAGGAGTCCCTGAGATTATCTATTAGAAATGAGGAAACTGAGGACCAGGGCCGAGTGCTGTGTCCAGGTCTTACAGCAGCCAGCGGGAGAGCTGAGGCCCCAGGGTCTCCTGACTCCCTTCTCATGCTGCTACCACTAGGGTGTGCTGAGCATGTTCAAATCGGACTTTTTTTTTTTGCTTTATTTGGCTCCAGTGCCTGGCACATAGTAGGTTCACCACAAATGGTTGCTGAGTGGGATTATGCCATGTAGGTACAAACTTTCAAGCTCTTAATTCCTCACCCATTGTAGTCTACTCTGGAGGGGGCTCCTCCCTTTTTATTGGTATATATCTATCAAACATCTGGCAAATCCTGGAGCTTTGAAAACCAAATTGACCTCTTCCCTTCAGAAGTTTAAAAGGGCCTCGTGTATTAGACCCGTAGGACACAGAGTCTGCTAACAAGCACTTTCCTTGATTATTGGGAGAGGCATGCTTTTCTCTCTTTATGTGCTTCTTTCAGCCAATGGAGTGAAGAAGATGAGCTTGCTGATGCCAAGCAGAATTCAGAATGGATGGATGAGTGTCAGGATGGCATGTTTGAGGCCTGGTATGAAAAAATAGCCCAGGAAGATCCAGAGAAGCAGAGGAAAGTAAGACCTCTCAACTAGAGTAACCTGAAGTGACTTGCTAGGAGTTTGGAGAGGAGAGTCTGTGCGGGGGAGTGCCAGCGGTCTGTCCCCTGAGAGGGCTCCAGGTGGCAGTCAGTACCTTAGTGAGTGGCCATCACCCAGCCTGGTCTTTAACCTGAGGGGCCCTGAGTCCTGACTTGACCACAGTCAGGTGGTGGTTCCCTCCCGTAGAACTAGATTCACAGGAAATATGCTCGTGGGACTGAAGTAAAATACTGGGTGCCAGTTTATTAATTTATAGTGAGAAATAGAATTGCTGAAGGCCCTGGATTCTGGTGTCCGTGGTACATTCTTTTCCTGTAGGCAAGCAACTTGGGAAGTCATGTTGCAATCAGAAGGTTGCCTGGTGAGCATGGAAGCAGCCGTGTGTTCCCAGAACCAGAGTTACAGGATTCACACGTGTGGAGGCATCAGGCTCACATAGCCTGCCGTGTCCACCTCCACATTAGGGGTTTATCTGTCGCCACCACATTATCCCAGGCATCTGCTGCTTCAGATGCATTCATTTTCTTAGTTTGTGTGCCTACTGTGTGCCAGTTACTTTGCTCATTTGGCATCTCTGTGGTGCTTGGATGGAGCACACCAACTTGGCCTTTGCGATTTTTCTCTCTTGTGTGTTAATACCTTATCGGGAGCCATTCTAAGGTGACTTGGCATATTTGCTATGCTATACTACTGTATGGTGACTTAGTGGTTTATTTCCCTTATTTCTAGGCCGTAAAGATAAAGCATACTGTAGCCTCCAGGGACTTTGCAGTAAAACAATTTGTTTTGCTCATGAAATGGTGCCCTTACTCTTTCCCCAGAAAGTTTTTCTTCTTAAGTGCCAGCAAACAGTGCTTCTTTTTCAGTGTTTCCTGTATCTGTGAACACTACCCTTGTCCAGCCAAGTACCCACGCCAGAAATCTGGGTGTTGTTCTTGACCCTTCCCTTTGCTGGCCTCTATAACCAGTCAGCCCCCAAGGTTCCTCACTTCTGCCTTCTACTACCTCTCAGCTCTCCCACCTTCCACCATCTCACTTTTGGCCCAGTCCAGCCCTTATCACCTGTTGGGGGGTTGCTTTAACAGCTGCTGTCAGGGTCAGTCTCCCTGTCTCCAGTGTTGCCCTCTCTGATCCATTCTCACTCAGTAACCAGAGGAGCTTTCAGAATGCTCAGTTACTCTTCTGTTACTCAACATCCGTGACTCCTTAGACTAGCATCCCAGGCACTTGTGGTTTAACCTTTCTAACTTTATCTGGTTATCCCCCCTCCACACTGTATTCTACATACGGAATTATTGCCAAGTTCATGAGCCTTTGTCTTGATCCTTTTGTCCCTCCTGTAGAACTTGCTATTGCTTTTATCCAGTGTGCCCGCCACCCTTACCCCCACCCAGCTAATGCCTGTTTGCCCCTCAGGTCTCACCTGAGGAATTAGCACCTTTGAAAAACCTCCACGTGCCCTGTAAGCCTCCTGAAATTGTCTATCCAAGCCCCTGTCATACTGTATGCTGTCATCTGTTTGCTTCAGGGAATTCCCAACTAGACACTAAGCTCCTTCATCTCCTAATCCTAGCACCTAGTACAGTGCCTGGAATATTTTAAGTACATACTGAAGGATGGATTGATTACTGAATAGTGGCCACATTAAAAGTCTGTTGGTTAATTGTGTTTTATTTCATCTTATAGATGCACATGTTTATTGCTCGCTACTGTGACCTGTTAAACGTGGACATCTCTTGTGATGGGTGTGATGAGATTGCCCCCTGGCATCGCTACCGGTGCCTGCAGTGCAGCGACATGGATCTCTGCAAGACTTGCTTCCTCGGTAAATTTCACGGCCTGAGTGTGCCATACCCAAAAGGAATAAGCATTTCTATTTTCTGTGATCTTGTCATTTTTTAAACTCCCACTGTACAGTAACAATACTGCCCCAGCAGTTTTCTCTGACTTGTTGGCGAATATGACCCTTATCTCCCCAACTGAATGATAAACTCCAGAGCTCTGTTATGTGATGTTGCTGTCATCTTCTGTCTTGCTGGGTATAGGCACCTGATAAACACTCAGCACCAATGAATGTACATTCCGTTGAGTTTTCAGGAAATGATTTTGCCTTCTGAATCATGCAGTGTTTATAAGAAGTAAAATACTCACAAGCCAACTCCAGAAAGTCTTGAATCCTCTTGACCTGCAGGTGCTGAGATGGAGCAGGGTGTCAGTGGTGAGCAGCTGAATGCTGTTTGTGCGCATCACCCAGTCGAATAAGGTGCAGCCCCTGCTCTGGAGGCGTTTCTAGTCTTAGCGGGAGACTGGGCCTGCTCACAAAATGCATCTTCCAGGGCAAGAATGTACATGCTGAGTTACAGATGCGCAGTATAGATTGTTCTGGAAAAGTTCAGAAGTAGGGAAGGCTACCATTGCGGGAAGGCTACCATTTCAGGAAGGCTTGTGGAGGAGACGGGATGTGAATTGGTCTTTGAAGGAAGTTGGAACTGGGTGATATGAAGGAAACAGTGGAGAGAGTGCGTCATCATCCAAAGCTGAGCAAGTCCAGGCACAGGGGAGTGAGCATATGTAGTGTGTTTAGACAGACTCTCCAGTGTCTGCCGCTGAGTGATAGATTGAGACAGGTTGGGGCCAGGTTGTAGGACCCAGAGATAACAGGCTTAGGAATTTGAATAAGTCTACAGACCGTGGGGAAGGATTTTCAAGAAAGGTGTTAACATGACCAGAGCTATGCTAGAGAAAAGGGGTTCTGTCCATGTAAGAGTTTCCTTTAGGAAATCAATCACAATAGTGACAAGGGGATTAGTGCCTGGACTGGGTTTCTGGCAGTGGGAACTGAAGTGGGTCAGAGGTAAGGAGCATTGAGCAGGGTGTATGACGGGGCTCAGAGACCCATTGGACTCAGAGTAAGAAGGAGACCAGAGCTGTCAGTCTCTTTTGTGACTAACATTCTTTCTCACTCACTGGGTCTGTGGTTATGGAGTCGGTTTTCATCTATGATTTGGGAATGAAAAAGGAAGAGCAAATACCTGATAACTCCTCAGTGACTGTTAAGAAGAATACACCAATACTTGTTAGGGGAGAGGTCATGGGAGACAGCCCACAAATTGGCATGTGGACTTGTGCTGCCAAATGGAGGTCATGATGGGATTGGTGACCTGTTTGATCAGACTCCATATTGTGCTGGAAAAGCAGGGTCAATGCGCAATACCATTGCTAAGATGTTCCATGCCAAGAACATCGTGCATATGCTAAGAGCCACCTGGGGAACCCTTGGTCTCCAGAAGATGCCTGTGGCCCGTGACGCCCCGACCAGTCTGTTGGGAACAACTCTGCTTCTGGGGTTGGTTTGGGTTTGGAAACTAGCCCTTCTGAGAGTCTCTTGCCCAATTCACCTCCCGCTGCTGTTTTTCCCCCAGGTGGGGTGAAGCCTGAGGGCCACGGAGATGACCACGAAATGGTCAACATGGAGTTCACGTGTGACCACTGCCAGGGTTTGATCATAGGCCGGAGGATGAATTGCAATGTGTGCGATGACTTTGACCTTTGCTATGGATGCTATGCGGCCAAGAAATATTCCTATGGGTATGTCTCAGATGACCTCTAGCCTGGTAAACTTTTCTTCATGGATTCCTTTGCCTTTTTTTTAATAATTAAAGAAACCTTGCATTATAAAAAGTTTCAAACATACCCACAAGAAAGAGAGTAGTACAGTGAATCTTCATGTAACAGTGACCCAGACTCAACAATTAGGAAGATTTTGCTATGTGTGCTTAGCTTATGCTTTTTTTTTCCCCACCATTTAAAGCAAATTCCAGACCTTAAATCATTTCCTTCCTGCATACTTCGTATCCATCTCTAAAGATTATGGTCATTTTCTCACGTTACCAAAATGCTATAACCACACCCTGCGAAACTTCACAATAAGGAATTCTACTTCACCTGGTTTCCATAGACAGTCTCCTGGGGGTTGTGAAATCCCAAAATGGAATGTGCAGTGTTTGTTCATTTTTCTGAAGAGAGGGCCTATACCCATCTTTAAAATTTTTTGTATATAAATTTATTAATTTTATTTATTTATTTTTGGCTGCTTTGGGTCTTCGTTGCTGTCCGCGGGCTTTCCCTAATTGCGGCGAGCAGGGGCTACTCTTAGTTGCAGTGCGTGGGTTTCTCATTGCGGTGACTTCTCTCGTTGCGGAGCACTGGCTCTAGACGTGTGGGCTCATTAGTTGTGGCTCACAGGCTCTAGAGCGCAGGCTCAGTAGTTGTGGCACACAGGCTAGTTGCTCCATGGCATGTGGGATCTTCCCAGACCAGGGCTCGAACCTGTGTTCCCTGCATTGGCAGGCAGATTCTTAACGATTGTGCCACCCGGGAAGCCCTGTCTTTAAATTTTCAATAACCACAGTCTTAGAGGTACCTGACGCCCAGTTGTGACCATGCATGTGGTCCCCTGAGGCCCCCTTCTCCCTTTTGGGGGGCTTACAAAAGCCTGTAGGCCTTAAAAATGTCTTGCCTTTGCAGCCACTTGCCTACCCACAGTATCACTGCCCATCCGATGGTGACCATCCGGATCAGTGACCGGCAGAGGCTCATCCAGCCCTACATCCACAACTACTCCTGGCTGCTCTTTGCTGCCCTGGCTCTTTATAGCACCCACCTGGCCAGCGCTGAGGACGTGGATGGCGAAAAGCTGGATCCCCAGGCCCGCAGCAGTGCCGCCACCCTGCGGAGCCAGTGCATGCAGCTCGTCGGGGACTGTCTGATGAAGGCTCACCAGGGAAAAGGTAATTGTTCCTTGTGCATGGAAACCAGACCACCCCTCAGCTGCTTGTGGAGCAACAGCCCCAGTGGAAGTAAAATGCAGGGCTCAGTTCAGAGGCAGTAAAACCCAGTTTTCCACAAGAGGTGGTCACCCTGGAGTGGAACCTAATTTTAAATCCCCAGATTCAGGACTTCCCTGGTGGTTCAGTGGGTAAGAATGCGTGTTCCCAATGCAGGGGGCCCAGCTTCAATCCCTGGTCGGGGAACTAGATCCCACATGCTGCAACTAAGACCCAGTGCAGCCAAAATAAATAAATAAATAAATATTTTTAAAAATAAATCCCCAGATTCATTTGAGAGAAGTGTCAGCATTAAAGTAGCATTTAGTTTCTCTAAAATATTTCATGAAGATGTAAAAAAAACTAATAATTAAAACTCTTGATGTCCGGGGATAAAGTATTTAGTATTTGAATCTACCAGACTTAACTTTGCCAAAGGAATGCAGCCTTTTTTTAACCTGGAGTGCAAATCTACTTCCACACAACTGTGTTCTAGATGAGAGCTATTTATAACTGAAATAGTTTGAGTAGGGACTTCCCTGGTGGTCCAGTGGTTAAGACTCTGCACTCCCAAAGCGGGGGGCCCAGTTTCGATCCCTGGTCAGGGAACTAGGTCCCACATGCCACAATTAAGAGCCTGCATGCCACAACTAAAGATCCTGCATGCTGCAACTAAAGATCCTGCACACCTCAACAAAGATCCTGCATGCTGCAGCTAAGGCCCGGCGCAGCCAAATAAGTAAATAAATAAATATTTTTTAAAAAAGTTTGACTAATAAAATATCTAGATGACTTTGAATCTACTGAGGGGTGCCAAGGAGAAAAATAATGTGGATGTTTAACTTCTGAGTAATTTAAATTCCTTTCAGAATAAATGGACTAACTCCCCATTCTAATAAACATTAGGGAAATCAGACTTGGATGAAGTAGCAGCTGGGTCATACCAGTACTTCAGAGCTATTTTGTTATCTATTTGCCAATGGAAATTTAGAAGTCTGGCTGTGTGGGGCTACTACAAACTTTTAATGTTTATCATTTTCTAAACAGACAATCCTATTGTATCTTTTGTCCTCTGTTGTTAATAAAGTACAAGTATCCCCCACCATCGAAACTTTTGGTGTCTGAAATCAGGAGCTGAGTAGATTTGGACAGCCGTGGCGGGCGGTGGGGGTGGGAGGGTGGAGGGTTGGATTGAGTACTCTTTGCTTCAGTTTGTGGAGAACTCAGCCATGTATTTCCATATAGTAGCAAAGTGATTTATGGCATTTGCAGGGAATAATCCTTATTATAAAACTTTTAACCATTCTCTTATTTGCTTCCCATGTAGGTCTGAAAGCTCTAGCTCTTCTTGGCATATTGCCAGACAGTGACTCTATTTCAGAAAAGCAGGCCCCACCAGTCACTGTGCCCACCCAAACATCAGAGGAGCAGCCAGAGAAAAAAGCCATCCAGGCTGCTGTGGAGCCAGCCGATGCAGGCCCATTTGTGCACCGCAGTGTAAGTAACAATCCTTCCCTGGGCAGAATCACGGGTGAGCTCAGAGCTTTCACATGAGGGACTGGAACACAGGTTAACAGTATAGGCGTGTGACCCAGATTGCCTGGGTGCAGATCCTCTGTCAGACCTTGGGCATGTCACCAGAATCTCTTCACTTTGGTTTTCTCGTCGGTAAAAATGGAAGGATAGTAATGCTAATACCTATTCCTTAGGATTGTTGTGAGGATTTACATGCATTACATACATTGAATTAATGTCTATAAAGTGCTTAAAACAGTGTTCAGGAACTTCCCTGATGGTCCAGTGGTTAAGACTCCGTGCTCCCAGTGCAGGGGGCATGGGTTCGATCCCTGGTCGGGGAACTAGATCCCGCATGTCGCAACTAAGATCCTGCATGCCACAACTAAGATCCCGCATGCTGCAGTGAAGATCCCGCACGCTGCAACTAAGATCCCACATGCCACAGCTGAAGAGCCCGCATGCTGTAATGAAGATTTCCTCACGCAGCATCGAAGATCCTGCATGCCACAACTAAGACTCAACACAACCAAATAAATAACTAGATAAATAAGTAAACATTTTTTTAAGAAAAGCAGTGTTCGGGGCTTCCCTGGTGGTGCAGTGGTTGAGAGCCCACCTGCCGATGCAGGGGACACGGGTTCGTGCCCCGGTCCGGGAAGATCCCACATGCCGCGGAGCGGCTGGGCCCGTGAGCCGTGGCCGCTGAGCCTGCGCGTCCGGAGCCTGTGCTCCACCACGGGAGAGGCCACAACAGTGAGAGGCGGCCCACGTACCACAAAAAAAAAAAAAAAAAAAAAAGAAAATCAGTGTTCATAGTAAGTTCCCTGTCAGTGTTAATTACTCCTGTTTCCTGCCTCCTGTGGTTTTTATAAGAATTGAACAAGGTTATGCACCTAAAGAGATTGGTTCCTGACCTATGGTGAACACTATATATGTGAAACTATTTTTATATTCAGCCAACACATAGGTGATACTAATTGCTTACTACTTACCAAGTAGTTTACGTATGTAGTTTAGAGTAGTTTGCATATGCTTGTGTAAGTAGAAGAAAAGCCTTCCTGGATCCAGGTGGAACCTGTGACAGTGACATTAAGATTGTTCTGTAGAAGAGCAAGCAGAGCTTCCATGATGCTGCCTCCAAAGCTTGAGTTGGTGCTGTAAATGCCCCTGGCTTTGCCTCAAGAGCTGCTGCTGTTTCTGTCCTCTGTCTCTGTTGTGGAGGATCCCCATTTGGTGGTTATAGCTCACTGGGATCTTGTTGTCATTTAGAGGAAGGCAAAAGCAAAGATGGCTGGCAAAAACTTTAAAATTCTATTAGCTTCATTCCGCCAGAGAGCCAGCACAGGACAGGTGACATAATAACCTTCAAGCCTGTTTTGACCACAAAACCCCTTCTCCAGGCAGCATTGTACCCACCCACAGATTATGGTAGGGCAGAAAGAACGTTATCAGCAGAGACAGGATAGATCAGCAGTCTTGTCTTCACCCTTGAGCCTGGGAATAATTGTATCTTCTTGTGAGTTCCCAGCATCTTATGCTACCCATCAGCACAGCGCTCCCCATGTATCTACTTATTCATTTATTTATATGAAAATGGACTCGATGAATTTTTTTATTCAATGGATTAAAATCTTTTACTTTTTATTACTTATTTTGATGCTCAAATTGTCCTGTGTTTGGCCAATGGAAACTTCCAGCTGGCTTTTGTGTCTTTTTGATAAGTCTCCATTATTCTTTGAGCACTTTCTTAATTTTTGATACAAAAAGGTGTTTCAGGCGTATCTTAGGTTTTCCCTGCCTAGGGACTGGAATCATCCTTTTTCTAAGGATCTCCCAGGGCATTATTTTTATTCCTGAGGTGTCCCTACCTTTTGGGTCCTCTTCCCATCAGCAACTGGATATTCCCAGGGTGTCCTGCCTCTGGCTCTGGCTCTTAGTCTTCTCTCTAGCAAATTGCAGTTTCCAACACTGTGCCCACAACAGAACCCAAATGTCCCCACTACAATGGCCCTAAGAACCATATCCTATTTGGGCCCCGAGTACAAATCACTTGTTTTTGAACTTCTCCGCATTTCTAGCCAATCCTAGGCTGTATTAAGGATATTGTTCCTCCTTCCCTCTAATGTCTAGAGATGCTTGTTGTTTTAAACAACTGAGAAAGCAGTCTCAGCCAGAGACATCATCTGTCTACAACAGCCTCTGGCCAGTAATGAGACCCTCTTGAGTGCCATGTGGTGCAACTGCAGTGGCTCTTTGGAGTCCTGTGATAACAGGAAAGAAGATCAAGATTAACATTATTAGCCAGAACTTTGGAATTATATTGTTTTCACAAAGGGCCACATAGTAGAGAGAGTATGGTGTTGGAGATCTTTTCAAGGCAGGTAGCTCTCCCAGTCTCGATCCCCTTCTTGGACAATCGTTCTTTTTTTTTTTCTATTAAATAACTGTATTTAAACTTACATAGAGGTTGAGAAATCCAAGATCAAGAAACAAGTCAGGAAGAGAGCTGGGAAAAAAGGTCAGGTCTATGGATCTCAACTTCATAGGGGAGAGAGAAGGTAGGGGACACAGTGGAAAGTAAAGGCACATTTGTCTTCATGTGGATGAAGCTGATAATGCATCGATTCATGATGTAGATCTGTTATCTTCCCAATGCAGAAAGCAGTTAGCTGACTTAACATAGGGAAAAACTGACAGTGACATGAGGGCAAGGGAGGAGTCGCTAATTAGTGTCACGGGGGCAGGTATCTGTGTCACGGACTTTAATGATATTTTTGACTTGAACAGCCATTTTCTTTGTCTTTTCTTATAGTCTTCAGGGCTCAGATCACGGCCTTTGGCAAGGGCCATCATCAGGGAAGTCATGAAGCTGTCCTCACTTATGTTGATCAGAAAAATAATACATACCTTCCTGCAGTCAGGAAGTGTGTATAAATAGTCCTTCCCTGAGTAGAGCATGCTGATCCAGATAGCCACGGGTTTTTTTTGCAAGGAAGCTGAAGCTTTGACATGTACAATTAACCCTTCGATAAAAGGTGACTCCAGTGTCGCCATTGGATGACTCGTTAATAAGCAGAAGTTCATCCTTAGTGGTCCATTTTCACTTACCATGTTTTCATTGTTGGCAGCCAAGTAAATGGTACTCCGGTTTCCAGTCCACTCTTCAAGCACCCACATTTTCTCTTCCATTTCCATTTCTTCTTCTGCATCTTGGGCAATACAGAGAATGCCTAATTTAAAAAGTATATTGTAAAATTGTCACTGATGGACTTGCTCGATGCAGGGTTACCACAAACCTCAGAAAGGTCCAATCATCCTGTGGTCAAACAGAACTGGTGGTGTGGTCAGTTTCAGGCTTAGATTCAAGTTCCATTCTGTGTCTTGGTTCCATGGTGTGCATAAGGCAAATCTCTTGGACAATCTTATAGCCACTTTCTTCTCAGGGGGGTGTTGAGGGTAGGATTGATGTTGAGATTACAGTATCTGCAGAGGGGAGGATAAGTCAGCTGCCGCTGGGAGATGTCAGGATCTTCTCATGAGTGTTTAGTGTTGGACAACGCCCCATCTTTGGCTCCAAACTGTCCTGCCTTCCCAGACTCCTTGGAGCTAAGGTGCCTCCACCATGCACAGAAGACTTCCTGCCTCGCCTGGTTTCCACATATAAGCCTGTGTGACAGCAAGGAAAAGTACCCTGAGGGCCCAGGGAGTGCAGGTGATTTTTGGGTGACTCTGAGTGACTCCTAAGGAAATTCAGGTCAAGGATTGTCACCCTGCCCGTGTGGGCAGCTCACTGCCAGACTCCTGAGCCCAGAAAACACTCCCAGCTCCGATGAGGGCCCCCTTAGTAAGTCTCTCTGCCAAAATGGAATTCTCAAAGGTGTAAAGTCAGCTTACTATGCTAGAAGGAAATCCACACCTTTGTTTTTTTTCTTTTTCCCCAAGAGAAGAACTGTCCATACCTGGCTTCTGGAAGATAAATAGAATGTGTTAGAGGTTTGTACCAGAGCCATTGCTTATGTGACTGCAGGCTCTGACAGAGCGGCATTTGGCAGGTGTTGGGGGGATGTGATGCAGTGATTACTGTCTTAATTAGAGTACAGATTTATCATCAGAAACGAGGGGCATTCTCTAATTCAAAAGTATTTTTGTTTGTGAAGACTGATTGGCTAGTGATTTTAAAAGTTGTATTATATTAACAAGTAAACGTTTATGAGAAAGAAACCTTAATGCTTTTACACTCACCGTTTTGTTTTCAGGGGCGGAGGGGTGTCCCTGAGGAGGTCAGGCCTTTAGACTGCCGGCAGAGGAGCACGGCAGGGGGCGGTGCTTCCTTCCCGAGGGGGCCTTCCTGCCAGACGCAGGTCCCAGACTCACCTGCAGACGCCTGTGCACCTACGGAACTTCCGGGTAAAGACTCTTTGACAGTTACCTTGATCTCTTTCATCTTAAAATGCACGCATACCCGTCCCTGACTTATTTCTTGCACGCGATTTAAAATTGGCTAGCACCCAAGGGTGCATGGTTTCTCAGTTCAGCATCAAATGGTACTGATAACACTTTGAAAGTCATCTTTCCTTCATCTTGCCTGCTTTCCTACCTTGTTTATTCCCTAATTTACTGAGTGCCTTCTATGTGCCAAGCACTGTGCTAGGCCCTGGGGATGAAACAGGGACCAAGTCAGACAAATGGACACATAGCTCCTGCCCTCACAGTGCTGACAGTCTGGGAGGGTGTAAGACAAAAGGTGTGTGTAACTAATTTGAGCTGGGATGCGATTCTGTCCAGGAGAGAGGCCCAAGTGCGTGTTAGCGGTGATGGGTGTGTAGCTGGAACAGGTTGTGTCAGTGTAAAGCCGTTGTAAATAAGGCCTGCACGGGACCTTGAATGTGCTGAGATCTACTGAGGGGGAGGGCATTCAGGGCAGAAAGAACTGCAGGAGCAAAGACCCCAGAGTGGGAACCCCCAGAGAACCCCGGCAGTCCCCTGGGGGGCGGGTGTATAGGGAGGGGGTGGAGCACTGGAGGGTGGAAGTGGAGAGGTGCTGTGCACTCAGATACCTGCTGGGGGTGGCAGCGCAGGGTCAGGGCTGTTTCAGGGCGACTGAGGAGCCAGGAGTGGGGGTGCTGTGGGCAGAAGGAGCCCACAGTCCTCAGGGCGGCTCAGGGAGGCGGGATCCTCCCCGCCCGGCTGCTCTGTTACAAGCAGAGGTGAGTGCGGCATCCTGCCCCGTCCGAGGGGCCGGCTCTCAGACGGACGGGGCTGACGCTTATCTCTGCAGGGCCGATATAATTCTAAGGTCCAGAAAACAGTTTGACTCCGTGTCAGTCCAGATCATCAGAATCCACTCTGGTCTGATTCCATCTGAGGAGCAGCACCCTGGTTCACGTACAGTTTATTCATCCATCGAGTATTTATTGAGTAGCTGCTGTGCTCCAGAAACATTTCTAGGTGTTTGTGATACATCATTGAAAAAACCAAAAATCTAGAGGGGAAGCCAGACGGTAAACAATCAATATCAAATAATATGGTGTGTTAAAAGGGAATTAAATGCCATGAGCGCAAAAGAGCAGGGGAATGGAGAGCGCGGAGGGGTTGGGAGAGATCGGAGGGCAGGCTCAACCTTAAACCAGGGTGATCAGGACAGACCTCCTTGAGTAAGACGTGTTCAGCAATAGGTTTTTAAAGTCCCAGCTTGATTCTGTAGTGGCACAGGAACAGTGCAGTGGTTACTTGCCTCTTCATACACATATAGAACCTGGCAAAATCTGAAAGCTTGGTGTTTTACAACTCAGATGCTGAAAATTCAGAAGCATTATCTCAGAAGCCCATCGAGGAAAAGGCAGTTACTCCAAGCCCTGAGCAGGTGTTTGCCGAGTGTTCCCAGAAGAGGATTTTGGGATTATTAGCAGCCATGTTACCTCCCTTAAACTCGGTAAGAGACAAATTGGCATTTTAAAAAAGGGAGGGGGGGCTTCCCTGGTGGTGCAGTGGTTGAGAATCCGCCTGCCAATGCAGGGGACACGGGTTCGTGCCCCGGTTCAGGAAGATCCCACACGCCGCGGAGCGGCTGGGCCCGTGAGCCATGGCCGCTGAGCCTGTGCGTCCGGAGCCTGTGCTCCGCAACGGGAGAGGCCGCAACAGTGAGAGGCCCGCGTACTGCAAAAAAAAAAAAAATTTTTTTTAAATAAAAATTAAGAAAGGGGGGGGTGGGTAGTGTTATGCGTAGAAAAAATTTTTGGAAAGCCATATACTGAAATTAACTGTTAATTGCAGTCATCTGTGTATCCCTGGGGTAGGATTATAAACTACAAGTAGGATTGTAAGATGATACCTGAGAATGTTTACTTCACAGTCGATTGTCCCTAAGCCATTTGTGAAAGACACTGCATAATTCCTTTGGCACCAGGCCAGTTATAAATAATATATGAAGGAGAATGGAGTGTTTAGTTGGTGTGGCTACATAGATTTTTGTATTGAACAGATTCCTCTCCTCTCTCGACAGGATCCCACAGTCCCCCTGATAGACCTGGAGCACGTGCTCCCACTCATGTTCCAGGTCGTCATCTCAAACGCAGGCCACCTGAATGAAACGTATCACCTCACCCTGGGTCTCCTCGGCCAGTTAATCATCCGCCTTTCACCAGTGGAGGTCGATGCCGCAGTGACCAAGGTCCTGTCAGCCAAACACAACCTGTTTGCAGCAGGGGACAGTTCCATTGTGCCAGATGGCTGGAAGACCACCCACCTGCTCTTTAGCCTGGGAGCTGTGTGTCTGGACAGGTAGCCACCCCCACTCTACCCCACCTTGGTGTTCATTTCTTTAGGTCAGTGATCTGGCTGTCGATGAGCTTCAGCGTGCTTCTGTGCTCTTGTCTAGGGATCTTTTGTGAGAGTGGAATTTGTTTTATTAGCAACACGGTCAACCGACATTAAAACTGCACTTAAAACCCACATGAAGATAGCTGTGCAGTCTGGGCACTCTCTGGTGATATACATTCTGGTTTGTTCTTTCCTGAGAGTAATAAGTGTAGGCTTTGGGGTTGAAGAAAATAGATCTATTTTCATTATATAAAAGTAGCATAATCACAATACCAAATGTGGAAAACCACAATGAGGGGGAAAAATCACCTTGCCTTGTACCACATCAGTGCATCTGGTGCTGTTTTATTCTCCCCACTGCCACCACACTGCTTGCAGGATCTCAGCTCCCTGACCAGGGATTGAACCCGGGCCATGGCAGTGAAAGTCCAGAATCCTAACCACTAGGCCACCAGGGAACTCCCTGGTGCTATTTTAGTATATATTTCCCGTGCGTTTTTTTCTGTGCGTGAATGTGAGTGTGTACAAGTGCACATGTGTGCGTGACCTTTTATAGAGATGTTAAAAAGCATAGCTGTAGACTTGAGTATATAAAGTAACAAATCTTGATATCCCCCCCCACACACACCTATCATTATATGAAAAGCATCATTCTGGTAGTTTGTTTGTTTGTTTGTTTTGTTTTTGACTACTTTACATTTATTCCAGGAAATCAATGAGGGTTTACAGTTTTAAAATCAGTACATTAACAACAACCAAAATGGGAGTGAGGGAGTACAATGTGATCCTATCAACCAGTGAAGAAAAATCATTTGATAAATCACAACAGTGTATTCATGATTTAAAGAAAACCTTTAAGCAAAGAAAGAATAGAGGCGTAGGCTCCTGATGAGATAAAGAGTTGTCTTAACATTCTGGTAGTTTTTAAATTAATGTAATGAATGGCTCATTGGCATGCTTCTGGGTCTGCCTTAGAGTGTGGCGACCTGATGAGTTGAATTTGGAGCCTGTGCGCTGCCATCTAAATGGAGCTCTTGCCTTCTAGCCGCGTGGGCTTGGACTGGGCCTGCTCCATGGCGGAGATCCTGCGGTCACTGAACAGCGCCCCCCTGTGGCGTGACGTCATTGCCACCTTCACAGACCACTGCATCAAGCAGCTGCCTTTCCAGCTGAAGCACACCAACATCTTCACGCTGCTGGTGCTGGTCGGCTTCCCCCAGGTATGCCACTGAAGGCCTGTCCTCTTCATCACGCGCACAGCGTACATCTTTGGAAGTTTTTTCTTCTTTAGTTGTGTAATTTGCCTTTACAGTATTGGTATATTTTCAAGATTATGGGATGGTTTGTTCAACTTGCATTTTTAACAGTTTAGCCATTTGATTCATTTTCTTGGCTTTGAATAATAGGTAACTGTAATATATTAAATTACAGAGAACTTCAAAATACAGTTGTTCACTTTGGCATTCATCTTGATCTCATTTCTACTTTTCACGTCTCTCAACTGGTTGGGACGAAGAGGACTGTGAAAACATGGCTTTATCCAGCAAGCACTTAAACCAGTTCTGTGCCAGACCTGTGCCAGGCCCTGGACTTAGAGATGGGAAGAACCCTGTCCTTGAGTGCTTGTTGAAGTCAGCGGCACAAGCAAAAGGCACTGTGCTCTGTGTGCTGCTGAGTTGCCTTTTCTGTCTGTGTCGTGTTTAGGTCCTCTGCGCGGGGACCCGCTGTGTTTATATGGATAACGCCAATGAACCGCATAATGTGATCATCTTGAAGCACTTTACTGAGAAGAACAGGGCTGTGATCGTCAATGTCAAAACCCGGAAGAGGAAAACAGGTCCCAAGCATAATTTTTTTTTCTAAGAATGAGAGACAGTTGTCTAATCTCTGTATACTCTAAAAGCAGTTAAAATATCTTGGTTCTTCCCCTGCATGTGAATTTTTAAAAAACAAGTTATAGCTCCCTGAACTTCTTTTTGCTTGTCTCTGAAGTGATGTGGTTGAATTGGAATCACTTTGAAGGCCCTTTCCACACTGTTATTTTGTGTATATGGCTCTGTGTTTTGGGGTTGGCTAGATGTTTAGCTTCTGATCATTAGCTCTTTTCATTTGCCAGTGTCATTTGTTTTCTAATGGGTAATTTAAATATATGATGGAGTCAGGTGGCTACAGGACTGTAAAATAACTTCACATAATTGTATTGGCATTCATGTCACTTTCCCTTTTGTTTCATCAATAGAACAGGGAAGGTACATCATTATGTGCCCAGGTCTGCTCTTGAAATAATCTGCTTTATCATTCAGCTTCAGCACTAGGCACTGTCTGTGCTATTTTTGTGTACTGTGCAATGTAAAAGTCAAGGTTTATTTATTTATTTGTTTGTTTCTTTGCATGTCACTATCCCATTGTTCTATGACCATTTGTTGAACAGACTATTCTTTCCTCATTGAATTATCTTGGCAACTTTGTGAAAATTAATTGACCCATGTGTGTTTGTGTCTATTTGTGGATTCTGTTATGTTCCAGTAATCTATATATCTGTCCTTACGCGAATACCACATTGTCTTGACTGTTGTAGAGTTCTCCTGAGTATTGAAATCAGGTTCTCCAACTTTGTTATTCTTCAGAATTGTTGGCTAGTCTAGTTCCTTTGTCTTTCTGTATAATTTTAGAATCAGCTTGTCAGTGTCTATTAAAGAACCTGCTGGACTTTTGATTGGCATTGTATTGAATCTATAGATCCATTTGGGGAGAAGTGACATCTTACCAATACTGAGTCTTTTGACTTGGGAGCATGGTATATCTCTCCATTCACTTATGGGATAAATTTGGGTCTTATAAAATGTAGATCTTTAATTTCTCTGAACCTCACATGGGGTATCAGATGCCTCTTCTCATTCCTGGTTTTGGTAATTTGTATCTTTTCTTTTTTGTTTCCTAGACTAGCCAGAGATTTATCAATTTATTGGATCTTTGCCAAGGACCAGCTTTTGGTTTCATTGATTTTTCTGTTATATCTGTTTTCTCTTTTATTGATTTCTCTCTTTCCATTATTAATTTCCTTATTTCTTCTTGCTTTGAGTTTAATTTGCTCTTTTTTCTTTTTCTGGTTTCTTAAATTGGAAGTCTAAATCACTGATTTTGAGACCTTTCGTTTTTTGTCGATAGAAGCATTTTAATGCTGTGAATTTCCTGTTAGGTGTGGCTTCATCCACATCCATAATTTTTGATATGTTGTGTTATCATTTTCATTCAGGTCAGAGTATTTTCTATTCATCTTGTGATTTTTTTCTTTCTTCTGTGATTATTTAAAATTTTGTAGTTTAATTTCCAAATATTTGGGGATATTCCAGATATCTTTCTGTTATTGATTGCAAGTTGTGGTCAGAGAACATACTATGAATGATTTCAATCCTATTAAGATTACTGCAGGGGCTTCCCTGGTGGCGCAGTGGTTGGGAGTCCCCCTGCCGATGCAGGGGACGTGGGTTCGTGACCCGGTCCGGGAGGATCCCACATGCCGCGGAGCGGCTGGGCCCGTGAGCCATGGCCGCTGAGCCTGCGCGTCCGGAGCCTGTGCTCCGCAACGGGAGAGGCCACAGCAGTGAGAGGCCCGCGTACTGCAAAAAAAAAAACAACAAAAAAGGATTACTACGATATGTTTTATGGTCAAACATTTAGTCTGTTTTAAATAAGATTCCACGTGCACTTGAAAAAAATGCATATACTGTGTTGTTGGTAGAGTGTCCTATAGATGTCATTGAGTTCAAGTCATTTGACAGTGCTGTCAAGTCTTATATACTGTTACTGATTTTTTGTCTATTTGTTCTAACAATTACTGATAAAGGAATGTTAAGGTATCCAGCTATAATTGCATGTATGGTCTGTTTCTCATTTCATTATGAAACGTTCCTTTTTATCGCTAATAATATTCCATGTTCTGAAATCTACTTTAATATTTAGGTAGCCTCTCTAGCTTTTTTGTTGTTAACTAACATTTGCATGATGCATCTTTTGCTATTCTTTTGCTTTAACCTCCCTGTGTCTTTACATTTCAAGTGTAGATAGTACATAGTGGAGTCTTCTTTTTTAATCCAGTCTGACAATACCTGCCCTTTTTTTGTTTGTTGTTTTGTTCGTTTGCTTGCGGTACGCGGGCCTCTCACTGTTGTGGCCTCTCCCGTTGCGGAGCACAGGCTCTGGACACGCAGGCTCAGTGGCCATGGCTCACAGGCCTAGCCTCTCTGCGGCATGTTGGATCTTCCCGGACCGGGGCACGAACCCGCGTCCCCTGCATCGGCAGGTCGACTGTCAACCACTGCGCCACCAGGGAAGTCCTTTGTTGTTTTTTTTAATGGAAGTATAGTTGATTTACAATGTCATGCTAGTTTCAGGTTTACAGCACAGTGATTCAATGTATATATTCTTTTTTCAGATTCTTTTCCTTTATAGGTTATTACAAAATATTGAGTATAGTTTCCTGTGCTATGCAGTACATCCTTGTTGGTTATCTGTTTTATATAGTAGTGTATGTCTGTTAATCTCAAACTCCTAATTTATCCCTCCCCAATACCTGCCTTTTAATTGAGATGTTTAGACCATTTGTATTCAATACACTTATCAGGATGATTGAGTTCAAATCTACTATCTTCTTATTTATTTATTTATTTGTTTGTTTGTTTTTATTTTTGGCTGTGTTGGGTCTCCGTTGCTGTGCGTGGGCTTTCTCTAATTGCGGCGAGCGGGGGCTACTCTTTGTTGCAGTGTGCAGGCTTCTCATTGTCATGGCTTCTCTTGTTGCAGAGCATGGGCTCTAGGTGCATGGGGTTCAGTAGCTGTGGCACATGGGCTCTAGAGCGCAGGCTCAGTAGTTGTGGCACACGGGCTTAGTTACTCCGCGGCATGTCGGATCTTCCCGGGCCAGGGATCAAACCCATGTCCCCTGCGTTGGTAGGTGGATTCTTAACCACTGTGCCACCAGGGGAGCCCCTCTACTATCTTCTTGCTTGTTTTTTGTTTGTCACATCTGTTCTTTGTTCTTTTTTCCTTCTAACTTCTTTTGGATTGAGTTGTTTTTGTTTTTTTAAATGATTCCATGTTATCTCCACTATTAGCTTTAAAGTATATCTTATTTTTTAAGTGGTTGCTTTAGGGTTTACAGTAGTTTACCTTCAAATAATTTCTTACTGGTTGCATTAGGGTTTATAATATATACCTTTAACTCATTGTGGTCTATCTTCAAACAATCTACCACTTCACATATAGTGAAGAAACATAGGTTTTATATTTTTATTCCGTCATCTTTTGTACTGTTGTTGTCACACATTATACTTTTACATGATGTCAACCTCACAATACATTATTTATTTTGCTTTAAAAGTCACATACTTTAAAAGGGATCTTAAAATGAGAAAACAATAGCTTTAATATTTAGCCACATACTTACCATTTCTGGTGCTCTTCATTCCTTTGTATAAGTTCAAGTTTGTACCTGGTATCATTTTTTTTTTTTTTTCCTGAAAAACGTCCCTTAATATCTCTTGTAGTGCAGGTCTGCTGCTACAAAATTGTTATTTTGGTTCGTCCTGCCAAACCAAAGAAATATTTACTTTGACCTCATCTTTGAGATGAAGTTTTCTATGTAAAAAATTGTAGGCCGAGAGTTTTTTCTTTGCACACCTTAAAGATATTGATCTTTTTTCTTCTGGTTTGCATAGTTTATGCCATGAAGTCAGCTGTCATTCTCTGTTACTCTTCAAAATGTGTCTCTTTTCTCTGCCTGCTTTTAAGATTTTTCTCTTAATCATTGCTTTTTAGCATTTTGATTATGATGTGCCTTGGCATGATTTTCGTTATGTTTCTTCTGCTTGATGGTTTAAGGAGCTCCTGGATCTATAGATTTATAGTTTTCATCAAATTTGGGGTTTTTTTGATCATTATGTCTTCAAATAGTTTTTTGCCCCCGACTAGGACACTTCCACTCTCACTGGTGGGAAGACAGAATGTTCTCAGAGTTCTTTGTGAACTCCAAGAATTGTTTGCCTACTGCTTTTTGACAGTTCTTTCCTAGAACTAGGTAGTTCCCTATTTAGATAGTTTCCTCTCACATTTGTGTAGATCAGTATTCAGCCAAATACTCATGAGGAACCCTCTGTAGACATCTAGAGGGGTCTCCCACACACCCCTCTCTCTGTGCATCTCCCTTCTCTTTGATATTCTGCCCCATAAGTTCTAGCTGCCTTGACTTCCCTGAACTCTGACCTCTGTCTCCTCAGTTCATTAAAACTGGACTTGGATTTCCACTCCATGCTGTGCAGGCTGGAAATTGTCTCCAGATAGCCAGGGCTATTGGAAGGCTCACCTGGTTTATGTCCCTTCTTTCAGGGGTCATCGTCCTGTACTACCTGTTGTCCAATGTCTGCAAACCATCGTTTCATGTATTTTTCCAGGGTTCTTATTGTTTAATGTAAGAGAGTAAATCTGATCCCTTTTACTCAGGCTTGTTCTGAAATGGAAGTCTCCCATGTGTTCTGTGTTTATGAACTTCATTTAACACCTTTGGAGACAACCTGTTTGTGTGAGTAGTAGGAATGTGAATTGCATCTCTTGGTGGCTTGGTGGGTAGGTGGCCCAGTACCACTTTTGTGCTCAGCTGCAAGCTGGCCTTAAATATAATGGCTGAGTTTGAAGCCAGAGATTTGTGTTTTGGGGTCTGCAGTTCTTGCTTCAGTAAGACACATTACTGGGGAAGAAACTTACCTGCAGGAAGTATTAACTGTGCTTTTTGTGCCTTCTTTTCCTGTCTGACATCACCCTTCAGTGAAGGACTACCAGCTGGTCCAGAAAGGGGGAGGACCGGAAAGCAGCAACTCTCAGGCCCAGCTGAGCCAGTACTCCCAGCACTTTGCCTTTATTGCCAGTCACCTTCTGCAAACCAGCATGGACAGCCACTGTCCCGAGGCAGTGGAAGCAACTTGGGTCCTGTCCCTGGCCCTCAAAGGATTATACAAAACACTAAAGGTAGTGGTGAGCTTCTTCCATTTGCTGATGAATCTGGCTGTGATTTAACACCGGCAGGGTATTAACTAGAAGGAAGCACCATCTGATTTCAGTGGGTGGTTAATCATAGGATCTTGATTACTTTGAGAAATAATTGGGACCTTGCACAAGGATAACTTTAAGGAAGAAACACAATTTTCCCAATAGTTGGTTCTCTGTAATTTTTAAGTCCTGCCTCATGGAACCAGGTACCACTACCTAATGGGCCCATAACCTTGGAAGATGAGAAGAAAAATTGACTGAACAGTTTCTCACTTCCCTCTGAACCACGGTCCCTTCTGGTTCATCCTAGGAAGAATAAAGGGGGCTAATATCTTACGGGATCTTGGAGCAATAGGTTTGGCATTTGGTGTGAGAGAAGACAGACCAGTTAAAGAGCTGGGCGACAGTTGACATGGAGACAGGAAGCCTGGAATTGTGGGGCTTCTTCTACCATCTGAGAGGCATAGACAGGGAGGATCTTTCCAACAGAACTTGCCATGAGAGGAGGATCTCATTTGGAAAGTTTATGCGTCCCCTGACTTGGGCACCACTGGTGAGGAGGCCATGGAACAACTCAAGCACCACAAGGAGATTGGACCAGATGGCATTTCAGCTCTGGCCCAGCCCTGAGAGTTTATATTTTTAGGTTTGAGACCACATATCTGCTGTTTGTTGATTTCATGGCATTTATCACAATCTACTATTGTTTTAATTGTTTGCATTACAGTAGGAAAGAGAAAATAAACTCCCTGAGGTCAGAGACCATTTCTGTCTTTGGAGCCTTCATTCCGTAAATATCTGTCTATTTGTCGAGCACCAGGGGCCAGATGGAACTGAGTATGTAGTGTTGAACTAGAAAGAATGTCCCTGCTGTCATGGAGCTTTCAGCCTAAACTGCAAGGGAGACAACAAAGAGCCTTCAAGGAAATCCACCATGAGTCAGAAAGAGCCTTTCTGAGGAGGTGAAATCTGAGGTGATAGATAAGGAGTCTACGCAGAGCATGACATCCTGGCAGAGGTCAGACTCCAGGCCTGGTTGTCAGGGGGCAGAAAGAACTACCCTAGGGCTTTGGGGCAGTGCCGAGGAGGGGCGGAGAGCACAGAGACAGGCGGGAGCCTGTAGCACCTTGGCAGCCATGAATAGGGACTCGGATTTCAG
The DNA here is from genome assembly GCF_026419965.1 of Kogia breviceps. Taxonomy (NCBI): domain Eukaryota; kingdom Metazoa; phylum Chordata; class Mammalia; order Artiodactyla; family Physeteridae; genus Kogia; species Kogia breviceps. The sequence continues at coordinate 11,017,773 of NC_081328.1, forward strand.
TCTGCAGGGAAGTGGGAAGCTTTTGGAAGGTAGAGAGTAGGAGAGGGACGTACGACCTCTGTTCTTAGCACAGGACTCAGCACACAGACTGTACGAGGCTTCAGAAGTACTTGCTGAGTGAATGAAGTAGAGAGCGAACAGACTTAGGTTATGGCTCAGGTTCAGAGTTTTCATCCTCCCCGTTGACTCTGGAATTTTCACCAGAAGGTGAACTTGGGCCACTAGCTGAGACTGGGCTCTGACAGAGGCCTGCTTCTCCCTGGGTGACCCGTACCTTCTTCACTCTGAGGCCGTTGCAAATCATTCTTTTTCTGTTTGGCAGGCTCATGGTTTTGAAGAGACCCATGCTACCTTCCTTCAGACTGATTTGCTGAAGCTGCTGGTGAAAAAGTGCAGCAAAGGGACCGGCTTCAGTAAAACGTGGCTCCTCCGGGACCTGGAAGTAAGGGGCCAGGGTGATTCCTGCTGCTGCTTCCTGCTGCAGATTTACTGGCCTGGGAGTTAGAACCACCAGTCAGTTACAGCTGGTTCTGCCCTGTGTGCACTCTCATCTGGTGCAGTTGTTAAAAACAGTGTCTTATATTTGTCTTCCTTTTTGGAAACAGAGATTATGACACCTGTCCTCCCTTGTCAGAGAAAATGAACTTGATGTTTGTTCAAAGAATTCTGGAAGAGAAGTATTTTGTGGAAACACACGGTTGACCAATTATATCATGGTAGTAAATCTGCCCTTGAATTATTATTTCCCTTTTAACTTCCTTTGAGCTAAAATCAGTTCCTAAATTTGTCCTCACTTTTGTTTATTTTATGTAGGATTTTAGTTGATAATTTTCATTTTATTACTTTTCGCCATAGGCCTTAGATTTTTCTTAGTGGAATTACTGGTTCCCTGGGACATCTCTGTGCCAAGTGTCAACTTCAGGTCAGAGAAGGCTGCTTCTGTATGGCAGTGCTCAGCTGGCCATTCTCAGTCACACAGAGGCCTGAGCTCCAGGAAACAGCTCTCAGTTGCCACAGGAGGATTTGGTTAGGTTTTAGGAAAATATGCTAAAACATATTAATGGATAACCTGGTGAGCATTTGAGCTCTTGTTCTTTAGGAAATATTTTAAAATAAATTTTTTTTACATTCAAAAACTTATTTTTTTTATATTCAGAAAGTTTGAAAAATAGAAAAGAAAGAAAAACTCCAAATTTCATCCCCTGCAAACACAGCTACCATTAGTATTATGTGTATTTCCTCTTTCTAATTTTTTTCCTTCTGTGTTTATATTACATACATAGGTTTAGATTGTACAGTGAAGCACACTGTTGAAATAAATTGAGGTCATGTGATGGCCAGTTTTCTAAGTTTCTAGGCAGTTTTCATAACGACCATCTTCAGTGGCTACAGATGATCCATAAAGATGGATTTCAGTTTTTTGCCATTATTAAATGCTTCGTTGACCATATTGGGAGTATAACTTTTTACACATTTTACATTATTCCTAGAAGATGAGTCACCAGGTCAAAGGTTATGAACATATGTATAGCTCTTTACATTTCACCAAAATGCCTTCTAAAAGGATGATAGCAACTTACACCATCGGTGGCAAAGTTAAACACAAAGGTCCCTTGTATTTTTTAGTCAGCATTTCTTTGACTAGAAGTATGATTGAACATGTTTTCATATTTCTGTACTAATTTTACATTCTTAATGTGAATTCTGATGTCTTTGAAAAGGTTCAGTCAGATATTTTCTACCCTTTGAGGGTTAAAAATCTCACCCACTAAACACTCATGTTCCTGCCCCGCCTGATTTTCTTTCTGTGTAGATTTTGTCCATCATGCTGTACTCTTCAAAAAAGGAGATCAGCACTTTGGCTGAGCACGGAGAGCTGGAGCTGGATGAGCGAGGGGACCCGGAGGAGGAGGTGGAACGGTCAGTCAGCAGCCCGGGAGAGCCAGAGCAGAAGAAGCTAGACCCTCTCGAAAGCCTGGATGAGCCCACCAGAATATGTTTCTTGGTACGTTCTTGGGTCGCTGTGGACTGAGGAAGGGACTCTAAGGAATGGATTCTCTTTGGCTTGGACTGTGTTTCAGCCTCCACGTGAAAATGCTTCAGGCTGATGTCCTGAGAATGCACTTCCTGAAGACTCAGTCAGTATTGTGCAGAATTCGTCCAGAGGGATGGAAAAGCCCTATTACAACAGTAGTTCTTAATGTTTGGGGGTCATGGGCCCAAAAACTTTAGATCGTTTCTCCCATAAACTATACTTGCAAATACTTTTGTAAAATTTTGCATGTAATTTCAGGCCTGTCCATAAATCACCAGGTGACAGTCTGTCCTCACAGTTTCTCAGACACACTCCTACTTTCGCTGGATAATCCACTCTTCCTCAGAATGATGTGAAAATGGGCAAGGGCTTGGACTTCAAAGGGTCTAACTGTGTGAAGAGTAAACAGAGAGTATGGGGTAGATATAAGAAAAGCAAGTACAGTTTTTAAAAACATCAAAAGAAAGTCCAGTACTTAGATTTATGTGCCACTTATCAAACTTGAGTGCAAGGCAGCTGCTACAGAGAAGCTAGCAATGAATACAATTTGGTGGGTAGTTATTGACTATTAACAGTACATTTGTTTGCATGACTTTTTTTTCTTGGTGTTTCCATGTTTTATATCTTCCTTTGAATTTATAACAGTAATGCAGATTTTACAGTCCATGTTTTAGGGCTTATAATCTTATATATACATGAAGTACCCATGTGATGTTCTTACATTTTAACTTGTAGTAACTTTAGGAAATAATTGTTTTATCACTCTTGAGGTCAGATCATCAATAATGTGTTAAAGCAGTTTAAATTGTCTCTCTTCTACTTCCTCCTTGTGGCCTTCAGATGGCTCACGACGCCCTCAATGCCCCTCTGCACATTCTCCGGGCCATATACGAACTGCAGATGAAGAGGACTGACTCCTTCTTCCTGGAGGTTCAGAAGAGGTAAGGGACATTTAGATGCAGCCAAAGTGTAGTGAGTGAGGCAACAAGTAAGGGTGGGACTCTGTTTACCTCCTGCCAACTAGATCTGGATAAAAACTCCTGACGGGCCAAAGAGCAGTTGGTTTTCAGTTCTTCATAAAGCAACATGAAAGCTGTCTGTGCCACACCACGTGGCTCATCTTTGAGCTGTGTTGTGTGCTTCTCCTTTAGGAAGAGCTTTATATTCGCAGTCTGCCTCTTAGAGTAAACTCGTTGTGGGGGCAGAGTTTTGACACAGACGCCAAGGTTTCTCTCCCACGTCAGCCCAGGGAGCAAACGGTGCAGAGCAGGACCTTCTGGTACATTCTGGTACCTTCTGGTACCTTCTGGTCAAAAGTTCCTTTCGTTTGTTTGTTTTTTCACTTCTGTACATTATTTTCATGTTTTTTCTTCAAGCATTATTATAAAATTAACAATATACCCTTCCTCTTGGCCAGGAAGTTCAGAGCTAGTTCTCGGGCCCAGCTCTTAAATTTGTGGGAAACTTTATGTTTCTGCAACTAATCTCCTCCTCCATCCCCCACATCCTAGTTTTGACTTCCTATTCTGATTTATATCCAATTCCAATTTAATTTTCTTTTATTTCATATTTCTATTTTCCCATATGTATTTCTTATCTACTGCCTCAAATCCTTTGTGAGATGAGGCAGGGTTGCATCAGTTAGGACACAGAAGTATCATGGTCAAGGAAGATGGAATTTGTTTTCCCTCTCGCGGCGCAGTCCAGAGGTAGGCAGCAGCCTAGGGTGGGTGGGCGGTCTGCTTCACAAGGGACCCTGCACCCCCAAGGGTGCTGTCTTCATCTGTGTCGTCAGAGCTGGCTCCCTGACACCAGCTCTTTGTTCCAGCCCAGAGAAAAGGGGGAAGGTGGGGAAAGGAGCTCATCCTTAACCCAGTTGTTTGAGGGCAGGCTGCGGAAATGGCACACGTTACCCCACTGGCCTCCCGTTGGCGTGACCCTAGTTGCATTGCTGCTAGGAGGACTGGGAACTATGTCTCGAGCTGGGTGATTGTGTATCTTGCTAAAACTTCAGGGAACTTTGTTTCTAAATGAAAGGAAGAATGGATCCTAAGGGATGGCTTGCATCTCTGCTTTGGGCACATGGGCACGCATGCACATCTGTGTGCCCGTTTGTGGGCACATTTGCGTGCACGAGAGTCTGTGTGCGAAATATGCAACGTAATAATGTGATTGCGAAGTAACAGGAAAATAACTCGGATCGGCATTTCTGCACGTTTCACTGCAGGCTGCATTCTTGCCTTTCTGTAACTAGGGTGCCCAACTTTGTGTTCCTTCCTTCTCTTCAGGTTTGACGGGGATGAGCTCACCACCGATGAAAGGATACGGACCCTGGCTCAGAGGTGGCAGCCCAGCAGGAGTCTGAGACTGGACGAGCAGAGCGCCAAAGCTGTGGATACAGACATGATTATCTTACCATGCTTGGTATGTCGCCCCACCTGGGAAGGAAGGTGTCTGCCCCGTGTCCACCCTAGTTGTGAGAAGGCCAGGCCTCTGTGACGGTGGTCTTTGGGTTGCAGTCCCGGCCCGCACGCTGTGACCAGGCCACCACGGAGTCGAACCCCGTGACCCAGAAGCTGATCTCCAGCACGGAGAGTGAACTGCAGCAGAGCTACGCCAAGCAGCGGCGCAGCAAGAGCGCCGCCCTCCTGCACAAAGAGCTCAACTGCAAGAGCAAGAGGGCCGTGCGGGACTACCTCTTCCGCGTGAACGAGGCCACAGCAGTCCTGTACGCCCGCCACGTGCTCGCATCCTTGCTTGCTGAGTGGCCGGGGCACGTGCCGGTGAGCGAGGACATCCTGGAGCTGAGCGGCCCTGCCCACATGACCTACATTCTGGATATGTTCATGCAGCTGGAAGAAAAGCACCAGTGGGAGACGGTAATTAGGCAGCTGGGCTGGGCGCTCACGCCACTTGCTCCTCCTCTGTGTCCCTGCCAGCCCCCCGCTGGGGGGTTTGAACAGGCTTCCTCTAGTGAGTGCCTTCCTGGAGTGAGGTTACCTGTGTGGCTGTACAGCCCCCTGACAGGTGTGAACACAATGAAGGCAGGGTCAGGTCGCTGTTAAACTCTCCCAAGTACAGGCCTGGAGCCGAGCTCATGGCCTAGGCAGACTAGGTGCTCAGAGAGTGTTTGATGTAAAGATCCACAAAACCTGCCCTTGCAGTTTTCCGACTTAAGAGTCTAACTCTCCTTGATAGCCTGTCTCTTCTCATGTCCCCTAGGGTCTCACACAGTGTGAAGTATGGGAGACAGGGTTAATTATGATTCTGACAGCCTGTTCCTGTAATACAGGAAGCCTTCCAGGAAGGTTTACGTCTTCTGTTTTAAACCATGGTTTCTAGAATGTCTACCTCACATCAGACACTCTGCCAGCACTTACACCTATGTTACGTTGTGACCCAGGGAGTTTTATTGGTGAAGAAATCAAGCCCGGGAGGCTTGTCCAAGGCTCCCAGCTTCTGGGTGGCAGACGTGGGGTCTTACCAGAGTCTGTGCATTCTCTTAAGTCCAGTGCTCTAATTTTTTTTCTTTGGCCACACCTTGCAGCATGTGGGATCTTAGTTCCCTGACTAGGGATCAGACCCGTACCGCCTACAGTGGAAGTGTGGAGTCCTAACCACTGGACTGCCAGGGAAGTCTCCAGTGCCCTAATTTTAAGTTTCAACTTGACAAGTGGTGATCATCTTTTGTTTTGTTTTTAAATCAAATCTTCAACTCGGCCTTTTGAAGTAGTGCTGGGTTAGCAAACTTTCACAGGGCTGGAAGCATCTCTTCCACTTCCTTCTGTGTAGAACCAGGGGACCCACATAGCAGAACTCAGGAGCCCTGGGCACAGTCTCTAGCTGAACTACAAGGTTTTGTCACCATCTTCCCATGTTTCCTGCCCGTGTCCCACCAGATACTGCAGAAGGTGCTCCAGGGCTGCCGGGAGAGCATGCTAGGCGCCATGGCCCTGGCGGCCTGCCAGTTCATGGAGGAGCCAGGAATGGAGGTGCAAGTGAGGGAGTCGAAACACCCGTATAACAACAACACCAACTTTGAGGTACGATCCAGGGTCGGCCAGACCCGCCCAGCCTCAGGGTACGCAGCTGGCAGGACCTGCAAGGGTTGCCGAGTAGCATGAATCTCATCAACTCCCAGTGCGGCTCTTTCTGCCTGGACAGACACGGCCTAGACAGTGCTCCCGTGCTCTCAGCAGCAGTCTGCCTCCCTGAAGCCAGTCCCGGGAATCTATACAAACAAGTCCTCTCTTCTCCTGACCTCCTTTTAATAGAAAGCAAGGGGCCACCCGGCCTTGGAGGAGAGGTTCCTCTTCCTGCAGCAAGCTCCTGAGAGTGAGGCCTTGGGGTCTCTGGCAGAGACTTTGAGTGTGGGTCTGGGTTCAGCCCTCACTCTGTCCATCTCCTGATGACCTGGCCACACCTTGGAGTCTCCCACCCCTTTGTTTAATTACCCAGAACTGAAAAGCCTCATCTCTTCCATCCTTAACTCTGTACGTGGACAGAGAGATGTAGGAGTTTGGATGAGGCAGGAGGGGGGGCGGCCTCAGTTATCCTCATTGACAGTTCTGCTTGCATTTCTTCATCTCTTTTCAAGATGTTGGAGCTGTTGTTCTGAGTAGGTGACGTCAGGCCTGTGGCCACAGTGGTGGGTGATCGAGAAACTAAGCCAGGATATGGCTGTTGCCAGCTGAGGTTTCGTTTTGCAGAAGTATAAACCTCCTCACTCTCTACCTTCTAAGCCTCTTTTCTTCCCCGGCTCCTAGGCTCTGTCCCCACTCCCCCAGCCCCACGTAGACACACCTAGTGAGCTAGCGAGTTCTACCTCAGAGCGCTTGCCTTACCTTCTCCGCTGCCCTGACTCCTCCCCTTCCCTGGGTCCCTCCCGATGCTCCTCTCTGACGCCCCACTGCTGGCCTGCCCGGGCCCTGGCCCTGCTGCACACCAGCTGTCACAGTGATCCTGGTACGGCACAAGCCTCACCCAGGCTTTCTCCTGCTTACAGCCTTTCCAGGGCTCCCCCTGCTGTCCAGACAAGTCTCAACGCTTCATTTTAGCACACGAAGCCTTCTGCATCTGTCCCTGCCAGCCTCTCCAGGGTCACGTCACCCCTGTCCCCATCTCCCAAGCATATGTGCACACAAAGCTCACCCTGTACCTCAGACACGTCAAGCTCCTGGTATTCCCTGAACACGTCAGGCTTTCCAGTCAGTGCTCTTTCCTTTGCCTGGAATGCACCCCACACGTGCTCATCTCTCTCACCTGCCTCCTGCCGCTCCTTCCTCCTGGACAGGCTGCTCCTGTGCCCCCAGTCTCCACAGCAACCCAAACATCCCTTCACTGGGACTCTTTTCTGCCCTCGCCTCCCCTCCCCCCCTCCTTCGAGCTGTGCCCCAGGCTGCACAGTGTGCTTCCTGCCGCGTTTGCAGCCGTGTGCGTCCTCCCGACCCAGCTGGGCCGAGAGCTCCTGGAGGGCAGGGGCTGTGACTCACCCCTTCTTCCATGCCCAGTTTTAACTGCAGGATTGGCACAAGGAAGCCCTCAGTCACTGTCCAGTGGCCAGCAATGACGGGAATGTCCTTGTTTCCCCTCCTAGGATAAAGTTCATATTCCTGGTGCAATCTACCTCTCAATCAAATTCGATCCTCAGTGCAATACAGAGGAAGGCTGTGACGAGCTAGCCATGTCCAGCAGCAGTGACTTTCAGCAGGATCGCCACAACTTCAGTGGGTCTCAGCAGAAATGGAAAGATTTTGAGCTTCCAGGTAGTAAATAAATACTGAGTTATACAGACTCTTAACGTTAAGCACCTAGAAGGGAAATGGTTGACGGATTTAAAACTGTGTTGAATCTGTCTCAGTGGAAAGTGCTCACTTGCCTTTCCCTGTTGCTGCAGTGTTCTGACCCGTTTTCTGATTCTTGTGTGCCCCAGGAGATACTCTGTATTACCGCTTCACCTCTGACATGAGCAACACCGAGTGGGGCTACAAATTCACTGTGACAGCTGGGCACCTGGGGCGATTCCAGACAGGTGTGTGCTCTGGTCTTTCTGGTTGCATGATCTCCCGGCCCGGGGCACTCGGGGGGGTCGGTGCCATTATGTCACTGATCTTTGTTAAAATCAAAGCAGGTACTTTTCTCTGAGACTTCAACGAATTTGTCAACAAGGCCCACTCACGTCACTCGTGAATGTGCTGGAGTTGGCAGGTTGTAACTTCTAAAGAGCCATCTGTCAGGACCTAGGAAAGATGCTTGTTCTCTTAGAATTTGCCAGGGCATTCTGCAAAAAGGAAGAACTGAAAGTGTTCCTGTGTTGCTTTTACATAAGGCGTAATTTCAGGCGAAATGTAAATGATCACAGTGGTTTCCTCCTATTCATTAAAACTTGAGCAGTTTACATTTTTCAAATGTCTCTGTGTTGTGGGGGTTGCCAGGATTCGAGATTTTGAAGCAGATGCTGTCAGAGGAAAGAGTTGTGCCGCACCTCCCGTTGGCCAAAATTTGGGAATGGCTGGTGGGCGTGGCCTGTCGCCAGACTGGTCATCAGCGGCTGAAAGCCATCCACCTACTCCTGAGGATCGTGCGATGCTGCGCCCACAGGTGAGCTGCCTCCTGGGTACGAGTCCCTTGCTGGGTATTGGTAGTGTGGCTGTCTCCCCCACCTCGGGGCTTGCCGTTCACTTTGTTGGTGGTGTCTTTGATGAAAAGAAATTTCTGATTTTAATGGCTTCCAGTTCATCACTCATTTCCTTTATGATAGAGCTTTCATTGTCCTATTTAGGAAGTTTTTGCCTTACTTGACCTTGGGGTCATGAAGATAAAGCTTAATTATTTTTTCTTCCATACTTAGGTCTGCAGTCCACGTGGAATGAATTTTAGTGCATGATTTGAAGGGTAGGGTCAAGCTTTGCTTTTTCTCACATGGATCTCCACTTAAAAGCCCAACTTTCCCTTCACTACACTCCAGTGCCATCTTTGTCACAGAGAAGGTGTCCGTATACACATGGATCCCATCCCTGGTTGCTTTTGTTCCATTGGTCTTTTTGGTTATCTTTGTGCCAGTACCATACTTAGATATTGTAGCATATTTACGTTATCTAGCAGTACAAACTTCAGCTGGTTCTTCATCTTCAAGATTGTCTTGGCTATTATTACCCTGCATGTCCATGTAAATTTCAGGATTAGTTTATTTATTTTTCCCCCCCAGCTTTATTGACGTGTAATTGACAAATAAAATTGTAATGTATTTGAAGTGTAGAAGGTAACGATTTGATACATAATACATTATACATTGTGAAAGGATTCCCACAGTTGAGTTAACTAACACATTCATCACCTCAAATGTTTACCTTTTTTTGTGGTATGTGACAACACTTAAATTTCACCCTCTTGCTGAAATTTGCTTTTCAGCAAATTTCTGTTATGTGTTATAGTATTGTACACGATTATCAACTATAGTCACCATGTTGTATAATAGATCCTCAGACCTTATTCATATTGTAACTGAAAGTTTATACCCTTTTACCAGCCTTTCCCCATTTCCCCCACTTCCCAGCCCCTGGCAACCACCATTCTAACTCCCTGTTTCTATAGGATTGACTTTTTCTGGGATTCCACATAAAAGTGATACCATGCAGTATTTGTCTTTCTTTATCTAGCTTATTTCACTTAGCATAATGCCTTCCAGGTTCATCTATGTTGTCGCAAATGGCGGGATTTCCTTCTTTCTCATAACTGAATAATACTTCATTGTGTATATATACACCACATTTTCTTTATCCATTTGTCCATTGACAGGCATTATTTCCAGACATTGGCTATTAGGAATAATATCGCAATGAACATAGGAGTACTGATAATCTCTTTGAGATAATGATTTCTTTTGGATATACCCAGAGGTGGGATCGCTGGATCGTTTGGTAGTTCTAGCTTTAATTTTCTTGAGGAACCTCCATACTGTTTCACATAGTGGCTGTACCAGTTTACATTCCCACCAACAGTGCACAAGGGTTCTCTCTTTTCTCAACATCCTTGCCAGCATTTGTTTTATCTTTTTGATGGGAGCCATCCTAACACAGGTGAGGTGATATCTCATTGTGGTTTTGATTTGCATTTCCCTGATGAATAGTGATAATTGAGCACCTTTTTATGTACCTGTTGGCCATTTGTATGCCTTCTTTGGACAGATGTCTCTATAGGTCCTTTGCCTATTTTTTTTTAATTGGGTTATTTTTTGCTATTGAATGATATGAGTTCCTTGTGTATTTTGGATATTAACTCCTTATCAGATATATGATTTGCACGTACTTTCTCCTAGTCCATAGGGTGCCTTTTCACTCTGTTGATTGTTTTCCTTGCTGTGCAGAAGTTTTAAAATTTGATGTAGTTCCACTTGTTTATTTTTGCTTTTGATATCAAATCCAAAAAATCATTGCCAAAAAAAAAGAAAAAATATATTAAGGGGACTTCCCTGGTGGTCCAGTGTTTAAGACTGCACTCCCACTGCAGGGGGCACAGGTTTGATCCCTGGCTGGGGAACTAGGATCCTGCATGCCGTTCAGCACGGCCAAAAAAGAAAAATCGCCAAGACCAATGTCAAGGAGCTTACAGCCTATGTTTTCTTCTAGGAGTTTTACAGTTTTGTGTCTTACATTCAAGTCTTTAATCCATTTTGAGTTGACTTTTGTGTATGGTAAGATAGGCGTCCAGTTTCATTCTTTTGCACGTGGATATCCAGTTTTCCCAACACCATTTATTGAATGGTGAGAATATTCTTTCTTCATTACATATTCTTGGTACTTTTGTCAAAAATTAATTGTCCATATATTCACAGGTTTATTTCTTGGCTCTCTGTTCTGTTCCATTGCTCTATATGTCTTTTTAAAATGCCAGTACCAACTCCATACTGTTTTGATTACTGTATCTTTATAGTATAGTTTAAAATCAGGGAGTGTGATGCCTCCAGCTTTGTTCTTCTTTCTCAAGATTGCTTTGACTGTTTGGGTATTTTTTTTTTTTTTTTTTTTTTTTGTGGTATGCGGGCCTCTCACTGTTGTGGCCTCTCCCGTTGCGGAGCACAGGCTCCGGACGCGCAGGCACAGCGGCCATGGCTCACGGGCCCAGCCGCTCCGCGGCATGTGGGATCTTCCCGGACCGGGGCACGAACCCGTATCCCCTGCATCGTCAGGCGGATTCTCAACCACTGCGCCACCAGGGAAGCCCTGTTTGGGTATTTTTGTAGTTCCATATAAATTTTAGGATTGTTTTTTCTATTTCTGTGGAATATGCCATTGGAGTTTTGATAGAGATTGCTGTAGGTTGTTTTGAGTACTATGAACATTTTAACAATATTAATTCTTCTGGTCCATTAACACAGAATACCTTTCCATTTACTTTTGTCTTCTTCAATTTCTTTCATCAGTGTTTTATAGTTTTCAGTGTAGATCTTTCACCTTCTTTGTTAAATTTATTCCTAAGTATTTTATTTTTTGGATCCTATTGTAAATGGGATTGTTTTCTTAATTCCTCTTCCTGATAGTTCATTGTTAGTGTATAGAAATCCAACTGATTTTTCTATATTGATTTTGTATCCTTAACTTTACTGAATTTATTTATTAGTTCTAACAGTTTTTTGGTGGAGTCTTTAGGATTTTCTATATATGATATCATGGCATATGCAAACAGAGACAATTTTACTTCTTACTTTGCAATTTAAGTACCTCTTATTTCTTTTTCTTGCTTAATTGCTCTGGCTAGGACTTCCAGTACTATACTGAATAGAAGTGGCAAGAGTGGGCATCCTTGTCTTGTTCCTGATTACTTTGTTTTTCTCTGTACACACATGAGTGCATCTCTCTCACCTGATGGGATTTTGATGGACTCTTTAGTTCAATTTGAGAAAAATCAAGGTCTTTAGAATATTGAGTTCTCTAATACACAGTCCTCCATTGTATAGGTCTCTAATGTTTTATAGTTTCCTATGTAGAGGACTTGCACAGCATTTTGTTAGATTTATTCCTAGGTATTTAATGGTTCTGATGCAATTGTAATTGGTGTTTAAATTTTTTGCTTTTTAATTGTTTCTGCTGGTATGTAATTACTTTTCATGTGTTGCCCTTGTATCCAGTGACCTTGCTCTCTTTGTTAATTCTAAGTATATATGCAGATTATTCGGCACACAGTCACGTTATCTACAAATAGTAAGCTTTATTTCTTCCTCTCAATCCTTAGAAACTTTTCCCTTTTGCTCTTTTGCATTAGCTGGGACCTCCAATAGAGTGTTGAATGGAACTGGGGATTGAAGACATAAGTGTCTCAGAGGGAGGGCATTGGTGGCTGTGCCACACACATCATCCATGGACTCAGTCCCTACCCTCCTTGCTTAGACCCCCATGTGTCGGGAGTTCAGTGCACCCTTTTCCGGCATTTTTAAGGCACACAGACTCACAGAATGCTAGTCAGAGTAGAGTGATGATACTCAAAGTAACATGGTGTCTTGTCGTGTAATATGGAGCTGTTATTCAAAAAATAAAGGACTCTCCAGGGCAGGAAAGGGAAAGTGATGACTCGTGTAGTCAGTCTACGTACAGGCTGGCAGAAGGGAGGGAGAGGGGGAAAGCTGGGCATGATGGCTGCCACCACTGTGTCCTCATACACAGACATCAGGGGTCACTTGGCCCAGGGGGCTTAGTTCTGTTCTTGTGAGAGCGGCTTCCAGTGAGAACTGTCTGGTTGAGTCATGTGTATGAAACGTGTCGCATCTCTACTGTCTTCAGACCGGAGGGCCCTTCCTAGCCGCATTGTGGATGCATTCCTGCAGTGTGCTGGCCATCGCCTACCCTCCTTCCCGTAGGGACCTTCCCACAGCCCCTCGGTCCCAGGGGCCGAGACTGGAGGGAGCAGAGGGGAGAGGAAGCCCCCAGGGGAAGGATGGCCAGCAGAAGAACTGCCTAAGTTCTGCCACAGATGTGAGCCTTGCAGGTGCATTTTACCTCCCACTCTAGTGCTTTCCTGAAAACACAGCTGTAAAGCTGTCTCTTTAAATCAAACCTCATTTTCCCATTGGTTTACTTTATGAAGACTTACTTCTCTGGGAGAAAGTGATTGGCCCCAAGATTATACTTAAATGTACAGAATTCTTTTAAAAAATCATATATTAAAGAGAAAAAGCAAAATTTAAGATTATAAGTGTATAAAATCATGTAGTATGTTTCTCCTCTGAAGGATGTTGAACTGGAATTAACGTACAACCTCCCTCTGAGTAAAGAAAAACTTCAGTGCAGTCTCAACAGAGGTCTGTCTAGTGAGAAGGATTCTGCATTACTTAGAAACACTTCTGGCCTGAGCAACTTTTTATAAGCATATTTCTTCTTTTATGAGCCTAAGATCATAATAGTGGTTGCTGTTATCTTTTAAATCATTTTTTTTCCCTTTCTGATTATTAAAGCAATGAGCATTGTAGAAAATCTAGAAAACTGACAGGGACAGCCACTGATAACATTTTTGATATGTTTATTTACTATTGTTTTTAATATGGTCACACAATATTACATACACAGTTTTTAAATTTTTACATTTTATGTTGCGTATCTTGCTCTTTTCCACTTAACATTTATCTTGAGATTTTTTCCGCTGTCACTGGAAGTTTTTAACAACCATTTTTAAAGATGTGCAGTTGATTTACGTGAATGTGCTTGAGGATATCCTTTTCCCCGGAGTCCTGGTTTGAAGTTGAGATGCTGCCCCTTTTTAAATTTGCCATTGGTGAATATTATGGGCTATTTTGGGGGGGGGGTGAGGTGACTGGAACTGTCTTGTCCTGCCTTTACTGCATGGGGGGGCGGGGAGCGTTGGAGCTGCAGTGCCCGGCAGCTGCCCTCTGTCTGTCTGACGTCTGATGGGCGTGATCCCAGCAAACCATACCCCTCTACCACAGCGACCTCTGTGACCTCATGCTGTTGAAGCCCCTGTGGCAGCTCTTCACCCAAATGGAGTACAGCCTGTTTGAGGACGTGACACAGCCTGGCATCCTGCTGCCCCTGCATCGCGCCCTCACCGAGCTCTTCTTTGTCACTGAGAACCGCGCCCAGGTGAGGGCCTGTCCTGCCTCCCCACCAGGTTCCAGGCCTCTGCTTCATCTGCTGCCTGGGGCCAGCGCTGGGCCTCAGGTCACAGCCCTCTGAGAGCCCGGGGTGTCGTGGGGGCTTGGCAAACCCGCACAGGGAGACAGGCGTGGCCTGGGGCCCGGGGTTCCCCTCTCTCCCACCCCAGGGAGCCAGGCCCTCCCTGAGATTGCTTGTTTGCTCAGGCCTGATGCCAAAGGGGGAACGAAACCGCCCTGGATCGACCCTTGACAGCAGTGAGTTTGGGAAGATAAACCAACGGGTTCTTTCTTCCTCTTTTCCTTCCCCTCAGCACAATAGACTCATTGACTGTGAGAGATGGAAGGGCCTTTCAGAGCTCTTTAGCTTAAGCCCTCGTTTTATAGTGAGGAGACTGCGGTGAGTCAGGACACCTGGCTCCGCACCGGCCCCTCCTTCCGTGGCTCCCAAGGAAAGCAGGCAGTGTGATGCCCGGCAGAGTGGGCAGCAGTGTCCCACCCGAGTCTTCTGGAGCCGTGGGTCGTGGGTCGTGGGTGGGTGTCCGCTAGCAGGTGGCCTCTGACAGCTGCCCTCCGCTCTTTCCGCAGGAGCTCGGCCTGCTGCAGGATTACCTGCTGGCCTTAACCACCGACGACCACCTTCTGCGCTGCGCGGCGCAGGTACGCCCTCCCCGGGCGGCCGGACCTCCCCTGGCACCCGTGCAGACTCCACCCCGGCTTTACACGGGCTCTGTTCCGAGTCAGCCACTTCCTGCTGGTGTCACAGAGAGCAGCGGAGCCCCACTTATCAGTGTCGTTCGTATTAAGCTGTGGGGTCAGTAGACACTAGCAAGAATTTGTGGCTCTTAAACCAGAACAACCAGTGCCTTAAATTTATAGTTTGGCTGATCCCTGAAGTTTCCATGGAGTTAGATTTCAGATATTTTTGGATGTAACTTTCTTCCCTGGTAGGAGAATTCCTCTCTGACAGCTATTGGGTCTCAGGGCCCCTTTACGCTTTTAAATTACTGAGGATCCCCAAAAGCTTTTGTTTATGTGCGTTATATGTATTGATATATACCGTTAGAAATTAAATTAGATTTTAAATTTAGAAATCAAGTTAGAAATTAAATGCTAAACACTTATCAATTTGTTTTTAAAAATAATCTCATTCTATTGAATACTACAGTTGTGAAAAACAATGGTATTTTTCAAAACAAAACAATTTTTGAGAAGGGTAGCGTTGTGTTCTATTTTTGCAGATCTCTTTCATGTCTGCCTTAACAGAAGACAGCTGGATTTGCAGATCTGTTTCTGCTTTCAGTTGTTCTATTATCACACAGTAGCCTCCGGAAAACTCCACTGTATACTCGTAAGAGTATGAAAGTGAACAAAGAGAAATAATGTCTTGGTATTATTATGAAAATTGTTTCCACGACACGGAGCCCCTGAAAAGGTCTGGGGAACCTGCAGGCTCCAGACTACATTTTGAGAACCTTAGGCTCACAGACTCCTTGAACATCACAGAGCCTGTGGTCTGCGTCCACAGTGGGCAAATGGGGACACTGAGGCTCAGAGAAGGGAAAGATTTGCCCGTGGTCTCACTTGAGGGGGCATCCGGCTGGGAGTCCCGGCCAGCGCCCTGCACTCTGTTCCTGGCAAGTTTTCTCAGTGAACCTACGGTCCTACAAAAAAGGGTCAGAGTGCCTGCTTAGAAGCGGGCTTCCCCCATCCACGACAGGGGGGTTTGTGTGAATTGTCCTGAGACCCAAAGGCAGAGTGAAAACTCCCTCCCCTCCGCCTTCCAGCCCTGCCGTCACCACCCGTGGTGTCCCAAGGTTTCACACAGTGAAATCTTGACATTTGACCGGTTTGACACCGGAAGCTTCACATCCCATATTCCTGTGGCTCCTCCCTCTCACCTGCCCCTGTGTCCGGTCTCCTAATCCTCATTCTGACCCTCCCTACAGCCTGTCCACTGTGCTGGACTGGCGCTCTGCCTCTTCTCCCTGCTTCCACCTCTCCACCCCCCCCCCCCACCAGCTCCTGCCGCCTTGGCTTGGAGACCAGCCTTGGCCTGGCTCCAGGGTGTCTGCCTTCCCAGCATTGCTTCCGGGAGGCCCCCCACTGGCTGTTTGTTTCTTCCCTTCTGCGCTTTCGTGCTGCTGTCGCCATTCCCTAAACAGCTTTCCCAGACCGCCCCCCCCCCCCCCCCCCCGCCGCCGACGTGTCCTCTGAGCCCCCAGAACTGCACCTGCTCCTCTCTCGGGACAGTGATGATTCTGCCTACATTTGGAGTTTCCATGTGGTCTTTCTTGATAGCTTTGTCTTTCACTCTAGACTGTGGTCCCCCTGGTGAGGGGAACCACATCTGTCTCGCGTCTGTCTGCCTCTCCCCTGCCCCCCTCAGGTGCTCAGCTGAGGGTCTTGTTCTGTCAGCAGTTAGTGACCCAGCAGGTGACCGGTTGTTGACATTGGTGATGACTCTTTCTCCCTCCACAGGCTCTGCAGAATATTGCTGCTATCAGCCTGGCCATCAACTACCCAAACAAGGCCACCCGCCTCTGGAATGTTGAGTGTTAGCCCTTGGTATGGTGTGCATGGAACTAGCTAATCTGTCCACAAGGATCTTAGAGCAGATGCCTAAACTCATTCGGGAAGATTCGTGTGGTGTCGGTGCCTGGCGCTCCTTGAGCTCCCCCTTCCGCCCCAACTAGAATGCCAAGCTGCCGCGTCTCCGAGAACTTGCTGTGTCACAGGCCAGGCACCTGCATGTACAATAGCATGTGGGAATAGGCAGACCAGCGCGAAATTATCAGAAAGGGCAGGCAGCAGGCCCTCGAGAAGGTTGTTCAGAGGCCAGCCTCCTCCAGGGTCTGTCCCTGCAGAAGCCGCAGCCCCAAGAAGACCTGGCTGCAGCCGCTCTGCAAAGGGCTCTGTCTCCGTTGAGCTGGAACTGCCTGCACTTGACCTTCAGGGGAAGACAGGGTCTGCCCTGGGCCACCTTTCTCAGCAGGACCTCCAGCAGCAGCCTGGGAGCTCTTCTTTTGCTTTTGCTTCTTGAGACTGGGTCATCCAAACCAAAACCAGTGAGAGCGGCTCGGGGCTGCCACCTGGTCCCCACCATTCAGTATGGAACCCACTGCCACACTGGCCCCCTGCACGGCCTCGGCCATCCCGGAGAAATCCTTGGTGAGAACAAGTGCCCTTGGGAACAGCCAGCAGGCCGCCGTGCACGTCCGCCCGTGCACTGCTCCCAGCACAGCTGCATTGTTTTAGTTGTTGTTTTAACATATTTCAGTTCCCACCTCATGTTCTTAGAAAGAACCACACCAACTCCCTTGAGAGAGGCTCGGGGGCATGACCAGTGCATCGGTCATTCATGGGGACAAACTGGTTTGTGTGAAAGTAGCAGAACTTGAAGAATACTCTAGCTTCTGTACCTAAAGACTTGAAGTGTAATCAGAGGATATCTTACCTTAGAAGTAAAAACAAACAAAACCACATGATTGTATTTCTGCTCCACGGTCGTGGTAATCCATCACGTCCACCTCTGGGACTCTCCGTGGTTATTTGGCTGTCACTTGTCTGGCAATAACTACATTAGTTCTAATGAATGCTGTTTTCCACGGTTTTTTTTTTTTTAATGGTTGTAGTCTTGCCCTGAAGTGCTGATTACTATTCTCTTTCCAAAGCCACGCTTTGGAATATGAGGCTGGGTTGGCACGTGTGCCGTGGATAAGCCTCAGTGGGACTCGCCACTTGAAGAATGTTTGAGCCAGCTGCCATTTAAGGGCGGGGGTCTGGGCCCGAGCATGTCCCCCGACACAGGGCCAAACCCAAGGAAAGCTCATCATAGCCAGGGCCAAGTTGAGCAGATCAGCACTGCCATGGCCTCGGAAGCCCCCTCTGCAGGGCCCAAGACTCCTGGTCCCAGAAGCATCTCACCACAAGAGCACTTTTGCCTTCTGGGTCAGGAGGCCAAGGTGCAGCGACCTTCTACAGCCCTAAAATTGGATTCTCAGGGCTGAGAATTCTCACATCCAGCCCCAAGCTGCATGTGGAGCCACTATGGAGGGAAGAATTCAAAGGAGACAGAAACAAACAGGACAGGTCCTGAAGCTCGGTGACCTGAAGCCCATCACCCTGGCATCGGAAAGGCCCGGGCCTGGCCCGGTGTCCCACGGTGTTGAGGTGTGAGGCGCTGCTGGCTTGGTAGAAGCCGCTTTCTCATCTTTTGCTCTGCCTGCATCCCCAGAGAAGGGCCTACGCTCCGTACCACCCAGACCCAGGTGGGTCTCACAGCGAGGAGAGAAATCACAGAGAAGCGCCGTGCTTGGGAGGAGAGGTCCCTACTGCGGGCCTGGGCTTACTGAGGGGTTCCACGGAAGGTCAGCACGGAGATGGGGCACTCACTGCTTACCCTCGCCATGCCCCCCGCTCCCCGATACCCCTCCGTGCCTCAAACGGACAGCAGCCACCAGCTGTGCTCCCCATCCTCCTGCCTGGAAGATAAACTGTAAATAAACGCTGGGC
The DNA here is from genome assembly GCF_026419965.1 of Kogia breviceps. Lineage (NCBI taxonomy): Eukaryota > Metazoa > Chordata > Mammalia > Artiodactyla > Physeteridae > Kogia > Kogia breviceps. Next base: position 11,036,423 of record NC_081328.1, read on the forward strand.
TCCTCATAGCTTCTCTCTGTACACCACCCTTGCTATTCTGGTCTCTCTGTGTTCAGTTTGCACAGAATAAGCCTCGGTTTCCCCTTCACACACAACTGCTGCTCTCTCCTGGCAGGGCTCTGCCTGGCCCAGCTCCCCTGCATCCCACCCGCCTCTGCTTCCAGCCACTGGGTGGCGCCTCTGAGCCAGGCCCGCTCCCCTGGTCCCCAGCTGGGCCAGCAGCATCCGAAAGCGCGATTTCCATCAAGACCAACATCCCTCTGATCCTTCTTAGGCGGGACTGCCTGGAATGAGATAAAGCTGACAGGAATGAAGGTGTTGTGGAAACATGTGCCTAATCTATAAAGAAATCTGTTCCAAACCATGTATATTGTACAGACAGACGCTGTTCCTAACGAGGAGTGACTTATTTTCATCATCGTTTTTAATTTGTTTTCTTACAGGTTTACGATTTTGAATTTTTCTTATTTGGTTGAAGGAAAGAATTTTGATTATATCAGCTGAGTAAATTCAGCCTGTATAAAGGATGTTAAGTTGTGGGTAAAATATGCAAATGAAGAGAAATATATTGTACAAATTCTATATAAAAAGGTACACTTGTATGAGGGTTTTTCTTTTTTTCCTCTCCTTCCCCTCCTCCTGCCTTTCTCACGATGATACCTGGAGTTTCTACCAAGTCCATCCTGATGAATTTCTAGAATCCCACGGCCTCAGGGTAGAAAGGAATCAGAACGCTGCACCTCCTGCCTTGACTATAGTGGTGCAGGAGATGCCCCTGCCCTCGGGCTTATGGTCTGGGGGCTCATGCTCAGCCCCTGCTCCCGGGGCCTGTCCCTCTGCACAGCTACTTAGAGTTTTGTGCACACACACGCTCTCTCCCCGGTCAGCTCCTCTCCAGCCACACACCCCAGGCACCCCTCACCTCTTGTAGGTCACAGGACCTGTGTGCAGCCAACCGAGAGGAGGAAGGCAGGGGTCTTACGGGGCTGCTGCCCTTCCAGGGCCCGGTTTCCTCCTTGCCTGCCACTGGACCTGCTTCTGACTAAACACGAGGCCAATGTCTACCCATCCTGGGGTCTTGCGCTTCCTCCCTCACATCGCTGGTTTGCCACTTACTGCTCTGCCTCCTTCTCAGCCACTTTCCTAGTGCTGAGGGCTGTCTCATGAATTAGAGAAGAGAGACTTTGGCGGGAGCTGGACGTAACCAACCTTCGAGGCCCATCTGTTCTGGCCTGAAAGCATCCTGACACAACCCCCTAAAGCCCCCAGACTGCCTTCTGAGGAATCCGGGGCCAGGAGCCAGGACACAGAGTCAGCCCTCGTCGTCAACCAATCAGCATTATGCTAGGTGTCCGAGCTTCATGTAAACCATCATGTAAACCACCTGGTTAAAAAACCAGGCTCTGGCTTTAAATTCTGATGTTTTCAAGGATTTTAAGCCCCCAGTGTTTCCTCTTCATATACTAAGTTCTCCAGTCTGCATTTTAATTAAAATGGTAATTTCTATTAAAAACAAAACCAGCCTCCGATTGAGGCCAAATGTAAACATGGCCCCGTGTGCCCTATATGGTGGACCCTGTCACTTCCTCACTGCCCTTTCCCACCCACTCCCCTTCCCTTCTAACAGAACCCAATTTTTTTGCAGGTGGCGACTGGAGATACTCTAATCTCAAGAAAGATAGGACCTTCCACTAGCTCCTGAGGAAAGTCACGATTGGTTTAAATCCAACTCGGTAATCTCATTTCTATTTGCTGAATGTTCACTTTTCCAGCCCCTCCCGCAGTCAGGGTACCTGTGTGACCCAGTTCTGGCTAAAGAGAGTTCAGCTTAAGCCTGTTGGGAGGGCTTGGAGAAAGGATTCTGCCCCGGCCCCCACTTGTTCCTCTTGACTGTGGTGAGAGCGCCATGCTGGGCACTGCCGCAGCAGTCTTGCTGCCACAGGGCAAAAGCGAGGGGGGCAGAGGAAGAGCCCGACCCCTTACTTACACTGAGCACTGAATGAGCCCTAGACCCACCAACCTCCAGAAGTGCATGTGTGCGTGAGAGAGAGGGAGGGGGAGGGGGGGAGAGGGGGAGAGGGGGGAGGGGAGAGGGAGAGGGAGAGGGAGAGGGTGAGAGAATACGTTTGTTGTGTGGTCTCTTACGGCTGAAAGCAATTCTGGCCCAAATTTATGCAACAATTTGGCTCCAATAGTTCGAAAAAATGTCGTAGTTCTGTCTCATCACGCCAATATGAAAGGTGTATGGAAAGCAAATATGTAAAAATTCCTGAAATAAAATCAGAGACTTCTGACAGTGTCCGGTCAAGCCACAGATGACAGTAAGCTGCAGCCATTGCCAAGTTATGCCTCTCCTTTCTAGGGATTCTTGGTACGGAGCTTTGCTCTTGCTCAGTGAAGTTCCAGACTAACCTTGGGGGCACTGCCCTGGATTTACTGGGATTTCTTCAGTTGCAAGTTAAACCCACTCCAAACTAGCTCAGTTTAAAAGAGAATTTATTGACTCACAAAACTGAAAAAGCCCAAGTTGCGTCTGGCTCCAGGCAAAGCTGGATTCCAGGTCAGTCTGTCTGTCTGTCCCCCTCCCTCCCCTGCTCTGCGTCCCTCTTGGGTTTTCACAAAGGTGAAGGTGAAGAACCAGGTGATGGTTCTCCTCTCCCTTCCAACCTGACCGCTGCCCACCACTGACTTCCCAGTGGCGACAGCCTCTCACTGTCTCTTCATGTGATGCTTCCCTAAGTTGTTAACTGATGTTTTCTAGCCATGATATAACGTCATGTTTACAAAGCTACTCGGGAGACCCGTGAGTTTGCAGGTTGTCAGCCCAGAACTGCTGAGCAGCACAGCATCCGTGACAGCTGGGCAGCAGATGTGCCGGGAGAGCCCCACGGACACCTGCTCAAGCACTCAGCTACCCTGCCGGGCAAGGTGCCCCTCATCCGTTAGTGGTATAGACGTTTCCCATACAGAAGTGGAGAAAAACATCCAAAAACAACTGATCTGAAAACAAAAAGGTTACATGGAAAAGAATGAGCACAGGTACATCAAGCAGATGAGACCAGAAAATCGGGGTCGTTTAGTATTAGGCAATGCAATTCAAGACAAAAAAAATTAAACTGGACCAAATGTCATTTTATGGATCAATATATTTTCTGTGGATAAAGAGTGTAATTTGTGGGACTTCCCTGGTGGTCCAGTGGTTAAGACTCTACGCCCCTGATGCAGGGGGCCCAGGTTCGATCCCTGGTCAGGGAACTAGATCCCGCATGCCACAGCTAAGATCCTGCATGCTGCAACTAAGACCTGGTGCAGCCAAATATATACTTATTTATTTTAAAGAGTGTAATTTGCAATTAAAACGGTTTTCTGTACCAAATCCCACCAGAAATTACATAAGGCAGACGCTGCCAGAAATGTGTGGAGAATTGAGCAATTGTAATGGAAGGTAGGTGACATCCTTCTCATTTAACAGCAGGTTATTTGAAAAAAGAGGAACAGCAGAGTTGTGAGGAAGCTTTCATGACAAAGCTCCCCTTCGCTGAGACTGGCCATGGACAGAGAACCTCCTGAGAAGGAGGGCAGTGGACCCTCCCAGGCCTTGACTCTCCTAGGCCTGCCTCCCTTCCCTGAGGGTCCCCTTCTGGGTGGACCATGTCATGCTACCCTGGGGGCCTTGTGCTCCCTTTGCCCTGCAGACCGGGTGTGGACATAGGCCTTCCTCTTACTCCCCATGACACAACCAGGGCTGGGCTGGGCAGCTCATCAAGGCTTGTGAGATGGTCAAGGCAGAGCAGGCAGGAGCCACAGCATAGCCAGTTCTACCACAGGTGACTGGCTAGCTCTGGTCATCAGTCAAAGATGGGAGGAAGTGCCCTTCAGGATTCAGAAAGGACAGGAGCTACCTTTTCCTCTCTCTAAAGCACCTTATACTGGGATGGATTGGGAGTTCAGGGTTAGCAGATGCAAACTATTATATGTAGAATGGATAAACAACAAGGTCCTGCTATATAGCACAGGGAACTATATTCAGTACCCTGTGATAAACCATAATGGAAAAGAATATGAAAAAGAATGTGTGTGTGTGTGTGTGTATATATATATATTTTTATATATACATATATACATATATATATATACACACACACATACATATGTGTATATATATATATATACACATATGTATAAATAACAATCACTTTGCTGTACAGTAGAAATTAACACAATATTGTAAATCAGCTATACTTCAATGAAATAAATTTTAAAATAAATAAAGCACCTTACACCAGCCCCTGCTCCAAGTCCTCACTTTCTCTCCCAGGTCCAGTTCTTCCCAGGCTGATGGACCCCTCCACTCAGCTTCCCATCATGGTACTAACAGGCTGGCTAGACCACAACACACTCACCCACCGTCTCTCTGTTCAAGAGTCTTACAGCAGTTAATAGCACTGCTCTGTCCTTAAGTGTGGGTGCGTACCTGTGCTTGTGTGTGTGCGTGCAAATCGTGCCCACAGAGAAGGCCTTCTTGTCCAGTGCTCGTGGATAATTCCTGAAAATGGATCCTATTTCAGGCCACTGTATTAGATATGCTGGACATCACACCTCTTCCCATATAATCTTTCTAAGGGAACCTGACCCCATTCATAGCGCAGCTGGCGGGATGGTGAGCAAGTAACCATCCATTATGGCCACAGGTGATTGGATCAGGAGTGAACACCTGACCCAACTTATGACAATCAGACCCTTTAGGAAATAAGGATTTTAGGACACAAAAACTGTGGCAAATCGTGGATCTAAAAAGTTACATAAAATTGGGGCTGGTGGTCATGTTGAGCCATGTTCAAGTGAATGAAACTAATCTAGAGTAGATATTGGAGTAGATGAAAAGAAGGAGGTTCAATAAGAGATTCCCAGCCCTAGAGTAGCTTCCTAGTACTTTCTTTTTCCTCTGAAATCCAGCTATTGTTCCTCCACTTCATTTCTGTGAGAGTGTTCCCCTTTTTACTTGACTTAATGTGAGTGGGTTTCTCAATAAATATTTTAAAAGCAGAAATTGGGTAATGGAAATACTCTGAAATTAGATCATGGCGACGGTTGCACAACATGGTAGCTACACTAAAACTACTACATTGTGTTTGACTTTTAAATGGTAAATTTTATGTTCTATGAATTATATCTCAAAAAAACTTAAAAAACTTAAAGCAGAAATTATATGCTGTAAGACCAGATGTTATTAACAAAAGGTTTAGAAATCTAGCCACCAGAACAAGGAAACGGAAGGGAAGGGAACTATCCTAGGTCATTCTTTGGTGAAAAAGAGAATCCACACTGCAATTACTATTTTGAAGTTAATGACAGTGAAAAAATATAAAAATTGTGCATATGGAGGGTGGTCAAAGCTTTATTCAAGGAAAATCATAACCATAAGTGAATTTTTACTAACATAAAGAAAGCAAAATTAAATGAACTAAGTGTTCATGTCAAGAAGTTAGAAATCAAAAAGCAAAATAAACGTAGGCAAGATAACAGAAAGGAATGAATGAAGATTAAAAACAAAATAATAAGATTTAATTAATTTATTTATTTTGGCCGTGCCGTGTGGCATGTGAGATCTTGGTTCCCTGACCAGGGATCGAACCTGCGCCCCCTACAGTGGAAGCACAGAGTCTTAACCACTCGACTGCCAGGGAAGTCCCAAAATAATAAAATTTTAAAAAGAAAAAGCAAGAAGGATAAACGTGGGTCCTAGACATGTCAGTCACAAAGCTTAGAGGTCCACCATCCTTCTTAGAGACAGCCATCCCATTCCTGCCTCTCTGCTAAGGGAGGGGGCCCTGGGCTGCTCCTTAAACAAGAGAAACTTCTGACAAGAACTTCAGTGAGGCCCTGAGCAATGGAGGCCCAGGATAGCCAGGCATAAAGAGCTCTGTCCAACAGAGGCAGTGTCAAACAGCATGACATCAAAGATGGGAGCCATAAAGGAGAGATGGACAACTTTGACTATACAAAAGTTAGAACTATTGCAAAGGAGAGGAAAGCTTGAAAGCATGTTGGGTCAGATGTGGAAAACAAAATAAAGTTTGATTCCTACCTCACACCTTACATCAATATAAATTCCAGAGAAAGAAATACAACTGGCCAAAGAACATATGAAAAAGAATGTGCAATCTCATTTATAACTGAAATGTAATTCAAACAATTGTTTTATCCACGAGGTTCACAAAAACTAGAAAATTCTACCTTACCCGGATCTCTCACACATTGCTGGTGGGTGTGCAAACTGATGCAACCTTTCTGCAAGATCTAAGTAAATGCTGAGTATATTTACCCTTAACCCAGCAATTTCACACCCAGGAACGTATCCCGCAGAAACCTTAGAACATGTGCACAAGTGTGTGTGTCTCTCTCTTTTTTTTTTTTTTTTGTGCCGCACCACGCCACATGCAGGATCTTAGTTCCCCGACCAGGGACTGAACCTGTGCCCCCTGCAGTGGAAGCGCAGAGTCGTAACTGCTGGACCGCCAGGGAAGTCCCACAAATGCGTCTCTTTGTTATTCTGTTGAAAGAAATTTGGGAAGCTCACAAATATATGAAAATTAAATAACATACTCCTAAATAACCAATGAGTCAAAGAAGAAACCAAAAGGAAAATTAGAAAATGAAGTGAATAAAAATGAAGATACAAAACACCAAAGAGCAGCTAAAGCCATGCTTGGGGAAATTTTAAGCCGTAACTACCTACATTAAAAAAAGAATGATTTTAAATCTGTAACCTAACTTCTACCTTAACACAATGGTAAAATAAGAGCAAACTAAGCCTAAAGAAAGCAGAATGAAGACTGGAGTGGAAATAAATGAAATAAAGTTAGAAAAACATAGAGGAAAATCAATGAAATCAAATCCTGGGTCTTTGAAAAGATCAACCGTATTGACAAACTTTAGCTGAATTGACCAAGAAAATAAAAAAGAATACTCAAATTACTAGAATCAGAAATGAAAAAAGGAGTATTACTACCAACCTTACAGAAATAAAATGGATTATAAAGGAAGGCTATGAACAATTGTATGCCAATAAATTAGATAACTTGGATGAAACGAATAAATTCCTATAAAGATACAAACTACCTTCAGGAACCCAGGCCCCTGGCAGTGAGAGTGCCAAGTCCTAACCACTGGACCACCAGGGAGTTCCCAGAAATAGAAAGTCTTTAACAGAATACTGAATTAGTAATCAAAACACTACTTACAAAGAAAAGCCCAGGACCAGATGGCTTCACTGCAGAATTCTACCAAAATTTAAAGAAGAATTCATACCAAAGAAGTCTTCACAAACTATTCCAAAAGTGGAAGAGGAAGGGATACTTCCCAACTCATTCTATGAGGCCAGTATTACCCTGACACCAAAATAGTGAAGATAGCACCAGAAAAGAAAGCTATAGGCCATTATCTCTTATGAAATTGGATTCAGAAATCCTAAACAAAATACTCGCACAAATCCACATCACAGAAAAAAGTTATACACCATGAGCAAATGGAATCTATCACAGGAACGCAAGGTTGGTTTAACATCAATCAATTACTGCTCTACACCATATCAATGGAATAGAAACAAAAACCACAGGATCATCAAAATACACAGAAAAAGCATTTGACAAAATCCAACACCCTTTCATTAAAACAACAAGCTAGGAGTAGAAGAGATCTTCTATAAAGGGCATCTATGAAAAACCCACTAACATCATACTTACTGGTGAAAGACTGGATGCTTTCCTCTTGATATCAGGAGCAACACAAGGGTGTCCACTCCCACCACTTCTACTCAGCATTGTACTGGAGGTTCTAGCCAGGGCAATTAGGCAAGAAAAAGAAAGAAAAGGATTCTGTATTGGACAGGAAGAAGTAAAATTATCTCTATTTGCAGATGACGTGATCTTGTATATGGAAAATCCTAAACAATTCACTAAAAAACTACTAGAACTAACAAACGAATTCAGGAAGGTTGCAGAATACAAAATCAATATATATTAAACAATCAATTATATTTCTACATATTTGCAATGAAAAATCCGAAAATGAAATTAAGAAAACAATTCCAAAAAAAACAAACAAAAAAACAGCATCAAGAATAATAAAATACTTAGGAGTAAATTTAACAAAAGGAGTGTAGAATTTATCGGTGGAAACCATGAAACATCGTTGAAAGCAATTAAAGATCTAAATAGATTTTAAAACATTCCATATACATAGATCAGAAGACTTATTGCTCTTAAGATGGCAATAGTCCCCAAACTGATCTATAGATTTGGTGCCATCCCTTGTCAGATTCCCAACTCACCTCTTTGAAGAACTGGCAAACTGATTCTAAAATTCACATGGAACGACAAGGGACACTGCATAGCCAAAACAATCCTGAAAAAAGAAAAATGGGGAACTCACACTCTCAAAGTTTACTGCAAAGCAACAGAATTCCAAGATAGTGTGATGCTGGCATAAAGATAGACGTATTACTAAATAAAAAAGCAAGATATAAATAATGTCAACAATCCCATTTATATAAGAAAAAATATTTTTTCCCCATAAGGAAAAGTCTCACAACATTAACATTGCGTGAGGAACGGTGCTCATGCAAATAAGGGTAAAATTAAATACGCAGGCTTGAGGCCTGGCATGTGAGGCTCAGCGTTAAGGGCGGTGTGGTGACCCAGGCCCAGGGGCTGCCCCAGGGTCAGCGCTTCATGAGAAACGGGCAGCTCCTGTTTGTTCCAAACTCCCAGTGCCTCTCAGGCAACCTGGAAAAACATAATTCCCCAAGCAGGAAACCCACCGCATATTCCAGCCTGGAGCTCAGAAAGCCAAACCCTGTGACAAATTTAAAAACAAAACTTGAAAAAGCAAACTCTCACAATAGAATGTTAAAAGAAACAAAAACCGAAAAGCCAACTTTTATTTTCCTTTCTCATTAATAAGTACCACACATTTATTGCAAAAAAATTTTTTTTCAAAATACAGATAAGCAAAAAGAATATTTCCCATAATCTCGCTGCCAGTGATGACCAATGTTAATATTTTACTGCAGATGTTGTGAGACTTTCACTATAGGTCAAAAAATTGTAGACACTATAACTCATTTTTTCATTTAGTAATACGCTGTGAACGTTTTTACATGTTAGTAAATATACATGTATATTATTACGTAAAGCACCTGTTCTTGCCATTTTCCCTTCTCTCGCAGAAGTTTTTCTCTCTGGGGCTCACCCAGCAGGATGCCCGCTCCTGGCCTGGACTCAGGCCTGGCCAATCAGAGCCTTCTGTTCCCCTGCTACAGTGATTCATCCAGGGGTGGGCACGTGACCCAAGTCATTCCAGTGAAACTCTGTCCCAGGACCTTTGCCGCAACTGTGGAGAAAGAGAAGTTCTGTCTCTACGGGGGTTTTGCTGGGACACAGGAACATCAGCGTGGCCCTTCTGCGCTCCTGTCAGGAGCCTAAAAATGAGGACGCTTCATCTCTTAATACAGCCGCCCTGACACCAGCTACCCTGAACTTGTCAGTCACAGGAGCCGAGAGTTCCCCATTTTGGCACACCTACTCTCAGATCAGCTTCTGTTACCTGCAAACAAAAGAGGCCTGATTCAGTGAGCTAGGAGCCAGGTGCTGTGCCAGGCTCAGGGACGTGGCAGTGACAGACAGACCCAGTAAGGTCCAGGCTTCCTCCTGGTGGCTGACCTTGTCTGTGGTCTCCCCACCAGCCTGCCCAGCAAGGCAGCCCTCTGGGTCCTTCCATCCACAGAGCCCTGCAGATTTTGTAAACCCTCCTGTACAAGTCCGTCATTGGCAGGAGAGCAAGAAGTTGAACTCACATTCCCCCCACATGCTTGACTTCACGTTCCACATTTCTTAAAGTCTCCCACGGTAGCTAGAATTTTGTGTAAATTCTGCATTCTCTACTATTATGTCTTTTAACATTTAAAGAACGTGTTCTCCAAAAAAATCTTGGAGTAAAAGTAAGTACACCCTGCTTATCCTGTGTCTTTTAGAAACTAGACTTTTATCTAGAAAAAAGTAAAGTTATATGACTTGTATATATTTTCACCCATTCTATGGGTTGTCGTTTTACTCTCTTAATAGTTCCTTTGATGCATTAAAGTTTTAAATTTTTTTAATTGACATATAGCTAATTTACAATGTGTTAGTTTTAGGTGCACAGCAAAGTGATTCATATATATATTCATATATATATATATATATATATATACACACACATATATACATATATATACACATATATACATATATATTCTTTTTCAGATTCTTTTCCATTATAGGTTATTACAAGGTATTGAATATAGTTCCCTGTGCTATGCAGTAGGTCCTTGTTCTTTATTTTATATATAGTAACGTGTACCTGTTAATCCCAAACTCCTAATTTATCCATCCCTTCCCCTTTCCCCTTTGGTAACCATAAGTTTGTTTTCTATGTCTGTGAGTCTGTTTCTGTTTTGTAAATAAGTTCATTTGTGACTTTTCTTCGATTTCACATATAAGTGATTTCATATGATATTTGTCTTTGACTGCACTTAGTATGATAATCTCTAGGTCTATCCATGTTGCTGCAAATAGCATTATTTCATTCCTTTTTATGGCTGAGTAATATTCCATTCTTTTTTTTTTGAATTTAATTTTATTTTTTTATACAGCAGGTTCTTATTAGTCATCCATTTTATACACATCAGTGTATACATGTCAATCCCAATCTCCCAATTCAGCACACCACCACCACCACCCCCGCCGGGGCTTTCCCCCCTTGGAGTCCATACATTTGTTCTCTACATCTGTGTCTCAATTTCTGCCCTGCAAACCGGTTCATCTGTACAATTTTTCTAGGTTCCATGTATATGTGTTAATATATGATATTTGTTTTTCTCTTTCTGACTTACTTCACTCTGTATGACAGTCTCTAGATCCATTCACATCTCTACAAATGATCCAGTTTCGTTCCTTTTTATGGCTGAGTAATTTCCATTGTATATATGTACCACATCTTTATCCAGTCGTCTGTCGATGGCCATTTAGGTTGCTTCCATGACCTGGCTATTGTAAATAGTGCTGCAATGAACGTTGGGGTGCGTGTGTCTTTTTGAATTATGGTTTTCTCAGGATATATGCCCAGTAGTGGGGCTGCTGGGTCATATGGTAATTCTATTTTTAGTTTTTTAGGGAACTTCCATACTGTTCTCCATAGTGACTGTTATCAATTTACATTCCCACAAACAGTGCAAGAGGGTTCCCTTTTCTCCACACCCTCTCCAGAATTTCTTGTTTGTAGATTTTCTGATGATGCCCATTCTAACAGGTGTGAGGTGACACCTCATTGTAGTTTTGATTTGCATTTCTCTAATTAGTGATGTTGAGCAGCTTTTCACATGCTTCTTGGCCATCTGTATTTCTTCTTTGGAGAAATGTCTATTTAGGTCTTCTGCCCATTTTTGCATTGGGTTGTTTGTTTCTTTAATATTGAGCTGCATGAGCTGTTTATATATTTTGGAGATTAATCCTTTGTCCGATGATTCGTTTGCAAATATTTTCTCCCATTCTGAGGGTTGTCTTTTCGTCTTGTTTGTAGTTTCCTTTGCTTTACAAAAGCTTCTAAGTTTCACTGGGTCCCATTTGTTTATTTTATATTCTCTTCTAGGAGTTTTGTGGTATCAAGTCTTACATTTAAGTCTAAGCCGTTTTGAGTTTATTTTTGCACATGGTGTGAGGGTGTGTTCTAACTTCATTGTTTCACATGCAGCTGTCCAGCTTTCCCAGTGCCATTTGCTGAAGAGGCCATCTTTTCTCCATTGTATATTCTTGCCTCCTTTGTAAAAGTTTTTAATTTCGATGAAGTCCAGTTTATCTATTTGTCTTTTGTTGCCCGTGCTTTTAGTGTCATATCTAAGAAACCATTATAAATTTCAAGGTTAGGAAGATTTACCCCTATGTTTTCTTCTAAGAATTTTAGAGTTTTAACTGTTTGATTCATTTTGAGTTAACTTTTGTGTATGGTGTGAGGTAAGGGCCCAACTTCAGTCTGTTGCATGTGAATATCCAGTTGTCCCAGCCACACAGACCCCTGGGCTGAGTGTCTCCCAGGCCCCCTGAGAACCTTGAAGAGAGGACACACTCACACCATTTCGGAAAGGACAGGTCTACTAAATGCCAGACCCAGCTCAGGCCAGGATGGTCTGGGTCTCGGAAGATGAAAAAAGACAGACTAGGAGAAAGGAATATGATGAGTAAAGACAGGACAAGAAGACAAAGCAATTGGGGAAATAAGCTGGAGAAGTGGGAGGACACTGAAATGAGGGGACCGGAGGCAGGCTGGCTGGGAGGGAGGGGGAGCCCACCAGTGACCAAAGGGCCCAGAGTCTGGGGTTGGGGTAAGGCTGAGGCAGGAGACAGAAGGCCTGGAGCTGAGGGCTCCTCACCCACCCTGCCTGGATGGCCCTGAGGATAAGGATCCTTAGAGGATGCCAGGCTTAGAGTGCCTGGTAGACTGTTCTAAGCTCCTGGAAAAATAACTGGTCCCACCCTGCACCTCAAAACAATAGATGTCAGCGTTTCCAGGCAACATCACACAGAGATCAGCCTCCTGAATTTCAGGGGCCTGACTGTTAGAATTCAGCTCCTGAACCTACCATAAACAAGTATGTGCCCTTGGGTAAGTCACTTAGCCTCTCTGAGCCCAGATAAACCATCAAAGGAGGAAAACCTCAGTGGGGATAAAGGGAGTAAAGGCAGGCAAAGTGCTCAGATTACACCTAACATACTGCATGTTGAGTGTCAGTTACTGTCTTATGCCGGGAACCCAAGAAGTTTAAGGACACTTGTTTTCCAATTATTTCTATATTTAGTTTTTTACAATGATGGTATATACACTTAGGACCACAAAACCCAGTGATGCTTAGGATTTGTGTCTTGGCGTTTTCATCCGGGGCCTGCTCCTGGCTGGGGACCGGAGGCCGGGGTGAGAGCCATACTATTGGTTTGACCTGAGTGTGTGGCCAGGCAGTGCTTGGCTTGGAGCCAGCTGCGGCAGGAAGCATTTGCTGCCCAGAGTCTCTGACCCTTCGTGCCTGGGGATGCCGGGCAGGGGCTGCCTCTGGGAGGAGCTAAGGCAGACCCTTTGTCGCGGTGGGCTCTTGGAGCCTCACAGAGGCCCCCAGGCTGCCACATGACCTATTTTACAGCCTGGGAGTTATCTCGGAGGGCAGGTGACTTGCTGTAGGTTCCACGCATGTTTCTGGGGATGGAACCCCAATCTGACCCGGGCTCTCTGCACCCCTTCAGAAGGCTGAGATCTCGGCCCAGGGGCCATGGGAGTCTGAGATGCACGCCCCACCCCCCACCGCCGGGCTGGAGAGTCACATCCGCTGTTTGGCTGTGGGTGTGGGCTCCGCAGCACCTCCTTGGGGGGAAGCTGGCATTGTGTCCTCAATGGCCTGTTGTGGAAAAATCACAAACAGAGAGCAGAGTAAACAGAGGACCGAGGCTGCCGCCATGGGAACCGCCGGGTGGAGGTGGCAGTGGAAGCCAGAGGAGGGAGACTGTGGCTTGGCCCAGGCTCACCTTGGAGCCAGGAATCTGCCAGCACAGATCCAGAGGGCCTGTCGGGTGGCTTGAGGAGGTCTGAAGCTCAGGGAGTTCCCCAAGGTCACCAGCGAGCCAGGGCCAGGGCCAAGGGCAGCACCCTGGCCTCTCGGCTCTAGTTGCTCTGCTTGCTCCCTGCTCTCCCAGCCAGAAAGGCTGGCAGAGGAACAGCAGGAATTTCTTTCAGAACTGTCATTTCCAGGAGACCCTGGGGACAGCCCTTATCCTTTATGGTCCAGACTCTGACCTTGACTGGTGCTCAGAGCAAGGTGCCATCAATACACAGGTAAAACTGAGTGTAGTTCCGAGTACTAACTTGTGCTGTTTAAAGCCCTTCACAAGCCCAGAATGAAGCTAGTACCTGGAAGACACTGGCACACAGAATGTGTGAGCTCATGGGAAATAATTAGCACATGGAGGTATAAGCACATGGTGGTATTAACACATGGAGGTAATTAGCACATGGCAGTATTAGCACATGAGAGGCAGTCACACTTGAAAGGTATTAAAGTCAGAAAGGGTCAGTGGGATGGATCAAGTTTATGACACGCCACCCGTGCTCCCTTACTAAGGGCCTGATCGAGGCGTACCTTTATTTAAGGGAGTGATGATTCACTTTGAGGCTAGAAGAGGAATGAGAGGCAAGATGTGGATCTATTAGTTATGCTTCCTCGTGTGACCTGTAACCACATGCCTTTAGAAGTGGCTGGACCCCTGATGGCTCGGGGCCTGGGGATGAGGTCAGTTTGCTCTCAGGAAGCTATCACTTCCTGTTTCTAAGAATAAGGATCAGATGGCATTTCCCTCGAGAGTCTCCCAGCCTCCCAGGAGAGAGACTTGTCCACCAAGGCCACGGACCCTCCTCAGCCCTCCGTCATCCGTGAGGCTTCGTCTCTGGGCTGCTCTGCACTCAGCACTCACTCTGTGCCCTTACGCCTCCTCCTTGAGGACTGTGCCACTGCTGGGGCTCCTTGGAGCCCGGGGCTGGCCGGGAGCCTCCTCCCTTCCCCCCGGGACCATCACAGAAGCTCACACAGAGCTGACCCCCTCTTAGTGCCCGTGGAGGAGGTCCCTGACCTGGCATGCTCCTGCAGTGGTGGTGGCCTTTCATGTTCCTGCCTGCTCAGCACCTCTTCTTCCAGGTTCAGCGCCTTGACTGTCCTTTGAGGAACCCCCTTCAGCCCTTGTGTTGACCTCTTCCCTCTTCCTCCTCACCACCCCCCATCTCCCAGGTTTAGAGCATATGACTCCATATAGCCAACTGGAGCATGACAAGGATTTGTTCAGGAAGGGGCACAGGACCCACATCCCATGGGAGCACAGGATATGAGACTCAAATCAGGGGCTTTTGATGAAACTGTTGGCAGAATCTCCTTCCTCTAGGGTGACCATGCAAGTGAGATGTTAGGTAGAGCTCCTGGCAGCCATTTTACCACCACGAGGAGAGAACCCTCTTGAAAATGGAGCCACCACAGAAGAAACATCCCAGAGGCAGAGAGAGACAAATTCTCCAATTCATAAGTTGAGAACCCTTGATGCAGCTATTTCTGAAGCCATTGCTGTCCCCTGGACTTTTCACAGAAATGAGCCAATAATTTCCCATTTGTGCTTCAGCCTATTTAAATTGTGCTTGTATCCCCTGCAACTGAAAAGAGACCAGATTTGTCCACCACATCCAGTTCAGACTCTGCTGGACCTGTGGGGACCTTCCGGGTGCCCCTTTCCTTTTCTCTGGAAGATCCCAGGCACGTGACTGGCTTCCTGCTGGCCTACATCATTCACTCCTCGCTTAGACTAAGGGGACTGAGGGGACCCAGGAGGCCCAATCAGAGGGGAGGAGGCAAACCAGGAGAGACCCCAGTGGGCGAGTGTTGGTGGAGGTGTGGGGGCTGGGGCAGGGCAGGGGCCTGGTCCCAAGGCATGAGGAGGCCCAAGGTGCATCTGGAGAGGTTTCTCGAGGCTGTGAAGTGAGGGAGACTCAAAGGGCTGGTGAGACCATACTGTCCAGCCCCCGCTGTGCCAGCAAGGTGACTGAGGCCAGAGGGGCAGGGACTGCCCAGGACCCAGCAGCTAGGCAGGGCTCTGTCCACTCAGGTGTTGTAGCAGAGCAAGTGGGGCTCCACCTCATCCCACCCCCAGCCCCTCCCCCACGCCCGCTACTGACGCTCTGTGGAAGGTTTCCTCTGAGCAGACGTTTCTGCCTAAAGCAATGTAAAATGTCACAGACCTGGAACTGGAGGGGGAGAGCCTTGGAGACCACCTGATCCCTCCTATACATCCCCATCCCCCAGCCACTGGGCAAGAGGGAAAACTGAGGTACAAAGAAGGGCTGGGGTCTGCCAGAATTTGCACAGCAGGTGTGGTCCCGGGTGCAGAGTGGAGTGGGGATCTCCCAGCTCCCAGGCCAGGCACATCCACTCTCTAAGCCTGGGGGGGAAGGGCAGGCAGTGCGGGATGTGGGGTGGGGGGCCAGGACGACTGTCTGATCACATGTCTGTGCGTCTGTCCCTGAGTTGGGCAGAGGCATGAACATTCTGTAGCAGGTGCCCTTAGTTCCCTTGGAGAAGGGGATACCTCAAAAAATCCCGGGGACGGGTCTTCCCTCCACTGTGGGCGGTGGTCCAGCTGGCGCCAGGTCCCAGCATTGCCATCCGTGAGCAAGAGCGCGTGGCTGCTGCCACCAGCATCGCCGTCCCAGGTGGTTCCCGTCCTGTGGCTGTTCTGTGTCTCCCATTCTGTGGCTGTTCTCTTGACATTCATGGTAGAAAGTGTCAGCACACAAACGCGTATCATTTTCATCTGTCCTCATTTATCTTCTTGCTGACAACATTCCCTGTTTCTTCAGGACTCTGACCCCTTTCCCCTCTACATGGCCTTGCTGTTTCTCCTTGGGACAGTCCCTGGCCTCTCCGGGCTTCGAGTCCAACCTGCACAAGGAGAGAAGACAGGAGAAGATGACTCAGGGGTCTTTCCAGGTCAGATGCCCTGGGTTCCACTATTTTATCATTTTTAAGGTGAGGGACAGAGCCACAGCACCTCATTGGGCACTGGGTCCCTTAACCGCTTCTTGGTCTGTGCTCCGAATGCCTTTCTCTGCCTGGTGGTGGAGCAACACCACGAAGGCTGTCCTTCCGGGCAGGCCCCGTGCTCAGAGCCACATGGCAACGGATGAAGTGGGTTCTAGCATTATTCCCGTTTCTCAGACAGCAAAACACAGAGCAGAGCCTGCGCTCTTCACCTCCACTTAACCACACTGCCTCCTGTTAAAAAAAAAAAAAAAGCAACCCAAAAAAACCAATTCAGAATATTTACAACCCAGGAAGTTAACCACTTGAAAGTTTTGGGGGCCGAGACCCCAAATGGGCTTCAGCTTGGTTGGGCGCCCCCCTTTATCACAAATCCCACACCCTCCCTGTCTTCACTGGCACTTACTGTAAAATGCAGCCAGCTCTTGAGATGTCAAGTTGTTCACCCCAGAGCCTGTGTTAACACTGGGCTAAGACCTGCGTGAGGTCACAGGCAGCCTGTTGTAGGGAACAACCTTGGTTCATGAATTCAAACTAATTAATCACTTAGGTTCTAAATTAGCTATGTTTCTCCCTTTACCTCCCTTTGTTCTCCCTGGGCAGCCTCTGGTGGGGGGTCAGCCCCTTGTCTGCTGGTTTCCCTCCACCTGTTCCATCCAGTTGGGTAATGGGCACTTCCGGCAGTTCTGATTCAAATGCATGGATGGCCCGGGTGCATAAGGCAAAAACTGAGGATGAGTGAAATTACCCTTGAAACCCTCCAGGAAGGGGTGGGGAGCCAGATGCCATCACCTGTCAGTGGTTTCCAACCAGGCATGGGTGGGGCGGCCTTGGTTTCTCCAGTGGAGCTCACACCCAAGGCTACCTTTGCACCTTGAGGTGCTGAGAGATACTCGGGCCCAGCAGATTCACAGCTCCATCCCACTTACACACTGAGTGGAAAGGCAAGTGGAGTGACCCACACCATTTATCTTTTACATAATTCATCTCCCACTTGTTTTGTATAAAGACTTTAAAAATCATCTTTCAGAACAAGAAGTCTGGATGTGGGTGATCTCAGGCTGTTCTGCAGCTCAGCAGTACCTCCCCACCCAACCTCCTTTCACATGGCCATCCTCAGGGTAGGTTTCTTATCCTTAAGCTGGATGCCTCATGGCCACAAATGGTTGCTGCAGCTCCAGGCATCAAAACTCTTCATAGGGAGGAAGCAGGAAAAGCAAAGCCTTCATCCTCTGTATTTTATTCAGGAAGCCCTCAGCAGCCTTCCCCTTATACCTCACTGGTTATAAGTGGGTCACATGGCCATCCTCAGCAGCCAGGAAACTGAGAAAAACAGTATCTGGCAAAGAGGATTTTAGCCTGCTATTGGCTTAAATCACTCATGATTCATACACTGGGCTGGGGCAAAGTATTTGCTATCTAGAGTGAAGTCAGGGCTCTGTTAGCAAAAAGGGGGCACCTATGTTGGGTGCCCAGCTATCAATACCATATATTTTCTCAGTTAAACTCACAACAGGGGCTTCCCTGGTGGCGCAGTGGTTGAGAGTCCACCTGCCAATGCAGGGGACACGGGTTCGCGCCCCGGTCCGGGAAGATCCCATGTGCCGCGGAGCGGCTGGGCCCGTGAGCCATGGCCGCTGAGCCTGCGCGTCCGCAGCCTGTGCTCCGCAACGGGAGAGGCCACAACAGTGAGAGGCCCGCATACCACAAAAAAAAAAAAAAAAAAAAAAAAATTAAACTCACAACAGTTCACTGAGGTGGGTTTTGTTATCACTCCCATTTACAAATGATGAAACTGAGACTCATTTAGTAACTTGTCAAAGATCACATGCCTGGTAACTAGTAGCAGCTTAATCCCAGATCTGTCTCCTGAGAGCATACTCTTAACTACTAAACACGCTTAAATACCTGCTCCTTGGGTATGTACCAGCCAGGCCGTGACCCTCTTGAGGGAAGGGACCACATCTTTCTCTTCTTTGTATTTCGGCAATGTCTGAAAATTGACAGAAGCCCAGTTGAGTTGATTCAAACACAAAATCTTTGGTTTTGATACTTGCTGCTTTGTAATATGTTTTATAACCAAGAGTGCAAACTTGCCAACACTACCTTTAAAAAAATACACCTATCTCTTTTTTTGTATTGTTTTCCGCTTGCCCATGCTGGGTTCCTGAAGTCCTGGGAAGAATTCCAATGTAAATATCACCAGTGATGGAAATCTGAGGGAAGGAGAGGAGGATGAAAGACTAATTGAGGCCCAGAAGAGTGTCAGTTCCTCATTAACTGCGGAGCCATGGAAAATTCTTTGTTCCTGCCTGTTGGCTTCTTGCCTTCAGGATCTGGGTGGGTATTGCCCTTGGCCAGCTTCCTGGTCAGGTCACAGACAGTTTGACCAGAGAGGGAGTGTCCTGGGGAAGATAGGGCAGAACCAGGCTGGGTCCTTGGAAGTGGACACAAGTAAAAGATGGGTTCTGAGGATCTACGGCCCAGTAGGCCCATGCTGGCCACTGTAGATACACCAGCTCACTTAGCACTTAGAATGACCTGTGGGTTTAGGTCTACTATGTTGTCCATTTTACAGATGAGAAAACTGGGGCTCAGAGAGGTGAAGTCACTTGTCCCAGGTCACACAGCAGAGCTGAGATTAAAAACTAAAGCGTATGGTCTCCTCAGGTGGGGTTCTTTCCCCAGTCAATGGTGACTGCGATCCCAGGGACCTTGGAGTGGATGCTGATGGCACGTTGGGGACCCTGGTCCCTCCTCAGAGCTTTCACCAGGTTGTATAACTCAGTGGTCATGAGCAGGGGCTTTGAGTCAGAGCCAACTTAGGAAACTAGCCCTGCATTGCCTAGGGACCCAGCACAAGCAGAATAGCACAGTGGTTAAAAGCCTGGGCTCTGAGGCCAAATGGCCCGGGTTCAAAGCTCTGCTCTCCTATGTATCAACTGTGTGGCTCTTACCTCATTGGGCAGCTCTATAAAGCAGGGGTGTAAAGAACCTCCTCTAAAGTGTAAGGGGTGTAAGGACTGTAAGGGGTATAAGTGTAAGGGGTGTAAGGGGTGTAAGAACCTGCTGGTAAAGATTAAATAATGCACTCAGCACAGTGCCTGGCTATTGTTACTTTATACCCTCAGAGCAGATAGTGCTGTGAGGTGTCCAAGGCAGATCCCATGCCCAGGTCCCATCCTTCCCTCCACTCCAGCAGCTGGTTGTGAATGACCCACCCAGGAGGGCCTGGGCTGATATGAATACACAAGTAAGGGGGTGTGTGACTCCAGGGAATGAAAGGCAAATGGAACCCAGTTTGCAAATCTGGGCATTTTCACGGAGCCCGGTTACTGGAGGCCAGGGCCTGGGCTGGGTTGGCCGTAAGTCATGGCCTCAGGGAGGGAGCCCAGAGAAGTAGAGGACATGCCGAGGTCACCCAGAGAGTGGGCAATGGGGCAGGGAGACCTGCCGGTGCGTCTGCCCAGAGGCTGGCCACTGCCCAGGCATCAGGTGTCTTGGGCACCGTGCCCAGTCTGCCACGCTGGGGATCTGGGTGCTTTTGCCAACTTCCCTAACCTCTCTGGGTTCCTGGGCCCCACCTGGGGACCTGGAAGGGACCCAGAGGACTGGAGCTGAGCTGGCAAGAGGCAGCACCTAGGCTCTGGGCCACAATGACAGGATATCCCCAGGGAGATGGGCTGGCCGCCACACAGGGAACACCGGGGCGGAGACCTGGCACCGCTGATGAGAGACCCAAAAGAGCACTGAGGAGGGAGAGTCAGGACAGCTGGGCCCTGAGAGGGTAAAGAACAGACCAGGAGTGACATGGAGTCTGTGGCTACAGGCAGCGAGGGGACCACAGATAGAGACCTGAGTCTTTCCCTCTGCCCACAGCCTGGGAGCCAAGGACAGACCCGGGTCTCCTGCCACTTTGTCCTGATTTTGCTCCTGGGTGGACCCTGTAAGCAAGTTCCTACCATGGATCCTGTGAACTCCATATACTGTTCTGTCCCACCCCCACTGCACAGAGACCCTGGGTCCTGAGGGGAGGGGACTTTCTCAGACTCCCGTGGCCAGGGTTGTGCCCAGAGGGAGCCAGCCTCGCTTGAGGACTTGACCAGCCCCACTAGTCGAGCCCCAGGCCTGTGGGTACCCTCTGGGTAAGGCTGAACCAGCAGCCCCTGCTCTCTGCGCACAGGAGGCAGGGATGGTTCTCCAGGCTGAGGGGCTGACCAAGAAAAGCCTTGCCCTCAGGTACCCCCAGGCCAAAGGCCTTTCTCCATACCAGGGAGCAAGTCCCAGGTCTCAGATTCCTTTTCAAGTTGTGCCTCAGTCGTACAAGCCTGGTCAGGTGTAACCATTTACAAGGCAAATTGGGGTTTTGTGTTTTAACTTCTTCCAACCCACTACCAGCTGATGCCCTATAAGCAGACTGGTCAGGCATGGCCTGGAACCTGGAACGAAACCTCCTCCCTGCCAAGCAGGGCTTCTCACCTCACTGGCCAAGGTGCTGATAGGCACAGCCCAAGACTAGCCGAGGCACTATGTGCTTGTGCCAGACACTGTGGCAGAAAAAGTAACAGAGCTAGGAGGTAACCCAACCCTCTGTGTGACCTCCAGCAAATTCCAGCCTCTCTCTGGGCCTTAAACCCCTGTCCATACAATGGGAGTGCTGACTCTGATATATCCATGGTGAGACTGTCACAGCTCCTGGATGTGATTATACTTACTCAATCTTTCACTTTCCAATATTTGTATCCCATTTCCTTTTCTTCTCTTATTGCATTGACTAAGAACGTGTTCATTTAACCAGCATCTTTGAGAGTCTGGTAAGTGCCAGACCAGATGCCAGGCACTGAGAGGCAATGATGAGTGTTATAGACACAGTTTCAGCCTCAGGAGATCCCCAGCCTAGAGGGTAACTTTATAATGGCTTTCATGCACTGGGCCGCCCCGTAGAGACCTTGTGATGATTCAGATGCAGCTCCTGTCCTGGAGGGGTGCACAGCCTGGATGCTCCTGCTGAAAATTCAGGCAAATAGGGAGGAGCACACAAAAGCTGGGTCCCTCAGGAGGCCCACGGTCACTGGCTCTTGAGGGGTCAAAGAGGACTTCTCGGAGAAGGTAGCATTTGAGCCTGGCTTTAAAGAGCAAGGAGGGTTTAGACAGGTAAAGATGAGAAGAACTAGTTTCCTGCTGCAGGTAATAGCATGGGCAGAGGCAGGGAAGGAGAAGACAAGTCAAAGCGACTAAAGTCTAAGGGGCTGAGGAGCTGATGTTAATTGGGGAGACCATGGGGAGCCATGGAAGGTACTTGAGCAGGAGTGTAGCAGCGTGGCTGCCTAGGAAGAGGGCTCTAGTAGCGGCATCAAGAGAAAGCAGGCCTGCAAGAAGCAGGCGCACCCTCACATGATACGCTCCCCCCCTCCTGAGGTCCAGGGGGGTGTCTCTGTCCACCATTGGGAGGGAGAGGACAACTTCCTCTCCTCAGCCTGGCCAGGGAGATAAGGGGACAACGACAGGAAGTTGCCTCAAGGAGCTGAAGAGTGAGTAGCCTGACCCAAGGCCCCGGCCCCCATGCTGTGCAGGGCGGTCCCACAGAGGTGGATGCAGGGAAAGGAGGCCAGCCTCCTCTGGCCAAAATGCAATGGTCCGGGTGTCCAGGGCCACAGGCCCCTGGGTGCCTGTTCTGTCCCACTTGCTGACAAAGCCCTACTTCCCCAGGTCCCTGAAGGCCAGGTGTGCCCCCTGCCTAGGAGGAGGCTCTGGAGTTTTCCTGCCTCAACTCAGTCATTCAAACACCCTCCCTGACATCTCCTGAGAACTGAGGTGAGTCTGCCTTCAAGGGTGACTACAGACGGGGGTGCAGGGCAGACAGTGAACGCCAGGGTACGGGGAGCTTGATGGGGTCATATGGGCAATGGGAGTCTTATTGGCCTCAGGGATGCGCCATGGCTTCTGGGCCTTAAGGTCTAATGGGGACGAGCCCCAGAGGATGGCAGAGGAAACAGAGCGAGCAAAGATCCAAAGACAAGAAACTTCTTACTGTGTACAGGGAACTAGATGTGGCCCCAGTGGGACAACATGGGCAGCTGGAGGATGAGGATGGGTGTGGGCCAGGGAAGCTGGATACCCCTGAGGGGCAGGGCTGAGGGGAGGTCAGAGGGTGGGGGTCCCCACCTAGGGCACGGGGAGAGGCTGGAGGTGCAGGGTGGGAGAGTGGCTCCAGTTCAGTAGGGGCCCTAGGCCCAGGAGGACTGGGGGGTGGGGTGCATCCAGAACTTGCCCAGGGGTCCCCAAGACTGAAATAAAAGAACTTGAGCTTAGGGGGGAGGGTCTCCCACTCTGTACGGCTGGGGGCCAGTCTTCCCTGCCCCCGCTTCACAGGGTCTGTCCAAGCGGGCAAGGTGGGGCTAAGAGAGTGGACTCGGAAGGGAGGGAGGAAGGGAGGGAGGGAGAGAGGGAATCGGGGGGGTGGGGAGCTGGGACAACAACAGGGTGAGAGCCCAGTCCTCCCAAACTCTGGCCCAGCGCCTGTCCCCTGGACTGCTGCTCAAGACCCTCCCCCAGGTTCAGGTTGGAGCCCCCACTGGCCAGGCTGCCCTAAGCTCACTCCCTGGCCTCGGAGGAGACCTCCCCAGCCTGGCCCAGCGGAGGTATCCCAGCAGCTGAACACCAAGGAAAGCCATCAGCAGAGGAGGAACAGGACACCTGGCCTGGGAGTTCCAACTGAAGCTCTGCCTTGGCCTCCCTGGCTCCATGTCCCTGTTTGAGTCCCGTCCTCTCCCTGGGCCTCAGTTTCCCCTTGTGGGCAATGGGGAGATAGGCCTTGATCTCTGGGGCCTCATTCAAAGTCGGTCAGAAGCGTGCAGGGAAGAGCATGAACACACAGGGTCGGCGTAGCCAAGGAACTGAGTTTCGTGGGGAGACGTTTTAGGGAGAGGAGCTGGGAGAGCACTTGAGGCCAGGGTAACAGCCTGGACAAAGGGCTGAAGCTAGAATGTGCAAGGCCTGTTTGGAGAATTTTGAGGACACCGGTTTGCTTGGATATGAGTAGGAGCCGACCCGTAAAGAAAGGGCTGTGACTGCTGGGTTGAAGCGTCTGGACTTTATCCTGCCGGTAATGGGGAGCTAAGGAAGGGTCTTGAGCAGAGGGGTGAAGTAACGAAATCACCAGCTCAGGCGGGCAATCTTGATATACAGAGGTAAGTCTGGAGGCAGGGAGGCCAGGGAGGAGGCTGTTGGAGAGCTTGAGAGAGAAGGTGGGGCCTGAGCGGGGGCAGTGACGATAGGCGATAAGGTAGGGCAGGGAGAGGGGAGCTGCCAGAGGAACCCTCTTCCGCCTCCACGTGGAGTCCTCCAGGCCCCTCCCACTCCACTTGGCTCCACATGCCCTCCCACCTCAACCCGCTCCTCCCCCACCTCAGGGCTGAACCCCTCACCCACCAGAAACACGGGAGTCAGCTGTCACTCCTCACTTGCTCTCATCCCTGAACCTAATCCACAACCAGGTCCCTCTGCCTTGGTCTACACCTCCTCATTTTTTACCACTGTGGGGTCCTTTCAGCATCTCCTCTCCCCTTGAATCCCATCCCCATACCAGCTTCCAGGGGGAAGCTATTCTAGAAAGCAAATGTGACCTCACATCTTCATTGCTTAAAAAGCCAGGCCATTAAATGGTCGATCAAGGTTCTCGGTGTCCTAGCCCATGCTGAGGGACTGAGTCACTGTCTCTGGTACTCAGCTGAGGTTTCCCACCTTTAACTTAGGTTGTTTTTTCTGCCTGTGACACCCTCTTCTCCATGTGTCCAAATCCTTCCGGCAAAGACCTACCTTTCCCCCATGCTCTGCTGTGCCCCACCCCCCAGGTGAGGTTGGCAGGCAGGCCTCCTGCCAAAGAGGTGGTAAGTTCTGCCATCATCTGTCCTGTGGGGGCTTTAGAAAGAGCTGGGACTGGGTGCCAGGCCTAGAGCTCTCAGTACGTGGCAGCTGGGAGGTGGGGAGGATAGACCAGCCTTTTGATCAGCGTACCTGTGACCGTGTCCCCGTGGCTAGCAGCTGTATGTCCAGGTGCAGACAGAGGGCATAATGGCGCGGGGGGCACACGGCAACTGGGCAAGTAGTTGGAGTGTGAAGTGACTGTGGAAGCTTGGAGCGATGCCTAGAAGCTGTCATGGGGGCAGCCAAGCAGGTGGGCATGCTGACAGGTGTGTGAACCTGCCAGGTGGGGGCCATAGTTGCTGGCAGCTGCTGGCCCTGCTTGTGGTGGTTTGGAAGCAGGGTGGGGTGCGGTGGGTGGGCTGGAGAGAGGGAAGATAGGCCAGGCTGCCAGAGCAAACAGGCAGGCCTTCTGGCTCTGCCTTCGAGCAAACGCCAACCGACAGCTGAGGGTGGGGTGGAGTGGGAGAGGCTTAGCGTTAAGGTCCCTGGGGCTGACAGACGGGAGTCGTACCCCAGGATGTGTAAGTGTGGGAGGTGGAGGGATTTCCAGTTGCTTTGTGACTAGGGCTTCATGTCTCTGGGAGAGAGGTCTCTAGGGGAAAGCTGTAGGGTTCTGTCCCCGCCTAGCCCTGGCTAACACTTTTCCTGGCAACTTAGAGATACAGGTAGGGCTGTCTTTGTGGACTACAGTGGGGGGGGGGGGGGGGGAGAAAGGGAGAGGGTGGAAATACAGGGAATATTGGACTTGAGATCTAAAATGTCGGGCTGCAAGAAGCCACAGCCAGAAAACCAGCATTCCCCTAACTCAACGGCAGTAGGCTGAGCGCCAGCGGATGCCCCTGGAGTCAGTCTGGGTG
The DNA here is from genome assembly GCF_026419965.1 of Kogia breviceps. Classification (NCBI taxonomy): domain Eukaryota; kingdom Metazoa; phylum Chordata; class Mammalia; order Artiodactyla; family Physeteridae; genus Kogia; species Kogia breviceps. The sequence goes on from NC_081328.1 coordinate 11,061,860, forward strand.
ACCTGTCAAAAGCAGCAAAGGACTGGACCGTTCCGCCAGCTCGTCCTCACTCAGTGTCTCTATATTCAAGGAGTAATGGCAAAGGGGAGAGAGAGGAGCAGGACCATGGCCCCATCCTGGGAGAAAGAGATCAGGAGCTGGGGGGACACTGGGTAGGGGTCAGCAGGGGGGGCCAGGCTGGAAGCCGGGGCTTGTGTGTGTGCAGTTGCAGTCTCCCGGAAGGCTTTCTGTTTGCAGAGGCACTATAGCGTTTGGGGTTTGAACAGCCGGCTGAGTGGGCTCAGTCCTGGAATCTCTGACCTTGTGCCACCAAGGTGGATCCCAGAGCTCTGGGCAGCAGAGGCCACCGGTAGGGGTACGATGGTGGGTGGGGTGAGACTGGCTGGGTCTCTCAAGCTGGAGAAGCGCGAGCAGATTGCTCTTTTTTGCTCTTCCCTTTGGCACGGTGAGTGGTGTCTGCCTTCCCACAGTTTGCTTCCCTGACCTGCAGCCCTCCTCCTGGTACCCCTGGACAAACTGGAGCTCAGGGAGCATCGGAGTAGGGGTTCCTCTTCCCTCCCCTGCCCTGCGCCAGGGTCACTCTCCCTGGGGGCCTGGTCAGAGGCCTCCACCCCATACCCTCAGACTTCTCTAGGGAACCCTCATCCCACTTGGCAGTCACATTTCCTGCTGGGGTGAAGGTGTGAGTCTAAGGTAGCAAAACTGGTTTACTGTCTTATATACTGGGTCATTGTTAGAGGTTCTGATTGTGTGAGGAATAACCGCTCATCGCTGGACTTTAGGAAAACAATAAAGCAAGCATAAACATCAAAAGGAGAAAACATCAAGTAATCTCCAGAGGAGTCTTGCTTATTCACAGGCTTTTGGGTTCCCTCTAGACCCAGGGGCACACTTTGCAGAATTCGAGTAGGGGGTAGGAAGCCCCTCTATGGACATCCCCGTTTTGCAACCTCCCAGGACCCTAGAGGGCTCAAAAGAAGGCATCTCAGAGACAGGTGCTCAGCAGCCCTCCCCAGTTCTCTGACCTGCCCCCCCACTTCCAGCTCTGTGGACAGTGGTAGAGGCCCTTCCGGACCACGCTCCCTCGGCTCCCCCAAGCTCAGCGCGTTCTGCGTGGGCGGCCTCAGTTTCCCCTTCTGCAGAATGGGCGGGAAGCTCAGCCTCCGCGCCCTGGGGGCCCTGCGGGGGCGGGGCAGAGGGCTCCGAGGGCGGCCGGAAGGGGTGTGAGTGCGGGGGCGGGCCCCGGGCCGCCCCGCCCCTGGGAGGGAGCCCGGGGCGCAGCATCCTGGCGCGGGCCGCCGCCACTGCCGTCGGGGAAGGTTCCAGCGCGGTCCTGGCCTCGCGCGGCGCCCGTCGGGGCCCGAGCCCCCCGCGCCCCGCTTAGTAGCCCCGCGGAGAGGCGCCCCCGACTGTGTCGACGGCGCAGACTGCCAGGGGGGCGGCATGGAGGAGGTGGAGGCGCACCTGCTCCCGGCCGCCGACGTGCTGCGCCGCTTCTCGGTGACTGCCGAGGGCGGCCTGAGCCCGGAGCAGGTGATCGGCGCGCGGGAGCGCTACGGCCCTAACGGTGAGAACGCGGGCCACGCGGGGGCAGCCGGGGCCGCGTGCGCCGCGGACTCCGTATCGCCCCCAGCACCGCGGCTGCGGAGCGGTCCACTCCCCTCCCAGCCATCAGCCCCCGCGGGTGGGCGGGCAGGCAGGAAGCGAGGGCTCAGGAAACCTCTGCAGATGCCCTTGGGGCTCCCGGCGGGGCTGCGCGGTACCTTCGCAGGGGAAGGCGGGGGTGCGGGTTCCGGGTTCGGAGACCGGACGCCTGGCTCCCCTGCCCCGATCTCCTCCCTCCGGGCCCAGGGACCCGTGCGGTCCTTCCGGGCTTCCCACCTGCACCCGCGTCCCAGTCCACTCCTGCAGGCCCTCGCCCACCCCCATCGGCGCTCAGCGCTTCATCCCCGCGCCGCCGCAGTCCGCCGGAGTCGTGCAGGTGCACACACCGGGGTCGGCCGGCGAGGGACCAGCCGGGGACTCTGAGGCCCAGCCTCCCAGCTGACCCTGCGGGTCTCCCCCGAGGGCACAGTAAAACGCCCAGAAGGTACAGCTTGTCAGCTGGCAGGCTTGGTGACCCCACCCCCCAGGTCTTCCTCTTTCTGCAACCCCAGGCGGATGTGGCTGGTGGAGTCGGTGGGGGCTTTGAACTGCTGAGGCGGGAGACCCACCTCCTTGGGGGTGGCGGGTTCAAGGCCTCACTCAGGGAGTTGCCTGGGGAGGCCTTTCCTTCCTGGGTGACCTGGAGCCACGCCTGCCCATCTCTGGGCAAGGAGGGAGCCTTCATGCTGTTGCTGTTTGGGAGGAAAAGGTATCCTTCTTCCTCATGTTCAAAGGCGTGTGAGATTCTCCACCTGCCAAAAAGCACGGCAAGTGCCAGTACTGTCCAGATATGACCCAGAGATGGTAGAAGATGTAGAGGTCCCTCCCCAGGTGGCTTGCAGGCCGGATTTGCCACCCCTTTGGTCCACCCCCAGGGCACGGGGCAGAGTGTTAGGGGTCCAGAGAGAAATACCGCCTCGATCCCCAGAGTGCGGCCTGGACCCACGCCCTTTCAGAACTTGGGGCCTCACCCTTTCAGGGTTCCCCGCCAGCCAGAAGGAAGGTTCTCTGGCCTGTGTGTCTCACTGCTCAGGGCTGGCTTGAAAATTACGAAGAGCTGTCAGAAAGGGAGCTTTGGGTTTTGTATTGGTTTATGACAACCACCTCTTATATAAATATTATCTTTCTGGAGCAGAAATCCTTTTTCGAAAAAATTAGTTGCTATATTTAGTTGAGCTGTGGGCGGAACTAGGGAGATAAATATTATTTAATATCCCCTACTAGTGACTTGGCAGGGAGGGTGGGTGTCCTCGCTGCAGGAGCGCAGGGCATCAGGGCTGGTCCCCCAGCCCATGGGTGGGGCTGGGGGTCGGGGCAGCAGGTCTGGGGTTCCACCGCCTCCTCTGTGCTGCTGTGGCCTCCAGCTTGGGAGTCCCGATTCCCAAGGGAAGCTGGAGATCCAGCCCTTGGTTCTGACTCCAGAATCACACAGTTGTTGCCCTGTATTACCCTGGCCAACACCCTTCTCCTTTCTGGCCCCCATGTCTTCATGAGGAGGGGAAGCTGGCTGGGAAGGAGGGAGCCTCTAGTTCCCCCCATGTTGTTTTGTCTAGGTGAGAGGATTTGGGGGTGCCCTGGTGGCTGAGCATCTGTGTGGGGTGATGAGTAAGGATGTTGGTGCAGTGTGTAGGTCCAGAGAGGTGGATGTGCATCTTGGGGAGGGTGGTAGGAAGAGTTAGGGGGCCGTTCCTGGGCTCCTCTGGTTCCTCTGTGCTTCGATGGTAGTAAAAATGAAGGCTCATGTTCACTGACTACCCATTGGTACTACGTGCCAGACGTTGGTCTTATAGCACTTTTCACCTCTTGTCTCATTCCTTCCCTGAAACAACTCTATGAAAACAACTGTTGTCATCCCCATTTTACAGAGGAGGTAACTGAGGCACCAGGAGCTTAGACAGCTTACCCAAGGTCACACAGTAAGTGGTAGAGCTGGTACTGGGTGCCTGCCCCTCTCTGGGCCTCAGTTCCCCTGTCTGTTCAAGGGGGTCATCGGTTCTGCAGACTCTGGGACCCTGGTGTTGGGGCCTGTGCTAGGAGCTGGGGTCAGCTAGACAGGAGCTAGTACAGCCTTGCCCCCGGCCCCCGCGGGGCCCCCAAGGGCTTTTTCCTCGGGGAGCATTCCAGGGCTCTGGAAGTCATCAGGTGAGGAGAAGGGAGCCGGCTGCCCCTTCCTGCCTCATTCTCCCCCAGCCGAGCCCCGGCCTGAGGAGGAGGCGTGGGTGTCCCGCGGTCTCTACCCACGCAGCCTCTGGGGTGAGGCTGACAGGGTTTTGAGCCCTAGCTCTGCCCTTTCATAGCTGTGCGATCCTGGATAAACCGCTTTGCCTCTCGGTGCCCCTATTTGCTCATCATAAGTGAGGCTACAATAGGACCCGTGCCAGACATTTGTGAGTGTCTGCGTACACCAAGCCATCCCTTCTTGCGGCAGGAGGAGCTGGGCCTGGCTCTGGGCCAGAAACGGGGTGGGGGGTGAGGGGGCGGGACCTGCAGGTGGAGGGAACACCCCAGGGACCAGTGTCCTCCCCCACCCCAGGAGTCTGTGCACCTGCAAGGTCGTTAGGCTGGAAACCACAAGGAAGTCATTTGCTTAAGTCTTGAAGTTCACAAGTGCTGCCAGCACAGGAAGAGGGGAAGCAGGGGCTGGGGATCCTCCCTCCCTGCTCCTCAGAGCTGGGGGAGGGGCCTCAGTCAGTGAGTGTACTGGGAGTCGCACCTCCCTGCCCCACATCTGTCCCAACCCCAGCAGGTAGCCATGTCCGCTGAGGCCCCAACAGGGCAGTAAGTGGGAGGCTTCTGGCCTCTTGTGAGCCACCTTTCTCTGCAGACGCCGGAGGTGCCCAGGACTCAGCTTTCTCGGAGGGGCCTTTCTACATCCCTTCAACTTATTTTTTTGAGTAAAAACGTGCACACAGTACCGCATTCAAAAGGTACAAAAGGTATATAGTAAATTCTCCCCAGCCCTGTCCCCAATCACCCATCCCCAGCCACCCCAGTGTCTCCTGCCCAAGTGTGCGCACACACTTCTGGGTCTGTGATTGGTGACCTTTTTTACATGAAAGCGAGTGGCTTTTGAGGGCTGTTTTGCCCCTGCTTTCCATGTGACATCGTCACTCTTGCAGATGGTTCCACGTGGAGCATCCTTGGGCTTCCTGGTGTCCACTCAGAGTTTCATCATGTGGCTGTTCCAGCATTTCTTCACCCGAGCTTTTGATGGGCTCTGGGGTTGTTCGAAGCCTCTGTTATCACACACACGTTATAAGGCACATCCTTGTCCCCGTGTCATTTCACACACTGTGAATATCTCCAAAGGATAAATTCCTGGAGGGGGCATTGCCGGGTCAAAGGGCGTGTGTATTGTAAAATTTGACCGCTGTTGCTAAATTGTTCTCCTAAAAGTTGCACCCGTTGGCCTGCCCATTTCCCCACCACCTCACCAGCACGCTGTGTTATTGGACGCCAATCTCATAGACGAGTGGCCTCTCATAGTCTTACTTTGCCTTTCTCTGTTTGCCAGTCACGTTGGGCACTTTTCCGTGTATGCAGGAGCCATCTGATCTCCTCAGGTCCCTGAATGGGCTGCCTGTCACCCCTGCTGGACGGGAGCCTAGGCAGGAGGCAGGACTGGGTTGGGGGTGTCCTCCCAAGCGGGCGGGCCAACACCTAAGCCGCCCCCACCCCAGAGCCCACTGATGTGGGAGTCGGGAGAGGTCCCAGGAAGTCTCTGCGGGGGAGGGGCAGTGTCTCTGTTTAGGGGAGCTGGGGGAGGGGCTGTGACAGGGGCTGGAGCCTGCCTTCCTGGGCCTCAGCCTGCCCGTCTGTACAGTGGGTACCAGAGCTCCAGGGGGGCCAGGTGGGAGGGAGAGTCTGGATTTAGATTCCTGCCGGTGGGGTCCCTGCTGTGACCTTATCTCCTGCCCTCAGCCCAGGTCCCCGCTTCCTTGGCCCCAGTGTTGTCAGCGGGGCAGAGACAGGCCCCTGAGATCCCCCAAGGGCCTTGCAAATGTGAACTGACTCGGATCTGAGGCGGGTATTTCAGGCTTCACCCCAGTTCTCACACCCTTGGTGGGCAGCCTTGGTGCCCCCTCTCAGGAACAGCACCAGCCCTGCCCCTGCAGAACCCCGAGCCCTTGCACCAGGAGCTCCCCGAGGCAGGGCTGGGTCTGCTCCTCACAGCACTGAGGGCGCCCAGCAAACACTTTGCCTCCGGGCCTGGTCGGCCAGGAAGGCTGCACCAGGGCAGAGGTTATCCACTCCAGGTGGGGCCTGGAGATGGTGGCAGCCCAGGTGGGCGGGGTGGGGTCTGCGAGCCAAGGTCTGTCCCTGACTTTGTGAGTGAGGATTTAATTGCTCTGTAAATTTACCTTTGAGGAAGACCTTGGGGAGCACTTGCCTCTCCCAACTGGAACCAGCACTTAGAAGCCGAAATACCAGTTTCCAGTGTTGTGAGAAGGAAGGAGTCGAGGGGGGATTAGGGGAGCAGGTGGTGTGTGGAGCCTGGGGGCAGCCCGGGCCCTGCACCCCACTTCTCCTGGGCTCTGGGCTGTGGGCCCGGGGTCCAGGGCTGAACCATGGGGCAATCGAATAAACAATTCAGTGAGGCTCTGTGTGGACCCAGGGGTGACTCAGCCCCTGGGGGTGCCCCCGGGGCAGGAAGCAGAAGGCAACACTGGTGGCCCGTGAGAGCAGAGCTTTTCTGGGAAGCCTTCCTGGAGGTTCAGATGAGGAAATGGGGAGGTACCCTGAACAGAAAAAATGGTAAAACAAAATCTTGGAGTGGGGAAAGCTTTAGCAAAACCAGGGGACGTGGTAGCAATCCTGAGGCATCTCACTTGGCTGGCAGAGAGAGGGACGGACGTCTAAGATACGAGAGTGATTCTGGAAGGGTGGGTTGGGGCAAATCCAGGAAGACCTTGAAGGCCCTGTTAAGGTTGGTCTTTATCCTATAGGTCTAGGAGAGCCACTGAAGGTCTGTGAGCAGGGCAGGGTCATTCATTCATTCACAGAGTTTTATTGAGCACCTACTGTGTGCCAGGCACTGTCCCAGGTGCTAGGGACACTGGAGCTTCCGTCCTCTTAACTGTTGTTATGGCTGATGTTTACTGAGCATTCACCATGTGCTATGCATTAGTCTAAGTTCTTCCTACATATTATATCATTTCATCTTCACAGCAACCTGATGAGGTAGTTACTATTATTATCCCCATTTTCCAGGTGAGGAAACTGAGGCACAGCCAGGGTTAAAGTGACTTGCCTGTGGCCACAGAACTACCAAGATACAGGATTTGAACTCCAGCCCTCTGGACCAGGCTCTCTGCTCTAAGCTGCAGAGTTTCTCTAATCACATCCCAGGCCCTTCCAGGCCAGCTCCGCATCGGGCATCGGTGGACATGGGCTGGTTCAGTTTGGCAACAGTGACCCAGAGCAGGATTCGGCCAGGAGAAGCCACCATGTGAGAGATCCAGACAAGAATAGTGGGGGCTCATATGCCCCCAGGCTGGCCCAGCTGGGGTCTGGGAGGGGCAGCACCTCCTGTTACTGACTTGGCCCGTGCAGCCTGGCAGATGGCACCAAGAGGTGGGCAGGGCCATGGCATTCTCCTCACTTAACAAATGGGGCATCTGGTGCTGCTGAGGGCCCAATGCCATCATTTCAAGGGGAACTGGCTCAGCCCTACCAAATGCAGCCTGGAGATGTCAAGGGGGAACCAGCATCTTCCAGGGATGCCTGGGAAGGGGAGGAGGTGCTCTCCTAGCCCCTGGATCCCCCACCATGGCCCTGGAACTAATTCACGTGAGGGGAGAACTGGGTTGTTCAGAGTCTTGGCAGGATTGGAGTTTGCTGCAGATCAGGCATAAGCAGAGACGGTCTAGTAACCCCCAAAACACCACTTGTTTTGTGAGGAAGAGCCTCTGGGCTGGCATGATTGATGGCTGATGGCTCTTGATGGGATGAGGGCATCCAGCCCAACAATCAGGATATGGGATATTACTTTCTTTCAGGTGACCGTGGCTGGGGGGAGACAGGGGGACCACTGGGGTGGGAAAGCAGGACAGCCTAGGCATGAGTGCAGGAGGTCCAGAGCAGGGGTTTGAGCTCAAAACGCTTCCCTGCCACTTCCCAGCTGTGTGACCGTGAGCTAGTCACTCAACCTCTCTGTACTTCTACTCTGTAAAATGGGAATGATAAATGTATCCTCCTTCCCGGGTTATTTGAGAATCACAAGAGAGTAATGCACATGAGGAAGTGATTATTCTGTCTGTGGAGCACCTTCTCACGTGCTGGGCACACAATGCCCCCCTGTTTATCTCCGGAGATGAAGTAGGTAAAGCACCTGGCACACTGCTCGGTATATAGTAGGTGCTCAATAAATGTGGCTTAGTAATATTAATGATACTAATGCTGATCCTCACAGCAGCCCGTCTGGGCGGGGGTGGGTACTCTGTCTTCCAAATGAGGCTCAGGGCCCCACAGGGAGCCAACTACTCAGGCATGACTGGAAGCACGTGCATGACATGAGCAGGGATGGCCCTCGCTCAGGGATGGGCAGGGCATCTGTGGTGACCTCATGGCTGGCTGAGCCTCCCCCAGGGGCAGCGGATGGGGGTGAAAGGGGAGCCTTGCGGTAGAGGCCAGGTCTGGGGAGAAGGGGGCATCGGTCAGGATAGGCTAGGTTATGTTGCAGTAACAACCCCCAGATCTCAGTGGCTTGAAACAATCCAGGTCATTTCTTGCTCGCACTGTATATATGTACCTCAGTGCAGCACATCTGGGGGCTCGGTGTCTCCCGACTCTGTGACTCAGGTTCACAAAGCAGATACCATTGCACAGGTGCTGGTCTGCTGTAGCAGAGGGTCAAAGAACTCCAGACTGTGCTGTCCAATAGGGCAACCACTAACCTTGTGTGGCTGATTGAGTTTAAACGAATAAAAAGTAAGTATAATTTAAAATGTAAGGAATTCCCTGGTGGTCCAGTGGTTAGAACTCTGTGCTTCTGCTGCTGGGGGCCTGGGTTCAATCCCTGGTCAGAGAACTAAGATCCTGCAATCCGCAAGGTGTGGCAATAAATAAATAAGTAAATAAAATGTAGCTACTTAGTCACACTAGCTACATTCCCAGTGCTTAGTAGCCACATGTGGCTGGTGGCTACCGTATCAGACAGTGCAGCTATAGGACTCTTCCATCATCACAGAAATTTCCATCGGACAGCGCCCTTCTCCAGCAGTTCAACATTCCAGCCCGAATATACATCGTTCTTTTTGCAACTCGCACAGGAAGCTGGGACGTGCAGTCCTACTGTGTGCCCACAAGGTGGGGAGAACAAGAAGTATTTGGGGAGCAGCGTGATGACCAGCACCAAGAGTGGACGCTGGATCGAGCTGTGGGTCCGCAGGAGGGGAGATCCCTTCTGGGGGTGGAAGGGGAGAGAAAGGAGAACTGGTGAGCCCTGCAGGCAGAGGGCAGCTTGCAGGGGCACTAGGGCTGGTATGTGTGTCCCATAACATGATTTCCTACCCAGAAAAAAAGCACTGAGGAATATGGTAGTCACGGGGCTACATGCCAGAGAGGGAGGGGTCAGGGAGACAGCAGGAGGGATTCGGGTGAGACTTACGGATACACTCTCCCTTAGGTCAGGAACCCTGAAGACACCTGCAGAGGTGAGGGCTTGAGGAATCTCCTGGGTCGAGCATGGCAGAAGCAGACTGACGTGTGCCATGAGGCAGGGGCATGGCTGAGATGACCTCTAAAGGACCCTGCTCCATTGGAGAATTGGCCCAGAAACCAGGCCTGGCCCTCTCCCCGCCTTTCCTGTTCGCCTCAGCTAAATAGATCAGAAGGAAAAAGTCTGTTTGATTTTAATCTCGATGCAGGACACTGGAGATTACATTTTCCACGGAAAATGTCAGTCATTGCCTAAAATAGGACTTTGGAGAAAATGCTAGAAAGTGTATTTTTAGGTTACATATTTCCCTCCTGGATTCCTGCAGCCCAGTGGGCTGCTTATTACTCCCCATGGTTCAGCTGCCAGGTGCAGACCGCAGACCTTCGAAACAGATGGTCAGGGGAGAGGTGCCATGGGAAAAAATGCTGGCAGGTGCTCGAGCCGAAAGCAGGTGGACAGAGGCAAGGACCCATGTCAGGGAGGAGGAGAGAGGGGGAGCCAGCCTGGGGTGGGGCTCGGATTCTGCATGCTAACAAGCTCCTGAGCGACCCGGGGTGGGGCTGGGGGTGTAGACAAGAGGAGGCAAGGCTCAGTTAGGCTTGATCTGGGAGGGGCCTCAGACAGCCGTGGGCAGGTCCCGAGCTCGGCAGGAGGAAGGAGAAGCCCGTCCAGGACCCCTTTCCACAGACCCACAGATAGCCTCGCTGGCTGTGTGACCTTGTTCAAGCCACGAATCCACTCTGGACCTCGCTCTTGCACCTGCGAAACAGGGTCGGAATTCCCACCTGCCTCCCCTTTAGGCTGTTGGGAAGATTCCAAGACTTCAGGTACTGGGGCGGCCAGCTCCACCTGTAACATAGGTGCTTCGGGAAACAGGAGATAAAAGTGGAGCCCGTAAAGTGACAGCAGGTCCTGGTGGTGTTTGGAAACGTGGTTCTTCAAAATGTTCTGTGGTCTGGGCCTGGGCATGCGGGCTGGGTCCTAACTGAGCTTGCCTGGAGCGGAGGGCCTGGGAGGGGACAAGCTGAGACTCAACCTCTAGGAACTGAACTGCGGTGGGTTTCTCAGTGCCCGGGATGCTGGCTGCTGGGGTCGTGCTCAGGGGGAGCCTGGGATGGGGTGGGGCTCAGAGGGACAGCGGCGCCGTGGGCCTCGTCCCTGTGGTCCTGGAGTAGCAGGTGTGTCAGAGGTGGCCTGAGCCGATGTTCTCAGTTTGAGGGAGGGGCTGCCATGGGTGAGGGACATTGAACGGGACCAGGTGGGCATCTGAGAAAGAGCAGTGCAGGGAGCTGTGAGAACGGCGGACTCCCTGTGTGACCTCAGGGCTCCCGTCTCTTCTCCAGGCCTCAGTTACCCCTCTGTGCAATGCGGGAGGGTCTAGGAGGCTGCTCCTGGCTCCCGTCCTGTCCCAGGGTGAGCCAGGCCACACCAGGCCTTCCTCAACCAGAGTGAGGTGAGGGTGGGGGGTGGAAGCATCTGGGCTCAAACCATCCATTCTGTGATCTCAGAGAACTGGGGTGACGTGTCCTGCCCATCGTGGAGGTCCCGGTGGGTACATGGGGAGGGGCTGCTCAGACTCCACTCTATAACCCAGTCATTTCTTGTCTCCGCATGGCTCCCGTGGCTGCCTGGATCCTGCAGAGCTCCCGACCGAGGAAGGTGAGCCTTGGGCCAGGGCGGCCTGTGAGGTCACCAGACGCCATCGTGGGCCATTCACTGTCAGGCCGTGTCCTCCCCCACCCCCAGCCCGGCTGGGGCCTTGCTGAGCAGGCCCCACCCCCCCACCCACCCCACCGCCCCGGCATTGCCCATCTGTGCCTCTCAGGGCCTCGGGCTCTCCCTCTTCAAATGGGAGGGAGGGAGTGGGCCAGGTGGTCCTGAGGCCGCCCCAGCTCGGCACGGAAGCAGGTCAGTCGGTCAGGGGCCCAGGCCTCACGCGGCACTCCCGTCCCCAGGGAAGTCCCTGTGGGAGCTGGTGCTGGAGCAGTTTGAGGACCTCCTGGTGCGCGTCCTGCTGCTGGCGGCCCTGGTCTCCTTCGTAAGTAGGGCCCCCAGTTCATGGCATCGGGCGGCCCGGGAGGGAGAGCAGGTCAGGGCAGTGCTCAGAGGCCCAGGCTCTGGGCCACAGGGCTGTCCTCTCAGCTGTGGGCACCCCTGGGCCCCTACCTGCCCCCTGCCCTTGCCCAAACCCTCGCGGCCCCCCGCACTGGACTCCCGGCCCCCATCTGTCCCCTGGCTGTCAGAGTGAGCTTGCAAAAGCAGGGGTGTGCCCCCGCCCCTGCTTGCCTTAGCACAGGGTTTCCCGGCATCAGCCCTGCTGCCTTCTTGGACCCGATAATCCTCCGTGGTGGGAGCTGTCCTGTGCACTGTAGAATTTTTAGCAGCATCCCTGGCCCCTGCCCGCCAGAGGCCAGTAGCGCTCCCCGCTTGTAACCGCCAAGCCTACCCGATGTTGCCAAATGTCCCTGGGGGGCGAGATCACCCCGCCGTGAGCCCATTCGGTGACTTGCAGAGCTCCTCAGCCTTCGGGCCTTAACCTCCTGCAGCCTCCTCGCGGATGCTGCTCCTTGTTGCTGTCCCCCGTCCGCCCCGCCCAGACTCCTACTGGGCCTGCAGGGCCATGGGGCCAGAGCGGAGCGGTGGGGAAGGGGAACACCAGTGGCTGAGCAGCAGAGGCCCAGAGACCCAACGGTCATGCAGGGGATGGAGCCCCGAGGGTGCATGTGACTCCTGCTCCAGGCCCCTCCGGCCAGCTGTGTCTGACCCTCCTAGCCACTCACTGTTCCTTGGAAACGGAGGACTCTTAAAAAAAGAAGTCTATCCAGGCAGGCGCCCCAAACAGCTGAGCCAAAAGGATTCTGGTACCCTCTCCACGGAACAGGTGGACACACTGAGGCCTGGAGAGGATGACAGGTCCCACCTGGGCCGAGAGGTGGGAACGGACTTGAACCAGGTCTCGCGCCGCCAGGCCTGGGCTCTGGCTGGAATCATGGTCCTCTGGTCTGTGAACCGTGAACTTGAGCCTGCAGCAGGATCACCTGGGCTGCTCAGAACACAGACTGCTGGGCCCCAGCCCAGAGTTTCTGACTCGGGAGGTCGGGATGGACACCAAGGATTTGCATTGCTAACAAGTTCCCAGGCGCTGCTGCTGCTGCTGCTACTGGCCTGGGCACACCACACCTGCTCCGAGAACCCCCCGGCGACATCTCCTGCTGGCCATTGCACAATGCCCCCCCACCGTCCCTGAAAGTGGGGGGTGCGTGGGACGTGGGCTCTGGTGGTCGCTACTTGTGGGGTCAGGACTTCCAAAGCCAAGGCCTTCTGAGAGCAGACCTCTCTAGGTCCAGGGCTGCCCAGGGGTATTTCCCCCAAAACGGGAGCAGACAGAGACCCAGCACACAAAGGAAATGGCAAGCAGACCCTGGCCCACGGCAGAGCCTAAACTCAGCAGCTTTGACCCCGGCAGGTCCTGGCCTGGTTCGAGGAGGATGAGGAGACCACAACCGCCTTCGTGGAGCCCCTGGTCATCATGCTGATCCTTGTGGCCAACGCGATCGTGGGCGTGTGGCAGGTGGGAGGCTCGGTGGTGGGACTGGGCCCTGGGGTCTCCCAGCTGCTAGGTGTGACCTCCATTTGGTCCTGGAATCCTGCAGGTCCTTCTGCTTCCAGATCCATCCCCAGCCCTAAGGGTGTCACCCCAAGGGGGTGGCCTGCTGGAGCCAGCAGGGACAGACAGCCTTCCCGCCTCTGCAGGAACGCAATGCTGAGAGTGCCATTGAGGCCCTGAAGGAGTATGAGCCTGAGATGGGCAAAGTGATCCGCTCGGACCGCAAGGGCGTGCAGCGCATCCGCGCCCGGGACATCGTCCCCGGAGACATCGTGGAAGTGGCAGGTGCTTTGGGGGCCTCCTCCTTTCACTATGTGACGCCGATGAGCCCATCCTTCTCTTTCTGACTATATATGCAGAGGGGGTAGCTGTTGGATTCCTCTAAATCTCTTTGGCCAAAACCCCATCAGACAGATCAAGGGACTGGACTGTAGGCCAGGGGACAGCTCAGGCCTCTGCCTCCCAGCCCCAGCCTTGGTTTCCGGGAGCCCTCCCGGCTTTCCTGGGAGGTGGCACCCAAAGCCACCCTCAGCCAAGCCATTCTCCCTCCACAGTGGGAGACAAAGTGCCCGCCGACCTCCGTCTCATCGAGATCAAGTCCACCACGCTGAGAGTAGACCAATCCATCCTGACCGGTGAGGCCTGGAGGCCGGAACCAGGGGCGGCTGGGCCAGGGGACAGAGGTGCCTTCACGGGGGGCTTCTCATTTCTGATTCCTCATCCAGGTGAATCTGTGTCTGTGACCAAGCACACGGATGCCATCCCAGACCCCAGAGCCGTGAACCAGGACAAGAAGAACATGCTGTTTTCTGTAAGTGCTTGGGATGCCTGGGGCCTTTGCCTGAACGATGATGATAACGATGATAACATTTAGATTAATCAGCTGAAGCCCCGTGGGAAAGAACCTCATCAGTCATTAAGAATACGTACTGGGCTTCCCTGGTGGCTCAGTGGTTGAGAGTCCGCCTGCCGATGCAGGGGACGTGGGTTCGTGCCCCGGTCCGGGAAGATCCCACATGCCGCGGAGCGGCTGGGCCCGTGAGCCATGGCCGCTGAGCCTGCGCGTCCGCAGCCTGTGCTCCGCAATGGGAGAGGCCACAACAGTGAGAGGCCCGCATACCGCAAAAAAAAAAAAAAAAAAAAAAAAAAAAAGAATACGTACTGGGCTTCCCTGGTGGTGCAGTGGTTGAGAGTCCACCTGCTGATGCAGGGGACGCAGGTTCGTGCCCCGGTCCGGGAGGATCCCACATGCCGCGGAGCGGCTGGGCCCGTGCCAAAATGGTAGAGGATATCAGGAACAGTCCATTTCTCAGATAGGAAAACTGATCCCCAAGGCAAGATTCCAAGCCACCCAGCTCCTCTCAGGGAGAGTGATGGGTTCAGCTCTTGTGGGAGGGATCAGCCCCTGTGGCCTTAGAGGGACTTAACCAGTGATGCTCACAGGCTTCCCACAGAGGCCACAAGGAGGGGTCAGGCCAATTGGCAGTGGCCCTGGGCACTAAGTTATTAAAGTCTCCCCAGAAGTGAACAGAAATGGAGAAAGTGGCATACCCCCACAGCTCTTCTTGAGGAGAGCACCCTGCCTAGGTGCCTGGAAGCTTTGGACAAACTGCCTTGGGTGGGGAGGGGACACCAAGGGGCATGTTCAGGCATTAGAAGCTGTCACTAGGAGCTTTCTAAAGAGGGTGCCCTGGCTAACTGCAGGTCATTTCCTTAGCGGAGGGGCCTGTAAGGGGGGGCAGGAGCTGCATGGCTCAGGGCAGAAGGGACGCTGAGGCTACCAGAACCCACCTTCTCTCCAGCCTCAGCATAGTGCACTTGTCTGAAGGGGACCGAGTTATGAGCCTCCTCAGAGCAGCTGTGTCTCGGGCCTCCGTTGGACCATTTTACAGCCGAGGACACAGAGGCTCAAGGCTGGCCGGCACTTGCACCAGGGCTTGGGGATTTTACTGGGGCCTTGGGAATGGATGGACTTCAGCTCAAATTTTCTGGATTCTTCAGTAAATATTTATCGACTGTTTACCTGAGATCACGGTTAGCCACACTCCTGTGTGGCTGTATTGGTCGTTTATGAGCTGAATTTTGATGGCTTGGTGCTGTGCTGTGCTGGTTGATCATACTGTCAATATCAGCTGATGCTTCCTCTGTGCCAGGCCCCCCTTGCTAGGCACTGGGGATGTGGCACTGAAGCAAGTCCCTGCTTTCATAGCGCTGACACTATCATGGCGATGACAGTAGTGACTCGAGACTACACAGTGGCCTACCTCTGGGAGCGCTAAGCATGGAGAAAAAGGAAGCCAAGGAGGGGAATAAGAGCCCTACCCCCAGCCTGAAGGGATCAGGGGTTCTGGGCCCCAGTTGGGGTGCTAACCAGCCCTTTCCTTATCCCTCCCCCGGCCAGGGCACCAACATTGCATCGGGCAAGGCGATGGGTGTGGCAGTGGCCACGGGCTTGCACACGGAGCTGGGTAAGATCCGGAGTCAGATGGCGGCCATGGTGCCAGAGCGGACGCCCCTGCAGCAGAAGCTGGATGAGTTTGGGCAGCAGCTGTCCCGCGCCATCTCCGTGATCTGCGTGGCCGTGTGGGTCATTAACATCGGTCACTTTGCTGATCCGGCCCACGGCGGCTCCTGGCTCCGAGGCGCTGTCTACTACTTCAAGATCGCCGTGGCCCTGGCGGTGGCCGCCATCCCTGAGGGCCTCCCGGCTGTCATCACTACGTGCTTGGCACTGGGCACACGGCGCATGGCCCGCAAGAACGCCATCGTGCGGAGTCTGCCCTCCGTGGAGACCCTGGGCTGCACCTCGGTCATCTGCTCTGATAAGACGGGCACACTCACCACCAATCAGATGTCGGTCTGCCGGGTGAGTGGCCGCAGCCAGCGTGGGTATTGCTGTGTGACGCCTGGCAGGCCAGGCTCCCTCTCTGGACCACTCCCTGACTCCTTTTTGGCCAGAGGTGGAGGAGAGAACCTGTGTGCTGCCCCGTGGTGGGGAGCAGATCCAGGTTCTCATGGGGCACAGCAGCAAAGCCTGGCTGGACACGCATCCCTAGGACCCGTGCGGCACTCTGTGGGGTCCTGGCAGCCACTGCCCACTTGTGAACCTCAGTTTCCCCATCTGAAGTTTGGGTGTGCAGGCCCTGCCAGGTAACCATAAAGGACACAGGGGAGGGTCAAGTACAGCTTGGGCATCTGATCCAAGCTGGGCCTGGACCCAGGTTCGTTTTTTTCTTCTTTTTCTTTTTTTTTTAAAAGAGATTTATTTATCTATTTATTTTTGGCTGCGTTGGGTCTTGGTTGCTGCGCGCGGGCTCTTCTCTAGTTGTGGCGAGCAGGGGCCACTCTTCGTTGCAGTGCGTGGGCTCCTCGTTTCGGTGGCTCCTCTTGTTGCAGAGCAGGGGCTCTAGGCACGTGGGCTTCAGTATTTGTGGCACGAGGGCTCAGTCATTGTGGCTTGCAGGCTCCAGAGCGCAGGCTCAGTAGTTGTGGCACACAGGCTTAGCTGCTCTGCGGCATGTGGGATCTTCTGGACCAGGGACTGGACCCAGGTTCTATCCTTCACCACCGTGACTCTCGGTGGTCAACGCCTATCACCCAGCTCCAGTGACCTGGGAAGGGCCCAGGCAGGAATTATTCATTCCCTGGCACTAGATCCCAGATCCCGGGCTGCTGCCCACATGCTTCAGGGAGTCTGGCTGAGACTCCAGCAGGTCTCTGGGGTAGAGGAGTGGGTGGCGTGATGGTGAAGCTTTCTGATTTCCCACTGCCTAGGTCCCCCAATCACTCCTCTCCCACCCTGCTCCCATAATCTGCCCACTGGGCCTGGGAAACCCAGGCTCTATATCTGAGACCTTAGTCCCCCACAGAACCCCATCAGGGGCTGCCATGGGGTTGGGGGCACCAGCACGCTTTACTGCCCTGCAGCCCCTGACCTGCTAGAATCCCTAGTAGGACTTCATTTGAACAGTCCTACTAGGGATTCTGAACTAAAGATTTGAAAAACACAGTATAGGGAAGTCATAGGGGCCTTACATACTGGATGATGAGCTAAGGAACTTGACTTCTCAGGGGCTCTGCTGGCTGGAGGGCTGTCCCCAGGGGCAGGGAGAAAAGTACAATGGAAGGACTGTTTATTGAGCACCTGCTGGGTGCCGGGCTGGCCACTGGCTTGGGAATGTGCAACGAGGCAGTTTCCAGGAAGTAAGAATTATCTCCCTGGCAGAGCTGGCTGACAGATGAGGATACGGGCTGCCCTGGGAGAGGTGAGCCCCCTGTCCCTCAGGGGCACAGGTGGGGGCTGGGCCCTGCGGGCAGGAGCTCACTCTCTGGGGACAGGGGTCTGTGCCTCAGGATGCTACGTAGGATTCCTGCCTTGGAGGTCAGGAACTCATTGCCTTGAAGGGCAAGGAGGGGCAGCTGCACTCTGATCCCACTTTCTCCCCGTTACCAGTAGAGAAACTGAGGCTTAGGTGCTCCGCCAGGGGTCACATAGTGAGATGGGCAAGGACCCAGTCTTCCTGTCCCAGCTCAGGGCTCTGTCAAGCTGGCAGCTGCTCCAGAACATTGAAGAATCTGCCATAAATCTCTCATGGGTCTAGAGCAAAAGACAAGCCCGAAGCGGACACACCTGGGCAGGGCCGAGAGGCCCGGCCTCAGCCTGGACGCAGTACTCTTACACTTCACCTCCAAGACCCTGGGGGAGGGAAGGCCGGCGCCTCCTCTGGAGACCCACAGGACACCACCCTGGGGTCAGGCTTGAGTCAGACTGGCTGCCCAGGGAGGAGGGTCTGCCTGAGCACGCCCCTGCGCTCCCCAGATGTTCGTGGTAGCCGAGGCCGAAGCGGGTACCTGCAGTTTGCACGAGTTCACCATCTCCGGCACCACGTATGCCCCGGAGGGCGAAGTGTGAGTGCTCTGTGGGGCTCAGGTGGGCGGGGTTTCCTGGTGGGCGGAGCTATGTAGGACAGCTCTGAGAGCTGTCACTGGCGAGGCCTCTTGGGGGTCAAGGGCCTGGGCATTGCCCAGGGGCTGGGACAAGGGCACCCTACTGACAGCTCTGGCTCCACAGGCGGCTTGGGGGCTGGCCTGTGTGCTGCGGGCAGTTTGACGCGCTGGCGGAGCTGGCGACCATCTGCGCCCTGTGCAATGACTCAGCGCTGGACTACAACGAGGTGGGCCCTGCTCCCCTTCGTGACCTCCCTAGTATCCGGGAGCTCAGAACAGACCTTTCTCCCAGAGTATCAAAGCTCGCGGGAGTGGAGGTCCCTGCCGCTTTGCAGTGCCACACCCCAGGAGCACTGCCGTCCTTGTCCACTCCACACTGCCACCTCTCCTTCTTCCTCAGGCTGGCTCTGGAGCCCTGCTCGGGGCTCTTGGGCCGTGGGGGACTGTAATGGAAAGGGCAGGAGGGCCAGGGGTGCCTGGGGGAAGAGCTTTGGGGGACAAGACTAAGAAGTGTTTAAAGCAGAAGGCACAGCCCGGAAACGGGCATTCAGTGCTCTTCCCTGTGGCTGGAGCATGTGGGAGGCCGCTCCTGCCTGGTGGGGCGGGGGCGCTTGGCCAGGTCAGCCTGATGCCCAGCTGAGGGCAGTAGGCAGACACCACAGGGTTTGGAGCAGGCGAGCGATATGGTCAGATCTGCATTCACAGAAGATCACCCAGGCTTCTGTGCGGAGGACAGGACAGACTGGGCAAGACCGAGCCGAGGAGCCCCTTGTGGTCTTCCGGGCCGGAGAGGTGCCAGCTGAGTCCTGGCTGGGGCTTCAGGGAGAGGGGAGGAGGCCTGGGCTGGAGAGAGCGTTTGGAGCCCAGATCCTGGGACTTGGTGACTGGTTAGGTGAAAAGAGGGAGGAGCTCAGGGTAGCTTGTAGTTGCTGTCCCGGCTGGGACTGTCCTGGCAGTGGCAAAATAGGGAGGGAGAGAGGCAGCCTGGGGGTCCCCAGGGAACAAAGTCCAACAGGCAGCAGCTGTACGTGTGGGCTCGGAGCCCAGGAGAGAGGTTGCAGTGGGCTGGGTGGGCCCTGGCCGTCCCGAGCCCGTGAGAGGCCAGGAGCATATGAGGCCTCAGGGAGGGGAGGGGGGACACGGAAGGAGCAGGGCCCAGAAGGCAGGTTTAGAAAGAGGAATCTGGTGAAGGAAGCTGAGAAGTGTAAGCAGAGAGCGATTCAGGGGACAGGAAAGGTGCATGGCCGTTGACGTCAGGGGAGGAGGGAGGGTCGGAAGGGAAGGTGAGCATCAGTGCCAGGTGCTTCCCAGGTCGGCTGGGCTGGGAAGGGCCCACGGGCCTGGTGCAAAGGAGGTTACAGGTGACTCTGGCAAAGGGAGCTCCAGGGGGCAGGGAGCGAGTGGGAGGTGAGGCTGGGGGCCTCCCTGCCCCTCACTCCCTGTACCGGGGCCCCCGCTAGGCGAAGGGCGTGTATGAGAAGGTGGGAGAGGCCACGGAGACGGCCCTGACTTGCCTCGTAGAGAAGATGAATGTTTTTGACACGGACCTACAGGCCCTGTCCCGGGTGGAGCGAGCTGGGGCCTGCAACGCGGTAAGCAGCTTGGGGGTTCGGCCACAGGCCGCGTGGCTGGGGCTTCTGGGGCCTCTGGAGAAGGGAGGGAAGGGAATGAAGTCGTGGGAGGCTTCTGGGAGGAGGAGGGCCCTCAGACCCCTAGTGAGACTGGTCTAGGGGAAAAAGAGAGGAAAAGCGGAGTGTGGGCAGGGACTCGGAATCGGGAATTACACAGCGTGGTCAGGAAATGGCAACTTTGGGGGCACTTCTGGGGCTGGAGAGGGGGAGAGGGGCCTTGAATGCCAGGATCAGAAGAGGGTAGACAACATCGTGCAGGGAGCAAGAGGCTCTTCATGGGACTGAACAGCTGGCAAGGAAGCAGCCAGAGTTGCCGGCTCTGCCCCTCACGCCCTGACCCACCTGGGCGGGCCCCGCAGGTCATCAAGCAGCTGATGCGGAAGGAGTTCACCCTGGAGTTCTCCCGAGACCGGAAGTCCATGTCGGTGTACTGCACGCCCACCCACCCTGGCCTGGCGGCCCAGGGCAGCAAGATGTTTGTGAAGGTGGGCCTTCCTGATCAGCCTGGGGCCTCTGAAGAGCCAGAGCCTGCAGCGGTGGGAGACTGGGGGAGGTGCGGGGCCCTCTGTCAAAGCGACGACTCCAGAACCAAGGGTGGTCAGCCTGCCCTGGGGACCTGGGAGAGGGATCCAGGGGTGGGGCAGGTAAAGCCAGGGCCAGATGCTGAGGCCTGCCACGCCCTGTGGCCCCAGCTCTGGGCTGAGAGGCAGTGCCTCGCCGCGTGACCCTGGGCTCACCGTACCCCCTTGTGGGCCTCGGGCTCCCCATCTGAACAGCAGGTCAGGCTGGAAGGTCTTGGAACCCCTTTTGCTTCTGATGGGGGGTGTTGAGGTGGTTGGTGTGCAACTCTGGTGCTTTGTGTTTCGGAAACCGAGTCCCACGCTCCCATCCAGACCCCCGTTCACGTCTTCACGCACAGTGAGGGGTTTTAACCTCTTTGGAAATGACAAGCTTCTGTACTGGGAGCTTGGGCTGCTGAAAAAAACTAGCATTTGGAGTGCCCTTTGAGGAGGGGGAGGAGGCACTGATGGAGGATTCAGAGGTTCTTCCCAGGCCTCGGGCGAGATCCGGGTTGAGGCCCCAAGGCCGCTGAGTAGCCCGGCACCCCCAAGACCACCTTCCCAGAGCCACACCCCACACGCCCTCAGCAGGGCTCCGTTCCTGGGCCCGCTGCCGAGCACCCCACAGAACTGGGAACCCGGTAGCAGCAGGCTGGCAGGGAGGCAGGGCCTGCAGGAGGGCTGCCATTCCCACCCCATCCCCCAAAAGGCTGCAGCAGGCCTTCTCAGCTGCAGGTTGGTGAGGGGAGGGTGCCTCCGCATGGGCTTCACGTGGTGTCACACCCTGTGTGAGCCCCCTTCCCTCTGGGCTTTCTCACAGTGGGACCTGATTGGTTCCCTCTCTGAGCTTCCAAAGAATGGATTCTGGTCTGTGCCTTGTTGAGTGTCCCCTTGGGTGACCTTTCCCCGTATCTGGGCCTCAATTTCCTGGATCAGGCAGGAGGGAGGGGAGGGGTCCCGACTGACGGACTTGTCTCCTCCCCTACCCCACGCGGCAGGGGGCACCTGAGAGTGTGATCGAGCGCTGCAGCTCAGTCCGCGTGGGGAGCCGCACGGTATCCCTGAACAGCACCTCCAGGGAGCACATCCTGGCCAAGATCCGGGACTGGGGCTCAGGCTCGGACACACTGCGCTGCCTGGCACTGGCCACCCGGGATGTGCCCCCGAGGAAGGAGGACATGCAGCTAGACGACTGCAGCAAGTTTGTTCAGTACGAGGTGGGTGCTGGGCCCCAGGGCTGGGAGCCATGTGTCCGCCTGCGGCGCTGGGCGGGCGGCAGGCTGAGAATGGGCCCAGGCCCCACTCGCATCTGCCCCCTCCCTGCAGACGGATCTGACGTTCGTGGGCTGCGTGGGCATGCTGGACCCTCCGAGGCCCGAGGTGGCTGCCTGCATCTCACGCTGCCGCCAGGCGGGCATCCGTGTGGTCATGATCACGGGGGACAACAAAGGCACGGCCGTGGCCATCTGCCGCCGGCTTGGCATCTTCAAGGACACAGAGGACGTGGCGGGCAAGGCCTACACGGGCCGAGAATTTGACGATCTCAGCCCCGAGCAGCAGCGCCACGCCTGCCGCACGGCCCACTGTTTCGCCCGGGTGGAGCCCGCCCACAAGTCCCGCATCGTGGAGAACCTGCAGTCCTTCAACGAGATCACCGCCATGGTAAGGCCACGAGGCGGGAGCCTGGGGGAGGTGGTGAGGGTGGGGGTGAAGCGCTTGCCATAGGCCTTGGGAGGAGCAACCCGGGCAACCGCTGCCTCTGCTTCATTCTTATTTCTCCCAACATTTTATTATAAAAAATTTCAAACACGAAGAGAAATCAAAATGATTTTTATAGTGAATGCCTATAAATATCCACTATCTAGATTCTATAAATAACATAGTTATATTTGCTTTATCACGTACCTATCCGTCTACCCATCCTTCAACCATCTTTTCTTAAATGTGTTTCAGAGGAAGTTGCAGACATCAGTACACTTTTCCCCCACACGCGATAGGGAACATTATCATCAACCCATGAAGTTCCCTTACGCTCCTTCCCGTTTTTTTGCATCATAGATTAGTTTTGCCTCTCCTGGATTTTCATATAAGGGGGATCATACAGCATGTGCTTTTTTGTGTCTGGCTTCTTTCCTTTGAGGTTTACCCATGTTATTGCAGATATCAGTTACATGGTTGCTTTTTTATTGTTCAGTGGCATTCCATTGTGTGAATATACCAGAGTCTCTTTTTTTTTTTTTTTTTGCGGTACGCGGGCCTCTCACTGTTGTGGCCCCTCCCGCTGCGGAGCACAGGCTCCGGACGCGCAGGCTCAGCGGCCATGGCTCACGGGCCCAGCCGCTCCGCGGCATGTGGGATCCTCCCGGACCGGGGCACGAACCCACGTCCCCTGCATCGGCAGGCGGACTCCCAACCACTGCGCCACCAGGGAAGCCCCAGAGTCTCTTTTAAAGATAGATTTATTTATTTATTTATTTGCTTGTTTGTTTGGTTTCACCAGGTCTTAGTTGCGGCAGGCGGGCTCCTTAGTTGCGACTCATGGGCTCCTCCTTAGTTGCGGCTCCAGGGTTCCTTAGTTGTGGCATGCGAACTCTTAGTTGCGGCATGCATGTGGGATCCAGTTCCCTGACCAGGGATCGAACCCGGGCCCCCTGCACTGGGAGCGCAGAGTCTTATCCACTGCGCCACCAGGGACGTCCCCTCCACAGTCTCTTTATCCATTCACCTCTGGATGGACATTTGGTTTGGACCCAGTTTTTGTTCTGTCTCATTCTTGATTGTTGACCTCTTCATCAACACTGATCTGATTCTTAACCTCAACCTCAACCCTGACTTGGCCTCAGTTTATAATCTTGACTTCCAGCCTCACCCAGTCCTTTACCTTGACCTTAATCCTGACATGTGGCTCAGCCTAGACCTGGATAATGAGCTGGGTACCAACCTTGACTTCACTACACCTGTAAACTTGTTCTTGACCTTATTTTGATTTTCACCCTGACTTGGTCCCTGACCTTGACCTTGACCATCTTAAACTGATTCTTTAGTCTGAGCTCAACCCTGATATAGGTTCCAGTCTTGACCTGGACCCTGATCTGATCCCTGACATTGATCCCCCCCACCAATACAATACTTTATGTTGACCTCAACTTTGATCTGGCCTTCAGTCTTGACTTTGACCTCAACTCCAACTTCTACCATGACATCATTCCTGATATGGGCCATAGCCTTGACTTGACCTCTCCCTTAATCTAATTTTTTTATCTTGAGCACGAGTCCATTCTTGACCCTGCTCTTCACCTTGGCTCCAGCCTTCACCTTGACTACAACAGCTAACCGGCCCTTGACCTGGGCCATGACCTTCACCTCATTCCTGACTTGAGCTTAACTTTGTCCTTAATCTCAGTTTCATCTTCTACCCCACATCCCACCTGAATTTCATCCCTGCTCTCGGCGTTGACTCAGCCTCATCCCTGTCCCCACCTCACCATCCTCTCTGGTCTTTGGCTTGATCTTCTCCTCAATTTTATCCTTATCTGCACTCTTTGCCTTCCCCTTAGCCTCATCCCCAGATCAGTTTCAAGGCTCATGACCTCACCATTTGTTCTGTCCAGCTGTCTGCTTCTTCGGGGACATCCCCTAAACTTGGTGATAGGCTGAGTTGAGGGGAGTCAGGGAGGTAGAAGGGAAGTTTCTCAGGCATGAACCCAGCTAACCTGGCCCTCAGACTGGAGACGGGGTGAATGATGCGCCAGCCCTGAAGAAAGCGGAGATCGGCATCGCCATGGGCTCCGGCACAGCCGTGGCCAAGTCAGCGGCAGAGATGGTACTGTCGGATGACAATTTTGCCTCCATCGTGGCCGCGGTGGAGGAGGGCCGGGCCATCTACAGCAACATGAAGCAATTCATCCGCTACCTCATCTCCTCCAATGTTGGCGAGGTCGTCTGGTGAGACCCTGTGTTCCCTCCCCCCCAGCCCTCTGGACCAGCTCTGCATCCCTAAGACTGGGGAAATGCCTGTTCTGGGATGGCGCTGCAGCGATGGAGGGACCCGTGCCCTGCCCTGGAAGGCTGGGGACTTGCAGAGTCCCATCTCAGGTTGGGGAGGGATGGGGACGCCTCATCATTCTCCAGAGGCCCTGATGCACCTCAGCCCCTGAGGTGGTGCCTGAAAAGTCCCCTGTCATCCGTCCAGCCGTGACCTTCTTCCCACTTTCAGAGTCCTGCAAGATGGGAGAACTTGCCTCACCTTTGGGCAGTAATGTGTTCGTGTGCGTGTGTGTGTGTGCACATAGGGTGTGTGCCTGAGCGGGAAGTGTGTGTACGTGTGTGCATGTGAATTCTTGTTCATCTTTTTGCATGAGGATTTGTGCTAGTGTGTAATTGTGTACACACTTATGTTCACATGTGAGTAATGCCTGTGGAGAACGGTGAACACGCTTGCCTGGCTATGTAAGAGTTCTGCATCTCTGCACGTCGGGGCAAGCATGTAGGTGTTTGCTTGTGTTTGTGGGATTGTGTAATCCGTGCTAGGTTGTTGTACACATCTGTGAACAAATGTGTGTATGTTTCAGGCATGCACTGTCCACGTGTGTGTGTGCCCCCTAAAGAGGACTTGTGTCCTCAAGAGGAGAGGCCTAAAGGGCAGGTCTGTCCAGGCCCCAGAGCTGGGACTGGGGGGGCAGGGGTGGCCCAGCGGGAGGCGGGGCTGCTGTGGAGACAGTGCGGGAGCTCCCGGGCCTGGGGTAAGAGTAGGAGCTGTACCCTCCATTTGCTGGGGGCTAGAGCCCATGACTCTGGTTCCAGCATCTTCGTCACAGCAATTCTGGGCCTGCCCGAAGCCCTGATCCCTGTGCAGCTGCTCTGGGTGAACCTGGTGACGGATGGCCTACCTGCCACGGCCCTGGGCTTCAACCCACCAGACCTGGATGTTATGAAGAAGCGGCCCCGGAACCCTCGGGAGGCCCTCATCAGTGGCTGGCTCTTCTTCCGATATCTGGCTATTGGAGGTGAGTGGGGACCCAGTCTTCATTGCGGTTCCTGGAACTTCCTAAGACCCTTGTATCAGTTATACTTGCAAACTACAGACCAGTATGACTCAGCCTGGCTTATGCCAAGAGAAACTGTGTGGGCTCATGTAACTGAAGAGATTAGATCATGCCCCAAGCATGGCTGGACCCAGCCCTCAGACAGTATCGTTGGCATATTTTGGCTCTGCCTCAGCTCCATCCTCATGCAGGTGCCCCTTGGGGTGGCAGGATGGCTGCCGCAGCTCCAGCCCTCGTACTTGCCCTGTTACAACCTCAAATAAAGCAGAAGAAAGAGCCTTTTGTCCTATTACTCCCGCAGTAGTGTGCAAACCACATGGCTCAGAAAGGGAGAGAGTGGTTCCCTGACAGAGATCCAGAGAATTATTAGGAAGGGGAAACGGATGCCAGAAAACCAGAGGTGTCCACTATAGCCAGTTTTCTCCTGCCCTCCCCACAGTGTACGTTGGCCTGGCCACAGTGGCTGCTGCCACCTGGTGGTTCCTGTATGATGCCGAGGGACCTCAGGTCACCTTCTACCAGCTGGTGAGCAAGGGATGGCCAGGGAGCCTGTTGGGGGCATCTGGGAGGTAGAACTCACAGCCCAAGTTGTTGTTGGAGTTCCAGGGGAAAGAAGTCCAGAACCCCACGGGTGCCAGTGGCTGTCCCTCCCCCCCCCCACTCCCCACATATAGACATCCACCACCTAAAGAGACAAGCTCAGAAGCCACAGGAAGCCTAGAGACGGCAGCACAGCCCCCGAGCCAGAGAGGAGGCTACTTCCTCCCCCAATCATTTAGTTACAGGGGGACCAAGGGGCTTAACTGCCCAGAAGTGTCTTAGCTTTACTGGGAAACTGCCCAAACAGTTGAGGGCTCAGAGGTAGGAGCCCCTAAATGGTGGGACTTCAGGCAGAGGGTCAAACTGGAGCAGTCGACAGTGGAGGGAGGGAATCTGCCAGGCTCCCCACTTTCATAACCAACGTGTTTCTCGGGCAAGGGACCCGCTGACCTCTGGAAGTCACCTGGCTGGCAGGTGCACACCACAGGCCGGGCTTAGCTCAGCAAAGCTCTGGAAGCAGGCAGGCAGGGAGCCCCACCTCAGCTGCTGTCCGTCAGTCTGTCCTTCTGTCCGAGCAGCCAGTGCATCTCCTTTGCTTGAAAGAACCTTCGCAGTTCCGGCAAAGCCAGTTGTGGGTTTCTCATTTAAAGGGGAGAGCAGCGGGGATGTGGAATTTCCTTCCTCTGACTGTGCCTGACTTTGCTACTTTCCTGTAGGTAGAAGAGCTCAAGAGAGGGACCCTGACTTCCTGGCCACTCTTGGGAGTGTCAGGGGTGTACAGTCTTCCCCACCCTGAGGGCAGCGTGAGGGCTCTTTCAGGGGTTCACACCTACGTAGAGGCAGCCCGGGGATGCTTTCCTCCATGCACCAGCCCTCAGGCACATGGGGCTATCCCTCCTGGCAGCAACGAAGAGCATGGGCCCAGACCCTTGTCCCACTGGCAGATGGCTCAGGCCAGCCTCAGGCACCTGCTCCTGTAGCTCCTGTGGGGGCAGCAGCTGGAGAGTGGGGATGTGCCAACCATCCCGCTGCTGCCTCCTTCCTGCCCTGCCTCTGTTACCATCCTTTGTGCTGTGGATCCCAAATCTCCAGAGACCTCCCCCCATATCGACCTTTCTTCTGAGCCCAGTCCCATAGAGCCAGCTGGATACCTCCTCTGGGGTGCCCCACAGCCCTTGTGCATTCACCAAGTCCAAAGTCAAAATCTGCCACCTTCCCCCAGACAATCTCCTCCTCCGTGCCTGGTCACCCAAGCCAGACCCCTGGGGTCATGCTAGACGCACATCCCATGCCCGCTACCAGTCAGCCCCCAGTCCCCTTCGTGCCACCTTCCCAACTGCCCTCAGGTCATTCCATTTCTCATTTATCCACTTGGCCAAGAAGCAGCTATTAGGCACTGACTCTGTGCCAGGCACAAATTGTTAGGGCGATGGCAGTGACCGAGCCGGCAAAGGCCCTGCAAAGAGCGTCCGGTCTGGTGGGGGAGAGAGCCGTGGAAATGGGCAGTCACATTTCACAGTGAGAAGTGCTTCAGCAGAGAAAAGGCAGGTGGCTATGGGACTCAGAGATGGTCAAGAGTTAGACCTAAGATGGAACTTTCAGCTTCAGGTGCTGGAATTTCAGGAGAAGTGCCCAGAGCCGCCTTTGATTCCTGGAGGAACACTGACTAAAAGCAGCAGAGGGGATCCTGGATCGCGGCTGCCCACGTTCCCACCCTGGTTCCATCACACGCTAGCTGTGTGATTTTGGACAGGCTACTTAACCTCTCTGTTGGTTTCTTCATCCATATCACATGGACAATAGACCCTGCCTCATAGGGCTAAGATGATTCAAAATACTTACAAAGTGCTTAGACCAACACCTGGCACATAGTAAGAGCTATGTAAGTGTTAAGTTAATGAAACCCAGAGGGGGCCTTGCAGGTGAAGGTAAATAGGAAATAGCCAGGGAGGCAAAGGGAAGGAGTAGGCAGAACAGTGGCTTCCCCCAAAGAAACAGCCTCCCCACCCCTCGGGGGCTGCTCACCATGAGTCCGTGAGGCAGAAGTTCCAGCCCTGAGCACCCTCTAATAAACAATGTAGGAGGCCACACTGTGACCCACGACCTGGGCACAATGCGCGTGTGGCAGGTGCTCACGGCTGAAACCCAGGAGGTCTGAACTGGGCAGGGTGTTTGTCTATTGAAACACCTCCATGTGATCCTGTTTGTATTTTCTTCCCGTGCACGGGCATAGGGGTGCAAGCACACACGTGCCCGAGTGGGAGGTGTGTGCACTGCGTTTGTGGGTACGTGCGCGAGCAAGGTCCTTACCATTAAGGTCTGGAGGTGGGGCCTGACGGTGGTGACACAACTCGCAAGAGCATTTGGTCCTCTTGGTCAGTGGGTGGGTTCAAAGTTTAGGACATTTTCTCTGCCCTGTGATCAGTGCCAAACAAAAACGTGCACTTGTCCCAAATACTAGAGCTTGGATTTTGGAGAAATTCCCACTGTTCGTTTAAGTAAGACTCTCCATCCCTTTGCTAAAATAAGAAATCTAGCCAAGCCATAGTCTTTTATAATTTTGCATCCTGCACGAGAAAGGAAAGTGCCAGCAGCCCCTTCTGGCTGACAGAGTCGCCTCACCCGCATTTTTGCCCTGGGGGAAGTGAGGGATGGATTTCCTGGACAGGAGGTCAGGCAGCTGGTCACTTTACAGATTTCTCTTTGAGGGTTATTGTCACAGCACGTGTCCCCCCCATTTCTGAACTTTTAGCTTAAAGGATCACTGTGTTCAGATGAGATTCCAGAGGCCAGATTTGTATTGTTGGAGAACAGAGCTGTTTAACGGTCATGAACGTTCATGCTTATCCCCGTGGTGCGGACGAGAACAAGACGGAAGTTCTCACGAGCGTCCTCAGTTCAGCATGTTATTACAGCAGGTTCTGTGAGCCAGGTTTATGGGCAGGAAGCAAACTCCCCTGGAGCTGCAGGGGCGAGGGCCACTTCCCTCCCTGAGCCCCCAGAGCTCCCTGTTAATTATGAAGAAGCCGCGCAGCAAGCCTGCACCTGGCCATGAGTTAGGCCACGTCATAAGCAAAGGGCAGGACTGGTGGAGCTCGATTTCAGCAGCAGAAGTGGAGGGAGGTGTGAATGGAATCTTATTTAGTAATCATGACTAGGGCCCCAGTAACCTTCCTCTTCGACCCACCAAAGGTGAATTCTGTTCAAGTATAATTGTACTGATCAGTTTTCGTATGCGTTTACTCATGTTACCCGGTGGCCTCAGTTAATCACCGCCCGCACTCCTGTACCTCCGATTCTCAGGCCCCCACCCCCTGATTCCAGGGCCCCCTGCCGCCCATCCCCAGCCTAATGCCAGCTGCTCCCCCTCCGTCCCACCACCGCCCTGCCCCAGAATGGTCTGCCCTTCTCCCTGGCCCAGTGCAGCCCCTCTGTCCCCATCCTGGGAGAGCGAGCATCCCTCCCTGGACCCTCCCGGCGGCAGCGCTGGCTGTATTGAGTCCTCAGATGGGAGCCGAGGGTGAGGTGAGGGCGGAGCGAGGCTTCCCTCTTTCCACGCCCTGGCCCCGCCCCTGACCGCTGTTCTCCCGCCACCATCCCACCCCACCTGGGGGCCCTCAGAGGAACTTCCTGAAGTGCTCAGAGGACAACCCTCTCTTTGCCGGCACTGAATGCGATGTCTTTGAGTCACGCTTCCCCACGACCATGGCCTTGTCTGTGCTGGTGACCGTTGAGATGTGCAACGCCCTTAACAGGTGGGCTGGGCAGAGGGGCCTGCAGCGGGGGTTGAGGGATGGGGGCTGAGGGTCCGTGGGGCCCAGAATTGGGGCCAGAAGTGTCCAGGAGTACGGTCTGAGGTCCAGGGGGTCCAGGATTGGGGTCTGGGGGTCAGAAGGGTCCAGAAGAGGGTTCTGAGAACCAATGGGGGCCAACGTTGGGACCCAGGGGGCAAAGGGAGACGTGATGGAGGTCTGAGGAAATAGAGGGGCCGGGATCGGGTCTGAGGGGCAGAGAAGGGGCATCCAAGCCCCGGCATAGGCCCCTGGGGGCTGAGAGGGCAGCAGCGACATCCCCCTCCCGGCGGCACTGGCCTACCCGAAGCTCTCCCGTCCTTAAAGGGCAAGGCCGAGGCCCAGACCACCTGCTGCATCTCATGTGGGGGCCGGGTGGGTGACCACGGCGGGGCCTGCCCTCATCCTGGCCTGAGGTGAGCGCCCCGTGCCCTTGGCAGCGTCTCGGAGAACCAGTCACTGCTGCGGATGCCGCCCTGGCTGAACCCCTGGCTGCTGGTGGCTGTGGCCGTGTCCATGGCCCTGCACTTCCTCATCCTGCTAGTGCCACCCCTGCCCGTGAGTCTCCACCCAGCCCTGCTCACCTTCTCGGGCTCCTGGGGTCCCAGGCTCCTAGTTCTCCTCTGACGCTAGGCCTTTCTGGGCCTGTTCGTGATGGACACTGCCTGGGGGATGTGATGGGGGGAGGTCTGATGGTGCTCCGTGACTGCAGCCGGTGTTGGGACCCTGGCCAGCCACTGTCCTCCAGATGTGTCCCCCACTTTGGGACCCTGCCCCCAGACCTGGGGAACGGGAGAGGGGGGGAACCTCCCCAGGCTGGGGCAGGAGGAAAGCCGGTGCCGTTTCCCAGTGCAGAATCCCTCCCACTTCCCAACAGAACGGAAGGATTTGGTCCTCTGGGTGAGGGCAGAGGAGAGCACCTCAGGCAGAGGAAACGGGGGGGACACGGGCCTGGAGGTGGGACCTTGAGAGGCATCTCAGACATGCTCGTGAAGAGCCCACTGTAGCCTGCGTGTGTGAAGCAGTGGATCTGGGGGGCTCTGGGCACTCCTTCCTTACACCAAAACTATCCCGCCCCAGCTCATCTTCCAAGTGACCCCTCTGAGCGGGCGCCAGTGGGTGGTGGTGCTCCAGATATCGCTGCCTGTCATCCTGCTTGATGAGGCCCTCAAGTACCTGTCCCGGAAGCACGTGGATGGTGAGTGAGAGGCCCCAGACCCTCCCCACACTGCTCGCCTCCAGCCCGCCTCCCTGCCCGCCCCTGCTCCCAGGCTGCGGTGAGCGTCCGCGGTGTCTTGTGCTGCAGGGGCTGGGGCCCTGGGCTCACTGGGCCGCCAGCGGGAGCACTGCTCAGAGCCACGCGGCTTCGCTCGCCTCACTTGCCACCAGCCCTGCACAGCCAGGCCTGCTGTGCCCTCCTCTGGCCCTTGGCCTCTGACTTCTCTGAACCAGGCCCGATTTTATGCAGGCATTCTCAGCACAGTCTCCCAGGCGGTCCTCTGTTTCTGAACTCACAACTCTGGGTCTGCCTTAACCCGGGAATGGAGGACAGAATGGCAGGGTGGGGGTGGGGGTCGGTGTCCACCTGCCCGCCTCTGCCAGGGGCTCAGAGCGTGGGTGATTCTGACCCTGCCAAGGGCCAGGGAGGCAGCATCATTCTCACTGCCCGAGCTGCCCAGAGAGGGAGGAGGCAGGGGTGAGAAAGTCCCTGTTCCTGGGAGTTTGAGCCAAGGCTGTAGGTCTGTGGCCAGGCTGCTGTTGAGGGCCCCGGGTTAGGCCCAGAGATGGCTGAGGCCTGCTCTGGAGCAGCTGGGTCCTTGAGGGCCACCTCTGGCAGGAATGTATCCCAGGCCCAGGGGAGGGTGCCGGGGTAGGGGGGGGGGGTGGTCCATAAACAGATCACACGCCTGTCATTCCGCAGGGGGCCAGGGCAGCCAATCAGCCCCCACCTCCCATGCTGGCCAGCCCTCCAAGGCATTGCAATTATATTTTCTTTTTAAAAAGGCCAAAACAAGTTGGCCTCCTCTCTCTGGAGAAGCCGGCCCGCCACAGGTCTGTCCAGAGGGTGACCACACACATGGCGGGGGGAAGGGGGGCTCAGCAGAGGGTAGGGGTGGGGGCTCAGTCAAAGCAAGGTCTGTTGGATCCCACAGGTCCGGGTGGGGGGAAGGGGGAGCCAAGCCGGACAAGGTATCCTGCCCCCTGCGTGGTTCTTCCGGGCCCACCCTCTGGGTGCTTCTGGGGAGGTGAAGGCAGGGGAATGGCTCTGTCACCTGAAACTCCGTCTGCAGGAGCCCCAGCTCTGGCTGGAGCACAGGGCTGGTCCACCAGGAGGGCTGCCGGCCAACCTTGACCACACTAACTCACCTGCAAGGTCCCCCACATCCTTCGGGGGGGATGTGGGCAGCTTTGTCTTTAAGAGCTTTCCCTAGCCAAGAGGTTCCGCGTCTTCTCGAGAAAGCTGAAGAGTGAGAACGTTTCTCAGCCAATGGGAGAAGCCTATGCCTTGGGCACTGCTCCAGTGCTGGCTACTGGATGACAGAGGATTTGGCTTGGGTGGGGGAGGGGAGCAGGCCCCTAGCAGGACCGGGTAGGTTGGAAGGACTGAGGAGGGAGCAGCCCCTACTGGGCCAGGGTTGGGGGTGGTTTCTAGAAGAGGTGGGGTTTGGGCAGAGGTTTGAAAGGGGAGGATTGAACTTGGTGGAGAAGCGGCTGGGCTCGAAAGGTTTGGCCTCTTTAGTGGAGCTGGGGCTTGGAGTGCAGGGTGGAGGGCTGAGGCCAGAGTGTGGCAGGGGCCTCGGATACCAAGGTAAGGACCCTGGACGTTACCCTCAGGGCA
Source organism: Kogia breviceps (assembly GCF_026419965.1). Taxonomy (NCBI): domain Eukaryota; kingdom Metazoa; phylum Chordata; class Mammalia; order Artiodactyla; family Physeteridae; genus Kogia; species Kogia breviceps. The sequence goes on from NC_081328.1 coordinate 11,094,124, forward strand.
GAGAGAGCCACAGAAGGGTGGAAGCATGGGAGGGACTGGGGTGACCGTGGAGGGTAGCTGGGGGCGAGACGAAGGGCAGGGAGGCTGGTGGGCCTTGTCAAGCTGGTTTGGGAGGGAGACACTGAGGCCCAGCCCAGGGCGAGCTGGTCCGGGAAGGTGCCTCCACCTCCACTATTAACCTGAGATGTTGACTGTGGTCCTGGTGAAGCTCGGCTTGTAAGGGTGGTGCTCTGCTCTCAGGAGTGGCCACGGGGCCCGCAGGACGGACACAGGCTGCGTATCTGTGGCCACGTCTGAGAGGTGGGGCGGACTGTGCCCGCTGGCAGTCCAGCCACAGTCCCTCGGGCCTCCTAAAGGCAGACAGGGCAGGGGTGAGACAGGGGACCCTGTTACGTTCCCAAGTCAGCCTGGTGGCCTTTTAGGGAAGTTTTGCTGAGGCCTGATGCTCATGGCTTCCCCGTGATTTACGAGATATGTGTCCTGGGAAGGACTATGGATGCTGGGTCAGTCCCGGGGGGTCAGGGGCAGGGTCCTCTTACCCCACCTCAACTGTCAGGCGGAGTCCTGGGGGCCAGGCCGAAGGGAGGGGAGGCCTGGAGAGACTGAGTGGGGACCGATCTGGGAGGGCTCAGGACATGGGGCAGGTTTGGAGTTTATTCTGAGGGCAGCTGGAGAGCCATTGAAGGGAGTGATGGGCTAGGTCTGTAGCGTGATGCCAGGGACAGGAGGGTGTTGGTGACAGGCCTTGAGTCCTGGTGGGGGCAGCGGAGGAAGAGAGACGAAGATGGTGAAATAGCAGGCCTGGTATGTGGGATGGGCGAGGAGTAAAGGATGGCCAGGGTTTCTGGACCTCAGGATGGTAGGTAGTGGTTCCCCAAACTGGAAACCAAGAGGAGAATGTGCATCAGATGCTCTGAGGGAGTTGATGGAATATGTGGGGTGAAGGAAGCTCCAGGGACATCCAGAGGGTGTGGCGGGGCTGGGGGCCGACCGAGAGATACTGTGGGAGAGTGGGGCTGTCCCAGGGAAAGAGGAGGCCAGAAGGGGCCAGAAGGAAGCAGTCTGGATGTGTGCTCTCACACGTACATCTTAACACGCTCTCGGGTCTTCTTCCAGAAGAAAAGGGCCAGAAGTGAGCGCCGGAGCAGAGTGGAGTTTCCAGTGTGTACCTCAGAGTGACGGTGCCCAGGCCTTCGCCCCCCGAAGCCCCCGCCTGCACGCTCGCCCGCTTGCTCCCTGGGCCCTGCTGAGGTCGGGCGGCCACCTCCAGGCCCGTCCCGGGCTCTCTGTCCCCACTGCCATCCCCCTGGGGGCCCTGTAATTCAGGTCTCCAGGGCTCTCCTGGGCAGTCCATCCCTGAAGCTCTGGCCCAGGAGCTACAGCCCGGGAGGGGCCCGCCCAGGAGCCCGTAGCAGAGCCCTCCTCCCCAGATCCACAAGCTCGCTCAGGAGCCCGCTTCCCCTTCCTCGGAGGCAGGACATTTCCTTAGCAACCTGCGTCTCTGCATAGACAGAGCTCTCCTGGGAACCACTCTGACCTCTCCCTCGGTGCCTGGGCTGGGGCCTGGTTGGCCCGGGGTGAAGCGGGGACAGCCAGGCCCAGCTGTGCACAGCGAGGGCGGACGGCCCCCTCCACTCTGCTTCCGCGGAGTCAGCTCCGGAGGGCTTGCGTCTGTTTGTGTTTATGTGTGCAGGGGGTGGAAGGCTCAGAGAGGGACACGGGAGCGGGGGAGGGGGCGGAGCAAGGACCCCCTTTCCTGGGAGATGGCCAGCCTCCCTGCCTCAGCTCGGTGCACCCCCAGACTCAGGGTTCTCTGTTCCAAGACGACAAAGCACACGCCGTCTTGGTGCTGACTGCTCTGCCAGGCGGAGGATGGATTTGCCTTCTGTGTCCCTGGCGCCTGAGGCCCGAGCCGTCCTCGGGTCCCTGACCACTGCGCCTTGCCACCCTGACCCAGCGCCCGGCCGCATCAAGGTCTGCACGGCTGCACGATCCCGAGTCCCCACGCCCATGGGCCGAAAGGACGACTCAAAGAATGGTTAGCTACCCAAGGGCACGTCCGCTCCCTCCCTTCCGATGATGGGAAAAGAGCGTTTGCGGGACACAAGTGTTCTCTTCACTCAACGTTTGCCCCTCCAGCGAAAATTAGCTAAGAGCTGAAGAAGCAGTGAGTAAATGGCCGTGCGTCCTCGCCCCTCCTCGAGAGTGTACAGAGTGATTATTCTATGTGTAAATCAAGACCCGCATCCCTGTCCTGGTCCCCAGAATCAAAAGGCCCCCCGGGCCTGCCTTGCAGACAAATGGGCTCCACGTTCAGTGGCCCCTCTGCCCACACTTCCGCCTTCCCCTCTCTCGAAAGTGAGAGAATCAGAGTTGGGTGGGACTTTCCTGGAGCCCCCAGAGATTCTCCGCAGCTGTCCTGCTGGGGGAAGGGAGGTCTGGGGAGGGGGCAGGGCCCTGTACCCACCTGCTGACGTGCAGTCTGGTAGAGAAATAAAGGTTGAGTGTCTGGGGCAACAAGGGCCGCCAGCGTGTCTCCTGGAGAGCGGTCGCCCCTCTGCCCCCTTGGTGTCTCCCTGGGGGATCCCACCACCTGTGCCCCCTCCCCAGGAAAGGTGAGTGAAGGTCTGGGGCTCCCACGCCAGCCAGCCGGAGGGAGATCTCATCCTCAGAGAGGGGGCGGGGAGCCACGCCCCTGTAGCAGAGGCCTGACTGTCTTCTCCTCACGTGTACAGCACTTGAAAGTTTGTGCATGTGATCAAAGCCCTTTACACACGATTCACAGGGAGATGAGGCTGGGAGGGGCCAGAGGCAGGACCAACTGTATAATTTGTGGGGCTCAGTGCAAAATGAAAATGGGGAGCCTCTCGTTCAAACATTAAGAATTTCTTAACAGTGGCAGCAGAGCAATACACCAAGGGCGGGGCCCTTCTGAGCCCAGGGCCCCGTGTAATGCAAGGATGGCACGTCCAGGAAGCAGGCAGTGACCAGAGGAGACAGGCAGGACCCACGCTTCGGAGCTCCCAGGCTTTATTTAGGAGACAGGATTTGACCCACAGAACACAGCAGAAGCCGGGGATGGGCAGGACTCCCTCTTGAACAAGGTCCATCTCAGATCACGAAGCATTTTCGTACACCTCGTCTCCGGGTCCTCGACCAGCTCCATGAGATGGGCTCTGTCTTACAGATAAAGGGCCCGAGGCCCCCTCTGAAAGTCTGACCATCAAGCTGGCCCTCATCCTGACGGCCAGGCAGCGAGCGGCGCTAAGGTGGGCCTGGGGTGCTTACATAGGAGGCAGGCAGGCTCCAGCGCTCCTGGCAGCCTCTGGGGCACGTGGCCAGGCCTGCTTTGCCTCCATCCCCACCCAGCCCTGCCCAAGTCCGGCCTTGTCCAGCCCACAGGACACGGAGCCCGACGGGCCAAGGTAAACAGAGGTTTCCTACCTCACGGCCGCTGACCCAGGAGGGAATTCCGGGGAAAGCCCCGGCACGCTTCGCACTGGCTCGGGGACGGCAGCGACCGAAATGCCCCTGGCCTCCCCATGCCCCCTTCAGAGGCCAGGATTTTGTGCTCCTACGGCCCCCCCCACTGCACCCCTCCCAGGAGGGATGGACGCCCACTGGGGCTGCACTGGGAGAAATGGAAGGGCAAACACAGGAAATGAAGACGTGTCCACACAAAGACCTGAACCTAAGTGTCCACAGCAGCTTTATTCATTGTAGCCTCAAACTGAAAACAGCCCAAATGTCCGTCAGCAGGGGAAGGATAAGCAAACCGGCATGTCCATACAGCAGAATACTCCTCAGCAATAAAAAGCAACGTACCCATATATGCAACAGAATGCATGATGCCTAAAACCCTGGTGCTGAGGAAGAGAAGCCAGAACCACAAAGAGCCCACACTGAGCAATTCCACCTCCATGAAGTTCTAGAAAAGGCAAAACAAAGCTGTAGCAACAGAGCAGATCCGTGATTGCCAGGGGCTGGGAGTTGGAGAAGATTGACAGCAAGGGGGCAGGAGGGAACACTGAAGGGTGAGGCATTGGGGAGGGGAGGGGAGTTCCATGCATTCGTCAAGGTTCATCAAACTGTGTGCCTAAAATGGGTACATTTTATTGCCTGTAAATTATACCTTAGTGCAGTTTGATTTAGAAGAAAGAGAAAAGAGGTGGGAGCCAGAGGAGGTGGCGGGCACGCGGCTGCTGTAGGTGTAGTGACTTCAGCGTTGGCAGGGGGTGGGCCTCCAGGTGTGTGCGCAGTGTTTGTGGGGCAGCGGCCCAGGCCAGCCCCAAAGAGTCCCCACATTCCAGGGGCAGGAAGAGGCTGAGGACCAAGGGGAGACGGCCCAAAAGCCTGGAGGAGAACCAGGGGGTCGTGATGCCTCGGACAATCGGGCAGAGGGGCTCCAGCCAGATGGAGGCCTTTAATAGGGGACGGAAGAGGCCAGAGAGGCCATGCAAGATCTGGGCAGTGGGGAGAAGCCAGCCTGGGGACCCCCGTAGTGGCCTCCCCATGGATGCCCACCCTCCCCCGCCCGCCCCTAGACAGTCCAGTTAGGCCAACCCAGGGCCCTGTTCCACAGCGTCTGAGACGCTGTGTGGACACCGAGGCTGGACCAGCTGGTGTGGGAGCTTGGACCGAGCCCCTCTCCGGGCAGAGGCGTGGCCCCTGCAACCCTGGGACCCCGAGTGGCCAAGGAGACCCACTGGAGCCTGTGCCGACCTCCTTGAGGGCCCGGGCTGGCCTCCAGGATAGACACACGGGCCCCCTCCACCCTCACAGAGTGGCTAAATTTAGCCAGGCAGGGGAGGCCATCCTGGGGCCAAGCTTGGCAGCAGTGCCTTGCCTCCCTACAAGGCCCGGCCCAGTACCCGCTCAGGCCATCCGGCCTTTGGGCTTATAAGGCAGGTCTGGCGGCTCTGAAGGGCTGGAGTCTTAGGGTGGGCTCTGGGCCAAGATCTCAGACTTTGGGGAGCTTCCTTCCCGGCCACCAGCAGATACAGGAGCTAAACGTTGTATGACCTTGGGCAAGGCCCTTAACTTCCAGAGCCTCAGCATCCTTGTCTGTAAAATGGCAGTTCTTGAGCCTACATCACGGGGCTGTTGTAAAGAAAAGCCTGCAGAATTCTGGGTTTCCTTCACTTCCCAAAATGCCTGGAACAAACACGGATATCTGTCCCTGGGGATGCTGAAGTGGGGGCCAAGGGCGGGAAAGCGCAGGCCTCAATGGAAAGATGCACTTTAGAACCAGTGAGAGGGACATTGACCTTATCAGCTGCCTGTCTTACTCTCGCAGAGTGATTCACAAGAAAAGGAATTGGGGGAAAGAAATGTAATTGCTTTTATTTCTTTTTGTTTGGGGCACATTTTTGGTTATGATAACATCCCCAAATGAGACTGTCCTCCCGGACATCCTGTTTTCTGAGTGTCAGAGTCAGAACCGAGGCTGTAACAGGAGCACATGTGTGTGCTCCAAGCAAGTCTGTCTGTCCATTGGTCCATCTGTCTGTCAGCGAGCCTAGCTCCTTGGAGGAGGAGGCGGGGGAGAACGTGGTGACGGAGTGAAGGGCACAGACACAGATTGGAGAAGGACTGCGTGACTTCCTTCCTTCCCTTCCTCCCTTTCTCCCTCCCTCCCTTCATCCCCCCTCCCTCCCTCCTCCCTTCCTCCCCACCCCCCCAATTTAGTGCCTGCCACCCTCCCAAGTGTGGTGTGCCGTCCTGAGAAGGGTGGGTGGAGTGGGACACAGAGATGGCCCAGACACAGTGTCAGCATCCACCCCACCCCCACTGCAAACAGTTCATGTCCAGCGCCTGCTATTCCAAGGCCCATGAGGTCAGCTGAGAAGAGGACAGGCCCGTTTGTCTGGGGTCAAGACCAGGCCAAGGGGATGTGGCTACCTCTGCTCTGTCTCCCAGCATCTCTGGATTTTCTTTAGAAAAGCCAGGACGTGGTTCTCACCAGCCCCTCTTGAAGGCAGCCATCCCCGGACAGACCCTTGAGCCTGAGATTGGCGGGAACTCTGTGTTGGGTGAAGCTGATCTTTTTGATGGGGGGATTGGCCTGGGGCGCTGGAGGGGCCCTCTGTGGGGGGCCCTTGCTGTCTAGAAGGCAGCTCTACTCAGACAGGAGGCTGGGATTCCCAGCCCCGGGGCCTGGCTCCTTGCCCAGAGTGATTTCCCAGCTAAAGGCCTGCCAGGAAGAGGACTCCCGTCAGCCTTCAGGGTGGGGCAGCCTGGACGGGGCAGACGGGGAGGGGGAGCCCCGAGCACACCCAGCCTGGGTGGACGGAGGTCCAGGGAGATCTTCCTGCTTCAAGCGGGGGCTTCCTGTACCGTGCAGGGTGAGCTTGGGCAATTCATTTCTCCTCTCTGAGCTCTAGTTTCCTCACTTGCAAAATGAGAGGGAGGTTTGGAGTTAGCCTCCAGCTCTGATGCTCGGAGAGTTAACACAGGACCTGCCCCAGCCCAGCCCCCAGGGCCCCTGCTTTCGGGGCCTGGGTTGGGGTTGAGGGCAGGGGCTGCAGGAGTGGCTTCAATTTCTCTGTCCTCATTGTTTTCAGGACCCATCCCCTGGCCCCTACCTATGAGGAAAGTCCCATTATTGCCCCATTTCACAGATGAGAAAGCAAGCTCAGTGAGGTGAGGCAAGGTACCCAGGCCCCCACAGCAAGCAGCACAGCCAGGGGTGTTCACTGAGGCAGTCTGATGTCGGGCTTTTACTGCTGGGCTCTGGGACCCCGACAGTGATGTGTAACAGACGTGGCCCTTGCCTTGCCTGGGTTCCTGCACCCTGTGCTGGTTTCAGGGTAGTGGAGGTGTGGCCAGGACAAGAGAGGTGGGGAGATGGAGATGCAAGCCCGACACCGAGGTTGATTGGCACGTGCCAGGCTCAGACCCAAAGGGATGGGTGGATGGAAGGCGGTCTATAAGGGTGGGGTGGGGGTCCTGCCACAGGTTCAGGATGTGTCAGGCAGCTAGACTGGAAGCAGCCCTCCTTCCTCTCTGCCCTCCTGGCTGTAGACTCCCAGGGACTGAGCTTTCCACCTGGGGGCCAAGGTAGGGTGGGGAGGATGTTTGGATACGAGATGGGTCCCTGGTTTGGGGAGGGCTCCAGCCTCAGGCCACTCCACCCAGTCCCTGGCCTGAGCCCCCAGCTCTGTTCTACCAAGCTCGTGGGGGGCTGACAGCTTTATCTTTGCCTTGTGACGGGTGGCCCATGGTTTCCTGCCAACAGCTCCCATTTCCGGAGGCCCAGCAGGGCCCAGGCGGAACCAGGAGGGGCAGTGGGGCCGGGCCTGGGTGGCCCCCTGGCCCCGCCCCCATCTATCTTGGGAATTTATTTGTCCACAGGCACAGCTGGTCCACAGCCCATTGCCTGCCAGGGGCCAAGAGCGGCTCTGACCACCCAAGGACTCTCCCTCCCAACTCAAGTGCTGACAACTGACCTCTGACTCCTGACCTCTGGCCACACCTTTCCCACCCTGCTCTTCCTAAGGGGCTGGGAAACCCCTAGAAACTTCGCTGTAGACGTGGGTATTGACGCCTGGCTCACCCCGGGAGCCGAGGCAGTGCAGGGGCCTCGGTTCTCAGCCCCCAGCTGGGCCACCATGGCGCGGCGGCTCCAGGACGAGCTGGCCGCCTTCTTCTTCGAGTACGACACTCCCCGAATGGTGCTTGTGCGCAACAAGAAGGTGGGCGTCGTTTTCCGCCTGATCCAGCTCGTGGTTCTGGTCTACGTCATTGGGTGAGTCTGCACCCCCTCCCTGCTGCCCTCCTGCACCAGCCCCCAGCCCGGGCCTGTCCTCCAGGCTCTGCGATGCTTCCCATGACCCCAAAGAGCCCCTCTTTCTCTCCATGGCCGGTCATGCTTCCTGACAGACCTTTCTGGTGCCATTCAGAAGGAAGGGAAGCCTGCTAACCCGCTGCCTCGATGGGGACATTGGGACGAGGGGCAACCCTGCCTCCGGTCACGTGGTGAACAGGAGGCAAAGCCTCTGGGCTCTGAGGCACTGACTCACTGCTAACGGTTCCCTCAAGGGGTGGGAGGCATCAGAGGCCAGGGCCCCAGCCAGCCCCAGCCAGCCCCAGCCCCAGCCCTTCCACCTCTGCCCTAACCTCCCAGCCAAGCCACGCAGCTCCTGAGAGATGGAGGCCGCACCCCACTTTACAGGCCAGAGTGGGACGGGCCCTGCTCTCACCTGCCTGCCTAAAGTAAAGGTATCCTGGTCTATTCCAGAACCTGAGCAGAGAAACCTTCCAATTCAGAACACCTGGTGCCTTAATGGTGGCATGTCACGCAGAGGTGGGAGGTCCGTTCCAATCCCGGGGATGACAGCTCCTTTCTGGGCATCGTGGGGCCTGGCCCACCGTCCCAGGGGTGCAGGGGCAGAAGTAGGTGGGACTCCCCTGAGGGCTGCTGTTCTGCGACCCACGCAAAGGCCATCTTCCTGAAATCGGTCTGGCTGTCTGGGCAGGTGCTTATGTGGCTACACGTGTGTGTGGCGTGTGGATGCGTGTGCGTCGTACCCAGGGCTCTGTGTGGGGTGCACGTGCCCTCGTGTGTCTGGGCACGAGCCTATCAGGTGTGGCTGCTGGGGGTGCCCCTGGGGCTGGACGCCCCTGGTTCAGGGACACTATGCCCACTTACAGTGGCTCCACAGAGGGTCTCCTGGAGGCCTCAAGGCCACTGAAGGGGGTTCAGCCCCCGCTGGGGGTTCTGGGGCACCCAGAAGCCCTGCCCCCTCTGGTCTCCATGTCCCCGTTTTTGCTGTGAGACCAAACTAGGGCGGGCTGTCCAGGAGGCCGGTGACCACCTGGTCCCCCCAGGGCCTCTGGCATCCAAAACAACCTTCCCCCTCTGCCCCATCCATCCCGCCCCCGAGGCCTCAGAGCTGGTTGGGTGGGGCCAGGGCCACGACCCAGCCCTCCGACACCTTTCAGACTCTGCCTCCTTACTGTTCACAAACCAGTTTGATATCTGCGGTGTCATTGAGCTTGTGAGGGAAAGAGACCCAGAGGGGAGCAGTGGGCTTTCCAGGTCACACAGCAAGTCAGCATCCAGGCCTAGTTAGAACTGGGCCCTCCTGATCCCCAGCCTTGACTCCGCCTTCTTCCTTCCCTCCTCGCAAGGGCTCTGAGAACCCTTCTGACGGGACCCCCATGGGTTTCCACCATTAGCCACACTCCTGACCCTCCAGGGAAGAGAGAGCTTGCCCACCCAGGCCCGGCCCCCCCCGCCCACCAAGAGGCTGGGAGAATGTTGCCCTCCCCGTGGCCCCTCTGGTTCCCTATTTCTGCTTTCGGATCAGCGCGGGAGCAGCGCCAGACCTCCCTTTGCGTGTTGGTGACAGACTGTCAGAGGGAAAGGGACAGTCCTCCCACCTCACCCCCAGCTGCAGCATATGCCCCAAGCCACCATCCAGTCCTGAACACATGCCTCCAGTGACGGGGACCTCACTACCTCCCTCCTTCCCTTCCTCTCTCCCAAGACAGTGCGCTCAGTTTCCAAATGGATGTGGCCTCCTCGGTGTCCGTGAGACTCAGAGACACTGAATGATTTAGCCTGGTTCTCCCAGCTAGAAAAAGGCTGAACCAGGATTTGAATCCAGCTGTGTGACTCCAAAGTTGCTCTTGATGTCCTGGAAAGGAAACATGCTCAGAGAGGGGCACTGACCTGCCCGAGTCACAGAGCAGAGGGAGGAAGGCAGAGTCCCTGGAAACGCCCACTAACCCCCAGACTCCAGCTGGGGCTGCCACTCCTGCTGTCTCTGGTGCCCTCATCTGGCCACTGCCCACTGCTGCACCGACCGCTCAGCTAGGCACCTGCAACTGCTGACCAAACCCAGCCTGCCCTTGGTCTTACAATTTCAGACCTCGGTTTCCTAACTGTTCCACGGCACAGGGGTTGGGGGACCCCCTCCAAACACATTGTCCGCAGGCTCAATAATTTGCCCTTTCCTGAGGAGGGATGGCCCTTTCTTTAATTACCCGCCCCCCTTCCCAAGGGCCCTGTCTGTCAGACTCTCTGGTCCTGTGGGCATTGCAGGGGTACAGAGGGGAACATAGAAGAACCAGATACCCCAACCCCAGAGACAGAGAGATAGTCCAGATGGGGGGTGGGCAGGCACAGAGACAGAGCTGGACAGAGGGACAGACATTGGAACACAACACTCAGATGAAGAGAGAGGCCCTGAGGCTCAGATATGGAGAGGGAATTACCGAGACAGAGGCAGAGAGGCTGAGATGCTGAGAACCCGAACAGACTCCGAGGAGGGAAACTGAGGCTGTTTTCTCTGTCAGTCACAATCTTCCGGGAAGTCGAGGGCAAGTGGAGGGAGAGGACCTGAGGCCCTGGCAGCCTGAGCTAAGATGTCACTCTTTTTATCTCAAATTGGGATGGTTAATTTGCCATTAGAGCTGTCTCCTGGGAGTTGATGAGCTCTCTGTAACTGGAGGTGTGCAGGCAGTGGGCTGTCATCCATGACCTCGCAGGCCCATACAAGAGGTGTGCTGGGATATGTCCCTGCCTGGGGGGGCTCTGGCTGCACACACAGGAGGGTCTCAAGGGGATTTATGAATGCCTCTTGGGGAGGGCAGCCTGGGAAGACTTCCTGGAGGAGGTGGCACAGTGGTGGAACCAGCCTTGAGGAAAGGCCTCTGGAGGCTCTAGTCCAGGCAGTCCTGCTCTTGGCTTTCCCTCGGGCCTCCTGTGTGCCCCTACACAGAGCTCATGAAATCACATGCCTCTGATCTTGGAGTGCACCAATCAGAGATAAGGAGAGATACAAATTATTGCTGGGAGAGACACATCCAGGGACACTTCCATAGCATCTTCTCTGTGCCTAGGCCTGTGTCAGGTTCCCTGGGACAGAGGTGGGGTACAGGGTGAGCAGGGGGAGAGAGAGAAGCTGAGGATGAATTAGCTGGAACTTCTTGGTTCCTAGGGACAGAAACCCAATCAAAATGGATTATAAAGGAAGGATGAGGGTATTAACTGGTGTGTGTAACTGAAAAATCAGTGTGGGCTTCAGGCCTGGCTGGATCCTCCCTGATGAGGGTGCAGGAGCATGTTCTATGGGAAGATGAGGAATTCAGGTTGGTCCCATTGGGTTCTCCAAGGAAGCTAGCCAGGATCTTCTCGGCTCTGCTTTCCTCTGTGGAGGCCTCATTCTCAGGCAGGCTCTCTGCCCTCAGAGTGGAAAAAATGGCCACCAGCAGCCCTGAGGCACAAAAGCGTCTTCTCCTCCAGAGTTCCAGCAAAAGTCCCAGGTCCAGCTCTTATTGGCTGTGTTTGGGTCATGTGCCCATCCCAGAACCAGTTGTAGTGGCCAAGGAAAGGGAATTTCCTAACTGGTGGAGCCTGGTTGGGTACCCACCTCGGTCCAGGCACTCCTGCTGGAAAGCAGAGTGTGATCAAAGGTCCTGGGGCAGGGAAGGAACACCCAAAGAGTCACTAGGGCTCGGCTGAGGGAGCATGAGTAGAGACAAGGGAGAGGAGGTGGAGGGGTGAGCAGGGGCACTGGCTCAGGCCTCCCAAGGCTGAGCTGAGGGATGTGGGCTTTCTCCTGCAGGTGGTGGGGAGCCATGGAAGGGTGTCTAACAGGGCAAGGCCCAGGGCAGGCAGGTGCTGGGGTAGGGGGGGGAGGCCAGAGGCAGGACGGCTGTGAAGAGGCAGCAGGGATGAGAGGAGAGGGTGAGGCCGAGGCAGAAGCAGCGAGCACGGAAGATAGGTCATCACCCCAGAGGGCCCCGCGCTGGGGGTGGCCACAGCTCAGCTTCTGCCCACCGTTGCTGCATCAGGACATGTGCCCAGCAGGGCCAGAGTTCCTGACTTCTCAAGGGCAGTGGGAAATTGGAAATCGTGGGTGAAAGGAACATCTCTTGGTTTTTAGAGGTTGGTGATTCAGTCAAAACACTTAAAGACATGAATCATCAGCCTGACTTGTCTGCAGACTGCATGTCGATTAACCTCTGAGCCCCAGTGTGGGCCCCAGCTCTGAACTCAGTCCCTCCTGGCCCTGGAGTCTGGTCTTGCCTCTCTCCAAGGATGCTCTGCCCTACAGCATGTGGCCCAAGGCTATCCCCTGTATCACCGGCCACACGGCCTGTCCTCCCTGCCCCGAGCCAGAGCTGCCCCGGCGTCATCTGCCCCAGCTCCTCTTGTGTCTCAGCCTCCCCACAGGAAGCCTTCTGGGTTCTTTGATGAAAGCCAAGGGGAGATGGGAAGGATGGAGTGATGCAAAGGATGTGGGCATGAGAGGGAGGGTGCCATGTCCAGGCTGTGAGCCTGGGGGTTGGGGTAAGTATGGCGCCGTCCTTCAGGATGAGGGCACCAGAGAAGCAAGTTCTGTGGGAAGATGAGGCATTCGGTTTGGTCCGGTTGAATTTTTGTTTTGAGGTGGATTTCACAAGTCATAACATTCATCCTTTTAAAATACACAAGTTGGTGCGTTTTAGTATAATCACAAAGTTGTGCAACCATCACCACTATCTAATTCCAGAACATTCGCACTATTCCAAAAGGAAGCTCATACCCCTTAGCTATCACTCCCCGTCGCGCCTCCCTACCCCTTACTCTGCCTGTTCTGGACATTTCATATTGATAAAATCATACAATATGTGGCCTTTTTGTGTCTGGCGTCTTTCACTTAGCACCATGTTTGCAAGGTTCATCCACGTTGGTTGTAACATGTTTCAGTTCTTCAGTCCTTTTAACGGTTGAATAATATTCCACTGTATGGAAATTCCACACTTAGCCGGACATTTGGGTTGTTTCCACTTTTTGCTTGTGAATAATGTTGTGAACATTTGTGTATAAGTTTCTATGTGGACATGTTTCAGTTCTCTTGGGTATTCGGTTCTAGGAGTGGGGTTGCTGGGTCAAATGGTAATTCCATGTTTAACTTTCTGAGGAACTTCCAGACTGTTTCCCAAAGGGTCAAGTTAAGTTGGAGGTACCTATGAGATGTCTGGGAGAGGGGTGGGAGGGTAGGCAGGGCAGCGGGGAGGAATCTGTGTCACCAGATAGTTGGAGATTCAACATTTACATAAGTTCTTTTTTTTTTTTTTTAATGTTTATTTATTTGGCTGCTCCAGTCTTAGTTGCGGCATGCAGGATCTTCGTTGGCATGTGGGATCTAGTTCCCCGACCAGGGATCAAACCTGGGCCCCCTGCATTGGGAGCATGGAGTCTTAGCCACTGGACCACTAGAGAAGCCCCTATATAAGTTCTTTGAGTGCAGAATTTTGGTTTGTTTTTCCTTGGCATATAATAGGGGTCCAATAAATAAATATCTGTTGAATGACTGAATGTGTGGAACTGAATCTCGGAGGAGAGTGCAGAAGTGGAGATAAAAAATCGGGGACAAAGTGTGCCTGCAACAGCACACACAAGGTTCTGCCTGGGCTGAGAATGGAAGCCAGAGGATGGGGACAGATCGACATTTAAGGAGGAGTTGGTGAAGGAGGACCAGAGACCATAAATAAATAGGATTATTTATTATGTGCTTGCTGAATGCCAAGCACTGTGTTAATTTCCTTAAAAAGAACTCATGGGAACGTCCTCCGAACAATCACCTAGACTCTTTTTCTTCCTGGAGCCCAGCCCACGGCTCAGTGAGGGGTAGGGCCTTGCTTGTAAATATTTGTTGAACGATCAGCATCTTTGAGGTAGGTGCCTTCACCTCCCTTTACTGAGACATCTAGTGCTCAGAGAGGTTTAGTCTTTAGCCTGAAGCCACACAGCCGGTGAGTGGCGGTGCTGGTGTGTGAACCTCGACCTCTGTGACTCCAGAGGCCACACTCTCAGCCACTCCACCATGTGGCCTCTTCCACAAGGGGCTGTTGAAGAAGAGAGACTACTGAGGATGAGGAGGAGAGAATGGGAAAGAAAATTTCTGGAAGGGGAGGGGCTTCTGGAGATGCCAGTGTCTTTGGCATCAGGCGCCCTTGGTGGCCTTCCTGGGGTGTTGATCACGAGACCAGGTCAAGGAGAGCACGGCTTTGGAGGGACAGGCCTGGCGCCATGGTCATTCTGGTATTATCAGAACCGAGGTCACCGAGGTCAGATTTGGGCCACAGGACTGACAGCCCCTGGGAACGGACACAGCCTGGAATGGCTACATCAGCCCCAGGGCACAGCCTCCGTGTGGCTCCTGGCAGACACATCGATGCCAGGCAGCTCAGTGGAGGGGCCTGGGTCCTGGGCTGAGGAGCCTCGAGCCTGGGTCTGCCTCTGACTCTGGAGGGACACTCCCTCAGGCCTCAGTTTTTCTATCTATACGGTGAGGAGTTGGTTTTGAGCAAAGAGAGAAATGCTGCTACTAGGATGTCAGGGATGGAGGGCCCAAGAGGCAGGCCGGTGACCTCTCTCCTGCAGGGTGTTCAGAATACGGAGCAGCTCCCCATCATCCCCCTCGATAGCAGCTTCAAACTTGGGCATGGATCCAGAGGCCTTCCTGGAGGAAGGAACCCAAGGAGAGTGGGGGAATAGGGGATGCCCCACCCTCCCTGATGGGGCCGGAGGCAAGCAGGCAGGCTTCGGGATACTGAGGATCAGGAGCCTGTGTCATGCCTCACCTGTTGCCATCTGAGACCTGCAGGGGGCAGCAGTGACCATGCCTGAACTTGAGCGGGATTGTCTGGGCTCCAGCACCAGGCTTTGGGGGGCCGAGGGGGCTTGGAGAAGGAGAGGAGTAGACTATAGGAGGGGAGAGGAGGACATTGGTGGGCTGCCTTCCCGGAGCCTGGAGCAGGGAGACAGCCCCCAGAGAGCTAGTGGTGACTGGGAACAGGAGGCCTGGAGAATTCTGTCATGGGTCCTGAGCTCTGGGGGACAGAAGAGGGGCTCTGAGCTCTGCTTTGGACGGGTGGGCTAAAGGTAGGGTGAGGGGTGACAGGGGCAGAAACACACCTCCCCACAGTCAGCCACAGCCACAAGTGTGCTCACAGATTTTCCCTGGAGATACACAGCTACACACTCTGATGGAGACCATGGAGACACACACACACACACACACACACACACACACACACACACACACACACAGTTACAATGAATCGCCAAGATTCTTTCCTGAAGGAAGGGGACCACACCCTGGAGAGAAGTATTATCCAGAACTCTCACTGTAAGCAAGGGAAACCAAACCCAAATTGGCTTAAATAAAGGAAAAGAATTTATTAACTTGTATAACTGAAAAGTCCAGAAGTGACGTTTCCACATGCTTCAGGTATGGCAGGATCCAGGTGCTCAAGCGACACTGTCAGGAGTCTGCCCCTCTCCATGTGCTAGCCTGGCTTTTCTCGAAGTTGGCTTCATCCTCAGGCTTGCTCTCTCCGTGAGGTAACACAGATGACTAACCGTACCTTGCTTAGCCGCCCAACAGAGAGCATGCCTCTTTCCCAGTAATTCCCGGAAAGATTCTGGCCGTGTCGCTGAAACTCCTGGGGGTTGCATGCCCATCCTCAGACCCACTGCTGTCGCTGGGGCAATGGAACGTTGCTTGGCAAACCCTGGTCATGTGCCCCCCGCTCTGTGGGGCTAGGAGGGAGGTTGACCCCACTAAACCTCCCAGATTGAAAGTGGAGAACCCAGGGGAACAAGGGTTCTTGATGCTGGGAGGGGAAGGCCAGAATTTCCTGAGAAAGCTGGGAGACCTCCAGCCTGACCCACACCCACAAGGGCCTCGACTGGGGCCAGATGCTGTGAGCACTTCAAAGGGCCACTTGCCCCTCTGGTTTCCCTTGCAGTCAGTCCCCCTCCCCAAGAGCTCCCAGCATGGCTGAGATAATAGTAGCTAATGTCTACACAGTGCTTAGTCTACACAATGCCAGTTTCCATTCCAAGTGCTTTCACAGGCATTAACTCACAACACAAGTAGTATTGGTACCATTATTGTTTACATTTTACAAGGAAACTGAAACACAGAGGGATTTGCCCTAAACAGAGACTAGTTTACCCCAGATCACACAGCCTGTGAGATTCAAGCCCAGACTCTTGGGCACCAACGGCCAGGCTCTCGGCCATCATCACACTCTGCTCTTTCTCAGCGGGAAGAACTCAGGAAGGAAGGAGATAGGGATGAAGATTGGAGTCCAAGCAGCTTGACCTCCAACAAATGCTACTCTTGGAAAGGCTCTGAAAGAGACCTCCAGGGGCTCTGCTCCCTGGCCAACCAATAATATTTTCATAGTGAAAAGAATGGTGGAACTTCCAGGCACAGGCCAGCAGGGGGAGCAGGTGAGGATTTCCAGCCTCCCGTCCCAGACGTAGCTTGAGGAACGGAGAGTGGCTCAGAGACGCACCTGGGGAGGGGAAGGGAACGGACTTGACACGTCCAGCTGGTTGCCGGAAGGGGCGGTGGCCCACAGCCTCAGGCCATCCGTGAATGGCTCCGGCCAACTCTGGCCCCTCTGCCCCACTAATCCCCCTGCAGGTGGGTGTTTGTCTATGAGAAGGGCTACCAGACCTCGAGTGGCCTCATCAGCAGCGTGTCTGTGAAACTCAAGGGTCTGGCTGTGACGAAGCTGCCAAGCCTGGGCCCTCAGGTCTGGGACGTGGCTGATTACGTCTTCCCGGCCCAGGTGAGCAGACTCGGGGGCGCACCTTCCACCCGCGGGGCTTGCTGGCTCAGGGCTGGGTTAGGTCTGCCTGCCTCCCCGTGGGACCAGCCTAGCTCCACTCTCTCTCTGGGCCTCAGATTCCCTGTGAATGAGGGGCCAAAGCAGCCTCGTAACATCACCCCGGTCTGATGTCATGGGTTATGGAGGCTGCTGGGTGTCATGTGGGTTCTGGGGGCTTGCTAGGGCGGTGCTTGGGCTCTCGGGGCTCTTCTCCCAGCTCAGAGCCCTGCCCTCCCCTCCCCTGCCTCTCACTTCCAGGGGGACAGCTCCTTTGTGGTCATGACCAATTTTATCGCCACCCCCCGGCAGGCCAAAGGCCACTGTGCAGAGGTGAGGACTGTTGCCCATCCCCCCTTCTTGGACCCACAGGGAAAAATAACACAGAAGAGGAGGTCCCCTTGGGCACTGGCGGGGAAGCCAGATAGGCTTCCCGCGGCACCACAGCGGTGGGATCTCAGGCATAAGTTCGCACACAGTAATGGCCCACCACTGGCGTTGCTGAGGCCTCCCTCCCAGCTGTGCGCCAAGCAGGATGCTGAGCCTCAGTGCCTGCCCAACCCCCAACCTCCCCTACTCCGGCTGGCTGACATCAGCACTGGTGCAGCTGGGCATGAGCCCAGAGGGTCCTGGGAGGGGACTGGGGGAAGGAAGCTGTGAGTAAGGGCCACTCCAAAGGGGTCTGAGACTCTGCCCCACGCCCTAGGGCCATGCGGGTTGGGTGGGTGGGGAATCTTCTTGGGACCCTACCCAGGAGACGTGGGGCCAGCAGCTCTCCCCTTCCCCAGAACCCGGAAGGGGGCACGTGCACGAATAATAGTGGCTGCACCCCGGGAAAGGCAGAAAGGAAGGCCCAAGGTAAGATCGGCCTCCTCCTGTCCCCCTCCACAGCCTGTCGGCTCCAGGCTTCCTCCACCAGGAAGTCCTTCCTGATCTCTCTCCTCCCGCCACCTTGACCTTGGCCTCCCCTGTCCCAGAACCAGCCAGGCTTCTGCTCTTGGGCGCCCCATCAATGGGGGCTTCTAGGAGTGGGGCCTGGGGGTTCTCCTCTGCACCCCCAGCTTGGGGTGGGCACCCAGGGGTTCCCCCCTTGCTCCAGGCATCCGCACAGGCAAGTGTGTGGCCTTCAACGACATCGTGCATACGTGTGAGATCTTTGGCTGGTGCCCCGTGGAGGTGGATGACAACATCCCATGGTAATGCCCTGTCCTTCCAGGGAGCTGGGAGCAGGGTCCCCAGCCCAGACTAGAGGAGCATCTGGATCTGTGCTCTGTCTCCCCTTCTTCCAACCCCACCCTCACCCCATCTGTGCAGCTCAGGCCAAAGATGCCCCAGCCTCTGCTCAAGGGGCCTGAGAGTCCACATTACAGCATGCCCACCCCTCCAATGACTCAGGAAGATCCCATAGGCTCTCTCAGCCCCACACACCAAGCCCAGCTCTGGTAGGCACACAAAGGACTCCTGGGGAGGGGGCAGTGAGTGAGTGCCATCTCCTCCAGCCCTGCCCTTCTCCGAGAGGCCGAGAACTTCACTCTCTTCATCAAGAACAGCATCAGCTTTCCACGCTTCAAGGTCACCAGGTTTGTGGGAAAAGCGGGCAGAAATGCAGGCGGCTCTCGGAGGCTGCTCCAGCCGGTCTCAACCTGTCACCTCTGTCACCCTGCACTCATGCTGATTTCCTTCTGGAGGCAGAAGCTTGGGCTGGGCCCCTGGGGTGGGCTGCCTTCAGTCTCCAAGGGCTAGGGAAGGGGCATCTCTAGGGCCCGGGCACGGTGGGTGCCCTCCCAGCTGGCATGCTGCCACCACCAACACCCTCTGCCCCTGTAGGCGCAACCTGGTGGAGGAGGTGGATGCCGCCTACATGAAGACCTGCCTCTATCACAAGACCTTGCACCCACTGTGCCCAGTTTTCAAGCTCGGCTATGTGGTACAAGAGTCAGGCCAGAATTTTAGCACCTTGGCCGAGAAGGTATGGTGCCAGGCGAGTGGGGAGGGCTGGGCCCCCAGATCATCAGGCCAAAAAAGGCTTTTCAGGCCCATTTAACCCCCGTACCGCACCCAGTCCCTAGCGTGGGCCGAGCATATATATAGATCTATCCCCTAATACTGGGGGCCCCTGTGGTTCAGGCCTGTGTCCTCAGCAGGGCCTGGCATGGACCTGGCACAGAGGAGGTGTCCAGAATGAATGGCCATAGGCAGATGTCACTTGGGTGTCTTCTGAGGGCCCACTGGTTTTTTTTTTTTTTTTGGTTTGTTTTGTTTTTGCAGTAGGCGGGCCTCTCACCGTTGTGGCCTCTCCCGTTACGGAGCACAGGCTCCGGACGCGCAGGCTCAGCGGCCATGGCTCACGGGCCCAGCCGCTCCTCGACATGTGGGATCTTCCCGGACCGGGGCACAAACCCGTGTCCCCTGCATCGGCGGGTGGACTCTCAACCACTGCGCCACCAGGGAAGCCCCCCACTGTTTTTCAAATATTAGATACAAGCATCTTAAATCCCATGGCCCATGGCCCTGAGAAATCCTGTGCCTGCCCAGGTTTCCTGGGAATTCTGGAGGCTGAGATGCACACAGTCACGTGGGATTCCCAGAGAAACGGTACCTTATAAGGAGCACAGACCTGTCTGACTGGGTTCAGATCCTGGCTCGGACAAGTCTCTTACCTTCAGTGAGTCTGCGCTTTTGCACCTGTAAAGTGGGAGCAATAATAGTACAAATCTCTCGGGACTGTCTTGAGGGCACGGGACAGCACTTCAGGGTGGCCTGGCCCAAGGCATCCTAGGTACCTGCTCCCTCGCGATCCTTATCATCCGCTCCTGTGGGGTCCAGGGATGGAAATCAGCCCCTCTCTGTGACATCACACACCAAAATAACTCACCCACAGTGCCTTTATAAAGGAGAACACGGGTCAGCAAACGTTTTCTTTAAAGGGCCAGAGAATAAGTGTGGGCCGCAGGTCACATGGTCTTTGTTCCAGCTACCCAGGTCAGCTGCTTTAGGGCCAAGGCAGCCATCCACAGGCGATGTGAAAACAGATTTGACCCTGAGGCCTCCGTTTGCCAACCCCTGGAGGGGGCTTACAGGGTAGCAACACACAGGACCAGAAAGCTGAATGTTAGTTTTCCCTGTTCCTAAAAATCTCCCTGCCACCCCCAGTAGGAACTTCTCACCCATCACCATTGTCTGTAGGCATCCAGCCTCCCGCCTCGCTGCCCAGCTCCACACCCAGCTCTCCTCTTGCTCAGCCCACCTGTCCCTGATCCTTGCCTCGCCCAGAGGAGCTTCACTTTCTCAGGTTTTCTCTTCCCAGCCCATGTCTTTACAGACTCCCTCTTTAATTCAACAGCTATTTACTTGCCTCCTGCACTGTGACTCAGGAATCAGTGCCAATGAGACAGACAGCTCCACCCTTGTGGAGTTTACAGTCTTGGAAGAGATGCATTACTAATCACACAAAATAAATGTGTGGTTACAAAGTGACACATGTTCTAGAAGAAAACACAGAGGGAATCACAAGGGCCTATTTTAGACTGGGGGTGGTGGTCAGGGAAGGCTTCCCAGGAGAAGTGACCGAAGGATGAGGAAGAACCAGCCTTGTGGGGAATGGTGGCGGGTGGGGGGGAGAGTGACTGCATGTGCAAAGGCCCTGGGGTAGGAAGAACCTGGTGTATTCTAGAAACTGTCAGAAAGCTGGACGGGACCTCAACCCTGAATCAGCTTCTCAGTGTCTCTTCTCAAACAAACAGAAAACAGCTGCACCAGCTGTAAGGCAGGAGTTCTTGATCCTAAACCCCGGATCTTGAGGGCCTGTGTCCCTGGTAGGGCGGGGTGGTAGGCATCACCATCGACTGGCACTGTGACCTGGACTGGCATGTGCGACACTGCAAACCCGTCTATGAGTTCCACGGGCTGTATGAAGAGAAAAACCTGTCTCGAGGCTTCAACTTCAGGTGCCTGCCGGGCCCCCACCAGTGCATCCTTCCTTGGGGTCCTGTGGGCTTTTCTACTCCCAGAATCCCTTAAGGCCAAGCAAGTGTCCCCGGGAGGGGAGCAGCAGATCCTAGGAAGCTCCCATTCTCCCGGCATTGGCCAAGCAGGGAGCGCGAGCTGAGGGGCCTGAGCCCTGCCCCTGGCTCTCGGTTCCCTGGAGGCCCACCTGGCCAGGACTGGCTGGGGAAATTGCCGACATCAGGAGTCAGGGCAGCGGTTGGATACAGCATTCCTGGAATGAGGCCTGCGATTCCCCCTCTATATAATGTTGGGGGGCACGGGGCTGTCCTCACGGACCTCTAAGGGCTCCTGTATCCCTGATGCTCTGGAAACTCTGGACCCAAGACCGTTCTCCATCACCCTCTCCCCTTCCCCAAGGTTTGCCAGGCACTTCGTGGAGAATGGGACCAACTACCGGCACCTCTTCAAGGTGTTTGGGATTCGCTTTGACATCCTCGTGGACGGCAAGGTGAGTGTCCAGTGTGAGGGGTAGCCAGAGACACATTCTCGGTTCCTGCCGGTGCTTGTTGGGTGTCTGTGGTTAGAGGCGACAGGAAGTTGGATGGGCCTCACTCGGCACCTCTATATCTGATAACCGAGGGACCCAGGTGCTGTGGAGGGCAGGGCTTTCCAGCCTGTGACCACACTTCCCTTACTGTCTCCCTGTGTCCAGGGAGGGCAGAGCCAAGATCAAAACCCAGGGCTCCCGACCAGCAGCTGGGTCTGCATGCAGAGCCAGAGCCGTGGGCAGCAGGCTGTGGGACCAGCTACCAGTGGAGGGTGGGGAAGGCCCCTTGGCCCCGGCCTGGTCTTGAGGCTCCTGAGGAAGGCCTTTTCCACCAGGCCCTTCTGACTGTTAACCCTTCTCTCCCCTGGGCCCTGCCACAGGCTGGCAAGTTTGACATCATCCCCACCATGACTACCATTGGCTCTGGGATTGGCATCTTTGGGGTGGTAAGTGCTGAGGTCATGGGGTCACCGCACCGGGGTCAGGCCCTCCCCTTCCACACCTCAGCAGCAAGTCTCCCATCCCAGACCTGACCGAAATTGTTCCCTACTGCTGAGCCCACCCCACCTCCCTAGACCCACGCACAGTATGTCTGAGGAAACTGGGGCCCAGAGCGGGGGCAGGACAGAGGTGGGAGGGGGGCCTGCAGTGCCTCGTCCCCGCCGGGGCCTGAGCTCTGGATAGGACTCAGCCTGGCCCCCGCTGTCAACAGGGACTGAGGTGGGGAGGGGAGGGTCCCGTCCCCGCTCCCAGATTCCCGTGCGCCGCCCCTCAGGCCACGGTCCTCTGTGACCTGTTGCTGCTCCACATCCTGCCCAAGAGGCATTACTACAAGCAGAAGAAGTTCAAGTACGCGGAGGACACGGGGCCAGGGACGGTAAGAGAGCTTCCTGAGCCAGCCCTCCAGAGGCCCCAGGCCTGCGTGTCTGGGCCAGGGAACCAGCTGCTTCCCCGGGGATGACTCTCGTCCGCCCAATGTTTACACAGGGCGGCCACGACCCTGCGGCCACCAGCTCCACCCTGGTCCTGCAGGAGAACATGAAGACATCCTGACCTCTGCCCCCCACTCCTACTGGACACAGCAGGCGGCAAGCCTGGTGGGTTCTCAGCCAGGGCGGAGGGGCAGGCAGACACCAGGTTGCCGGAAGCTCAGCGTGGGCTCTGGGAGAGACCTGCACAATTCTGGGCTCTGGCTCCAACCCTGCAGCCCCCAAGGGAGCCTCACCCCAGCCTCAGCCACTCCTGGCCCCAGGTTTTATGCCTCTCCCTCTGGGCCCCTGTCTATCCATCCTACTCCCTCATGTCTCCAGACCTCTGCTCTCCCATATGGCAGCCACTAGCCATCGGGGACTATTTAAATTAATTAAGATTGAATAAAAGTAAAACTTCAGTTCCTCAAATAGCCACGTCACAACTGCTGAATACACACATATGGCTGTGGCGGCCCTATTGAACCACATGGAACGTTTCCAGCCTCACAGAAAGTTCTCTTGGACAGCTCTGCTTGAATCCTGTTTCTTACTGACCCCAGATTTCCCGGGGATGCTTATCTACAGTGCTGGCACCTGGGAGTTCCCCGGCGGTCCAGTGTTTAGGACTCTGAGCTTTCATTGCCAAGGGGCCTGGGTTCGATCCCTGGTCGGGGAACTAGGATCCCACAAGCTGCGAGGCCAAAGGGAAAAATAAAAAGAAAAGCAGTGCCAGCAACTGGGTGCACCCCAGACCTCCTGAGCCAGAAACTCCACGTCTGGTCACGTGATCTGCAAGCATAGCAAACTCTTCAGGACGTCTCCAGGACCTAAGTTTTAGAACTGCTCCTGATCAGCCATCAGACTTAGCCGGGGCCGGCATCCCCTGGCAGGTGCGGGCCTTGAGCAGGTGTGTCACAAGCCACACGGTGTCTCACGCGCTCCTCCCCCACGTGCACACCCACCCGCGCGCACAGCCCCCCTCCCGTCCACACTGTGTGTTTGAACAGCTTGGGCCCTGCAAACACAACCATCTGAACACACACCTGCAGCCCCAGGCACAGACTCACGGCCCATGCCACCCCGCCGCTGTGGGCGTGTGCTTCTCCTCAGGCGTGTCAAGCCAGGACAGCCCTTTCTAGCGACGAAGCCTTACTCAGCTACCTCTGGTCAGGGTGAGAGCCTCAGCCGAATCCTGGGCTCTCTGCCTGTGAGCCAGCGCCAGCTCCTGAGCCCTGCCCGGCTCTGTCTGAACACGAGGTCTGGGAAATCAAGGGCTGGAGTATAATAAAGGGATTGGTGAATGAGTTCAAACCTCTACCTCCTGCCCTTTCTTCCCAGCCCTCACTGAAACCCAGTGTCCGCAGCTGTGAAACACGGGGCTAAGCTGAGTGATCTTTGAGATCCTTCTGGGTCTGTCCACGGGAGGTGGTGAGCTGACCCTCATGCAGAGGCAGTGCCGGGCGTCAGCTCACCTCTATCCACGGGCCGCTGTCCTGGCACAGCCCCGATCATTGGAGCTCTTCCCAAGCCTCCACGTGCCCCTCCCCTGGCTTTGAAAGGCCTGGCACTGGGACAAGCAGAGACCCCACGAGTGGCCTCATGAAAGCAGGGCTGAGGAAGGGGCTGGCTGTCCCAGGAGGGAGATCGGATGGAATCCCAAAGAGGGGAGGAAGGTCCTGGCTGGAGACAGTGTGGAAGGATCCTCCAGGGACCCTGCTGTGGGCATGTCCCTCCGGCCAAGCAGGGGCTCCGGGCACACCCATCACCATGCCCCGTCTAGACCAGTGTTGTCCGACACCAGTGATGGAACATTATCTGTGCTGTCCAACGTAGTATGTGGTATTCACACGCGGACGTTAAGTACTTAAAATGTGGCTCGTGCGACCAAGGAACTGAATTTTTTATTTTATTCATTGGAATTTAACTCGCCACGTGTGGCTAGTGGCTACCGTATTGAACATCACAGGCTAGCCCCTCCCCTCTCCCTCAGGCCCTTGGCCTCCTGCCCTCTTCCCCGGCCAAGAGCCGAATTTTACAAGGCAGGAACTCCCTCTTCTTCCCTCCCTTCCTTCTCCAGATCTACCTGCTTGTGCACCTCCTGTCCCTCCTTCCCTCCCGAGTGAGCAGAGGATTCCTCCTCGAAAATCACACCTCACCCAGCCTGGAGGCTGCCTCTCCTCTCTCCCGCTCCTCTTCTGCCTCCTCGCAGCCCACATTTCCCTGCTGCTCTGCCTGCTCTCCGTTCACTGCCACCAGCATTCCAGAAAGAACAGTCTACACTTCCCTCTGGGTCTCACCCTCTACAATTGGCCTCCAGCCCCTACCCCCACTTCTAGATGCCCTTGCCAAGGTTACCGGTGGGTCCTTCTTGCCAAATCCAAGCGGACACTTCAGCCCATATCCTGCTCAGCCTATCAGCCTCTGACACTGTTGGCTGAGCCCTCCTTTGTTGAAAGATTTCCTTCCAGCAGCTCCTAGGACCCACCCTCTCCAGATTTTCCAGCCAGCCTGGGGTGTAGGGATAAGATAGTTTTCAACTGCAACTCTGTCACAGTGTGTCCTTGGGTAAGTTGCTTAACTCTCCAAGCCTCCTCTGTGAGTCAGGGATAATAATAGCCTCTACTCAGGTTGGGGTAAGATAAGGTGCATAAAGTACCTAGCACAGAGCCTGGCACGCAGGACTGCTCTGCCCCTGCCTCTATCCTCTCTTTCAATGGCGGAGTCAGCTAGCTGTCCCCAGGTTCTTGGCTGGGTATGTGGCTGCCTAGAATGGAAGCTGCATTTCCCAACCTCCTCTTGCAGCTCGGTCTGGTCATGTGACTGTTATAGCTAATTGGATGTATGTGGAAGTGTCATGTGATGCCTTCTGGGAACTTTCCTTAAAAGAGAGCTGGTGCAGATCCTTTGCCCTCTTCTTCTTCATCCTTGTCTCCATCCCACTGCCTGGAATGTGTATATGATGGTTGGAGCTCCAGCCACCATCCTGAATCACGAGGACAAGAGTCAAATCCAGAAGTGGCTGGAGTACTGAGTGGAAGGAGCCACATCTGGGAGCTCTTTGTGGAGCACAGCTGACATACTGTTACCCCAAAACTGGGTTCACCTTCTGGTGGGTGTTGAGCCAAAAGACACAACCAAGCCAAAGAGTGGGAGAAGGAGGCACTTATTACTTGAGGAAAGTAAGGAGAACAGTGGGGATCTTTCCCAAAGCAGTGTCTCCCCTAATGGCAAAGTTGGGGAGGTGTTAAGCTACGGGTACATGCACATTCGTGAAGAGGCTTGGGCAGTGTACGCATCATAGAATTGGGGCAAAGGTTGACAGAAGCGTCAGAAAAGATCAACATCATCCCTCAGGTTCTAGTTGATCTGGTGGTTGAAGGGGGGTTAAATTCTGCAAAAGAGCTCTTTTAAGAAAGTACTTCAGGCTAATCTGAAGTACTCAAACAGAACTGGAAGTCTTTACAACTGCTATATTATCTTTGCTATTGTTATTTCTCCACCTGATAACAGCTGTGTGTTCCTGCATTCTTTTGTTCCCTTATGATCATTAATTACTGAGACCTGTTCAAGGACAAGCATTGTGGCCAGGCTTAGATGACAAAAACGGCTTAGTCTGAAAATGGCTTCTCTTATGTCAAAATGCTACATCTGGTTCTTTTCCTCGGGGACCCCCTACCCCATCTGCTTACAATACCAGCCCAGGACTGTCTTCCCAGAGGCTCTTACATGGAATTTCTGTTATCTAAGTCAAAACTGATCCTACCTGGTACAGAAGGTTTTCCCCCTAAAAGCAAGTGTTCTGTCCTCAGCCCCTGTTTATTTGCCCTAAAGTTATCTCAGCCTTTCCCATGGCCCTACTATGGGTCCCTTAGGACAACTCCCAAAACTGTCTCACTGGCCCAGCCCTCTTTCCTGAACTCCAACCACACACATCCAACCCCCTAATTGCCATATCCAATTAATTATTCATTCGACAAACATCTTTTAAGCAACGTGTCAGGCTTTGTGCTGGATGAATCAGGCATGGTCCTTGCACTCAAGGAGCTCCCAGTCCAGAGGAGGAACAGGCAGGTAAACAGCCTGATTAGATCTATTCTCAGGGTACTGGTGAGCCATGGAAGATTCCGAAGCAGGAGCTGACCAGTTGGACTTGTGTTTCTAAAATATTACTCTGGCCACCAGGTGGAGAAAAGCAAGTGGGTGGGGGCCGTGCGGAAGGGCAATGAGGCTGCACGGGGCTGGGAGGCCAATGAGGAGGCTGCAGTAGCAATTCAGGTGCAAGAAGATAGTGACCTGAGCCAAGGGAGGGGCAGAGAAGCAGAAAAAAGTGGATGGATTCCAGGGATATTTAAGAAGCAGCATGGGCAGGACTTGGTGATCTACTGGTTGGAACAGGTAAGCAGTAGGCTATGATGACTCCCAGGTGTCTGGCTCCAGACTCAGACAGGGACATAAGAGGCCAGGTTTGGGGGAATGATATGGGGCTCTGTCTTGGACAAGTGGTGGGGTGAGGTGCCAGAGGATAGATACACAAGTGTAGAATGTAACTGAACCAAGAGTTGATGAGCTCGCCAGGGGAGAGGTGGGCTACCACGAAGGTCAAGACGTCCTGCCCCAGCTCGCCATTCCTGCTGCCTGCTCACAGAGCCTTCCCCAAATGAGAATCCGACTATGACCCCAGCATTCTGTTAAAACCGCTTCCCGTTTCCCCTACACCTCACGCAGCAGAAGGCTAAATTCCTGAGTCTACCATTCAAGGCCTTCCTCCCAGGCCCTCGGCCCGGGCCCCATCCCTTTGATGATCTCGCTTCGCCCCTCCCCTAGTACTCACTGCGCCTCATCCCCGCCCCCCACTCTGGGGGCAGGGGGTGCGTTCTTGCCCCTCCCAGGCCCAGATGGTTGGGGGACAAAGGATTTCGGGGGGGGAAGCAACCGTACCCTCCAGGCCCAGCTAAGGGGCCCAGGCCGCGGCCTGGAGGGATTTCGGGGGACCCCAGGTAGCCTGCCGCGGGGCAATGGGGGCGTGACGAGGCCGGTCCAGCCGCAGGGGGAGGTACCCCTCCCGAGCCACCGCCCGCCGCGGTCCCTCCCTTCCAGGAGCCGGGAGGGAGTCCTGGGCTTTGATTGGGCGGCGCCGGAGGGGGGCTGCGCGGCCAGGCCAATGAGCGAGCGCCGAGCGCGGCGGCTGGCCGGGGAGCGAGCGCCGCTTGGAGCCCAGGGGCCGGAGGTCTGAGCTCGGTGATCTCGGCCCTGGATAGGCGGGCGGGGCGGGATGCGCGTCGCGGGAGCGAGCCTGGCCGTCCTCAGGACCGCGGAGACTGTCGCTGGGCGCCGAGGTAAGGGTCGGCTGGGAGGGGGCCGGGGCCGGGGAGCGGGAGGGGACGAACGCCTGAACGTCTGCTCGGAGCCTTCAGGCGAGAAGGATGGTCTGCGTCTACGAGGACAGCCGAGAACTACTCCATGCGGGGATCCTCCCCCTTCGGTGTGCGGGGCCCAGTCTATGAGGTGCCTCCCGGAGCCTGCTTCTGTCTGCGCCGGCATCCGGGACCGCTTCTATGAGGGCGCCCCGCCGTCTGCGTCCCTTTCCCAGCTCTGGTCTGCGGGACCGCGTCCATACCTGGCGCACTACCCCCGCCCCAGCTCTTGGTGGGAGGCCGTGTCTATGCGGAGTGGGCCCAGACAGGTGAACCCACGTGTGGATCTGCGCGGAGCGCTCCTCCCACACTGCCCACCTCCGAGTCTTCGTGCTGGAACTGGGGCGGGGGGATGAATGGGACAGATGCGATGCGCATGGCTTTAGCTGCGCAGTCCTCCCTGGTTGGGGCGGGGTTGGAGGGGGGCGGCGGAGGTGGATGCTGCGGTTTCGGCGGCCAGACAGGCACAGAACTGGTGGCTCGGAGGGTGCACACGTGCACAGGGACCTGTGTGTGGTTGGAGGCGGGTGTGCGTGTGTCACGTGGGCACAAGAGTGTGCCTGTGTGCATTACAGGATGGAGTGGTGTGTGCGGGCGGGTCACGCGGACGTCGGCGTGCGCCTGCTCCGGGAGTGGTGTGTGTGTGTGTGTGTGTGTGTGTGTGTGTGTGTGTGTGTGTGTGTATCTTGAGGGTGCAGGGGTGTGTAGAGAAGGCTGTGTCCCAGGTCACAGGACTGTGCCTCGGTGGGCTCATATGGGGCTGTATATCTGCCAAGTGGGCCGGGGAGTGAGAGGAACACACAGCTTGTGTCCTTGAGGGTGCACTGGCTGCCCTCATAGCCCTCACTCCTTCCTTCGGTGCATACAGACTGGACACCCACTGTGTGCCAGACTGTGTCCTAGGCCCACAGACTCTGGGGACTCCTGCCCCTTCCTTGGCTTCTTACCCTCAGTCCCCACAGAAGGCAGAGAGATAATTTTTTTAAAACCTCATCCAAATCGAGTCACTCCCCTCCTCAGAACCTTCCTCCAGCTTTCGAGCCCTCCCGGGCTCTGTCCAAAAAGACCCCCAAAGCCAAGCCCTGAGCCCCAGCCAGGAAGTGGCTCTCTGTCACGCACAGTGTGAACTTCTGTCCTCTCCTCTGAAACACGTACTCAGCAATCATGAAAGAGCTTAAATGCCACCTCCTCCAGGAAGCCATCCCTGAGGCCAGGCATAGAGAATGACTGGGCCTTGTCATCCAGGTGTAACTCTGCTTGCCATCAGGTACCTCTTACACGTGGACACCCCACTCCGGTGACATCGGCCTCCTTGCTGTTCCTCAGACAGTGCAAGCACCGTCTCACCGCCTTTGCGGTTGCTGTGCCTAAAATGCCCCCCCCCAAGATGTCCACACTGCTCGCTCCCTCACTTCGTTCAGATTCTGCTCAAATCCTGCATCAGAAAGGACTTTCCTGATCGCCCTGTGTAAATAGCACCCCCCAGTGCCTCACTCTTGATTCCCCTGACACGATTGTATTTCTTCTCCATAGCATGTACTGTTTGACATACCATCTATTAATTCCTTGCTTTCTTGTTTGTTGCTTCTTGCCCCACTAGAAATTAAACTTCATCAGAGCAGGGACTTTGTCTTTTTGGTTCGCTGCTTTATTTCCTGGCACCTAGCACAGTGCCCGGGTGTATACAGCAGGTGCTCAATGAGTTTTTCTGGCATGAATGAATGACTCTGGGTTTGCATCCCAGAAGTCTGTGTCCCTGGCTGCTCCCTAGCGTGTGAGCCCCAGTCTGAGTCTAGGGTCTCCTGCTCTTCTGTCCTCCAGATTCCAAGATCCTGGAAGGCCAGGTCTGGAAGAACTGAGACCAAATTTGCATGTTAGGAATATTCCCTCTAGCAATTGGTCTGGAGGATGGGGTGTGGTGGGGTTGGGGTGTGAGCCTGGAGGCGGGTGACCTGTGTGGAGGAAACAGGGGGGAAGGAAAGTGGAGGTCTGCGTCTGGACTTTTTAAGGAGTTGGGCTCAGTGATCTCATCCAGCACAGCAGTGGGGAGATCAGGAAGGAGATGTCTGAACTGCCCTCCAGCAGCAAAGGAGAGGGAGGTGTGTTCTGGCAGAAGGCACAGCTTGGACAAAGGCCTGGCAGCAGAACAGAGTCTGCAGTTTGGGACTTGCAGCCAGAGTGGAGAGTAAGTGTGGGGTTAGGGGGGATACGGATGGGCAAAAGGGAAAAGATGGCCGATAAGGAGGGCTCCTGGGTTTCTGGGCTGGGAGAACTGGTGGGGGGGGGCGCGTGCACTCATCTCAGCCATGGGGACAGAGGAGGAAGAGCAGACTCGGGGAAATGCTGAGTTGAATTGGAGCCTCGTTGGAACCGAGCGGAGGGGAGGAGGCGCAGACCTGGTATGGAGGATGCGGAGGAGCAGAGGGAAAGGGGGAGGCCTGGAGACCGTTAGCCAAGGGTGCTCAGGATGTGCTGAGGGCTGCCGTGCTGAACCAGGCACAGAGCCCATCTCGGTGCCTGGGGCCTCCCTGGGAATGGGGGGGCGGGGCGCGTCATCACAGCAGGCGTCCTCGAGCATGACTTGGCACCAGACGCGGGCCTCCCTCGAGGGGACTGAGTCATCCTGGGCAGGGGCGGGAGCCACAGAGGCCACCCGTTGCCAGGGCCATCCAGACACTTGTCAGGAGCATAAACATGGCTGCGGTGAGGCAGCCCAGTGATGTCAAGGCCACTTTCTGTGTCTGGCCCGGGTGACTGGACCACCTCCTTACAGCTTTCCCCTTCTGGCCTGCCCTCTGCCAGCCAGGGCCACAGCTTGTCTTGCCTAGATGATAGCTGGTCCCCTGCTCAACCTTGCCCTGAGGTTCCCGGCAGCCTTCCAGAACCCAGGGTGAGGCCTGACTAGTACCTGAAGTCATCCCAGGAGGGGCTGCTTGAACCAGCGTGGGTGAGAGCAGGATACCCTGCTGTGTCCTGTGCTGGGCCTCCTCCAAGGGACCCGGGGGATAAGGCACATCCTGAGGGGGAGGCCTGGCCAAGCAGGGTCTGGAGCCAGGGTCTGCGTCCCTTGGGAACAGCCAGACACCTGTGGATGAGGGACATAGCCTGGGAGGAGAAGCCTGAGGGGGTAATGTGCCAGGCCACCTGGGAGCTGGGGGCAGATACGGGGCTGTGCCTGGTATGGACATCAGGGCTCGCTCTCGGTGGCTGTGCCACAGACTCACCCCAGCTCCACGTCGCTCAGGCACAATGCGCTTCAACGTTCACGGTCTCATCCATTTCCTCCCATAGCCCTGGGAGGCGGCACGATGGCGGCTATCTGTGCAATTCACAGATGAGCAAGCTGAGGCTCCAAGAAGTTCAGTGATTCGTCCAGACAGCACGGTCATCGGCTGGGAGGACAGACTGGGGTGGCGTTTTTCAGTGAGGGGGGGCCTGAGCCTGGCCATTCTCGGCTGCAGGACCAGGCTGGTCCCTGGGAGGCTTCCCATGCCCATAGGCATCCTTGCTCTGCCCTGGGCCTGGGGGCCAGCCTGTCTGTCCTTCTATTTGCCCATGTGGCTCCTAGCCACCTGCTGAGACAGTTTATATGTAGTGCGGACGGAGGTCTCAGCTTAGGGAGGGCCTTGAGGGAACCCCTGGGTGAGCCTCCAGAGAGGGGTGGGTCCTGCCCAAGACACTCAGCCCTGCCCAGCAGGCAGCCCCAGGCTGGTGGACTGTTGACCGTGTGGGAAGTTCAAACTTGACTCTGTGGAATCAGATTGCTATGGCCCCCCGGGGGCGCAGGCCCCGCCCCCAATTCTGGGGCGCACGCACACGAAGACCTAAAGGCACACAATGCACGTGAACACACTTATCCACGAGTATAGACCACGTCCATAGATTTTTGTTTCCGTGCAGATGCCCTCCTGTGTGCGTTCCGCTGCCCCCGGCCACACACACACACACACACACACACACACACACACACTGTCACCCCAAGCCTACAGCCCTGCTTACACGTACTCTCT
This sequence comes from Kogia breviceps, assembly GCF_026419965.1. Lineage (NCBI taxonomy): Eukaryota > Metazoa > Chordata > Mammalia > Artiodactyla > Physeteridae > Kogia > Kogia breviceps. Next base: position 11,125,634 of record NC_081328.1, read on the forward strand.
CACGCGGACACACCGCCCTGTCGCCTGGACACGAGGGGGGAACCTGGGGCCTCCCCGGGGCACCTCCTGCACAGACGTGCTTAGTCACCTGAATTTGATCCAGGCGGGAGGGAGGGCGGAGGGCCTGACGTCAGCCCTCGCAGCTGCCTTGTGCCGCCCGCGCATCCATCTGGGCCACCACGTGTCCCAGGCAATCACAACAACAGCAGCACAACTCCGTTTTACGGGGCTTCGTTAGTGGCAGGCCTGGTTCCGAGCCCGGGAAGGGTGTTCACTCCTTTTCACAGCTCCGCGAGCGGGTGATGCTGCTGTTAACCTCATTCTGCAGATGGGGAAAACCCAGGCACAGAGTGCAGTCACCTGCCCACGGGCACATGGCCAGGACGGAGCGTAGCCTGGCAGCCTGGCTTCAGAGCCTGGGTCCTCAACCAGGTAACAGGGCCCCACACTGGAGCAGGAAGGCTCTGCCCTGGCCTGCTGTGTGCCCTCAGGCCCATCCCTGCCCCTTGCTGGGCCCTACTCTCCCAGTCTGAGAAAAGAGGGAAAGAGCGTTGAAGGAGGATGGCCTGTGGCTGGGGTGACAGCCTCCGGGAAACCTTATGCAAATTGGATGGGCTAGGGCAGCCGGTGGCCTCTGCCTGTGGGGACTCTCAGGCCCTCGGTCGCTGCTGCGGCCAAGAGGACAGGAGTTCCTCACACTGCCGTTCGTTCCCTGCCGTGGGCTCGGCTTAGGCTCCGTGGGGTCTCCTCTCCCCTCTCTGCTTTTCCATCTGTCTAATGGGGCCGGGTCTGTAATGATGACTAAAGGCAACTACTCATTCATTCAAAAAATATTTACTGCTACTCTGTGCCGGGCGCTGCTGCTGACGCCAGTAATCTTAGGGAGACGAGGCAGACAAGAGCCCTAAGCTGTGGAGTTTATATTCTGGTGGGAGAAAAAGGGCCTACAGAGTGAGGGGGAGGGGCGGCAGGGTGAGCCACCTACAGGGTGGGCCAGGCTTGTAGGGCTCCCTTTAGCCTTGGCTTCTTCCTTCCTGCAACCATCTGGTTCCCAAAGCCTCCCTGATGCTCTAATCCCATTCCACCTCCTCCAAGGAGGCCTCCACGATGCTCCAGCCCTACTCCCTTCCTCACCTACTTCAGAGAATCCTCCCCAATGTCCTACTCCTACTTGCCACTCTCAGCCTCCTCCAGGGAGGCCTCCCTGATGCTCTAGCCTCACCATCTCCCACTCCCCTCACTCCTTTAGGTCCAGTGTCCATGTCTTTTCCCGTTGCCAGTCTAAATTCCCTTCTCCCTTCCTTTCTGCATGCCAACGTCAGCTCCACCAGGCTTCCACTCATACAATACACTGTGTGCCAGGCACAGGGGGTCTGGACCACACCCCTACCCACAATCCATCTCCAAGTTTTGCCGTGGCCCTAGGAATCTGGGAAGGTCCTGCATCTGTGGTACAGATGGGGAAACTGAGGCTCAGAGTCAGGAAGGAGCTGCCCAGGGCCCACAGTAGGTTGGCAGGCAGGACTGGAACCCAGCCCAGGCTCCTCTGTGGCCGGTGGACTCCAGTGAACCCTGCCTCCTTGACATCTGTCAAAGCAAGGTGATGGGGGAATAAGGGGTGTAACGGAGTCCACGTTCTCAAAATTGTTGTGTGGTGACAGCACAAGTTACCACCAGACAGGAAGGGCAGAGGGTCAGGAGTCCATTTACTTCCTTTTCCTGAGAAGATGCTGAGTCTGGTCAGGAAAGGGGAGGGGCATCGAGGGGGGTGGGGCCAGTGATCGGCCTGGGGCAGAAATGGAGTCCCAGCCTGAGTATCAGGGTTCAGCCCTGGGTCAGGGTTCAGCTTAGAGTTGTAGTCGAGTGTGAGGTTGGGGGCTGGATGTTGGAGGTCGGTTTCAGGTTCAAGCTGGAGTTAGTCCTTGGCCTGGAGCCTAGATGGGGGCTCAGACTGCAATAGGGCCGGGGTGGATATAAGGCCAGGCCTTATATCCTGGGGGTGCTCCAGGGGGAGCATCTCAGCCTGAACAGATGTGGGGAACATTTTAGCCCCATGAATAAACTGGAAGGAAAAACCAGGAGAAATAAGTGCAGTGAAGTCTCTCTTCACGGTCACCAAAGCAGCAGCGCCCTCCTCTAATGGACCCTGTCCTGGGTTGCCGGCTCCGCTAGGGCAGGGAAGGGAGCAATGGGAGACTTGCCCTGGAGGGGTCTCCTGGAGAAAGTGAGACGGGTGGGAGAGGCTGGAGACCCAGGGAAGTCTTCCTGGAAGCAGTGAGGGGTGGAGGTGCGGGCCTGGAGCATCAGGAACCCAGCTCATCTTCCAGGCGGCAACAGCAGCAGCATTGGAATGCTCTGTTGTCAGGGGGCGGGGCTGTGAGTCACTGGGCTGTCTGTCTGCTGGATAGGGGCCTGAGCTGACCCGGGGCTCTGTTTCTCCCAGTAGTGCTGGGCCTCCAGTGTTCTGCCCGTGTCCGTCTGTCCTGACTCCAGCATATCAGATTCTCCCTGCTTCCCTGTGAAGCCAGGAAGGCTGATGTGACTGCCTGTTTTACAGATGAGGACACCGAGGTCTAGAGGGCTGGTGTGCAGCAGAGCCAGATGAGTTCCTGGAATTCCTTTAGTTAGTAGGGAGACCTGAGTTTGGATGCTGGCTACCCAGGCAGAGGGAACAGGCCAGGTAAAGACGTGGAGGCGTGACTCACAGTTTGTGGCTGCGATGGGAGAAGGGCCTGGAAATCTGACCTCCTTGCTCTGTGGCCAGGATTGAAGGCTCCTCTGCCCTCTTTTCTCAGGTTCCCAATAAGGCTGCACAGGGGAACCCGCTGACTGTGGCAATGGAGGGGGGCCCAGCGGTCTGCTGCCAGGACCCTCGGGCAGAGTTGGTGGAGCGAGTGGCGGCCATGGATGTGGCCCACTTGGAGGAGACGGATGGCAGCCCAGAGCCCACCAGGAACTGTGTGGACCCTTCAACTCTGGCCAGAGCTACCTCCGTGATCCCCGGCGGTACTTCAAGACGCCCCGCCGCCCGGCCCGGCCTCTCGGCTAGGAAGTTCTCCCTGCAGGAGCGGCCAGCGGGGAGCTGCCTGGAGGCCCAGGCCGGGCCTTACGCCACAGGGCCTGCCAGCCACATCTCCCCACGGGCGTGGCGCAGGCCCACCATCGAGTCCCACCGTGTGGCCATCTCGGACGCAGAGGTTGGTGGAGCAGAGCTGGGGGTGCCCACGAGCTTTTCCGTAGTCCTCAGTGAAGACCCTTTGCTGTTCCTATCCCTGCCACACAGCTGTCTAGCCTTTGGTTTGCATACCCCCAGAGCTGAGGAGCTCACTACCTCACTACATGGTCTCTTCCCACCCAGGGGAGCTTCATCTGAGCCAATTGCTGCCTCCTGTAAGTCTCACCATTCCCACCCCCACTGCAGGCCTAGGAAATAGGTCCCTCCCTTCAAATCTCTTAGAGATTTGAAGATAGACAGTGCGTCCTCCTGTCCCCCAAGTCTGCCCCAGCTTGAGCCTTCCACCTCTAATCCTGCCTCTTAGAGTCTGCTCTGACTCAGAAGCTGCCAGCATGCTTCCAGCTTCTGGGCTCCATCCTTGCCACTTAGATCTGAAAGGGAACCCAAGTACTGAGCAATCTACAGGCTTCAGAAACTGAGCTTTTCACGCCTGAGCCAGGGCTCTGGTCTCCTGTCCCCAAGGCTCTCCTCATCTTTCTTGTCCATGCAGTCTCCTCATTCAGCTGCTTCTGGAAATACTTGCTCATGGGTTTCTCCCATCAGGGTCTCCCAGCCCCCAGCATTCAGGTAGGAATCCGTGCATTCTTCCTCCACTTCCTAGGGAGCAAAGCGTAGGCGTGCTTCACCATTCATGTTTTCAAGCATTGTCCAAGTCTTGTCACTTTTGGCGTCACTTTTGGCATTGGCACTACCTCACTTGCCTATGTAAACTTGAAAGGTTGGTGAGACCCAGGGTCTGGGAGCAAGGCTCCTGGGGCCAGGATGGGGCCCTGGATGTGCTCCTGGAGTGGGAGCAGTGCTGCTTCTGGATCAAGCTTTACCTGATATCCTCTCTCTTTCCCCCACCAGGACTGTGTGCAGCTGAACCAGTACAAGCTGCAGAGTGAGATTGGCAAGGTAGGCCTGGGGGCAGGCCAGGAGCAGTGGGAACTTGTCTGGGGGATTTGCAGAGGCAGCCTGTCTAGATCCTCTGCTTGGCAAAATCCCCTCTCCTCCTCTGGGAATGTGAGGCTGGGCCAAGAAGATCCTAGCCTGGAAGTGAGGAAAGTTTTATCCTCTATAGGAAACACCTAGGGTGTGGGGTGGGAGATGATTCCTGATTCCTGACTCTCCAGAGTTTTTGTTTGTTTGTTTGTTTTTTCATAAATTTATTTATTTATTTGTTTTTGGCTGTGTTGGGTCTTCGTTGCTGGGCACGGGCCTTCTCTAGTTGCGGTCAGCGGGGGCTACTCTTCGTCATGGTGCGCGGGCTTCTCATTGCGGTGGTTTCTCTTAATGCGGGGCAGGGGCTCTAGACCGCAGGCTCAGTAGTTGCGGCGCAGGGGCTTAGCTGCTCCGCGGCATGTGGGATCTTCCCGGACCAGCACTCGAACCTGTGTCCCCTGCATTGGCAGGCGGATTCTTAACCACTGCGCCACCAGGGAAGTCCCCTGCCCAGAGTTTTTGATGGAAGGGACTGGGGAAGGCATAGAGCTGTGTTGAGCCCGGCAGGGGCAGTGACCAGGGCATAGGAGCCCTCTCCCTGCCCGCCTGAAAGTTATGCCCCCTGGTGGCAGGGTGGGAGACGGGAAGCAGGAGGAGGGGGCTGGAGCTGTTCAGGCTCCCCTTCTTCTGGGCTAGTCCTGGGGGAGGCTGTCCTGTCCGGCGGGGGCTGACCTGTGCCTATCTGCAGGGTGCCTACGGCGTGGTGAGGCTGGCCTACAACGAAAGTGAAGACAGGCATTATGTGAGTCTGGGGCCCCTCCAAGCTGGGCCCTAGGAGGCTGGGGGGTGGGCAGAAGCTGTGCTAAGACAGAGGACAAGGCTGCCTGTGAACGGAGTGAGCTCCCTCTAGTTGCGGCATGCAGGCTCTCGAGTTGTGGCGCGTGGGCTTCATTGCCCCGTGGCACGTGGGCTCTCCGACCAGGGATCGAACCCACGTCCCCTGCATCGGAAGGCAGATTCTTAACCACTGGACCACCAGGGAATTCTCGGGAATGAGCTTCTTGACCCTGGGGATATGCAAGCAGAGGCTGGATGCCTCCAAGGGGCGAGCTCTAGAAAGGCTTGTTGGGGGGAATAGGGGTGAGGCCTAGGTTCAGATATGGCTACCTCCTAACCCAGCATAACTGCAGCCGGTCCATATCCTCAGTGCCAGTGACAGATGCTCATGTGCCTTTCTGGACCCCAGTCCACCTGTAAGCAGCCTGTTCTAACCCCTGGTGGCTTCACACAAGTGACATGTCTGCCCCTCCCTCCTCAGGCAATGAAAGTTCTTTCCAAGAAGAAGTTACTGAAGCAGTATGGCTTTCCACGTACGTATCTGTCTGGTTCTGGGCTTGGGAGCTCGTGGCCTGGGGGCAGAGGAGGAGGAGACCTCGGAGGCTAGTTTTTGTTAGGACTGGGGGTAGACAGGGAGAGCGCGAGCAAAGGCCTGGTGGTGGGACTGTGCTTGGGGGGTTGAGGCCGAGGCCATGGTCTTGCAAGATCCTTGCTTGAGGCTGGTCGCAGGGCCGTGGTGAGGCCCAGCCTTGTGCAACTGGCTGGACTCCCCTTCCTGGTCACAGGTCGCCCTCCCCCTAGAGGGTCCCAGGCTGCCCAGGGAGGACCAGCCAAGCAGCTGCTGCCCCTGGAGCGGGTGTATCAGGAGATTGCCATCCTGAAGAAGCTGGACCACGTGAATGTGGTCAAGCTGATCGAGGTAGGCGGTGAGCCAGTGAGGCCTGTGGGGTAGCCTCTGGTGCAGGGGGCACTTGGCGCGGACCCAGGGATCCTGCTGAGGGAAATATGCCAAGGGCAGGGCCAGAATTGGGGTGCGGACTGCCGGGAGGCTTCTGGGGTCAGTTCAGGCTGGTCTGGGATGTTCTCAAGTTCCCATGGAGGGAGACGAGCTGCCCCAGGGGCAAGAAGTGAGCCCCCATCATGGCGGGCGGGGAAGAGGGGCTGGGTGCCATGTGGTGAGCCCAGGTCGGGGCCAGTGATTTCCGAGGCCTCATCTGCCTGGTGCCCGCATAGTTCCTGCTCCGTCGTCCAGGGTGCCGGCGGAGCACACTCGGGGCCCTAGGGCTGGTGAGGGTGAGGAAGCCTGGGACGCCCACCCCATAACTCCCCGAGACTCACCCTCATGCCCGCTTCCTCTCACCAGGTCCTGGATGACCCAGCTGAGGACAATCTCTATTTGGGTGAGTGACCCAGCTCATCCCCAAGGCAGCTTTTACCCCGGTGGGTCTGAGTGCTCCCCGGGGACACACTTGACGTTCAGATGGGCCGCGGGCAACGCACTGACCTCCTGGGGGCAGGGAGGAAACACATGTTCTCAAGGCCCAGATTCTCTTGCCCAGCCCTGCTGAGCCAGGCTCAGAATATCCAGTTAGATTCAACAAATATTCCCAAGCCCCCACTCCGCTGATCGGAGAGATGGTGGATCCGATAGATACAGGAAGTAGGCTATGTGATGTGGGTTCCCAGACCCTATCTGATAACTCTGTGCCTCAGTTTCCTCACCTGTAAAATGGGGATAATAATGGTATCTACCTCATAGTGTTGATGTGAGAAGTAAATGAGTTATTATATACAAGACACATTAGCTATTATTAGTAATAGTATGCTGTTGTTATTACTTAAGTCCTTGGTGCCTGATTCAGGGCTGGGCTCAGCAGCTCCCAGGGAATGGGCCAGAAGGAACACTGGCTTAGGAATCAGAGGCCAAGTCTTTAGCCTCCACTCCCTCTCCTACCTGCCTATCTGCTATGACCTGTAGGAAAATTCCTGCCCCTTCTCTGAGGTTCAGTTTCCCCCCTATAAGAGGGGTCTATGTTGATGGTCCTCACTCGGCACCTGAGAATCCAGTGAGGCAGGTCCGTAGTCGACTCACTCTCATTTACTTCCTCTGATACCCTGGGACCCCTGTCCTTCCCCTCCCTCAAGTATGCCTGGATGCCTGCCCCCTCTCCCACCCTCCAGAACAGGGAGGAACCTTGGCATCGGCTGTTTTTCCAGCCTGGCTGCATCTTACCTACTCTTCTTTTCTTCTCTTTTCTTTCAGTGTTTGACCTCCTGAGAAAGGGGTGAGTTCCCCATCCCGATCAGGCAGGTCAAGTCTTCCTTTCCCTCCCTGTATCCCTAGTCCTGGGGTCAAGCTACTCTAGTGAATAAAAGAGGTCCAGGCTCTGTCCTTAGGGAGCTGTGGTCTGGGTTGGGGAATGGGGGCAGAACAAGAGACCAAGAGGATGATTCTTTGAAGGCCGGTGGGGTCAGTGAGACTGGAATGGCCAGGGAGGCCTCAGGAAGAGGGGGTGGGTTTTGAGCCAGGCCTTGAAGAACTGGAAAGAAGATTTTGATGGAGAAGAGAGAGAAGAAAGGAGTATCTCTCCAGCAAAAGTATAGAGATGGAACTCAACTCTCATCTGTATTCAAATCACAAAGAGTTCCTTCAGTTTTACAAATTTGTGAGTTGGGTAGCTGGGACCCCATTCACTCCCATTTACAAGAAGGGAAGCTGAGGTTCAGAGAGGGTAAGTGACTCGCCCAAAGTCACACAGCATGTCACTGATGAAATCTAGGGTTGTAACTCATGTTTGCCTTGTCTGACTTTCTCAGGGTATGTGAAGAACAGCAGACATGCAGTAAAGGGCACGGGGCTGGGTGGACTGGGAACCCTAACTGCCAAGGCCTTGAATACAGGCTGTGACTTGTCTCTCTGCCTGGGAGGCTACCTAAAGACCAATTTGGGGAAGGGGCAGGGAGTGGTGTCCTTTTAAGACTCAGGGGCTTTCAGCATTTTTGACCTCCATTCAAAGTAAGAAATACAAGTTTTACATAGCCATCCATATCTGTAATTGAAACCAAAGTTTTATAAAACAGTGTATTACATGTGATATACTCTGATATATTCTACTTCATTAGGGAAAAAAATAAAGAAGCAGTAGGCATCCACTAAATTGATTTCATGACCTTCTTGGTCCTGGACCTACAGTTTGAAAACGCTGCCCTAAATGGCATCTTCACAACTGTTTGATTATAGATAATTAAGTACTTAGAAGAAGGAATACCAAGCCAATCAGAAATTAAGATAAAGCTAATTTGAAATTGTAGTTAGTGATTGAAAAGGGATGTTTGCGTCTATGCGTGTTTTCGAATTTTCATCGTATGGGAGAAGAAGCTACTATCTGGGGTTTTAGGGACCCGTTCGAGCATAGAAGGCTCCCAAAAGGTCCTGAGGGGTCTGTACGGCCCAGTCCCTGTTCCCCTCCACCTGACATCTGCCTTTACTCATCCTGATTCCGGCGAAACATCCCTCCTCCCCGCCCTCCCCATAGGCCGGTCATGGAAGTGCCCTGCGACAAGCCCTTCCCGGAGGAGCAAGCTCGTCTCTACCTGAGGGACATCATCCTGGGTCTTGAGTACTGTGAGTGAGGGGCTGCCTGTCCCCCTGGGGCTGGAGACCCGGGGGGAGTGGAGGGTACACAAGAGGAGACGGAGCCCAGGCTGAGCAGGCTCTGAGCAGTTCCTGTCAGTCAATGCTGATCTACCAATCATCTTTAGCTGGGGGCGGGGAAATGGGCCTGTGGGCGGGGCCGAAACTTCCTGAACAGGTAGGGTAGCGGCAGACTTCACTGGGCATGCGCCAGGTCCTTCTCGGCGCCCGGTCGTCACCGCGTCGGCGTGCGTCTCGAATGTTCAGCGTGTATCTCGCCTCTGCTGAATTCTTAGCCAAGCTTAGCCTCTCCACCGGGCCTCAAGAGCTGTGGGAAGGAATCTATGTCCAGCGGCTCGAGGAAGAGTCTGTCCTGGTATGGGGCCAGTGGGCGGTAGCAGAGTCCGTTTACTGTGAGGGGCCCTAAGGTGATGAGAGCTCAGAAGGGAGGATGTTCGTTTAGCCTCTATCTGTGGAATTCATTTATTCATTCATTTATCCATTTACGAGTACCTACTAAGTGCCAGCTGGGGGCGTGTAGATGCCAAAGACCCAGACAGAAGTAATCTCAAGGATCTTGCAGCCTAGTGGGAGGGACGGGAACCTAAGCAGTGCCTGCCAAGGCTGGGGAGGCACAGGGGCTGTCAGAGCACTAAGGTACCAAGGGTGGCTTCCTGGAGGAGGCCACTTATGAGTAGGGTCCTGGAAGATGAATAGGAGTTCGTTGGCTAGTTTGACGCATGGTGGGAGGGAGTACACCAGGTGGAGAGAACTGCATGACAGTGGCACGGAGGGGCGTACTATTTGAGACTGGGGAGAAGTTCAATTTGGTTGAGTCCAACCTGGGAGCCAGGGATAGGGAAAGATGATGCTGTAAACACTGTCCAGTGTCCAGGCTGCACCTGGAGGTCTGGGAATGCCTCCATAGAGGACTTTCGTGACTTTATCTTGTCAGCCTTGTGAGCCCTTGTGATAGGATTTGTGTCTTGGAAAGCTCTGTCTGGCAGCGTATGGTGGCTGGATGGAGAGCAAGAGGCCACCAGCTGGTCAGGAAGGAGGCTGGTTCTACAGCCCAACTGACAGATGGTGAGGCCTGGATTAGGGCAGTGGCAAATGTGAACGAGGTGGGGTGGGCAGCACTGGGTGACTAACTGGTCATGAGGAGAAGAGGGCGTGCAGGCACCTAGGGTTCTGGCCTGGTTTGGGGAGTGGGGCACAGCCCATCCCTCTGAAATCTCAGCTTGGTTTATCAGAAGCATATTCTCTCCCTGGGGGAACAGGTGAGAGGACCAACTGAGGTCTGACCTGCAGTGAATGTCTTTATCTCCTTTGAGCCACTCCAGTGCCTTCATTTTAATGCTGTCTTTGTACCTATGGGGAAACTGAGGCACAGAGAGGGAAGGGCTTCGCAGAAAGTCCCTGACAAGGGCCTAGAGGTGTGAGAAGGGGGCATTTCACCCCGGTGTGGTCAGCAGCAGACACAACCCTATACCAGCTCGGCTTTCACCCACTTCTTGTCCTGGGCCTTTTGTCTCCCATCCTCTCTCCCTGCAAACAAAACAAAACAAAACAGAAAAACAAAAAAAACAAGCTAATCCCATCTGGCTCTTGGGTAAAGCCTCATCAAGACCCAGCTAACAATAATGAAGGGCTTTCTGGAGTGAGTTGGTCAGCGCCAGGGACTGGACAGGCGGACAAATGGCGGCACCCGGTGCTGAAGATCCGCCTTGTGATTCTGGCCCCCAGAAGGGAGAGCTGAGGCTGCCCGGGGAAGGCCCTGTGGTCGGGGAGGCTCAGGCCTGATTCTTACAGACGGGGCAAGTGCAGCCATGCAGGTAGGAGAAGCAGTCGGATATGGAATATATCTCAGAGGTCCAGTCCGTAGCACTTGCTGATGCATTGGATGTGGGGTCTGAAGGAGAGAGGAGTTGAGGTTTTTGGCCTGAGCAGCTGATAATATGGCCATTAACGGAATGGGAAAAACTAGAAGAGGAGCAGAGCTTTTCTGTTCTGTTTGTTTGTTTGGTGGTGTGTGTGTGTGTGTGTGTGTTTAGGAGGGGCAGGGCGGGGGTGGTGGTGGCGGGGGTTGCAGGCAAGAGAAATCAAGTTCTCAATTAAATATGTGATTGACAAATACTGAGGTATATGTTGAGATGTCTATGGGATATCCATGTGGATAAAGAGCTGGGAGTTCAAGGGAGATGCCAGGGTTTGAGGTAAGAATCTGAGCCCACTTTGCAAGGTCAAATACACAGCCTCCTGAGCCTCTGTGTTCTGAAGGGTGTGTGTCAAATGCTTTGTGTGTACCTGGCACATAGGAGGCAATTGCTATAGGGCCACGGGTCCTGTTGTTATTCTTATTAATATATGATGCTCACTCCTTCTACCCCCAGCCTTCCTCTCCTTCTCCTTCCCCCTCCCCTTCCCTCCTTCCCATTCCATTCCCTCCTCTCCAACACCCTGGGGTCTGTTGGTCCAGGGGAACGTATCTGTTGAGCAGGGAGCCCATAAGTGGATGGCTGTGGGATGAGGTCAGTGCCTTTTCTCTGCTGGGACATCGCTGGCCGTCTCAGCCTGAGCTGCCCGTCTCTTCCCGGCAGTGCCGGACCCAGGAAGCAGGGTGGGCGCTCAGCCTACTGGAGAGGGCCGACCCGTACCCAGGCCACATTCGTCCTGGCAGTCCCGAGGCCTGGGGTGCCCTCGCTCTCCAAAACCTCATCAGCCCAGAGTCCCTGGGGCTGAGGCGGTACCTCTGCAGGATACCCCAGAGTCCCACCCTCAGCCCGAGGAACAGGGACAGCTGTGACAGCCTGGGGGGGGGGGATGGAACCTGGGAAAGACTCTGATGGCCTTCAAGCCTGTAGACAACACTCACATGGGAGGGCCAGGGAGGGCCTACGGAGGACCCCTTCCCCCAGTTTCCCCTGACGTCCACCCTCAGTGGCAGATGCCTTGACTGCCATGGAGAGAGCACTGGACTTGGGGTCCAAAGATTCCTAAGAGTCCAGTCCTGGCTCTGTTACTAACAGCCTAGGTTAGTGTCGTCACTGCATAGCTGAGCAGGGGGCCCTGAAGTCCTCTTCTAAGGTCCTCGAGAGCTGAATGTGTGCAGGGGACAGGAAGTCCCAGCTCCTTCTCTCCTGGAGTTTGAGGCAGCCTCCACGGCCAGGCAAGAGCAGGTGGGGGGTCTGGGCGGCAGGGCCGCAGGCCGGCGCTCGAGCTGCCTCTCTCTGCAGTGCACTACCAGAAGATCATCCACAGGGACATCAAGCCATCCAACCTGCTCCTGGGGGACGACGGGCACGTGAAGATCGCCGACTTCGGCGTCAGCAACCAGTTTGAGGGGAACGACGCTCGGCTGTCCAGCACGGCCGGGACCCCGGCGTTCATGGCCCCCGAGGCCATTTCTGAGTCCGGCCAGAGCTTCAGTGGGAAGGTGGCTCCCAGGACCCGGGCTGGGTTGGGGTTCAGGTGGAGGGGTGGGAGTACGTGCCACGGGGTCCCGTGTCCAACCTCAGGGTGCCAGGGTCCTCATGTCTCAGGAGGGACCGAACACGGTCCCCTCCCTCACGTTTGCCTCCTTCTGGAGTCCGACAGACTCGCTGAACTTGGGCCCCCTCTCGTTCTCCAGCAAAACGGCCCCAGTCTTCCCTGCAGATACTTCCCGCCAGCTGCTCTTTGCTGAGTTCTGGGCTGGGCTGTGGAACAGACGGAGCCTGGACGGCCCAGCTCCGTGCCCTTCTGGTCATGGTGCAAGGGCAGGAGAGCTCGTGTCTGGGGGGACATTAGAGGTTCCCCTGTCTTCTTGGGTACGGCAGCCTTTGAAGAATGGGGAGAATTTGAGCAGGAGGTGGAGCCCAGAGAACATACGAGAGAACTGAGGGGCACAGCGGGGCTTGGACAGAGTTTAAAGGGTCTGGGCTTTGTCCTGAGTGCCAGAGGCAGTGGCAAAGGTTTCTGAGCAGGGCCTGTGCTTCTGTGTGTCCCCGGGCACATCCTGCTCTACCCTGTGAAGTATTGGCTGCCCCACTGTGGTCCTGCCTTGGAGGAAATGGTCGAGAGGCCCTTGGACATGTGTGTGAGTGTGGAGCTCAGGAGACGGCTGTAGATGGAGATTTTTTTTTAGCTTTTAATTTTGATACAATTCCAAATTTACAGAAAAATTGCAAGAATAATACAAAAAACTCCCCTATATCTTTTATTCAGATTCACCGATGTATTGACATTTTGTCCCATTTACCTTTCCACTGTCTCCCTATATTTATAGAAGTTGGAGACATTATGCCCCTTTATCACTAAATACTTCTGGAGATATTTTCTGAGAATAAGGACATTCTCTTACATAACCTCAGTACAGTTATCAAAGTTAGGACATTTATCATCGATAAAAGACTGTTATCTAATCGACCTTATTCAGATTTCATCAGTTGTCCCCATACTGTCCTTTAATGCCTTTTCTTTTTCTGGTCCGGGATCTGATTCAGGTCAGTTGTCATGTCTCTTTGGGGTCCTTTAATCTGGAAAAGTGGCTTGGCCTTGACATTTTTGAAGAGAACAGGCCTGTTATTTTGTAGAATGATGTCAGTTTGCATTTGTCTGGTGGTCCCTGCTTGGATTCAGATGAGGCATCTGTGGCAGGAATGCGTAGGCAGAGATTTGAGAATCGTTCTCATAAGAGAGAAAGTGGACACCAGGAGAGGAGGTGGGGTTCCAGGGGAGGAACTTGTAGAGAGAGGGCACATTCAAGGGTGCAGGGAAGCCCCAAGGGGCTATGGAGGTAGCTGAGGGCCAGGGGCTGTTCTGGTGTCAGAAAGAAGGTGGATGGTGGCTTTTCCAGTGGATCATCAGGAAGAAGGATGACTTCTCGAAGCCAGAGCTGGTTTAGCTGGTATAAGTTCAACATATACTGTCATTTCTGGGGTGTGTCTGTGTCGTGTGTGCGGCAAATGCGACCCTGTAGATGAAGGGGGTTTTGTACTCGTTGAGTTGGAAACATGTCTGGTTGGGGCCCGTTTCCAAGGAGACTTGGAAACCCTTGAGAGCAAGGGCCCTGGTCTGGCTGTCCCTGTGTCCCCAGTGCTCAGCACAGGGTCCAGCATGGAACAGGGGCCTGGGAGTGTTTGTTGAGTGAATACATGACTCAGGAGGGAGGTTCCCCACTTGCCCTCTCCCGTGGCCCACTGAAGCTGGGTGACCAAGGGGTGTCAGTTCCTTTTGGGGGACTGACATGAGCTGTTTCTTCCTAGGCCTTGGACGTGTGGGCCACAGGGGTCACGCTGTACTGCTTTGTCTATGGGAAGGTGAGTGCTGGGTGGGCTGGCAGAGCTGGGGCAGCCCTGGCACCATATGGGCCGGGCACCATGAGCCACCATGACAGATGCAGCCCCTGCCTTTGGGTCCTTCAGTAAAGTGACTTTTGAAAGAGCCCACCCAGCTCAGAGAAGACGGCAGGAAAAGGGACTTTTCTGTTCTCCTCTTGTCCCCTTGGGGGAATGGATTCATGTGCAGGAGTCCTGGGACAGCAGACATCCCAAGGGAGGTGTAGACGGTGCCATTCATTCATTCACATATTCACTCACTCATTCATTCATTCAACAAATTGTCCTTGACCTCTGCTCTGGGTCAGGCCGGACACCCAACCTTGACGCGCCGAGATCCCCGTCCTCAGGTTCTCCCACCCCAGGGACCGTGCTGAGGCCCAGGAGGGAATCTCGGGGACCATGTTCCCAAACTTCAGGCCCTGGCAGTGCAGGCCGTGCTGGGGGTGGTTTTCATTTGTTGAGCATCTCCTGTGGGCTAGGACCCGAACCGGTTAGACGAGGTCCTCCCCATCTCCCGAGGAGCCCGGAGCTGCCCCCCGCGAGCTGAGGCGCTGGGCGCGGCATCCTTTGTCTCTCCCCGCTGCAGTGCCCGTTCATCGATGATTTCATCCTGGCCCTGCACCGCAAGATCAAGAATGAGGCCATCGTGTTCCTGGAGGAGTGAGTTGTCCGCCACGGGCCCCGCCCACCCCCAGGGAGGCCTGTCTGGGTTTTAGCAGAGCTTTTGTCCTTTCTGGGCCCCACCCAAGCCTGCAGATCTGGAGGTTGGGGTGCTGCGCCCTGGGAGCAAATGGAGGGGGATGTGAGCGGGGTCTCAGACATCCAGGTTGGATCTCATTGAACAGATGGGAACTCAGGCTGGGAGTGGGGCAGGAGCCCAGGTCACACATTCATCCTGCTTCTTCACTGAAGGCCTCCAGGAGGTCAGTGGCATCAACCCCACGCAGACCCTGCACCCGCGGGGAACCTCCACCTTCTCCACACGGGGTGGGGGCGCTTCACGACGCCAGTGCGCTTCCCCGTTTCACAGATGGAAAAGTGGAGGCTCAGTGGGTCTGGGATTGGAAGCCACTCCCTCCCCTTTGCCCCTTCCTTTGTGACTGAGGTCTCTGAGCCCAGAAGGACTGTTTGGAGAGGCCTCCCCACCCATCCACGGTTCTTCCGATTATGATGCCAGCTACCATGGCAGCCAGCCTGAGTCCCCTAGCGCCTCACTTTTCAGGGCCCTTTTACCATCAGCGCAGAGTGCCCAGGTCAGAAACCAACCTGGGAGTTGTCCTCGGTGTCCCTGCCCCTCGCACCCGCTTCCTGTACGGCCCCAGGCCGTGCTGAGTCCCCCTCCTACATTTCTCTTGGTTCCGTTGCCGACGGCACCCCCTGCCTAGTTCAGGCCTCTGCCTTGTCCAGCTACCGCAGTCAGGCCAGAGTGGCCCTGAGGAAGCGCAACAGATCTCCCCACGCCGCCTGCTGAAAGTTTTTCCGAGGCTTCCCAAAGCCCACAGGAAGAGGCACGGCCCTGGCCCGGGCATTCAGGGACCCCTGGGTCCCCCCACCTGCTCACCTGCCGCCGGCTCCCCACTCCCTGCCGCCATCCCCACGGCACTGGCTTCCTCCCCTTTCCC
Organism: Kogia breviceps; assembly: GCF_026419965.1. Taxonomy (NCBI): domain Eukaryota; kingdom Metazoa; phylum Chordata; class Mammalia; order Artiodactyla; family Physeteridae; genus Kogia; species Kogia breviceps. Next base: position 11,141,207 of record NC_081328.1, read on the forward strand.
GTGATTGCCTGTCTCCCAGCCTTTCCACCCCCCCAACCCCGCCAGCGGTATATCCTTCTCCCCAGCCCAGGAGTTTGAAAAGGGATTTAGTATCTAGGACAGTAGAGGGAGCCAAGGTCAGATCCCTGAGAGTAGGTTCCTTCTCCCAAGAATTTAAGTAGCAACGAAGCCTGGAGTTTAAGCAGAGACAGTCGAAGCTGATGCGGGGCTGAGTCCTGCTCTCCTCCCCCTGAGTCTCACCCCTGCCCTCCCTCTTCTGGGTGGCAGTGAGCCTCGGTTTCCTCCTGTGTCAAATGGGTATCTTCCCTGGCCGCCTCCCAGGCGGAGGAGAAGATAAGATGGTGAGTGGGGGCGAAGGCCTCTTGGGGGTCCCATAAAGCGACTCTTCTCGCATTATCCTTGTCACCTCTGCCTCCCAGGGGGTGTCCAGCACCCATGGGACCCCGTTTGTGTCTGTGACCTCTGCCCCCGGAGGGAGACTGCTTTACTTTGTACTCAGGGGAGAAGGATATCCATACGCTTGTTCTGGAGCTCTCTCCTTCCACCCTGGTACCTTTGGGGGTGTCCCTCCTGCTCTCTGAGAAGGAGGGTCGGCGGTGTCTCTGCCCTGGTGTGCACTGATCAGGGAAGCCTGGAGCAGGGTGGGATGGAGAGGTGGGAAGCAAAGGACCATCAGCTGTCTCTCCCTCATCTCCTTCCTTCCCCTTCTTTAGGCCAAAGGTCAGCGAAGAGCTCAAGGACTTAATCCTGAAGATGTTAGACAAGAACCCTGAAACAAGAATTGGGGTGCCAGACATCAAGGTTGGGGAACCAGAGGTGCTGGGCTGGGCTGGGCCACAGAAAACGGGCCTCAGTTTCCCCTTCTGGGGAGACTTACACCGGGCACATCTGTATATTGGGTTGGGGTTTGGGGTTTTGGAGCTTTGGACCCTCAAGGCGACTGCTGGTGGAATGCCTGGGTCCCCTGCTCGCCGATGTCTGTCGCCTGTGGCCCTGACCCTCCCAGCCCTCTGCTCTGCAGTTGCATCCCTGGGTGACCAAGAACGGGGAGGAGCCCCTTCCCTCGGAGGAGGAGCACTGCACGGCGGTGGAGGTGACCGAGGAGGAGGTGAAGAACTCAGTCAAGCTCATCCCCAGCTGGACCACGGTGGTAAGAGGATGGGGGTGGAAGGCACCGACTCCTGGGAGGGCCTGGGGGGTGGGCGTGGCTGCCGCCTGAGACTAGCTCTGTGCTGGGCCCTGTGGGGGGCAGAGGGCTTCCTGGTTGGCCAGCCCCGATCTGAGGCCGCTGTTCCACTAGAGGCCCACAGGAACAAGGTGGCATTATTCAGCCTCGTGGTGGGGAGACCAGGAGGTGTGGTGAGGAGAGCGAATGATTTAAATATACTGCCCTCACCGAGTGTCGACATTCACCACGACCGGAGGAGCATTTCCTTCCTTCCTTCCTCCCTCCTTCCCTCCCTCCCTTTCTTCCTTCCTAACGTTTACATTGAACTTCTGCTATTTTCCAGTCACTGGACTAGGTGCCGAGGACATGAGAGGGAAAAGGCCTAGGATGCCTTTGATTTGGAGACGTGGTCCCGGGGCCCCCGCGTGTCAGGCAGACACCACCTGTGTGCTCCCTCCGCTCTCCTCTCATGTTTCAGCTTTTCGCATCCTCCTCTGGACATCTCCCCCGTTAACAGTTGGAAGTTACTAACGTAGCCCCTGATGGCCATCTGGCTTTTTTTGTGGGGGGACACTGAGAGCCGTGGCTTGCCCTGAGCTGAGGTTTCACAGTGAGTCGGGGTGACCACAAGGCCAGGAGAGCCAGCTGGGGCCTGTGCCTGGCATGGGGTCTGGCCTGTGCATTTCATGCCTCCCTACTGGGTCCAGTAGGGCCAAGCGGGCTAAAGTCCTGTGCCCTACAGAGCTCCAGGGCTGTATGGGGTCCCTGGAATGGTCAGCTCCCGTAGGTTCCCTACTGCCACGTCCCTTAACCACCACGCTCTCTTTTCTAAACCACTGCAATCGCCTCCCAGGTTGCCCCCCTGCCCTTCCTCCTCCCCTGCCCCCGCTACAGTTAACACTCAACTCAGCAGCCAGGGTGGTCCAGCGACCTGGTCATGTCCCTTCTCAGCTCAGACCCTGCTCGCTCAGGCTCCCGTGTCACTCAGAGTAAGAGCCACGCGCCTGACCGCCTGCCAGACCCTGCACGGCCTGCCTGCCCCCCTTTCCCCTGCCCACCTCCTCTCCTCCCTCCCTTCACTCCGACCCCATGCCACGGAAGCTGCCGCCCCTGTGCCTTTGAACGTCTCTTCCCTCCGCCTGGGCTCCTCTGGCCCGGATGTCCACAAGGCTGCTTCCTCATCCCTCCAGGTCTTCACTCCACAGTCACCTTCTCAGTGAGACCGGAGTGAACCTTCCCGGCCCCTTGTCGAAAATTCCAACCTCCTCTTTGTCATACCTTATCCCCCTTCCTTGTTGTATTTTTTCCTCCTGAGCCCTTAGCACTCACTAACATATATTCTACTCATGTGTATGATTTACTGCCTGTCCCCGCGACTAGAATAGAAACTCTACGAGGGCGAGAATTGTTGTCTCCTTGTGCTCCCTGTGCCTCGAATAGCGTCTGGCCTATGTAGGCGCTCAATAAATACTTTCCGTTGGAAGGAAGGAGGGAAGAAGTGAAGGCACCCCTGATGCTATGCTGGTGTGTGAGAATTTGCGTGCGTGTGGGCGGAGGATGGAGCTGTCCTTGTAGCGGGAGGGGGGACAAAGTCAGAGAGCCAGGGCACAGCAGCCTGTCCCCTCCTGGCATCCCCCCAGGCCACTGCGCAGCTCCCCTCTGGCCCCTGGGACAGCCTCTTCTTGACTCCATCCTTCCTGTGTCGCCAGAAGGCATTTCCTCATTGCACTCCCCATGCCCTCAGCCTGGCATTCCAGACCCTTCTTGGTCTGCTCCTGGCCTCCGTGCCCGCCACCCACCAGATGTGCCGGGCTCCTTGCCGTTCCCGGAATTCACCCGCACCCAACTCCCCTCCGTGCTCTTGCCATTTCTTCTGCTTGGGATGCTCTTCCTTGCTCTGCCCAAGGAAAGGGAGCTTCAGCAGGGCCCACCCAGCAGCCTCCCCGTCCGGGAGTCAGGGTGGAGGCTGCCAGTGCGTCTGGGAACGCGGGGGCCTGTGTTCCTCACGCTGATGTGTCTTCCCCAGATCCTGGTTAAGTCCATGCTGAGAAAGCGTTCCTTTGGGAACCCGTTTGAGCCCCAGGCGCGGAGGGAAGAGCGATCCATGTCGGCCCCGGGAAGCTTATTGTCGTAAGTACCGGTGGGCTGAGGCCTGCGGGATGCTCCCTGCGGTGGGGTGAGGGCTGGGCCCCCTCCCCTCACTCCCAGCATCACCACGCTGTGCAGCCTGAGCCCGGAGCCTGGGGACTCGGCCAGGCCTCAGAGCAGGGTCCTGTCTGCACCTCTGTTCTCAGCCCACGGCAGCGTGGTCGAGGTTTGCAGGCAGACCTCTTTGTAGAGGGTTGGTTGGTGTGTGGAGGGAGGGACACTTCTGCTGACTCTTCCTGGTCTGGGGGCGGGGTGGGTCAGCTGCCTTCCCGAGTGGCCTGTGCTATACATCCGGCCATTGCCGAGGCCACGCACCCAGTCAGCGCTTCGTAAATGCTCGTTCAGCGAGTAAGGACAGGCAGGCTGGGGGCCACGATGACGGGCCAGGGCAGAGGAGCGCCCAGTGCTGCCGGCTCCCGCCTGAGAGCCCGGCAGGGACGTTCGCCACCTCCTGGGGGAGGGCAGAAAAGCAGTTCCCCAGACCTCCGTGAGCCTTGCCCTCAGCGTTTCCACCTTCTTCCACTGAAATGAAATTTTGGGATGCTGACAAGGCCTGCTGGAGTTTGCGCACAGACCTCCAGAGAGAAAACAGTAAGGGGGTCCTGGACCAGAATGTGGTCCTGGGACTTGGGTCGCCTTCCTCTAGCCTGCGAAGGGAGCTGCGGGACAGGGGGGCTGTGCCAGCCAGCCCGCTCTGCTGAGGAGATGTGCCCCCGCCTCCCGGGGGAGGTGAGCGGCGGCCACCGTCCAGGTACGTCGGCCTCTGGGGAAGGAGCGGTTTCACTTGTGCCGTCCAGGAGCCCAGATGTGGGTTTCGTCTGTGTGAGACCACCCTCTTCAGATGTAAGGGGGTCCCATCATAGTGGACAAGCTGGTGTCTGCTACCTGCCAGAGGTCGCTTGCACCCAGGGAGGTCCACGTACCAACCTCTTGCCCTCCTCTTGACAGACTCCCTGGCCTAAGTGGGGTGAGCTCTGGGGCCTGGGAGAGGCCTCGACTGTCCAGAGCTTACTTCCTGTTCCCTGTCTCTTCTGTGAGGTGGCCAGGCCTAGGGAAGGGGTTCCCTGGGCTCTTTCAGATCTGCAGGCTGCGATGCTGGAATTGGGCATAGTGTAGGGGACCACATATTCTGCGTCCAAATGGAGCCACTCTTGAAAGCGAAAGAGGAAGCTATTACTAACTATGCCGGGGACAACAGGCAGAACTAGGGCCAAGAGGCGCAAACCTGGACGTCTGGTCTCCAGCTCAGTGTCTGCGACTAGGCGCCCCCTAGTGGTGGTTCGGGCCAGTCACAGGCCAGGGACGCATCCACGCAGGGCACAGGGCTGGGCATCGAGTACAGCTGAACGAGGCAATCGTTGTCCTTTCACGGACATGTCCATGGGGAGACAGGTCAGTTCCTTCATCTGGACTGTGGAAGGGATTGGGCTTAATACTTCCCAGCTATAACATTCTATAGTTCTGTGACTCAAGTTTAATTTTGAAAAGCAGATTTTACCTCATCAGAGTCCCAACATTTGTCCTTGATTGTCTCTGTTTTTTATGCTTCGGGATAATTGTTGAAACTCTACAGTAGATTTAAGTGGGATTGATCCTTTTTAAAGGTATCAAAATCCACTCATTGATCATGTTTAAAAGAAAAAGGTCTTAGGGGAAAAAAGCAGATAACAGGAATCTACTGAATATGTGACAGAATCCTGAGACCGATAGGTAGAATCTGTCCTGTGAACAAAGAAAAGAAAATGCAAAACCAAAGCTCTTCGACCGAGGACCATGGGGGCTGATCTAGGCCAACCTAGAAGGCCTGTGACCTGGCTGGTCCTTGAGGATGCAGGGAAGTCAGCTCAGGAAGGTCAGATCTGGAGAGGCTCCGGAAGCTAGGCTGGGAAATCTAGACTTCGTCTCCAGGCAGTAGGGAGCCATGGAGGGTTGTGGGCTGAGACTAGGGGTGAGGAAACCAGCAAGGGACCACAACGCGGGAGGGTGAGACTGAGATGAGCTTAGAAAGTAGGTGAGGGGGGATTTGAGAGCTGTGGGTGTAAATGCCTGTGAGTGTGTGTGAGCGTCCTCGTGTATGCATGTTCTGACCCCTGAGGTCCCTCTGCCTCTGGTGTCCCCTGAACAGGAAGGATGGGTGTGGTGAAGGAGGCAAAAGCCCGGAGCTCCCCGGCGTCCAAGAAGATGAGGCTGCGTCCTGAGCCCCTGCATGCGCCCAGGGCCGCCCGGCAGCACACGCATCCTGCGCCTCCAAAGGCCCACTGCCCTCATGCCAACAGCCGCCCCTGCGGGCAGGGGGCTGGGGACTGTGGCCCCTCTCCCGGCCCTCCTCCCCTGTCGTGCTGCATGACCTCCGCAAGTGCGTGTCCAGGGACAGGATCGGAATGTGTGTCACCTGGGGTTTGGGGGGGGTAGGGCTCCCACAAAGCCTTTTGTTTCATCCTGGCTCTCCCTGGCGGGACCCATTCCTTGGAGAAGCTGGGTGCCCGTGGTGCCTTAGAAACCTCACCAGCTGGTTGGCATGGCCCCGGGGCAGGAGGCAGGAAACCAAGATGGCAGGCGGAAGCCTCGTCTGCTACCACTGCAGAGGCCGGGCGGGCGCGGCTCAGCTGCCACCTGCACAAGGAGGGGTGTACCCTGCCCTCCTCAGGGAGGCGCTGCCAGAGCTCTTGTCTACTGAGAACACTGACGTGGAGGCTCTGAGCCCTTGGTGGGTATTCCTGGGCCTCACTGGGGCGGGGGCCAGTATTGGAGAATCCAGATTCCTTTCTCGTGATCCTTTTTTCGGTAACTCGGTGGGGGAGGCAGGTGCAAAGCTCTGCCTGGGAACACGTATCGAGCTTTCCTCCAGCTTTGGGTGCTTCCCAGCACACCCACCATCACTTGGCAGCCAAGTGGATTGGACTGACCTTCCCGGATTGTGTTTCACACTCTGGAGGATGGGCTGAGTGAGGCTTTGCGCAGAGGCCCGAACCAGGAGCACCACCCTTTCCTGCCCGCCTCCCTCCCTCCCCCCGTGGCTCCCCGGAGGAGCCGTGGCTGCCAGAGATACCGGGGCTGACATCCACCGATGTGGATGTCCAGGGCCCTGGACTCACAGGGCCGTGACCTTGCAGATGCTGAAGTAATCGAAATCCAGTCTTCGATCCAGCACCGGCCTCCCCACCTGGTCCTGGAAGCTGCCCTCGCGTGCCAGTGATGAAGGACCAACTGCCCGGGTTGGAGGCCTCGCTAGAGCCGGAACCCCGGTGGGGTGTGCACGCTGGCAGGTGGCTACGGAGAGGTGGGCCTTTTGTCACTGGCTCACCCCACGCCGCTTGTCATCCTTCCTGCTCAGAGCTGGAGGCGACTTCTCTCTGGGATCAGTGCCTGGCTGGCTGGCTTGGCCTTGACTGACCAAATGCTGAAGAGACTGACCCCCAAAGGAAAATAAAGCAGGACTCAAATACCTGCCCTGCAAACATGGGCCAGACGAGGGATTTCCGTCACCCCCACGGGGTTCCTGTCACGGAGCACTGTGTTCGGAGGGGGGGGAGGGGGGGCTGGAGGAAGGCTGCGTCCCGCGTGTGTCCGTGCCTGTGGGTGCACACCGCCTCTCCGCACGCCCGTGCGTGCCCGTCGCTGCGCACAGCATGTCTTGCACACCAGCACGTGCGTCTGTAATATAGTGTCTATGTTTATTTAAGGCTCTGAGCAGAACGCGGCCAGGTGTCACTGGGTCCGCATTTCTCCCTGCTCCTCTGCACTAAGGCATTGTAACCCAGGGCTTAAACGATAATTCGGTACTGTTCTTAAGAACACTTTTATAGAGTTCATGGGAGGCCATTCACGGATCAGCACGTTTTCCCTGAGCATCTCTGCGCTGGGGCCTTGGAGGGTAGGGGTTTCAGGGACACGCTCCCCGCTCGCAGAGCTCAAAGGTGGGCCCGGCTTCATCGCCCATGCTCACCCCATCACCGAGGGTTTGGGTTGGCATCATTGTTTCTGAACGTAGCACAAGGGATGGACAAACTCCATAAGAGTGTTTTAAAAATTAACTTCCTAGGAAGTGAGTTAAAAATAATAAAAGCCCTTTTCTTGAGTTAAAACCAAACAAACCCCCAAAACTTGGTAGGTACATTTTCTGCATCTGGATGTGTTCTTTCTCACCAGCTGGCTTTGCTAACTTTTCTTCAGGGGTCTGAGTAGGACAGTAATGGGAGGAGCTCTGGGGGTGGGGGTGGGGGAGGGAGGGTTGATTTGGAGGGTGAGGGGCTACAGTCCAGGATGTGGCTCAGTCTCCTGGGTAGATCCTGTGGCCACTCCTTGGGAAGAACAGGGTGTTTGGGAGCCAGTGGGTGGCCCATCAGGGCATCCTGCCTGTTTTGCAGGGGCCCAGGGAGGCCAAGGTCTGGTCCTCGGGAGCCAGTGCTACTCTGCACGGAGCAGAAGTCCCAAGTGAAGCCTCACAGGAGTCCCTGTGATGCGGGCCAGTGTCCTCCCAGTGCCCCCTTAGCCTTGGGCACTGGTACCAACTGTTTGGGGCCGGCAGGGAGCTGCTCGTAGGAGGCCTCTCCGTGGCCATGATGAGAAAAGTCATCTTTGAAGTCAGATAGCCTTCATCTTGAATCCAAGCTTTGCCATCTAATAGCTGTGTGCCCTTTGCAAGTCATCAGAGGAGTCTCAGCTTCCTTATTGGTACAATGCAGACAATATCAGCACCTCCTCACGGGGTTCTTGTGAGGTTAAGTGAGGTATTTGTGCCAAGCGTATGACATGGTGCTTGGCACATAGTAAGTACGCAGCGAGTGAGACCCTTAAAAAACAACCCAGAGAACTTTCTGCCTCTAGGGCTGCCTGAAGCCAGCCTTAGAGACCAGAAGCTCAACACGTCCTGCATGACTGGTATTTGCTCATCTGCAGAGCTCCTCACCAGGTGCTACTGGAGACCAACCAGAAGATCAAGCCAGAGGCTGCCCATCATGGTGATCAGTTTTTCTATCAGGAATGGAGACCAAAGCTACTCCTGCCTGTTTCCTGGTCATCCTGCAGAGGTCCCATGAGGGCCACACCAAGCCCTCTGCAGGAGGGGGTCCTGGGAGCCGGGCGGAAGTTCCCCAAATGCCACTCCCTCCCGACCCTCGCTGCCCCTCAATTTTGGACCCACCGCCTCTCACTTCCTTACTGGTCTCTGGCTTGGTCCTCAGTGCTCCAGTCCATCCTCTTACAAGCTGCCAGAGTGGTCTTTGGGCACCCACCTGACCACGCCCACCCCTCTCAGTGCTCAGCCTGGGGTTGGAGGCCATTGCCATTAGCCTCACAGGCCTCCCTGGACGCTCTCCTGACCCATGCCCCGCCCACCTCCCCTCCAGCCACTCCTCGCTCCCCACGGCTCTTCAGACTCACCCACGCGCCTCCCGGACGCGGCTGGCCCCCATCCCCGCCTCTGTTCCTCAGTGCCGGCCCCACCCTCCAAGGCCTATTCTGCAGCTGCGTTGGTCACCAGACCCTGTGCCTGGCTTTGACAGTACAGATTGTCACGCACCGGAGCTTCGAATAGGACCACGATGTCATTTCGCCACGAGGACAGCCATCCTACGTGGCATGCTAAGGTAGGGAAACTGAGGCTCAGAGTCACACAGCGAGTTAGGGAAGAGCCAGGCCAGAGCCCGGGCCTCCTGCCCACACCCCCGCCCAGAGCCCTGCGTACGGGGAAGGACACCTGGGAAGATCGGAGGTGGAGCTTGCGCTCCCAGGCCTAACTACATGCGGGAGCGGAGCCCAGGCCAGGGTGTCCAGCTGAAGGCTCAGGTGGTCCGAGGTTTGCCCTGGGAGCTCCTGGTTCCTGGCGGAGAATGTCTCTGGGCTCCGGATCCCATAGGAACTTTGCCTGGTCTCTGCTGCCCCCAACCTCTATCATCCTATATGGTCTCAGCCTGAAGGAGAGGAGGGATGGGTGGTCAGGGCCACTGAGGGTTCCAGTTTTCCCAGGGGAACACCCAGATGTACTGGGGCTCATATAAACCCCTCACAGGTTATAGATTCCCTCCCCCCGCACAGGCTGGCACACCTCTGCAACCTCCCCCTGGGCAGACAAGCAGGCCTAGCTATGGGGCTGCCTCCTGGGCCACTGGGGTTCCACTGAGGGGGGCTGGGGAGCCATGCGGTGGCTGGTACCGGGCCCTGGGGGTCAGCTGAGGCCCAGAAGGAGACCAGGAGGGGCTGGGAGGAGACTGTCTTCTGTCTCACCTGCAGAACAAAGCCCTGGCCGCTCCCTGCAATGCTTCAGCCTCCTGATGGACGGGGCGTCCATGGCTTAAATGACCACCTCCTGTCCCTGGTTCCTTCCTGCGCACACACACACAGACACCACACACCCACACCACACACACACCACACACCCACACCACACACACACCACACACACACACACACACCACACACTACACACACCACACACACACCACACACACACACACTGACCTGGATCTGCCCTCTGAGGTCTCAGATACATCCACTTCTCCAGCTAGCAAGACCCAGAGAACAAAGTCTGGGACCTCTCACTCTCCGGGGCAGCTGCCAGTTCCCACCCAGGTCAGGCTGATAGTTGATCATTAGCCCATGCCAGCTTTGTGGTCAACTTCCATGCTCTCCCCACTGCCTAGGCCCCCACCATCTCCCGGAAACCTTCCCTGGTCCACAGCCCCAGAGGCACCCTTGGCATGTGGTCTGGTGTCTGGTTCATCTCCTATAAGACTGGAAACAGGGCCCAGGGATTGCAGCCTTGCCTACCGGCTGAGTCACTTTCACAACTTGCTATCTGTCCACTCACTGATCCGCCATGATGAAGACCATTGGAAAAGCATCTCTCAACTGAATCGCAAGAGTGGGACTTTCCCTCTGGGAACCCCATTCTCTCCACCTGATCCCTAGTAAGCCTCTTCCCTGGCCTGTATATCTCTGGCCTTTTCTGGTCTTCCCTCCCTGCTCCTCAGCCTGCAAACTAGCTCAGGTCTTCCCTTAACTATTTCTCAATTTCCACCCCCTTGGCCTTCTGAAGGCTGCTGTGCCACGCTCCCAGGCATACAGGAAGAACCCCTCCTGGCTTCTCTCTCAGATGCCCTCTGCGCAGACTCCTTCTTCCCTTACTTCCTGGCTCACTCTGTCCAGTCCCCAGCAGCGCTGGTCCCTGCTTATTTTAGTCACAGTGCATGCTATTGGCTGATGCTCTCTGCACCGAGAGCCCTTTGACAGCCCCTCCGCCCAGTCCTCTGGTCTCCCCAAGACCCTCCCTTCCCCATAGCCTAGGCACAGGTCCACACTGAAGGAATGGAACCGCAACATGGGAAGCGGCTAGTTAAACTTCCTCGCCCTCGGTCTCCCCCAAGTGCAGGGGATCAGCCTTGAGGCACGGAGCTTTCACGGGAGAGGATCCACATGTGCTCAGGTGCTCTCGTCTTCTTTCAGGTCATCTTGCCAACATCCACCCACCTCCCTGGGAAATGCACCCCAAAGCTGAGAGAGGGTTCCCAGCTGTAGTCTGCCCTCTCCCACTGCCAATTCAGCCTAAACATCAGTTATCAACCTGGCTACATGCTAAAATCTCCTAGGGAGCTTTTTGATTTTTTTTATTTTTTTTGCGGTACGCGCGCAGGCTTCTCACTGCCGTGGCCTCTCCCGTTGCGGAGCACAGGCTCCGGACACGCAGGCTCAGCGGCCATGTCTCACGGGCCCAGCTGCTCCGTGGCACGTGGGATCCTCCCGGACCGGGGCACGAACCCGTGTCCCCTGCATTGGCAGGCGGACTCTCAACCACTGCGCCACCAGGGAAGCCCTGCTAGGGAGCTTTTAAAAAATCATCCACCCTTGGAGATTCTGATTTATTTTGGTCTGGGATGTAGTCTGGGTGTCAAGGTTTTGTTGTTGTTATCGTTTTAACAAACAGACTTTATTTTTTGGAACAGTTTTAGGTTGACAGAAAAAATGAGTAGAAAGTACAGAGTCCCATACACCCTCTCACCTGCCTCTCCCGCCCCCCAGTTTCCCCTGTTAGTAACATTTGCCTTAGTGTGGTACTTTTTTTTTTAAAAGGTGGATATATGACATTATGTATTTTTTTAAAATGTTATTTATTTATTTATTTATTTATTTTTGGCTGCATTGGGTCTGTTGCTGTGCGTGGGCTTTCTCTAGTTGTGGTAAATGGGGGCTTCTCTTGTTGCAGAGCATGGGCTCTAGGCGTGCGGGCTTCGGTAGTTGTGGCACACAGCCTCGGTAGTTGTGGCTCGTGGGTTCCAGACTGCAGGATCAGTAGTTGTGGTGCATGGGATCAGTTGCTCCGCGGCATGTGGGATCCTCCCGGACCAGGGCTCGAACCCGTGTCCCTGCATCGGCAGGCGGATTCTTAATCACTGTGCCACCAGGGAAGTCCTGTATGTGACACTTGATCACTTCTTTTATGAAACTCTCCAGTCTGTCTCAGTATCCCACTCTCCTGGTTTCTTCTATCCATAGAAAATTATCCAGACATTGGAAATAAGAAAAAGGAATAGGAAAAAGAGCCACACTGATGTTATCTCAGTATAGTGCCAGCTGCTATCTAACATGCCTATTCCACCTGGGATCATCTCATTCTCTAGGAAAGGGTACCTTGGTTTGACTTCTGATTTACTATTTTTATTTATTTATTTATTTATTAAACATCTTTATTGGAGTATAACTGTTTTACAATAGTGTGTTAGTTTCTCCTTTACAACAAAGTGAATCAGTTATACATATACATATGTTTCCATATTGATTTACTATTGATTAGGGTATTTTACAACTCTGTAAGGGCAGAGGTTGATTTATAGAAAATTCACAGTGAGCAAATAATTCTTTTTAAAAATTTATTTTTTTTGAGTAAATAATTCTTGTCCAATAATAATGTAAATATTTTCTGTCTGGTAGAAAAGGGAACCCCAAAGGTTACAGTTTCTTGCCTTGTAGAGCATTAACCTCTGTGGTTAAATTCATTTCAATATTCCTTTGATTGACCAACTTGGTGTTCATGCTCAAATTCTCTTTTGAACTAGTCTTAATATCTTCCTGGGGACTTCCCTGGTGGTGCATTGGTTGGGAATCCGCTTGCCAATACGGGGACATAGGTTCGAGCCCTGGTCCGGAAAGATCCCACGTGCCGCGGAGTGGCTAAGCCCGTGCGCCACAGCTGCTGAGCCTGCACTCTAGAGCCTGTGAGCCACAACTACTGAGCCCGTACGCCTAGAGCCCGTGCTCCACAATAAGAGAAGCCACCGCAATGAGAAGCCCGCGCACTGTTACGAAGAGCAGCCCCTGCTTGCCGCAACTAGAGAAAGCCCGTGCACAGCAATGGAGACCCAATGCAGGGCTTCCCTGCTGGCGTGGTGGTTAAGAATCCGCCTGCCAATGCAGGAGAAATGGGTTCAAGCCCTGATCTGGGAAGATCCCACATGCCGCGGAGCAACTAATCCCGTGTGCCACAACTATTGAGCCTGTGCTCTAAAGCTCGTGAGCCACAACTACTGAGCCTGTGTGCCACAACTACTGAAGCCCGCACAGCTAGAGCCCGTGCTCTGTAACAAGAGAAGCCACTGCAATGAGAAGCCTGTGCACCACAATGAAGAGTAGCCCCTGCTCGCCGCATCCAGAGAAAAGCCCGCGTGCAGCAACGAAGACACAACACAGCCAAAGTAAATAAATAAATAAAATAAAGTAAATAAATTTATCTAAAAAAAGACCCAATGCAGCCAAAAATAAATACATAAATAAATAAATTTATAAAATCTTACTGATGTCCTCATTCATTAATGAGGATTAAAAGCGTTGACATCTTCATTTAATATTTGGGAGTCATGTTTTTTAACTTTTTTGAAAATTGTTCTTTGCCACTACTAGTGCTGTGGCCTCACCTCAGCAGGCTGCACTGAGGAAAGGAAGGGGCAGTGGGGGTGAGTTAGGTGAACAGAAAGGTACAGGCATCAAGGACTTTTCTGACAGGAGTCTAGGACCCCTGGTGTTTGCTGGATGCCCTGGCTTGTTCTGGATTCCTGATTCTCGTGCCAGCCAGAGGTCCCCCAGGGAGCTGGTTCTCCTCTGAACTGTGCTGAAATGCAATGCCTGAGTCCTCAAGGCTCTTACCCTGCAGGGAGAGGGGCCTGCCCAGTCTTCTCTGCTGGCCTCCTGATGTCCATAGCTGAGGAGGGATTGCTTCCTCCTCTCCCCATGCCCCACCCCCTCAGGCCTATGGAATACATGTAATGACACAGTCTGTGACTGTGGCCCAAAGCTGGCCAGCTAAGCACAAACTTTCTTTGAAATGTTCTTTAAAATTCATGCAAGTGCATTCCATGCATTTAACCCAATCTTGTAACTACTATGTGTCCCTTTCATCAAGGAAAACTAGCCCTCTAAATAGCCCCATCTCGTGTTTGCTCTGTGTTTTAGACCATATTTTAAAAAAAGCAAAAACAAACAAACAAAAAACTATGATGTACTGTACCCCTTCTGTCTGATCCTGTATCTACATATAATTATCTCATTTAAGCCTCACAACCTCCCATGGTGGGTAATGACCCATTTTACTGATGAAGAAATTGAAATTCCAAAGGGTTAAGTAGCTTGCCCAAGGTCACATGTGGTGTAAGGGGCAGAGCCAGCCAGCTTGAGACCCAGGTGTGTCTGATACTGGTCATGTTCTCCCTTGGTTTCTAATTATTTGCTTCTCCATTGTCAGAGCTGGTAAGGCCTTGGAGACCCTAGGATCCCACCTCCATCCTCCTCAGATGGGAAGACAGGACCAGAAAGGGGTCAGAACTAGCCCAAGGTAACACAGGGAGGAAGGTGCAAAATCAGGACTCAAAGCAAAAACTGACCAGTGGCACCCTCTGGAAGCCTAGAGGACACTCCCTGTCTCCCAACCAGGTTCTTGTTAGAAATGTCCACAAGAAATCATGCTCAGAAGTCTCCAGTAGACCGAGCCCTTGAGAGACACGAAATTGGCGTTCAAGCTCACTACCGTTTTGGAGTCTCAATTTTGCGGTATGTAAAATGGGCCAACTATTGGGAGACTTGAAAGAGACAAAGGTTGTCAAGGCAAGTGCATTGTAAACCTACCGACTTGCCCAGAAGTGATAGACCAAGGCTCATTCTGGTTGCCAAGGCTCACATCCGGATTTTGTCCTTTAAATAGCCTGTCACCTTGGGTAAATTTCAACGCCTGTTTCCTCAAATGTGAAACGGGGATAGTAAAGGTAGTAACTTCATAGGGTTGTTGTAAGGATTCAAGCGCTTGGAACAGTCACTGGCAGGTAATGATAATTCAGTAAAATTAGCTTTGATTACAAGTTTACTGCTCAAGGTGTAGCTATTTTCTAAGCCCAGACTGTAAAGAACTGCTCCAGGCCCCGCCCCTTCCAGCAGGCCCTGCCCCCGTTCCCACTCGGTCCCGCCTCCTCTTCACCAGATTCCGCTCCAGCCGTCCAGGGTTCCTCCCACCACCAGGGGGCGTCGGCGCTGAAGAGAGCCTTCTAGCCGCAGCAGGCGACGCTCTAGGTAGCGGCTGCTCCGTGGCCCGTGGCAGTGGCGCTCTAGCCCGCGGTGTGCGGGGCGAGCTCTCAGTGGTGCGGCCGGCGGGCGGCGATGGCGGCCGTACGGGGCCTTCGAGTGTCGGTGAAGGCGGAGGTCCCGGCGGGGCCGGCCTTGGGGCCCCCGTCGCCAGAAGCGGAGTCAGGTTTGGACCGCGGCGAGCCGGAGCCCATGGAGGTGGAGGAGGGCGAGCTGGAGGTCGTGCCGGTTCGGCGCTCGCTGAAGGAACTGATCCCGGTACGGGCGGGGGGCGGGGGCGAGGGCGAGGGCGAGGAGGAGGTCGCTGAGCGAGTGTCCCGCGCCGGAGGGGGCCGGAAGGGGAGGTGGCCGGGGCCGGGGAAAGTCTGGGGAAGGGATGAGGGGGGCGAGGGCCCGGGGGGCGGGGGCGCCAGGCTTGAGCAGAGACGGAGAGCGAGAGAAAGGACGCTGGGGCGCCCGGAAATGGGTGTTGAGGAGGCTGGAGGAGGTGGGGGAGAGCTGGGGGGTAGTTGAGGACACCCCCTTCGCTGCCCCTCCGAGTCAGTCTGTGCAAGAGGGTGAATGAGGAGGGGTTGGGCTTATCTGGGTGCTTGAGATAAAGGGCGAGCCCCGGGCGGGAACAGAACCAGGAGCGGCCCAGAAAGAACTGTCGAGTGGCGCGGGCATCCCGGTCTCTTTGTGGGTCCTGCTCCGGTGGAGCTGGTGTCTGTTAAACATAGCACTCACGATTTCCCTTGGGAGAACTGGGTTTGTCAGCTGCAGAAACTCTGTGTTTCTGTTGTGACTTGAGGGTCATCTTGTCCCCGCGCGGCTCCGCTGTTAAACCGTGGCTCCAGCATCTCACCCTGAATGAAAACAAAACATCAGTGAACCAGCAGTGGTCCTTGGTCCCTTTTTTATCACAATGGGGATGCTGAGAGGTGGTTTTGCTCGTGGTTTGGTGGTCTTGTGTCCTGTTCTTAGGGCTGGTCTCAGGCCTGTATGGCTCCTCTCATGTACTTAATTTCTCACTTAACATGGACTACTTTTTAGCACGTCTGCTAGTCTTGCTTTTAAATTAAGATTATGGAAAAAGGTAAAAAAAAAAAAAAGATAAGAGCACTAAAGACAGTAAATTATAGTGACTCTGGCAACAACAATTAACGTAGTGGCATTTTACCATTTACTGCATTATATCATTTAAAATATCACTGAGGTTGTGAAGTAGGTGTTATCATCCCTTCATTCATTCAGTTCAACATGTACTTATTGCGTCCCGCACTTAGTGCCAGCCACAGTCCTAGGCACTTGACCAAGAGATCAAGACCAGACTGTGTCCTGGAGTTTATGTTCCAGCTGGGGGGACACAAGTAAACTAATAATTTACGGTAGTGGTGAGTGCTGTGGAGAGAAGAAAGCATGTTAATGGGATGGAAGCGTGCAGAGGGCAGGGAGGGTGTGCAGAGCAGGAAGCAGAATGGCATAGGATGGTCAGGAAAGTCCTCTGAGATAGTGAAATTTAAGCTGAACCCTAAGTGACAAAAAGGAGCCAGCCATGTGAAGATTTGGAAGAGAGCGTTCCCAGCAGGGGTAACAGTAAGTGCAGAGGCTCTGAGATGGGAACAAGATTGTTTTTTTGGAGAAAGGTTAAGTTCTGTAGCACAAGTGGGAGAGCAGTTAAAAGAGGTCAGAAAGTTAGGCAGATACCACAGAGGAAACCTAGGCCCAGAGAGGCCAAAGGAATTGTACAGTGTCATGTAATCAGTGAGTGTCAGAGCTGCGATTTCAGGCCCCAGGCTTCCAAATCTCATCCTATTTTCATTGCACCGTGCTGTGTTTTCCCCAGGAGGTCGAGGTGCGTCCTGACTTCGGCACTTTGGTGAAGGCTTGTGCTCCATCTGGTGGCCTGGCACAATGAATTCGTCCAGTCTGGGTTGGGGAGATAAGTGACTGTGCCTCATCTTGGATATTTCTCACGAACGCCTTTGGATTTTCATTTACACGGATACCTTCAGTAGATGGAATTACTAGGTTGTGGATAGGCCTAGAAAAGCCTTCTTGGTAGAGTGGTTGATTGCTACATGGAGTCGCTGGGACAGGCTTCCCCATAATATGGGGTTGTCAGGGTGGGGGAAGGATTGCTGAAAAGAACGACTGTCCAGAAGGAATGGGTTGTCAGGCTGTTGTTTATCATGTGCTTGTCGTCAGTTGCTCGTTAGCAAGTCTCACCCGTCCCCTTCCTGTTAGGACACAAGCAGAAGATATGAAAACAAGGCTGGCAGCTTCATCACTGGAATCGATGTCACCTCCAAGGTAAGACAGACCATGATTAATTTATTCATTTTGAGAAGCAGGTGAACTTAATGAACAAACCTCTAGGAGTTGTAGAACAGCAATTATTCTTTACCTCCTTTTTTCTTTTGTTGTTGGATTGAAACTTTTTTTTAGGTTTAAATTTTGTGTTATACAGTAATGCCTTCATGCATCCTGAAAACATTCAGACAGCATTTGTGTGTTGTTGAATCCATGAGAAGATATAATCACTGTACCTAGATGCCTGTAATTAACCATGTCCAAGAAAAAGTTCTGCACTGGAGTGCTTTTTTTATACTGTCCATTCTTTAAAAATGTGTAAACTGTTTCCACTTCAAATGAAACAAAACATGAAAGTGCCTTGCACATAGTAAGCCCTTAGTAAATGTCTTTATTCCTCACTGGTTGAGGCCTAGAAAAATAACGATTTCCTGAATGTGTGTGTGTAGCTAAACTTTGAAGGCCAAGTGGACTGAATTATTTTCAGTACCTGGGAGTATTGCCTTTTATCTAGTGCTTGCTGTTACTAGATTACCAGCTTCACTGTAACTCTTCACAGAACCAAACATATTATTTTCTTTACAATAAACAGTTGATACTTATTTGTTGCTTTAATTGCTGATGATATTCAGCTTAAACATTGTTTCTGATTGTTTCTGATTTTAATGTGTGCAATGAAGTTTCCAACAGAGTTTAAGTTACAATTCTGAGTAAATAATACTGTGTTACTATATTGGATGAATGAAAGCAGAAATAAAAATAAGTATGTCATGCTTACTTTTTTGTGTTTTATCTGGGTCTCAATCTGTCTCTGATTGCTTAAAGGCCAAAAGAAAGAACTGGTCATCTTTTTTGACAAGAACATAGAATAAAGTGAAGATGTTTTCTTATTGTAATTGAAAAAGAAGTGTACAGTACTCTTCTTAAGCCTACACCGTTTACCATTATATGAAACAAATATATGGGGGAAAGGGTGGTAGCCAAGAATTGGTACTTCAGTCTTACTAAAGGAAGGGAGATTAGTTGTTTCCACTGGGAAAACTTAAGGGAAGAAAATTAGCATAACTCTTGGGAAATAACAGAAGTGTTGCTGCTTTACCAATCCCCACAAGCTTTCTATAGTCAGACCTTCAATTAGTGTGGCAAAGTCAATATACAATTAGTGAAGGTTCCTAAAAGCTATCAGAAACCCATAGTTGGACCTGGATTTATTTTACCTCTTGGAAAAATAATTTAGGAAACTGATTGTTTTGTTTTTTAGAGAGCATCAATGCTTCTTGTCACTTACAGATGAAAACTGGCAATTCCGTGGGCACAAGTTTAGAATAGAGGAGTTTCTTTGCTTCAATGTTATTTTCAAATGCAGAAAAAGCTTTAGGGAGTGGACTGCTCAGGCAGACGTAATGTGGTAGGTGTGGTGACCGTGCACACAGACTTTGTGAAATGGGGGTGGTGGTGGGGCTTCTAGAAATAGCACTGAGATCAGAAGATCTGCCCCTTATTAGCTGAAGTGCCTCTAGCAAACCTTTTAACTTTCTTTGTGCCTCAGTTTCTGCATCTGGAAAATTGGAATGTTAAGATTATTTAGTTACAATTTGTTTGCATGATTCCTAATAATAAACATCAAACCAATTATTCATTATTCACTGAATCAACAAGTATTCATTGAATTCCTACTGTGTCCCAGATACAGTGATAGGCGTTGAATCATTGTTGAATCATTGAGATTATTACAGATTATAGCACTTTTAGTGTACACCCTCCGAGTCATTGACTGTGAATATCTAGTTGTTTGCAAAAATTATTAAAGGCACAGTGTTGCTTATTTCTTCTAAGTTACTTGTCACTGATGCATCATTTTGTGTTTGTGATTTAACTTTCCTCCTCCATGTTTCACTTCTTTGGCTTTTTCTGTACCTTCTAGGAAGCAATTGAAAAGAAAGAACAGCGAGCCAAGCGCTTCCATTTTCGATCAGAAGTAAATCTTGCCCAAAGAAATGTAGCCTTGGACCGAGACATGATGAAGAAAGGTACAGGGTGTTTGGGGGGAATTTTTCCACATATTCCCAGAGAATGACTTTTCCCTGCCATGGCCTCATGCTTCTGGCCTTGCCTTGCACGTCCAGTCCTCATTCAAATACTGCCAAGGAAGGAACTTGTGAATTCCCCATTTCTGAGGTGACCTGTTAAAGTTGAGCTGCATTAGCTGTCTCTCAGATGTTAGAGCTGGAAGAAAGGAGATTGTCTTCTCTGAGAAGCCCAAGAGAACGTCACCTAGTTGGTGGCAGAGCTGAGATTAGAACTGTGCTTCTATGGACTCTTACTCATATTCTGCTATTAACATAGAAGTGTTAACTTTTCTTTGCCTTTAAATGTAGTGGGAGTGTATCACAGTGAGACTGTCTTTTAGGGCATTCAGATTGTTGGCGGGATACCATTAATATTTTGGTTGATACAGCCTTGTGATTTTATTTTATTTTTGTGTTTTGTTAGGGTAAGTATTATGCTTCCTGAAATTCACCCCGAATTATATCTAGTAAATCTGCCCCAATTTTCAAAAGCAATTTACAAACAGAAGGGAAAATTATTATTACCCTTTTAGTGAGTTCACAGTCATATTTATTATTCCATAAATGCAAATGATCGCCCTCTGTTGTATTTGCAAATTTGGGATTTGTGAAGGGCTTAATAGGCAGCCTTCTGAATGCATATTAAAGGTGTGTACTCTGCTGTGTGAGTTTCTCTAGGCTTTCTTGTTTGATAAAAACAGGTTGAATGAATGAAAGAATAGCAACTGTTTGTTGGGAACTTGCTCTCTTACCAGGCACTGTGTTAATTAGCAGGTTACATATTTGTTTCTTACTCATTTCTCACAAGAACCCCATGAGGAATGTATTTTTATCCCTATTTTACAAAGGAAACAGGCCCAAAGAAGTCAGATAAATGCCCAGGTTTACACAGCTAGTAAAAGTAGAGTCAGGGTTAGAACCCAGGTTTATCTGACTCTAAAGCCTTGCTCTTAACTGCTCTGCTCTGTTGCCTTTTACAATATGTGATGTGATACCAGAGACCCAACCTCATTCCATGCCAGCGGACAGAGTAGCTCGGATGCAGAGCTCAACTCTGGATGCCGCTTTACTCCTTTTTTCTGCATAATGAGTTCAATTTGGAAATATGACCTTGCTTCCCTTGCAGGCTTAGGCATCCAGGCATATGCTTGAGTGGATTTGTGTTTCAGGAAAAGTCCTATGAAGGCCAAGGCCAGCTGTGCAGCTTGGCATTCATGTGCCTGCACAGTCTAGACCCAAGCAGACGTCTGAGGCCTTTCTTACGACTCCGCCTTGAAAGCACCCCACCTGTTTGCTTCTAGTCCCGTGAGCCCTCCTTGTGACATCTTGCTTCTGATCTTGCTCATGCCTGTCACTCTGTTGATTTTCCCTTCCTTGTCCCATGCTTTTTCTGGTTCAGGTGTCACTGCTTCTGTGAAGCATCCCTAATTACCCACTTCAGCCTCTCTTCCCACCTGTGCTGGGGCTCTTTAGAGTGCTGAGCCCTCCTGGGATCTAGTCTTAGTTCCTTAGTGAATGCGGGCGAGTTAGTGAACCTTTTTAGATCTCACTTTCCTTGTCGTAAAATGGGAATAGGATACCTTCCTGAAAATGATCACTTTCGGGGTTAAATTTAAATTTTTTTTAAAAAAATAAATATATTTATTTATTTTTGGCTGTGTTGGGTCTTCGTTTCTGTGTGAGGGCTTTCTCTAGTTGCGGCAAGCGGGGGCCACTCTTCATCGCGGTGTGCAGGCCTCTCACTGTCACGGCCTCTCTTGTTCCAGAGCACAGGCTCCCGATGCGCAGGCTCAGTAGTTGTGGCTCAGGGGCCCAGCTGCTCCACAGCATGTGGGATCCTCCCGGACCGGGGCACGAACCCGTGTCCCCTGCATTGGCAGGCAGATTCTCAACCACTGTGCCACCAGGGAAGCCCTAAATTTTAATTTTTTAAAAAATGTTTTTTTGAAAAATAATCCTGATCTCATGGTTTTAAAGATTCTCCTAAAAACAGTAGATCTGCCTAGAATGTCAGTTGCTCATTATACCCTGTTTTTGATCCAGGAGGCAGCATGGCTTTGGAGTGTGTTCTTGAACTCCAGAGAACCTTGCTGCCTTTCCCAGATCAATTTAAATGAGAGTGGGGGAATGGGTTTGGATAGATCTCAGAGATAGTTATTATTTTTATATCTCCTCAGGTAATTCTAATGTGCAGTCAGGACTGAGAACCACTGGTGTCGTGGTTAAGAGCATGGGTTCTGAAGTCTGACTGCCTGTATTCAAATCCTGACTTGTCACTTTCTAGCTCTTTGACCTTAGGTAAGTTGTTTAGCCTCTAAGAACCTCAGTTTCCTCATCTGGAAAGGCAGGTTAACGTTAGTTCTTATAGGGTGGTTGGGAGGCTCTAACAAAATGTTATGATTCTTAGAGTGGTGTCTGGCATATAGTAAATGTTAGTTATTATTATTATCTGGCATTTTCCGTCTTCCAAACAGTCATCTAAGTGGTCCAGCCTCTTGGCAGAATGGGGACATTGGAATAATGTCTTGATTCCTGCAGCCACAGTAGGTGTCAAGTTATTTCTTCTTATTAATATCAACAGTAATAAAATACACCATTTGATAAATGCTTACTATGTGCCAATCACTCTGCTATGTGGTTAGCGTATCCTTCCAACAGCCTTGTTGCAGGGAAAGTATTTATCATTTCTGTTTTACTGGTGAGGAAAGTAAGGTGCTGAGAGGTTGAGAAACTTGCCCAAGGTCTCACAGGTAGTAAGTAGCAAGGCTGGGATTCGAAGGCTGGTCTGACTGAAGCCTGTGTTCCTAACCTCTCTGCCAGCTTCAGGGATGTGGTTTGGGATGCACTGCACTTGACCAGTCCTCATCAAGAGTAACTCGCTACTTTTGAGTGACAGTGTCAAGCAGCTTCTCTTTATCTCCAAGATCAAAGCTCTCATGGCTGGAAGGGACCTTAGAGGTCATCTGGATCCCACCTCCTGCCCAGTGCTGCAGGCCTTTTGGCAAAGTTCCCGATGGTCCTTTGGCCTCTGCCTGAACACTTCCTAGTGGTGGCATGAGAACTATTTATGAAGCAGTCAGTCTTGGTTTTGTTTTAATTAAGGCATGCACACTGTTTATTTTTCTTTCTTTCTTTCTTTCTTTTTTTTTTTGGCCGCACCCTGTGGCATGTGAGATTTTAGTTCCCCAACCAGGGGTCAGATCCGGGCCCCCTGCAATGGAAGCGCGTGGAGTCTTCACCACTCGACCCCCAGGGAAGTCCCCACGGTCTTGTTTTTGGATACTTCTTCATGTTGAACAAAAATTGCTTTCTAGTAATTTCTGTCTATTAGTTATTGTGTAACTCTTAGAACAACCTTAAGTCCTTTCCTCATTCACACAGTAACTCTTCAGGTGAAGGAATGGACAGCCCATTCCCTAAACTTTCTTATGTGACATGACTTTCTGGTCTCCCTCCTTTAGACCCTTCCCAGTTTCTAAATGTCCTTCATCAGATGAGGTACAGATCCCAGATTTGGTCGGATTCGTGCAGCGCACGGCGGGACTCTGACCACCGTTTCTGTCCCAGCCATTTCATAGTAGTTAGTCATCTTCCAGTCAACCAAAGCACCATTTTTTTCCCTCAGGAATTGCACCTATCAAAACAGTCTTTCTCATCTTGTACCTGAGACATTTTTAAAGGTTGCCTTTTTATTTATCCCTATTAAATTACATCTTGATTTCAAGACTCCCATTTCAGCCTACGGAGTTAATTTTCATCTTGACCCTGCCTTTCAACATTTTAGCCGTACTCCTCACTTTGGTATGCATGGCTTCTGCATCTTTCTCCAGTTGTTGGTAAATGTCAAACAGGATAATCCCGTATCATGCCGTGACGCACAGATCCATGAATTATAGTCTTATTCTGTTATCAGGCCCACCTATCATTTTATTGTCGTGGGGAACTAGATTACATGCCTTAATAAACTTGAGATAGAACATGTCTGTGGTATTCTTTGAATTTCTTGGCCTGCTAATCCAATCAAAAAAGAAAAGAGGTTAGCTGGCTTGCTTTTTAGTGAACTCATGTCATTTCCTATGGGAAAGACTTGGTTTCTTGCAGGCTCAGCGGCCATGGCTCACGGGCCCAGCCGCTGCGCGGCATGTGGGATCTTCCCAGACTGGGGCACGAATCTGCGTCCCCTGCATCGGCAGGCGGACTCCCAACCACTGTGCCACCAGGGAAGCCCTGATAAGCTATTTTTTTAAAATTTCAGAGAATGACAATCTTTTGCATCGTTTGGGAATTTCTCTTTTCCTCTTTTCTGAAAAGCAGTACAGAATTAGTCCTTCTCAAGGCTTTAAGGTACCTTGTTCCTTCCCTGCAACTTTCTAGAGATTACTACCTAATTCTGAAATCACTGCTTTGTGTTTTGATTAGTACAGTGGGGTGTAATTCTAGATTAGAAAATTTACATCTATTAAAACTATTTCTAAAGCCCTTGTCACCTGTCTCGGGTTTTAGTTCTTACTTAATGATAGCTATTCTACTGCTCTTTAGTAGTACAGCAAAATAGATCAACAGTTCTGCCCTTTTTCCTGCATCATTTTCCCAAAGCAACATTGCTCCAAACACTTGGGGAAAAAAAAACAACCATTGGCTTTTTTTTCTTTTTTTTTTCTGGCCGTGCCGCTCGGCTTGTGGGATCTTAGTTCCCCAACCTGGGATTGAACCCGGGGCCGTGGCAGTGAAAGCACCAAGTCCTAACCACTGGACTACCAGGGAAGTCCCCCATTGGCATTTTTTTTTTTTAAATCTCCGTTGGTCACTGCTTATTTATTTATTTATTTATTTTTGCTGTGTTGGATCTTCGTTTCTGTGCGAGGGCTTTCTCTAGTTGTCGCCAGCGGGGGCCACTCTTCATCACGGTGCGCGGGCCTCTCACTATTGTGGCCTCTCTTGTTGCGGAGCACAGGCTCCAGATGCGCAGGCTCAGTAGTTATGGCTCATGGGCCCAGTTGCTCCGCGGCATGTGGGATCCTCCAGACCAGGGCTCGAACCCATGTCCCCTGCATTAGCAGGCAGATTCTCAACCACTGTGCCACCAGGGAAGCCCCCCATTGGCATTTTTGATGAGCCTATTTGCTCTGGACTGTAACCTTTTCTTCATTAGATGTTAGACAAACAATTCATGTCCACCAAAGAAAATTTGGAAAGTAAAGTCAGAAGAAAAGTTGCCCACAGCGCCCCACCCAAATACAGTCATTGTCAATATTTTGTGCGTTTCCTTCTAATCTTTTCTGGGTATGGACTTTATTTTTGCTTTTCCCTTTGTAGTCCTACTGCTTTCTTCCTTTCCACTTGACAGTCTGTCGTCAGCTTTTCCATGTTATTATAGAGCCTGAGGTAGTCTTTGAGATTCGTACATTTCTCACATTTATTCTCATATATCGGTAACTTACCCTTTATCTGTCTCCCATATGTGCTCTTTGGTGAGTTGTGCCCCCCTAAGCTTTGCTGCTTTCTCTTGGGATCACCTCTCGTGCTCTGAGTTACTATATTTAGTGTCTTCCAGATTTTTTGATCATTCTAATCTGAGGCTTTGCAATTGGCTACTTGTTCTCTGGATTTTCAGAAATCTGCTTTCCTAAAGACTTGAGTTTTGTGTCCTACGACCTGTCATTCATTGTCTCCTTTCCTGCTGGAGAATCCAAGATGATTCCCTCACCACCGTGCTTGTCGTCAGCACTCAGTAAATGCCCAGTTCTCATTCCCCAGTTCATTTGTTCACTGCCACCTCAGCAATTAGACCTTTCTCACCATCTGGCCATAAATCTAGGTGCATTTTCTTTGTTGCTTTGTTTTGTTTTAAGCAGTGACATTGGCAGGCTTCCATCAGATCTTGAGCTTGTCTCATATATGATTAAATCCTTCATATCAGCGTCTCCTACAAGATTTTCTTCTGCCTGCTCCTCAGTCTGATTCCTCTACCCTCACCGGGAGCTCTCCCTGTTGTTTACCCTCTTCAAAACCATCTCGTTACTTCCCATAGGATTTTTTCCTCCAAAATCGTGGCTTTTAGCTTGAAGAACTGAGAAGGTCCCCTGGGCTACCTCCTCAGTTTCTCATCCTTCCTGCGTGATAGAGTTACTCTGCATGTCCAGTGTAGACATCCATCTCATTTGGGGTTTTGTTCATTGTTGCACCGCTGGTCACTAATAAGGACTTGCTAAGGATTCATAACTCTTTTTTTTTTTTTGGCCACACCATGCGGCATGTGGGATCTTAGTTCCCTGAGCAGGGATTGAACTCATCCCCTCAGCAGTAGAAGGACAGATTCTTAAGCACTGGACTACCAAGGAAGTCCCAGGATTCATAAGTGTTGATGGTATCTCTTCATGAATCTGAGTTGGCAGGAAGATACTTACCTGATTTATTCTGGCCACACCTAATGGGCTCCCATTAAAAACCTATCTTTTACTCTTCAAAATGACAAAAAAAAAATTTAAAAACTTTTATCTGAAAGTATTCACATGTATTTCAAGTTCATTTGTTTTAAATAAAATATATGACATATAAAAACGTATTTAGGAGTAATGGATGCTGAATTCTTTTTAAAATTAATTTATTTTTTTGGCTGTGTTGGGTCTTCATTGCTGCGTGTGGGCTTCCTCTAGTTGCGGCGAGCAGGGGCTACTCTTTGTTGCGCAGCCTTCTCATTGCAGTGGCTTGTCTTGTTGCGGAGCACGGGCTCTAGGTGCGCGGGCTTCAGTAATTGTGCCATGTGAGCTCAGTAGTTGTGGTGCACGGGCTTAGTTGCTCTGCGGCATGTGGGATCTTCCCAGACCAGGGCTCAAACCCGTGTCCCCTGCACTGGCAGGCGGATTCTTAACCACTGCACCACCAGGGAAGCCCGGATCCTAGTTTTATATGTAGTGTTTTATTTGCCTCAAATCTTTTTAAGAATTTAAGCATAAAGCTGGGTGGTGGATATACAGGTATTTTAAAAATATTTTTTCTTTGTTGGTATATTTGCATATTTCACAATTAAAAAAATTAAATGAGATAATGTGCTTAAAGTATTTAGTAAAAAATTAACACAATTCTGGTAAGGCTGAGGTTCCTTTAGACCACAGCCTTCAACGTTTCTTCCTTCCCAGAGGTAACAACTCTTATCAGTGTGGAGTGAATTATTCCAGACTTCTTTTTTGTATTTGTGTACACAAATATAAACCCTTAGAAAATATACGGTAATATTTATGTTTTAATTTTTTTAATGTATGTATTTTTCTGCAGCTTTTTTTCACTCAGTAATGTGTCTTAGACTCTTTCCATGGTATATAATAAATCATCTCATTGTTTTTAACTGCTTAATATTCTATAATATGGATAAACCATGATTCATTTAATATGGATAAACCATAATTTATTACTCTGATAGCTACTGGTTTATTAAAATAGTGCTGCAACAAACATCTTTGTATGAACCAGTCGGTGAACCCATGTGTGTTTAGGATAGATACTGAAGAGAATTCCTGTGCCTATAGGGCGTGCGCTGAATTACGTTTGTAATAGACACTCCCAGTTGCCCTTCAGAGAGGCTGTGTCAGTTCACACACCCACCAGCAGAGGGAGCGGCTCTTTCCTCCACACTGCCACCAATTGATACTGAAAGACATGAATTAAAAACACAGTCAGTGGGCTTCCCTGGTGGCGCAGTGGTTAAGAATCCTCCTGCCAATGCAGGGGACACGGGTTTGAGCCCTGGTCTGGGAAGATCGCACATGCTGCAGAGCAACTAAGCCCGCGTGCCACAACTACTGAAGCCTGAGCCCGTGAGCCACAACTACTGAAGCCCGCACGCCTAGAGCCCGTGCTGTGCAACAAGAGAAGCCACCACAGTGAGAAGCCCGTGCACCGCAACGAAGCGTAGCCCCCACTCGCCGCAACTAGAGAAAGCCCACGCACAGCCACGAAGACCCAACGCCGCCAAAAACAAATAAATTTTAAAAACAAGCAAAAAACCCTGGTCAGTGAAAACTGGTGTCTTGTTTTCAGGTGGATTATCCTGATAGCAGTGAGGTCAACCATCTCTTCATGTTTATTGGCCTTTTCTGTTTCTTTCTGTGTGAATTGCCTGCTCATGTCCTTTGCCCATTTTATTTGGGGCTGTCATTTTCTATTGATTTGTAGGATTTCTTTGCTGTACTTTCATACTTGGCTTTACATCCAGGGGCAGTGTCTCTTCTTCTTTTCAGGACTATCGCACATTTCTCATTGACATATCTTTAAAAAATTTTAGAATCAGTGTATCAAGTTCAATGAATAATCCTGTTGAATTCAGTATTGCTTTTATTATTACAGGTCATTTTGAGACGAAGTATCATGTATATTATCAACACCATTTGTTTAATCTTCCTCAGCCTAATAAGCCCATTCTGAATAGTCATTTGTTTAATGCTATTGCTGTGTGATAAAAATTAAAATAGTTTACCTTACTGTCAAGTCTCATTTTCTTTTGAAATAATTATTATCTCTTTCAGCATATTTCTTTTTAGAATACCTATTATCTGAACTGTTACAATGGGCTACTGGTGGATTGTGCAACAGCAGGTGTCTTGTTTTTCTAGCAATCCCCAAAGTGAGACTGGAGACAATCTACATTTGCGGCGTAGATGAGATGAGTACCCAGGATGTCTTTTCGTATTTTAAAGAATATCCTCCGGCCCACATTGAATGGTTGGATGACACCTCCTGTAAGTAACCCAGGTTACCTGAATATGCTTTTGTTTATGATTTTAAAAGAATTTTTGCCATCTCAAATGGTGAATGATTTGGCCAGGCTATGTCTAACCTCTGCCTTTAGCCTAGGAGAGAAAAAATTGCCCACTGCTGAGAACCAGAGTGCGTTAAGCAGTCTGCCAGATCATACTCCATGCGTATTCTAAGTCAGCTCAGAGGTGGTGATCCAGCCTCTAGGAGGTTGGTTGTTGGCAGCTGAGTCCAGGGTACATGACTGAGACCTCTCTTAACACCCACAGTTTCCCAACAAAGGGGTGGGTCCAACTGCATAGACTTGGGGCTGCATTTCCAGGGCTTTAGACTTTGTCATTGCAACTTGCCATACAGCTTTTCAGAGGGCTATCTCTGAGCTAGAACTAGACCAGAACCCTTTGACACAGTGCCAGACCTCTCATCTCTGCTTGCTTTGGACTGTGTTTTCTGGAGCGTCATCTGCTGGCCCTAATCTGGGGTCTGTTCCACTTGTGAGCTAACTGTAATTTTTAACTTGCGTCCCCTCTCCAAGTCTGGCCTGACCTTTGGTACCCACTCTGCTGGCTTCTTGTCTTGACTCACTTCTAGTCTGGCTTTACTTTCTGCCAGTGTGCTGACCTGGTTTTCCCGGCTGCTTTCTTAAATTGAAAGAAGAAGAAGTATGACTGAGTAAAAGTTTTTCTCCTTTTTTCTTTTTCCTTAACGTGGACCATCCAAATCAGTGGATGGCAAGCCTTTTTTTTTATAAAGGGCTGGATGATAAATGTTGTAGGCTTTGCAGGCCATACAGTCTCTATGGAATCTAGCCAGCTTTGGCGTTGTGGCGTGAAAGCAGCCATAGACAGTATAACTGAATGAGCCTGGCTGTTCTCTGTAGAACTTTGTTTACAAAAACAGGTGGCAGGTGTGTAATTTATCGTACGTTCGTTATAACTAAATAAAGCCGGTACAAGTATAAATAGATAAATGGATGGGTGATGGATGGATGGATGAATGAATCAATGATAGCAGGTGGTGGGCTGGATTTGCTAACGCCTGATTTAGCTAATTAAAACTGTAGCTAAGGGATGTGAGAGTCAGAGGAACCCTTAGAATCGTCCAGTTCAACTACCTCGTACCTCAGAAACTGAGAAGCAGAAGCGGGAGGTTATTTGCTCAAGACCATGTGGCATATTTAACAGAGATGAGAACCCTTAGACCTTCATTTCCCAATCTGAGATACAGGAGTAACATAAGTTTGAGAAATGCTGCTTTAAACTTCTCAAAAATCTTTTTTTGCTAAATTCTCTTAAAGAAGCAAATTAAATTGATTGCTGCGAAGCCAGGTGGCTGTCACGCCTCCATTCTATGTATCCCATGGATGCCATCCTCACCCACGCTTCACAGTAGGGAAACATCATTTAGCATGTCTGGATAACTAGGAACAGCAGAGGGCTTCCATGTAGGGGGCAGCAGAATAACGGATAATCTAAATTTATTTGAGAATTTTCACCA
Source organism: Kogia breviceps (assembly GCF_026419965.1). Classification (NCBI taxonomy): domain Eukaryota; kingdom Metazoa; phylum Chordata; class Mammalia; order Artiodactyla; family Physeteridae; genus Kogia; species Kogia breviceps. Next base: position 11,170,691 of record NC_081328.1, read on the forward strand.
TCATCATCATCAAGAACTGCTAACACTTATGTATAACACCCACTGTATGCCAGGTAGTTTTAACATACAGAACCCTTTTTCATGGAGTACCTGACCATTATGTTGTGGGACCCAGTTTGGGAACGCAGCTCTAGGTTGATTTTATCAAAGAAGTTTTACTACCAGGTGTTATAGTTCCTTTCATTAGTTGGTGTGTACGGTTTTACTGATGCCAGTCCATAGCTGAATGAGACTTTAGCAATGAATATGACGTCATCTCTGTTCTCGAGAAACTTAACCATTTGGATGTGATGTAACGTGTTATCTTATTTTAGGTAATGTGGTTTGGTTGGATGAAATGACAGCCACACGAGCCCTTATCAATATGAGTTCCCTGCCAGCCCTGGATAAGATAAGAGGCAGGGATGTCAGTGAGGACAAGTCATCTGAGAAAAGTAAAAAAGGTAACTGACCACAAAGGAGGGACTTTGGGGCTAAAAGTCCTGTCCTTTACAACTTGAGTTTCTGTGCAGTGTTATATAGCATCTCATTGCCAGTTATTTCTGAAATAAGCCGTGATGCTTTGGATCATTAGTAAAGAGGAGGAGAAAATATTAGACTTAGCGTGTATGAGATGGAGTTAAGATTCATTTTGTCCCTCACGTTCCATTTTAGACAAGCAGGAAGACAGTTCCGATGACGATGAGGCTGAAGAAGGAGAAGTTGAAGATGAGAACTCAAGTGATGTGGAGGTCAGTGAGAGGGCAAAGGGGTCTGTAAGGTTTCACTGTAAACAGCTGCTTACTGTCTTGGTATTTAAGCCTTAAAGACTTAATAACACTACGTTGTGTCCTTCCTCTGGCTTTCACCATTACACCTCCTAAGGGGGCACCAGGCTCTTGGCCTTTAAGTTCGTGTGGCTATAATGAATGATTCTTCTTGAGATCTTAGTACTCACACTTCTGTATGAAAGGAAATAGTTTTTTTAATTTAATTTTATTTTTTTATGGTACGCTGGCCTCTGACTGTTGTGGCCTCTCCCGTTGCGGAGCACAGGCTCCGGACGCGCAGGCTCAGCGGCCATGGCTCACGGGCCCAGCCTCTCCACGGCATGTGGGATCTTCCCGGACCGGGGCACGAACCCGTGTCCCCTGCATCGGCAGGCGGACTCTCAACCACTGCGCCACCAGGGAAGCCCAGGAAATGGCTTTATTGAGCAATCTTTTGAAATGCTATCAAATCAGTAAAATTAAGGAACAGCAAGTAATGGCATATTTCCTAATGACATATGTACTATTGTTGGAAATATTAAAGTGTATTCATTTTAAAATTATTTATTAAGTGCCTACCATATACCAAATTCTAGGTGCTGGGGATATAGCGTCAAGCAAAACAAAGTCCTTGCCCTGTTGGAGCCTACATTCTAGTGGGGAAGACAGACAATACACTGATACACAGATAGGTAATATAATGTGAGGAAGTGATGAGTGCTGTGAAGAAAAGTAAAGAAGGGTAAGCAGATAGGGAACGATGGAGACGAGTCTTTCAGACAAGGTGGTCAGGGAAGACCTCTGACTTAGACATCCTGCAGAGGAGCTGGTGCTGTAATGCTGATAGGTATTAGTAAAGGTAGATTGCTTTCTTAATCAATGGTAACTTTGCTGCTGAATGAATATGAAAAAGGCTTTAATTTTTATGTCGAAAATGCTCTTTTTTCTTAAGTTGGACACGTTGTCTCAGGTAGAAGAAGAGTCTCTGCTAAGAAATGATCTTCGTCCAGCTAACAAACTTGCTAAAGGAAATAGGTTATTCATGAGATTTGCTACAAAAGGTAAATGATAATTGGTATTGATTTTTATTTTTAATTGAAGTGATTTTTATTGAGTGACACCTCTTTTGAATCAGAACTTAGGTCAAGTAATCTCAAAGATCCTTCAAACTATAATATTCTGTGCTTATAAAATCAAAGACTTGCTGCCTGAGTTGGAATTTCACACATTGAAAGTGTATATTAGTTATTTGTATACTTTTGTGGTTTCTAGCTAAAGTAAATTATTTTCTGTCAAAGCAGGTTTGTTCTATGTGCTTTTCAGCCAGTTTATCATCTGAACTATGAAAACTTTAAAGTTGTATTTTAGGTATCACAGCAGTATCTTCCTGGACATTGCTAGTAGTACCATTCAACTCTAATTCTCTAAAGAATTAAATTAAAAGCCTCTTAACAATTCATAAGGCTTTTTACAATTAATGATTTTGGTATGCATTAATAATGTGTGTGTTGGGGGGGGTGGGGGGGTTGAGTCAGTTGAGAGTTAATTGGAAATGACAGCTCTTCACCCCTGAATACTTCAGTAAGTATTTCTGAAGAACAGGACTTTGTTTTACACACAGTTATCAAGAGCAGGGAACTTAGCATTAGTACAATACTGTTAGCGAATTCGGAGTCCACATTCACATTGTACCAGCTCCCCACTCTGTATATTAAAACTACATGGACGAAAAAAAACTGCCTGGCACACAGTGAGTGCTGTGTAAGTGTTAAAGTTCATGCTGCTGCTGCTGATGACAATGATGATGATTATCAAATACATTTGTATTATTTTTTATACTACTCCCCCGCTGAGCTAGGGTCCACTCCAGGACTGGGTGTTTAAGTCCGCCATGTCGCCTTAGTCTCCCTGAATATGGAACTACTCCTTTGTTTTCCTTGACTGGGACATTTTTAAAGAGGACAGGCTCATTATTTTATAGGCTGCCCTTAGTTTGTCTGATGTCTCCTAATTAAATTCGGGTTGTGCGTTTATACCACAGAAGTGACATTGTGTCATTTTCAGTGCTTCATATCAGGAGGCACGTTGTATTTATTTAGCCCCTTCCTGAGGATGTTAGCTTTTATCACTTGGTTAAGGTAATGATCGCCAGGTTTCTCCACTATAAAGTTACTCTTTTTCCATTTATAATTAAAAGGTTTGTGGGGAGATGCTTTGAGGTTATATAAATAGCCTGTTCCTCATCCAACTTCCATGCAATAGCTTTAGATCCATTGATGACTTTTTTTTTTTTTTTTTTTTTTTTGCGGTACGCGGGCCTCTCGCTGCTGTGGCCTCTCCCGTTGCGGAGCACAGGCTCCGGACGCGCAGGCTCAGCGGCCGTGGCTCATGGGCCCAGCCGCTCCACGGCACGTGGGATCTTCCCGGACCGGGGCACGAACCCCTGTCCGCTGCATCGGCAGGCGGACTCTCAACCACTGCGCCAGCAGGGAAGCCCCACTGATGACTTTTTAGCTCTCTCATTTTTTAGTTGGCAGTCTGCTGTAAGGAAGAGCTTTCCCTTTTTACCCATTTGTTTATGTATTTACTTATCTTTTTTACTTATATCAGTTTAGATTCATGGAGTTTTATTCAGTGGGTTACCATCCATTCTATCATCATTTTGATTCACAAATTATTTTGGATTTGGCCAGTAGAGCCTCCAGGCTGTGTTCTTTTGACACGCCTTCATGATTCTTTGAGTTCTTTCTTACTTTATGACACAATAAAACATCCTGTTTTGCCAGACTCAACTTGTACTTGCCCTGCCCCAGGTCTGGAGTCAGCCATTTCTCCAGGGAGCTGGTGGGCATGTTTTTTGTTGGGTGCACCTTCTGGTTTGCGCCACCAAATTTTTCTCTAGCGCTGGGTACAGTCTCATTGGTGTTCATCTGTTGCGTTCAGTGAGTGCCCAGGGAACTGTCAAGAGACCTTTATATTATGAAAATATGTGTGCTCACTGACCACCTTTTCTTCCTGTTAACTGGCATTTTAACTTGATAAATGGGGTCTTTTCTTCATTTACTTATTCGAGAGACCATTTGTGTGCATTCTGGATATATGGTGCTGTGCTTTTTTCCTTAAGCCATTTTGAGGAACATCATGGTAAACTGGAAAGAAAATGGTTTGCTACATATATGGACCTATGTATAATCTGTTTCTTTGACCCTGATTCTGTGTTATTGGAGTGTTGTCATTCAGAAATGAATATCATCTTTCAGGAGGCAGTGAAAATGCCACCTCTTCTAAAAGCCTTTTTGATTCCTGAACACTGGTGATAACTGATGCTCTCCTATGCTTCTTGGAACCTAGTATATTGTATTGTTGTTAATAGTATTTTCTCTATGAAGTCAGCTCCCTAACAGCAGCTTAACCTCCCTCATCTCTGAATTTTGCTCCACCCCCTCCACAAGGCACTGTGTTAGGAGACATTCAGAGAGTGAGTGTTTATAGTGCATCTTTCCCTTTTGTTGGCAGATTGTGCTGATCTGATCCCAGCCATGAAAACATTCTTTTTTTTTTTAAACCATTCAACATTGTCTTCACACTCACAGGAAATCCTTGGTAACTGTTGCTATTAATTTTTAGATGACAAAAAGGAACTTGGAGCAGCAAGAAGAAGTCAGTATTACATGAAATATGGGAATCCAAATTACGGAGGCATGAAAGGAATTCTTAGTAATTCTTGGTGAGTCCAAAACCTTAAAATACAATAGTACGTAAGCTTTTCATAATCCTGCAGTTGGTATACTGCGGTGGAATGTCAACACCACGTGTGGACGTGAAGGAAGACAAGAAGAAAGAATTCAAGATTTTTAACTGTGGTAAATGGTGTGAGAATGCTGACTTTCAGTTTCATGTGAAATATCTCTGTTTCAGCACCTAACATTGTGTCAGGGTGTAGTTGAAATTAACTAGTGGATTTCAAGGCCCTTCCTGTTGGTTTTTGATTATGTGCTTATTTTGGCAATGTTGCAGGAAGCGAAGATACCATTCCCGTCGCATTCAGCGGGATGTGATCAAGAAGAGAACCCTGATTGGGGACGACGTTGGCTTGACATCCTATGAACACCGACATTCCGGTAGTTGCCCGCTCAGCTCTTGGGTAGACACATGTTTGGCTCCTGAAATCATATTTTTGTTCTTAATACAGTCTCTTAAGGTTCCAAACTTTACCATCCTCTGTTCCTTGCCCTCACCCTCTGCCAACAGATAGGAAAGTAAGTCAAGTCACAATTAATTTGAAATTGCCCATACAAAGAGGTCAAATGATTTTATAAAAGCTGTTCTAACAATAAAGGCAAGATGTAGGAAAAATTAAAACTTTTCTTAGGAATCTAATTTTCCTATTAATATCAAAAGCTGCGTGAAAAAAAAAAATTTTAATTATTTTGTTGGATGAGTTGATTTTCTTGTTCCTTTGTCTGATGAAAATAAGCTGCTGTGTTTAGCGTTCTGTGCTTATTGGCTTGTGCACGTGAATACCTCAGTAAAGTGGGATATCATGACTTGGGTTTCATTTTGTTTCTTCCTTCTTTTTCCTTTTCTTTTTTTTCTTTTTCTCTTCCTCTCTCTCCCCCTCCCTTCCCCCACCCTCCCTACCTCCCCTCCCCCACTCTTCCCTTCCTCCCTTCCTTCCTTCCTTCCTTCTGGTGCTTATTGTGAAAGAACCATTTTCATTATGTTTTATAAAGATTTGTTTTTATTTTGAATCTGATCTGTGAAAATCTTCTATATGCTTTGTAGAACCAGCCAAGTCAGCATACAAACACAGAATAACATGCATACACATTTATCATTGTAATAGGGACAGGGAGCGGTGAAATCTCTACATTTTAATTTAATGTGAATATCCAAACTTGTATATTTGAAATCTGCATCTTAATGCACATGCTTTTCTGATACACAGTTAGGCTTTTCCAGTTTCAGTTACTTTATGATATTTTCATTATAAAATCTTTATATTCAAATTAAAGAAATTAAAAAATAAATTGCCTCTAATTCTAGCACTCCAAGATTAACAACTGATTTCATTTTACATTTTTCCTTTGTCTCTTTTCACAATAAATATTATAATAACTGTTGTGGACATATATTTTGTATTCTGCTTCAAGCATTCCACTTACAAGCATTTATCCATGACTTTTAAAGGTACATTTCATTATCATGGAGGTTATGTTCTATAAAGTCACTGTGATCATTGAAAACCATTCAGAGACTCTAATCACACCATTTTTGTCAGCTGATCAATATATAACCTTGTTTGATGTGTGTGCCTGCTTAAACACACCTTATTTACTACCTACTGTTGATTCATTAACATTGGACTCAAGGCGAGCAGCAGTGTAACTCATGCCCGAGCAAAGCTCATCTAACACACGTATTTTCTCCATACGGCACATCACAGCCTTCTTGCGTTTAGAAACACTAGACAGCTTTGCAACTATGCTCAGAGGCTATTTTAAACAGGGAAATCACCAATAAAAGCCACAAAAATGTTAAAATTAGCACTCACTGGACTGCAAAAAGGACACTTGTTTACAGTGTGAGAGATGAAACAAGAAAGATGGGGCTTGCTTTGCCCGCTGGGAACATGCATGGCTGGTGCCTCAAATTTTTTGCTGCTCCTATGCACGTCCACAAGTGACCACGAAAGTGCCATGGGTTTTGATTCTGGAGTTACAGATAAAATTGGCAAATTCACAGATACAGAATCTGTGAATAATGATGAGCGTCTGTATTTTAGATAACTTTGTAATATTGCATCAGGCTGCTCGTTCGTGCTTTACCTAGACATTCTTTGTTGTAGGGATCAGAATGGTAACCAGATTAGCACTATTATAGATAATGTCCCAGTAAACTCTAAGGATGCGAATCCCATCTTTTAAAAAGGTCACTGATGTAGAATAGAAAATTGGATTTGTTAGTTTTAGGGCTTTTCCTAATGTTTTTTGGTTAAATTCCTTAGGACTAGTGAATGTTCCTGAGGAACCCATTGAAGAGGAGGAAGAGGAGGAGGAGGAGGAAGAGGAGGACCAGGACATGGATGCTGATGACAGGGTGGTGGTGGAGTACCACGAGGAGCTCCCAGCCCTCAAGCAGACCCGGGAGCGGAGCACCTCCAGGCGGTCCAGCGCCAGCAGCTCAGACTCGGATGAAATGGACTATGATCTAGAACTGAAAATGATTTCCACTCCTTCACCAAAGAAGAGCATGAAAATGACGATGTATGCTGATGAAGTGGAATCTCAGTTGAAAAATATCAGGTAAAAATATTTTTTCTTTTTATCAGTGCTAGCTTTTAATTTTATTTAAAAAATTACTAAGTTCTTCTTAATACCTCTTAATTTTATATCCACTTTTATCTTTTCCAATTTCAGTCCTTTGTAGAATTTGAATAAAAGCATGTGATTTTTCCTCTTAATGTACAAGAGGTGATCCTTGTTATATAAAAACTATAGGCGATAGAGAAAGTGAAGTCACCTGTAATCTCATCCTCTTCTCAGAGAACGACCGTTAGCAGTTGGGTGAATTACTTTCCTCCTAGTTTTATGTGTATACATAACACATAGAGAAATTATAGATACATTTGTACCAAAATTAAGTTATACTGTTTATATTGTGTGGACATATGCTTTTTCCAATTAATATAGTGTAGGCATCTGCTATTTTTTCAACTGTATGTAGTCCATTGTTTCAAAGTGTCATTGTTTATTTAACCAGTCCCTTATTGATGGAGATTTCTGGGTTTTTTTTTTTCTCTTGACTGCGCCATGAGGCTCGCAGGATCTTAGTTCCCCAACCAGGGATCAAACCTGGGCCCTCGGCAGTGGAAGTGCGGTGCGCTAACCACTGGGAAGCCGGGGGATTCCCTGGATTTCTGTTTTCTTACTGTTGCACCAACTAGATAAATTCTAGTTACTGCATAAGACAAAGCACGTGTTTTAAAATGTGATGTTGCTAAGTCCCCTTCCAAAAAGGTTTTACTCAAATTACCACCTGTTGCCTACATGATTCACCAACCTTAGGTATTATCACTCTGATTTTTGCTATTCATGGACGAAAAAATACAGTTATTTTAATATGCGTTCTTTGATGACCAGTGGAGCTGAGCAGATCCCTGAGGGCAGACTGCATACGCGCGGCTCAGAGCGGCTCGAGGCTGGGGTGCTCTCTAAGAGTTCTTGATGGTGTGTTTGGGAAAAGGGAAGAAAAAACTTCTAACCTGGTTGGTTTGTATGGCCTTGTTCACATCCTTATTTTTAGTTTTCAGAGAACTTTCCAGTGGCAAATGCTGCCAGAATAATGGAACTCGTCCCCTGACGTGGTGGGAGAGGTCTTTGGCAGAGACGTCTGTCCTTTAACGAAAGGGATTGTAGACTCTGTTATATCTAGACTACAGCCAGATCACAGACTGGGTGAGCAGAGGCCTCCAGCCCTCTGCAGGCCTCTACTTAGCGTTTGTCCCAGGAAGGAGGGGGCTTGCAGGTACGTGCTCTGCGGTAGCTCGCAGATGCCGTCTGTGGAAACCACCCCGGAAGGCTCGGGGGCCCGCTCGCCCCAAGCAGCCTCTTTACAGCAGGCTGGTCGTGGCTTTTGTAAGCAAATAATTACCGGTTTATGGTGTTGTAAGTGAATGTTGGCCATGTTAGATCAGGTTTCTTAAATTGTTTTTCCAGAGTGTATGAGATTGTTGTATGAATGTTATCCCACAGTTCAAGTTGGTTTACTGTTCCCCCACCCCCGTTTTTAAAGGAACTCCATGAGGGCAGATACTCTATCTACAAGCAATATAAAAAATCGAATTGGTAACAAATTAACACCTGAGAAATTTGCAGATGTCCGACATTTGTTAGATGAAAAACGTCAACACACACGTCCACGGCCACCTGGCAGCAGTACTAAAACAGGTATTGTTGAGTTGTGTATCTGGGCTTCATTCTGAGTTCCAGAAAGCAGTTGCAGACAGGGATAGGTTCTTGGATAAAACACTGTCATTTACGGACCAATTTGGTTGTCCTGATTCATCACTTCTAGATTTGGGGTTAGGCATTGGAACTTTAGGACATGGAATTTAATCAGACTTCTGCAATACTCGTTTTCAGTGTTTTTGTCCCAAATAATTATTTTACTCTGTATGTCATTGGTATACTTTATACATAAGGATAATAGAAATGAAGTCGGGTTGTTGTATAAATGGTTAAGAGTTTGAACTGGTTAGTTTATATGTGCACACACGCGTTTAGTGGGTACTCGGCCATGCCTGCTATGTGCCAGGGCTGGGCGCGGGGAGCGTTAGAAGTCTTTGCAGGGCATGCAAAGTCATCATAGAACTCAGATGGAAAAACATAAGGGCACACATTCAGGTAATTCCACCTGAAGCAGAATGGAGTAAGTGCTGTGATGGGGCACTGTAAGCAGTGGCCTGTGGGAGCAGAGAGGGGAGGTGGGTCTGTCGGGGGAAGATCTGTTGGGGGATGCTTCTCAGAGCACGTGGCTGTGGAGTGAGACCTCAGAGAGGAAATAGGATCTCAGTTGGCAAAGCTAATTTTTTTGAGGTGGGAAGTAACCTGATCTTATATCTATTTTAGAAAGGTAACTTGGTGGCGGTGTAGGGTGTGATAGAGAGTTAAGTAAGTAACAAGGGCCTGAACTAGATCAGGGACAGTGGCGGTAGAATTGATGACAGTGTCAGCCTTGGAGAGGAAGAAGACTCAGCACTGGGAAGTGCAGGAGGAAAGGGAGAGAAGCCGAGGGGCTCAGACCTGAGGGGCTGAAAGATGGGGGTGCTGTCCTCAGAGAGCATAGGCAAGGTGGGTGAAAGCCCAGCACAGGGACTTGCTAATAAATGTGTTTTTGTGGTTGCTGTTTATTGTGAGAGGGAGCTCAGGAGGACAGGCAGATTTCGGGGGTGGGGGGGCTTGGAGGAAAAACAAATTTGATTTGGGACATCTTTCCTTGATCCTTTGCTTTTTGTCGGTCTCATTACAACTGTTGTTCAATGTAATAGTTTATTGAGAGCTTCTTATATGTTCAGAGATTGTGGCTTCTGTCTTCAGGGAGCTTGCAGTATTTCTTGTCAGCCAAAATGTTCGTAAATTATTTGCTCTGCTTGATTCTACTACAGAAAACACAAAGCAGACAATTCTGCCTGAGAAGTTCCTTTCTGGAGCAGTCAGCTAAGGTTCTTTTCCCCCTGCGAGCCCCGGGGGATTCTCATTTGAATTTTCCCAGAGAATCCAGACTCTGTAGAGGGAAGGCTCTTAGAAGCCTGGTCGTGCAGGGCCCCATGTCCAGCGCGAGTCCAGATCGCGGGGAGATTTGGTACCAGGTCCTGCAGAGATCTCAGGTTGACAGTACAGATAGCAAAGTATATGCACGTGGTCACGGTGGTACTTTTTTTCTTTTTCTAGATATACGCCAGCGATTAGGAAAAAGACCACATTCTCCGGAAAAGGCTTTTAGTAGTAACCCAGTCGTTCGGAGAGAGCCCTTTTCTGATGTACATAGTAGGCTAGGTGTTCCCAGGCAAGATGTTAAAGGCCTCTACTCTGATACTCGGGAGAAGAAATCAGGTTGGTAACACTGAAAACTGCTGGGGAAGGGAATTGGGTAAGAGCAGAGACAATGGGTGTAGCACAGAAATACTTTGTTAGCAGAAGGCGGGAAACAGCATTTGACAAAAATGAATTATTTTTCCTCTTTCGTTATAGTCGTCGTCATCATCGTCATCATCATCATGATGGTAACAGTGTGGAAAATTTAGAAAATGGGGAAAAAACCTCACCCCTGATTCTTTCTGTTTGACACAATTGCTTTCTAGTTTCATGCTATTCCAGTCTTTGCCCGTATACATATACTATTTTCGTATGGCATCTTATCGTAGTCATTTTTCCACATTGTTACAGCCTTTATAAATAAAACTTTTAATTGCCTTACAGAGTGGCTATCTTATGAAATTCTATGTATTTCTCTATTGTTAAATATTAATATTTGAAAAATTAATGGAGAGTGGGCAGAATCTGAAAGCTGACAGTGTAGCGGGCCCATCAGTTTGCAGGATGTTGTAGCTGGGAAGATGTGGGAGTGGCCCAGTCCCGGCAGAATGAAGTTGTGCACGGACGGGCAGGGGAGCCTCACCAGGCAGCGGCAGGCGTATATAAGCAGCCTCCCGGGTGTTTCTGATGTGCCTAGCATGGGGTGGGGCGGGGGCGGGGGGCGCACATCCCCGAGCTGAGAGAGTCTCCTGTTGGGTCCAGTTCTCTCAGTCTGCAGGCAGGGGACTGCAGCCAGGGAAAGGAGAGGATCCGCCCAAGGCTGCACCATGGTTGCAGGTGCCACGGACAACCCCCCGCCAACCCGCCGGCCCCCACCCCCACCCCCTGCCCCGTGCTTCCTGCACGTCTGGTGTTGCCAGTGCCCCTGTTTCTCAGCATCGACCGCTAGAGCTGAAATGCCTTCTCACCCCAACAGGTAGTTTATGGACTCGCTTAGGATCTGCACCCAAGACCAAAGAAAAGAACACGAAGAAAGTGGATCACAGGGCGCCCGGCACAGAGGAAGATGACTCCGAGCTGCAAAGGGCATGGGGGGCTCTGATTAAGGAGAAAGAACAGTCTCGCCAGAAGAAGAGCCGGTTAGATAACTTACCATCTCTCCAGATTGAAGTTAGTCGGGAAAGCAGCTCTGGTTCAGAGGCAGAGTCCTGATGCCCTTGGGGCCCAAGGCGGCTGCCCTAAAGCCTGACACTCTTGTGCAGGGTGGGGTGCACAGTAGGAACCCCCCATGCGGGAGTTGGCGCCCCTCCCGTTCTTGCTCACGCGGTCACCCTCCGCTCTTGCTACTTCAGCAAGACATCTTAAGAATGTGACATGTTTTGAAGGGCATCTATCTAATCTTTTGCTGCAGAGTTATAGTTCTGGGCCCTCATTTCTTTTCCCACCACCCCACAAGCTTTACCCTTTGAGGAGAAGGCAGCCCTCCAGATTTTGTAGACATTTTTCTTAATATTTTTAACATTGTGTCTTTTAAAAGAAATGTTTTACACAGTTCATCCAAAGAGCAGAGAACTGAACTTCTCACTATTGCCTTGGCCCTGACAGCTGTTACCAGCACCCTTTTCCCAAGAAAAGTCAATTCCCAGGTGCTTATTGGACAGCCTTCGAGGGGGAAGATGAGGGAAGCTGCCAGCTCACCCTTCCAGGATCCTAGTGTGGGGGCCGAATCTCATGGACCTGACCTCAGAGGTGCACCCGTGCCGCCCAGGTAGATAAGAGCCGCAGCGTCGATCGCCCTTCGTTCCTCCCTGGGGATTTCTGTTAGGGGGCCTTGTTAGCGATCAGCTTGAAGTGAAGATCAAGTTCAGTGCTGTGGGATTTTTAGGAACAAAAAACTGTGACTTTGGGATTTGGGGTGGATTTTTGTGCTAGGGGTGGGGTCATGGGTTAATGTTGAACAATTTTTAAATCTGTATTATGTTTAAAAAATAATGATTTAAAAGTTTAAATTTTTAATTTTTATATGTGAAAATATTTCCTGTTGGCTACGAGGGAAGCTCAAGTGGTGTCTTCTTATGTGCTGTTAAATATATATTATATACTTTGGAAGAAGGCAAAGAGGGGAGCCTCATTATTTTTAAATGATCCCAACTGTATAGTCTGTCTGTTGTACATAGAGTTTAACTTGCTTTTTGGCCGCTGTAGGGAAAAAAACCCATCCACCTGAGATGGGAACCTGTCATTTATGATCACTTCAGAAGTGATACACTGATATTTATTCTTTCAGTCTCCAAGTTCTGGCACTTGAAGACTTCTTCAAAACTGGCAAATAAGATAGTAGTTATAGAAATTTTAGTTCATTTATTTCTAAACTCCTTTCAGATTATTTTACCATGAGAAGGTGGTAGATTATTTTGTCTTCCTGTTGATTTTTATTTTGAAGTATTTAGTGTTGTATTCCTCTGCAGGCTTAAAAATAGTGTTTTACTTCAATTCAGTAGAGCTTAGGAGTTAAAGAGAATAAAGCCTGTGTTGCTTGTGTGATGTCACAACCCCTCACCTGTCTGGAATGTTCAGCACCCAGTGCAGCTCAGGGTCTAGAGATCTTTGCTCGTGCCTGAGCTGACGGTCACATGATTAGTTGATTGCAGTGTGGGGCGATGGAGGGCGGAACGAATGCTTTGTTTAATAAAGAAAGGCGGGGAGACTTGAGAGTTGCAGCAAGAACTGTGTTGTCCATATTTTGTTGGTTAACCTGCTTTTTCCCTCCCTGTAGAAAGATGAGAGCATGTAACCATGACATGTTTCAGCTTCCTAATGGGATTCTAGGAAAGAGCAGGTTCTGGTTTCTCTGCCATTTGAGACCTAAGGTTTCTGAGGCTTCTCAGCTCTTTGCCCATGAAGCACACAGCTGAGAACCAGGTTCTTGAGGAGGGGCCAGGGTCTGGGCAGTTGGTCAAGTGAGAAGTGCAGGGGCTGTAGAGTCAGAGACGCCGACCCCTGGCTCTGCTCCGTGGGCCTGGGCCTCAGTTTCCCCTTCTAGCAAATGAATGGTCTGGTACCCGAACCGCTGGCTTCATTGGTGCGTCTTAATGGTGTTTTGCTGTCTCAGAGCGGTGGCTACAGCGGGCTGGCCAGCACCAGTGTCTGCGGCAGGTGCGGGGAGGGTCAAGGCGACAACTGAGGGGGTGCATGAGGTTGTGGATGGGACTACCCCCACCCCATTCCAGTCTCTGGGCCACTAGTGAGACCAAGAGGTCCCTGTGGTCAGGGTCCCCACTGACATGCTCTCTGCAGTGTTCAGAAAACTCCCCTTCTCAGACTTTTCCTTTGTGTTTCCCAGTCATGACCCTTTCCCACCAGTAGTTCAGGCCCACTTGTCCCATGGCCTTTCAGCCCTCACCAGTCTTTTGCTAGGGATCAAGGAAGACTTTCAGGAAGGGCGGTGGTGTGTAGTTAAAACGGACGTGACCAAGAAAAATGCCTACTTCAGCAGGCTTGCAGTTCTCACAAACATGCAGAGCCCAGAAAATTACCCTTAAAGACGTTAAGTTTTATTTTATTAGCCTCTCAGTCTCCGGCCCACTCAAGCACTCAGATCTTGCAGCATCTTACAAGTGCTCTGGAAGCCCAGGCCCTTTCTTGGGAGTTGGGGAGCAAAGATGGACAGTGAGTTTAGTCTTTACACATGTGAGATTTTTAACTTTTTTGCTGCTTGATAACAATTACAGATACCTCATTTCTGTTTTCCACTCTCCACCTTGGGAGAGGTGCCAACTACCCAGGAGAGCTTGTGGAGCCCAGCACACAATGGAACCTCTCCTCCCCTGGCCTCCCCTAGCCTGACCCCACGAGTCCCTCGCCTTAGGTCAGAAACTGTCTTCTCCCGCAGCAGCCTCTTGGCTAGTTCCCCTCCCCTGTCTCTCCCTCTCCATTCTGCACACGGCAGCTGGGATGAACTTTCGGTGTAGTTAGCAACTTTATTGAGATATAATTTACGTAGCATACAGTTCACCCATTTAAAGTGCACACTTCCGTGGCTTTTAGTATATTCACAGAGTTGTGCATCCATTGCCATAATCAATGTTAGAATACTTTCATCATCAAAAAGAAACCCTGTACCCATTCGCAGTGCCCCATTTTCCCTCTTCCCCACTGGCAGCCATTAACTACGCTTTGTCTCTACGGATTTATCTATTCTGAACATTTCATATAAATGGGAATCATACACTTTGTGGCTGTTTGTGACTGGTTTCTTTAACTAAACATATTTTCGAGGTTCATCCATGTTGTAATATATAGCCGTACTTCGTTTCTTTTTATTGCTGAGTAATGTTCCATCGGATGGATATACCATATTTTGTTTATCCATTCATCAGTTGATGGACCGGTGGGTTGTGTCTACTTTTTGGCTGTTATGAATAACGCTGCTGTGAAAATTCATGTACAAGTTTTTACATGGACATATGTTTTCATTACCCTTGGGTTATATACCTAGGGGTGGAATTGCTGGGTCCTCTGGTATCTCTATCTTTAACCTTTTGAAGAGCTGCCAGACTGTTTTTCCAGGTGGCTGCATCATTTTCCACTCCCCCCAGCAACGTATGAGGGTTCCAATTTTTCCACATCTTTGTCGTTTTTTGATGTGAATTGATATCTCATGATGGTTTTGATTTGCACTTCCTGGATGACTAATGATGTTGCGCAGCTTTTCACGTGCTTCAGGATGAACATTCTTACGAAGGTTATTCCTGTTACTCCTCTGCCTAAAAGCCTCCCCATTGCCGATGGGATACATTCTGAACTCCTTTGATAGCTCACAAGGCTGGTCAGGATCTAGCCTCTGGCAGTATCTCTAGCCTCTTTTCCCCATCCTCCCCTGCTTTCTGCTTCCTGGTTTCCTGGAGGCATCTCGATCTCACCAGCCTCCCAGACTTTGCTCAGTGCTGTTGCTCCCCCCAGTGACCCCCTGGTCCTCTCCTCGTCCCACTTCAGCTTTGCCTTCTCCTCTCCCTCATCCTCAAGGACTTATAAACCTCTCCAGGAAGCTACCTGCAACTTCCAGAGCAAGGTTATTGGCCCTGTTGTATGTCCTGTGGTACTGCCACGAAGGAGTCTTGTTACATTCCAGGGTTAGGTTATAAAGTCATGCCTAGGATAAAAATTGAGTGTAATCAAAACTCCTTTCGGACACCCTGAGGAAGGCGCCATGTTGAAGGCCATTATCGCGAGGTGCAGCGCGGCTGGTTCCTACCTGTGCGGGAATAGGTCACAGTTTCTTTAGCTGAGCACCAGGAGAAGTGGTTAGCCTGCGTACAGGGCCGTGTTATGCAAACAACACTTATTTGTAGGTGTTAGACTCACACTCAGGCGAGCAGTTCGCTTTTGAAGAGCCTCTTGGGAACCGAGACAGGCCACAGGCTCACCTCAGGCCCTCCCGCCTGTCTGCTCAGGGAGCGGAGGGGCAGATGGAATGGCCCAAATGACTTAAAAGTGTTTTCCTTTGTCTTTTTTTTTTTTTCCTAACTTTTTCAGACGAATACCATTATGTTTGCCTAAGTGAAATATGTATGTAACGCCAAATCTCTGTACCCCCTCAAGCCAGCACACCGGTACACTGGGTCGCAGTTCCCTCTTCCTGCTTTATCTTTTTGTTAGACTGTGAGCTCTGTGAGAGCAGGGCCGCATCTGGCTTGGTCATGGGGGTCCCCAGTCCGAGTGCCGTGCCTGGCACCTGGCAGATCCCCTGTACACATAGCTGGATGTGTGAATCCCCCAGCTGCTGGAACAGCCCCATTCTCTGAAGCCCCGGCATCCTCTTACAGGCTAGTCCTCGTGCTTCTGCCTTGTACGTGCAACACTTTATTTTCATGTTTTGTTTTCCCTGCTGGCAGCCCCTGTGAGCAGGCTTCCTCACGTTGTTCTCTATTCCTCCTACCAGGCCAGGCCAGAGTAAATGGTGCCTAAAAAGTGTTTGGCAAGTGAATGAATTGTGGGAACCCAACCCAGCTCTGGCACCTTTGTCTGCAGGCTAGTCTGCTTCTAGCAGAGACTACCAGATTCAAAAAAGAGGAAGGTTGTTCACAAGTGCATAAATTGTACTTGCATAAGAAAGAATCTCATTAAGTAGACCTCCATGAAATTCAGATTTTGATGATCTGGCTATATCTGAGCTGAAGCTTACCTGGCTTTATAAAGAATTTGCTGGAGAATCATGTAGATAATCCAGAATATTTTTTAGAAGGCATTCATCTGCACCCGGGAGACCAAGAAAGGAAGCCGGCGGGTGGATCGGAGGCCCCAAAGAGAGACTGCTGGGCCGATTCTTAGCATCTGATCCAATTGGTGAGGAAGTGACAGCAGCCCAAAGAAGACACAAAGAAATAGAACTCGTTCCTGGCAACAACCCTTTTGCCTAAAGTAGGCTTCCCGCTGTCAGGCGGAGCAGTTTTAAAGTTACGGTGAAATGCTAACAGGCAATTTGGATTAAAGTTAACAGCAAATGACGGCTTCACAGATTAATTAATTGCTGCACAAATAAGTTGATGTACAAGTATTTGCTTTTAAATCTTACACAATAAGAAGTAAATTAGAAGTCAAACCATTTTTTTCTTTGAAGAACTAAAAGGACAGAATGTCTTGGATGATCTTGAGAACAGCATACTGGCTTCGAGGCAGACTGTTGTTGTGTAGCCTGACTAATAATAATGTAGAACTTTTCTTACATGTTTATAAAATAAATCTTAGAAGAAAAATAATACTGTAGCCTTTTTTAAAAAAATGAAATTCTATGAATGTTTCACAGAACTTGGATGTTCCTGGGAGCGGCTAGGGAAATGCTGGCTCGAAAGATTATTTCAAATGGCTGTTAGGGAAATGCTGGCTCAAAAGCTTATTTCAAATAGCTGTGAGGCATTGCAGTGAGCTTTTGCTCTGCTATAAATACGACTCTAGCGTATGGGTGGTCTTTAACCCACCAAAGTCAGCACCCGGCGGCCCCCGGGGTTCTTACCTGGTTTTGTTGGAGCAATTCCAGAGGCCCCCTCTGGTTGACAGAGTCTTCAGTAGTTGAGATTTTGTGTTACCTCAGACTGTGTCACCCCTGCCTCGGGACCGGTGTTGGTTAGAGCAAGGGACCACACCATCGACAGGAGAGGTGACGAGGCCTTCCCGTCTCTTCCTGCGGCTGTCATGTGTTTAACGCGTCCTCAGAAGGCCTTTGAGCAGGAGACGGCACCTTTTTGCTCAGGTAGAAGGTCTTTTGGGGGGAGGTCAAATGGGGTGACGGCTGGGGCTGGGCCTGGAGCCTTGGGGACTCGTTCTATCTCATCTGCAGACTTGAAAAAAAACCCAAGCGAGTCCCTTTGCTTCTTGGGACCTCAGTGTCCCTGCCTGTCAGATGAAGGGCTCAAATGGGATGACCTCCAGGTTTCCTTCTAGTGCTAATGTGAGTTCTGGGATCTTTGCTGAGCTTTCCCAACGAGAATCAGGAGTGCAAGTTGGACGGGAAGGAGTTGGGGGCAAGCAAGAGGCCTAAGCCCTTGCGCCTTTGGTTCCATGAGCCAGTGCAGCACCCCCTCCCCAGCCCTCCGTTCTGAAAGGAGGAGATCCTCTCCCTTCCCCGCTCGGCCCCCCTTCCCCAGTATGCACACACACCATTCTGTGTTTTACCTGGGAGATTTTTTTAGGAGGTAGCCCAGTGTCTTAATCAGCTCAGCCTGCTATAACAAAATACCATGGACTGGGCGGCTTAAATAACAGAAATTTATTTTCTCACGGTCTAAAGGTAGAAGTCCAGGATCAGGGTGCTAGTAGTTGGGTTCGCGCGAGGCCTCTCTTCCTGGCTTGGCAGACAGCATCTCACTGTGTGCTCACATGGCCTTTCCTTGGTGCGTGCGCTTGGAGAGAGAGATGTCTCTTCCTCTTCTCAAGCCACCAAGCCTATTGGATTAGGGCCCTACCTTTTTTTTTTTTTTAATTTATTTTTGTCTGCATTGGGTCTTTGTTGCTGTGCGCGAGCTTTCCCTAGTTGCGGTGAGCGGGGGCTACTCTTCGTTGCGGTGCGCTGGCTTCTCATTGTGGTGGCTTCCCTTGTTGTGGAGCACGGGCTCTGGGCGCACAGCTTCAGTAGTTGTGGCACACAGGCTCAGTAGTCGTGGCTTGCTGTCGAGTGCCGGCTCCATAGTTGTGGCGCACGGGCTCAGTTGCTCCACGGCATGTGGGTTCTTCCCCGACCAGGGCTCGAACCCGTGTCCCTTGCACTGGCAGACAGATTCTTAATCAGTGAGCCACCAGGGAAGTCCTGGGCCCTACCTTTTTGATCTTAATTATCTCCTAAAGGCTCTGTCTCCAAAAGTAGTCACATTGGGGGTTATGGCGTCAACATAGGAGTTTGGGGAGGGGGACACAGTTCAGTCCGTGGCACCCAGTAATGCAAGGGTCCCAGTATGTGTTTGTGGAATGAGGTCACTGCTTTTTAAAAGCTCACAGACTGGGAGGGATTTTGATCCATGGGTCTGAAGGCAGTCGGGTTTGTAGTTCAGAGTCCTGGTTCTGGAGGAAACAGACCCATCTGAGTCCACCTCGGCCACTTACTAGCCGTGTGGCCTTGGGCAAATTACTTAACCTCTGTCTCTGAGCCAGCATCCTCATCTGCAAAGGCGGGATAACCGAGCATGTGGCTGTGCGGATCAGATGAGGGCTTCCGTGGGAGGCCCTTGGCACTGGGTCTGCGTCCCCTCCTGACGCTCAGTCAGTGGGAGTGATTACGACTGCTCTTCAGTCTTCCCGGGGCCCCTTTGCCAGCTCTGTCCTCCTCTGCGGTCCTGTGTCTGGTCTCAGTGACATCCTCACTCTTCCAAACGCCCTCCTCCCAGCCTCCTCGGACTCAGAAGGCAGGTGGGTAATTAGAAATAGTTCCTGTGTCTGGGGGCGATGAGGCAGGCCTGGGGGGACAGCCCCCCATTCCCTGGCGAGCTGTGCTGTCCACTCACTTTTAGCTCAGGGTGAACATGTGTCCTCCATCCCCTCACTTTTAAAACTTTTTATCGTGAAATAGCTTAACAATTACAGAATCGTTTCGAGGGCAGAACGAAGAACATTTTACCACATTTCATTCTCTTCTTCCTCCCCTCCCTCCCCCCTCCCCCCCTGGTCCCCCACCAACCACGAACTGTTTGAGAGTTATTTGCCTACATCGCGTTCCCTTACTCCCTAAATGTAATACTTCAGTGTACGTTTTCTAAGAACAAGGACATTCTCTCATATGACCAGAGTATTGTTATCAAATTCAGGAACTGTATGATTTTAATCAGTACGTAGTACCTAATCTGTGGTTCATGCTTCAGTTTTGCCAGCTGTCCCAATAATGTCTTTTTCTGGTCTAGGATACAATCCAGGATCACACACTACAGTTAATATCCTGTCTTTAGTCTCTTTTAATGTGGAGCGATTCCTTTGCCTTTCTTTTTTTCTTTTTTTTTGCGGTACGCGGGCCTCTCACTGCTGTGGCCTCTCCCGTTGCAGAGCACAGGCTCCGGACGCGCAGGCGCAGCGGCCATGGCTCACGGGCCCAGCCGCTCCGCGGCACGTGGTATCTTCCTGGACCGGGGCACAAACCCGTGTCCCCTGCATCGGCAGGCGGATTCTCAACCACTGCGCCACCAGGGAAGCCCCCCTTTGCCTTTCTTTGCCTTTTATGATATTGACGTTTTTGAAGTGTTCAGTCCGGTTATGTTGTAGAATTCCCTCAAGTTGGTCCCTTAACATTGGTGTAAAGTAAAATGAGTTAAGAAGCCGTTTTCACATTGCTTTTGGATGTAGCTACTGAATGCACAGCCTTGCATTAGGCTCTGTGACCTGGGAGCATTATACAGCCTGGCTCTGACTTGGGACCTTAAGTCTGGGTTTGTGGGGAGAGCAGTTACTGTCAGGAGGGCTTGAAGGGCCCCTGCGTGCTCGTGATCAGGGGTCTGCTTTGCTGGCGCCAGCAAGCTTGGAAAATACGTCTCGGATGGATGCAGGATGAGTCAGCGTTCTGGAAGTCTCCAAAGATGCAGAAAATGGCCCCGCATCTGTTCCAGCATCCACTCATCAACTTTGCCCGGCCTCCAGAGATGTCCTAAAGTTCACACGCCAAGCCGAAGTCCCGTTTTCTCTCAGAAACCTCCAGCAGGCTGCAGTCGTGTGTTCCAGCCTGTCCTTACTGCTGCTCTACTCTGCGGCCTGGGTCTGTTCTCTCCCGCTCTGGGCCAGTGGTGGGAGGGGAGCCCTTCCTTGCTCTAACAAGTGCCCCTGGCACTGGGAACAGGGAGGGAAAGAGTCACTGAGCCCTGAGTGTGGGAAGGCAGCCAGCACCCTGGCCTGTGACGAGGTTAAGCCAGCTTGGGATGATCTTCGTCGTGATCTGGCAGACGACGGACTCATCAGACCCGGAGCTTTGCTTTTTCATCTGTTCAGCTTCTCTGTTGGACGGTATATACTGTGAAAAACAGTGACTCGTAATCTCTATTCAAACAACCGTGTAACGTCAGGGAACTGTCGTGCTAGTTGGAGGTATTTTGTCAGACCAAAGCAAACGATGCAAGAATGTTACAAGTGACATCAGTCTTTACAGAACTTTGGCCAAGCAGGCTTTCACTGTGAGAAACAAGATAAAATTGATTTTCATCTAGTCATCAAGTCAACACCATTGTCTGCTGTGTTTTAACACTTATATTAACACTTCAAAGTGCTCTCCCTGGAGATGCAGACATTCATGTGAGAGAGACATAGAGTCCCCTGCCTTTTTGATTGTAAATTAATTAAAATTAAATAAAATTGAAAAGTCAGTTCCTCGGTGACTGGTGACATTTCAGGGCTCAGTGGCCACACGTGGCCAGGGGCTCCCGTGTCGGACCGCGCGGCTCTAGACCCTCATCGCCGAGTTCTGGTGCACAGCGCTGCTCTGCACGGCCAGCAGTCTGGGAAGCAGAGGTGCGGGAGGGACTTCCTCCTGCGACACACGTGGTCACACAGGGAAAATTGGACAGCTCGTGAAGTTGGCATTTAAATGTGACTGCAGGCTGTTGGCAGTGTGTCCTCTGGGCTGCTGGGTTGGATCAAAGGCGTGCTGAAAGATGCATGGAGTTTCGCTTCTTCCGTTGTTCAGGTAGCCCAGATCTCTGTTCGGTTAGTTCCACATCATGGGCTGTATTCAGGTGTTAAAGAGAATGGAGCCAAAGCTGCACTGAGGCTGCGATTCAGGCAGCGCGTGGGTCTTTCCGCTGACCTGCCCCTCCTCAGTCTCAGGGCCTCGCGTGCGCAGGCGGAGTGCCGGAGCCCCGAGCTGTGAGGGTGCTTTCTGTAGGAAGGACCCGGGGCCAGGCTCTCGGTGAGGTGTGTAGTGGCGGGTTCCGGGGCAGGGCATGGGGCTGGGGCTGGGGCTGGGACCCACCCACGTGGATGATAAACAACGGCTGGATTACTCCTGCTCTTGAACCTCTCACATCTGCTGCTGAGATCATGCAGCCCTGTTCCCAGGCCAAACCTCGGCTCACTGTTCCACCAAAGCGTGGGTGATGGGGCAGGGCTGTCAGGTGTCTCTAAGCTCCCAGGACCCAGCCCACAACTGCTGAGGAAGCCACGCAGCCAGCCGTGTACAAGTGGAGCGTCTGTGTCTACTCGAAAGTGCCTGTCCGCCTGTGGTCCTTGCCTGTGTGCACGCCTCTGTCCCCGCCTCCTGGCTGCCCGAGCCCTGGAGCTGAGGAGGGCAGCTGAGCAAGTCGGGGACCCCACGCCGCCGCCTCTGCCGCAGCCAGGATGTGGCCCTTCCACGCTCTGCTCTGCATGGCCAGTAAGTCAGCCTCACCCCCGGCCCCGAGGGGCTGCACAGCCCGTCCGTCGCGCGTCTGGTGGGGCTCAGAGCCTGAGGTCAGAGAAAGTCTGAGGACTCCCCCTGGAAGCCCGTCTCGCTCCGTGGGTCAGACCCCCAGGCTAGGAAGGACCTCTGAGGCTCTGTTGGCTGCAGACAGCCTGTGGCTTTGGACTACAGGACTCTGCCTCCTGTTCCTCCCGCCAGCTCCCCTCCCCACGCAGGCCCTCTCCCCTGGAACCCACCGCAGGCAGCCCCTCAGGTCTGTGCCGAGCCTGTCCCCAGAGTGTGGAGGCTGGTGCGGCCGACCACCCGCCCGGCGGAGCCCCCTGGTTTAGCTGAGGAGGGTGAGGGCCCCGTGTGCAGGTGAGCACTGATGAGAGACCGTGCGGCGAACGCGAGGGGGGAGCCTGCTTCCTGTTCCTGACGTTAGGGCCCCTACGAGAACCTGTATGGGGGAGGGGACACTCCCTCTCCACTGCCTGGGGTCCCATATGGCCTTTAAAACTCCCATGGAAGCCCCTGGGGGCAAGCCAAGCCAGGAGCCTGCATCTAGCCACTAGGCCCCAGGGATGAGTAAGCGTGGCCAGCGAGCCCCTGGGCGCTGCTCAGATCCAGCCTGAGGCGAGCGTGGTCCTGTGTAGTGACCTGGCAGGCTTCCCGGGGGCCTCCTGCGCTGGCCAGGAGCTGGTCAGGAGAATGAGACTGAACGTCAGGCAGGTGTGGTTTTAGGGCTGCTGGGAGCCTGAGTTCTCCCGAAGGATGGGTGGGGGCCAGCTAGTGAACGCCAGACAGTGGCTGAGAGCTGAGGCCAGGCTGGGAGGGGGCTCAGAATTAGCACCCACCATGGGGCCAGATCACCCAAGAGGCAGGCCAAACGTGCATGGGGCGCGAACAGAGCATACATTTTTGGATACCTTTTAATATTTGCTATTTTTAAAACATCAGAATAGTCATCGTGGAAAGATCAAAACTTTGTTGAACTTCCTTTTCCTTATTTTACAGTTTAGACTTCCCTTTACTTTCAGTTACATATGGTGTGTGGAGAAGGTCTCACGCTTTTTATGGCTTATGGCTTTGATCCCCCATCACCGAGTGTGTCCATACCCTGGTCCACCCCATCCCAGTAGAGAGGAGGTGACTGAGGCCCAGCGAGGAGTGTTGACTGGCCATAGTTAAAAGCAAGTACTCGTAGAAAGGGGGCTCAAGCCCAAGCCTCTGCCTGCCTCCCAGCTCTAGAATACCCCGTGGCCTGGGACACTCACCCTGGTGTCACTCTGGTCTCCTGCTTGTCTCTGTCCCCTGTGGCCTCTGGAAAGACCAGTTATCACCCCAGCACCTTTTTCAGCAATGTCAATCCAGATGACACTTATCAAACCCCTTCTGAGGCTAAGGCACTCCCCAGGCTGACAGACAGCAGAGAGCAAGATGGAGCCGACTTGCAATGAGATCACTTACCCCGCACCTTGGCTATGCTATGGGCTGGGGGTAAGAGCAGGGCCTCAGCAGCTCCAGTGTAAGTGGGAGAAATGCAACTGTGACAGTTCTGCTCCAAGCTGTGAGGTCCTGCGACTTAGGGAGGGACCAATCATGAAGAGCTTCCTGGAGGAAGTGAGATTGGCGCTGAGTCTTAAGGGCTGGAGAGAGTCTGAGAAAGTGACAAGGAGATGCCAGGGAGGGTGGAGGAACCCCTCAGACAGTGACCCCAGACCCGGGGCCCTGCATCCTGTGCCTGGCTGCACCTCCCTGGGCTGGGGAGAATCCAAACTGTTCCTGGCCTGACCTTCCACCCTTCCCAAGCACCCACTGTGGTGATGCCCACTTTCTCATCAGTGGGAGCAGATGAGATAACATCAGTTGTCTGAGACAGTCAGATGCAGATACAAACACACTGAAACCCTGGAGCTGCCCATCTCATCCTGCTGCCATGCAGCCTGCTGTTCCCAGGTCAGTCTTCACCCTGACTCATTCTGTGACCACAGCCACCCACTTCCCCCGGGGTCTCTGAGGTTGCGTCTGCATCGCTCGTGTGAGGAAGGGAACTGTGCTAGTGGCCTGTAAAACCTTACAGTGGTACACAAGCCAGCAGTCCAGGGCCGGCTCTGCTGTTGCACCAACTTCAGGCTGGGGCCTGGGGCTCTGCTGGCTCCTGCTGGGGGAGTGGGGAGGTGTCAGACCTGCCTCTGCCCGGGGCACAACCCCAGACCTGAGTGCAAGTGTGTGATGGGAAACCTTGGCCATTGAGGATGGGGGGACTGTAGTGTCCGCGGTGGCCCTGAGGATGGGGGAGGTGCTTAGCAAGGCAGACAGGTGGTGCGGGGTGAGAGGGAGGCTTTCTGTGCAGGAGAAACAGTCTGGACAGAGAGCCGGGTGTGAGGAGTGTGTTTAAGGAGACGCAGGGTGAGGTTTGAGCGGGAACAGAAGGCTTGTCTGCTCTGACGCTGCCTGCACCCCACAACCAGGACACGCTGGGCCCTAGGGGGCAGCAGGCCGCACGCACAGGGTGACCCTGACCCTCTGTCCCCGGCCAGAGGGCCCGCTGAGAATGCCTTCGGGTGACACACGGGGGATGGGGAAAGGGCATCCCAGGCAGAGGTAAGACGAGCACAGCGTCGTGGGCCAGCCAGCTGTGGAGAGCAGTCCACGCAGGAGCCAGATGCCTCCGACCTTCTCCGGGAGGCTGGCTTGGGGAGTGGCTGGGGGCCATGCGGGTGGTCAGGGTGCTGGTGGAGAGTGGGGGCACCCAGAGTGCCAGGCGGAGGGAGCTCGGGCCACACCCTGAGGACAGCGGGAAGGCCAGCAGGCCCCTCGCCCGGAGGTGACAATGGGGCGTGCCTGTGGTGTAGAAGCGAAGTCCTGGAGAAAGCGGGGGGCAGACAGGCCCGTGAGGAGCCGCTGCCGAGGTTCCATCCGGGGGGGTTGGGGCAGGAGGGCATGGGGAGGGGGAGACACTCACTAGAAATGTTTAGGAGGGAAAAGCACTTTAGCACAGAGCACAGCACTGTCTGCCCCAGACCTGTCGGCGGCCATGGTTATTAGGTAGCCTGTGAAGGGGGCCAGGGTGGGGGACCGGGGTATGAGGTTTGGGGCTGAGACAACGAGACTCAACATGGAAGACCCAGGCGGGTGGGTGGAGGGTGAGCTGCCCCACGGGGCAGTGGCCTGCAGACCTTTCTGGGTGCTCTGGACTGGGCGTCAGGACGGCTGAATCTAGTCCTCGTCCTATGGCCCGGCTCCTTGTATAGTGCGGGCAGACCATTCCCTGCCCTGCATCCACACCTCCGGGTTCAGTTTGCTAAACCGAGAACAGTGCCGTGAGAATGTGTATTTAAACTGCCCGGTGCGATGGGGGAGATAGGGGTGGGTGCGGGCAGTGGTGGCTGACAGGATGGAGGGGCCTCTGACCCAGCAGGCCTGTGTGGCCGGGACAGCTTGGAGAGGCGGCCCTGTGGGCGCTGTGGTGACAGACTCTGGTTCAGCAGGGCTCTCACCACTGGCAGCCCAAGAGGGGGGCTTGAGCTGGAGGGCAAGGCTGTCAGAGAACGTGGCAGGCCTCCCTTGTGGTTATAACCCTGACGTTAGCACCCACACACCGAGCCTGCAAGATGTCAGATGCTGCGCCCGGCCTTGCCCCACTAGACCGTACGGTCGCACATCACAGATGGGGAGACTGGGGTAAAGTGACAAGCCCAAGGTCCTTCAGGGACTCTGTGGCAGGGCGAGGATTTGAACTCAGGACTGTCTCCCTCCTGGGTGCGTGCTCTCTCCTCTGAGTCGAAGTGGGAAGAGAGGGGCCCCCCCTGATGGAGGCACAGCCCAAGCAGGGGGACCCCGCCAGGGGCCTGGGCGAAGTCTGCCCCAGTACGGCGGCCCACGCCTGGTGGACCCCAGACACTGGCTGGCCTGATGGGAAAGCTCAGCGGACCCGGTGGCACTCCTGAACACGCACACACATAAATGTGTTCCTCGCTGACCTCATTACCAGCTCGATAACCCAGAGCTCTGCCCCAGCTCTGAGCTGCTGGCACGACAGGGGCCAGGTCTCTGTTTACACCATACCCCCACGCTGCCCCCGCAGCACCTCCAGCTTTTATTAAAGGCTTCAGAAATAGGCAGACCTGGGCCCCAGACACAAATTACAGTTTGCTGACGGGCCATGAGCAATCACCCGAGCTCTCTGAGCCTCAGCACCTGAATACGGTACCTGGAAGACAGCAGGTGGTCCAGGAAGGTGGCTGTAATGGTCTCTCTGCTTATCTCCTCCCCTTTCCCAGCCCTCAAGAATCTTGCCCCAAGATCCCTCCGTTGAACAATGCAAAAATGGGGGTGGGGGCGTGGGGTAGGGGATCAGGAATCTCTGGCCCTCTTTGATGTTCCCAGGACACCTCATCTGGGCCTGGTACTGTGCTGAGCGGGACTCAGTGGTTGGGGGTGTGTCATGGATGACTCAAATCGATTACAGTTTTGGGGAGACAGACTTTATCACAGATCACTCTGACCCAGACATGATTTAGTCAGAGCCGGACAGAGACCCCACAGGATGCCAAGGGAGCTCAGGGACCACTGGGGTATACTCTGGTTGAGAATCTGGATTGGCTCCTGGGGCAGAGGTGGGAGAGTGATGAAGAAGGCACATCGGGTAGAGGGAACCGCCTGTGCAAAGGCCCTGTGGTGGGAGGCATGCAGATGGCGTTCAGGAAGTGGGGCCTCGAGGAGCCAGAGAGCAGAGCTAGCAGAGGGCTCACTGGGCTGGGCAGGGAGGTACCATGGACGCCGGGGGAGGAGGCTGGACTTATCACAGGGTTTCAATTCATGTCTGTTAAGTCACACAGATGGTAAAAAGGGGAAAGAATGCCTTCCAGTCGCCCCTTGTAAGAAGTGGGTAGTTCTCCCTTTTTAGTTTTTTTGACCTGCCCCATTATTTTAAAACAAGTTTTATTTTAGCACATGGTATATTTTTATGAGTCACCACCAATCATTCCGGGCAAGGCAGAGGTATAAAGGGAAAGGAATAAAGTACAGATGTCTGTTTTGTGCCAGGCTTGGTGAGGAGGACTGGGAATTGAGAGGAGAGAGTGGACACTACCCTCTCACAGGGTGCCTGCTCCTTCAGCCTTTGGAAGATTGGGGTTTTTTTTGTTTTTGTTTTTTAATGTTTTATTTATTTCGGCTGCACAGGGTCTTAGTTGTGGCATGCAGTAGTTGCGGCACGTGGGCTCTTAGTTGGCATGTATTTGGGTTGTAGTTCCTGAGCAGGGATCGAGCCCAGGCCCCCTGCATTGGGAGCTCAGAGTCTTACCCACTAGATCACCAGGGAAGTCCCTGGAAGGTTGGTTTTTAACAAAGTTTTAAGCATGTACAAAAATAAAGCAAATAACATTAATAAACCCAATCTACCCATCACCCAGATGACACAGCTATCAAGATCTTGCCGCGCTCGCTGCATTTATATATTTCACTGTCCCTTTTTGTTTCCTTTACCAAAGTATTTTGCAGCCTTGCTGCTCACAGTTTGGTCTGGGAACCAACAGCAGCCTGGCACCACTTAGCGGCGGTTAGACTAGGATCTTAGCCCCACTCGCTGACCTACTGAATCAGAATCTGCATTTTTAAGAAGATACTTGGGTGATTCATTTGCACATTAATGTTTGAAAGACAATCCCCAACACCAGTCATTTCACCCTTCAGTACTTCAATACGCATCTCTGAAGTACTTGGGGATGTTTTCTTACACAGCCATGATGTTCTCATCACCCAACACAATTAACAGTAATTCTTTGGTATTATCTAATACCCAGTTCTTAACTCAAATCTTCCTGACTGTCTCAAAATGTCTATTTCTAACAGTTCAAATCAAAAGAGCCAAGCAAGACCCACACATCACGTGTGGTTGCTATGCCTTTCTTAGTCTAGAGTGTCCCCCTAGCTCATTTTTGAGGTTTGTTTGTGTGTTTCAAATCTTCACTTTACTGCAGAGCTCAGTTGCTTGTCTTGCAGAACGTCTTCAGGGTCTGTGCGTTTGCTTCCTCTCGATGTGATTTGTCCTTCAATCCCCCACATTACCCGAAACTTGGAAGTTAGGGCTAATGCCTTCATTAAATTCAGGTTTAACTTTTTTGGCGAGCATCCTCTAGACAATCAGGAGGATTTTGCCGTACGTCCTGCATCTATCTCACTCCCTTTTTTCTGTTTCCTTTGCCGACCTATTTTAGAGAGTTGCCTCTCAGTGTGGCCTGAAGTCTGGCAGCTTGGGCGTCGCATGGGAGCTGTTAGAAATGCAGTGTCTTGAGCCCCCAGTATTCTTCCTAGGGCCTCATACTAGGAGGCACACATGCCTGGGGGGCCCAGTCTTAGCGGCGCTGAACTAGTGGGCTGGGGGGGGGGTCAACCTAATTGTGAAGTGCTCTATCAAAATTTCGTCTAAGTAGTTTCATCCATTGATGATCGTGGCCTGAATTAATTGTTGTATTTCATTATGACTTGCAAAATTGTGTTTTTATGGTTCTATTATTCCTTCCGCATTCATTAGTAACGATCCTTCTGTAAAGAACTTTTTCTCGTCAGCTAGGACCATTTGGTGACCCTAAAATGCAGCGCATACAGGAAAGGCAAGAAAATTGCTTCACGCTTTCCCTTTAATAGTCAATTTTCAGAGTAAGGGGATAATGCCCTCATGACTTCCAACGGTGAAAAATGCAGTGTTTTGATTTGTTTTTGTTTTCTCTCTGTCTTTCAAGTATCATTATGAACCCCTGGAATTTTTGTGTGTTCATTGTGCTTCAGACACTTGCAATTATTATTTGTTTACTGAACTGTAGTTGATTTACAATACTGTGCTAGTTTCAGGCACACAGCAAAGTGATCCCGTTATATATACAGACATATACATATATATTCTTTTCATTATAGGTTAGTACAAGATATTGAGCACAGTTCCCTGTGCTATACAGTAAATCCTTGTTGTTTACCTATTTTATATATAGTGGTGTGTATCTGTTAATCCCAAACTCCTAATTTATCCCTCCCCTCTCCCCGCAATTATTTTATTTTATTTTTTTTTTTTTTCCCGGTATGTGGGCCTCTCACTGTTGTGGCCTCTCCCACTGCGGAGCACAGGCTCCGGACGCGCAGGCTCAGCGGCCATGGCTCACGGGCCCAGCCGCTCTGCGGCATGTGGGATCTTCCCAGACCGGGGCACGAACCCGTGTCCCCTGCATCGGCAGGCGGATTCTCAACCACTGTGCCACCAGGGAAGCCCTATTATTTTTTAATGTAAACTTTTTTGAAGACAACACACGCAAAAATGGACAAATTCAGATCAGTGAATTTTCAGATTAAATCAAATCCACGTGCTGATACCAATTTCAAGAAACAGAGGACGTTACCAGCATCCCAGAAGTACCTCCCATGGCCCCCTCCACTTATTACCTTACCCCCAAGAGCAGCCACTCTCCTGACTTCTGATACCATGGATTCGTTTGCCTGTTTTGAACTTTGTATAAATGGAATTATACAGTATGTTCTGTTTTGCTCCTGTATTTATGAGATCCAACCCACCTTGTGGTTGATTATTTTCATTGCTGTAGAGTATTCCATTGGTGAATATACCACAGCATATTTTTTCTACTGTTGATGGATATTTGGGTTGTTCCAGTTTGGGGTTGTTATGCATAGTGAGGCTATGAAAATTCTTGTACATGTCTTTTTGTGAATATATGAACACATTTCTATTGGGGTTTTGCCTTAGGGTAGGATTGCTGGGTCATGTGTTATGCCTATGCTCAGCTTTAGTTGATAACTGCAAAACGGTTTGCTAAAGTGATTGTACCAATTCACATTCCCACCGGCAGTATTTGAGGGTTCTCGTAGCTCCACATCATCGTCAGCACTTGGTATTTTCTTTTTCATCTTAGCCATTCAGGTGGTTGTGTAGTGGTATCACATGATGATCTCAGTTTGCCTTTCTGTGAAGTCTGTTGGTGCCTTCTCATATGATTGCTGGCTATTTGGATAATCTCTTTTGTGAAATGTCCTTTTTCTGTTGGTTTACATGCCTTTTTCTTATTGATCTGTAGGAACTCTTTACAGATTCTGATATGAATCTTTTGTCAGATATTTGTATTGCAAACATCTTCTCTCTCTCCTGTGGCTTGCCTCTTCATTCTTTTTTTTTTTTTTTTTTTTGCGGTATGCGGGCCTCTCACTGCTGCGGCCTCTCCCGTTGTGGAGCACAGGCTCCGGACGGACAGGCCCAGCGGCCATGGCTCACGGGCCCAGCCGCTCCACAGCATGTGGGATCCTCCCGGACCAGGGCACGAACCCGTGTCTCCTGCATCGGCAGGCGGATTCTCAACCACTGCGCCACCAGGGAAGCCCTGCCTCTTCATTCTTAATGATGTCTTTTGTTCAACAGAAGTTCTTAAGTTTAATGGAGTTCAGCTTATCGATTCTTTCCTTTATAGCTAGTGTTTTTTGTGTCCTGTTTAAAAAGTATCCGTCTACCCCAAGGTCCTTTGTTTTCTCTTAAAAGCTTCATTGTTTCATTTTCATATTTAGGTATATGGTCTGTCTAAGTCCACATTTAAATCTTCAGTTCATCAGGAATGATGTGAGAGAAGAGTCAAGATTAATTCTTTTTTTCGATATTTGATATCCAAGTGACCCAGCACCATTTATTTAAAAGAGCATTCTTTCACCACTGTTCCTCACTGTCACCTTTGTCATAAATCAGGTGCCCCTATGTTTCTGGACTCTCTGTCCCATTGATCTATTTTCTATCCTTGTGCCAATATAATTCTGTTTTAATAACTATAAGTTTATAATAATCTTGATAAATGACAAGTCCCCCAATTTTGTTTTCTTCTTCAAGAGTGCCTGACTATTCTTGCCCTTGGCATTTTCATATAAATTTTTAAAATTGGCCCGTTAACCTGACCCTCCCCCCAGTAATTTGCTAGGATGTTGACTGTGGTTGTATCGAAGCTATAGATCAATATAGTGATAACTGACAATAACACGGACTCTTCTAATTCACGCACATCATCTGTTCCTTCACTTTAGATCTTTAATCTCTCCCAATCTTTTAATGGTTCTTAGTGTAGAGGTTTTGCACATCTCTAGTTGCAGTTACTCTTAGACATTTGATTTTTTTATGGCTTTTGTTAACGGCGTCTTTAAAATTTTTTCATTCTTCGTTTGATCATTGATGGTGCGTAGAAGTACAATGGTTCTTTGTATTTTGCCTCTGTATCCTGTGACCTTGCTCAGGGCACTTATTAATTCTCAATGTTTGTGGATCTGTTGGATTTTTCAATCTATTTAATCATGTCATCTGCAAATAATGAGTTTTTTTTTTTTCCTTTTTAATCTTTGTGCTCTGTATTTTTTCTTTTTTCTTACTGCTGGAAAACCTCCAGTAAAATGTTGAATAGAGGTGGTAAGAGTGAGCATCCCTGTTTCATTTCTGATTTTAGGGGGAAAGCTTTCAATAACTCACCAATAATAATGATGTTGGGAATTCCCTGGTGGTCCAGTGGTCGGTTAGGACTCCATGCTCGCTCACTGCCGAGGGCACAGGTTCAATCCCTGTTCAGGTTCATGAGATCCCACAAGCTGCGTGGCATAAAATTTAAAAAATAAAATAACCCTGGCGGTCCAGTGGTTAAGACTCTGCACTTCCACCGCAGGGGGTGCGGGTTCTATCCCTGGTTGGGGAACTAAGATCCTGCATGCCACGTGGTGTGGCCAAGAATTTAAAAAAATAAAAATTAAAAAAAAAAAAGAATGATGTTTGCTGAAGGATTTTTATGGATATTCTTAATCAAAGACATTCCCTTCTATTCCTAGTTTGCTATGAATTTTTTAAATTACAAATCAGTATTGTATTTTATCAAATACCTTTTTCAGCATCTATCATAATGATCATATGATATTTTTCCTCCTCTTTTTTCTGTTAACGTGATGAATAAATTGATTCTTTTCGAACGTCACACCACTCTTGCATTCCTGAAATAAACTCCACTTGGTTATAAGGTATTATGCTTTTTATATACCCGTGGGTTTGATTTGCTAATGTTTTGTTTAGGAGTTTTGCATCTACGTTCAAGAGAGAGATCGCTAATGTTCCTTTCGTGTGTCGCTCTTGTCAGGCGCTAATATCAAGGCCGTGCTGGCCCCACAGAATGGTTGGAAAGTGTTCTCTTATTTTGTCTTCTCTGGAACAGTTCATGTAAGATTGGCATTTCTTCTTTACGTGTTTGGGAGAGCTCACCAGTGAAGCCATCTGGGCCTGGAGTTAATGGATTCCGTTTTTAAAATTTGGGATCATTCAGATTTCACTTCTTTTGTCAGTTTTGGTAAATTTATTTTTCAAAGCATCTGTCCTTTTCACCTAAATTGTCAAGCTTACTGGCGTAAAGTTGTATATACTATCCTCTTATTATTTCATAAATGTCTTAGGCTCTGTTCTGATGTCCTCTTTTCATTCATATTGGTCATTTATGTGTTTGCTTTTTTTTTTTTCTTGATCAGTGTTGCTAGGGGGTTTTATCAGTTATATTACTCTTTCTAAAAACCAAACTTTAGCTCTGTTGATTTTCCCTACTGTAGGTTAGTTTTCTATTTCACTGATATATGCTCATGTCTTTATTTCTTCCTGTACTCTCTCTGGGCTTGATTTGCTATTCATTTAGCTTTTTGAGATGGAATATTACATAACTGGTTTTCAGCCTTTTTTTTAGCATATGCATTTGAGGCTCTGCGTTTCCTCTAAACACTGCTTTAACTGTATCACACAAGTTTTAATTTGTCCTATGTTAATTCTCATTCAGTTCAAAATATTTTAAAGTTTCCATTATGATTTTGTCTTTGGCCCTAGGTTACTTAGAAGTACATTGCTTAATTTCCAAGAAGTTAGAATTTTAAGCAGTGGAGTAACATGCTTTTAAAAATTCTTTCTGGCAACTGGTATGGAAAGGATGTACCCAGAGGGAGAAGTCTTGGAAGAGAAAGGTCAGAAGACTAATGAATGTGTCCAAGCAGGAGACAGTAATGTCAATGGGCAGAACTGAGTCCCTGAAGACGCCAAAACGCACATGAGAATTCTGAGAATGATAAAGGTGGTATTTCAAATCTGCAGGGATAATAGGAGCTATTTGAGAAGTAATGTTGAGACAGTTTCATTTTGGGGGGAGAAAAAGTAAAGCTGGATATATGCAAAAATAAAGTCTAGATGAATCAAAGACTCAAGCATAAGAAATGAAACAGAAAATATCGAAGAGAACATGAGTGAATTAAATAATCTCTGAGTGGGAAAGCGTGGCACAAAACTTGAGTCATACAGGAAAAATAATTTGACTACATAATAAATGTAGATGTGGGGAAAAATATAAGCCAGTCAAACAAAAAGCTAAGTGAGAAACAGTCTCTAACACATTAACAATTTCTTTTGGACAAAAAGCTCTTATAAATTAGTAAGAAATAAAGACCTCATAAAAATGGATAATGTATATGAATAAGCAGGAAACAAACTTATAATAAGAGGCTTGACTTTACTCATAATTTTTAAAATATGGGTTTTTTTTTTCAAAAAAAATTTTTTTAAAGAGCTGGGCTTTTTAAAAAAATTTATTTAATTAATTTTTTTTTGGCTGTGTGTTGGGTCTTTGTTGCTGCGCGCGGGCTTTCTCTCGTTGCGGCGAGCGGGGGCTGCTCTTCCTTGAGGTGCGCAGGCTTCTCATTGCGGTGGCTTCTCTTGTTGCGGAGCACGGGCTCTAGGCGCGTGCGGGCTTCAGTAGTTGTGGCATGCGGGTTCAGTAGTTGTGGCTCGCGGGCTCTAGAGCGCAGGCTCAGTAGCTGTGGCGCATGGGCTTAGTTGCTCTGCGGCATGTGGGATCTTCCCGGACCAGGACTCAAACCCGTGTCCCCTGCATTGGCAGGCAGATTCTTAACCACTGAGCCACCAGGGAAGCCCTAAAAAATAGTTTGGGAGCAAAATGATGAGATACTCTTTTAAAACAAGGATGAGGAGGTCCGCACAGTCCGGTTAAGCGATGCTGTGAGGAAATAGGCCTTCCATTCTGTTGTTGGAATATGAATTGGCGCACCCTCTTTGGGGGACAATCTGTCTATATCAATTTTCCCCAAAACATTTTTAGTGAAGAATTTCAAACGTACGGAAAATTTCAAAAACCTGTGCAGTGGACAACCACATACAACACTTAGATTTTACAATGTATATATTTTTGTATATTACATATATGTAAAATATGTGTGTGATAGTGCAAGTATAACAAAATGTTGACAATTGTAATTGACATATATAAAAATATGTTTATTTATATCCACCTATATATAAACATCCATCCATATATATTCATCTATCCATCCATCAAGCCATCTTATATGTATATTTATTTTCTGTCTTATATTTTGATGCATTTCAGAGTAAATTGCAGACATCAGCACACTTCATCCCTAAACATTTCATCATACATACCAACTAGAGTTCAATATTTCTTTATGGTTCTTTTTTTTTTTTTTTTAGGTAAAATTTACCTACAGTGAAACACACAGATTTTAAGTGGACCATTTGATGTGTTTTTGACAATGCACACCTTTGGAATCCAAACTCCTATAGAGATATAGGACATTCCCATCACCCAGGAAGCTCCTTTCGGCTCCTTCCCAGTTAATCCCCATCCCGCATGAGCCCAGGCAGTATTTTTTTTTGCTGTAGATTAGTTTCGCTGGTTCTAGAACATCATATAAATGGGATCGTACAGCAGATCCTCTTTTATGTAAGACTTCTTTCACTGAGCATAATGACGTCCATGAGTCACCCATCGTGTGTGTGTGTCAATTGTTCGTTCCTTTTTACTCCTGCGTAGTACTCCATTGTCTGAATATGTCAGTTTATCGATTCCCCAGTTGCTGGACATTTGGGTTGTTTCCAGTTTGGGACTGTTACAAATAAAGGTGCTATAAACATTCTTTTTCTGAGGTATTTTTGAGGACGTGTTTTCTCTTGGGTCACTTGATGGGCAGGTACGTAGACAGAATGTATGCAGACCCTCACCCTGGGGCCCGTGGTCTATTTTAACTTTGGTACATGACACGGTGATGAGCATGTGCTCCGTGGAGTGCACAGTGGGAGGTGTGAGAAGGTAGCTAGTGCTCTGGGACAGAACCAAGGAAGGCCTCCTGGAGGAGGGGGCCTTGGTGCCAACACAGCTGGGTTTAGTGGGAGGACCAGGGGCTCTGGGTCAGACACGCCTGCATTCCAGTCTTATTCCCATGGAAGAAAGATTCCTGGTGGTGGGGGGACTCCCCTGGTGGTCCAGTGGTTAAGATTCCACACTTCCGCTGCATGGGGCATGGGTTTGATCCCTGGTCAGTGAACTAAGATCCTACATGCCATGCGGTGCATCCAAAAAAAAAAAAAAAAATCCTTGTGAGTCTTGCTTTCCTCATCTGTAAAACGGGGATAGTGGCACTGCAGGATGTGATGGAATAACGGTGCCTCTTTTGTTAAATGATGTTCTTTTCTCTTCAGGCCTGGCTCCCCTGGCCACCTTCAACGTGGACATGCTCCGGACCTGGGTGACTCCCAAGGGAGACGTCCCCTACGTGCTCAGCTCACTTCTGCATCAGGACTCCAGCACCAACCAGACCTGGTGAGTGGGGCCTGGTGCACGGGGCGGGGTGCGTGAGGACTGAGGAGTCCTCGGGGAGCCTGAGAAGGCCCCCAGACAAGGCCTCGGCACCCCACCCCCCAGCCTGGGGAGAGCCCTCTTTCAGAAGGGTGTGCAGGGGAGAGGCCGTTAGGTCAGGGCCCGCTCTCCCAGCCCCGGGCCCTCTCCGGGGATAGGGGAGGGGAGGCTAAAAAACTTTTGAAATAAAGTTTATCAGGGCTCTTTTGTCTGTTACAAAAGTAACGTGCTCAACATAGAAATTTTGGACAGTGACGGAAAATATTTCTTTTAAATGGAAAATATGAGGCAGGTGGGCGTGGTGGTTACGAGGAGCCTGTGCCTCTGGTCGCCGTGGCTCGTGGTTCGTGGTTCGGTGATGGCTTCGCTCTGTATTTATAGCAAGGCACGCAAACCCCAGCCTCAGTTTCTCATCTCTGCAGTGGGGGTGGCATTTTCCTACCTCACGGGGTTGTTGCAAAGAGTATTTGAGTTCATGCACATAAAGTGTTTGGAACAATTTCTGGCCAAATTTAAGATCAATACGTATTACTTGGTATTTTAAACTTCTCATCTGTACCCACCTGTGAGATAAGTAAAACGTTTTAAGTCTGATAGCGTTCTGCTGGTAAGGGTGTGGTGAAACAGGAACTTGTAGGAATGTGAGTTGGTGTAACCACCTGGGAGAACCATTTTGCCGTATCAGGTAGAGCTGAGGATGCAGGCGGCCCTTGATTCGGTGATTCCACCCCCAGATACCAACCCTAGGGAACTTTGGGGGCACACCTAGAGATATTGACTGTGACGTTGTTTTGAAATAAGCATCGTCGGAAAAACGGAAGACATAAGGTGTGAATCATCCAATGCGACACTGAAAGCAGGTAAAATGAACGAATTGAGTGCAGTGGTTATGAACCGGATCAGTCTCTAAACACATTGTAAAATGAAAAAGGCAAGTTGCAGAATTATTTATACCGTGGCCGTTCACTCTGCAGGCATTTATACCATAGCACCTACTGTGTGCCAGGCCCTGAGGGAACAGTGGTGAGCAAAGCAGACACAAATCCTTATGCTGAGGGGAAATAGGCAATAAGCCAGTAAATCCAATGTAGATTCTGTCGGACAGAGGTGTGGTGGTGTGCTGATTAGAGACATGTCTTTGGTTTTAGGAGAAGTTCTGCAGTGAAGGGTCACGACACACACTCCCACGTCCCCTGTTGTCACCAAGATGACGTTTAGAGCTGCTCATTCTGAAGCCAGGGTTCCGTCAAGGTTCCTGTGTTGCGTATCGTGGCTGTATCTCTTTAGTCTCCCTTGCCCTAGAGCAGCCCTTCCTCTCCCTGCCTGGTTCGTGGCAGGGCTCTTGCTGTGCTTGCGCCACTGCCCAGCTGCCCCTGGCTGGTTCCCTGCCCCAGCCCTCACCTGCCGCTGTTGTGCTTTGCTTCTGGTCCACGGTGAGGGGTTTCCTTCAGACCCGGCACCCCTGAGCCATGAGCCCAGGGTCCAGATAGCTTTGGGGCAGAGCCAGGTGAGGTACTCAGGGCTCCTGGCTGAGTGGAGCTGTTTGGTAGCAGATGGGTGGGCCGTGGTGGCTCCCGAGGCAGCCCCATAGCCCTGGACTTGGGCTGTGGCCACGCCAGTCAAGCGGGCTCGGACCCCATGCCTGATTTCCTCACCGTCCAGTGAAGAGGCTGGTGACCCTTAGAGTTAAGTGCTGAGGGCAGGGCCCATTCACTCATTCATTCATTCATCAGTATTTATGGAGCAGCTACTCAGTGCCAGGCGAAGCTAGGGGGATAAGATACTAAAGGAGACACAGTCCCTGCCCTCGCGGAGCTCCCAGGCTCTTGTGGGAAACAGACAAGTTGGTCGATGACAGGAGGGGTGAAGAATGCTCTGTGGGGACGTCCAGGCTGCGTTGGGGACATAGAGGCACGTGTGTCCATCAGCCAAAGGATGTACCTCGACACTGGGACTCAGGGGCTGAATAGGAATTAGTGTGAGGAGGCATGGGAGGGGGAGTCGGGGCTGAGAGCTGCTTGGTCAGAAGTCTGGAAGCCAGCCTGAGCCAGGTGGGGGGCTGGGAAGGTGTCAGTAGCTGAAACTGAGCGTGATGAGACATTGGATGGGGGAGGTGGGCCGTGCTTTGTCACCCGGCACAAAGGTTTGGGGAGCCTGAAAGGCTTGAAGGGCGGTGAGAAGGCTGTTAGGAATGTGCTGGCTCCAGGAAGAAGGATTAAAGGTGAGCATCGCTGTGTTTTGTCTCGGTAAAGTTTTACCGCCTCACCTATCGCACAGAAAACTGCACGCCCTCAGAGTGCCACTCAGCGAATGTTCACGAAGTGAGCCAGCCACGTGAGCAGCGTCCAGATCAAGAGGCAGA
Organism: Kogia breviceps; assembly: GCF_026419965.1. Lineage (NCBI taxonomy): Eukaryota > Metazoa > Chordata > Mammalia > Artiodactyla > Physeteridae > Kogia > Kogia breviceps. The sequence goes on from NC_081328.1 coordinate 11,208,898, forward strand.
ACAGGACCAGCCTCGCATAAGCCCCCTGCAGCCATGCGCTCCCTTCCACGCACACCCCAGGCGAGAGTTAACCCCCGCTCCCACCCCCCCACCCCCCGGCGCAGCTCTGCACTCGCTTTCACTGGGTGAATGCACTTCTTTTCATCAGGCACCGGCTGCCCAGCAGTGGAATTGCTGGATCGTGGCTTCTACGCTGGGTCAGCATTCAGTTTTACCAAAGTGTGCAACGCATGAGCGTTCTGCAGCCCCCCACTCATCGAGGGCAAGGCCGGGTTTCAGCCCCGTTGTGACCGTCTCCCGCCGAGCCCCCTCCCTCCAGTACCCCAGCAGGGCCCTCACCACTCCGGCTTCAGACCCAACAGACTTTAGCCCCCCTCCCTCAGAAGCCAAGCCGAGGGCTTCCCTGGTGGCGCACTGGTTGGGAATCCGCCTGCCAACGCGGGGGACACCTTTTCGAGCCCTGGTCCGGGAAGATCCCACATGCCCTCGGAGCAACTAAGCCCGTGCGCCACAACTACTGAGCCTGCGCTCTAGAGCCCGCGAGCCACAACTACTGAGCCTGCGTGCCGCAACTACTGAAGCGTGCGCACCTAGAGCCCGTGCCCCGCAACAAGAGAAGCCACCGCAACGAGAAGCCCGCACACCGCAGCGGGGAGTGGCCCCCCACTCGCCGCAACTAGAGAAAACCCACGTGCAGCAACGAAGACCCAGCGCAGCCAAAAATTAATAAATAACATAAATAAATGTATATGTTTTTTAAAAAGCCAAGCTGAAAGGCCACAGTGGAGGAGGGGCCTTTGAAGTACCCAGAGCAGAAGGTGCCGAGCCCCCCAGGGGTGGGGGGAAGAGCCCACCTGGGCCCAAGAAAACCTCCCTGGACACCTGCTGAAGCAGAGAGGGTCTCACGGGTTTGAACGTGCAGGGGGGAAGGATGTGGTGGGCTGGGTTCCTGCCTCAAACCTTGGAGCTTGAGACCACGGGCTGCTGCACAAGGCAGGAAACGTGCTTCTGGCCGCCCCGGCCGCAGAGGAACAGGCTGGGCTCCTCGTGCAAGGATGACACGTGCCTCTCTCTCCCTCATGTTGTTTCTCCGTAAGTTGTAACAGCCGGGGGCGGCAGCATCGTGGACTTGGCCGCTGCAGTGGAGTGGAGTGGAATATAACGAAGGCCTTCCCCCGGGCGGTACGGGAATAGACTCTGAGGACAGAGATGAGTGACAGCCGGGGGTGAAGCCAGGAGATGGGCTGCACTCAGCGCAGGTGTCATAGTGCCCTTGGGGCTGTCAGCTGACGGTGAGCTCAGTTGTAGTTAAGTTTGCCAGCCACTCAGTCGATAAACCTGGAGATCAAGAGACCACCCACCATGGTGGAGGTGGTTAAAGGGGTGGCGGCAGAGGCAGCTCAGACGGGGCCCCGGCCCTCGGCATTGCGTGACTGTGATATGGGCGGCAACCGTGGGTTCTGCAGTGCACAGCCTGTGCGGCTGTACATGGTGGTCTCTCCAGAACTCACAGTCTAGGTGGGAGCAAAAGCCAGCAATAAACGTAGGTGTCCAGTGGTGAGGGCTTCCTGGAGGGCTTGGAGGGGGGCAAGGTGCTCCTTCTTTTGGGAAGGCTTCCTGAGGAGCTGGCACTTGGGAAGATTGTTCTGCAGGAAAAGGAGCTGAAAGGCATTGCAAGCGGAAGAAGCAGCTTGGGCCAAGGCCTAAAGAAGGAAGGAGGGCTTCCCTGGTGGCGCAGCGGTCGAGAATCCGCCTGCCAATGCAGGGGACGCGGGTTCGTGCCCCGGTCCGGGAGGATCCCACATGCCGCGGAGCGGCTGGGCCCGTGAGCCGTGGCCGCTGAGCCTGCGCGTCCGGAGCCTGTGCTCCGCGACGGGAGAGGCCACAACAGTGAGAGGCCCGCGTACCGCAAAAAAAAAAAAGAAGGAAGGAGAGCTGAGGCTATTCCAGGCCTGCACCTACCCCACCAAGACGTCGTCAGGTTGGATCCCAGTTCTGAGCCCACCTTTGCGGGGGAGCAGAGAATAAGGCGCTGGGCCCAGGGCTGAGGCTCAGGCTGGGAGGGGTCTGGGGAAAGAGGCAAGGTTGTTGAGCAGGTGACCTAATTTAGGGGCTCAGCTGCAAGCCCACAGAGCTCAGCTGCACGTGGTCCTCTGCCCCTCAGCCTTGCCCCAGATTAGCCCCCTCATGTGCTGCCTCGGCTGTTGTCCAGTCGTCATTGAACAAATGTTTACCAAACCCCTGCTCTGGGCCAGCCACTGTTCCAGGTGCTGGAAATAACATGGCAAACGAGAGGCAAGGGGAACTTGGGGAACTTGTGAGGACTTGGACTTGGTTCACTGTTACCAAGCTCCTCTCCCCCTAGACTGTAAGTTTACTTGGGGAACTTAGAGTCTAGGGAGAGAGACAGATAATAAACAGTAAACAAGTAAACAGGATGCTCTCCAGCGGGGACAAGTTCTGGGAAGGAAATAAATGGGACAATGCAAAGCAGAGTAACTGGGTTGTGAGGTGAGGCTGGTTGCAGAAAGCATTTGTGAGGAAGTGACAGTTAAGCGAGGCCAAGGAATGAGAATGAGCCAGGATGGGGAGAGAGGGGGGCACAGCAAGGCAGAGGGCCCAAGCCAGGAAAGAGCTGGGGGCAGCCTAGGAACGGAAGCCAGCCAGTGCGGGGCTAGAGCTTGGAGAGCAAAGGAGCAGGAGGTGAGTCTCAGCGGTGGGGAGGTGCTAGATCGTGCAAGGCCCCGTGGGCTGCAGCAAGGGGTATGGACTCTTTGCCTAAGTGCATGGTAGGCAGCTGAAACAGGGGAGTGACATGGTGTAATTTACAAGGGTAAATTTATTTTATTTTTTATTTTATTAAAAAAAATATTTATTTATTATTTACTTATTTGCCCGTGCTGGGTCTTAGCTGAGGCACGTGGGATCTTCGTTGCGGCACGCATGCGGGATCTAGTTCCCCTGCCAGGGATCGAACCCGGACCCCCTGCGTTGGGAGCTCGGAGTCTTACCCACTGGACCACCAGGGAAGTCCCAAGAGCAAATTAAAAAAAAACAAACAACAGAAAAAATAACAGGGGGCTATTACGACACACCAGGCAAGATGATGGTAGCAGGGGAAACAGAGAGAAGAGATGTTCTCTAGATATAGTTTGGAGGAAAAACCAACAGGGTTTACTGATGGATTTGATGAAGGGGATGAGTGAGAAGACGAAGCAACGGTGCCCCCAGGCTTTGGACTTCAGAACATAGTGGTTGGTGGTGCCACGTACTGTGTCAGGGAAGATGGAACGGTTCAGTTCAGGCAAGGGAGAACCAGACCGTAGTTCTGTTTCGAACATTCTAAGTTTGAGATGCCTATTAGACAATGGGCAGTTGTTTATTTATCAGTTTCCTAGGGCTGCTGTAACAAGTCACCACACACTTAGTGGCTTAAAACGGCACAACTTATTATCTTACAGTTTGGGAGGTCAGATGTCCAAAGTGGGTCTTACTGAGCTGCAATCGAGGCATTAGCAGGGCTGTGTTCCTTCCAGAGCCTCGAGGGGAGGATCTGTTTCCTCACTTCCTTTAGGTTCTAGGCGCTGCCTGCATTCCTTGGCTTGGGGCCCCTTCCTCCACCTTTAAAGGGTCCATAAGGACCCCTGTGATTACATTGGGCCTACCCAGATAATCCAGGATAAGTTCCCCAACACAAGGTCTTTAACTGAATCTACGAAGTCCCTTTTGCCATAAAAAGTAGCGGCTTCGTGGGCTCTGGGGATTAGGACGCGGACTTCTCTGGGCAGGGCAGGGCGTCATTCCGCTTTTGAGAGCTGAGCTGGTCTGGCCTCTGGCAGAGGGATGCTGGCATTGCAGATATAAAGGTGGGAATGTCAGCATTGATAGGTGTATCGAAGCCGGGGACTGGAGAGGATCAGTCACCAGGGAGAGCGTGTGGGCGAGGAAAACAGGGACACCAGGGACGTTTAGAAGTCAGACAGTGAGCGAGCAAGCAAAGGGGTGTGAGAAGGAGTAGTGAGAGAGGTCAGGGGAATCAAAAAGAAAGTGACTCAAGGGGAGAGATGGTTACTCGTGCCCCGGGCTGTTGAGAGGTTGAGGGAGATGAGGGCAGAAAGGTGTCCCTTGGATTTGGCCATGTGTGGACCACCGCTGACCCTGACGGGAGCCCTGTCAGGGGTGGAAGTCAGCTCGGGGCGGGGTAAGCTGGGGAGGGCACACACACAGGTGTTGTCGATTTTATTATTATCCTGTCAGCCATGGAGGTAAGTGAATGATATATTTCATAATTTTTTTAAAATGTCAAGTAACGGGAGGGGAAGAAGTGGAAACATGACCTTGTTCCTGGCCCCCAAACCACTGTAACTCATCTTGACCTGTCTAATCCCCTTTATAAAGCTTCCCCTTTATAAAGTCCTCTGTGGCTTCCTACCGCCCTCAGCATAAAACCTTGGGCTTGGTTCACTGCTACCAAGCTCAGCCTCGGGCCCCTTCCCCAGCAGCCTCTCCTCACAGCTCCTAGGATGGGGAGCTCTCTCCCTGTCTCGGGGCAGCCCTGATCCTCCCTGAGCAGCACGCACGCTGAGAACGTTCCGGCTGACGCTGGCTCTCTGCTGTCTCCCTGGGCAGGGGGCAGAGTTTGCCACTGGGAATCACGTCTCCTGAGGCTGCCTTAACCAGGCTGAGGGGCCCAGAACCTCCAGTTCTGACCTGCCCCTGGGAGAGGGGCACAAGTGTGCTCTTCTTAGGAAGTGCTGTCACTGGGGCCAGGCGGGGCAGGCGCCCTTGCAGCCACCAGGAAGGCAGCACTGTCCCCAGCAGAAGCAACTGTGCTGCTGGTGGCTTCCTGGTTCCCCCCACCGCCATCAAAGAGCAGCGAGTCTTTGTTTACCACCGGTATCACCCCATTTCTGTCAGGGTGGGCCAGCAGGCAGAGAGGGGGTGCATTTAGCCGTTTCCTGTCTGGAGCTGTGCAGAGGTTGAGCCCATGCCTCCCTCGTAATGCAGATCCACCATCCTGGGCTGGGAGCCTGCCCGCCTTTCCAGGCCTGGTCTTCTCCATAGTTTTCCCCATGGGGAACCTGTGGGTCTGTGGGCCTGGAATGGAAGGACTGTGTCTGGGCAGACAGGGAGCAAAAGGGAAGCGCTGACCAGCTCAACTTTGCTGCCTCCTCTTCTGCTCAGGCTCCTGGTAACCAGCCCCAGAACCAGCAGGACGGCAGGGCCCCTGTATCAGTGTTCCCTCATTCAGGATGAGCTCCATTGCCAGCCAGCAGGTGAGTCAGCCCCTGCTTCCGGGAATGCTCCCAGGACCTCCTTTCTAGGAATCCCATTCATCCAGCCCAAGCATTCCGGTCTCTCCACCCTAGACTCCACCACCAGCCACAGCCAGCCTGCCATCCTGGTGCCCAGTCCCATCCCCACCCAACCCCAACCCCCAACCCACCTTGCCGGACCCAATCCTAACAACAAAAATGAAACCTCAAATGGATGGAGTGCTTACTGAGTCACCTGACACTCTGCTAAGTGGTTGGCGGACTCTTAATCCTCAAAGCCACACCATTTTACAGAAGAGAAAGCTGCAGTTCAGAGAAGTCCTTCGCTTTCCACTGTGACTAAGGTCACGCATCTGAGCAGCACCACAGATGCAAACCCAACTGCACCCGATTCCAACACCCAACCTACTGCAACTCACCACGCCTCGATGGAACCCAACCCTCCCCCCCCCGCCACCGCCCCCGCAATCTAACTGTGGCCATCTTAGCGCCTAGCACGGGGTCTGCCATGTATTAGGCGCTCAATAGTGCCGTTTGAATGAACAAAGGAATGGACCTAATTCGCTCGTTGACCAAACTCTCCCCATCCTGCCCAGCCCAACTGAAGGCGCACTTTGCTGACGACCGCTGGGCCATGTCAGGTGGAGTCCTGGTCTCTGTGGGAGGCGCTGTGTTGAACAGCCTCCATCTCTGCCTCAGAAGGGTACACGGTCCAGCAGGGTGACTGAGTGACCCTGGGACTCAAAAATGCAAGTCTTCTGAGGCCCACAGTGGGGAGGGAGGGGAAGGAGCTACACTTCTGCCCCTGGGGGTGTGGGGCAGTAGGCTTCCCCGGAGACGGGACTTTGCGAGGGGAGAGTTCCTTGGATGCTAGGGCCAGTCCCTCAGCCTCTGGCCGTTGCTCCCTGGCGCTGCACACACCTGCCAGCTGGTGCTTCTCTGCCCGCCAGCCCAGGGGGACCAGCGCCAGGTCTCAGTCTTTCTGGAACCCTATCACCATCTGTCTCAGGCCGGGCACAGAGCAGCCATCATGGGGCCTATGTTGAACGAGGCACCGAATGAGCCTGGGAGAGAGGCCTGTCCTTGAAGGCCCTCATCCAGCTTCTAGAGGATTCTCTGAGTGGCCAGCTCTGCCTCATGGGGCTTTGACCAAGATGGCCCTGTGCCCTCTGACCTTGGCTCCTGGGTTGCCTCCCGGCGTTCCTCCCTCCTTACCTGGGCCTCACTGTTTCAGAGAATGTCCCCATCCCAAAGGGGAGGTACCGTGGAGTGACAGTTGTCCGGAACCACCATGGTGTTTTGGTGAGTGTGCATGGCGAGGGAGGATGGAGGGCCTTGGGGAGCTGGCGCTGCCCCTGTGCTTGACCGTGTGGATACCAGTCCCGACTGGCATGTTGTTCTCAGGGCTGAGGCCAGCTGTGTCCCCGGCAGCCCCAGGGCTGACACCGGCTCTGAGCTGGGCACTCGGCGTGACCCAGCACACTGACCGTGGCAGCGGCTCCTACCCCTGGTGAGGGGCGAGCAAGCTGTTCCTGCGCCCCCTGCCTGGTTGAGCCACTGGGCTCTGACGTGGGGGTGGGGGTGTGGCTGCGACAAGGGGGCCTGGGCTGGGGGTGACCCGGGCTTTCCCCTCCTTTTCTCCCCCTCCTCTAGATCTGCATTCAAGTGCCGACCCGGTGGCCCCAGAGCCTCAGCTCACAGCTCACAGGCAACTGCATCCTGCTGGCCCCTGACCTCCGTCCCCGTGCCCAGGTCTACTTCTCCGACCTTGGTAAGGACTGGACCCTCGTTGGACGGCTCTGAAGGGGTATCCCGGGGTCTGCAAGAAGAGGCGCCAGCCCGTGGTAGATGCAGCGGGACACAGAGGCCCGGGGAGGGCAAGGCAGGCTTAGGCCCCATGTGAAGGAACCAGGGCAGAGCTACGAGCAGGCTTACCTGGAGGTGAATGAGGAGACCGTCTGACTCTGAGCTCTTCCATGTGTACTTTTTAAAGAAAAATTACTGGACCCTGATGCCCCTGTGGATGCTGGAGACTGCTCCAGGAACAAAAAAGGCAGCACGGAGAACACAGCCAGGCAGCGGCGGGATTTGAAGGTGGAGGAGGAGGAGGAGACAGAGGACGAGGACGAGGAGGCAGCTGGTGAGAAGAGGCCAATCTGGGTTGCTCCCAGAGCTGTCAGAGCTGACTCCCTAGGCTGGACCTCCAGGGGTGAGGAGTGCCTGGGTCCAAGAGATGGAGAGCAGTGGCTGGATTCTACAGGCCTGGCCGGTCCCAGCCCTGTCTCTCTCCATCTCACAGATGGGAAAACCGAGGCCCGGAGAGTGGGGGTGCTGGGAGTGACTCACGCAGCAAGTCAGAGCCTGAGCAGGTTCTGGCTCTCTCTCTGCCTCCGAGGCAAAGGCTTCACTCTTGGGAGCAGCACCGATGCCCTCCCTGAGCTGAGCCCGCAGGGCTTGAACTGGGTCGGTGCCCTTCAGGGCATGACGAGTTGCCCTCACTCTTGCCCCAGATGCCAAGCCCACTCCTGACCTGTTCCCTGTCTTGGCCCAGGCACTGAGATCGCCTTCATCCTGGATGGCTCAGGAAGCATCGATCCCCCGGACTTCCAGAGAGCCAAAGACTTCATCTCCAACATGATGAAGAACATCTACGAGAAGTGCTTTGAGGTGGGCTTCCCTAAGAGCTGGACTCACACAGCTTGTGTGTTATCTACCGCTGTGAACAAACCACCTCAGAACATCCACCAGCGATCTGCTCTCCTTCTGTGGGTCGGCTGTTCGGTCTGGGCTCAGCTGGGTGGTTCTTTTGCTGGTCTTGCCTCGAGTTATTGCTGCAGCTGCACACGTCTGGTTGCTTGACTGGACCCTAAGATGCCCTCGCTTGTCTGGACCGTGTGTCTCCAGCAGCCCAGCCCAACTCTGTCATGGCAAGCACTTTCCAAACCTCTGATTGTATCACATTTGCTGATGTCCCATTGGCCAAAGCAAGTCACCTGGCCCATCCCGGAGTCAGTGTGGAAGAGGGGGACTGCACAGGGACATGGACTCAAGGAGAAGTCTCTGATTCACTGGGAGCCATTACTATCACACCTTCCTCCACCCCCACTGGCTTAGAGAGATTTCCCTCTGCCTGAGCATCTCCTCCTGCCCAGAGACCAGGAGGAATGAGTGGATTCTTCCACTGCTTCCAGGCGGAGCCACCTAAGGGGCAGGGGGGTGGCCTTGGGCAACTCTGCCAGACTCCTTCCCTCTCGGCCCCTCCCCTGCAGTGCAGCTTTGCCCTGGTGCAATATGGGGAAGTCATCCAGACAGAGCTGGACCTTCAGGACAGCCAAGACGTTACAGCCTCCCTCGCCAGAATCCAGAACATCACTCAAGTGGGGAACGTCACCAAGACTGCCTCTGCCATGCAGCATGTCCTGTGAGTGTGGGGGCAACAGAATTACCTGTGCACCTACTGAGTGCCAGGCCAGGGCCCTGCCCAGAGGCTCGGAGGCATCCTACCTGGAGGAGGTGGCTGGACAGACTGTGTAGAGGAGAGGGTCAGGGTTCAGGCTCTTCCTTGGCTGAAAGGGGACACGGTGGGGTCTTCCAACTCAGCCTTGGCTGATAGATGACACCCCGAGACAGTCCTCCAAAAATTCTTCCAGGGCTTCCCTGGTGGCGCAGTGGTTGAGAGTCCGCCTGACAATGCAGGGGACGCGGGTTCGTGCCCCGGTCCGGGAAGATCCCACATGCCGCGGAGTGGCTGGGCCCGTGAGCCATGGCCGCTGAGCCTGCGCGTCCAGAGCCTGTGCTCCGCAACCGGAGAGGCCACAACATTGAGAGGCCCGCGTACCGCAAAAAAAAAAAAAAAAAAAAAAAAAAAACCAAAAATTCTTCCAGAGACGCCTCCTGCGAGCAGCAGTAGGGTACAGTGCCTATCAGAGGGGCTTAGTGGGCAGGCCCCCGGCTTCGATCCCAGCTTCAGTTTGTACTCGTGAGACCTTGGGCGAGTTGCCTGACCTCTCTATTAGGCCTCAATTTTCTCACTTTTAAAATGAGAATAATAGGGAATTCCCTGGTAGTCCAGTGGTTAGGACTTGGCGCTTTCACTGATGAGGCCAGGGTTCAATCCTAGGTCGGGGAACTAAGCTCCTGCAAGCTGCAAGGCATGGCCAGTAATAATGATAAATAATAATAATAATAGTACTTGCCTTAAAATATGTACGGTGCGTAGCAGAGTGCCTGGCATCTAAGTTCTATGTAAATCTTAGCCACTGTTTTAAATATCATTATTATTCCCACACATACACACGAGGAATAGACTCCAGTGCTGTCCAGCACCTTTCTCTTTCTTTTTTTAAAAATAAATTTATTTATTTACTTATTTTTGGCTGCACTGGGTCTTCGTTGCTGTGCGCGGGCTTTCTCTAGTTGTCCAGCACCTTTCTGTCGGGAGCAGGTGAGGGGTAAGAACGCCCGTGTTGCGGCCTCACCCCTGCCCGCGCAGCTGTGTACCCAGGGACATCACCACCCCTCTTTGGGCCTTTGTTCTCCCAGGAGGGCTCCTTAATCCTCTTCAATTCTAAAACAGGTCAGTGAGTAAAATCTCCCCAGGGCTCAGTCACCGCTTTGGCAAAGTTCTCTCCCTTTACTCTCCCCGATTTAGAGACAACATCTTCACACCAAGCCGTGGCTCCAGAGAAAAGGCATCCAAGGTCATGGTGGTGCTCACCGACGGGGACATATTCGGGGACCCCCTCAACCTCACAACTGTCGTCGACTCCACAAAGATGCAGGGTGTTGAGCGCTTTGCCATCGGGGTAAGAACCAGGAGCTGGGGGACACCTCGTGACCCTGTACAGCCTCGGCTGGGGAGGAGCCAGGGCTCCTAGAAGGGCTTCAGCAAGCAGCTTACCCAAACCCTGCTGCGGTCACAGACACTCACCAACTTCTCTTCTTTCAGCCCCCGTGTCCCATGCACCCCACACTGCCCCACCCCTCTGCGGGTCTTCCCCGCAGACGGCTCATTTCCCAGTGGTGGTCACAGCTCACTCCCCAGCGGTGATGCGAGAGCAGTGGACACCCTGGGAGCCCAGAGGAGGGATGTCAGGGAAGGTTCCAGGAGGAGCGGGTGCTGAGCTGAGTCTTGGAGGACAAAGAGGAGTAGCTGCCCTAGGGCACAGGGGAGGCAGGAAGAGCTCTGCAGGGAGAGAGAATAGCATGGACAGGGGTGAGGAGCCCGGTGTGTCCAGGAAGACACGCGTAGAGTGTGTGGGAGGACAGGGAGCAGGGAAAGAAGGAGGGAGGTGATGGGGGGGGCCCTGAAGGCCAGACGGAGGGGCTCAGCTCTCTCTCTGGGCCTCGAGAGCCCTCGTGGTGCTGGCCCACTGACCCAGGGCCTCTGTGCAGGTGGGAGATGCATTTAATAAAACTAGGGCGTACAACGAGCTGAAGCTGATCGCCTCGGACCCCGATGAGGACCACGCCTTCAAGGTGACCAACTACTCAGCGCTGGATGGGCTGCTGAGCAAACTGCAGCAGAGCATCATTAGCGTGGAAGGTGAGGCTCCAGGTCCCTGGCCACCCTGAGGCAGCCCCCTCGGCATTCAGCAGGGGGCCCGAGGCCCGCGCTCCAGCCCTACTCCCGTCCTCCCTCCATGTGGCACTCTGGCAATTCCTGTCACCTCTCTGAGCCTCAGCTGTTCCACCTCTAAAAAGGCAACAATATCCCCAGCCTTCCTCACCTCCCCCAAATTCCATGACACTCTGATGAGAAGCTCTTCCTGGTGCTGGAGGAAGAAGGATGACTGGGGCATGATTCCTGCTCCCAGGAGCTCCCAGGTGAGGAAACTGAGGCCCAGGAAGAGGGAGGGGACGGCCCTCTTCCCAGCTATGCTGCCAGTAGCTGCTAAAGCAGGACCCAGATCTCTACTCCAACCTGATGCTCGACCCATCCTACCGGAACATCCTTCCCCTCTGGGAGGAGGCCAAGCCGGACCCTTCCCCGACTTGGTTTCTCCCTTCACCTCTGCCCACAGCAGTCTCACTGGGCTTCTTGGCTTCCAGGCACGGTCGGAGATGCCCTCCACTACCAGCTGGCACAGGTCGGGTTCAGCGCCCAGATCCTGGACGAGGTACGTGGCCGACTCAGCACCAGGCAGGCTCTCCACAGAGGAGGGGCCCCGGCGACTCCCAGGGACTCAGGGTCCCCTGGCTCTCAGTGCCCTCCTGTGGTGAGGCCTCTGAAGGAGCCAATTTAAGATTTTTTTTTTTGTAGAGATTTTTTGAGGTGAAGCATTTTAAAAGTCTTTATTGAATTTGTTGCAATATTGCTTCTGTTTTATACTTTGTTTTTTTGGCCCTGAGGCATGTGGGATCTTAGCTCCCCAACCCGGGATCAAACCCGCACGCCCTGCATTGGAAGGCAAAGTCTTAACCACTGGACCGCCAGGGAAGTCCCACGAAAGAGCCATTTTAGGAAAAAGGAAAACACTTCTGTGTGCTCGCCCTAACCTGGACCTTTGAGGTCGAGGAGAGAATGGCCCTGTTTATAACAGGAGGTCATTTTGTCCTGCACTCAAGGATTAAGCAGCTTCCTTAACACAGACTGGTAACACCCAGGCCTGGGTGGGCTTGCCTACCAAGCCGGGTACTTCTCCCCACCAGAGGCCCTGTTCCCCACAGACGGGGAGGGATACAGGCAGTGAGGACACCGTCCTTGCATGTGGCGGAAGCGCAGTTAGCACGTCACTCGACACAGGTGGGCCTTGGATGCCAGACTCAGGCTGTGCAGACTTGGAGGACGTGAGCCCCGTTTTGCTCAGTTGTACTTTTATTTTTTTAAATTTATTTTAATTTATTTATTTTTGGTTGTGTTGGGTCTTCGTTGCTGCACGCGGGCTTTCTCTAGTTGCGGTGAGTGGGGGCTTCTCTTGCGGAGCACGGGCTCTAGGCACCCAGGCTTCAGTAATTGTGGCACGAGGGCTCACAGGCTCTAGAGCACAGGCTCAGTAGTTGTGGCGCACTGGCTTAGTTGCTCTGCGGGATGTGGGATCTTCCCGGACCAGGGCTTGAACCCGTGTCCCCTGCATTGGCAAGTGGATTCTTAACCACTGTGCCACCAGGGAAATCCCTCAGTCATACTTTTTTTTTTTTTTTTTTTCCCGGTACGCGGGCCTCTCACCGCTGAGGCCTCTCCCATTGAGGAGCACAGGCTCCAGACGCGCAGGCTCAGCGGCCATGGCTCACGGGCCCAGCTGCTGCGCGGCACATGGGATCCTCCTGGACCGGGGCACGAACCTGTGTCCCCTGCATCGGCAGGCGGACTCTCAACCACTGCGCCACCAGGGAAGCCCAGTCATACTTTTTTAAATGCTCAACATCTGGGCCCCGGGTTGGAGTTCTGCCCCGGGGGTTGCTGGTACTGGAGGGACAGCTGCCCTGACAGGGTCATGGGTACAAGGCAGGAACCCAGTGTTTGCCTCTCGCCTTCCTCCTGCATCTCTGGCCGGGTGCACTGAACGCCCCTCATCCCCCCTGCAAGGTTTGCTGTGCTGGCAGGTAGACCCAAGGCCACCGTGGCTGGCCCTGGGTCCCTCCCACTCAGATGGCCGCCAACCTTTGTCCCCTGCAGGGGCAGGTGCTGCTCGGTGCCGTAGGGGCCTTCGATTGGTCGGGGGGCGCGCTGTTCTACAACATGAGCAGCCGCAAGGGCCGCTTCCTGAACCAGACGGCAGTGGATGCCAAGGCTGTGCAGTACAGCTACCTGGGTGAGGGCGGAGCCTGGAGGCTACCTGGGTGTGGGTGGGGCCTGTACAGGGACACAGGCTGCAGTGGGCTTCCTAGCTGGGGAGGGCCCAGGTCGGTCACGTGGACTGAGGGACGGGCCCCACTTAGGGAGCCTGAGGCTGAGAATTAGGCCTGCTTGGCACCAAAGCGCCAGGGCCCGGCAGCTGCCTAGGGAGGTAGGGCCTCTCCATTAGTGATGGCGGCGGGTGACCCCTCACCCCTTCTCAGTCTTCATGCACTGCATTTGTGATGAACGTGGGTGATGAATGTGTGTGGCGTGTATTTTGAGTGAAGCTGTATGTATGCTCATGTGTGTCTATCCCATCTATGCGGTGGGACACGTGTGTGAACAGCCGCATGGGTAAGTGGAGCCACCGCTGATGATTTTAAAAGGATGAGAAAGGATAGTCTCTCCATTTCTGCCTCCCTGCCCAAGCTACTTCGAAGTCCTGGCTGGGAAGGTGCGGGGGGGCCAAAGGAGTGGCCCGGTGGGAGATCCTGACCACAGTTCCCCATCCCGCCCCCAGGTTACTCGGTGGCTGTGCTGCACAAGGCCTGTGGCCTCTCCTATGTGGCAGGGGCTCCACGGCACAAGCAGCAAGGGGCTGTGTTTGAGCTCCGGAAGGAGGGCAGAGAGACCAACTTTGTACCAGTGCTGGAGGGCGAGCAGGTACTGCTGGAGAAGGACCCCCGCCCCCGTTATTACAGATGGGGATCTGGAGGTCCCAGAGCGAAAGGGGTGGGCTCCAGGGCACACAGTGGGTTGGGGACCCACCCTGGGCAGAACTCAGGCAGAATTGAGCCTCTGTCCCGGCTCTGCCTGTCTGAGCGCCAGCTGGTTTCTCCCATCGTGGGGGATCGGGCTGTTCACCCAGTGCCCTGTGTTACTCTGGTGCACAGATTGATCTGGTCTGAGCCACATTTGGTGGCCCAGGAAGAGCAAGAGCAGAGGTCTAGCTTGGCTGAGGGGCCGGCGGTGGGGGCGCGCCTCCCTGGCACGCCCTGGAGCTGCGTTCCCTCTGGCCTGTAGATGGGGTCCTATTTTGGCTCTGAGCTGTGCCCTGTGGACGTCGACATGGATGGGACCACAGACCTGTTGCTGGTGGCCGCCCCGTTTTACCACGTTCAAGGCGAGGAGGGCAGAGTCTATGTGTACCGTGTGAACAAGCAGGTGGGAGAGTCACCATCTTGGCAAGTTGGCTGAGGCTGTGGCTTCTCAGCCTGGGGCCGAGGGGACAGAGGCTGGGAGCGCCCGGCCCTGCCTTGCACCAGAGGGCGGTGCTGGGGAGCTCAGGGTGGACGGCAGCCTGGTGGGGCGACTGCTGCCCTCCGTCCCCTCCCCCACTTTCTTACTTTCCCCACCCCATCATCTCGTGTTGAGGAGGATGACATCGCAAATAGCTGCACGGTTGACAAAGCACATCCTGTCTGTGATCTCACTCGTTTCTCACAGTCACTGTGGGAGGTAGCTGTTACTCCCATTTTACAGATGAGAAAGCTGAGGCTCAGTGATGTTGAGACTTGCTCCAGTTTATAGAGCAAGTGTGTGGTGGAGCCAAGGCGAGACGCCAGGCCTCCTGATCGCCAGTCCAGTACCCCAATCGTGGGAGCAGAGGGGTGCAGCTCTTGGTCCTGGACTGCAGGGCAGGGGGACTCCAGCTTCACCACTCACTCACTGTGCAAACTTGGGAAGGCCTCTTGCCTCTTCTGAGCCACAGACTCCCTCCCTGCTGGAGAATCAGAATCAACAAGTCCTTGAGCATGCTTCCTGGGGTGGCAGTGGGGTGGGCACCCCGCACCCCTGTCTTGAGGGCTGAGCTGCCTCTCTGCCTTACAGGATGGTTCCTTCTCCTTGGTACGCACGCTGAGTGGGCACCCCGGGTTAACTTATGCGCGATTTGGCTTTGCCATGGCGACGGTGGGGGATATCAGTCAGGATCAGCTCATAGATGTGGCCATCGGGGCCCCCCTGGAAGACTTTGGGGCAGATGATGGCGTAGGCTTCGGCAGCGTGTACATCTACAATGGACGCTCTACCAGCCAGCTGGTCGACCTCTCTACCAACCAGCCACAGGTGATCCGCAGGGCTCTCTCTTGCCTCTACTCTGGGACTCTGACCTTCCCCAGAAATGATGGCCTGAGACCCAAGCCAGCTCCAGTCCTAAGTGCCAGGCAGGTCCCAGGGGGTTGAAGGACACAAGTCACTTGGAGGTTCTCGCCCCAGACCCTCCCAGTGGGGCTAGAGGTTGTGGCAACATCCATGTACTTTCCTGACCTGTGACTCCCTCCTTCTTTGGCATTCCTGACCATGGACCTGCCTCAGATCCTCTTTCCTCTCTCTGTCCCTTCTCTGGCTCCTGTCTCCCACCCAACCCCTCCCCCCACCCCAAGCCTAGCTCTCACCCCCCAGGAATCCATTGCCAACTTCCACGCTACATCTTTTACGGGCCCTTTCACCCACATCCAGCTGCAGTTTCTCTCCAAGCTTCAGTCCGGTGTGTCCAGCTGCTCCTGAGCCCCTCACCTGGATGGCCTCCAGCATCTCACTCGCAGGGTGCCCGGCTGAAAGCACCCTCTTCCCCTAGACCTGCTGCTCCTCTGGGCCCTACCCCTCCACTGCTCACAGCAGAAACCCGGGCTAATCGCAGACCTCGGCTCAGCCTGTCAGCCTCTGCCTCCGAAAGACCCTACTGTTCCCCCAGTCCAGCCCCTCCTCTCCGTCCCCACCGCCCCTGCCCTGGCTCCGTCCGCTTCCCCGTCTTCCACCCTGCGCTTCAGTGGTGTTTCTGAAACGTAGTTCAGGGCCACCCTCCCCTCAGCCCCACACGAGGACTGCTTGTGCCCACTGCACTGGCCGCTGGCTGTTTCCTGGGACGACGCTACCCTTCCCCATCCCCTGCTCTCCTTAGCTCCCTGCGAAGCCGCAGCCCGCTTCACGCCTCCCTGGGAGGACCTTGACGCTTTCTGTCCAGTTCCTCAGCTGAGGGCTCCCTGGGCTGGGGACAAAGGCTAATCTGCTGATTGAATTAAACGAAAAGGAAACCCCTTTCCCTCCCTGACGCCTTGTGTTTCTCGATCCACAGAGGATCAGAGCCTCAGTGGCGGCCCCAGGACTCCAGTACTTCGGCACATCGGTGGCAGGTGGCTTAGATTTCAGTGGCGACGGCCTTGCCGATATCACTGTGGGCGCCCTGGGCCAGGCGGCTGTGCTCCGGTAGGGGTCTGCTCTGCCTTCTGGCAGCTTCACCCAGTTGCCCTGCCCTGAGTGACCTCATGAAGACACCAGGCACTGATGGGAGGGAGTAAGTGCAGTGGTTAAGGGCACCGGCTCTGCTCAACTGGGTTTGAACCTCAGCTTGCACTTAACGGTGTGCCCTTGGGCAGAATTTCCAAGTCCCAATTTTCTTATCCATAAATGGGACTAACAGTGCACCTCACAGAGTTATGAGGACTGAGAGCATCTATGCAAAGGATTTAGCACGGTGCTCAGTGATGGCTGCTGTTATTACTGTTATTAATTTCAGAGCTTCTGTGCTCCATCCCTAAGTGAGTGATCTAGTCCCATGGCTATAAATAATCTGGCGGGGCACCAATCTGCCCTGTGCTCTCCGCGAGGCTCCAGACTCGGGTGCTTATTCAACACAGGCATCGCAAAGTTACCATGTCTAAAAATGGACTCACACACACACACAAAGTCAAAACCAACCAAACAAAACAAAAAAGGGGACTTCCCTGGCGGTCCAGTGGTTAGGACTCAGTGCTTTCACTGCAGAGGGCGTGGGTTCAGTCCCTGGTCAGGGGACTAAGATCCCTCAAACCCCATGGGGAGGCCAAAAAAAAAAAAAAAAAAAAGGACTCATTCCCACCCACCCTTCATTCTCCCCACCTGCCCCTCCCCGGGCTTCCCATCTCAGCAAAGGGTGCCATTTGTTCAGGATAAAAACCCAGGAGTCATCCTTGATTCCTCTTTTTCCTTTCCCTGCCATCCCATCAACAAGGTTTTGTTGGCTCTGCCTGCAAAGTACTTCCTAGCAGTTCATGACATTGTCCCCTCTCTCCTGGACCGCTGCGTGGCGTCCTTCCCTGCTTCACTCCCTGTGCTCCGTTCTCCACACAGCAGCCAGAGGGACCCTTTCATTCTGCTGCTCAGAACCCCTCAGTGGTTCCCACTTAGAGTAAAACCGAAATTCCTTACCATGGCCTGGCCCTGCAGACCCCTCCGTCCCCGCCACTAGTTACTACTCTGTGTCTCACTGAGTGTGCCCCAGTTATGCTCACTTTTGTGTTCCTCAAACAAAGCAAACTCATTCCTACCACAGGCCCTTTGTATCAGCTGTGCTTTCTGCCTGTAATGCAGTCCCCCTGGATCTTCACAGAGCGGGCTCTTTCTCGGCAACAGAGCTCAGCTTAAGCGTCTCCTCATTTGTGAGGCCATCCCTGACCACCAGCTAAGTGGCCCCCAGTCTATTTTATTTATTTATTTAGTTAGTTAGTTATTTTTCGGCCACACTGCGTGGAATGCAGGATCTCAGTTCCCTGACCAGGGATCGAACCCAGGCCCCCTGCAATGGAAGCACGGAGTCTTAACCACTGGACTGACAGGGAAGTCCCAATCCTATTTTATTTTTATCATAGCATTTCCTGTACATAGGATTTTCCTGTTTCTTCTTGATTATTTGCTTGTTGTCTGTTTTCCCACTAGAGCAGGGCTTATCTCTTTCCCTATAGTATCCTGAAGACTCAGAATAGCACTTGGCATAAGAGAGGTGTTCAATATATATTCACTGAATGAAGGAAAGAGCCCAGGCACTGATCCAGAAGTCCTGTGGTCCCTTCTCATGGTCCTCTTTGCTGTCTTGTTTAGCTCAAGACCTGTGGTTCGTCTGAAGCTGTCCATGACCTTCACCCCCAAGGCACTGCCCATTGGCTTCTACAGCAGCGTGAATGTGAATTTGTGTTTTGAAAGCAGCTATGTGTCCCCAGCTGCTGAGTCAGGTAACAGGCAGCCTAGCTGACCCGTCCAGTGCTGTGGTCAGTCCCTGTTGGCTTCAGTGGGGGGGCAGGAAAAGAGGGCTGGGTCGGGGGCGGGGGGTTGTGAAATCCCTCTATTAGACTTTAGCTCCTTTGACCTTAGGTTCCATTTAATGGGAACCGCCCCAGAAAAGGGTGATCTGCTGTCAGGTCCACACTCTGAAGGGGTCTCTCTGACCCTGTTGGGAAAAGGGGCACTGGATCCCTTCCTTGGGTTGAAGGGTTGAGTTTCTGAAAGAAGACTCAGAAAAAGGCTGGCACTTCTCCATCTCCACCTACTGTGCCCACGCCTGTGCGTGTGTGTAGGGCTCCCGAGAAGTGCCTGTCCTCTTTCTCCCTGATTTACATCTTCTCCCTTCCCTGCTCACCGTGTCTCCCTGGCCCAGGGGGATTGGATAACCTGCCGGAGGCCTGGCCTCCCTTCCCATCCCCTTAGTTGGCACTGGTTGGGAGAACTTCCAGAAGGCATGGCTTTCACAGCCCAGGTACTCACTGCCAACCCAAGAGATCCCCGCCAGAACAATCCCCCATCAACCGTCCCCAGGGCTTAATCTCTCAGTAACAATCCTGGAGATGTCTTCCTGCAGGTCAGAATGTGCTCTCCCAGGTGGACTGGCTTTACTGCAAGAGTCCATGATCAAATCTGTTAATTAGGAAAGGGCAGGCCTATCAGTTCCAGCTGTATAGGCTGAAAGGTTCAGGCCACACAGCCCGAATGGCAGCTGCTGGGTGGCTGTGTGACACTGGGAGGGCGTCTTTCACTCTCTGGGCCCTGGTTTCTTTTCTCCGCAGTAAGGGAGCTGGCCCAGGTCGTCTACAAGGTGCTTCCAGCTCTGCTGTCCTCAGCTTTTACTCTGTGGTTTCTCTCTCCATTCCTTGACTTTTTGCTCCTCCTCGTTTACCCCCTCACTCCCAGCCCCCTCCCTGAGCGCCTCTTCCCCTAGGGAAGACTGACTCAGCCCCTGGGATATGCTGCTCCAGGTTTGGGGCTGGTGTGCTGAGGGACCCTAGCTGGGTGCCAGAAGACATGAGGAAAGTACCTTTGAAATGAAGAAGAAACTTGGGGAAGTGCCTTCGTGGGGGCACCACTCAGGAGGGACTCATGGGAGGGCCCTCTGTCTGGGGCTTTGCCCATCCCAGTCTCATCAGGAAGACCTGGTCTTCATTCCCAGGCCTCAGAGAGACCTCTCTGAACTTCACTTTGGACGTGGATGTGGTGAAGCAGAGGAAAAGGCTGCAGTGTTCAGATGAGAGGCTGTGTCAGAGCTCCCTTAGGGAGTGGGGCACGGGCCCCCGTCTCTGTGAGCCCTTCCTGCTGGTTCCCGCAGAGGGACAGGTAAGTGGAGGAGTTTCCAAAAAAGTCTAGAGGGGTCTCTGTCTTGTTGAGAAAAGCACTGACGTGCATGCAACGAAGCACACGGACCCAGCCATACACACAAATGAGGCAACTGAAATAATCATAACAGGGTAAGAACCAGATGATGGGGGAATTCCCTGGCGGTCCAGCGGTTAGGACTCCGTGCTTTCCCTGCTGAGGGCCTGGGTTCAATCCCTGGTCAGGGAACTAAGATCCCACAAGCGGCACGGTGCGGCCAAAAAAAAAGAACCGCGTGATGGCATGGGAGGTGGGAGTTATGGTACCAGAAATCCAAATTAAAGAAACCTACCGAGGGACTTCCCTGGCGGTCCAGTGGTTCAGACTCCGCGCTTCCACTGCAGGGGGCTTGGGTTCGATCCCTGGTCGGGAACTAAGATCCCGCATGCTGTGCAGAGTGGCCAGAAAAAAAAAGAAACCTACCAAAATCGAACACTAAGTAGATCTCTGAGCTTCCTAGAAACTGGACAAAAAGGGAGATTCTCTAATTGCTGATATTTTTCTTGGTAATAAGTTGGGAATAACAGGGCTCCCTCCCTCACCTGATAATAAAAGTGGGGCAGAGGGCCCCCTTGCGTGAGTCAGCATCAGACAACCTGAACGAGAAAAAGTAGAAAGACAAAAGTTGTGATTTACAAAAGTTTACTCCAGACAGATGTGCCTAGAGACATGAAAAATGTATTTGTCAGGACCCAGAGCCTGACAGGACCCAGAGTTGTGGACCTAAAAGGATCATTTATTCCAATAAACTCGTAAATTATGCTTTTGACTACACATCTGTTCCCATGTCTGTTGATTGTTAAATGGATTAAGAACGAGTTTCTAGCAAATCTATGGCTTCCTTAAATACAAGCATAACTACCTTTTCCACCTGGGAATCATGCTCACCTAGTCTCAGGTGTTCAAAGCTCCCACCTGGCAAAAAGGCTCAATAAACAAAGAGAATGGCAAACAGCATCTCAGACCATCTCCTGGTCTTCAGTTTTTATTTCTCTGGTATATCCTCCGTGTTGCTGGAGAAAGGTCTTTGTAAACACAGATGTGACCATGACTCTTCCCTTTCGTGGTTCCCCTTTGTACTCTGAATAAAGCCCAGGCCAGTTTTTAACTCCTAATGGCCAGAATCCCTTTGTGATTGGGGAAGTAACCATAAGAAGTTATGATGCCTGAGGCCATGGCAGATCAAGGGAGATTTTCCCAGTGCTCTTGGCAGCCTGGCTTATTTGGAAGAGGCTTAGGAATCCTGGTTTACCACTTTCATTGTTTATTTCTTATTGTGACTACATCAAAGTTAAAAGTATTCTCCTTGTCATCTTCTCCCCCACATCCACCTCCAACCCTGCATTCCTTGGTGACTCTGCAGCTCTGTCAGGAGGACTGCTTCTCCAACATCAGTGTCAAGGTCAGCTACCAACTCCAGACCCCCAAGGGCCGGAGGGACCATCCCCAGCCTATCCTGGACTTCTATGCTGAGCCCTCTGCCATCTTCCAGGTGACTCAACTAGGACCAGACTCTCCTGGGAGCCATCCCCCTAAAAGTACCTGCTCCCCTATCTTCAAAGAATGTTAAAGTTGGGAGGGTCTTCAGACAGCATTTAGGCCCCTCACTGTACAAATGGGGATATAGAGTTCCTGAGATGGTGTTAATTTGCCCAGGACCTCACTGGTGGGTAATACACGTCTCCAAACCACCCCCAAGGCTCGTTCTTTTATGTTCACAAAAAGTGCCTGCGACATATTTAATGAAGCATAGGAATACATTGCCCACCTTGGCAAGAGTCTCTGATAACGGTGTGGTGAGGGTCCTGTGTGGGGGCTGGACTGGAGCTCGCCTGCCCCGCGCTGCAGAGAGGATGCCCTTTGGCATACCTGCCTGCCCAGGTCCTGCCCAGGCCTTCAGGCTGAATGGCCCACCAGACCTATACCCTAGGAGATGGATAGTGTCACAAAACACTTTTCTCATAACTACAGGAAATCAGAGAGGGAAAAAAAACGGTATAATTTTTTGATTCTAGGATATATAAGGAGATTTTGTTCCCACTCAGGCCCTGGCCGCCTGGAGTATTCTGTCAGTATGCATTTAGACAGTCTTATGGGGTACAGAAAAATCAGCAGGATCAAAGAAGTGATAACATGAGCATTGAAAAGTAATAATTACAGTTGGCTGGAATACATTGAACCTGCAAAAATAAAAATAAGCCAAAAGTAGTTCACGCTGGCACAGAAAAGCTTCAGGTAGCAGAAGTATATTTCTAGGTAATCATAGGACACTCACAACTGTCCAGTATTTGCACAAGAATGCTCTATGTTAATTCAGTTATATAAGCCTGTAGCTCCAGTTTTGGTTAACACCCAATGCATCAATCACGAATGGTAAATAGAAATAAGAGAACAACGTAATCAGGGTGACTGTTCCTGTTGCTCATCTGCCCAGGAAGAGGGAGAATCAGGTTCCCATGAGCAAAGATTCTCATTTTAATTTTTTAGGCAAATTTATTTTAAATTTATAATAGTATATTAATTTTCTAAATAATTTTTTTAAATTTGGCATTGACACTTAGATGGTTCAGAAAAGACTGGGAGAACTAATATAATAAAGATTTGTCAATAAGCAGATTATCACTAATTATACATATTCTGTTTTAAGAAAACTTTAGTTTGAAATATTTTGCTTACTAAAAAGTTAGAATTGTCCAAAGAATTCCCATCCTTTAGCCAGATTCCCCAAATGTTAACATTTTAACCTTTTATCACATTTGCTTTATTCTCTGTCTCTCTCTAAATATATATAAAATCTCATATATATCTTACATATATACATATGTAGTCTCAGAAATTTATATTTCTGGAACCATTTGAGAGTTAGTTACAGATCTGATGCGTCTTTACTCCCAATACTTCAGTATGTATTTCCTAGAAAAACAAGGACACTCTCTCACATAACCACAGTACAATGATCAAAATCAGGAAATTTACAATGATGAAATACTATAATCTACAGACTTTATTCAAATATCACCAGTTGTCCTATTAATGTCCTTTTTTAGCAAAAGAAAAAATAATTTTTTCTGGATCAGGATAATTCATTACTTTTGTTTAGTCTCCTTTAATCTCGAATAATTTCTCAATCTTTCTTTCTCTTTAACATTCTTGAAGGGTACAGGCCAGTTATACTGTAGAATGTTCCTCAACCTGACTTTGTCTGATGTTTCCTCATGGTTAGATTCAGGTTATGCATTTTGGGCAGGAATATCCCAGAAGTGAAGTCTCATCCCTCTAAGTGCATCGTATCTGAGGCACATCATGTGAATTTGTCCCATTCCTGGTGCTACTTCCCTTTGTAATTAATAAGTACCTTATGGGGAGATGCTTTGAGATTATGCATATATCCTGTTTAACATCCATTCAGGATTCTTACCTTAATCAATTATTAGTTTGATGGTTTGACAAAGAGGTTTTAAAAAAATTATCCCACTGATAAAATGGATGAGGAGAAATGATTTGGTGTTAGGTTAGGCACATAGATGTTTCCAGAGAATGAGTTCCAGCTGGGAGCTTAGGGTGTTGTAATCCTGCTGAAAGAGAGCAGGCTGCTTGGCTGTATTAAAAACAAAAGTAGGGCTTCTCTGGTGGCTCAGTGGTTGAGAGTCCGCCTGCCGATGCAGGGGACACAGGTTCGTGCCCTGGTCTGGGAAGATCCCACATGCCATGGAGCGGTTAGGCCCGTGAGCCATGGCCACTGATCCTGTGTGTGTCCAGAGCCTGTGCTCCACAACAGGAGAGGCAAGAACAGTGAGAGGCCCGCGTACCGCAAAAAAAAAAAAAAAAAAAAAAAAAGTAAAAAAACCTGCCCCCAGTTGTTGACCCAGTCAGATAGAGCTCCAAGCTCTGACTTCTGCGAATTGCATCTCCCTTCTCTGGGAAGCAGAAGGTTTTCTTTCTAGCTCTGGGCTCCCACTCCAGCTCCAGGTCATGGAAACAGTCCTTGGCCGCGGTTTAATAAAGCTGCTGCGATGGTCACTGGCTGCTGGGAAGATAAATGCAGAGATTCCCCAGTTAGAGAGCTGGCTGTGGTTCCTTCAGAATAAAAAATAGACCAGCTCCTTTAGAAAAGTCGATTTTTCAGCCTGAGCTGGAGCTTTTCAACCTTGACTGGGCCTTTTGGACCCAGTACGACTTTCTGAATTTGTTTGGTGTAGGCAAGATTGCAAGGAGGAATATTTAACCTACAGAGGAGACTAGCCATGGGGGTGGAGGACCTCACGGGACTGGACCTTGACAATATTTGGTTATGTACCCCCTTTTGTCCCCTGCTGTTGCTGCTCTACTTAAGAGGACTGAGGAAGCTTTTCTTCACCTGGGTTTTCCTCCCCGAAATGTTCAGAATAATGAGTTGTGAGTGTTGCTGCGTAATTAGCATAAGATGAAAGTGACAGGCATTCCCACGGTTTCACAAAGGTCACCCCATTTTTGACCTTGGCCAGTGGCCTGACTCATGGTACCTGTGTTGTAGGACCAAGCACATCCCCATCCCTGACAAGCCAAGCAATGTCACAGTCACAGCTCTCACGGCCATGTGGACACAGAGCCCCAGCCTGTCAGCCTTCACTTAGAGTCAGCAGGAGGGACAGGAATGTCCTAAGGAGAAGATCACGAAGCAAGGCGGGCATGGCGGGGTCCCTGGGCTGATCCTGCCCCTCTCTGTCTGGTTACAGCTGCCCTACGAGAAGGCCTGCAAGAATAAGCTGTTTTGTGTCGCCGAGCTACAGCTGGCCACCACCCTCTCTCAGTGAGTTGAATCCAGTCGTCACGGTTTCTGCAGTTAACTTCCTCCTGAAGGCTTGCCTGGGCAAACCCCTCATCAGGACAGATCGCTCACTTCCTCCCCTTCCCCACAAAGGCCCACAAAGGGCTTCTGCACTTACTATCTCTTGCTTCCCCACCCACCCAATGAGGGAGGCAAGACAGAAATTTGTATTCCTATTTTATAGATTAGGCAGCAGACTCAGTAGTTGAGGGCCTGTGTGGGGTCACTCGATCACTGGGTGGACTTGCACCCAGGTCTCTGGACATCCCGGACAACGCTATTTTCGTTAACTCAGTGTCTCTCACTCCTAGGCCCACCTCAGTTAGAGGTAACCTCTTCCCTGGCTCACCTCTTAGCCAAATTACTTAATTCATTGCATATTTATGGAGCATCTCCTCTGTGCCCAGCACTCTAGGTGCTAGAGATACATCAGTAAACAACACACAAAAATCCCGGCCCTCCTGGTGCTTTTAGGGGGAGAAGATGATAAATAAGTCAACTTTGTGTTGATGAGATGTATCAAGACTATGAAGAGAGAGAAGGCAGGGAAGGTGGGAGGGAATGCCGGGGGGAAGTGGGGTGGCAGTTTTAAATAGAGTGGTCAGGAGAATGTTCACGGAGAAGGTGACATTTGGGTGCCTGCAAGAGGACGTGGAGGAATGAACTCTGCAGGCGTCTGAAGGGAGAGCACCCGCAAATGCCCTGGAGATGGGAGGGAGAGCCAGGACACCAGCATGGTTGCAGTAGATGAGGGAGGGAGAGGCCACGTGAGGGGAGGAAAGGTCATACGTGGCTGCATCTCCATGAGGACTTTTACCGCGAGCTGAGAAGTCAGAGGGATGACATGACCGTGCACTTTAACGGGATCATTCTGGCTGCTGTGTTGAGAGCAAAGGCGGAGGCGGGGCAATAGTGAGGAGCTATGGTAGTAACTCGGGTGAGAAGTGATGTGACTTAGGCCAGGGTGGTAGCCATGAAGGTGGTTATAGTTTGAAGTTAGAGCCCACAGGATTGGATGACAGATTGGATGGGGGGAGTGAGAGAAAGAGAGGGGTCTAAGAAGTCTTTCAACGCTTCAGCCTGAGCATCTATAGAACTGTGCTGTCCAATACAATAGGCTCTGGTCACACTTGGTTTTTTAAATTGAAATTAATTAACATTAAATTTTAGTTCCTTAGTTGCACTAGGCCCATTTCATGTGCTCAGTATCCGCGTATGGCTAGTGGTATTGGACAGCACAGAATAGGTCATTTTCATTACTGCCAAAGCTCTGCCGGACCACGCTGCATTCTAGAACGCTGGTGATGTCAAGAACTGAATTAGGGGAGCTTTTGGAAGGCAGGGTGGGGAGGAAGAGATCCTGAGTTTGGTTTTGGACATGTGGTGGTCTTAAAATGCCTTCCCTGACTCCTAGTGCTGTGTGTGTAACGTGGCACTGATGGCCAGTTGGCTGGCGTTGGCATCTCTGGGGAAGAGCACTGTTCTCTGAGTCCTGGTAAGCCTTCTCATAGACGTTTGCAGGACTTGTGTTTCAGATGTGGATGGCTTAGCGCTGCCCCTCTCAGTCACTAAGGATCCAATTCAAGGCTTTTGAGTGCTTTGGAAGCCAGCCTGACAAGGAGACGCAGTTGTTTCTAACAGGGAATTAATTACAGCCAAGAAAGCCCTCCCAGCCACGTCCTTGTGAAGTAGGCAGTGAAACAGCTGGCCCTACATCACCCCCTAGTGTTCACAGCCAGCAGTCTCCTCTTTTTTGAAAAGTATTGAACCTAATCCTTAGCATCCAAATGTCTCAGTGGCTTTGACCTTTTTTGTGGACATGGATCTCCTAAGGGAGACTACAGAGCTTTCTCCCTAGAAGATCACACTTGCATACATTGGTGTTTGCATTGGGGGCCCTCTGAAACTGCCCCGGCCCTCTGGTTGAGAACCCCTGGTAAATATTCCAATGACTCTCAGATCTCTCTCCTGGGCTCTGGAACAGGATACCTTACTGACATTTCAACATCTCTGCCTTCCTATCCTCTGGGCACCTCTCGTCATGCCCTGGACTGAACCCATCTACCTGATCAACTTCCGCCCTCTGGTCTGGCCCCCGTGTTCTCTCCCTCATGACTAGCCCCACTGGGTCATCCAAGCTGGAAGCTCAGGAGGCATCCTCGACTCCTCTCTCTCTTTTGTGCTGCTTGCAAGCACGGCCTTATCACCTCTGGTTTCTACCCCCTCCCCATCCGCACTACTACTGTCCGATTTCAGGCCTGTATCATCTCCCAGATGGGTCCCCACACAGGCTCTGCCTCTGCCCCCTCTAGCCCTCCAATCTATCCTTTTCTCGGCTGTGATAAAAACAAAAACAACACAACAAGACACAGGTCACATTACTCTCCAGAGCTGCACATTCCATCTTTGAACCTTTTGGAGGTTAGAAAGTTTTCTCTGTTGTTAATATGTTTCCCTGTAGGTCTCAATTACTGAGGGGCCCCATGGTGCCTCAGTGGATGGAAAGAAGCACTTACATGTCCCCAAGTCTTCTCCAGGCTGAACAGGTTCATGTTTTAACCCACAGCCTTTAAATTGGAAGGGCCAGGATGATTTTGTGGGTGGCAAGGCTGAGGCCAAGACAGGGGCAGGGGCAGCATCTGTCCCCCGTGTCAAGCAGGGTGTCTGGCACAGAGAAAGTCTTCTGTAAATGTGCGTGAGATGGATGAATTTGTGTCACGAAGTACGTCGCCTGGGGTCACAGCGCGTTGGTGGTAGAAAGAGGGTTTAGATCCAATTCTCCCGACTCCCTTTGGAGGCTGCTGGACCTCAGGCAAGTTAGTTAGCCTCCCTTGGCTTCTGTTCCCTTCTCTATAGAACAGAGAGCGACCGTACTATTTCATAGGGTTATTACGAGGATTAGCCGAGCGTGTGAAGCATTTAACACAGCCCTTGACACGTGGTAAACATAACATGAACGGTCATGTCACACGGCAGCTGAGCTCTGGCAGTCCAGGTGTTTGTTTATGTTGAGGGGAAGAAAATCTAGGCTCAATGTATCCTTTAAGCAATTTATCTAAGAAGTTAGTTTAAAAGGTGCTGTTGTATTTATTGCACTGAGGTTTGTCCAGATTAAATAAAGCGGTAACAGTTATCTATTTGCCTACGCTGTGCAGGCAGGAATTGGTGGTGGGTCTCACGAAGGAGCTGAGCGTGGACATTCGCCTAACTAACTCTGGGGAAGATTCCTACATGACAAGCATGGCTCTGAACTACCCCAGAAACTTGCAGTTTAAGAGGATACAGAAGGTAACTGTGACAGCAGCTTGGGAGCCACACTGCCCGTGGCTTTCCCTTCTGGCATACTGGCTTTGTTACGTCAACCTCCTGACTCTGCCTCCAGCCTCACCCTGGTCCATCCGGTAAATGATTATTAACTAGATGGACCCCCCCCCTCTAATCCAACTGTATGCCATGGATCCAATCATGTCATTCTCTGCTTTAAAACTCTTCAGTGGTGCTATTTTGCTGCCTAATCACTCCTTTTGCTGGCAGCCTTTCTTTTTTTAAAAAAAAAAAATTTATTTATTTTATTTATTCATTTTTGGCTGCATTGGGTCTTGGTTGCTGCGCGCGGACTTTCTCTAGTTGCGGCGAGCGGGGGCTACTCTTCACGCAGTGCGTGGGCTTCTCATTGCGGCGGCTTCTCTTGTTGCGGAGGGCGGGCTCTAGGCGCGCGGGCTTCAGTCGTTGTGGCTCGCGGGCTCAGTCGTTGTGGGCCGCGGGCTCTAGAGCGCAGGCTCAGTAGTTGTGGCGCACGGGATTAGTAGCTCCGCGGCATGTGGGATCTTCCTGGACCAGGGCTCAAACCCGTGTCCCCTGCATTGATTGGCAGGCGGATTCTTAACCACTGCACCACCAGGGAGGTCCCCTTGCAGCCTTTCTTAAATAGAGTTCTGAGAGAGAAATAATCTCTAATAAAGTAGCTTGGAATGGAAAGTAAGAGTCTGCTCGGCCTTTCATCAGCCTGGGAGCACAGACTCAAAGCCAGCTGCAAGACACTAGGAAACAGTATTTCTCCCAAGGACACCCTGCAACTGTCAAGTATTGTAACACTGAGAAATTTTGTTCCCTAAAATCATAGGCAGTCAGAAACTTTGCTGTTCGAGGTTTTATCTGTAATTATGAAACCATCTTACTCTTGCCTGGAGAGTCTAAGCCACTTTGACGAAGAGGAGCATTCTCATTTTCCATCTGAGGCTTGGAGCTTCAGATACAATGTTTCTGGACATAACTTTTCACATTCACCTTAATAGTTTCCAAGGAAATGGGTCCCTGAGTCCACTTTGCAGTCCAGACCTGATGCTGAGTGGCCCTTTTACACACAGCCCTGCTTTGTTTTGAGCCTATCAAAACACTGCTTTGTTTACATTTCCCCCGAACTCCGCCTTTCGCCAGAATCCTTTAATAACTCTCTTTTCCTTTGTTTGGTGAGATACACCACAGTGCAGTTTTCCTCATTGTAATGAGTCAATAAACCTGGCTTTGTCATACTACTAGTGTGTCCCTAGTGGTCTGAGGCTATTTGGGCTAAGACAGCATCCATTACATGAGAAGAATGCCATGATCTCCTAAGCATCTAGAATGGAACTAGATGCAACATCCTTGGGAGAATTAAGAAAATAGTAGTCACTCATGTCATTTTCTGTATTCAGTGGTCTGGATGAGGAACCATGGCTGAAAAAGCCTGCATGGCAGTGCTTGGGCTCATGCTGGCCTTCCAGCCCGGTTCAGTACATGAAATCTGCATTGGTCCAAGGCCCAGTTCAAATGTCTCCTTCCCCATGAAGACTTTGAATCCTCCTGGTTGGACCTCATCTTTCTCTACTGCTTTTCTCTGTACTGCTCTCACAGGACCACTCCTTAGGCCTTGTATTTAAATTCCTCAACCATCTAGCATTGAGCCCTTCTGCCCAGCTTGTGAGGGAGACAAGGACAAAGTCTGATTTATTTGTGTCCCTGGCTCCTGGCAGGGCGTCCGGCATGTTGAATTGGTGTGAGGAAACTGCTCCTTATTTTTTGCCTTTTAAAATCAATGTCAAAAAGAAAACAAAACGAAAACAACGTCTTTTATGTTAACAGCCTCCTTCTCCAAACATTCAGTGCGATGACCCTAAGCCAGCTGCTTCTGTCCTGGTCATGAACTGCAAGATCGGTCACCCCATACTCAAGAGGTCATCTGTGAGTCTGTTTTGATTGGCTGACTCTTCTCACTACCCTGGGATTGGTGTCTTCTACTTCCCAGTCTCATTAGAATCTCAGTTGCAGTCTCCACACTTCTCTTAGAGTGCTCACAGCGGCCACGCGTGCTCTGAAAGTAGGGAGTGGTGGGGGTGAGGGATACGGCCACAGATAAATGGTTGACGCGCCCCAGTACGGCAGGGTGAAGCTGGGGGCAGTACGGAAGGAGCATCAGACCCAAAGTGGTGAGTCCCTGATCTGCTCCTGATGATCTCTGTGCTGTGGGAAATCTCTGAAGCAGCTTCCTCGGCTGTAAAGGGGAATAATCCTGTCTGCCCCACTTACTCCGTCTTGACATTGTGAGGCTTAACGTGGAATAACGGACCTTGAAGCATGCTGTGCTACAAAAACATGAGGAGTATGAATTATGTTTCCCAGGTCTGTTTAGTTAGTAGGAAGCAGTTTGAGTTGTGAGTGGTATAAAGGGGAATCGAGTGACCTTTTTTGTTTGTTTAAACAGGCAAACTTTTCATTAGTTTGGCAGCTGGAGGAGAGCGCCTTTCCAAACAGGACAGCCGACATCGCCATAACAATCACCAAGTAAGCAGTGCCTGTGTCACAGCAGGCCCAGCCTGTAGCCCTGCAAGAGGCCTCCCTCCCATGTGTGTGCGTAATAGCTCTGGCTCCCTCACTGCCCGGGAAGGGGAACCTCAGTGAGCCCTGAGAAGGCACGTATGTCCCTGCTGTGACTTGGCTTTCCCTTTTTGTTATCGAAGATATTTAAAATGTTCTTTTACTGACAAAGTAAAACTATGGTATGGTCTGGAAGATTGAGCTTTGGACTGGAGCTCTAATTCTGGTTCATTTAACTTCAGAGAAGCTCTGTCTTCTGAAAAACCTCTATGTTTGGGGTAGAGTTGGGTACGGTGTTGGGAAAATTCTCAAATAGGGGTGATTCTGCCCCCAGGGACAACGCCTGAAGACACTTTGGACGGGCACCACTTGGGGCGGGTGCTACTGGCATCTAGTGGGTAGAGGCCTGGAATGTTGCTAAACTTCCTACAATATGCAGAACAGCCTCTCACAAAGACTCATCTGGCCCCAAATGTCAATATTATCAAGGTTGAGAAACCCTTTTAAAATCAGTTTCTCTAAGTATGGTCTTCTAGAGCGTCTTCTGCACTCTAATTGCTTATCTCCCAAGTCTTTTCTGTCTGACCCCCAGTGATCCCAGGAAGCCAAGGTAAGAAGCCATGTGTACAAAGCAGGTGTACTGTAAACTGACATTCTTATTTCCTAGTTCCAATGAAAGAAGGTCTTTGGTCAGTAAGACCCACAGCCTTCATTTCAAACATGGCTTCATTGCAGTTCTTTCCAAGTAAGTACTTCCAAGGGGCCCACACCTGTGGGACAGCTTCAGGCATTTTCTCTTGTGGGTGGAACTTGTGGTCAGGGTAGATGTGGGCATTGTCCTTCCCTGAGAGGAGGCTGCTTAGAACCCAGGTGCCCAATGACGTCTAAGGGCACTAACGGCTGGGTCCTAGAAACCCCATGGTCATAATCAAAGGAGAAGCAGTGCCAACTGGTCTTGATACAAAAGGGAACTGATGTGATGCTAAGGAGGGAAGAGAGAGGCTATGGGATTGGGAAGAAAGGAAGGAAAAAAGTAAGGCCACTCTAAGGCATTATAATTAGATACAGAACCAGCCCAAATATACAGAATTCGAATATTCTAACCTGATCCCAGCTGCCCTACCACCACCTTACATTTTGATATTCAGCTTTGATCCCTATTAAGGATCAGGTGCCCTCTGTCCTAGTGTATCTAATTGGTAGCACTGAGGTTTTTTAAAATGAGAAAGGGGCCTTGAGGCCTAACCCATGTCCTCTCAAATGCAGACCGTCAGTGACGTACATCAACACAAGCCAGGGGCTTTCCCACCACAAAGAGTTCCTCTTCAACGTAAGTGCTGTGCTTGTCATTGCAAAGCCACAGGTGGCAAAGCAACACCAGCCGTGACTTCCCGCTCTGATTTATTTTGCAGATACATGGGGAGAACCTCTTTGGAGCCGAGTTCCAGCTGCACATTTGTGTTCCAGTTAAATTACAAGGTTTCCAGGTCATAAGAGTGAAGAACCTGACCAAGACTCAGGTACATAGAGGCGGTTCTGTATCACCATCACATCTCTTTCCAGAGTGACTGTGGATTCTCAAAGGTATAAAAACTAGAACTCTAGAAAAGGAGCAGAAAAAGATTAGTTAACCTGGGAACACATTTTAGGAGTAAATGACCAGAGTCATGTTCACAAGGAAATTTAACCACTCAGCCCTTAAAGCAACATTCCCGTTTTTCTTCCCTGGATGAAAAAATAAGCAAAGTTCAAACGTTTTGAATAGCCATGGAGAAATTTATTTTCCATTTGAAAATCATCGATAAATTCTGCTTCTCTTTGTGACTGGCAAACGAGCTTGATAAACATGTGGCATTTCTTGCGCTTCTCCCTATAAACTGCCTACCATCTTCCTTCCCGCTTGCCTTCCAGTCTGTCTGCCTAGGACTCTGCCCTGCTATGGCCTCTCTGCTCTCAGCTGGCTCCTCACCCGTCAAAGCCAGCCTCATGACACCTACAGCAACAGGCTCTGATCGGTGTGACAGCGGAGGCCTTGGGCTTTCCTTTTTTTTTCCTGCTCAGGCTACACAAAGTGTCAAGGCTCAAAAAGGAAAATGTGGAAAAGAATTTACAAAATGGAGTCTGCTGACAGAAAGAGGGCTTTTCAGTTGTAAACACTTGTTCTCATGTATAGTTTATTTTTAAAGAATACTTGTTAAGTTTAAACATTTCAACAAACATTTCAGTTTCCACTTGGAAACAAAATTCTCCTTTGAAAACCTGATTGGAAACCCGTAAGAACAGGAATCGCACCGTGCTGTGGGGACAGAGGTTAAAAATGGCATCAGGGCCTTCCAGACCTGTGCCCTCTCCTTTGGGGGCGGTCAGCCACCCCAGCTTACTTAAACAGACTGTGCTGGCAGAGCAGGTCTGTGGCGGAGCTGAAGTTCAGCATAGTCTCATGGAAATGCTTGATGTTTCTCCTCATTTGCTTCAAGGCAGGGGTGTTACCCTTGGACTTGAAGGTCACTTGTTTCAGGATCTTATCTGTGAGGTAGTGTAGCCAGAGCACGTTGTTATAGGGGTGATACTCGTCCCAGCAGTTGTTGTTTTCCTTCCTCATCAGCCTGTAGATCTCAAACTGGTAGTCACCTTCTCCTGTAAACAGGTCTTGGTCCATGGAAATGTCACAGAAAACCACGATCCCGTCCCGCTCCAAGCGTGACAGGGTGTAGTCGATGATGTTGACCTGTAGCCCTCGGGTGGGGATGGAGCTCGTCTTCCCATTGAGGGTGTAGTGGAGCTCTTTGAGGCTGGTTTTCTTTAAGAGCACGTTCCCCCAGTGCAAGTCTCGGTGCTCAAAGTTCAGCGATGCCTCTGCCACTGCAAGGGACGCAGTGATCTGGTGCAGAATGCTCTTTGCAGTGGCGATGGAGGACAGCTTCGTTCTCATTTGCTCTAAGTCGATCCCTCCAAACTCAAATTCCAGCACGATGAAGAGCTGGTCTTCCTCAAAAAAGTCAGGCCGGTCATTTGCAGAACCTTTGGTTGAGTTATAGCGATCCCAGGCCTGGAGGAGCAACGGAGGGTAAGATCCTTGAACACAGTGTACCGAGTTCAGCCCAATGAAGCCTTCTGTACGGTTGCATACCTCATCAGACAAGAGGCTCAACTCTTTGGAGATGATGATCTCTGGCAGGATTTCCTCAAAAGTTTTCTGATGAGCTCCATTGACTAACTTCTGTCCTTCAATAGCAATGATTTTTAGGGCTACAGGTGTGTGGTTAGCAACTGTTTGAAACACTTCACCAAACACCCCTTCCCCAATCTTCTCGCAGCATTCCAGTTTTTCTGAGGAAAGGCAGTCGCTGAAGGGGATAGGACCCTCCTGACTGCACTCCCCATAAACCTTTTCTGCATCGGATGCCTTTTTGTCTGTGGCAGGTAGTGTCTTTAAGGGGGTGAGCAAATACATGGAGGAGAAGTGCCAAGGGTACAGGGCACTGTTTGTTCTGTTTGTGACAGGAAGGTTTGAATATTCTGATATGAGGGACTCAGAGAGAGAGCTGGCAGTGGTGTAGACACTGCACACTTTTGACACGGCGGTCACCATCTTCTTCTTGTGGAAGCTGAAGGAGGCCCTGGCTTTGGTCCAAGAGCAGGCATTCTGTAACCGAGTCAGGTCCTGGGTGACGAATGAATCTTTTTCCATCTTTTGGCCTTTTTTAAACTGGTGGTGATGGTGGAGGGAGGTTTCTGCTGTCTCTTGATGCCTCCTTTTCCGGCTTGGCCCAGTTCTCTCAGGCCTGTTGCTTTTCCCAGGTGCCATACCGCCCTTGCACCCACGGGCCTCCCCATATTCTATCTGGACAGCCTCCTGAGACCCAGCCTCTCGACCGGAGTCCTGGTCCGTGGCCCTCTTCTTACCCGTGCTGTATAAACCTGGGCTCTCCAGCCTCCTCCCCACCAGTTCCCTGTCACAGCAGGACTCCCGCATATTCTTCCCATCTGGCCCAAGCTCAGAATCCTCAGGATTTCCTGAGTCCAAAAAGCTACAGAGAGCTGACCTGAGGCTGGAACGGGCTTGGTGGGCCAATCTGATGAGCCTGTCTCCTGCTGTCTCTGCCTCCTGGGAACAGGGGAGAGGTTCCTGGTCCAGGGAGGCTTCTGGGAGGTGGAAGCCGCTTGGAGTTTCAGAGGCTGCATCCAGAAAGGCGGAGGGGTCGGCACAGATGCTGTCTCCTGGCGCAGGGGACCCGGGGTCGGGAGAGGCCGGAGAACTCAACAGGGAGGCACTGGTGCCCAGC
Organism: Kogia breviceps; assembly: GCF_026419965.1. Lineage (NCBI taxonomy): Eukaryota > Metazoa > Chordata > Mammalia > Artiodactyla > Physeteridae > Kogia > Kogia breviceps. The sequence goes on from NC_081328.1 coordinate 11,243,299, forward strand.
TCGCCGCCGTCCCTGGGCTGGCCGCACACACTGAGGTCCGGGCTCAGGAGGCCCGGGTGGTCGTTGGGGAAGGGCGGTGGTCCGAGCGGGCCGCAGGGGGTGCTGCACTTCTGCGGGCACCGCGCTCGCAGCTTCAGGCGTCTCGGGGTCGCGATCATACTCGGCTGGTCCTTGGAGAGTCGGCCGCCAGCGCGCCTCCGCCGCTGACCCACCGGGCTGCCGGGGAAGTCGGGGTCGTCAGGATCGTCGGAGACGACAGACTGCGAGGGGCCGCCGCCGCTGGCGTCGCTGCTACTGCTGCTGAAGAAACGCTTCTGGTCTTGCGGCGGGAACCACTGCACCGCTGCCTGGCCCGGACGCCGCCGCGGCCTCCCCCCGCCAGCTACCCCATATGTTCGGAAGAGCCGACTCCCAGGTCGCCGGAGTGACGCCGCCATCGCCGATACCCGCCAGGCAGTTCAAATGCAAACACCGCGAGACTTCTTAGAGACGCAGACCCGCCCACCGGCTCGGCTGCCCGCCGGGTCCTAGTGCTCCCGCAAAGCACGATGGGTCTCGCGGGAAGTGGGAGAGGGCGGATAAGTATGGCGGTTTGGCTTTCTCATCGGGTCGCGGGAATGGGTCTTGTTTCAGGCTCACACTGTGTGCACCCAGAGTCCGGAGCGCGTTTGTGGGAGCGAACTGGTTCAGGTGAGCGCAGTCGTCCGAGAGGCCGGGGCGGGACGCCTGGGAGGGAGAGGGCCTGAAGCGGGTGACGTGAGACGCAAGGATTCTACTTTTCCGAGGTTTCCCCTGAAAGCACAGGCAGGGCGGTCCCCAGGCGCCCGTTAGCCTGTACACTGGGTCACGTTTGCCAGGGTTAAGACTTTGCTCGAGCCAAGTGAGCGCAGAAACTGCTCTCACCCTCTGTTCCGGGACCTTGAGGTGCTCTGTTGTGCCAAGTGTTAAAATTCCCGGCTTTTCCACCCGAAGAGGAATTGTGCCAACTAACACACACCTTCTTCCAGCATGTGGAGGAATGGCATTCAGTGAGCTGTAACGTCACCTCGGATAAAGAAAATGTAACCGTGGCTGCAGAAGTCTCCTTGAGTCAGTCAGAACAGGTACTTGAGATTTGATTGTCCTGCTGTTACCCTAAGAAGGATAATAGCATCTACAAATATGTCCAAAACAGGTCTCTTGATCCACCTCCTATCCCAACCTGTTGCTTATCCACTTACTCAGGGTTACTAACTAGGGTAACTTATTCGGGTTACGTACTGGGAATTCTAGGAATTACTTGCGACTCCTTTTCTTACATCGCCATATATGTTCCAGCAGCAAGCTCTGTGATTCTACCCGCCCCCCCGCCAATATATTCTAAATCCATTCACTTCTCTCCATCTCTGCTGGTAACTGTTGTAGTTCAGGCCACCCCTCTTACTGGGTTTATTGCAGTATCCTTCTCTCTGCTCTTCTTGCCTCTGCTTTTGCCATGCCCTCTACAAACGTTCTTCATATAACAGCTATGTTTTAGAAGAAAACACTGTGCTACTTACCTGCTTTTAAAAAAAAGTTTGAATACACTTAGATTAAAATTTGTCTTTTTCAGTGGTGTGCAAGGCACCCTATGATCTGTTCTCTGCTTGCTTCTTCAACTTAATTTCCTAGTACTCGCCTCTTCCCTGCTTCTTATACTCCAGTTTGCCAATATTGTTCTGGCCACAGGATCTTTGTACTTGCTGTTCCTTCTGCATGACACTGCTTTTCTCATAGATCTTCATGTATGTGGTTTCTTCTTATATTTAACTCACATGTTACCTCTCAGGCATTCCCTGATGACTCATTCAAAAGTAGGGACTAGTTTAAAGTCTAGTTTAACGTCTTGTGATGATCCAGGTGAGAGTGATGAGATCTGAGCTGAAGAAGTGGCAATGAGGATGGAGAAAAAGGGACAGGTGCAAGAGAGGCTAAAATAAAGAATCATCAACAGCTGACTTGGGGCGTGTGCGTAGGTCGATGAGGGTGTGGCATGAAGTAAAGAATAAGGGAAAAGCAGTTGAGGTATAACTGCAGGTTTCTTGCTTGGGTAATTTTGTGGTTGCTGAGGAATACTGGAGAAGGAACACGTTTAAAGGGACAGATGAAGAGTGCTGTCCAAGAATAGTAAGTCTGTTTTAAATCAACTATACTCCAATAAAAGTTTTTTTAAAAGTTAACTAAAAAAAACAAAACTAAGTCCATGTCTAAAATGTGTTTTGTTTTTTTTTCTTCTCCATCTTATAGTTACGAAGAGACGTGACTGAGCTGCACATCCTTGGTGAAATATCTTTCAACAAATCTCTATATGAGGGGCTCAATGCAGAGAACCATAGAACTAAGGTAATCCCTGGCTGTCTTCTCGTTTTCTGGGTGATGTCCTGGGAAAACTGTGCCTGGCCTTAGTGCCCCCGTACAGGCACTTGGCTGTTGCCCTCTTCCTGTTTTAGTCTTATCACCTCTGATCTTGACTGTGCCAGCAACTGCCTCCATGACCTTGAGTTACTTAGCTTCTGCCTCAGTTTTTCTGTCTCTGAAATGAGGCAACTGAATAAGAGGCCTAAGCAGAGGAAGTCTCAGTTGAAATAACTAGGCTGGAATCAATAGCTATATATACTTTGATTTGAAAATGTTCGTTTTTTTAAAAATTTCTTAGGTGAGAAACTTTTGGGGAGGGGATATATAACAACTCTCTTCTTAGTGTGTGGTATCAGTGTTTAGTTACAATGTTCCACAGTTACAATACTCAGGAATGCATAATTTTTTTATAAGTCTTAGACTAAGTATTAGAACCCTTGGATTCGTTTTGCAGAAGTACGACTGCAAGTCAGACTGACCTTTGTGATCTGTGGGCCGAATACTGTGTGTGCCACCCTGAGTTGTCATTCTTGTTGACACTCACCTAGATGTGCTGCCGATGTCAGAGATGGTCCATCTGTGAGCTCTGTCGTTAGGCATGATTCAGTATCGGAGGGAATGTCAAGAGGGGGAGGCTGGATCGCTAAACATTAGGTCCTCTGATTTCCTCCCTGGAGGACGGGAAAGGGGCAGTTCTCCAAACATGTCGGGAAAAACATTTCCTTTTATTTATTTTTATTTTTTTTAAAGAAGATGTTGGGGGTAGGAGTTTATTAATTAATTTATTTATTTTTGCTGTGTTGGGTCTTCGTTTCTGTGCGAGGGCTTTCTCTAGTTGCAGCGAGCGGGGGCCACTCTTCATCGCGGTGCGCGGGCCTCTCACTATCGCGGACTCTCTTGTTGCGGAGCACAGGCTCCAGACGTGCAGGCTCAGTAGTTGTGGTGCACGGGCCTAGTTGCTCCGCGGCATGTGGGATCCTCCCCGACCAGGGCTCGAACCCGTGTCCCCTGCATTAGCAGGCGGATTCTCAACCACTGCGCCACCAGGGAAGCCCTCCTTTTAGTTTTAAGTATTTCTAATACAGAAAATGATGTGGAAGAAAAAGAAGTGCCCCATTATCCCATTGCTCAGATTTGTTTTTTTACAACAGAAAAGCAAGAAAATCCAAGCCTTACACAAAGATCCCAAACAAAAAATAATGGTTCCTTTACTTCCCCCTTTCCACACCCCGATTCCCTCTTCCCAAAGGGAATTACTGTTAGCAGTTTCTTACATGCACATTCTTAAATAATTTATGAGTAAATTTCCCCCTTTTACTTACTGGTGCTTTTATTTCTATAGCATAGAGTCCCCACGATGATTTTCCTCTTTTAAAATTCAGGACCCCAAGCAAAGTATTAACATTTCAGCTGCAAGACACTAGCGCTAATGTGCCATAAAGGCCTCTGTTGTTCATCCAGTGAGGGAGGCAGAGCAGTGTCAACGGCCTGGCTCCTTTGAATCTTGTGCTCTACCTTCCGTGTGCTGGGGACGCCTTCCCTTGTGGCTGCCACAAAGTTGCCACTTTCCACTTCTCCCAGCGATATATTTTCACATGGCAGTATACAAAATAGGAAGCCAAGAGGTCAGTAGCAAAAGGAGTTTTTCCTCATTTGTCTTCCCTTTTCTTTCTTTCTTTTTTTTTGGCTGTACTGCGTGTGGCATATGGAATCTTAGTTCTCCAACCAGGGATTGAACCTGTGCCCACTGCAGTGGAAGCACAGCGTCCTAGCCATTGGACTGCCAGGGAATTCCAGCCTTCCACTTTCAAGGAAGACAGTTTTCCTAAAAACTCCCAGCAGATAATCTCTTTATAACGTATTAGTGAGAACTAGATCTCGTGTCAGTCACTGGCAAAGCGGGATGACTTTGTCATGACTTCTGAACAAACTAGGGAAGGAGAGAATGCTGTTGGGTGGGCCACCAAGAGTGTTTGCTACAAGCAGGGGTATTCTGTGTCCTGCTTCTCCCTTCCCTTCTACCAGGACACCTTTAAGGCACTTTAGGCACCTGTGGTTTTGGAAGAGGAAAAAGGGAAGAGGCTTTGAGAAGTAGGAGTACTTCTACTCAAACCTGACATGTTACATTCCTGTCATCTTGGGACTTCCTTTCATTACTTTCTTAAACCTCAGGTTCTCAAGTCTTCTCCCCATACTCCCCGCTGCCCCCCACTTTACTCTTCCATGAAGGAAAAAACCAGCTCGCTTCCTGTTCTTCTCTGTTGCGTTGCTCCCTCGCTATTCCCAAGGCCCAGAACTTAAGTTCCGCTTGTATGAGTTAAACAGTGCCTGGAGGGTCAAGCCTTGGAAGTGTTTATGACCTAATTGGAAGAGGCCTCAAAGGTAAATTTGTCCAGCCTTCCATCCGGTACAGAAATTCTCTCCAAAGCATCCCTGACCTTGGTGCTTGAACACTTGGATGAAGGGAATTCAGTGTTTTGGGCAGGCAGAGATGTCTTGGCGGCCTTCTGGCCATGGTCTGTGTGCTGGGCTCGACTTGGGAGGGCCATGTCTGGGTCTCACTTGGGAAGCACATCCCTTGGGTTTTCCACTTGAGCCCTGGGATGGAGAGAGCCTCTGGACAGCAATGTTGGGCTGGCTTCTAATGGAAGGGCTTTTCAATAGTACACGTGGATGCCATTTTGCATTTATTACTGTGTCACTGACATTAGTCTGGTGAAGAGCAGACCCTTATCTTTTTCATGTATTTCATGTCAGAAAATGTCCTATCATTCATTAGGCAAGGTCAAAAAGAGTTGTCAGAACAGAGTTGGAAGGGACTTAGAAATCATTTTGAAGATGGTTGAGCTTGGGGCATACCTGGATGTAGAATCTTGATTTTCCATCTTTCAGTGTTCTTTAAAGCTCACTCTCTCCCTCTCCCTCTCTCCCTCTCCCTCTCTCCCTCTCTCCCTCTCTCCCTCTCTCCCTCTCTCCCTCTCTCCCTCTCTCCCTCTCTCCCTCTCTCCCTCTCTCCCTCTCTCCCTCTCTCCCCCTCTCCCCCTCCCTCTCCCTCTCTCCCTCTCTCCCTCTCTCCCTCTCCCTCTCTCCCCCTCCCTCTCCCTCTCTCCCTCTCTCCCTCTCTCCCTCTCTCCCTCTCTCCCTCTCTCCCCTCTCTCTCCCTCTCTCTCTCTCCCCCACCCCACCTCCACACACACACACACACACACACACACACACACACGCACGCGCGCGCGCGCGAGCAAACAAAAGGTCACAGTCTCCTGGCAAACTTAACTCTTCTAGATAAGAGACCAAAATAGTTTGTGTAAAGTATTTTGGGCATCAGATAATTTTACTGTGCTCTTTTTTTTTTCCTTTGGTTTTGTTTTCAGTTTTTGTTTTCTTTGCTTTTCGAGGATTCTGTTGCCATCTCTCTAGCTCAGAGGTTCTTTCCTGAGCCGTGTCCAGTCTAGTAATGAGCGCATCACAGGCGTTCGTCATTTCCTGTTACAGCGGGTTTTCATCTCCAACATTTCTTTTTGGTTCTTAGGATTTCCATCTGTCCACTTACATTGCCCGTCTGCTCTTTTTCTTTGTTCATGTGTGCTGACTGCTCTAACCATTAGAGCCCTTAGCATATTCATCATGGTTGTTTTAAATTCCTGGTCCGGTAATTTCAACATTCTCGCCGTGTCTGGTTCTGATGCTTGCTCTGTCTCTTCAAGTTGTGTGTTTTTTTACTTTTTGGTATGCTTGGTAATTTTCTCTTGGTAGCTGGACACGCTGTACCAGGTAAAAGGAACGGCTGTAGACGGACCTTCCTGAATGTGGTGAGGTGTTGGGGAGAGGCAGTGTGCTCTCGTTCTGTGATTAGGCCTCAGTCTCTAATGAGCCTGTGCCTCTGGACTGCGAACTTCACCCCTGTTTCTCAGTCTTTTTCAACCCCATTAGGTGGGACAGGATGGCTAGAGTGGGCTTGAGTCGGGTACTTCCCTTCCCCCAGGACGTTTAGGCTCTCATATTACCCAGCAGGTTGGGCTAGTTAACTAGTTTCCCCTGAGGACAGGCCTTGTTAAGATGAGAGTTCTCTGGCTCATTTCAAAATGGTTCCTCTTCCCCTCCCTCTGCTGGAAGCATGAAGGGTTTTTTCTCCAGCATTTACTGTGGGAACCTGGTCAAGCCCCCAGCTGGGTTTCTTGGAGTTTGTAAGCCCCGGGGTTGGCAGCACTGCGCCGACAACAGCAGCCCATCAGCTGCAGTTCAGGTTTTCCTTCCCTGGTGCTGGTGAGCCTCTGCTCTCTGTCAGTCTCTCTGTCTCTCCCTCCGCTCTTGGGGGCAGCAGTTTGCCTTGTGACCTCCGCTCTCTTAGGGATCCAAAACTTGTTGATTTTTCAGTTCAGCTTTTTACTTGCTAGCATGGAGTGGTGACTTCCAAGCCCCTTACATGTGGAAGTGGAAACCACAAATCTCATCAGATAATTTTAGATGCTGCATCAGGAAATGTTTAGCTTTTTGCTTTACTGTCATCAGGTTTTTAAAAATATATATATACTAAAATCTATTGGTGTGCGCACTTTTTTAAAAATTCCATCGGTATTTTTATTTATTTATTTATTTATTTAATTTACTTTTGGCTGCATTGGGTTTTCGTTGCTGCATGTGGGCTTTCTCTAGTTGCGGCGAGTGGAGGCTACTCTTCGTTGCATTGCATGGGCTTCTCATTGCGGTGGCTTCTCTTGTTGCAGCACGGGCTCTAGGCGTGTGGGCTTCAGTAGTTGTGACACGTGGGCTCAGTAGTTGTGGCGCACGGGCTTAGTTGCTCCGCGGCATGTGGGATCTTCCTGGACCAGGGCTCAAACCCGTGTCCCCTGCATTGGCAGGCGGATTCTTAACCACTGCGCCACCAGGGAAGCCCCCTGTCATCAGTTTTGATCAGTACACTGTATGTTGCCAAGTTCTCACATTTTGCTCCTTAAAATAGCGTGACATTTTTTTCTCACTTTGCCTTACCTGACTTATTGGATGATCTCTTTGTTTTGTTCCAGATCACTGTCATCTTCCTGAAAGATGAGGAGGCGTCTTCTCTGTCTCTCATTATTAAAAGCAGTGTTGGTGGCCTTCTGGTTTGGATCGTGATTGTAGTCACCCTAGTCAAGGTCGGTTCTGCTCGTGTTCGTACAGGTTCTGGTGTGCGGTACGGTGCTCCTTAGCACAGCCGGCCCCCGACCTGGAGCGGTTTCCCTGGCCTCGTGGCCACCTTGCCCTCGTCCTTCAGCCACTCGCCTGTTGAGGCAAATGAGTAAGACAGTTGCCGTCTGAAAAGGATAAAGATCTAATTAAGGAATTGGAGTACAGAGATATTTTCCTAAAATGAACCTGATTGTCGTTCCCCTATTTAAGTCCTTTCCTTTCCTTTCCTTCCCCTGTTTTGATGTGTAGACTATTTCACTGCTATTCAAGACCTTCCACTCTGGCCTCTACTTTCTCCACCCTTAAGTCTTGCTTTTTTCTCAACACACTGAACTAGATAGGTTCGTGTCTGTGTGTTTTCAGTTAGGCTCTCTACACCCATAAGCCCTTTTCTTCTTCTTGACTTGCTCTCACTCTTCCCTTAAAACTCAGCCCAGAGATTCCTGAGTCCCCTGAGCTGGGCTTTATGCTGTTCCTTTGCGTCCTCGTCTAGAAACCCTTCCAAGGGGTAGTCGCCACACTATATTCCAGTTATTTCTCTTCTCACTAGGTTGTGAGTTTCTTGATGTGTAGGAGGTTGTACTTGATCTCTTTCTACCCTCAGCCCAGTAGGCTGAGTACTTTTACTTAGATATATAACCCAGTACAGCTGAAACTGTAGTACTTTGCAGAATTAGTTAAGTTAAAAAGGTTAAAGTGCTCTGGGCGTTCGGAGGAAGGTGGGAAACCACTTCTGACTGGGGACTGAGCACAGGAAAGGCTTGTGGAAAGGCGGTATTTAAGACGGGTCTTGAAGGATTGGATTATCGGGAGAGATTCAGAGGAAGCAGAGGAGCGTGGGCGCTATTTTGGCAGCAACCAGGTAGATGGTTTTCTAAAACAGGTGGTTAGGTTAGGCCTGTAATTGGGCTTCCCTCCCTTTGTTTTAGTGTGGCTTTTTTAAAAGAAAATACCAACAACTGAACTTGGAGAGAATTAGGAAGGCCCAGCTGAAATCAGAGAATCTACTGGAAGAAGAAAATTAGACCAGCTTCCTCATCCACTGGGAGAGAGTACCAACCAGTCCTGGAGACTTCTAGAGACTTGGTGTCGTGTGGATTACTTTTCCTTTAGGATGATAGCAGAATCCAGCACGTTGTTTTGTGGAATGTTGTTTTTTAACCATACATTGTCCCCAGAGTGTCTGTGCATTGTGCGAAAATGAAACTTGGGAGACATTTGGTATTAAATAAAACTGTTTTCTTTACAGAAGTGCCTTTAATATGCAAATATAATATACTTTGTGATTCCCGCGCCCCCCCCCCAGAGGAGGTTATGCAGTTATACAGCATTTCCCAGCCTTATTTGCCTAAGAGTGCTTTTTTCCTGCTGTTTCTGTTAACATCTTCCAAAATAGTGTTCCACGAAGTATATCTTGGGGGACAGTGGTCGAAAGCAGCTCCTAGTTTGGCATTTTCAGATCCTAAGATGTGGCCTATCATTTCAAATGAGGCCACAAAAAAGCACCCCCAGAACAAAGGTAAAAAGTGGAAAAACGGAGGTCACCAAAACAGGAGCAAGGGAGGAGAGGAGGAGACCAGGACTTTGTTTTGTAGTGTCTACTCAGCATCCTGCACCGACCCTCACCTGGCTTCCTGCTGAGTGCTTTGCTCAGGGGACCATCGCGCCTCACAGAGTGCCCGCTCCTCCGCAGGAGGAGGTGGAAGCAAGATTAGCCAGCCTAGTTACAGGCTGGCTTTGCTCTTAGTATCTGATTTTATTTTACTTGTATGCTCCATGCTGATAAAACTTGACCATATCTTCCTACTCCCAAACCTGCAGTGGGACAGTCTGTGTTTTCATGGGTAATAAAAGTCACTGCAAATAATTAAACGGTACAGAAGTATATAATGTAGAAAGTAATCCCTCTGATCCCTTGGTCTTCTTTATCTAATTCAGGTGCTTTCATTGTTATTTCTTCTAAATTTTGATTTTTTTCTAAAATTTATGTAGGTATAAGGTGTGAATTAGGGACTCTAACCTGAGGTGTTTTTTTTTTTCCCCCGGATGCATAACTGATTTTTATTTTATTTTCTTTCTTATATTTTTATTCGGCTGCGTTGGGTCTTCGTTGCTGTGCTCAGGCTTTGTCTAGTTGTGGCGAGTGGGGGCTAATCCTGGTTGTGCGTGGGCCTCTCACTGCAGTGGCCTCTCTTATTGCAGAGCCCGGGGTGTAGGCGCACGGGCCTCAGCAGTTCTGGCATGTCGGCTCAGTAGTTATGGCTCGCGTGCTCTAGAGCGCAGGCTCAGTAGTTGTGGCGCACGGACTTAGTTGCTCCGCGGCGTGCGGGATCTTCTCAGACCAGGGCTCGAACCCATGTCCCCTGCACAGGCAGGCGGATTCTTAACCACTGCGCCACCAGGGAAGTCCGATAACTGATTTTCACAGCGCCACTTACTGAAATATTTAACCACCTCCTCTGCTCCTCCTCGCTGTCCTGTATCACAGGGGCTGGAAGGCTTTAACCGTTTCCCAGGCTTCCTTGCAGTGGGCTTCTGGTGTGGGTCTTGCCAGTGAGGGGCACTTGCATGAGACAAGAAGGTGGAGAAGGCTTCCTTCTGCTTCTGGCCGCATGGTGGCAGCAGATGAGGACAGGCAGCGGTAGTGGCTTCTTGCAACTCTTGACCTCTGGGTGACACCAGCCCTCCTGTTTTTATTTTCTAGTCCTGCCAACAAATTTGAAACTTAACTCTGTGTATTAAATCCCTTTCTGCTCAAAATACCTAGAGTAGTTTCTGTTTTCTTTTTAAATTTATTTTTAATATATTTATTTATTTATTTATTTATTTTTGGCTGCGTTGGGTCTTTGTTGCTGTCACGGGCTTTTCTCTGGTTGCGGCGAGCGGAGGCTACTCTTCGTTGCAGTGCGCAGGCTTCTCATTGCTGTGCCTTCTCTTGTTGCGGAGCACTGGCTCTAGGTGCGTGGGCTTCAGTAGTTGCAGCGTGCAGGCTCAGTAGTTGTGGCTCATGGGCTCTAGAGCTCAGGCTCAGTAGTTGTGGCGCATGGGCTTAGTTGCTCCGCGGTATCTGGGATCTTCCTGGACCAGGGCTCGAACCCATGTCCTGTGCGTTGGCAGGTGGATTCTTTTTTATTTTTAAAAATTTATTTTATTTAATTAATTAATTTATTTATTTATTTATTTGTGGTACGCGGGCCTCTCACTGTTGTGGCCTCTCCCGTTGTGGAGCACAGGCTCCGGATGCACAGGCTCAGTGGCCATGGCTCACGGGCCCAGCTGCTCCGCGGCATGTGGGATCTTCCCGGACCGGGGCACGAACCCGTGTCCCCTGCATCGGCAGGCGGACTCTCAACCACTGCACCACCAGGGAAGCCCTGGGCGGATTCTTAACCGCTGTGCCACCCGGGAAATCCCAGTTTCTGTTTTCTTGATGACCTAAAGTCTAACTATATTATTATTTCCAGATGAATAACAGTTTATCATTTATTCAAATATATATTAGAATATATATACTAGTGTACACACACACACATACACACATACACACACACACATACACACTAGTGGAAATCTAGTTTTGTTTCATTGATCTGTTTGTTCCTGTGCCAGTACCACAATGGAAGGAACCACAGTTTTTAGCATTATGCAAATAAAAAGTTCAGAACAGCAGAAAGGGATCTAAAAAATGAAGAGGCAGTCTCCCTCTCCTCTCCCACCTCTAATGTCTCTTTCCAAAAGCAACCACTGTTAATGGTTTTTCAGATATTCCTTCAAAATATTCCTACGCATACCAGTATAAACGTTTTCAGTGAGATCGAATTGTTTGCAGTGTTTCATCCTTGCTGTTTCATCTCATAGACCTTAGAAAAGTCTCTCACTAGCAGCACCTGCAGATCTATCCTGTTCTTTTTAACAGCTCCATAATATACTATGTTACATGTGGATGTGTCGGAGTTTACTTGTGAAGTCGCCACAGGTGGATATTTAGGTTATTTCCATTTCTTTTTTTTAATTACAAAGAAAAGGTGCAATGAATATCTTTAAACAGGTATCCTGGCGCGCTTTTCAAGTATAGTGATGGGTAAGTTCTCAGCACAATCACTGACTCAGAGATTATGTGCATTTAAAATTTCGATATATGGGACGTCCCTGGTGGTCCAGTCGTTAAAGACTTTGCACTTCCAGTGCAGGGAGCTTAGGTTCAATCCCTGATCAGGGAACTAAGATCCCACCTGCTGCATGGTGCAGCTTATAGAAACAAAATTAAATTAAATTAAAAATTTTTAAAAACATAAAAAGTTTCAACATATGATGTGACTTGACCTCCAAAAAAGTTTACCAGTTTTCAGTCCCACTTAGAATATATGTAAGTGCCACTCTGTGCCCTTGCCACCGCTGGGCATCATCAAATTTTAACTTTTGCTAATCTGATCAGTGTGGAAATGGTATTCTGTTTTTGATATCAGCCTTCTTTTTTTTTTTGCGGTACGCGGGCCTCTCACTGTTGTGGCCTCTCCCGTTGCGGAGCACAGGCTCCAGACGCGCAGGCTCAGCGGCCATGGCTCACAGGCCCAGCCGCTCCGCGGCATGTGGCATCTTCCCGGACCGGGGCACGAACCCGCGTCCGCTGCATCGGCAGGCGGACTCTCAATCACTGCGCCACCAGGGAAGCCCGATATCAGCCTTCTTTTTAACATTGCAGTAAATTTTGATTTTCTGATAGGTCATTTTCATTCTTATTTTTTTTTAAATTATTGATTGTGTTTTTTCAGGTAATTCATAGTTTCAGTTTTTCAGAATCCCAAAAGAAACCTTTTGGGGTTTTAATTTAAATGTACAGATTAAGTTGGGGAGAATCATTATCTTTATAGTATTATCTTCTTGGAAACGTGGCATTTCTAGCCTCTTCTGAGATGGCTCACACTCTGTGGAGTGTTTCTCTCTAAATAAATCCACTTCTTACCAATCAAAAAAAGAAAAAGAAAAAAAAGAAAGAAGTATGGCATTTCTCCACTTGCTGAGGTTTTTTAAAACACCCTGCAACAAGATTTGTAATTTTCTTCAGAGAGTTCTTAATTTACAAAGATTTTAATTTCCAGCTGTGTTATATTTTGTATTTACATTTTTATATTTTTTACTGCTACTCTGATAAATACCTTTTTCCCCCTGACTGATTATATAGAGTTTGTATTTAGTTGGCTGTTTTGAATAGTTATCTTATCTGCCATCTTACTGGACTCTGTTTTTTAATAGCTTTTCTGTTGATTTCAAAATCCTATGTGCACATATGGTAATTTGGAGTCTTTCTGATACACATTTTCTCATCCTTACGTCTTTGGCTGGAACTTGTGGGGCTCTGAGCAGTTACCCCTGGGCCTGACTTTCATGGGAGCTTTGCATGCCCTCTGCCTGCCTCACAGCCTGCCCTCGGCCCCACTCCCTGCCGCTCTGCCTCTGGGCGGTCACTGGGGCTTGGTTGGGGTCCTGTCCACTTCTCATGGAGCCCTTTATCTTGCCTGTCTGGCACAGTCAGCTCTCCTGTTGATCAGAATCTGTCTGCTTTATGTGTTTCAGGAATTCCTTTATGTGTTGGTCCCTTTATTATACCATTCTCTGTTTTTCAATGCTGCTGCATTTATTAATGTATCTTATTTACAGACACATGTTGTTTTATTGCACTTCGCTTTATTGGGTTTTGCAGGTACTGCATTTTTTACAAACTGATGGTTTGTGGCAGCCCCGTGTTGAACAAGTCTGTCAGCACCATTTTTCCAACAGCATTTGCTCACTTCATGTCTCTGTCACGTTTTTGATAATTTCTGAAATATTTCAAACTTTTATTACATTTGTTATGGTGATCTGTGATCTTTGATGTTACTCGTAATTTTTTTGTTTTTTATTTTTAAATTAAGGTATGTACATTGTTGTGTTAGACATAATGCTGTGACACACTTAATAGACTATAGTATAGTTTAAACATAACTTTTGTATGTACTGGGAAACCAGAAATTTGTATGACTCGCTTTATCATGATATTTGCTCCCTCGTGGTGGTCTGGAGCCGAACTTGCAATATCTCTGAGGTGTGCCTGTGAAGGGAAAGAAAGAAGTAAGTTTGCTTAGGTGTTTCCCGGTTGTTGGGCTCAGGAGTTGTGTCCAAGTTTTCATTATTATAAGTGACTTGTGGTCCCTGCTTTTATACTTTTTTTTAATAGCAAATAAGATCCCACTTCGATTGTAACAGCCAAGACTTATATTGACCATCTGTAAGCTGTTGACTGACTGAGCTGGGCTGATCTGATTTGGTTAGACCAATGTCACTGTAGTCAGGAGACTTCGTAAGGGACCAGTCTGTGAGGCGGAAGAGACTTAAATGGAGACCTGGTTACACTGTATAAATTCATGTGCTGTGGCTTGGGCCAAAGCCTTGTCTTTCTTCTAAAAGATGCCCGTCTGGTGCCAGACCTTTCCCATTTCCTGTTCACCCTCCTCTGCCTGGGAGCAGCACATGCCAAAGCTCGCATAGATCCAAGGACAGTGGGTCATGTCACAGGGCCAGTGTCCCGGCCAGAAAAGGACTGAGGTGGGGCCAGCTGGACACTAGCATGGGGGACAGTGCCGCTGTGGTTTCTCTTGTTTTCACCTCCCCTGCTACAGGCTAGTGAGCGCTGATTCAAATAACCTTTCTCTCTCATGGTAACATCTGAACTTGGAATGTGATTGTTGGAGGGATGAAATGAGCAGATGTGAATATCTAAATTGGTCAAACTATTTAGGCCTAACTAGACACTGAGAAAGGAGCATTCCATTCAGCCAAGCCCGGCAGTCTAAAATTATCTGTACTACTACGTTAGGCTGTGCACATTTCTCTAATATCCATACAAGGAGGGATATTTGGTTAAGATCAGGCTTTAGGTATTTTGGGGTCTCCTAGCCCTAATTATAACCTTGTAATCATGCCAGAATTTTACCATTACTTTAAGAACAGCTCTAGTAAATGGAATCAAGGGAATCTTAATCACTTCAGGAAGGGCAGCTGTTCAGATATCAGGAGTTCAGGAGGTAGTTGGATGCACCTAAATAGACAGTTCCCAACTCCAGTTGACTTTATTTTGATTAGTGGAAGGATGTTTTGAAAAGTATGTAAGTAATACATAGATACACTCTCGGAGTGAGATCAGAGTGAAAAGTGAAAATGTGCTTTAGTCAGAACCTTGCCTCATCCTGTGCCCTTCCTTAGAAGCTGAGCTCAGCTGCCTTAGCATGTATCCTTCCAGATCATACTTGGTGCTTTTGTAAATATTCACATATGTACATATACAAATACATGGGTTTGGGGGTTTTGTTTTGTGTGTGTTTTACATAAACAGGATCATAACTTCTACCATGTGTGATAATTTATGACCAAGTTCAAGGAGCCGGTGTCAGAGACAAAATGCTGCTGCTGAATGCAGGTTTGGGGGGAGAGGGAGAGGCAACACCTTGGGTTAATGTGTGTTTGGGGAAATCAATACCTTAAATTTGTGTAGGTCCTTACACTTTGTAAAGCTTTTTCCAGAAGTGGACTTAAACACATTTTGGTAATTGTCTTTCAATGCCAAGTAGCTTTCCAGAAAGATTGAACCAATTACGTGGTTATCAGCAGCGTGAACGAGCCTGGGATCTCTGTTTTTACTTTGTTTGCTTAATGGGTATATAATTGTAGCTTTCCTTTCCTTCCTTTTTTTCTTTTTTTAATATCGGCAAGACCGTGTATTTTCCCATGAAATGAGATGATTTTTTTTTTTTTTTTTTTTTTGCAATCAGAACAAATTTAATTTTTTTCTTCTGGTTTTACTGAGATATAACTGGCATACAGCACTGTGTAAGTTTAAGGTGTACAGCATAATGATTTACATACATCATGAAGTGATTACCACAATAAATTTAGTGAACATGCATCATCTCCTATAGATACAAAATTAAAGAAATAGAAAAAAAATTTTTTTCTTGTGATGAGAATGCTTAGGATTTACTCTTAACAGCTTTCATATACAACAAATTTATTTTTTGATTAAAAAATTAAATAGGTAAAGATTATGATTATGATACTTCTTGAGTCACATCTGGAAGCTCAAGATATACCCGACAATGTAGAATAGAATTATCTAGAGATAAATTCAAAAGACAGATCCAGAAGTCATAACATGAAGTAAAGGAGGCTGGAGGTAGAAAAGAAATAAGTAGAGAAGTAATTGTCTTTCTGAGTCCCAGGCAGGATTAACGTAAGAATATATGTGTAGACAAATGTTGGTGAAATTCCTGAAGTCCAAGGATAAGAACGAATCTTAAAGTTTTGAGACCCAAAGAACAGATTATTTATTTACAATGGAAAGAGAATCAATTAGCTTCAGACTTTTTTTTATCAGCAACACTAGCAGCTAAATTCCTGGAACAACATTTGTAGAATCCTGAGGGAAGAAGACTAAGGCCCCAAAATTAATAACCAGGAAAAGATATCATTCATTTGTCAGGGCAAAATAAACATTTTCAGAAGTGCAGGCATTTAAAAAGTATTCTGTCCATGTACTTATCTGAGGACAACACTTGGGGAAATACTCTATCAAATGACAGTTGGTTCAGAACAGAAATCCCAAGATAGGGAAAGACAAAAAGGAGAGGAATCATGGGAGCAATAAAAATACATGTTGTATAACATTTTTAAAAATTAATTTATTTTTGGCTGCGTTGGGTCTTCGTTGCTGTGCACGGGCTTTCTGTAGTTGAGGCGAGTGGGGGCTACTCTTCGTTGTGGTATGCGAGCCTCTCATTGCAGTGGCTTCTGTTGCCGAGCACGGGCTCTAGGAGCCTGGGCTTCAGTAGTTGTGGCACGTGGGCTCAGTAGTTGTGGCTCACAGGCTCTAGAGCGCAGGCTCAGTAGTTGTGGCGCATGGGCTTAGTTGATCCCCGGCATGTGGGATCTTCCCGGACCAGGGCTCGAACCCATGTCCCCTGCATTTGCAGGCGGATTCTTAACGACTGCGCCACCAGGGAAGCCCCCACATACTGTATAACATTATTATTTTCTTTTGATAGAATATATATATTTGAAGATGACTCAGGAATATGTAGGCAAGAGCTGATCTTTAAAGCACAGTAGGACTTCAAAACTGACAGGAAAGAAGGGCAGACAGAGGAACGACAGGGAGGAAAAAGGAACAGGAAAAAATGACAGGGACGAAAAATGGCTAATTCAGCAAAAGTAAGAAGAAGGAAAGTGAGATTGTATTTAAGATAGAAGGGATAAAACCAAGTACATTAATTACTTCCCTAAGCGTGAATGAACTCGGGAGACAGAGACTGTCAGATGGGCTGAAAAGTCAGATTGAAATGTGTATTATTTGAAGAAACACTTGTAAAACAAGATAACAGGCAATTTGAAAAATAAATAGACAAAGATATTGGAAAATGCAAACAAAAATGAAGGAGGGGTGGCAATTTTCATATTTGAAAAAGCAGAATCCAGTGTCCAAAACATTAATCAGGACAAAGAGAGGCATTATGTAGTGTCCTTCCAATCGCTCCTGGATGGCATCTGGCATTCTGGTCTTAGGGCAGTCTCATTGTCAGGTATTAAAGATGAAGTCTGAATTAAAACAAAACTTGAATTTTTTACAACAGCAAATTAAAGGAGAAAAACAATTAGGTTATATGAAAAATGCTACAAAGGCATTTGATAACACTTAGCAACTTTTTCTAATAAAACTTCTAAGTAGGTTAGGAAGGGAAGGAAGTTACTGCATAATGATAAAGACATTTACCAAAAATTTTTAGCAAATATCATACTAAATGGCAAATTTCTGAGGCTGTTTCCTTAAAATCAGGCACAGCAGATACTTACTGTTAATAATGTGATTCATTGTTTGTAGAGATCTGGTCTGATGAGATAGATAAGGGTATGAAATAATTTTGTAATATTAGAAAAGCATAATTTGTCTGTAATTGTAGAGGTCTCAAAAACCCATGAGAATCTAGTAAAAGATTACTAGAATTAAAAAGAGAATTTATAAAGTGGTTTAAGAATTTATAAGAAGTTATAAAGTTACATAAGACACAAAATGATAAGTTGGGTTTTGTTTATGTTTTTCTTACTGTTTTTATTTTTAATATGAGTAATAGCCAGTTAGAAATGGATAGGGGAAAATATACCGCTTATAATACACACTATTTTAAACTTAACAAAATATTAAAGAACGTAAATAAAAGAAATGTGAAATCTTACTGAAGGACACAAAATAAGATCTGCACATATGGCAGGCCACACCAAGTTCCTGAATAGGAAGGCTTACTGTCATAGCTATATAAATCTTTCCTAAAATAATATTTCCATGCATTGCAGTTTTCTCTTTTTTTCATTTGAATCTATTATAGATATATTCACTTACATGAATCTATCAACATTTTCTTCAAAAATTTTTTTTAATTTTTAAATTTTATTTATTTTTTATACAGCAGGTTCTTATTAGTCATCCATTTTATACACATCAGTGTATACATGTCAATCCCAATCTCCCAATTCAGCACACCCCTACCCCCACCCCCTGCCGCTTTCCCCCCTTGGGGACCATACGTTTGTTCTCTACATCTGTGTCTCAATTTCTGCCCTGCAAACCGGTTTATCTGTACCATTTTTCTAGGTTCCACGTATATGCGTTAATATACGA
Organism: Kogia breviceps; assembly: GCF_026419965.1. Classification (NCBI taxonomy): domain Eukaryota; kingdom Metazoa; phylum Chordata; class Mammalia; order Artiodactyla; family Physeteridae; genus Kogia; species Kogia breviceps. The sequence goes on from NC_081328.1 coordinate 11,261,549, forward strand.
TATTTGTTTTCCTCTTTCTGACTTACTTCACTCAGTATGACAGTCTCTAGATCCATCCACGTCTCAACAAATGAACCAATTTCGTTCCTTTTTATGGCTGAGTAATATTCCGTTGTGTATACGTACCACATCTTCTTTATCCATTCATCTGTCGATGGGCGTTTAGGTTGCTTCTATGACCTGGCTATTGTAAATAGTGCTGCAGTGAACATTGGGGTGCATGTGTCTTTTTGAAATATGGTTTTCTCTGGGTACATGCCCAGTAGTGGGATTTCTGGGTCATATGGTAATTCTATTTTTAGTTTTTTAAGGACCCTCCATACTGTTCTTCATAATGGCTGTATCAATTTACATTCCCACCAACAGTGCAAGAGGGTTCCTTTTTCTCTACACCCTCTCCAGCATTTCTTGTTTGTAGATTTTCTGATGATGCCTCTTCTAACTGGTATGCGGTGATACCTCATTGTAGTTTTGATTTGCATTTCTCTAATAATTACTGATGTTGAGCAGCTTTTCATGTGCTTCTTGGCCATCTGTATGTCTTCTTTGGAGAAATGTCTATTTAGGCCTTCTGCCCATTTTTGGATTGGGTTGTTTGTTTTTTTAATATTGAGCTGCATGAGCTGTTTATATATTTTGGAGATTAATCCTTTGTCCATTGATTCATTTGCAAATATTTTCTCCCATTCTGAGGGTTGTCTTTTCGTCTTGTTTGTACTTTGCTTTACAAAAGCTTTTAGGTTTCACTGGGTCCCATTTGTTTATTTTTGTTTTTATTTTCATTACTCTAGGAGGTGGGTCAAAAAAGATCTTGCTGTGATTTATGTCTAAGAGTGTTCTTCCTATGTTTTCCTCTAAGAGTTTTATAGTGTCCAGTCTTAAATTTAGGTCTCTAATCCATTTTGAGTTTATTTTTGTGTATGCTGTTAGGGAGTGTTCTAATTTCATTCTTTTACATGTAGCTGTCCAGTTTTCCCAACACCACTTATTGAAGAGACTGTCTTTTCTCCATTGTATATCCTTGCCTCTTTTGTCGTAGATTAGTTGACCATAGGTGTGTGGGTTTATCTCTGAGCTTTCTATCTTGTTCCATTGATCTATGTTTCTATTTTTGTGCCAGTACCATATTGTCTTGATTACTTTAGCTTTATAGTATAGTCTGAGGTCAGGGAGTCTGATTCCTCCAGCTCCGTTTCTTTCCCTCAAGACTGCTTTGGCTGTTCGGGGTCTTTTGTGTCTCCATCCAAATTTTAAGATTTTTGGTTCTAGTTCCATAAAAAATGCCATTGGTAATTTGATAGGGATTGCATTGAATCTGTAGATTGCTTTGGGTAGTATAGTCATTTTCACAGTATTGATTCTTCCAATCCAAGAACATGGTATATCTCTCCATCTGTTGGTATCATCTTTAATTTTTTTCACCATTGTCTTATATTTTTCTGCATATAGGTCTTTTGTCTCCCTAGGTAGGTTTATTCCTAGGTATTTTATTCTTTTTGTTGCAGTGGTAAATGGGAGTGTTTCCTTAATTTCTCTTTCAGATTTTTCATTAGTGTATAGGAATGCAAGAGATTTCTGTGCATTAATTTTGTATCCTGCAATTAAGGGTGATTTGACTTAGAATTAGAGAGCGATGTGCTCTCCAGAAGCAGGGGAACTGAGTCTTGCAGATTCACTGCTGGGCATTAGGAAGCAGTAGTATTGCTGGTGGTCTGTCTAAACGAGGAACTCTTCCTAAGTATCACAGGGAAGACAGGACCAGGGTGCCAGCCTCCAGGAGAGGCAGCTGGCAGCTCTGCTCCCCCTCCCTCTGCCCCAGGATTGGATTCTGGGTCTGGTTGGTCAACTCCTAGGATCTATAACCAGCTGCAGTCCTGAGTGGTCGGGGGATTGAAGGTGTGCTCTCTGGGGAGGCGTCTTCTCCCCAGGGTCTGGGAAGGGGGCCTGGGCTAGCCCTGCCCAGAGCACTGGCAGATGTTCTTGAGCTCTTGGCCTTGTTTCCTGGGTTTGACTAATGTCCTACCCTGGGGTAATTTTTTCTTTCTTTCTTTTTATTTTTTTTCAGGAGCAGTAAATTTATTTATTCTCTTCACATGGTAATGGTTCATACACATGATAACAGAATTCAAACAATGCAAAAATCAGTCTCCCTCATGCCCCAGACCCCCAGTTGCCCATTTTTTTTTTTCCTCTGAGAAAACCAGGATTACCGGTTTCTTTGTTGTGTGCATTCTTCAAGAGAGAGTTTATGCATGTAAAAACATCCTTTAAGATTGCAAATCGTAGTATATAATGTATACACTCCTCTGTATTTTGCTTTTTTTCATTTACTAATCTATCTTGGAGATCATTTTATATGAACTGGAAATCTATTTTATTCTTTTTAATGGATGGTTGGTTGTCCTGTGTATCTGTTTTGGGAGGCACTGTAATTTATTTAACTACACCATTATTGATGAACATTTAAGTTGTTTATAGTATTTTGCCACTTGGGTATTGGAGCAGGTGTAATTTTGAGCAAAGATGTATGTGGTCAGGAAGTTTTTCCTCTCTTTAGAGCTGTGAGGTCTGAGATTAATGCTGCACTGCTGGGGTGGGAGAAAACACCACTGGCCCACTTTGGTTCTGCAGACCTTTTAGATTTCCTAGTCTAGGAAAGGCTACCAGCCTAACTCCTGGATTCTACACTGGGGCTTGGGGTCCTTTGCCTCCTAGGTGAAGAACTCGCTGGTAGAGTAGCAAGTTGAGGACACTAGTACCTCTAGGTCAGGGGTTCCCAACTTGTTTGTTTGCCATAGACCTGTTTGGCAACCTGCTGAAGCCTGGGGACGCCTTCTCAGATCATTTCCCAGCGTTTTATTGTGAGCATCTTCAAACATACAGAAAAATTGAATTTTACACTGAACACCTGGCTTCCTCCATTAACATTTTACTATGCTTGCTTTATTGTGTTTTTCCATCTCTCCATCCATCAGCTTGTTTTTAAATATATAAGTTTATAAAGAACCAGTTATATTGAAACAGTGATCAGAATATTAAAAAATTATTTTTTATGATATGGAGATACATACTTCTTTATTTAGAAAGAAAAATGGGGGCTTCCCTGGTGGCGCAGTGGTTGGGAGTCCACCTGCCGATGCAGGGGACACGGGTTTGTGCCCCGGTCCGGGAGGATCCCACATGCCGCGGAGCGGCTGGGCCCGTGAGCCATGGCCGCTGAGCCTGCGCGTCCGGAGCCTGTGCTCCGCAACGGGAGAGGCCACAGCGGTGAGAGGCCCGCGTACCCCAAAAATAAATAAATAAATAAATAAATAAAGGCTTAGTCATTCTACTCTTGACACTTTAAATCTGCAGGCTAATGGGTGGAGGCAGGATGATCAGGAATCAACCTTCCCCCCTTCCTCCATCCCTCCCTACCCCCATCCCCCCTTGTCTTCTGGATGACCACTCATCTCATTACGGACCCAGTGGAGCAGGGAGGTAAAGCCTCTTCTGCCTTCATAGCCCGATAGGACAGATAGGATATGCACTCAGCTGTAACTCCCTGAAACATATGGATCGGATCCTGTCCTTTGGGAATTTAGAGAAGGAGAGGGATCCAGGAGGCCTTTGTGAAGGAGACAAAGCCCTGGGAAGGCTGAGCCTTGAAGCCATGAAGTACTGAGGAGGGACCCGCCTGAGCTAAGGCGCAGGGGTTCGAAAGTGCGGGATGTGATAAGCCCTCAGTCAGTTCCCCTGAAGCTGGGGTGCGGAAAGGGCTTGTGAGGCCGGATGGAGACCGCAACAAAGGAAGAATCTGTGGGCGGACTGCGTGCAGGGGCCGTGGACGCCGCACCCGCCCTGGGGTTTCACACGAGGATGTCCCGCTTGCTCTCGGTTCATCGCTACAATCCTGTGAACTCAGGAGAGAGAGGTGGGGATGGACGAGGGCTGTGTCCTGCAGGCTGTGGCGGAAACCCCGCAGGGGCAGGGGCAGGGGCACCTTCCGCTACCGTGTACCGTGTACCGTGTTCGTGCCGGCGCCGCTCTGTGGGTTTGGTTGGTTTGAGTTTGAATCTTTACCCTTCTCAGTGCCCGGTGAACCAGCATTTGACGGTCTAGTCTTTTAAAGTGACACCTCAGTGGAGTTTTCCCCAGGTCACATTCTGAGAACTGAGTAATGAGTAAGAACCCATCCCTTAAGACAGGACTCAGAAATGCTTCCTGCAGAGACAGGCTTCCTTCTTCCTCGTGACTCTTTGAAGCAACCTTAATATCTGCTATTTCTTTTTTTAAAAATTTTTTAATCTTTATTGGAGTATAATTCCTTCACAGTACTGTGTTAGTTGATGTTGCACAACAAAGTGAATCGGCCACATGCGTGCACATGTCCCCACGTCCCCTCCCTCCTGCGTCTCCCTCCCTCCGTCCCTATCCCACCCTCTAGGGCGTCGCAAAGCAGCGAGCTGATCTTCCCACTAGCTAGCTATTTTACAGCTGGTAGCCTATATATGTCGATGCTCCTCTCACTTTAGCCCAGCTTTGCCCTCCCACCCCAAGTCCTCAAGTCCATTTTCTATGTCTACATCTTTATTCCTGCACTGCAACTAGGTTCATCAGTACCATTTTTGGTTTTTAGATTCCATATGTATGCGTTAGAATACGGTATTTGTTCCTCTCTTTCTGACTTACTTCACTCCGCGCACCATCGCTAATTATTAGAGAAATGCAGATCAAAAGTACAATGAGGTATCACCTCATGCCAGTCAGAATGGCCATTATCAGAACATCTAGAAACAATAAATGCTGGCGAGGGTGTGGAGAAAAGGGAACCCTCCTGCACTGTTGGTGGGAACGTAAACTGATACAGCCACTGTGGAGAACAGTCTGGAGGTTCCTTACAAAACTACAAATAGAACTACCATACGACCCCGCAGGCCCACTGCTGGGCATATACCCTGAGAAATGCTATTTCTTAAATGGACCAGTAATGTCTGTTAATGGAATGTGTTTATCAAAGCAGGACCCCTCAGAGCAAAAGAAAAATTAAAGGATGAATTGCTTCATGAAACCCTTTCCATGCCACGCCTCTCCCACTCTTGTCCCTTCTAGGTCATCCAGGATATTTCGGGCTCTGAAGGAGGGCTCTCCTTGCCTTGTGATGACTTCCTTTTGTGCCCTAGGACAGATTCAGATTTCCTATCTCAGGCCTCGCTTGAGCCCTCCTCTCCTCTGGGGTGGGAAATGGAACCTCGTTCGTTAGGTGTAAGTAACCTCTGAACCTCTCCTCCAAGGACCACGTTATTTTATGAGGTTTGTATTTTGTTTCTCTTTTGCTTCCTTTTAATGTTTTGGAGAATTTGTTTTAGTTCATTTTATAATTCCCCACCACGTCACTGCAGCTACCTTAAGTCACCCAGCGAGACCGTCTTACGAACCAGATGAGACCGGTCAGTCCCTTCGCTGCCAGCCCCTTTCTTTAAGGTGGACGACAGTCATTACAGTGAAGCATGACGTGGATGCCTTTGGGGGAGGAGAGGGAGGGGGCTTTGACTACTTTGAGAACTAGCCATTCACCCCTGACCCCTGACGTACTACTTGCTAAGCTGATAAGCATTCGCACGGTAGCGGTAGCGAAGATCATTTGAACGGGGTGCCTGCTGAGATGGGTTTAGGTAGAGACTGGAAAAACCACGCAAAGACAGCAGGCAGTTTTCATTCCAGTGGAGAGTTCATCTTGGATTTGGAAACATCCCTGACTTGAACTTCTAATAATGCAAACGTAAAAAGCAAAGACTCTGGTACTTTCCTGGGGGTCCAGTGGTTAAGACTCGGCGCTTCCACTGCAGGGGGTACAGGTTCGATCCCTGGTAATGGGAACTTCTGCATGTGCGGCCAATAAAAAAGCAGACCCCTTCTCCCACTTTGGGTATAATGGGAGTTAGACCTGAACTTGGGGAGGTGAGCCGGCCTCAGTGATACGGAGGTAGATTGCAGATACTTAGGTTTGCAGCTCCAGGGAAGTATTTTTCACATTGTTTTGACCACAATGTGAAATATATTACACGTCATTATACGCACACACATACTTCAAACAGACATTTCACCAAACTGTCTACACTTCCTTAAACACACTCTGATATTTTCTTTTTGTGAGTATGCTGGTTGGAACCCAGTAAACATGTCCTGACCCACTAATGGGTCTGGATCTAGCCTAAGAAACTGTGAGGGAGCCCACAGGGAGGGGGGGGTCTGGCCCTGGCCCTGAGAGCGGCGCTTTCCCCTTTGGATGTCCCTCACGTGGTCTGTAAAGCATCTGGATAGTTCGGTCAGAAACTGCAGCCTGGTCTTGGCTGGGCCATGGGGGGAGTTCAGGAGGGGCTGCCCACACTGGAGGGCAAACGAGCAGTTTGGTGGCCTCCTTATAAGGCGTGATGTCACTCCATTGAGGCTGCATCTCCTCTGAGTGTTGGAGAGCCGTGTGAGGGGAGGGCTGAGGAAGAGGCTGGCAGGAGAGGGAGGGAGGAAGGGAGGCCCGGTGACAATTCCTGAGCCTTTCCCCCAGGATGATGTCAGCTTCCAAAATCCCCAGTCATGACTGGAACAGGGTGGCAGCTGAAATCTCCCTGTTTAAAAAGTCAGGCCTGAGTTTCACTCAACAAATATGTATTGACATATTACGTAGCAGTCGTAGCAGTAGGCGTGGGATGCAGAGATGCCCAACGGCAAGGTCCCCGCGCTCCGGGAGCTTACGGTCTTAGTGGGGGACACAGACAATAAGTAAATAAGATCATATTCAAGAGTGACAGGGGCTCTAAGGGAATAAGAAGGGGTAATGGGATAGAAAGTGTTTGGGGTGGAGGCGCTTTTGATGGGTGGTAGTAAGAACAGCACTTTTTTTTTTTTTTTTTTTTTTTTAAGGAAATGGCATTTGAATTGAAATTGATGAACAGTTGCAAAAATCTGTGCTTCCAAAATGGCAGCTTGAGAGCAAAATACAGATTTGCAGGCCCCATCCTAGTCTTAAGGGAATGAAAATATTTGGGGCAGGGCCCAGGAATTTGCATTTTTCTTCCAAATGATACCCATGCTCACTAAAACTGGAGATGTGCTGCTCTGGGGCTTTTACTTTGAGAGGAGGTCACACCCGGTGAACTTTAGGGTCCCTTCCAACTCCCAACTCCCAGAGCCTATGGTTCAGGGAAGGGAACTTATTCCTGGGTGAGAGCCAGGCTAGGGAGAGGAGCAGGACCACTTCCGGTCAGACTGCAGGGCGGCAATGAGTGAGATGCAGAAAACGAGCGTGCACAGCCCAGCACACACGTGCACACGCACACCGAGCTCACCCAGGACCCCGCCTCTCTATGGCTGTGCTACGTTCTGAACCTGATCTTCTCAGAGGTGTCCTCATCTCTGTTCCCACGGCCTCTGATTTAATTCCACTGTCCGTGAGGGGTTGCAGATTCAGCAGCTTAGATGAGGTCCATCTCTTGCTTTGGGAGCGTTTCCACAGCTGCCCGCCCCACCCCACCCCCGGCATCTTTAAGATCCCAGGCCTTGGCTGCCTGTCTCCCCGTCCCCACCCACCCGTGCTCCCTGCCCTGCAGAGTTCTCCGTGCTCTGGCCACTGGGGCCTGCCTGGCAGCCGACTCCGCCAGGAGCCGCAGCTGCTGCAGTAGAACGCGCACGTCATCCCAGCCCCATCCTGTGAGGGGAGGGCGAGGCTTGCCCCAGGGAGCTAGAAAAATCAAGAAACCTGTTGGTATCTTTCCGTCAAGGCTCTTTCTCCCGTCTTCGCCTCCACTTCCTGTGTTGTAGGTCCCCCTCCCCTGGCCTCAGCTTCCCCGCGCATTCAATAGGAGGAACCCCGGGACTTCTTTGGGGGCGGAGAAGGGGGGGCGTTGCTTCCAAAGGAGACCCTCTTGTCACCGCACCCCTCCCGGGCGGCGATCGCCGGGAGGGCCCTCGCAGGCCAGTGGTCGGGCGGCGGTCCGGCGGTGTCGCTGTCACAGTCAGGGGAGAAGGCAAGGACTCAGTCTGAGGTCCCCGCCTGGCCTCGGGCGGCGCTGCCGCGGCCTCGCCAAACGCCGGCCCTGGCGCAGTGAGCCGCGCGCCCGGGCGCAGCGGTGCCCACACTGGGGGCCGGGCGGCGGCGGTGGGGGCGGCTCCATGCGGCACACGTGTGGTGACGCGATCGCGGGCCAGGTGAGCCGGAGCCATGGGGCAGGCGGGCTGCAAGGGGCTCTACCAGTCGCTCTTCGACTACAAGACCGAGAAGTACGTCATCGCCAAGAACAAGAAGGTGGGCCTGCTCTACCGGCTGCTGCAGGTCTCCATCCTGACCTACCTGGTGGTGTGAGTTCCCCGGGGCTCGGGGCTCGGGGCGGGGGAAGGGCCGGCCGGGGCGCAGCTGTGGCCTTCGGGGGCTGGGAATTGGCCTGGGGGCGCCGGGGGTTCCCTGTGACTGGGCTCTGGGTCCCTGCTCGGGGAGGCGGCCCTTCTTGTACCGTTGGGCTTAAGGGTGGGGGGCTAAGGAGGGAGCCCTCAACTCCCCAGCGGCTCTTGAGGTGATGAGATGCGCCGGGGTTCCTGGGTCCCCCCATTTGTGAGGCTTTCCGTGGGCAGTTCCTTCCTCCAGGGCTGGGGCCCGCAGTGCTAGGGCTTCGGGAAGGGGGCGAGGCTGCAGGGGCTTGGGCTGCAGCTGTCATGGCAGCCCCTCTGGGCCCTAGCCCGGGCTGGCCCAGGCCCCCGGTGGTTTATTTATAGCACTGAGCTCAGTGCCAAGCTCCCGGCAGGGGCAACTCATGAGCCTGGCATGTCCCAGAACTCCCTTCTGGCTAGCTTGCCCCACCCGTGGCTGGCCTCTCTGGGGGTCCTGCCCCCAAACCCTCTACCCTCCCTGGCACCCAGCTCTCCAGTCTGCCCCCTCCCCCGCCCTGCAGGAGCTGTGGCACCATCAGCTGAGGGGCAGCTCCTTGGGGTCAGCCAGGCACTGTTCAGAGGCCTCACCCCCAAGCAGGGAGAGGAAATGACACCAGACAACTGGGATGTGGATGTGCCTCTTTTATTCCTTTAGTTAACGCTGTTGAGTCCCTCCTACTTCCTGACTTGGGGAGCAGTAGAGGCTCCTCCAGGGAGGGCAGCCCTGACCTCACCTCACTCCCACCTAAGGCCGGGCTTCATCCCCGAGCTTCATCCTTAAGGCAAGGCACCTGGCTGCCCCCCACCTGAGGGCCTTTCGCCGTCTTACTGCTCCTCAGCCAGGCTTCCTTTTGCTCCCCTACTTCGTGAGCGCCCACTCATCCTTCACCCCTGGGTTCCGGCATGCTCCTCCCCGGAATTCCCACAGTGTGATTACGTGCTTCTGCAGGGGGTCGTTTGCTTCATGTTCGTGCTGACTGCCCTCGTCAGTCTGGGGATGCCGTGAGGGCGGGGCCTGCCTGGTGTACCCTAACTGCTTAGGGGACGGATGTGAAATGAATGGTGGTGGTTGTTCCTTGAGTATTTGCTGAATGTTTCTGTCCAGGCCAGGCCCAGTGTGTCCCTACTAAAACGGCTGGTTGGCTCAAGGGTCACAACCCTCTCAGAGGTCCTTGGAGATGGGACAGCCTAGGGCCCAGGACATGCCAGCTCTGCCCCCAGAGATGAGGGTGGAAGCATCCTGGTTGGTGCCTGGGAGAGGCAGGGCATCCCACAGCACTGCTGCAGGACCTCAGGAAGGCGGCTTCCTGCCCTCTTCTGGCTGCAGTTTTCCCAACTTTACCGAGGGGGGGTTGACCTGGACAATCTCTAATTAACAGTAACCTCAGTAATAAGTTGATGTGTTCTATTCATTGAGCTCCTCCTCTGTGCCTGGCGCTCGCTGTGTTAAGCAATTTACGTGTGCCATCTCATTTAAAAAATGTATCTTTTTGTATTTTGATGTAATTTATACTCACAGAAAAGTTTTAGGAGTAGTGCAGTTTTTTAATGCCCTTCACCTAGACTCCTCAAATGCTAACATTTTACTGCATTTGTGCTGCCCTTATCCCTTTCTCTTTCTATGTGTGTGTGTACATGTGCAATTTTTTTCTGTTAAGTAGGTTGCAGGCATGATGTCTTTTGACTCCTAAATACTTCCATGTGTATTTCTTAAAAACAAGGAATTCTCTTATTTAATGAAGTACAAGCATGAAAATTTGGAAATTAACATAAAAATAAAATTATCATCTAAGCAATAGACCTTTTGTCAATTGTCCCCAAAATTACCTTTATAGGAAAAGAAAATCCGAAATCATGCCTTGTGTTCAGTTGTCATGTCTCCTTTAATCTGGAATCACTCCTGAGTCTGTCTTTGTATCTTATGACAGACATTTTTTGGAGAGTGCAGGATCTTTTAAAAACCATTTTTAAATTGAGGTTAAACTCACATAGCATGTAATTCATCATTTTAACCATGTTAAATTACACAATTCAGTGGTTTTTAGTACATTCACAATGTTGTACAACCATCACCACTATCTAATTCCGGGACGTTTCCATCACCCCCAAAAGAAACCTGTGTCTGTTAACAGTCATTTGCAATTCTCCCCTTCCGCCATCCTTCCCTTGGTAACCACTAATCTACTTTTTGTCTCTATAGCCCATTCTGGACATTTCATGTAAATCAAATCATTATAACATGTGGCCTTTTTTTGTCTGGCTTCTTTCACTTAGCATAATGTTTTCAAGATTTATACATACTGTAGCCTGTGTCAGTAAATTATTCCTTTAATTGCTGAATAATATCTCATTGTATGATACACCACATTGTGTTTATGCATATTCATCTGTTGGACATTTGGATTGTTTCTACTTTTTGGCTATTAGGAATAATGCTGCTAAGAACATTCATGTGTAAGTCTGTGTGGACATATATGATTTCAATTATCTTGGGTATATACTTAGGAGTGGAAGTGCTGGGTCATATGGTAACCTTTTGAGCAACTTACCCAACTGCTTTCCACGGCACCTACACCTTTTTACATTCCCACCAGCAAGTACCAATTTTTCTGCATCCTCACCAACACTTGTTATTTTCCATTTTTTGGATTACAGCTCTTATTGGGTGTGAAGTACTATCTCACTGTGGTTTTTGATTTGCATTTCCTGACTAAAGATGTTGAGCATCTTTTCACGGGCTTATTGGCCATTTGTATGTCTTTCTTGGAGAATTATCTATTCAAATCCTTAGCCCATATTTAAATTGGATTACTTGTCTTTTTTATTGTTGAGTTGTAAGACTTCTTTGTATATTCTGGGTACTAGACCCTTATCAGTTATGTGACTCAAATATTTTCTTCCATTCTCTGGGTTGTCTTTTCACTTTGTCAGTAGTGTCTTTTGATGCACAAAAAAGTTCTTAATTTGGATCAAGTCCAACGTACCTATTTTTTCTTTTGTTGCTTGTGTTTTGGGTGTCAAAGAGCACAGGATTTTGCACTCTAATTTTGTAGAATGCCCCTCAGTTTGGGTCTGTCTGAGGTCTCCTCATGATAAGTTCCAGGTTGTGCACCATGTCCTTTAACCATCCTCACCCCTCTGGAAGGAGGTGCACTTGGCCCTGTGTTGACCACCAGAGTTCATTGGCTCACCTGAGGTCACATGGCAAGTGTGGGTCGAGCCGGTTTCACCCCAGGCTTGCCCGGCTGCAGGGCCTCGGCTCCTGAGAGCAGCAGCCTCTCGCTTCTGGGGCTGCTTGTCACCTCTGCTGCTTGCAGGACTGGCTTTCAGGCTGCAGAGGGAGTTGTGACTCCTGCCCAGGAGGTGGTGGGAAAGGTGGAGCCCCAAGCCTGCCCCCTCCACACCCTGGGGGCCCGAGGAAACTTCCTGAGGGCAGCAGTGAGGCTGACGCCCACCTGCTTGCCCCTCCCTGCAGTTGGGTGTTCCTGGTGAAGAAGTGTTACCAAGACGTGGACACATCCCTGCAGAGCAGCATCATCACCAAAGTCAAGGGTGTGACCTTCACCAACACCTCAGAGCTTGGGGAGCGGCTCTGGGATGTTGCCGACTATGTCATCCCACCCCAGGTCTGACCCCACCCGGCACAAGGGCCCAGGCTGGCAGGGTCTGGATCCGAGTGGGTGACATGGGAAACTGCTTGGACATCCAGGGACCTCCATTCACTGTCTCCCTTGGCCTGGGACGGCTGCAGGGTTTGCAGATAGACTCTGCCCAGCTCCTTTCCCCCCATGCCAAGCCCCAGCCCTCCCCAACTGTGCCTTACGGGGCTGCTCTGTTCCCATCAAAGCCTGAGCCTGTTGAGACCAAATGGGACCCAGAGGACTTCCAGGTCAGTGTGAGTCGGGTGGCCTGGCACCGAGAGCCCCACTCTTATATTGGCCACTGTCCCTGGGAGCAGTTCCCTGGCCTGATCACAGTTCCCTGGGCCGGGGCCGGGCCATCTCATCACTGCCCCTTCTCCTCTCTCTCCTCCTGTATCTCAGCTTGGACCCTGGGGGCTGAGGTCAGAATGGTTTGGGGTTGTGGGCATGGAAGAGGCCCCTCTAAGCTTACCTGCTCTGGGACTCCAAGGTCAGTGGGCTCGTGGGTGGGATCCACCGATTTTGTGGCCCCAGTGTCTGCAACACCTATGCAGAGATCCCACCACCTGCCTGGCAGCCCCGGGAAGGGGGGACCCCAGATGGCAGGAGGGGGCTCCTCAACCTCCCTCTGGTTTCTCAGGGAGAGAATGTCTTCTTCGTAATCACCAACCTGGTCGTGACCCCCAACCAGCGGCAGGAAACCTGTGCCGAGGTGAGTCTTGGTGCAGGGAACTGGGGAGGGGGTGGGAGAGCTGCCAGCAGTACTTGGGGTCCACCCCTCTCCTGAGGCAGGGGTGCCGACCCCCTCCAAGGGCCCTGGGGGATGTGTGCACCAGCGTGCATAGCTGCATCGTTCAGGCGAGAAGCAGGCTCTCAAGGGGTGAGCCGCCACAGGCAAGGGAGGAGCCCTTGGCCTCACCCTGGGGTGGGACCTGGTTCTGAGAAGGGGTCCCTGCAGGCACCTGCCCCCCGCCAGGCACCCTTTCTCTCCTGGCAGAGTGGAAACATTCCTGACGCCTTGTGCTATGAGGACAGCGACTGCCCTCCTGGGGAGCCTGTGGTGGCTGGAAATGGTGAGGCCTGGAGGAGACAGGGCTGGCGGCAGAAGGGGAGTTGGAACCAGGAGGTTCCTGGCGTTGTCCTTCTCCCACCCCTACAGGAGTGAGGACTGGCCGCTGCCTGCGGTCGGGGAGTGAGCAAAAGGGCACCTGTGAGATCTTCGCCTGGTGCCCAGTGGAGACAAAGTCCAGGCCAGGGTGAGTGGCTGTAACCTCGGGACCCTGAGGAGTTACCCAGTCCCGGGCAGCGGGTCCCAGCCCAATGGTGGAGACGTGTCCTGAGGGAGAAGCCAGAACACCCCACAAAGGCCCCAGGACCACCCTACACGATCAAATTGACTGTCCTTTGCAAAGGCTCCAGGGCACCCAGGGAGCAGGCGGGCTTCAGCCTCAGCACAGGCATGGAGGGGGCGGGGCAGGGCCTCCTGAGCAGACTGTCCTGCTTTGGTTTTCAGGAAGCCACTCCTGGGCGAAGCTGAAGACTTCACCGTTTACATAAAGAACTTCATTCGTTTCCCCAAATTCAACTTCTCCAAGTACGTGGGCCCGCGTGCGTGGTGTGTACGTGACGCTGTGTGGACTGACCCACTGGGTGATGAGGGGCACGCTTCCCCGTGCCGTGGCGGCAGGGCTGTGTCCTTTCGTACTGGAGGATGTTGGGGGTGGGAAAGCAGTCAGGATCGGAGGAGGGGCCAAAGTCAAGGGCTCAGTGTGGGTCTGGCCCGGGAACAGCGAGTCTCACCTTCCTTTCACTGGCTCTTCATGGCCTCCACTCAGGACAAATGTGCTGGACACCACAGACAGAGCTTTCCTGAAGTCCTGTAAATTTGGCCCCAAGGACCCCTACTGCCCCATCTTCCGACTTGGGTCTGTGGTCAGCTGGACGGGGAGCAGCTTCCAGGAGATAGCTGTGCAGGTGGGTGGTGGGGCTGGAGGGTTCTGGGCTTGAGCTCTGTAATGAGGAGGGGGTGTGGAGGAGGACCCATGGGATGGGGTAGCCCTGCAGTCACCTGCCCAGGGACTGTCTCAGAATTAGCTGTGCTGCACAGCCAGTTGCGCTGCACTCGGTGAGGGCCACACTTGCACCTGCGTCTGGCTCTGAGCCCTGGGGCATCAGCTGAAACCGAGCCAGGAGCCCCACTGGCACCCTGGCTGTGGTGTGAGGTGCCAGTCCTGCAGTAGGTGCTCGCTTGGGTCTTTCCCTTCTCCCTGGAGCGTGAAGCAGGAGGATATGGGCTGTCAGCGACGCACTTTTCTCAGTCACCCCAGAGGTGTGAACCCTGGGCCTTCTATTTCCCTCCCGGAAGGGTGCTCCAGTGGGGCCAACCCCCTGCCCGAGCTCTCCATGAAGAGCTGGTCTGTGACTTCTATTTCCAGAAAGTTGTGTGCACTGATTCTTGTCTCTTTTGCATCAAGGGTGGTGTGATAGGAATTCAGATTGAATGGGACTGTGATCTTGATAGAGCTCCCTCTGAATGCTACCCTCGCTATTATTTTAACCGTCTAGACAACAGATTTTCAGAAAACTCTCCTTCTTCCGGGTACAACTTCAGGTAACTGGGGCTAAGTCTGCCACCTTATGACCCTGTCCATGTTTCGTGTCCTTGCCTGGATGCCAGCGCTCTGACACCCCTTCCTGGGGGTGGGTGTCAGAGTGGGAGGTGCAGGGAGGCCGCCAGGGGGCCTCTGGGAGAGAAGCATCGGCCATAGCTCTGGACTTGCCCTGAGGCTGAGCCCTGGGTCAGGCCCATCAGTGCCTTGGTGGCCCGGGGTTGGCCCAGCAGTCGTGGGAAAGCCCTTGCCTCTTGGGGAACGTCTGGCAAGAACTTCAAAGAAAGATCTGAACAAATCTTTTATGTCACGTCAGCAAGGGGGTCTCCAACCTTTCCTGGGGCTGCTGAATGCCAGAGTCCTGGGGTGGGGTGTTATAAATCTCCAAGGCAGCAGAGCCTGTGTTGCCAAACAGGGAAGACCCAGGCGGGCCGAGGGCTCCCCGAGCCGTGTCTCCCCCAGGTTTGCCAAGTATTACCGAGACGCAGCTGGGGTGGAGTTCCGCACGCTGTTTAAAGCCTACGGGATCCGCTTTGATGTGATGGTGAACGGCAAGGTGTGTGGGTGAGGCTCCCCTTCTGAAGCTGGGCATGTCCTGGAAGGGTGGGGCATGCTGGGGGGACCCCAGGCTGGCTCTGGGGGAGCCCTGCGGCCTTCCCCACCCCACCATGTCTCTGTGCTCCAGGCAGGGAAGTTCAACATCATCCCCACAGTAATCAACGTGGGCTCAGGGGTGGCGCTCATGGGTGTGGTGAGTACCTCTCCCCCACCCCCTTTACCCTCCGAGCACCCGCAGGGCCGGCAGAGGGGACACTGCCCCAGGGGAGTTGTCCCAGTGCTCCAGAAAGAACTGAACTGGGGAGGTCAGTGCGGATGCGGGTGAAGAGGGCTCTCTGGGACTTCACACCCCTCCAGCAGCCCCCAGGTGGCCGTGACTACCTGGGTTTCTCTTTCTAGAGCCAGAGAGGCTTCTGCCTGTGGCTCTGCAGAGCGGGGGGGGGGGGGGGGGGGGGGGGGGAAGGGGGGTTCTCTGGGATCCTGTGCAGCCTTGTCTCCAAGGCAGGACCCGGCTCTACACGGCTTCTCAGCCGCGACCCTGTTGACACGTAGGGCCAGATCACTTTTTTTGTGGGGTGACTGTGTGCATTGTAGGGTGTCTGACAGCATCCTCGGCCTCTACCCACCAGACGCCAGCGGCACCTTTCCCCACAGTTGTGACGGCCAAAAATGTCTCCAGATGTCGCCAAACTGCCCCCTGGTTGTGAATCACGGGGCTAAAAAGATGAGAGGCAGGGAAGTCGGGCTGTAGTCCAGGTCTGTCCCTTCAGTTGGGCAGAGGGGCCACCGGAGAGGAAGTAACAGCTGGAAGGCAGGGAAAGGCTTCCTCTGGATCTTTCATGCCCCTTTGTTTTTCTGGAAGTTTTTAAAAGACAAGGCAGTCATCAGAGTGGCTCACACCCATACCAGCAAGCCCCTTGCCAAGGTTTCTGGCAGCCTTGTCCCTGGTTCCTCTGCCCGGGAGTTCACAGCAGCCCCATGGGGACTTCCAGGACTGACTCTTTTATTGAGACCAGGAACACCGGGTCCTGTAGCAGGACTCAAAGAGGCCATGCTCCTGAGAGGTGGTCAGTGGATGAAAGTGGGCCCCAAGGGACTCCTCTTAACTGCAGCAGCATTGTTGGGGAGCCCTGCATGTTTGCATAGCTGGCTTCCCGAGACAGGGGCACCTTCAGACATCACTTTATGATGGGGGTAAATCAGAACACAGGCACCTGGGGACACACCTGTGGAAGGAAGGTAACTGGGAAAAGTGGTAGAGGCTGGGTGGGGGGTGAGAGGGGTGTTCTCTGTGGAAAAAGGAATTGATAACCTTTTGGGCATCTGGGGGGTGGTGGTGGGGGAAAGGTTGTGCAATGCCCGGGGTCAGAGGACCTGGTTCACCTGTGGTCCTCCATCAACCCTCTCCCACCCCCGCCCCCTCCTCTCTGTGCAGTGGGTGGAGTCGCCCTCTGGTGGACGAGACTGGTATTTGCACCATCCACTCTGGTCTGAAGAGCTTGTGTTCTGGTGTCAGTGGGTCGGTCCGCTGGGTTGGCTCAGGCCTCCTCAACTTTCCTTGACCGCTGCTCTGGTGTCCTTGTTGTTCAGATACCCTCCAGTCCCTCTCTCACTGCCTACTAGAGGGATCTTCCCGCAGTGCCACAGTTCTGTTCCTGGCCCTGTTCCCAGGCATGACGAGCCTGTTCCTCTGCAGTGCCCTTCCTGAGCGATTTTTCCTTATATACAATCCTATTCAGCCTCAAGACTCAGCCGCGATGTTCCTCCCCAGGCTGAGTCGAGTCCCGTCTTCTCTCTGCTCCCCCTGCTCCTCGCCCCGGCATGGGACACTGTCACTCTATCATAATTTATACGCTCATCTCCCACACCACAGGGGGAGCCCCCAGAGCGTCTCATTGTCTTACTCTTTCCCACGCCCCAGGGCAGTGCCTGGCACTGGTGAGTGCTCAGCAGACACTGAAGGCGTGAAGGTGTGATTTGATGGGGTCAGAGGGACCACAGGCTAACTCTGGCTCCACCATGGACCAGCTTCGTGGCCTTGGACAAAGATGCCTCTTTCTGAGCGCAGCCCACCTCAGGGGTTGCTGCAGGATCAAATGGGATGTAGTTGGTGTCAAGTGGCTGGGTGCACTCTGGAAGTCTAGGATTCTGAGTCAGGGACCCCAACTCTTCTGCAGGGGTCTTTCTTCTGCGACCTGGTACTCATCTACTTCATCAAAAAGAGCCACTTTTACCGAGACAAGAAATATGAGGAAGTGAGGTGAGTTATGCTTCCTCCCAGCAGCCCTAGGGGAGCCCACTAGGTCAGCCTCTCCCCCTCCCTGGCTCAGAACCCTTACCCTGGTTTTCTGTTGGCATTTGAGGGGTAGAGGCAGAGCTGAATACTGTGAGCTCCCTTGGAAGGGCTGGGTAAGGAGGAATGTTCTGAGTACCAGCTCTACAAAAGTGGATTCTACTTCAGAGCAGCTGGCAGAAGACAAGACCACCCAGGCCATGGGCAGGAGAACTGGTTTCCAGGCCTGGCCCTGCCACTGTCTCTCCAGGTGACTTTGGACCAGTCCCAGGCTGCCTTGGGCCTCAGTTTCTCTCTCTGTGAGATGAGAGTGTTGGTTTACATACATTGCCTTCCAACACCTACAATTTTAGGATTCTT
This sequence comes from Kogia breviceps, assembly GCF_026419965.1. NCBI lineage: Eukaryota > Metazoa > Chordata > Mammalia > Artiodactyla > Physeteridae > Kogia > Kogia breviceps. The sequence goes on from NC_081328.1 coordinate 11,279,410, forward strand.
GGACTTGGTGGTCCTGGTGAGCTGCGGTTGAGGGAAGATGGAGTGGTAAGGGAAGAAAAAACAACGGATTTCCCCCTCTCCCGACTCTGGGGGCCTATTTCCAAGCTCTCTTGGGCACTGGGCTTACTGGGATGTTGTGTGTGTGCGTATGCGTGTGTGTGTGTGTATTCAGAGGAGGAGAACAGTATGAGTGGGAAGTCCTGATGGTTGGGTGTGTGTCTGTGTGTGTGTATTCAGAGGAGGAGAACAGTATGAGTGTGAAGCCCTGATGGTTGGTTGGTTGAGTGTGTGTGTGTATGTGTGTATTCAGAGGAGAACAGTATGAGTGGGAAGTCCTGAGGGTTGGTTGGCTGGTTGGATATGTGTGTGTGTGTGTGTGTGTGTGTGAATTCAGAGAACAGTACAAGTGGGAAGTCCTGATGGTTGGGTGTGTGTGTGTGTGTGTATTCAGAGGAGGAGAACAGTACGAGTGGGGAGTCCTGATGGGTGTGTGTGTGTGTGTGTGTGTGTGTGTGTGTGTGTGTGTGTGTATTCAGAGGAGAGCAGCATGAGTGGGAAGTCCTGATGGTTGGGTGTGTGTGTGTGTGCGTGTGTGTGTATTCAGAGGAGAAGAGTCTGAGTGGGAAGTCCTGATGGTTGGTTTGGTGTGTGTGTGTGTGTGTGTGTGAATTCAGTGGCGAACAGTATGAGTGGGAAGTCCTGATGTTTGTGTGTGTGTGTGTATTCAGAGGAGAACAACATGAATGGGAAGTCCTGATGGTTGGTTGGTTGCGTGTGTGTGTGTGTGAGGGTGTGTATTCAGAGGAGAAGAGTCTGAGTGGGAACTCCTGATGGTTGGCTTGTTGTGTGTGTGTGTGAATTCAGAGGAGGAAAAGAGTACGAGTGGGAAGTCCTGATGGTTGGGTGTGTGTATGTGTGTGTGTGTGTGTGTGTATTCAGAGGAGAACAGGATGAGTGGAAAGTCCTGATGGTTGGGTGTGTGTGTGTGTGAATTCAGAGGTGGAGAACAGTATGAGTGGGAAGTCCTGATGGTTGGCTGTGTGTGAGGGTGTGTATTCAGAGGAGAAAAACATGAATAGGAAGTCCTGATGGTTGGTTGCTTGGGTGTGTGTGTATGTATTCAGAGGAGGAGAACAGTATGAGTGGGAAGTCCTGATGGGTGTGTGTGTGTGAATTCAGAGGACAACAGTACGAGTGGGAAGTCCTGATGGGTGTGTGTGTGTGTGTGTGTGTGTATTCAGAAGAGAGCAGCATGAGTGGGAAGTCCTGATGGTTGGTTGGCTGGGTGTGTGTGTGTGTGTATTCAGAAGAGAGCAGCATGAGTGGGAAGTCCTGATGGTTGGTTGGCTGGGTGTGTGTGTGTGTGTATTCAGAGGAGAAGAGTCTGAGTGCGAAGTCCTGATGGTTGTTTGGGTGTGTGTGTGTGTGTGTGTGTGTGAATTCAGTGGTGAACAGTATGAGTGGGAAGTCCTGATGTTGGGTGTGTGTGTGTGTATTCAGAGGGGAACTACATGAATGGAAAGTCCTGATGGTTGGTTGGTTGGGTATGTGTGTGTGTGTGTGTGTGTGTGTGTGTGTATTCAGAGGAGAACAGTATGAGTGGGACGTCTTGATGGTTGGTTGGTTGGGTGGGTGGGTGTGTGTATTCAGAGGGGAAGAGTCTGAGTGGGAAGTCTTGATGGTTGTTTGGGTGTGTGTGTGTGTGTATTCAGAGGAGAACAGTATGAGTGGGAAGTCCGGATGGTTGGCTGTGTGTGTGTGTGTATTCTGAGGATAACAGTATGAGTGGGAAGTCTTGATGGCTGTGTGTGTGTCTGTGTGTGTGTGTGTGTATTCAGAGAACAGTATGAGTGGGAAGTCCTGATGGTTGTGTGTGTGTGTGTGTGTGTGTGTGTGCATTCAGAGGAGAACAGCATGAGTGGGAAGTCCTGATGGTTGGTTGGGGGTGTGTGTGTGTGTGAATTCAGAGGAGGAGAACAGTACGAGTAGGAAGTCCTGATGGTTGGGTGTGTGTGAGTGTGTGTATTCAGAGGAGGAGAACAGTATGAGTGGGAAGTCCTGATGGTTGGTTGGTTGGGTGTGCGTGTGTATTCAGAGGAGAAGAGTATGAGTGGGAAGTCCTGATGTTTGGGTGTGTGTGTGCGTGTGTATTCAGAGGAGAACAACATGAATGGGAAGTCCTGATGGTTGGTTGGTGCGGTTTGTGTGGGTGGGTGTATTCAGAGGAGAACAACATGAATGGGAAGTCCTGATGGTTGGTTGGTTGTGTGTGTGTGTGTGTGTGTGTGTGTGTGTGTGTGTGTGTGTGTGTGTATTCAGAGGAGGAGAACAGTATGAGTGGGAAGTCCTGATGGTTGGCTGTGTGTGTCTGTGTGTCTGTCTGTGTATTCAGAGGAGAACAGTATGAGTGGGAAGTCCTGATGGGTGTGTGTGTGTGTGTGTGTGAATTCAGAGGACAACAGTACGAGTGGGAAGTCCTGCTGGGTGTGTGTGTGTGTGTCTGTGTGTGTGTATTCAGAAGAGAGCAGCATGAGTGGGAAGTCCTGATGGTTGGTTGGCTGGGTGTGTGTGTGTGTGTATTCAGAGGAGAAGAGTCTGAGTGGGAAGTCCTGAAGGTTGGTTGGCTGGTTGGGTGTGTGTGTGTGTGTGTGTGTGTGTGTATTCAGAGGAGAAGAGTCTGAGTGGGAAGTCCTGAAGGTTGGTTGGCTGGTTGGGTGTGTGTGTGTGTGTGTGTGTGTGTATTCAGAGGAGAACAGTATGAGTGGGAAGTCCTGATGGTTGGTTGGGAGTGTGTGTCTGTGTGTGTATTCAGAGTAGGAGAACGGTACGAGTGGGAATTCCTGATGGTTGGTGGTGTGTGTGTATTCAGAGGAGAAGAGTCTGAGGTGGAAGTCCTGATGGTTGTTTGGGGGTGTGTGTGTGTGTGTGTGTGTGTGAATTCAGTGGCGAACAGTATGAATGGGAAGTCTTGATGGTTGGGTGTGTCTGTGTGTAATCAGAGGAGGAGAACACTATGAGTGGCAAGTCCTGATGGTTGGTTGGTTGGGTGTTTGTATGTGTATTCAGAGGAGAACAGTATGAGTGGGAAGTCCTGATGGTTGGTTGCTTGGGTGTGTGTGTGTGTGTGTGTGTGTGTGTATTCAGAGGAGGAGAGTCGGAGTGGGAAGTCCTGATGGTTGGGTGTGTGTGTCTGTGTGTGTGTGTGTGTGTGAATTCAGAGGAGGTGAACAGTACGAGTGGGAAGTCCTGATGGTTGGGTGTGTTCGTGTGTGTGTATACAGAGGAGAAGAGTCTGAGTGGGAAGTCCTGATGGTTGGGTGTATGTGTGTGTATTCTGAGGATAACAGTATGAATGGGAAGTCTTGATGGCTGGGTGTGTGTGTGTGTGTGTGTGTGAATTCAGAGGAGAACAGTATGAGTGGGAAGTCCTGATGGTTGGTTGGTTGGGTGTGTGTGTGTGTGTGTGTGTGTGTGTGTGTATTCACAGGAGGAGAACATTAGTGGGAAATCCTGATGGTTGGTTGGCTGGTTAGGTGTCCTTGTGTGTGTGTGTGTGTGTGTATTCAGAGGATAACAGTATGAGTGGGAATTCTTGATGGTTGGGTGTGTGTGTGTGTGTATTCAGAGAACAGTATGAGTGGGAAGTCTTGATGTTTGGGTGTGTGTGTGTGTATTCAGAGAACAGTATGAATGGAAAGTCCTGATGGTTGGTTGGTTGGTTGGGTGTGTGTGTGTGTATTCAGAGGAGGAGAACAGTATGAGTGGGAAGTCCTGATGGTTGGCTGGTTGGGTGTGTGTGTCTGTGTGTGTGTGTGTGTGTGTGTATTCAGAGGAGGAGAACAGCATATGTGGGAAGTCTTGAGCGTTGCTTGTGTGTGTGTGTGTGTGTGTGTGTTTATTCAGAGGATAACAGTATGAGTGGAAAGGCTTGATGGTTGGGTATGTGTGTGTATGTATTCAGAGGAGGAAAAGAGTATGAGTGGGAAGTTCTTATGGTTGGGTGTGTGTGTGTGTGAATTCAGAGGAGAACAGTATGAGTGGGAAGTCCTGATGGTTGGGTGTGTGTGTGTGTGTGTGTGTGTGTGTGAATTCAGAGGAGAACAGTATGGGAAGTTCTGATGGTTGGGTGTGTGTGTGTATGTAGTCAGAGGAGAACAGTATGAGTGGGAAGTCCTGATGGTTGGGTGTGTGTGTGTATTCAGAGGATAACAGTATGAGTGGGAAGTCTTGATGGCTGGGTGTGTGTGTGTGTGTGTGTGTGTGTGTTTGAATTCAGAGGAGAACAGTATGGGAAGTTCTGATGGTTGGGTGGGTGTGTGTATGTAGTCAGAGGAGAAGAGTCTGAGTGGGAAGTCCTGATGGTTGGTTGGATGTGTGTGTGTGTGTGTGTGTGTGTGTGTATTCAGAGGAGAACAGCATGAGTGGGAAGTCCTGATGGTTGGTGGGTTGGGTGTGTGTGTGTGTGTGTGTGTGTGTGTGTGTGTGTGTGTGTGTGAATTCAATGGCGAACAATATGAGTGCGAAGTCCTGATGTTTGGGTGTGTGTGTGTATTCAGAGGAGAACAACATGATGGGAAGTCCTGATGCTTGGTTGGTTGGGTATATGTGTGTGTATTCAGAGGAGAATAACATGAATGGGAAGTCCTGATGGTTGGTTGCTTGGGTGTGTGTGTATGTATTCAGAGGAGGAGAACAGTATGAGTGGGAATTCCTCATGGTTGGGTGTGTGTGTGTGTGTGTGTATTCAGAGGAGAACAACATGAATAGGAAGTCCTGATGGTTGGTTGGTTGGGTGTGTGTGTGTATGTATTCAGAGGAGGAGAACAGTATGAGTGGGAATTCCTGATGGTTGGTTGGTTGGGTGTGTGTGTGCGTGTGTGTGTGAGTGGGAAGTCCTGATGGTTGGTATGCTCTGTGTGTGTGTGTGTGTGTGTGTGTGTATTCAGAGGAGGAGAGTCTGAGTGGGAAGTTCTGATGGTTGGTTGATTGGTTGGGTGTGTGTGTGTATTCAGAGGAGAACAGCATTGAGTGGGAATTCCTCATGGTTTGGTGTGTGTGTGTGTGTGTGTGTGTGTGTGTGTATGCAGAGGAGAACAACATAAATAGGAAGTCCTGATGGTTGCTTGGTTGGGTGTGTGTGTATGTATTCAGAGGAGGAGAACAGTATGAGTGGGAAGTCCTGATGGTTGGTTGGTAGGTTGGTTGGGTGTGTGGGTGTGTGTGTGTGTGTATTCAGAGGAGGAGAACAGTACGAGTGGGAAGTCCTGATGGTTGGGTGTGTGTGTGTGTATTCAGAGGAGGAGAACAGTATGAGTGGAAAGTCCTGATGGTTGGTTGGTTGGTTGGGTTTGTGGGTGTGTCTGTGTGAATTCAGTGGAGAACAGTATGAGTAGGAAGTCTTGATGGTTGGGTGTGTGTGTGTATATATTCAGAGGAGGAGAAGAGTATGAGTGGGAAGTTCTGATGGTTGGTTGGTTGGTTGGGGGTGTGTGTGGGGGGGTGTGTATACAGAGGAGAACAACATGAATAGGAAGTCCTCATGGTTGGTTCGTTGGGTGTGTGTGTATATATTCAGAGGAGGAGAACAGTATGAGTGGGAAGTCCTGATGGTTGGTATGCTGTGTGTGTGTTTGTGTGTGTGTGTGTGTATTCAGAGGAGGAGAGTCTGAGTGGGAAGTCCTGACGGTTGCTTGTGTGTGTGTGTGTGTGTGTGTGTGTGTGAATTCAGAGGAGGAGAATAGTACGAGTGGGAAGTCCTGATGGTTGGTTTGTGTGTGTGTGTGTGTGTGTGTGTGTGTGTGTGAATTCAGAGGAGAACAGTATGGGAAGTTCTGATGGTTGGGTGTGTGTGTGTATGTAGTCAGAGGAGAACAGTATCAGTGGGAAGTCCTGACGGTTGGTTGGTTGGGTGTGTGTGTGTGTGAATTCAGTGGCGAACAGTATGAGTGGGAAGTCCTGATGGTTGGTCGGTTGTGTGTGTGTGTGTGTGTGTGTGTGTATGTAGTCAAGAGGAGAACAGTATGAGTGGGAAGTCCTGATGGTTGGTTGGTTGGGTGTGTGTGTGTGTGTGAATTCAGTGGCGAACAGTATGAGTGGGAAGTCCTGATGTTTGGGTGTGTGTGTGTGTGTGTGTGTATTCAGAGGAGGAGAACAGTACGAGTGGGAAGTCCTGATGGTTGGGTGTGTGTGTCTGTATTCAGAGGAGGAGAACAGTATGAGTGGAAAGTCCTGATGGTTGGTTGGTTGGTTGGGGGTGTGTGTGTGTGGGTGTGTATACAGAGGAGAACAACATGAATAGGAAGTCCTGGTGGTTGGTTGCTTGGGTGTGTGTATATGTATTCAGAGGAGGCGAACAGTATCAGTGGGAAGTCCTGGTGGTTGGTTCATTGGGTGTGTGTGTGTGTGTGTGTGTGTATTCAGAGGAGAACAACATGAATGGGAAGTCCTGATGGTTGGTTGGTTGGGTGTGTGTGTATATATTCAGAGGAGGAGAACAGTATGAGTGGGAAGTCCTGATGGTTGGTATGCTGTGTGTGTGTGTGTGTGTGTGTGTGTGTGTGTATATTCAGAGAAGAGCCTGAGTGCGACGTCCTAATGGTTGGTTGGTTGAGTGTGTGTGTGTGTGTGTATGTGTGTGAATTCAGAGGAGGAGAACAGTACGAGTGGGAAGTCCTGATGGTTGGTTGTGTGTGTGTGTGTGTGTGTGTGTGTGTGTGTGTGAATTCAGAGGAGAACAACATGAATGGGAAGTCCTGATGGTTGGTTGGTTAGGTGTGTGTGTATGTATTCAGAGGAGGAGAACAGTATGAGTGGGAAGTCCTGATGGTTGGTATGCTGTGTGTGTGTGTGTGTGTGTGTGTGAATTCAGAGGAGGAGAGTCTGAGTGGGAAGTCCTGATGGTTGGTTGGTTGGGTGTGTGTGTGTGTGTGTGTGTGAATTCAGTGGCGAACAGTATGAGTGGGAAGTCCTGATGGTTGGTTGGTTGGTTGGTTGGGTGTGTGTGTGTGTGTGTGTGTGTGTGAATTCAGAGGAGAACAACATGAATGGGAAGTCCTGATGGTTGGTTGGTTAGGTGTGTGTGTATGTATTCAGAGGAGGAGAACAGTATGAGTGGGAAGTCCTGATGGTTGGTATGCTGTGTGTGTGTGTGTGTGTGTGTGAATTCAGTGACGAACAGTATGAGTGGGAAGTCCTGATGGTTGGTTGGTTGGTTGGTTGGTTGGGTGTGTGTGTGTGTGTGTGTGTATTCAGAGGAGAACAACATGAATAGGAAGTCCTGATGGTTGGTTGGTTGGTTGGGTGTGTGTGTATATATTCAGAGGAGGAGAACAGTATGAGTGGGAATTCCTGATGGTTGGTTGGTTGGTTGGGTGGGTGGGTGGGTGGGTGTGTGTGTGTGAGTGGGAAGTCCTGATGGTTGGTATGCTGTGTGTGTGTGTGTGTGTATTCAGAGGAGAGTCTGAGTGGGAAATTCTGATGGTTGGTTGGTTGGGGGTGTGTGTGTATTCAGAGGAGGAGAACAGTATGAGTGGAAAGTCCTGATGGTTGGTTGGTTGGTTGGGTGTGTGTGTGTGTCTGTGTGAATTCAGTGGAGAACAGTATGAGTAGGAAGTCCTGATGGTTGGTTGGTTGGGTGTGTGTGTGTGTGTATTCAGAGGAGGAGAACAGTATGAGTGGGAAGTCCTGATGGTTGGCTGGTTGGGTGTGTGTGTGTGTGTGTTTGTGTGTGTATTCAGAGGAGGAGAACAGCATGTGTGGGAAGTCTTGAGCATTGGTTGGGTGTGTGTGTGTGTGTGTGTGTGTGTTTATTCAGAGGATAACAGTATGATTGGGAAGTGTTGATGGTTGGGTGTGTGTGTGTATGTATTCAGAGGAGGAAAAGAGTATGAGTGGGAAGTTCTGATGGTTGGTTGGTTGGTTGGGTGTGTGTGTGTGTGTGTGTGTGTGTGTGTGTGTATTCAGAGGAGGAGAACAGTACGAGTGGGAAGTCCTGATGGTTGGGTGTGTGTGTGTGTATTCAGAGGAGAAGAGTACGAGTGGGAAGTCCTGATGGTTGGTTGGTTGGTTGGGGGTGTGTGTGTGTGGGTTTGTATACAGAGGAGAACAACATGAATAGGAAGTCCTGATGGTTGGTTGCTTAGGTGTGTGTGTATGTATTCAGAAGAGGCGAACAGTATGAGTGGGAAGTCCTGATGGTTGGTTCGTTGGGTGTGTGTGTGTGTGTGTGTGTTTGAATTCAGAGGAGAACAGTATGGGAAGTTCTCATGGTTGGGTGTGTGTGTGTATGTAGTCAGAGGAGTACAGTATGAGTGGGAAGGCCTGATGGTTGGTTGCTTGGGTGTGTGTGTGTGTGTGTATTCAGAGGAGAAGAATCTGAGTGCGAAGTCCTGATGGTTGGTTGGGTGTGTGTGTGTGAATTCAGAGGAGAACAGTATGAGTGGGAAGTCCTGATGGTTGTGTGTGTGTGTGTGTGTGTGTGTGTGTGTGTGTGTATTCAGAGGAGAACAACATGATGGGAAGTCCTGATGGTTGGTTGGTTGGGTGTGTGTGTGTGTATTCAGAGGAGAATAACATGAATGGGAAGTCCTGATGGTTGGTTGGTTGGGTGTGTGTGTGTGTGTATTCAGAGGAGGAGAACAGCATGAGTGGGAAGTCCTGATGGTTGGTATGGTGTGTGTGTGTGTGTGTGTGTGTGTGTGTTTGAATTCAGAGGAGAACAGTATGGGAAGTTCTGATGGTTGGGTGGGTGTGTGTATGTAGTCAGAGGAGAACAGTATGAGTGGGAAGGCCTGATGGTTGGTTGCTTGGGTGTGTGTGTGTGTGTGTGTGTGTGTGTGTGTGTGTGTGTGAGAGAATTCAGAGGAGGAGAGTCTGAGTGGGAAGTCCTGATGGTTGGTTGGTTGGGTGTGTGTGTGTGTGTGTGTGTGTGTGTGTGTGAATTCAGTGGCGAACAGTATGAGTGGGAACTGCTGATGTTTCTGTGTGTGTGTGTGAGTGTGTGTGTGTGTGTATTCAGTGAAGAGTGAGTGCGACGTCCTGATGGTTGGTTGATTGGGGGGGTGTGCGTGTGTTTGTGTGTGTGAATTCAGAGGAGAAGAGTCTGAGTGGGAAGTCCTAATGGTTGGTATGCTGTATGTGTGTGTGTGTGTGTGTGTGTGTGTGAATTCAGAGGTGAACAGTATGAGTGCGACGTCCTGATGGTTGGTTGGTTGGTTGTATGTGTGTGTGTGTATTCAGAGGAGGAGAACAGCATGAGTGGGAAGTCCTGATGGTTGTTTGGATGGGTGTGTGTGTATTCAGAGGAGAACAACGTGATGGGAAGTCCTGATGATTGGTTGATTGGGTGTGTGTGTGTGTGTGTTTTCAGAGAACAACATGAATGGGAAGTCCTGATGGTTGGTTGGTTGGGTGTGTTTGTATGTATTCAGAGGAGGAGAACAGTATGAGTGGGAAGTCCTGATGGTTGGTATGCTGTGTGTGTGTGTGTATTCAGAGGAGGAGAGTCTGAGTGGGTAGTCCTGATGGTTGGTTGGTTGTGTGTGTGTGTGTGTGTGTGTGTGTGTGTGTGTGTGTGTGAATTCAGAGGAGGAGAGTCTGAGTGGGAAGTCCTGATGGTTGGTTGGTTGGGTGTGTGTGTGTGTGTGTGTGTGTGTGTGTGTGAATTCAGTGTCGAACAGTATGAGTGGGAACTCCTGATGTTTCTGTGTGTGTGTGTGTGTGTGTGTATATTCAGAGGAGAACAACATGATGGGAAGTCCTGATGGTTGGTCGGTTGGGTGTGTGTGTGTGTATTCAGAGGAGAACAACACGAATGGGAAGTCCTGATGGCTGGTTGGTTGTGTGTGTGTGTATGTATTCAGAGGAGGAGAACAGTATGAGTGGGAATTCCTCATGGTTGGGTGTGTGTGTGTGTGTGTGTGTGTGTGTGTGTGTGTGTATTCAGAGGAGAACAACATGAATAGGAAGTCCTGATGGTTGGTTGGTTGGGTGTGTGTGTATGTATTCAGAGGCGGAGAACAGTATGATTGGGAATTCCTGATGGTTGGTTGGTTCGGTGTGTGTGTGTGTGTGTGTGTGAGTGGGAAGTCCTGATGGTTGGTATGCTCTGTGTGTGTGTGTGTGTGTGTGTGTGTGTATTCAGAAGAGGAGAGTCTGAGTGGGAAGTTCTGATGGTTGGTTGATAGGTTGGGTGTGTGTGTGTATTCAGAGGAGAACAGCATTGAGTGGGAATTCCTCATGGTTTGGTGTGTCTGTGTGTGTGTATGCAGAGAACAACATGAATAGGAAGTCCTGATGGTTGCTTGGTTGGGTGTGTGTGTATGTATTCAGAGGAGGAGAACAGTATGAGTGGGAAGTCCTGATGGTTGGGTGTGTGTGTGTGTATTCAGAGGAGGAGAACAGTATGAGTGGAAAGTCCTGATGGTTGGTTGGTTGGTTGGGTTTGTGGGTGTGTCTGTGTGAATTCAGTGGAGAACAGTATGAGTAGGAAGTCTTGATGGTTGGGTGTGTGTGTGTATATATTCAGAGGAGGAGAAGAGTATGAGTGGGAAGTTCTGATGGTTGGTTGGTTGGTTGGGTGTGTGTGTGTGGGGGTGTGTATACAGAGGAGAACAACATGAACAGGAAGTCCTGATGGTTCGTTCGTTGGGTGTGTGTGTATATATTCAGAGGAGGAGAACAGTATGAGTGGGAAGTCCTGATGGTTGGTATGCTGTGTGTGTGTTTGTGTGTGTGTGTGTGTATTCAGAGGAGGAGAGTCTGAGTGGGAAGTCCTGACGGTTGCTTGTGTGTGTGTGTGTGTGTGTGTGTGAATTCAGAGGAGGAGAACAGTACGAGTGGGAAGTCCTGATGGTTGGTTGGTTGTGTGTGTGTGTGTGTGAATTCAGAGAACAGTATGGGAAGTTCTGATGGTTGGGTGTGTGTGTGTATGTAGTCAGAGGAGAACAGTATGAGTGGGAAGTCCTGATGGTTGGTTGGTTGTGTGTGTGTGTGTGTGTGTGTGTGTGTGTGTGAATTCAGAGGAGAACAGTATGGGAAGTTCTGATGGTTGGGTGTGTGTGTGTATGTAGTCAGAGGAGAACAGTATGAGTGGGAAGTCCTGATGGTTGGTTGGTTGGGTGTGTGTGTGTGTGTGTATTCAGAGAAGGAGAACAGTACGAGTGGGAAGTCCTGATGGTTGGGTGTGTGTGTCTGTATTCAGAGGAGAACAGTATGAGTGGAAAGTCCTGATGGTTGGTTGGTTGGTTGGGTATGTGGGTGTGTCTGTGTGAATTCAGTGGAGAACAGTATGAATAGGAAGTCTTGATGGTTGGGGGTGTGTGTGTATATATTCAGAGGAGGAGAAGAGTATGAGTGGGAAGTTCTGATGGTTGGTTCATTGGGTGTGTGTGTGTGTGTGTGTGTGTATTCAGAGGAGAACAACATGAATGGGAAGTCCTGATGGTTGGTTGCTTGGGTGTGTGTATATGTATTCAGAGGAGGCGAACAGTATGAGTGGGAAGTCCTGATGGTTGGTTCATTGGGTGTGTGTGTGTGTGTGTGTGTGTGTGTGTATTCAGAGGAGAACAACATGAATGGGAAGTCCTGATGGTTGGTTGGTTGGGTGTTTGTGTATATATTCAGAGGAGGAGAACTGTATGAGTGGGAAGTCCTGATGGTTTGTATGCTGTGTGTGTGTTTGTGTGTGTGTGTGTGTGTGTGTGAATTCAGAGGAGAACAACATGAATGGGAAGTCCTGATGGTTGGTTGGTTAGGTGTGTGTATGTATTCAGAGGAGGAGAACAGTATGAGTGGGAAGTCCTGATGGTTGGTATGCTGTGTGTGTGTGTGTGTGTGTGTGTGTGTGTGTGTGTGTATTTAGTGAAGAGTGAGTGCGACGTCCTGATGGTTGGTTGATTGGGGGGGTGTGCGTGTGTGTGTGTGTGAATTCAGAGGAGAAGAGTCTGAGTGGGAAGTCCTGATGGTTGGTATGCTGTATGTGTGTGTGTGTGTGTGTGTGTGTGTGTGAATTCAGAGGCGAACAGTATGAGTGCGACGTCCTGATGGTTGGTTGGTTGGTTGTATGTGTGTGTGTGTATTCAGAGGAGGAGAACAGCATGAGTGGGAAGTCCTGATGGTTGTTTGGATGGGTGTGTGTGTGTGTGTATTCAGAGGAGAACAACGTGATGGGAAGTCCTGATGATTGGTTGATTGGGTGTGTGTGTGTGTGTTTTCAGAGGAGAACAACATGAATGGGAAGTCCTGATGGTTGGTTGGTTGGGTGTGTGTGTATGTATTCAGAGGAGGAGAACAGTATGAGTGGGAAGTCCTGATGGTTGGTATGCTGTGTGTGTGTGTGAATTCAGAGGAGGAGAGTCTGAGTGGGAAGTCCTGATGGTTGGTTGGTTGGGTGTGTGTGTGTGTGTGTGTGTGTGAATTCAGTGTCGAACAGTATGAGTGGGAACTCCTGATGTTTCTGTGTGTGTGTGTGTGTGTGTGTATATTCAGAGGAGAACAACATGATGGGAAGTCCTGATGGTTGGTCGGTTGGGTGTGTGTGTGTGTATTCAGAGGAGAACAACACGAATGGGAAGTCCTGATGGCTGGTTGGTTGTGTGTGTGTGTATGTATTCAGAGGAGGAGAACAGTATGAGTGGGAATTCCTCATGGTTGGGTGTGTGTGTGTGTGTGTGTGTGTGTGTATTCAGAGGAGAACAACATGAATAGGAAGTCCTGATGGTTGCTTGGTTGGGTGTGTGTGTATGTATTCAGAGGAGGAGAACAGTATGAGTGGGAAGTCCTGATGGTTGGGTGTGTGTGTGTGTATTCAGAGGAGGAGAACAGTATGAGTGGAAAGTCTTGATGGTTGGTTGGTTGGTTGGGTTTGTGGGTGTGTCTGTGTGAATTCAGTGGAGAACAGTATGAGTAGGAAGTCTTGATGGTTGGGTGTGTGTGTGTATATATTCAGAGGAGGAGAAGAGTATGAGTGGGAAGTTCTGATGGTTGGTTGGTTGGTTGGGGGTGTGTGTGTGGGGGTGTGTATACAGAGGAGAACAACATGAATAGGAAGTCCTGATGGTTGGTTCGTTGGGTGTGTGTGTATATATTCAGAGGAGGAGAACAGTATGAGTGGGAAGTCCTGATGGTTGGTATGCTGTGTGTGTGTTTGTGTGTGTGTGTGTGTATTCAGAGGAGGAGAGTCTGAGTGGGAAGTCCTGACGGTTGCTTGTGTGTGTGTGTGTGTGTGTGTGTGTGAATTCAGAGGAGGAGAACAGTACGAGTGGGAAGTCCTGATGCTTGGTTGGTTGTGTGTGTGTGTGTGTGTGTGTGTGTGAATTCAGAGGAGAACAGTATGGGAAGTTTTGATGGTTGGGTGTGTGTGTGTATGTAGTCAGAGGAGAACAGTATGAGTGGGAAGGCCTGATGGTTGGTTGCTTGGGTGTGTGTGTGTTTGAATTCAGTGGCGAACAGTATGAGTGGGAAGTCCTGATGGTTGGTTGGTTGGTTGGTTGGTTGGGTGTGTGTGTGTGTGTGTGTGTGTATTCAGAGGAGAACAATATGAATAGGAAGTCCTGATGGTTGGTTGGTTGGTTGGGTGTGTGTGTATATATTCAGAGGAGGAGAACAGTATGAGTGGGAATTCCTGATGGTTGGTTGGTTGGTTGGGTGGGTGGGTGGGTGGGTGTGTGTGTGTGAGTGGGAAATCCTGATGGTTGGTATGCTGTGTGTGTGTGTGTGTATTCAGAGGAGAGTCTGAGTGGGAAATTCTGATGGTTGGTTGGTTGGGGGTGTGTGTGTATTCAGAGGAGGAGAACAGTATGAGTGGAAAGTCCTGATGGTTGGTTGGTTGGTTGGGTGTGTGTGTGTGTCTGTGTGAATTCAGTGGAGAACAGTATGAGTAGGAAGTCCTGATGGTTGGTTGGTTGGGTGTGTGTGTGTGTGTATTCAGAGGAGGAGAACAGTATGAGTGGGAAGTCCTGATGGTTGGCTGGTTGGGTGTGTGTGTGTGTGTGTTTGTGTGTGTATTCAGAGGAGGAGAACAGCATGTGTGGGAAGTCTTGAGCATTGGTTGGGGGTGTGTGTGTGTGTGTGTGTGTTTATTCAGAGGATAACAGTATGATTGGGAAGTGTTGATGGTTGGGTGTGTGTGTGTATGTATTCAGAGGAGGAAAAGAGTATGAGTGGGAAGTTCTGATGGTTGGTTGGTTGGTTGGGTGTGTGTGTGTGTGTGTGTGTGTGTGTGTGTGTGTATTCAGAGGAGGAGAACAGTACGAGTGGGAAGTCCTGATGGTTGGGTGTGTGTGTGTGTATTCAGAGGAGAAGAGTACGAGTGGGAAGTCCTGATGGTTGGTTGGTTGGTTGGGGGTGTGTGTGTGTGGGTTTGTATACAGAGGAGAACAACATGAATAGGAAGTCCTGATGGTTGGTTGCTTAGGTGTGTGTGTATGTATTCAGAAGAGGCGAACAGTATGAGTGGGAAGTCCTGATGGTTGGTTCGTTGGGTGTGTGTGTGTGTGTGTGTGTGTTTGAATTCAGAGGAGAACAGTATGGGAAGTTCTCATGGTTGGGTGTGTGTGTGTATGTAGTCAGAGGAGTACAGTATGAGTGGGAAGGCCTGATGGTTGGTTGCTTGGGTGTGTGTGTGTGTGTGTATTCAGAGGAGAAGAATCTGAGTGCGAAGTCCTGATGGTTGGTTGGGTGTGTGTGTGTGAATTCAGAGGAGAACAGTATGAGTGGGAAGTCCTGATGGTTGTGTGTGTGTGTGTGTGTGTGTGTGTGTGTGTGTGTGTATTCAGAGGAGAACAACATGATGGGAAGTCCTGATGGTTGGTTGGTTGGGTGTGTGTGTGTGTATTCAGAGGAGAATAACATGAATGGGAAGTCCTGATGGTTGGTTGGTTGGGTGTGTGTGTGTGTGTATTCAGAGGAGGAGAACAGCATGAGTGGGAAGTCCTGATGGTTGGTATGGTGTGTGTGTGTGTGTGTGTGTGTGTGTGTTTGAATTCAGAGGAGAACAGTATGGGAAGTTCTGATGGTTGGGTGGGTGTGTGTATGTAGTCAGAGGAGAACAGTATGAGTGAGAAGGCCTGATGGTTGGTTGCTTGGGTGTGTGTGTGTGTGTTTGTGTGTGTGTGTGTGTGTGTGAGAGAATTCAGAGGAGGAGAGTCTGAGTGGGAAGTCCTGATGGTTGGTTGGTTGGGTGTGTGTGTGTGTGTGTGAATTCAGTGGCGAACAGTATGAGTGGGAACTGCTGATGTTTCTGTGTGTGTGTGTGAGTGTGTGTGTGTGTGTATTCAGTGAAGAGTGAGTGCGACGTCCTGATGGTTGGTTGATTGGGGGGGTGTGCGTGTGTTTGTGTGTGTGAATTCAGAGGAGAAGAGTCTGAGTGGGAAGTCCTAATGGTTGGTATGCTGTATGTGTGTGTGTGTGTGTGTGTGTGAATTCAGAGGTGAACAGTATGAGTGCGACGTCCTGATGGTTGGTTGGTTGGTTGTATGTGTGTGTGTGTATTCAGAGGAGGGGAACAGCATGAGTGGGAAGTCCTGATGGTTGTTTGGATGGGTGTGTGTGTATTCAGAGGAGAACAACGTGATGGGAAGTCCTGATGATTGGTTGATTGGGTGTGTGTGTGTGTGTTTTCAGAGAACAACATGAATGGGAAGTCCTGATGGTTGGTTGGTTGGGTGTGTGTGTATGTATTCAGAGGAGGAGAACAGTATGAGTGGGAAGTCCTGATGGTTGGTATGCTGTGTGTGTGTGTGTATTCAGAGGAGGAGAGTCTGAGTGGGTAGTCCTGATGGTTGGTTGGTTGTGTGTGTGTGTGTGTGTGTGTGTGTGTGTGTGTGTGAATTCAGAGGAGGAGAGTCTGAGTGGGAAGTCCTGATGGTTGGTTGGTTGGGTGTGTGTGTGTGTGTGTGTGTGTGTGTGTGAATTCAGTGTCGAACAGTATGAGTGGGAACTCCTGATGTTTCTGTGTGTGTGTGTGTGTGTGTGTGTATATTCAGAGGAGAACAACATGATGGGAAGTCCTGATGGTTGGTCGGTTGGGTGTGTGTGTGTGTATTCAGAGGAGAACAACACGAATGGGAAGTCCTGATGGCTGGTTGGTTGTGTGTGTGTGTATGTATTCAGAGGAGGAGAACAGTATGAGTGGGAATTCCTCATGGTTGGGTGTGTGTGTGTGTGTGTGTGTGTGTGTGTGTATTCAGAGGAGAACAACATGAATAGGAAGTCCTGATGGTTGGTTGGTTGGGTGTGTGTGTATGTATTCAGAGGCGGAGAACAGTATGATTGGGAATTCCTGATGGTTGGTTGGTTCGGTGTGTGTGTGTGTGTGTGTGTGAGTGGGAAGTCCTGATGGTTGGTATGCTCTCTGTGTGTGTGTGTGTGTGTGTGTGTATTCAGAAGAGGAGAGTCTGAGTGGGAAGTTCTGATGGTTGGTTGATAGGTTGGGTGTGTGTGTGTATTCAGAGGAGAACAGCATTGAGTGGGAATTCCTCATGGTTTGGTGTGTGTGTGTGTGTATGCAGAGAACAACATGAATAGGAAGTCCTGATGGTTGCTTGGTTGGGTGTGTGTGTATGTATTCAGAGGAGGAGAACAGTATGAGTGGGAAGTCCTGATGGTTGGGTGTGTGTGTGTGTATTCAGAGGAGGAGAACAGTATGAGTGGAAAGTCCTGATGGTTGGTTGGTTGGTTGGGTTTGTGGGTGTGTCTGTGTGAATTCAGTGGAGAACAGTATGAGTAGGAAGTCTTGATGGTTGGGTGTGTGTGTGTATATATTCAGAGGAGGAGAAGAGTATGAGTGGGAAGTTCTGATGGTTGGTTGGTTGGTTGGGTGTGTGTGTGGGGGGGTGTGTATACAGAGGAGAACAACATGAATAGGAAGTCCTGATGGTTCGTTCGTTGGGTGTGTGTGTATATATTCAGAGGAGGAGAACAGTATGAGTGGGAAGTCCTGATGGTTGGTATGCTGTGTGTGTGTTTGTGTGTGTGTGTGTGTATTCAGAGGAGGAGAGTCTGAGTGGGAAGTCCTGACGGTTGCTTGTGTGTGTGTGTGTGTGTGTGTGAATTCAGAGGAGGAGAACAGTACGAGTGGGAAGTCCTGATGGTTGGTTGGTTGTGTGTGTGTGTGTGTGAATTCAGAGGAGAACAGTATGGGAAGTTCTGATGGTTGGGTGTGTGTGTGTATGTAGTCAGAGGAGAACAGTATGAGTGGGAAGTCCTGATGGTTGGTTGGTTGGGTGTGTGTGTGTGTGTGTATTCAGAGAAGGAGAACAGTACGAGTGGGAAGTCCTGATGGTTGGGTGTGTGTGTCTGTATTCAGAGGAGAACAGTATGAGTGGAAAGTCCTGATGGTTGGTTGGTTGGTTGGGTATGTGGGTGTGTCTGTGTGAATTCAGTGGAGAACAGTATGAATAGGAAGTCTTGATGGTTGGGGGTGTGTGTGTATATATTCAGAGGAGGAGAAGAGTATGAGTGGGAAGTTCTGATGGTTGGTTGGTTGGTTGGGGGTGTGTGTGTGTGGGTGTGTATACAGAGGAGAACAACATGAATAGGAAGTCCTGATGGTTGGTTGCTTGGGTGTGTGTATATGTATTCAGAGGAGGCGAACAGTATGAGTGGGAAGTCCTGATGGTTGGTTCATTGGGTGTGTGTGTGTGTGTGTGTGTGTATTCAGAGGAGAACAACATGAATGGGAAGTCCTGATGGTTGGTTGGTTGGGTGTTTGTGTATATATTCAGAGGAGGAGAACTGTATGAGTGGGAAGTCCTGATGGTTTGTATGCTGTGTGTGTGTTTGTGTGTGTGTGTGTGTGTGTGTGTGTGAATTCAGAGGAGAACAACATGAATGGGAAGTCCTGATGGTTGGTTGGTTAGGTGTGTGTATGTATTCAGAGGAGGAGAACAGTATGAGTGGGAAGTCCTGATGGTTGGTATGCTGTGTGTGTGTGTGTGTGTGTGTGTGTGTGTGTGTATTTAGTGAAGAGTGAGTGCGACGTCCTGATGGTTGGTTGATTGGGGGGGTGTGCGTGTGTGTGTGTGTGAATTCAGAGGAGAAGAGTCTGAGTGGGAAGTCCTGATGGTTGGTATGCTGTATGTGTATGTGTGTGTGTGTGTGTGTGTGAATTCAGAGGCGAACAGTATGAGTGCGACGTCCTGATGGTTGGTTGGTTGGTTGTATGTGTGTGTGTGTATTCAGAGGAGGAGAACAGCATGAGTGGGAAGTCCTGATGGTTGTTTGGATGGGTGTGTGTGTGTGTGTATTCAGAGGAGAACAACGTGATGGGAAGTCCTGATGATTGGTTGATTGGGTGTGTGTGTGTGTGTTTTCAGAGGAGAACAACATGAATGGGAAGTCCTGATGGTTGGTTGGTTGGGTGTGTGTGTATGTATTCAGAGGAGGAGAACAGTATGAGTGGGAAGTCCTGATGGTTGGTATGCTGTGTGTGTGTGTGTATTCAGAGGAGGAGAGTCTGAGTGAGAAGTCCTGATGGTTGGTTGGTTGTGTGTGTGTGTGTGTGTGTGTGTGTGTGTGTGTGTGTGTGTGAATTCAGAGGAGGAGAGTCTGAGTGGGAAGTCCTGATGGTTGGTTGGTTGGGTGTGTGTGTGTGTGTGTGTGTGTGTGTGAATTCAGTGTCGAACAGTATGAGTGGGAACTCCTGATGTTTCTGTGTGTGTGTGTGTGTGTGTGTATATTCAGAGGAGAACAACATGATGGGAAGTCCTGATGGTTGGTCGGTTGGGTGTGTGTGTGTGTATTCAGAGGAGAACAACACGAATGGGAAGTCCTGATGGCTGGTTGGTTGTGTGTGTGTGTATGTATTCAGAGGAGGAGAACAGTATGAGTGGGAATTCCTCATGGTTGGGTGTGTGTGTGTGTGTGTGTGTGTGTGTATTCAGAGGAGAACAACATGAATAGGAAGTCCTGATGGTTGCTTGGTTGGGTGTGTGTGTATGTATTCAGAGGAGGAGAACAGTATGAGTGGGAAGTCCTGATGGTTGGGTGTGTGTGTGTGTATTCAGAGGAGGAGAACAGTATGAGTGGAAAGTCTTGATGGTTGGTTGGTTGGTTGGGTTTGTGGGTGTGTCTGTGTGAATTCAGTGGAGAACAGTATGAGTAGGAAGTCTTGATGGTTGGGTGTGTGTGTGTATATATTCAGAGGAGAAGAGTATGAGTGGGAAGTTCTGATGGTTGGTTGGTTGGTTGGGGGTGTGTGTGTGGGGGTGTGTATACAGAGGAGAACAACATGAATAGGAAGTCCTGATGGTTGGTTCGTTGGGTGTGTGTGTATATATTCAGAGGAGGAGAACAGTATGAGTGGGAAGTCCTGATGGTTGGTATGCTGTGTGTGTGTTTGTGTGTGTGTGTGTGTATTCAGAGGAGGAGAGTCTGAGTGGGAAGTCCTGACGGTTGCTTGTGTGTGTGTGTGTGTGTGTGTGAATTCAGAGGAGGAGAACAGTACGAGTGGGAAGTCCTGATGGTTGGTTGGTTGTGTGTGTGTGTGTGTGTGTGTGTGTGTGTGAATTCAGAGGAGAACAGTATGGGAAGTTCTGATGGTTGGGTGTGTGTGTGTATGTAGTCAGAGGAGAACAGTATGAGTGGGAAGGCCTGATGGTTGGTTGCTTGGGTGTGTGTGTGTTTGAATTCAGTGGCGAACAGTATGAGTGGGAAGTCCTGATGGTTGGTTGGTTGTGTGTGTGTGTGTGTGTGTGTGTGTGTGTGTGTGTGTGTGTATTCAGAGAAGGAGAACAGTACGAGTGGGAAGTCCTGATGGTTGGTTGGTTGGTTGGGTGTATGGGTGTGTCTGTGTGGATTCAGTGGAGAACAGTATGAATAGGAAGTCTTGATGGTTGGGGGTGTGTGTGTATATATTCAGAGGAAGAGAAGAGTATGAGTGGGAAGTTCTGATGGTTGGTTGGTTAGGTGTGTGTATGTATTCAGAGGAGGAGAACAGTATGAGTGGGAAGTCCTGATGGTTGGTATGCTGTGTGTGTGTGTGTGTGTGTGTGTGTGTGTGTGTGTGTGAATTCAGAGGAGGAGAGTCTGAGTGGGAAGTCCTGATGGTTGGTTGGTTGGGGTTGTGTGTGTGTGTGTGTGTGAATTCAGTGGCGAACAGTATGAGTGGGAACTCCTGATGTTTCTGTGTGTGTGTGTGTGTGTGTGTGTGTGTGTGTATTCAGAGGAGAACAACATGATGGGAAGTCCTGATGGCTAGTTGGTTGGGTGTGTGTGTATGTATTCAGAGGAAGAGAACAGTATGAGTGGGAAGTCCTGATGGTTGGGTGTGTTCGTGTGTGTGTATACAGAGGAGAAGACTCTGAGTGGGAAGTCCTGATGGTTGTGTGTATGTGTGTGTATTCTGAGGCTAACAGTATGAGTGGGAAGTCTTGATGGCTGGGTGTGTGTGTGTGTATTCAGAGGAGGAAAACAGTATGAGTGGGAAGTCCTGATGGTTGGCTGGTTGGGTGTTTGTGTGTGTGTGTGTGTGTGTGTGTGTGTATTCACAGGAGGAGAACATTATGAGTGGGAAATCCTGATGGTTGGTTGGCTGGTTAGGTGTCCTTGTGTGTGTGTGTGTGTATTCAGAGGGTAACAGTATGAGTGGGAATTCTTGATGGTTGGTTGTGTGTGTGTATGTAGTCAGAGGAGAACAGTATGAGTGGCAAGTCTTGATGGTTGGGTGTGTGTGTGTATTCAGAGGATAACAGTATGAGTGGCAAGTCCTGATGGTTGGGTGTGTGTGTGTATTCAGAGGATAACAGTATGAGTGGGAAGTCTTGATGTCTGGGTGTGTGTGTGTGGGTGTGTGTGTGAATTCAGAGGAGAACAGTATGGGAAGCTCTGATGGTTGGGTGTGTGTGTGTATGTAGTCAGAGGAGAACACTATGAGTGGCAAGTCCTGATGGTTGGTTTGTTGGGTGTGTGTGTGTGTGTATTCAGAGAACAGCATGAGTGGGAAGTCCTGATGGTTAGTATGGTGTGTGTGTGTGTGTGTGTGTCTGTGTGTGTGTGTGTGTTTGAATTCAGAGGAGAACAGTATGGGAACTTCTGATGGTTGGGTGTGTGTGTGTATGTAGTCAGAGGAGAACAGTATGAGTGGGAAGGCCTGATGGTTGGTTGCTTGGGTGTGTGTGTGTGTGTGTGTGTGTGTGTGAATTCAGAGGAGGAGAGTGTGAGTGGGAAGTCCTGATGGTTGGTTGGTTGGGTGTGTGTGTGTGTGTGTGTGTGTGAATTCAGTGGCGAACAGTATGAGTGGGAATTCCTGATGTTTCTGTGTGTGTGTGTGTGTGTGTGTGTGTATTCAGAGGAGGAGAACAGCATGAGTGGGAAGTCCTGATGGTTGTTTGGATGGGTGTATGTGTGTGTGTATTCAGAGGAGAACAACGTGATGTGAAGTCCTGATGATTGATTGGTTGGGTGTGTGTGTGTGTGTATTCAGAGGAGAACAACATGAATGGGAAGTCCGGATGGTTGGTTGGTTGGGTGTGTGTGTATGTATTCAGAGGAGGAGAACAGTATGAGTGGGAAGTCCTGATGGTTGGTATGCTGTATGTGTGTGTGTATTCAGAGGAAGAGAACAGTATGAGTGGGAAGTCCTGATGGTTGGGTGTGTGTGTGTGTGTGTGTGTGTGTGTGTGTGTGTGTTTGTATTCAGAGGAGAAGAGTCTGAGTGCGAAGTCCTAATGGTTGGTTGGGTGTGTGTGTGTGTGTGTGTGTGTGTGTGTGTGTGTTTGTATTCAGAGGAGAAGAGTCTGAGTGCGAAGTCCTAATGGTTGGTTGGGTGTGTGTGTGTGTGTGTGTGTGTGTATTCAGAGGAGAACAGCATGAGTGGGAAGTCCTGATGCTTGGCTGGTTGGGTGTGTGTGTGTGTGTGTGTGTGTGTGTGTGTGTGTATTCAGAGGATAACAGTATGAGTGGGAATTCTTGATGGTTGGGTGTGTGTGTGTGTATTCAGAGAACAGTATGAGTGGGAAGTCTTGATGGTTGGGTGTGTGTGTGTGTATTCAGAAGAGGAGAATAGTATGAGTGGAAAGTCCTGATGGTTGGTTGGTTGGTTGGGGGTGTGTGTGTGTGTATTCAGAGGAGGAGAACACTATGAGTGGGAAGTCCTGATGGTTGGCTGGTTGGGTGTGTGTGTCTGTGTGTGTATTCAGAGGAGGAGAACAGCATATGTGGGAAGTATTGAGCGTTGGTTGTGTGTGTGTGTGTGTGTGTGTGTTTGTGTGTTTATTCAGAGGATAACAGTATGAGTGGGAAGTCTTGATGGTTGGGTGTGTGTGTATGTAGTCAGACGAGAACAGTATGAGTGGGAAGGCCTGATGGTTGGTTGCTTGGGTGTGTGTGTGTGTGTGTATTCAGAGGAGCACAGTATGAATGGGAAGTCCTGATGGTTGGGTGTGTGTGGGGGTGTGTATTCAGAGGAGAACAACATGAATAGGAAGTCCTGATGGTTGGTTGCTTGGGAGTGTGTGTATGTATTCAGAGGAGGCGAACAGTATGCGTGAGAAGTCTTGATGGTTGGTTCGTTGGTTGTGTGTGTGTCTGTGTGTGTATTCAGAGGAGGAGAACAACATGAGTGGGAAGTCCTGATGGTTGGTTGGTTGGGTGTGTGTGTTTGTGTGTGTGTATTCAGAGGAGGAGAACAGTATGAGTGGGAAGTCCTGATGGTTGGGTGTGTGTGTGCATTCAGAGGATAACAGTATGAGTGGGAAGTCTTGATGGCTGGGTGTGTGTGTGTGTGTGAATTCAGAGGGGAACAGTATGGGAAGTTCTGATGGTTGGGTGGGTGTGTGTATGTAGTCAGAGGAGAACAGTATGAGTGGCAAGGCCTGATGGTTGGTTGCTTGGGTGTGTGTGTGTGTGTGTGTATTCAGAGGAGAAGAGTCTGAGTGCGAAGTCCTGATGGTTGGTTGGGTGTGTGTGTGTGTGTGTGTGTGTGTGTATTCAGAGGAGAACAGTATGAGTGGGAAGTCTTGATGACTGGGTGTGTGTGTGTGTAATCAGAGGAGGAGAACAGTATGAGTGGAAAGTCCTGAGGGTTGCTTGGTTGGTTGGTTGGGGGTGTGTGTGTGTGTGTTTATTCAGAGGATAACAGTATGAGTGGGAAGGCTTGATGGTCGGGTGTATGTGTGTATGTATTCAGAGGAGGAAAACAGTATGAGTGGGAAGTTCTGATGGTTGGTTGATTGGTTGGGTGTGTGTGTGTATTCAGAGGAGAACAGCATTGAGTGAGAATTCCTGATGGTTGGGTGTGTGTGCGTGTGTGTGAATTCAGAGGAGAACAGTATGAGTGGGAAGTCCTGATGGTTGGTTGGTTGGTTGGTTGGTTGGGTGTGTGTGTGAGTGGGAAGTCCTGATGGTTGGTATGCTGTGTGTGTGTGTGTGTGTGTGTGTGTGTGTGTGTATTCAGAGGAGGAGAGGCTGAGTGGGAAGTCCTGATGGTTGGTTGGTTGGGTGTTGTGTGTGTGTTTGTGTGTGAATTCAGTGGCGAATAGTATGAGTGGGAACTCCTGATGTTTCTCTGTGTGTGTGTGTGTGTGTGTGTGTGTGTGTGTGTGTGTGTGTATTCAGAGGAGAACAACATGATGGGAAGTCCTGATGGTTGGTTGGTTGGGTGTGTGTGTGTGTGTGTGTGTGTGTATTCAGAGGAGAACAACACGAATGGGAAGTCCTGATGGCTGGTTGCTTGGGTGTGTGTATATGTATTCAGAGGAAGAGAACAGTATGAGTGGGAAGTCCTGATGGTTGGTTGGTTGGGTGTGTGTGTGTGTATTCAGAGGAGGAGAACAGTATGAGTGGGAAGTCCTGATGGTTGGTTGGTTGGTTGCTTGCGTGTGTGTGTGTGTGTGTGTGTGTGTGAGTGGGAAGTCCTGATGGTTGGTATGCTCTGTGTGTGTGTGTGTGTGTGTGTGTGTATTCAGAGGAGGAGAGTCTGAGTGGGAAGTTCTGATGGTTGGTTGATTGGTTGGGTGTGTGTTTGTATTCAGAGGAGAACAGCATTGAGTGGGAATTCCTCATGGTTGGGTGTGTGTGTGTGTGTGTGTGTGTGTTCAGAGGAGAACAACATGAATAGGAAGTCCTGATGGTTGGTTGGTTGGGTGTGTGTGTATGTATTCAGAGGAGGAGAACAGTATGAGTGGAAAGTCCTGATGGTTGGTTGCTTGGTTCGGTGTGTGTGTGTGTCTGTGTGAATTCAGTGGAGAACAGTATGAGTAGGAAGTCCTGATGGTTGGCTTGGTGTGTGTGTGTGTGTGTGTGTTTGTGTGTGTATTCAGAGGAGGAGAACAGTACGAGTGGGAAGTCCTGATGGTTGGTTGGTTGGTTGGGTGTGTGGGTGTGAATGTGTCTGTGTAAATTCAGTGGAGAACAGTATGAGTAGGAAGTCTTGATGGTTGGGTGTGTGTGTGTGTATTCAGAGGAGGAGAGGAGTATGAGTGGGAAGTTCTGATGGTTGGTTGGTTGGTTGGGTGTGTGTGTGTGTGTGTGTGTATACAGAGGAGAACAACATGAATAGGAAGTCCTGATGGTAGGTTGCTTGGGTGTGTGTGTATGTATTCAGAGGAGGCAAACAGTATGAGTGGGAAGTCCTGATGGTTGGTTCGTTGGGTGTGTGTGTGTGTGTGTGTGTGTTTGAATTCAGAGGAGAACAGTATGGGAAGTTCTGATGGTTGGGTGGGTGTGTGTATGTAGTCAGAGGAGAACAGTATGAGTGGGAAGGCCTGATGGTTGGCTGGTTGGTTGGGTGTGTGTGTGTGTGTGTGTGTGTGTGTGTGTGTGTGTGTATTCAGAGGAGAACAACATGATGGGAAGTCCTGATGGTTGGTTGGTTGGGTGTGTGTGTGTGTATTCAGAGGAGAACAACATGAATGGGAAGTCCTGATGGCTGGTTGGTTGGGTGTGTGTGTATGTATTCAGAGGAAGAGAACAGTATGAGTGGGAAGTCCTGATGGTTGGGTGTTTTCGTGTGTGTGTATACAGAGGAGAAGAGTCTGAGTGGGAAGTCCTGATGGTTGTGTGTATGTGTGTGTATTCTGAAGATAACAATATGAGTGGGAAGTCTTGATGGCTGGGGGTGTGTGTGTGTGTGTGTGTGTGTGTGTGTGTGTGTATTCAGAGGAGGAAAACAGTATGAGTGGGAAGTCCTGATGGTTGGTTGGTTGGTTGTGTGTGTGTGTGTGTGTGTGTGTGTGTGTGTGTGTGTGAATTCAGAGGAGAACAGCATGAGTGGGAAGTCCTGATGTTTGGGTGTGTGTGTGTGTGTGAATTCAGAGGAGAACAGCATGAGTGGGAAGTCCTCATGGTTGGCTGGTTGGGTGTTTGTGTGTGTGTGTGTGTGTGTGTATGTGTGTATTCAGAGAACAGTATGAGTGGGAAGTCCTGATGGTTGTGTGTGTGTGTGTGTGTGTGTGTGTGTATTCAGAGGAGAAGAGTCTGAGTGGGAAGTCCTGATGGTTGGGTGTGTGTGAGTGTGTGTATTCAGAGGAGGAGAACAGTCTGAGTGGGAAGTCCTGATGGTTGTTTGGTTGGGTGTGTGTGTGTATTCAGAGGAGAAGAGTCTGAGTGGGAAGTCCTGATGGTTGTTTGGGTGTGTGTGTGTGTGTGTGTCTGTGTGAATTCAGTGGTGAACAGTATGAGTGGGAAGTCCTGATATTGGGTGCGTGTGTGTGTATTCAGAGGAGAACAGTATGAGTGGGACGTCTTGATGGTTGGTTGGGTGGGTGGGTGGGTGTGTGTATTCAGAAGGGAAGAGTCTGAGTGGGAAGTCCTGATGGTTGTTTCGGTGTGTGTGTGTGTGTATTCAGAGGAGAACAGTATGAGTGGGAAGTCCGGATGGTTGGCTGGTTGGATGTGTGTGTGTGTATTCAGAGGATAACAGTATGAGTGGGAAGTCTTGATGGCTGGGTGTGTGTGTGTGTTGTGTATTCAGAGAACAGCATGAGTGGGAAGTCCTGATGGTTGGTTGGGAGTGTGTGTGTGTGTGTGTGTGTGTGTGTGTGTGTGTGTGTGTGAATTCAGAGGAGGAGAACAGTATGAGTAGGAAGTCCTGATGGTTGGGGGGGGGTGTGTGTGTGTGTATTCAGAGTAGAACGGTACGAGTGGGAATTCCTGATGGTTGGTGGTGTGTGTGTATTCAGAGGAGCAGAGTCTGAGGTGGAAGTCCTGATGGTTGTTTGGGGGTGTGTGTGTGTGTGTGTGTGTGAATTCATTGGCGAACAGTATGAGTGGGAAGTCCTGATGTTTGTTTGTGTGTGTGTGTATTCAGAGGAGAACAGTATGAATGGGAAGTCTTGATGGTTGGGTGTGTCTGTGTGTAATCAGAGGAGGAGAACACTATGAGTGGCAAGTCCTGATGGTTGGTTGGTTGGGTGTTTGTATGTGTATTCAGAGGAGAACAGTATGAGTGGGAAGTCCTGATAGTTGGCTGGTTGGGGGTGTGTGTGTGTGTATTCAGAGGAGGAGAGTTTGAGTGGGAAGTCCTGTTGGTTGTTTGGATGGGTGTGTGTGTGTGTGTGTATTCAGAGGAGAACAACATGATGGGAAGTCCTGATGATTGCTTGGTTGGGTGTGTGTGTGTGTGTATGTATTCAGAGGAGGAGAACAGTATGAGTGGGAAGTCCTGATGGTTGGTATGCTGTGTGTGTGTGTGTGTGTGTGTGTGTGTGTGTATTCACAGGAGGAGAACATTATGAGTGGGAAATCCTGATGGTTGGTTGGCTGGTTAGGTGTCCTTGTGTGTGTGTGTGTGTATTCAGAGAACAGTATGAGTGGGAAGTCTTGATGTTTGGGTGTGTGTGTGTCTATTCAGAGAACAGTATGAGTGGAAAGTCCTGATGGTTGGTTGGTTGGTTGGGTGTGTGTGTGTGTATTCAGAGGAGGAGAACAGTATGAGTGGGAAGTCCTGATGGTTGGCTGGTTGGTTGTGTGTGTGTGTGTGTGTGTGTTCAGAGGAGGAGAGTCTGAGTGGGAAGTCCTGACGGTTGCTTGGGTGTGTGTGTGTGTGTGTGTGTGTGTGTGTGTGTGTGTGTGTGTGAGTGGGAAGTCCTGATGGTTGGTATGCTCTGTGTGTGTGTGTGTGTGTGTATTCAGAGGAGGAGAGTCTGAGTGGGAAGTTCTGATGGTTGGTTGATTGGTTGGGTGTGTGTGTGTATTCAGAGGAGAACAGCATTGAGTGGGAATTCCTCATGGTTGGGTGTGTGTGTGTGTGTGTGTATGCAGAGGAGAACAACATGAATAGGAAGTCCTGATGGTTGGTTGGTTGGGTGTGTGTGTATGTATTCAGAGGAGGAGAACAGTATGAGTGGGAAATCCTGATGCTTGGTTGGTTGGTTGGTTGGGTGTGTGTGTGTGTGGGGGGGTGTGTATTCAGAGGAGAACAACATGAATGGGAAGTCCTGATGGTTGGTATGCTGTGTGTGTGTTTGTGTGTGTGTGTGTGTATTCAGAGGAGGAGAGTCTGAGTGGGAAGTCCTGACGGTCGCTTGTGTGTGTGTGTGTGTGTGTGTGTGTGAATTCAGATGAGAACAGTATGGGAAGTTCTGATGGTTGGGTGTGTGTGTGTATGTAGTCAGAGGAGAACAGTATGAGTGGGAAGTCCTGATGGTTGGTTGGGTGTGTGTGTGTGAATTCAGAGGAGAACAGTATGAATGGGAAGTCCTGATGGTTGTGTGTGTGTGTGTGTGTGTGTGTGTGTGTGTGTGTATTCAGAGGAGAACGGCATGAGTGGGAAGTCCTGATGGTTGGTTGGTTGGGTGTGTGTATGTGTGTGTGTGTGAATTCAGTGGCGAATAGTATGAGTGGGAAGTCCTGATGTTTGGGTGTGTGTGTGTATTCAGAGGAGAACAACATGATGGGAAGTCCTGATGGTTGGTTGGTTGGGTGTGTGTGTGTGTATTCAGAGGAGAATAACATGAATGGGAAGTCCTGATGGTTGGTTGGTTGGGTGTGTGTGTATGTATTCAGAGGAGGAGAACAGTATGAGTGGGAAGTCCTGATGGTTGGTTGGTTGCTTGCTTGCGTGTGTGTCTGTGTGTGAGTGGGAAGTCCTGATGGTTGGTATGCTCTGCGTGTGTGTGTGTGTGTGTGTATTCAGAGGAGAGTCTGAGTGGGAAGTTCTGATGGTTGGTTGATTGGTTGGGTGTGTGTTTGTATTCAGAGGAGAACAGCATTGAGTGGGAATTCCTCATGGTTGGGTGTATGTGTGTGTGTGTGTGTGTGTGTATTCAGAGGAGAACAACATGAATAGGAAGTCCTGATGGTTGGTTGGTTGGGTGTGTGTGTATGTATTCAGAGGAGGAGAACAGTATGAGTGGGAAGTCCTGATGGTTGGTTGGTTGGCTGGTTGGGTGTGTGTGTGTGTGTGTTTGTGTGTGTGTGTGTGAGTGGGAAGTCCTGATGGTTGGTATGCTGTGTGTGTGTGTGTGTGTGTGTGTGTGTGTTCAGAAGAGGAGAGTCTGAGTGGGAAGTTCTGGTGTTTCGTTGGTTGGTTGGGTGTGTGTGTGTATTCAGAGGAGAACAGCATGAGTGGGAAGTCCTGATGATTGGTTGGTTGGGTGTGTGTGTGTGTGTGTATTCAGAAGAGGAGAACAGTATGAGTGGGACGTCCTCATGGTTGGTTGGCTGGTTGTGTGTGTGTGTGTGTATTCAGAGAACAGTATGAGTGGGAAGTCTTGATGGTTGGGGGTGTGTGTGTGTGTGTATTCAGAGGAGAACATTATGAATGGGAAATCCTGATGGTTGGTTGGCTGGTTAGGTGTCTGTGTGTGTGTGTGTGTGTGTGTATTCAGAGAACAGTATGAGTGGGAAGTCTTGATGGTTGGGTGGGTGGTTGGGTGTGTGTGTGTGTGTGTGTGTGTGTGTGTGAATTCAGAGGAGGAGAACAGTACGAGTGTGAAGTCCTGATGGTTGGGTGTGTGTGTGTGGTGTGTGTGTATTCAGAGGATAACAGTATGAGTGGGAAGTCTTGATGGCTGGGTTTGTGTTTGTGTATTCAGAGGAGGAGAAGAGTACGAGTGGGGAGTCCTGATGGTTGGGTGTGTGTGTGTGTGTGTGTGTGTGTGTGTGTGTGTGTGTGTGTGTGTATTCAGAGGACAGCAGCATGTGTGGGAAGTCATGGTGGTTGGTTGGTTGGGTGTGTGTATGTGTGTGTGTGTGTGTGTGTGTGTGTGTGTATTCAGAGGAGAGCAGCATGTGTGGGAAGTCATGGTGGTTGGTTGGTTGGGTGTGTGTATGTGTGTGTGTGTGTGTGTGTATTCAGAGGAGAACAGTATGAGTGTGAAGTCTTGATGGCTGGGTGTGTGTGTGTGTGTGTGTGTGTGTGTGTGTGTGTGTAGTCAGAGGAGAACAGTATGAGTGTGAAGTCTTGATGGCTGGGTGTGTGTGTGTGTGTGTGTGTGTGTGTGTGTGTGTGTGTAGTCAGAGGAGGAGAACATTATGACTGGGAAATCCTGATGGTTGGTTGGCTGGTTAGGCGTCTGTGTGTGTGTGTGTGTGTGTGTGTGTGTGTGTGTGTGTGTGTATTCAGAGGAGAACAGTATGAGTGGGAAGTGTTGATGGCTGGGTGTGTGTGTGTGTGTGTGTGTGTGTGTGTGTGTGTATAGTCAGAGGAGGAGAACATTATGATTGGGAAATCCTGATGGTTGGCTGGTTGGGTGTGTGTGTGTGTGTGTATTCAGGAGAACAGTATGAGTGGGAAGTCTTGATGGTTGGGTGTGTGTGTGTATAATCAGAGGAGGAGAACACGATGAGTGGAAAGTCCTGATGGTTGGCTGGTTAGGTGTGTGTATGTGTATTCAGAAGAGAACAGTATGAGTGGAAAGTCCTGATGGTTGGCTGGTAGGGTGTGTGTGTGTGTATTCAGAGGAGAAGAGTCTGAGTTGGAAGTCCTGATGGTTGGTTGGTTGCTTGGGTGTGTGTGTGTTTGTGTATTCAGAGGAGGAGAACAGTACGAGTGGGAAGTCCTGATGTTTGGGTGTGTCTGTGTGTATTCAGAGGAGGAGAACAGTATGAGTGGACAGTCCTGATGGTTGGTTGGTTGGTTGGCTGGGGGTGTGTGTGTGTGTGTTTATTCAGAGGATAACAGTATGAGTGGGAAGGCTTGATGGTCGGGTGTATGTGTGTATGTATTCAGAGGAGGAAAACAGTATGAGTGGGAAGTTCTGATGGTTGGTTGGTTGGTTGGTTGTGTGTGTGTGTGTGTGTGTGTGTGTGTGTGTGTGTGTGTGTGTGTGTGTATTCAGAGGAGAACAACATGAATAGGAAGTCCTGATGGTTGGGTGTGTGTGTGTGTGTGTTTGTATTCAGAGGAGAAGAGTGAGTGCGAAGTCCTAATGGTTGGTTGGTTGGTTGGTTGTGTGTGTGTGTGTGTGTATTCAGAGGAGAACAGCATGAGTGGGAAGTCCTGATGGTTGGCTGGTTGGGTGTTTGTGTGTGTGTGTGTGTGTGTGTATTCACAGGAGGAGAACATTATGAGTGGGAAATCCTGATGGTTGGTTGGCTGGTTAGGTGTCCTTGTGTGTGTGTATGTGTATTCAAAGGGTAACAGTATGAGTGGGAATTCTTGATGGTTGGGTGTGTGTGTGTGTATTCAGAGAACAGTATGAGTGGGAAGTCTTGATGGTTGGGTGTGTGTGTGTATATTCAGAGGAGGAGAGCCTGAGTGGGAAGTTCTGATGGTTGGTTGGTTGGTTGGGTGTGTGTGTGTATTCAGAGGAGAACAGCATTGAGTGGGAATTCCTGATGGTTGGGTATGTGTGTGTGTGTGTGAATTCAGAGGAGAACAGTATGAGTGGGAAGTCCTGATGGTTGGTTGGGTGTGTGTGTGTGTGTGTGTGTGTGTATTCAGAGGAGGAGAACAGCATGAGTGGGAAGTCCTGATGGTTGGTTGGCTGGTTGGGTGTGTGTGTGTGTATTCAGAGGATAACAGTATGAGTGGGAAGTCTTGATGGTTGGGTGTGTGTGTGTGTATTCAGAGAACTGTATGAGTGGGAAGTCTTGATGGTTGGGTGTGTGTGTGTGTGTGTGTGTATTCAGAGGAGAACAGTATGAGTGGGAAGTCTTGATGGTTGGGTGTGTGTGTGTGTAATCAGAGGAGGAGAACACTATGAGTGGAAAGTCCTGATGGTTGCTTGGTTGGGTGTGTGTATGTGTATTCAGAGGAGAACAGTATGAGTGGGAAGTCCTGATGGTTGGCTGGTTGGGTGTGTGTGTGTGTGTGTATTCAGGAGAACAGTATGAGTGGGAAGTCTTGATGGTTGGGTGTGTGTGTGTATAATCAGAGGAGGAGAACACGATGAGTGGAAAGTCCTGATGGTTGGCTGGTTGGGTGTGTGTATGTGTATTCAGAAGAGAACAGTATGAGTGGAAAGTCCTGATGGTTGGCTGGTAGGGTGTGTGTGTGTGTATTCAGAGGAGAAGAGTCTGAGTTGGAAGTCCTGATGGTTGGTTGGTTGCTTGTGTGTGTGTGTGTTTGTGTATTCAGAGGAGGAGAACAGTACGAGTGGGAAGTCCTGATGTTTGGGTGTGTCTGTTTGTATTCAGAGGAGGAGAACAGTATGAGTGGAAAGTCCTGATGGTTGGTTGGTTGGTTGGTTGGGTGTGTGTGTGTGTGTGTGTGTGTGTGTGTGTGTGTGTGTGTGTGTATTCAGAGGAGAACAGCATTGAGTGGGAAGTCCTGATGGTTGGTTGGTTGGGTGCGTGTGTGTGTGTGTGTGAATTCAGAGAACAGTATGAGTGGGAAGTCCTGATGGTTGGGTGTGTGTGTGTGGGTGTGTATTCAGAGGAGAACAACATGAATAGGAAGTCATGATGGTTGGTTGCTTAGGTGTGTGTGTATGTATTCAGAGGAGGAAAACAGTATGAGTGGGAAGTTCTGATGGTTGGTTGGTTGGTTGGTTGGTTGGTTGGTTGGTTGGTTCGTTGGTTGGTTGTGTGTGTGTGTGTGTGTGTGTATTCAGAGGAGAACAGCATTGAGTGGGAAGTCGTGATGGTTGGTTGGTTGGGTGCGTGTGTGTGTGTGTGTGTGTGTATTCAGAGGAGAACAGCATGAGTGGGAAGTCCCGATGGTTGGTATGGTGTGGGGGTGTGTGTGTGTGTGTATTCAGAGGAAGAGAACAGTACAAGTGGGAAGTTCTGATGGTTGGGTGTGTGTGTGTGTATTCAGAGGAGGAGAACAGCATGAGTGGGAAGTCCTGATGGTTGGTATGGTGTGTGTGTGTGTGTGTGTGTGTGTGTGTATTCAGAGGAGAAGAGTCTGAGTGGGAAATCCTGATGGTTGTGTGTGTGTGTGTGTGAATTCAGTGGCGAACAGTATGAGTGGGAAGTCCTGATGTTTTGGGGTGTTTGTGTGTGTGTGTGTATTCAGAGGAGAAGAACATGAATGGGAAGTCCTGATGGTTGGTTGGTTGGGTGTGTGTGTGTGTGAATTCAGAGGAAAACAGCGTGAGTGGGAAGTCCTGATGGTTGGTTGGTTGGGTGTGTGTGTGTGTGTGTGTGTGTGTGTGTGTGTGAATTCAGAGGAGAACAGTATGGGAAGTTCTGATGGTTGGGTGTGTGTGTGTGTGTATGTAATCAGAGGAGAACAGTATGAGTGGGAAGTCCTGATCGTTGGTTGGTTGGGTGTGTGTGTGTGTGTATTCAGAGGAGGAGAACAGTATGAGTGGGAAGTCCTGATGGTTGGCTGGTTGGGTGTGTGTGTGTGTGTGTTTGTGTGTGTATTCAGAGGAGGAGAACAGCATGTGTGGGAAGTCTTGAGCATTGGTTGGGGGTGTGTGTGTGTGTGTGTTTATTCAGAGGATAACAGTATGATTGGGAAGTGTTGATGGTTGGGTGTGTGTGTGTATGTATTCAGAGGAGGAAAAGAGTATGAGTGGGAAGTTCTGATGGTTGGTTGGTTGGTTGGGTGTGTGTGTGTGTGTGTGTGTGTGTGTGTGTGTATTCAGAGGAGGAGAACAGTACGAGTGGGAAGTCCTGATGGTTGGGTGTGTGTGTGTGTGAATTCAGAGGAGAACAGCATGAATGGGACGTCCTGATGGTTGGTTGGTTGGGTGTGTGTGTGTGTGTGTGTGTGTGTGTGTGTGTGTGTGTGTGTGTATTCAGAGGAGAAGAGTCTGAATGGGAAGTCCTGATGGTTGTTTGGGTGGGTGTGTGTGTGTGTGAATTGAGTGGTGGACAGTATGAGTGGGAAGTCCTGATGTTTGGGGTGTGTGTGTGTGTGTGTGTGTGTATTCAGAGGAGAACAACATGAATGGGAAGTCCTGATGGTTGGTTGGTTGGGTGTGTGTGTATGTATTCAGAGGAGGAGAACAGTATGAGTGGGAAGTCCTGATCGTTGGTTGGTTGGTCGGTTGGGTGTGTGTGTGTGTGTGTGTATTCAGAGGAGGAGAACAGCCTGAGTGGGAAGTCCTGATGGTTGGTATGGTGTGTGTGTGTGTGTGTGAATTCAGAGGAGAACAGTATGAGTGGGAAGTCCTGATGGTTGGTATGCTGTGTGCGTGTGTGTGTGTGCGTATTCAGAAGAGAGCAGCATGAGTGGGAAGTCCTGACGGTTGGTTGGTTGGTTGGGTGTGTGTGTGTGTGTATTCAGAGGAGAACAGTATGAGTGGGAAGTCCTGATGGTTGGTTGGTTGGGTGTGTGTGTGTGTGTGTATTCAGAGGAGAACAGTCTGAGTGGGACGTCCTGATGGTTGGTTGGGGGTGTGTGTGTGTGTGAATTCAGAGGAGAACAGTATGAGTGGCAAGTCCTGATGGTGTCTCTGTGTGTGTGTGTGTGTGTGTGTGTGTGTGTATTCAGAGGAGAACAGCATTAGTGGGAAGTCTTGATGGTTGTTTGGGTGTTTGTGTGTGTGTCTGTGTGTATTCAGAAGAGAGCAGCATGAGTGGGAAGTCCTGATGGTTGGTTGGTTGGTTGGGTATGTGTGTGTGTGTGTGTGTGTGTGTGAATTCAGTGGCGAACAGTATGAGTTGGAAGTCCTGATGTTTGGATGTGTGTGTGTGTGTGTGTGTGTGTGTGTGTGTGAGAATTCAGAGGAGAACAGTATGAGTGGGAAGTCCTGATGGTTGGGTGGGTGTGTGTGTGTGTGTGTATTCAGAGGAGAACAACATGAATGGGAAGTCCTGATGGTTGGTTGGTTGGGTGTGTGTGTATGTATTCAGAGGACGAGAACAGTATGAGTGGGAAGTCCTGATGGTTGGTTGGTTGGTTGGGTATGTATGTGTGTGGGTATGTGGCTGTGCTGATAGGTGACCTGCAGGCTACCCTTCCCTGAGCACTGCCCAGAATCCCTGGGCAGGCTGGCACTTTCTGTAGACCTGACCACAACCTGGCATGGGAGGGAGCCCTGGCTGAGTCAGGAGGCAGCCCTCGGGCCTGCTCTGCTTCCCTGGCTCACTATGTGCCCCTGAGCATGTGCCTGGCCCTTGCTGGGCCTGTTTTCCCTTTTGTTCTGGGGGACTGGACACAGGGGAACCTCCAACTCAGTGAATAGGGTTCCCTGACTCTCCTCTTGTCAACTATGTGAAAGGCGTTCACTGACCTGGGGCTGGCTCCCCTCTGCTTCGAGCTTCCGTTCTCTGCTGACTCAGCGATTGGCAGCCTCCAGTGGGGAGCTGGGCCTGGGCAGGGAAAGAAAGCAGTGAGCCAGCATGGAGAGGGAAGGCAAAGGATGCAGAGGAGTGAGGAAAGAAAGATGGAGAGGCTGGGAGATCTGCTGGGGTAGGCCTGTGCCAGCAGCTGCCCACCTGCTCCCCGACTGTCACTTCCTGGGTGCTCACCTGAGCTCCTTCACCTGCAAGAGGAAAGAGCGGTTGCCCTGCTGGTCTTGGCCAGCCTCACCTCTTGCTGTGGGGCCGCAGTGGCTGCTCATTGCTGGGCCAGCTCCAGAGGCCATGGCCTGAGCGCCTCCCTGTGCCTGGGCTACGGCCAGGGACCCCCTCAGACTGCTGCTCTCTGTGAACGCTCACTGCTTGCGGCGCTGCTAGCCAGAGGCTTCTGCAGGCAGAGTCTGCCTTTAGGGAGGCCGTCCCTGCCTGCATTACTCCCAAGCATCCTCTGTGCCCCGTGTGCCCCCACCCGCCTACACACAGGTCTGGCCACCAGGGGAATGGAAAGGTGAATGTGGAGCAGCTGCAGAACCTGCAGACCGTGGAGGCATAGCCAGAGCTGTTGGCTGACAGCAGATTTGGTGAAGATTTGAGGGCAGAACTGCCCACAGCTCTGAACCAGGAAGAGTCATCGTCATCCACATGGGACGGGGCTTCCAGGCACAGCCATCTCTCCTGCACTTTGGGATCCTACTACATGCTTTTTGTTGTGTGTGGGGGGAGGGGAGCCTCCCAGTGGCCACAGTGGCTCATGCAGAAGAGGCCCTGGGGAGAGGACGGGTGGAGGGTAGGCCAGGGACCTAGAGTGTTTTCATTTTTCCCGAGAACTTAGTAGGGCATTCAGTTACTCATTCATTCACACAGCAAACACTGATGCCTGCTGCGGGCTGGGCCCTGTCCAGAAGATGCTTGAATGAGACACTGACCTGGCCCCCAGGGAGGGGGATGTAATTCCCTTCAGAGCCGACAGACATGACAGCTGGGCCCAGCACTCCTGCCTTCCTCCAGCCTCTAGCTGAGACCTGCACAAATCCCTAGAGCGGATGATGGCTCCTCAGAGGACGACCTTGGCCAACACCCAAGGGGACCTTTGGCTTTGCCCCCAAGGGTGAAATTTAAAGGTGGCCAAGGAAGCAACTGGGAAAGGACTGGACCTGTGAGGAGGCAGCTGGCCATGAGGAAGGAGAGCCTCGGGAAGCTCAGGGATAGCGTCTCACCCAGATGAGAGACACATCTGCCTGTGTGATTTGGCTCTTGCTGTCCTGTGGGGCTTGCAGTGTCCCTGCTCAGCTTCCCTCCCTGTCTCCTCTAAGGCTCCATCTGAAGGGCTAATGAGATGAGAATGGCGCTCAACCGTCAAGTGGAAACAGTTGGCCTTCAAGCCCCTCCCTCGGTGGCTGTAAAGCGTTGCTACTCAAAGTGTGGTCCGTGGGCCAGCAGCATCCGCATCATCTGGGAGCTTGTTAGAAATGCAGTCTCAGGCCCCTGCCTCATCCCCCTAAATCAGAACCTGCATTTCAACAAGACTCCCAGGTGATTCATGTGCACGTGAAAGGTTGAGAAGCAGTACTTGAGGAGACATACAAAGCCTGGTTCTCAAAAGGTCAGCTTTGGTGAGTGGCGTCAATTCCAGGTCACTTACCACAAGCTACCTTGAGACCAAGCAGATTCCCCCCTTCCCTCCCTCGGGAAAGTGGCATTATGCTTAATTCATTCAAATTAAAATATTTTGACTAGGTCATACTTAAATGACTCAAAATTTAAGAGGTACAAAAGAACAGAAGTGAAAAGCTTCCCTCCCACCCGTTCCCAGAGGCAACCTGTGTTACCAATTCCAAGAGGCTCACCTGTCTTGCTGAGGATCCACTGGGTTACTCACGCCTTCCCTCAGGAAAGGAACTTTTCCTGTCGCCTGCAGTCAGACCAAGTCTCCTCCGTCAGATGCGAGAGAATATACTGGGCTAGGGAGCCGGGTGGCTCGCTTCTCCCTCGGCACTGGCTGAGGAGCCCCAGCGTAAACGCAAGGGGAGGGGTCTAGAACTCAATCACGGTTGTTGGAACCAGCTGGCAGCCCAGGCCTGCAGTGCTGCCCGTCACCCAGCAAGCCTGGGTGCTGTGTGAGCTCCTGCCCTGACTCTAGGGGGCACCCTCTCTGGGAGAGCTCGGGTTCTCTGCAGAGCGGCGAGTAAACATCCTTCCACTGGGGCCTCTGGACAAGAGGGTTGGAGAGGCGGAAAGGTCTCTGGCGAGGCTGGCCTCTGGGGCACAGGGGCATGATCCCCATAACAGGACCCCTTCTAGATCAAGCAGCTCCTCCCTTGGGCTGCCAGGTCACCTGTCAGCAAGCCCAACCTGCTGTTTGAAGAGAAAGTGAAAAATCCAGGTGATTTGCTGTGGTGTTTCACTTCCTCTCTAAGGCTAAATAACCCTTGGATCTGATAACACAGCACGTTACTTATATGTTTGGGAGTAAAAAGGGCAGGGGTCACGGCCGCTCAGGAGTTGGTCTGGTTTCTTTAACCTGCTTTTGGAATCGCTTGGCAGCAGCCGTAACACGTGAGGACAGTTGAGCTATTTGTTTTAAACTGGAATGGAAATGTCTCCCTACAGCTATTCCTTCAGTCAGTAAATATTTACTGAGTACCTATTGTGTCAGGTGTTGGACTAAATGCTGGTGACACAGTGGCGAGCAGCACAGAAACGGTCCCTGCCCAGGTGCTCAGAGTCTAGGGGTCACACATCAATCACAAACGGGATGGGGTGCTTTGAGAGTCCTCAGTGAGGAGTGGCCAGTTTTCCACAAGGAAGTGACACACAAGTTGAAGTCAGAAAGGTTAGTAGCAGTCTAACTAGGTGATGGGGGAAGCATCCAGGTCAGGGAACCACATGTAGAAAAGACGTGAGAACGAGCAACTGAGGAACTGGAATGCAGACGGTGTCACTGGAGCAGCTTCTGTGAGCCTTTCATCAAGTTGACGTTAATTTTAAGGGTTGCCCCCTTAAACTTACTGCCATGAAAGACTTAACCTAATTGTTTCTTCAAGTCCAGCAAAGCTTTCCAGGTGGCCTCTCCCCTACATGTCAGAGGCCCCATGCTCAGGAAGCCGGACTGGCCAGTGACCCCCATCAAAGCTTCTGAATGGTGTCACACACAGCCAGTTCCCATGCTTTTGCACGGCATCACCCCTGCCCGCGTTTTTGCATAAACTTGGTGAATGAGTGGGAGGCTCATTAATCTTACAGAAACTGGCTTTGAAGTGGGAAGAAGAGAAGCAGGAATTTGGGCACTTTCCAAACTTGGGAAAGCCCCTTTCCCTGGGTTCACCTCATCAGGAAGATGATCATGCCAGTCTCTCAAGATGTTTCCATGCTGACATTTCAGTATCACAAGAATTGTCTATGCTTATGTTCAAGCCCTGGCCTAAAGCCGTCTACCTATTCCATGCCTTTGGAGTACCATGATGCTGGCCAATGGGAAAGTTTTAAATTGGGTGCTATTAATGTGACATCATAGGGACCAGCCACTGAAAGAGCAAAGTGCAGGCTTCCTGGTGGCACAGTGATTGAGAATCCACCTGCCAGTGCAGGGGACACAGGTTCGAGCCCTGGTCTGAGAAGATCC
The DNA here is from genome assembly GCF_026419965.1 of Kogia breviceps. Lineage (NCBI taxonomy): Eukaryota > Metazoa > Chordata > Mammalia > Artiodactyla > Physeteridae > Kogia > Kogia breviceps. Next base: position 11,317,610 of record NC_081328.1, read on the forward strand.
CACATGCCCCGGAGCAACTGGGCCTGTGTGCCACAACTATTGAGCCTGAGCTCTGAAGCCCGTGAGCCACAGCAACTGAGGCCCGCGCACCTAGAGCCTGTGCTCTGCAACAGGAGAGGCCACCACAATGAGAGGCCTGCGCAACGTGGCGAAGAGTGGCCCTTGCTCGCTGCAACTAGAGAAAAACCCGCGTGCAGCAACGAAGACCCAGTGCAGCCAAAAATAAATTTATTTTAAAAAAAAAAGAAAAAGAAAAGAAAGCGCAAAGTGCCCTTTACTCCTGATGCAGTGGTCATCAGGACTGATCAGTCACGGATGCCTTTTTGTGCCCCCCCAAGCCCATCAGTTCCTTTCTCAGTGGCTAGCTGACCCCTGGGGAACCAGTCATAAAGGGGGGAATGTGACTTGCTCCAGGTGTCTCTGAGTACCCCAGCTAGGGTCTGCAGTGCCCTGGGAAGTCCTTAAATCACCCCATTTGGAATGGCATCTTGCATGTCTGGGAAAGGGCTCCACTTGGTTCCAACCTGTCCCCCATGTCCCCAAGTGGTACAACTCTCCTCAGAGCATATTCTCCAGTGGACCCAAGAATGCTCTCTACAAAAGACACCTTTCTTTCAGCTGTTTCTCCTTAGGCCAGCACACAGAATTAAAGGGGGGAGATGTCAAGCATTTTCTGGGTCCTGACCAGTGTATGTATTTTCTGACATTTTAATTTGGTTATAAAACAATAAAAGGTGTTAACTTTAAATGTGTCCTGATTTTTTCTCCTTCATATTTTCATGGATACCTGGTGTTTTAGAGGAAAATGTAAAGAAGGCAAGACCAAAAAAGGCAGACACAAGAAACAAATAGTGAGCAATATACTGCTTTCCTTATTGTCTTGCAAAGAAATTCAAATGAGAGGAAACTCTTTAAATGAGCAAACATTAAAGGACTAGGAAGGCACTGATAAAACTGGTCCTTTTCATTTAATGAGTATAATCTGATAAAACTCTGGAAAGCACTTGGAATCAAGTTTTTATCTTCTAGTAGCTTATTAAATTCCCTCAAAATGATATAGGTGTGGGCTTCCCTGGTGGCGCAGTGGTTGAGAGTCCGCCTGCCAATGCAGGGGACACGGGTTCGTGCCCCAGTCCGGGAGGATCCCACATGCCGCGGAGCGGCTGGGTCCATGAGCCATGGCCGGTGCGCCTGCGCGTGCGGAGCCTGCGCTCCGCAACGGGAGAGGCCACAATAGTGATAGGCCCGCGTACCGCAAAAAAAAAAAAAAAAAAAAAAAAAAAAATGATATAGGTGTGAAGACATGCACTGCAGTCTTTTTTATAATAACATTTCAAACAATTTTACTGCCCAACAATAGAGGAATGGTTAAGTAAATCAGCTCACTTTTCCCCATACCCCCCAGCAGGACTCACCCTGCATCAGGACTGAACCCTCCCTTCCCACTTAGAGAAGTCCCTGAAAGGACCAGGGAGGTTGGGAGAGGGGGTGGGGTGTGTAAACCATGAACGTGAGCATCTTCACTGGTGGTCAGAGAAAGGGTTCAGAGGTGGTCACTGGGAGAAGGAGGCAAAGCTATCACCTCAGCCGCTTCTTGGCTTCATGTGAAAACATCTAGTCCAGAGCCCAAAATGGGATTCAGGAGGCCTGGGCCTCTGCTACTGGTCACAGGTCACCTACTATCTGTAAAAGGGGACCTGAATTCAAAGTTCTCAGATGCCCTTCTGATCTAAAACTTATTCTTTTCTAAAAGTCCCAATCTGATCACATCGCTCCTAGCTAAAACTTTCAAAGGCTCCCCTCAATTGCTATTAGTATCAAGGGCAAACTGTAATTGAGCAAGACCCTATGTGGCCTTCCCAGGACACAATGTCCTGCACATGCCTCTTGTCTGTAGGAAAACTTTAGCTTCCTAGGCTTTCCCCCAGTTCCAAAGAATAAATTTAATCAGAGAAGTGAGAAAACACAGAAAGAAAGGAAAACAGTCAAGCAAGACAAAATAATAGCTAAGCAAATAACAGCCAAGCAAATAATAGCCAAACTAAGTCAAAGACCTTTAGTTCCTCCTCAAGGGCTATAGATAACATCTGAGCCACGTCCTTTGAGCTGTTTTGCAGATAATGAAACCCTCACCAGGTGGAAGAAGTTAACTGTATGCTGCCCACAAGCAGTAGACCCCAGACCCATTAAAAACAGAAGGTTGATGATGTTAACTCCTGGTCACCTCAACAGCAACCAATCAGAAGACTGTCCACAGGTTGATCATGCACCCTGCAACCCTCTCCCTCACCCTGTCTTAAAAAACCTTTTCCTGAAAGGCATCAGGGAGTTTGGGCCTTTTGAGCACTAGCTGCCTGGTCTCCTTGCTTTGTGCCTGCAATAAGCACTGCACTTTCCTTCACCACAACCCAGTGTAAGTAGATTGGTTTTACTGCGCATGGACAAGTGGACCCAAGTTTAGTTCGGCAGCAAAACCTCCCACTGTGCTCTACCTCAGGGCCTCTTCTAACTATTCAGACACAGGCCAAACTCCTTTGTTCTCAATGGCCCTCACATGTGCACTTTCTTGCAAGTAACCCCCTCCTCCACACTTGACTGTTACTCAACCTTTGCATCTTAATTGTAATGTTATTTCCTCAAAGAAGCTACCCTGTGGGCTTCCCTGGTGGCTCAGTGGTTAAGAATCCACCTGACAATGCAGGGGACACAGGTTTGAGCCTTGGTCCGGGAAGATCCCACATGCCGCGGAGATACTAAGCCTGTGCACCACAACTACTGAGCCTGTGCTCTACAGCCCGTGAGCCACAGCTACTGAGCCCACATGCCACAACTACTGAAGCCTGTGTGCCTAGACCCCATGCTCCACAACGAGAAGCCACTGCAATGAGAAGCCCAATGACACAACTAGAGAAAGCGCACGTACAGCAACAAAGACGCAACGCAGCCAAATATAAATAAATAAAATAAATAGATTGGTTCAAGATGGTGGAGTAGAAGGACGTGTTCTCACTCCCTCTTGCGAGAGCATCAGAATCACAACCAACTGCTGAATAAAAATCGACAGGAAGACACTGGAACTCACCAAAAAAGATTCCCCACATCCAAAGACAAAGGAGAAGCCATAATGAGATGGTAGGAGGGGTGCAATCACAATAAAATCAAATCCCATAACTGCTGGGTGGGTGACTCACAAAATGGAGAATACTTATACCACAGAAGTCTACCCACTGGAGTGAAGGTTCTGAGCCCCACATCAGGCTTCCCAACCTGACGTCCAGAAACGGGAGGAGGAATTCCTAGAGAATCAGACTTTGAAGGCCAGCGGGATTTGATTGCAGGACTTCGACAGGACTGGGGGAAACAGAGACTCCACTCTTGGAGGGCACACACAAAGTAGTGTGCACATTGGGACCCAGGGGAAGGAGCAGTGACCCCACAGGAGACTGAACCAGACCTACCTGCTAGTGTTGGAGGGTCTCCTGCAGAGGCTGGGGGGTGGGGTGGCAGCTGTGTCTTACTGTAAGGACAAGGACAAGGACACTGGCAGCAGAAGTTCTGGGAAGTACTCCTTGGCATGAGCCATCCCAGAGTCTGGCATTAGCCCCACCAAAGAGTGGGTAGGCTCCAGTGTTGGGTTGCCTCAGGGCAAACAACCAACAGGGAGGGAACCCAGTCCCAACCATCAGCAGACAAGTGGATTAGGATTAAAGTTTTACTGAGCTCTGCCCACCAGAGCAACAGCCAGCTCTACCCACCACCAGTCCCTCCCATCAGCAAACCTGCACAAGCCCCTTAGATAGCATCATCCACCAGAGGGCAGATAGCAGAAGCAAGAACTACAATCCTGCAGCCTGTGGAACAAAAATCACATTCACAGAGAGACAGACAAGATGAAAAGGCAGAGGTCTATGTACCAGATGAAGGAACAAGAAAAAACCCCAGAAAAACAACTAAATGAAGTGGAGATAGGCAAACTTCAGAAAAAGAATTCAGAATAATGATAGTGCAGATGATCCAGGACCTCGGAAAAAGAATGGAGGCAAAGATCTAGAAGATGCAAGAAATGTTTAACAAAGACCTATGAGAATTAAAGAACAAACAAACAGAGACGAACAATACAATAACTGAAATGAAAAACACATTAGAAGGAATCAATAGCAGAATAACTGAGGCAGAAGAACGGATAAGTGACCTGGAAGACAGAATGGTGGAATTCACTGCTGCGGAACAGAATAAAGAAAAAAGAATGAAAAGAAATGAAGACAGCCTAAGAGACCTCTGGGACATTAAGTGCAACAACATTCACATTATAGGGGTCCCAGAAGGAGAAGAGAGAGAAAGGACCAGAGAAAATATTTGAAGAGATTATAGTCGAAAACTTCCCTAACATGGGAAAGGTTATAGCCACCCAAGTCCAGGAAGTGCAGAGAGTCCCATACAGGATAAACCCAAGGAGAAACAGGCCCGGACACACAGTAATCAAATTGGCAAACATTAAAGACAAATAAAAATTACTGAAAGAAGCAAAGGAAAAACGACAACATACAAGGGAACTACCATAAGGTTAAGAGCTGATTTCTCAGCAGAAACTCTACAAGCCAGAAGGGAGTGGCATGACATATTCAAAGTGATGAATATGTAACCTACAACCAAGATCACTCTACCCGGCAAGGATCTCATTCAGGATCTCATTCAGATTCGATGGAGAAATGAAAAGCTTTACAGACAAGCAAAAGCTAAAAGAATTCAGCACCACCAAACCAGCTCTACAACAAATGCTAAAGGAACTTCTGTAAGTGGGAAACACAAGAAAAGGACCTACAAAAACAAACCCAAAACAATTAAGAAAATGGTAATAGGAACATACATATCGATAATTACCTTAAACGTGAATGGATTAAATGCTCCAACGGAAAGACACAGGCTTGCTGAATGGATACAAAAACAAGACCCATATATATGCTGTCTACAAAAGACCCACTTCAGACCTAGGGACACATACAGACTGAAAGTGAGGGGATGGAAAAAGATATTCCATGCAAATGGAAATCAAAAGAAAGCTGGAGTAGCAATACTCGTATCAGATAAAATAGACTTTAAAATAAAGAATGTTACAAGAGACAAGGAAGGACACTACACACTGATCAAGGGATCAATCCAAGAAGAAAATATAACAATTATAAATATATATGCACCCAACATAGGAGCACCTCAATACATAAGGCAACTGCTAACAGCTATAAAAGAGGAAATCGACAATAACACAATAATAGTGGGGGACTTTAACACCTCACTTACACCAATGGGCAGATCATCCAAACAGAAAATTAATAAGGAAACACAAGCTTCAAATGACACAACAGACCAGATAGATTTAATTGATATTTATAGGACATTCCATCCCAAAACAGCAGATTACACTTTCTTCTCAAGTGCACACAGAACATTCTCCAGGATAGATCACATCTTGGGTCACAAATCAAGCCTCAGTAAATTTAAGAAAATTGAAATCATATCAAGCATCTTTTCTGACCACAATGCTATGAGATTAGAAATCAATTACAGGGGAAAAAAATGTAAAAGACACAAACACATGGAGGCTAAACAATACGTTACTAAATAACCAAGAGATCACTGAAGATATCAAAGAGGAAATCAAAAAACACCTAGAGAAAAATGACAATGAAAACACAATGATCCAAAACCTATGGGATGCAGCAAAAGCAGTTCTAAGTTTATATCTATACAAGCCTACCTCAAGAAACAACAAACATCTCAAATAAACAATCTAATCTTACACCTAAAGGAACTAGAGGAAGAAGAACAAACAAAACCCAAAGTTAGTAGAAGGAAAGAAATCATAAAGACCAGAGCAGAAATAAATGAAATAGAAACAAAGAAAACAATAGCGAAGATCAATAAAACTAAAAGCTGGTTCTTTGAGAAGATAAACAAAATTCATAAACCATTAGCCAGACTCATCAAGAAAAAGAGGGAGAGGACTCAAATCAATAAAATTAGAAATGAAAAAGAAGTTACAACAGACACCACAGAAATACAAAGCATCCTAAGAGACTACTACAAGCAACTCTATGCCAATAAAATGGACAACCTGGAAGAAATGGACAAATTCTTAGAAAGGTATAACCTTCCAAGACTGAACCAGGAAGAAATAGAAAATATGAACAGGCCAATCACAAGTAATGAAATTGAAACTGTGATTAAGAATCTTCCAACAAACGAAAGTCCAGTACCAGATGGCTTCACAGGTGAATTCTGTCAAACATTCAGAAAAGAGCTAACACCCATCCTTCTCAAACTCTTCCAAAAATTGCAGAGGAAGGAACACTCCCAAACTCATTCTATGAGGCCACCATCACCCTGATACCAAAACCAGACAAAGATACTACAAAAAAAGAAAATTACATACCAATTTCAATGATGAATATAGATGCAAAAATCCTCAACAAAATACTAGCAAACAGAATCCAACAACACATTAAAAGGATCATACACCATGATCAGGTGGGATTTATCTCAGGGATGCAAGGATTCTTCAATATACGCAAATCACTCAATGTGATACACCATATTAACAAACTGAAGAATAAAAACCATATGATCATCTCAATAGATGCAGAAAAAGCTTTTGACAAAAAGTTATTCAAAATTCAACACCCATTTATGATAAAAATTCTCCAGAAAGTGGGCACAGAGGGAACCTTCCTCAACATAATAAAGGCCATATATGACAAACCCACAACAAACATCATTCTCGATGGTGAAAAACTGAAAGCATTTCTTCTAAGATCAGGAAAAAGACAAGGATGTGCACTCTCACCACTATTATTCAACATAGTTTTGGAAGTCCTAGCCACTGCAATCAGAGAGGAAAGAGAAAAAAAGGAATACAAATTGGAAAAGAAGAAGTAAAACTGTCACTGTTTGCAGATAACATAATACTATACATAGAGAATCCTAAAGATGCCACCAGAAAACTACTAGAGCTAATCAATGAATTTGGCAAAGCTGCAGGATACAAAATTAATACACAGAAATCTCTTGCACTCCTATACACTAATGATGAAAAAACTGAAAGAGAAATTAAGGAAACACTCCCATTTACCCCTTCAACAAAAAGAATAAAATACCTAGGAATAAACCTACCTAGGGAGACAAAAGACCTATATGCAGAAAACTATAAGACACTGGTGAAAAAAATTAAAGATGATACCAACAGATGGAGAGATATACCATGTTCTTGGATTGGAAGAATCAATATTGTGAAAATGACTATACTACCCAAAGCAATCTACAGATTCAATGCAATCCCTATCAAATTACCAATGGCATTTTTTATGGAACTAGAACAAAAAAAAATCTTAAAATTTGGATGGAGGCACAAAATTCCCCGAATAGCCAAAACAGTCTTGAGGGAAAGAAACGGAGCTGGAAGAATCAGACTCCCTGACTTCAGACTACACTACAAAGCTACAGTAATTAAGACAATATGGTACTGGCACAAAAACAGAATATAGTTCAATGGAACAGGATAGAAAGCCCAGAGATAAACCCATGCACCTATGGTTAACTAATCTATGACAAAGGAGGCAAGGATATACAATGGAGAAAAGACAGTCTCTTCAATAAGTGGTGCTGGGAAAAATGGACAGCTACATGTAAAAGAATGAAATTAGAACACTCCCTAACATCATACACAAAAATAAACACAAAATGGATTAGAGACCTAAATTTAAGACTGGACACTATAAAACCCTTAGAGGAAAACATAGAAAGAACACTCTTAGACATAAATCACAGCAAGATCTTTTTTGACCCACCTCCTAGAGTAATGGAAATAAAAACAAAAATAAACAAATGGGACCCAGTGAAACTTAAAAGCTTTTGTAAAGCAAAGGAAACTACAAACAAGACGAAAAGACAGCCCTCAGAGTGGGAGAAAATATTTGCAAACGAATCATCGGACAAAGGATTAATCTCCAAAATATATAAACAGCTCATGCAGCTCAATATTAAAAAAACAAACAACCCAATCCAAAAATGGGCAGAAGGCCTAAATAGACATTTCTCCAAAGAAGACATACAGATGGCCAAGAAGCACATGAAAAGCTGCTACTTAATTATTAGAGAAATGCAAATCAAAACTACAATGAGGTATCACTTCACATCAGTTAGAATGGGCATCATCAGAAAATCTACAAACAACAAATGCTGGAGAGGGTGTGGAGAGAAGGGAACCCTCTTGCACTGCTGGTCGGAATGTAAATTTATACAGCCACTATGAATAACAGTATGGAGGTTCCTTAAAAAACTAAAAATATAGAATTACCATATGACCCAGCAATCCCACTACTGGGCATATACCCAGAGAAAACCATAATTCAAAAAGACACACGCACCCCAATGTTCACTGCAGCACTATTTACAACAGCCAGGTCATGGAAGCAACCTAAATGCCCATCAACAGACAAATGGATAAAGAAGATGTGGTACATATATATAATGGAATATTACTCAGCCATAAAAAGGCACGAAATTGGGTCATTTGTAGAGATATGGATGAATCTAGAGACTGTCATACAGAGTGAAGTCAGAAAGAGAAAAACAAATATCATATATTAACACATATATGTGGAATCTAGAAAAATGGTACAGATGAACCGGTTTGCAGGGCAGAAATTGAGACACAGATGTAGAGAACAAACATATGGACACCAAGTGGGGAAAGTGGTGGTGGGGTAGTCGTGGTGGTGATGGTGGTGGGGTGAATTGGGAGTTTCGGATTGACATATGTACACTAATATGTATAAAATGGATAACTAATAAGAACCTGCTGTATAAAAAAATAAAATTTAAATATTAAAAAAAAAAAGCTACCCCACAACCTGAGTTAGGTTTGGGGCTCCCGTGTACTCTCTTCGTAGCTCTTATAATCTGACTATTTGTGAAATCAGGTGTTCCCAGTTAAAACTATATAAATTCCACAAGCAACGTGTTCCTTACTTAACACTAATGCAATATTTATTTCTCAATTAAATGTATGCATTTTATTCTAAGATAAGCCTCCTGACAGGAAGGAATCATGGATCAGCATATAGACAGAGGCATTTACACTCTAGACAAGCCCATAGATTAGCTTAATCAATCAATCTGTTTAATTCTCACTAGACAGAGTCTAGAAAAAAAGAGCTTGCTTTTTAAAAACTGGAAATAACAGCTAGCTCTAACTAGGTGAAATGGAACTGAAATGACACCACTCATACCTTGAGAGTAGGGTTGGGAGGGAAGGCTGGGTTCTGAAAAGGTACAGTCAGCCAATACAGTAAGAGCAATTAAGAGACCTACATTTGAATCCTGGCTCTGCCTCTTCCTACCTGTGCCTCCTCCGGCAGAGGTATTTAGCCTCTCTGAGCCTCAGGTTCATCAATGGGGAATAACAATCACATCTACTCCGTAAGGACATTGCTAGAATTAGCAAAGTAACGAGTGTAAAAGGTACAGGTACAATGCTTGGCATACAAGGCACACTTAATAAATATTAACTGGTATTAGTTCTCAGGATGTTAACGATAAGTTCTCTCCTTATTCAGGCCCTAGTGGCCCCTCTCTGAGGGGCCTATGTGTAAACGCAATGAAAGGACAGAAAACTAAGGCGCAGTCCCAGCTCTCCCGGAGTCAATACCGGGCGATTTTGCACCCATGGCAGACAGGTGGTACGCGTTAAGATAGGAAAAAAACTCCACAAGGGTCTCACGCTTCATTTAATCTGACGAACAGTACAGGCTCTTCGTCTTAAGATATAAATTATTTATAACGTTCCAGGACAAGCGACGACTCCAACAATTTAAAAACTAGGTAAGTCTACCTGGTGTTAATTTCTGGCAAGAGCCCTCCCAATCTGTTGTTGTTGTTTTTTTAAAAAAAGTCATCCCTGCCCACGTTTCAGTAGACGTGCACCATGCCGTAGAGGAATGTCCAGAACAGGACGTAGGTGAAGAGGCCTCCGATGAGACCTCCTGTAAAGAGAGGTCTTCGCGACTTAAAATATTTGTTCCACCTCCTTCCCGCCTTGAGAATTAAGAGCAGGGAGAGCAGGATGGAGGCGAGCAGGTAGAATATGAAGCCGTACAGGCCGGTGAGGCCGAGGATGCCGGCCGTGGCCCCTGACAGCGCCGACACCGAGGTCCGGCAGTAATCCAGGACGGCGGCGTTGCCCCGCACAGCGGCCTCGCTGATGAACGGCGGCCCCTCCCGCTTGGCCACCACAGCGGCCATCGCACCCGCCCGGGCTCGGCCTCTGCTTTCTCGTGGAGCAACGCGGGGCTGCGGAGAGAACCAAGTTACAGGTGGCGCCCGGAGTGTGGCGAGTTGGGTTCGCGCCGCCCCTCCCCCTGGGGCTGCGGAGACCTCGCACCCCTCAGTCTGGGACGTTCGAAAGACGCTGAAAAGGCTGAGGGCTCGGGGTTGCTGGCGGCACATCTGCATTTTCCACCCAGACTCGCCCAGTTACCTGGAACCCGGCGACGGACGCAGTAGCTCGGCGTTCCCTCAGACAGCCTGTGGTAAGGATTCCCGCGGCGCCATCTTGCACTGGAGGATGCTGGGACGGCCCAGCCTGCGCAGTCGCCAGGAACTCGCACCCGCCCACTGGCGCATGCGCCACGAGCGCTCCGTGCACGCTCCACCCCTCTCTCGCTTTTCTATGCGCGCGCTGGGACTTCCGAAAGCCCGAGAGCGCTCCGGCCGGTGATTGGCTGGTGCGTCGTTAACTATTCATGACGGGGCGGGCCGGGCTGGTTGGCCTTTGTTAACCAGAGAGGGCGAGGCCTTAGGGATTTTCGCTGCGGGCTTCACTGAGCGGTGTTTGGTTACCAGGTTGGGGTCGAGATGTCCTACGTCCCGGGCCAGCCGGTCACCGCCGTGGTGGTGAGTGGTCTCGCGCGGGCTCCTCCTCGTCTTGGCTTGACCCCACTTTGCAGATAGGTAAACTGACACCTCAAACACGTTGACAAAGCGTCGAGCCCGGGTCTCCTGCAAATCCGCAGCCAGAGCTCCGGTTCCTGCTCTGCCGGAGCGGAGCCGCGGTCTTCCCCAGCCATGCAACAGAAATGGCTGGGACCCAAGCGCCTCCTGAGGAACCGGGATCGAGGCCAGACCCCGCGCACCAACGCCGCCGCGTTGGGCTCCTCTCAGCCGGACGGGGTAGGGAAGATTGAGGAGAAAGGCCCCTGCTGTGGGCGTCAGGGAAAGCGCCCACTTCCCGGATCTGTGTCCCCCAGCTGGGCAGCCGCGGGTGGCGGGCGCCGGCCCCGACGTCCATGAGTCGCAGCCTCTGGAATGAGGAAGTGCTTCCTCTGCTCCAGCCGGCGCCGCCGCCCAAAGGGAGACTTGCGGGGTGGAGGTGGTCGGGGCCAACATAGCAGCCCCTCCCCCCTCCCCTACGGCCTTTCCTTCTCGGACCCATCGCCGTCCGGTCCAGAGTGAAGGCTCATACAACTGGTTCGATCCTGCTCCGAACGTTCTCTGGAACCCCAGCCCTTGGGGCAAAGTCCAGGTCCCCTACCTGGCACTTGGGGCCTGAGGAGACCCTTTGGGGTCAGCTCAGGCCCCTGTCTCCTCCCTTGGCTGGTCTTGGGTGCCAAGTGCTATTAGAATAGGCAAAGTGAGGCTGGGACATTAGACCCAGATACCAATGCCACAGCTGGATGGGGCCTGGAGGCCCACTCTGTGGTTAAGGTGAGGAAATTGAGTCCCAGAGAGAAGTCTAGTCATGCTCAGTCGTGTGAAGAATCCCTCAGGAAGGAGCCAGGTCTCTAAGAAGAAATGCCTGCTGGACAGGGCACGGGTCAGGTGGAAGTTCCAGTCCTGGGGCCCTGACTGGCTGCAGTATCTCAGATGGGCGTGTTGAGGACTCCTGAAGTCAGGTGGTGTGACCAGGGAGCCACTGATAAAGCGGACACGTGAGGGTCAGCTTAGAGCGCCAGCTCAGGCCTGCGCTAGGAGGAGACATTGTTGGACCTGCTGACAGCTGTCCTCAGCTTCACCCTGGCTGCACCAGCCTGCCTTTTCCAGTGCTCTAGCTACCCCAGAGAGAAGGGGTCAGGTTTGTTCCTTAGCTGGAAAAAAGGGGTGCAGGTGGGGAACCAGAGAGGGGCAGTAACCTGCCTGACCTCACCCAGCAAGTCAGTGACGGGGCCTTGTTTCCCAGTCCTAAAGCCTGTACTCCTTTCTGATCTTAAGGGTGAGTCAAAGGTGCGCAGAGGTTGTGTGTCAGAGGAGGCAGAGGCAGGCCTGGAGGAGTGCACATGTTTGCACATGAGGACCTAGGCCCAGTGGGCCTCAGGTGTCACGCTTCCCGCAACCCCCTTACTGCAGGTCATGACTGATACCCGGGCCTTCCTCAAAACTCTAGGACCATGACCTTCCAATTCTTCTCACACTAGGAACATGTCTGAATACTGTGGGTGGGGTCTGGCCTCTCCCTCTTGTGTCTTGGATAAGGGATGGGGGTGGAAGAGGCTCCTCCCTACCCTGTGCCCTCTCCCATGTAGTTAACATTTTGAGAATGTTAAAACCATTTTGCCCTCTCCTCTGAACTCTGGCTCCATAGGCCTGTCTACCTTCTGGACACCTGCCTGGATGGCTCCTGGCTCTCCAGCTCAACATGCTCCTTCTCCTCTCGGGTCCCCATCTGGGAGATGGTTGTGTTCAGCCAGGCCAGGTGGCCAGCCAGGAGCTCGCCTTGACTCCTTTCAGCCATGAACAGTCTGGAGTTTGTTGATCTCACCTCCTAAGTAGCTCATGTCCCCTGGCCTCCACATCCCAACCCTGTGAGACATCTCTTCCCTTACCGACTGCCTGAGTGGTCACTCTAGCATCACACCTGACCATGATCTACCATCAGGCCTGAGCCCAGCCCTACCCCCCCCATTTATGAGAGCTCCAGTGGGCCTAGAATCAAGGTCAGGTGGCCAAAATCCTGGTCAGCCCAGTGCCTGGTGCTCCTTTGTGAAGCCCCTCAAGTCCAGATCAAGTCACCTTTTGCTTTGTATTTTTCTTCTTTCTGTTAAAACTGTCAACTTCTGGGGTGGGGCATTCAGTCTGGCTCCCAGCATCTGGTGACTGGAGGGTGGCTGCTGAGGGCTTTGAAAGGAGCTTGGCACAGATGGGGACCACAACCTCAGAGCATGGTGGGAGAGCCCTAGGCCCCTCCTCCACCTCCTCCACTGCACAAGAGCAGGGCCTGGGGCTTAGGGAGACGCCCCCTCCCTCTGGGCCAGTCTCCTGGGCCTGTACTCCCTAGCCTTCCTGACCCGGCCTCAGCCTCATCTCACCTCCCAGTTCTGGTCCCGCGCTGTACACTCCAGTCTTGTGGACACGTATCCATAGCACCTTCAAGCCTCTGCTCCTGTTCCTTTGGCCATGACAGCCTTCCTCCTTTCTGTGCAAGTTTGATCTCTGCTTTTCCCGAGCATCTCCGGGCTTGCCCTTGACAGTGCTGGCTCAGCAATCCGAGCTGCCTCAGCAGTGTGCCTGAATTCTTTTTCAGGGCCTGACCTCTCCTGCCCTGTGTGGTCCCTCCCCTGGGACATAGGCCCTCCTTCAGAGCAGCCAAAGCACCCTGGCTCTTGGGCCACGAGGGGCTTAGCATGTGTTGAGAAGGCTGGTGCCTGAGACAGAGGAAGCTGGGAGAGGTTGGGACTGAGGGTTGTGTGGGTGGGTTGATGTGGCTGAGTTATGAGTCTGAACGCCCCAGCCTGCCAGGCTGGTGACCAGCTGGATTCCTGAAGGAGGCCCTGGGCCCCACCCCCGTGGCATGGCTCTGAGCCTACCCAGCCGCCTGAGGCTGCTGCAGGGGACAGAGACCACATTTGCTCTCCATACCCACTCATCCCCAACTCGTTTTTTATCTTTGCCAGCAAAGAGTTGAAATTCACAAGTTGCGTCAAGGTGAGAACTTAATCCTGGGCTTCAGCATTGGAGGTGGAATTGACCAGGATCCCTCCCAGAATCCTTTCTCAGAAGATAAGACGGACAAGGTGAGGAGGACTAGGGTCTGGGGACCTCTCTGTGGGGCACAGAGGCCTGAGCTGGTAGGTCTGCTTCCTGGGCCTTTGTGGAAGGAGCAGACCTCATCTCTCTCAAACGGTCCTCTCTAAGAAGGTCCAAGAAATGATCTGGTGGGAATAAGTAGGGGTGGGCCTCCCAGCCCTCGGAAGCCCTGCTCAGACAGAGCCCAGGAGGCTAGCAGCAGGGGCTGTAGCATTCATGGGGCTGCTCTACTTCCCCCTTGGCTGTTCGACACAGCCTGTGCTGGGGGATACTGGGTGCGGGACAGACAGACGGCTAGGAGTATGCCATGCTGGGCTTTGCTCTGTGGATAAGAGGCCAGTCCAGTGACCCCGGTGCTTGACTTGGGCTGTCTCTTTCCAGGGCATTTACGTCACACGGGTATCCGAAGGAGGCCCTGCGGAAATTGCTGGGCTGCAGATTGGGGACAAGATCATGCAGGTAACAGATGTCCCAAAGGAGGAAAACAAGGTTTGGGCCAGAGGGTCTAAAGCACTTGGGGGTGGTGGGGCTGCCCCTGCCTGCCTCCCTGGGCACCTGGGAGAATCACCGAAGTCGTTTTGGAGCCCATACTGGCGTCGCCCCCAGAGGAAGCTGGCTCTCCGCCGGGTGTGCGTGTGAGGGGTGCTTGGCATCCCCCAGCCCGGGCACGTCAGCTTGGGAGACCCAGGCCTCCCAAAGCCCGTCCTACTTTCAGATCCCAGAAGGCGGCGAGCTGAGGTGGGCTGTGTTCTCTCCCTGGGCCAGGTGAACGGCTGGGACATGACGATGGTCACACACGACCAGGCCCGGAAGCGGCTCACCAAGCGCTCGGAGGAGGTGGTGCGTCTGCTGGTGACGCGGCAGTCGCTGCAGAAGGCCGTGCAGCAGTCCATGCTGTCCTAGCAGCCGCCAGGGCCCCCGACTCGTGCCTGCCCGCCCTCTGTACAGCGACACCACTTCCACGCTCTGTCTGCCCCTCGTCCTGGCTTCTGCTCATTGCTGGGCCCCCGCCTAGAAGGGCAAGAGCTGGTCCCAGAGGCCTGACCTGCCTTCCCCTCTCCCGCCACGGGCCTGAAAGTCTGGGACCAGCTCTCTCCCTTGGACACTGAGGACTGGAAGCAAGGGCCTGGAGCCGAGTTGGAGTCAGTCCCCAGTCTGTGACCAAGGCTTGGCCCCCCAGACCCTGCTGCCGGCGAGCAGGGGGCCGCCCTTCCTGAGAGCACCATGTAGTTGGGAAATGCAGGGATGGGCACTGCCCCTGTGTCTTGGCTCCGCAGTGCCTGTGCCCCTTGCTTTTCCCTGTATTTCCCAGCAGTGACTCGACTCACTGCCAGAGACGCTACGAAGGTTTGTCCGGATGGAAGCCAGGCAGGCTCGCAGCTCACCCCGTTGCACTCCCGCTCCCCAAAGGGTGCGGGCCTCCCCAGGGTTCACCTGCTTAAAGGATTCAGATGAGGTTCGAGGCTGACATTTCAGGGCAGTTCTCAGGATTGCCATTTCCCTCTATGCCTTTGGGTTTAACGTTTTTATTTTTTTAATCACAACTTTGATACAAAGCGTTTTTATCGTACTCTTTGAAGATGCCAGTTCAACTTTCGAATTCAGCTAATTCACATCTGGGAATTACTCTTAGCAAGGGAACCAGCCTTGCTTTGGTTACTGTGGAAATGGGGCAGTAGGAAGCCACCCCATGTCTTGTGCCCAATAAACAGTGCTGGAGTTCATTCATCAGAGGTCTTTGCTGAGACATGAGGTAGGGATATTGGGGGGTGAATTGTGAGAGAGCTTTGGTTGTAAGGCTGGCTGGCTTGGCCCCTGCTGCTCTGGACAAAGCCCAACTATCCCCAAGGCCGCTGATGCCGTGCTTGCCCAGGGCCGCCTGCATGCGAGTGTCTGGGAGTACCTTCACTGGAACTGGGCCAGGAACCCCAACTTCCCTCGTGTAACCTAGCCTCAGCTCCGACTGGGGAGGAACTTCATGGACACCAAGGGAGAACATCCACCCCCTAAGACTCTTAAGAGCATTCAGTTTAGCACAGCCAGGGATGCAGCCCCAAATGTTTCCAGGGGCTGTGATCTGAGGAGATGGGCGGGGAGCTGGGGAGCACTGAGGCCTTTGCTTGGCCCAGCACTGGCTGCATTACCAGCTCTGGGAATTGTTGCCGCTTATGGACCCACCTAGCACTGCCAAGTTAGATGTTTGCAATCTCCCACCTTTAAAGTGTGGTACCCAGTCACAGACTGGGTGGCCCAAATAAAACAGGTGTGTGGGCTTGGTCAAGCTGCAGTTTCTGCTTTAGGGAAACAAGATCCTAAGTTCTTTGACACTTATACCTGGCTAGAGGATCTGGAAGACTCCCTCCCCTACCCTTCCCCCACGTGCCCTTAAAGACCTCATCCAACCCATGCTCACAACCACAGCCTGAGTGCCATGCCCTTGGTAACGCAGACAGGGTCCCTGTGGGACCTACCTGGCCCTGAGCAGGTAGGCATCTTGTGCCACCCAACAGAGCTCCCCTGATGAAATGCCGGGTCGGCACGCAGCCACCTTGGAATCAGCGAACTTCGAAATCCCACGCATTTCCTTACACGAGTGACTGAGGCTGTCTCCCTAAGCCCCAAGGACTTGGTTCTGAAGCCAACACCCCTGCCTCCTGCATCTGGCAAATGCTGTGTGCAGAGGAAATGAATCAGGTTTAATTAAGGACAGAAGCCCTTCATGTTGATCTCATGGTTAACAGCTATGAGAGTGGATTGACAAGCTCGTGGCATGTACAAGGCACGTCCTGGGACCCTCCCCTCCCCTCCCCTCCTCCAAAGGAAGGACAACTGCTTGGAGTGGGAAAGGGGAGGGGCTTTGGGATCAGGTTGGGCCCATAAGGATTGTGTGAGGTGGTCTTAAGTCCTTATCTGAGGCTCGTGAACAGCCACAAATTGGTGAGTCTCAGGTAGGGGTCTGGGGAGGGAAGGGGGCCTGCCCTCCCCGTCAGGGGAGCTGTTTTCACCACCTGGCAAGTCTAACAGGCATCTAAGGCACAGACTGGTGTGTGTGTGTGTGTCCTGTACTCCAGACTCGGGGTAAGGAGCAGTTGGAGGGGCTTGGGGCCTGACTATGAGTAAGTGGAGATAGGCAGAAGCAAAAGAAAGTAAGCCACTCACTTCCAAAACATCCCTCTGAAAAATCCAAAAGGATCGTCGTTAGTGTGATAAGGATCCAGAGAGTATTGGATGTGAGCCCGGTTCTGAACCAATCTGTTGGGTACCTCAAGGCTCAAAAATACTGTTTCTTTACCAGAGCCTGGCCTGGGCCACCTGTGATTGCAGTCGTGGAAGTGGATTTACATGGAATGAGTGTCAGGACAGTGAGTGCTCAGAGAATGTAGCCTTCAGAGGAGGGACCCCAAGGCCTAACCCCAAAGTCCTAGCCCCCCTGCCACCGGCACCAGCACCTCGGGTCTATTGGCCACGGCACCTGGCTGCTTGGTCTCTGAACACAGCAGTGGCAGCAAAGCACCCTTGGCTCTCCCAGCTGCAAGGTCAGTCCTTCAAGCTGCTCCCAGAAACACTGGTTGCTTGGGGCCAGGCCTTTGGCTTCAAGCTCAGTGCTCAATCCTGCCTGGGACGGCTGCCAGAAGCCCTGTGTGCTGCCTGAAGCCTTGAAGAAAATAGAGATGCAGCATCAAGATGCAGGAGGGCCAGATGCCTGGCCAGCAAGGCCTGGGAGGGGCCGCGACCTCTGGGGAGTCTGGGAGGGGCCGCCAGGGGTCTGGCCATTAACCTTGGCACACAGGTGCCTATCCCAGAGGTAGGTTCCTCCCTGGCCTGGAAGAGTCCTGGACGAAGGCAGGCTGGTTCAAGTTTAAGGAGTTTGGCCCTGAGGAAGACAGTGCTTCTCCACATGGAGCCAGCCCGGCACTCCAGATGGCTTCTTCAGCCTTCCTGGTGGAAACTTGCCCACCAGGGCCCCAGGGCCTGGGCTGTTTCCACTGCATCCCTGGGAGCTAGTTCAGCTGGTCATACCCTGGTTTCTTTCTGTACAAGCAGAAATGCTGGATGAAGAAGACAACATCGAAGAAGATGGAGAAGATGCCGAGGCCAAACTTGGTCGGGTCTCCAAAGATCAGCGTCCACTGGTCTGTTAGCAGCCAGAAGGGATGGGATTGGTTTTGGTTTTAGGTTGGCAGCTCCTGAAGCAGCTGGAGCACGTGGGGCTGCGGGGTGGCAGGGGTGCTCATCTGCCCAGGAAACCACAAATCCTCTAGCTGCCAAAGCCCCGGAGGTGAGCCTCACCTTGGGGGCTGGGACTGGCTAGGATTCCCCGAGTAGGGGAGGGGTGGTTTCCAGGAAGCCTGGCCCCGCCCTGTGCCTCTAGCCCACCAAGTGGGCGGGCCTGCCGGCTGACTCACCGTTGTTGTAGGACTGGAGGAACATCTGCAGGAGGCTGAAGCTGCCCCCAGTGAAGTCCAGAAGCACGTTGCCAATGCTCCAGCCCTCAGTGCTTTTGTAGTAAAAGTTCAAGTAGGCCTGGGCCAGACAGACAGATGGAGGGCGGTGAGGGGGCCGAGTGGCGGCCTCCTGCACCTCGTGACCGCCGCTCCACACAAGAGCGGCTCTCATTCCTCCCACTCATGCGCTTGGACCTCAGCTCCAAAAACACAATGACCTTTGGGCTCCGACAAGCCTCGGCTGAGGGCACGGTTTGGGCGGGTCCTGGGGTCTCATCTGCCTGCTCAGCAAACAGAGCCCTCCCCCTCCTTCCCTCGCACCTCCCAAACTCCGGCACAGGGATGGCGAGCTACTGCCTCCCCATCTTCTTCAGCCCTCCCTATCCTGGCTTTCCAGCAACTCTGATTTTTCTCCTCACCTTCAAATGGAGAACCTCCCCAAACTCAGCCTGGACTGAATTCATGTTGTGCTTATCAACGTGGCCTGGGAGCCCGATGGCCTGGTTTGGAATCCCAGCTCCACCACTGGAGGAGCTACGTTACCCTGGGAGAGTTACTTGAGTTCTCCCAGCCTTAGTCTCCCCACCTGCAGAGTGGACTTAACTCCCTCCTCAGCCCTGGCTGGGCTCTAGGGCCTCCGCCTCGGGCTTCCCAGGTCCAGCCCACTTGCACGTCGCCCTTCTTCCTGCTGCCAGTGCCCTCTGGGCTTCTCTGACCGTTGACCTCCCTTCCCACCACGCGGGGGGACGGCTTGGCATCTGTACTGGTCTTCTCCCAGTCAGCCACCTGTCAGTTCCCCTTCTTTGCCCTCTCCCACCCTCTTCTGTATTTGCCGCCACCTCTCCAGTCTAGGACTGTTCCAAACAGCTCTAACTGGGGCTCCTGCCTCCCAGGTTTCCCAGGCCCAAGCCTTCCCATACTCAGGGACTGAGGCCCCACTTCCCCCAAAGCCTTCCCCCGACCCTGAAGCCGCCTTCCCAAGTGCCCTGGGACCCAGCCCCGCCTTCCTAGCTTCACAGTGCTCCGCCGGCAAGGTCTTCTCTGCCTGTGCCTTTGCGCAGGCTGCCCCCGCCTGGAGTGCCCCATCTCTCTTGCCCACAGAACTGAGTCCCGCTCATCCTTAAGCGGATGGCTCTGTTTCCATGCCCTCCAGGGTACTGGCCCTCACTCTGGCCAAAATGCTCTCCTTCCTGGGCCCATGGAACACAAGGTTCCCTGTGCCGGGAAGGCGAGTTAAACGCCAGGGCCTAGATTCAGCCTGAAGTTGGCAGTTCTTCTACACCTGACCCTCTCCAGGGCCATTCCACCTGTGGGGCAAGCTGTGTTTGACTTTTAAGCTGTGTCTGGCCGAGCTCTGAATAGGACTGTTTGAGTACTCGAGGGAAGGTGCTGAGGGCTTACAATGAGGACCCTGAATGGTGGTGGGCTCTCCCCTCCCACCTCATCTTCCTGGCACCCTGCTGTGGCTCGTCAGGGTCATCAACTGGTGGTAAGGGGTGGCGGTGGTAGGGTGGGGGGCAAAGCTGAAGTCACCAGAAAGGTGGGGCTGGAGAGAGATGGGAGTGACCTGCACAACCCTTGACTCTCAGAGCTAAGCGTGAGTCACTGACTTCCCCGTGGGATTCCCGACCGCTGGGAAGAGCAGGTACTGGTCACAGCTGGTTTTCTGTGAGGCCCCACTCCTGCTGGGCTTGCCGGCCTCCTCCCTGTAGCTTTCCATCCACATCTCACCCCGGCCAGAAGCTGCGCCAAGGGAGCCAGGTCCAGGGTCTGCGTCTCATCCTTCTCACGCTAACGGCCAGACCCTGGAGGTACCTGTGGAAAAGGTGGGCAGACCCTGGAGGTACCTGTGGAAAATACTTGACGAGCGTAACTGCCAGCTTGATGTAGGAGAAGCAGAAGAGGAACTGCAGCCACGTGATGGCCCTGACTGCGGCCATGATCAGGGCGATGAGTGTGAAGAGCCAGGAGAGCACGAGGAAGCTGACGGCCAGCCAGGACACCTGCTGGTTGCCTCGCTGAGGATGAGACAGGGAAGGGGAAGGGGTGGGTGGGGTGCAGAGAGCCCAGCACCAACTGCACCGTGTCACTGTCAGGGTCTCCGGTTCCATCCTCTTGGACTTGAAGAGCCCGTTTGCTTCTTCTTCCCATGTTGCAGAGCGGGGTCCCTCTCAGATCCTACCAGGAGTGAAGGCTGCTGGGGACATGGCCCCCGTGTCCATGAGGTGCCCATGAGGCCTGGCACCTCATCTCGGCCCAGGCTCCTTCCACGACCTGAGGGAGCCTGACTGGCTCTGGAATCTCTTTCCCAAAAGCAGGCCTCCCTCGTCTAACCTTCTCAGCAAAGGGTAAGAAAACCTAGAAGATTCCTGAAGGTGGGGGCCAAGCAGCTCTGGCCGGCCTTGTGTGTGGGAAGAGAATTCCCCAAGGGAAGTGGTGCACCCACAGGGAAGTGAAAGGAAACAGTAGCACCAGCGATGCCCTGAATTACGCACTAACTAACGACGTCCTTCCCTGCTGAGACAGCAGACGGCCCTCCAGCAACACAGCTGTGCCCGGGCTCCTCAGCCCGGCCTCCAGAGCCCCCCAGGACCTCTCCCACCCCCCTCACTGCCACCCTGGCCACCCCCATCTGCTCATGGCCCCTCTCGCTGCTCCCTGGCCTTCACAGTTCTGTCCGCCGGCTGGGGTGCCCCACCCTGGCCCTCTTCCCCAACGCCATGGGAACTTCACTCATCCCACTGACCACAACTCAGTGCCCTCTCTCCCCCTCCTCCCTGGCTGAGTCGTGGGGCCCACGAGCTACCTGTGCTCTCCCTGCCCACGCAGCTCTCAGCCTGCTGCGTCACCACTGCCTCCCTCTGTGTCCCTCACCCCAGACCTGGGCGGCCTGAGGACTTGGGCTCACGGCGTGTTCCGTGCGCCCCGCATGGGGTCTGGATAATAGGCCAGCAGATGTGAGTGAACGGACACATTTCCCTTCTGGGGGTTTCCATGTCTCCTGTGAAACGGCAGGTACGGGAAGCAGGTGCTGCCGGGTGTTGGCCTGGGCAGCGCAGGCTGCAGCGGGTGCCAGGGTCACTGCTCACCTCGTACAGGAAGCACTGAACCATGATAACCAGGGTGAGGGCGACCGCGTGCAGGCTGAAGAAGACGTCATTACTGTCCACGGGGTTCACGCCATTGGGGTATTTGAGGAGAAACTGCTCCTGTTTGGGAGTGGGGAGAAGCTGGGGGGTGAGGGGTGGCCAGACCACCGGACAGCTTGGATTGGGCTGCGGGGGTGAGCACGGCCGTACCTTGATGGAGGGCACCCAGAGGAGGCCGATGTTGAACACGCTGTAGGCCACGAAGCCCATCAGGTTCAGGGCCACAAAGTCAAAGCTCAGACCCACGACACTGAGGAGGGAGGCGGGGGGACGGGGAGACAAAGCAGAGCAGGGGGTGAGACTGGGGGCCGCCGGGGGCTGGAGGGGACAGAGCTCCCAGCACACAGGAAGAAGGGCCTGGCTCCCTCAAGGAGAGCACAGTCCTCAGGTCCCTTCCCATGCCACCCCCAATGCCACCGAACCCCACCCTCCTGGGATTGTCCAGAGGCTTCCTGCAGAGAGGAAGCGCCTCCCTCCCTGGTTCCCAGCTCAGCAGCCCCTCAGAGGCCCACGTTCCTTGGTGGCCTAGGTGTCCTTGGTGCATGACGCCTGGACCTTGTCTTTAAAATCAAGGTGGGCCGGCTTTCGTCTCCGAGGCCGAAGGATCCAACCCCTGCACTGGGGCACTACTTGACACTATTTCCTCCAGGGCTCCGTGGACCAGGAGCACAGCAGATTCAGGTGGGCTCCTCCCACCCAGCCCCTTCTCCACTTCAACTGAGAAGCCCCATTTTGTTGCTTTCGCAGGGAGTGGCTGAATTGCACAAGAGACCAAATGCCCAGCACTGCAAGTCCTACACAGGCGCTTAGAACGTTCACATCAGACCACTTTTAAGAAAGGACACAAAGAAAGAAGAGCACAGGGGTAAGTCAGAACCCAGGCTGCCCACAGCCTCGTTGGAATATGCCCATCCTACCGGCCCCAGGTGAAGCTGCACGTGAAGCTCCATGGGTTACCTTTTCCGCCTCCAGTTGGTGATCACCTGTGGGTAGAAGGAGATGGACCAGGCCACAAAGTAGATCCAGCCGATCACCTGGTTTAAGATGCTGACGACATTGCTGTGGATCACGGAGAAGCGTATCCTTGGGCTGGAGAGAACGTGGGGACCAGGATGAGCTGGGGCTGGACTTCTGGAGGAAACCGCGTGCCAGCACCATCCCCCTTCTCATCGTTTAGGGCCCACATGGGCGGAGGCCAGCCCACCTGGTCTGGTTGGAGTGATTTCCGTGCAGGTAAGTGGTAACTTGTCCAACATTTTGAGACGTCACTTGAAAAGAGGAATCTGTCACGCCGGGAGGGACCACAACCTGTTAGGAAAACTGAATCAGGTCCAGCGCCCCACCGTTATTGGGACCCCAGCTCCAGGCCATGCACTAGGGAATGGAGGGACAGGTCACACACAGCCCCGGCCTTCTAGGAGCTTCCTAACAGGAGGGAGAAATGTTAGACTAATCAGCCAGCTGGAACCCCCATACATCAGTGTCAGACTTTCTGAGCAGGAGGGCCCTGCCCTCAGGCCCTCCCCTGGCTTATCTCTGAGGGATGGTAGGAGGGCCCTCTTCATCTCACTAGTCATTCGATCTCTCCGGCAAGTTATTTGAGCTCTGATCTCTGTTTGCTTATCTGTAAAAGGGGATAACACAAGTGTCTACCTTACAGGGTGGCTCTGAAGGACATAATAATGTCCATAAAGCTTACGGCCCCGAGCCTGACACGCAGCAAGCTGTGAAGTGTTTACCATCACTACTACCCTATGATGACTGCTATTAACTCTACTTCCATTACTACGACGGCTCTTCCAGATCCACAGAGGGATGTCTGCCCCACGCCCAGCCTGGCTGCCAAGCGACAAAACAGAAGAGGTGCACACACCAGACGCCCGGCAGGGAGAACATCCTTACCCTCATTTCTGCCCAATATTCATCAAAAGCTCTGCTCCAAGAAACAGTATTTGGAGGCCTACCTGCAACTTCTGACCTCCCAATCATGCTTCCTGATGCTCTCAAATCCCGAGTGCAGCAGGGAGTGGGAAGATACCTTTACTGAACCACACTGTCCCCCTGCCCCCATCTCTTTGTTCCCTGGATGATGCTTCAGGCCCCGCCTTCCACCCATGTTGTGGGCACCATGAGGATGAGGCTCACTGGATTGCAGTGGCTTCTTCAGGGACCCTTGAACACTGTCTTTCTGCTCTTATCCCCAGAAATCAGGGGGCTTTGGCAGGACAATTGAAATGGTGTAAGTGGCTGCTGCAAAGCCTGGGATCCAATTCGTGGCCAATGTCTTGTGAGCTACATCTTCAGGACACATACTACTCTTGGCTCTTTTACTTTCCCATCCTCATTTGTTCTTATCTTTAGCAGATTTTCCTGGCAACTGTTGTTTGCATATTTCTAAGTGGCCACCAGGTCCCTTCTAGAACTAGGTAAGAGGGAAATCTTCCAATTGGAAATTAACTGATACAAGGCAGAATGAAATCATAACAATTGCTTTTAATTAATTTTTATTTTTGCCTGCATTGGGTCTTCGTTGCTGCATGTGGGCTTTCTCTAGTTGTGTCAACGGGCTTCTCATTGTGGTGGCTTCTCTTGTTGCACAGCATGGGTTCTAGGCGTGCAGGCTTCAGCAGTTGTGGCACGTGGGCTCAGCAGTTGTGGCTCACGGGCTCTAGAGCGCAGGCTCAGTAGTTGTGGCGCATGGGCTTAGCTGCTCCGTGGCATGTGGGATCTTCCCGGACCAGGGCTCGAACCCATGTCCCCTGCATTGGCAGGTGGATTCCTAACCACTGCGCCACCAGGGAAGTCCTGCTTTTAATTTTTTTAATCAATAAACTTTATCTTTTAGAGCAGTTTTAGGTCCACAGCAAAATTTATTGCTATCTTTTTTCTGAGTGCTTTCTTTTTATGTGCCAGCTGCAATCCTAGACATTTCATACTTGCTACTGCTTTTAATCCTCACAGCCCTGTCAAGGAGACATTCTTAACCTTCTGTCCAGAGATGAGGAAACTGAGATGTGTTGGGGTGATGTACTTCAACTGTGGTTCACAGGGCAGGCTCCTAGACCACCTGCCTGACCCCCAAGTTCTACCCAGTGGTTTCCAAAGGCACAGGAAGTAGACAGGAGTAGTGAGAGAAAGGGATGGGTCAGGGAGGCGTGAGCCTGGAAGAGTGGGTTGGTGCCCAGATAGGTCATTCTACAAACGGATCTGCCCCCATTATGCTAAAAAAAAATAAAAATAAAAAAATTGAACTAGGGACTTCCCTGGTGGTGCAGTGGTTAAGAACCTGCTAACATGGGGGACATGGGTTCGAACCCTGGTCCTGGAAGATCCCAGATGCCACGGAGCAACTAAGCCTGTTCACTGCAAGTACTGAGCCTGTGCTCTAGAGCCCGTGCGTCACAACTACTGAAGCCCGCGTGCCTAGAGCCCGTGCTCCACAACAAGAGAAGCCACCGCAATGAGAAGCCTGCACACCACAACGAAGAGTAGCCCCCGCTCGCCGCAATTAGGGAAAGCCCGTGCACAGCAACGAAGACCCAACACAGCCAAAAATAAATAAATAAATAAATAAAATTAAATAAAATTCTTAAAAAAAAAAATGAACTATAACGTAGGTGCAGAAAAGTGCACCCAGCACCCAGATCAAGAAATGGAACATTTCCAGACCCCAGAAGCTGTGTTCTGTTCCCTTTTGGTCACCGCTGATCCCAAAAGGAAACTATTACTTTTTTTTTTTACTATAGAAGTATTTTATTTATTTATTTGTACACCAGGTTCTTATTAGTTATCTATTTTATACATATTAGTGTGTACATGTCAATCCCAATTCATCCCCCCACCCCCGCCCCCGCTTTCCCCCCTTGGTGTCCATATGTTTGTTCTCTACATGTGTGTCTCTATTTCTGCCTTGCAAACTGATTGGGAAACCACTCTTCTAACACCATAGATTTGCTTTGTCTGTGTTTGCACTTTACGCACAGAGTCATACAGTCCAGGCTTTTTTTTTTTTTTGGCTTAATGTTATGCTTGACTTTCACTTATTTTTAAAAGATTAATCTTTCCCTTAGATGTTTGGCCCTTAAACTAAGTGATCAGCGTCCATTCCTCAAAGTCTAAATTTGATCTGTGGATCAAGCCAGACCTCTGAGGGCTAAGTACCACAACCTGCTCTTAGAACCAACGGCTTTTCTTACCCTGCAGCAGGCCTCATATCCCAGGGCAGGAGGGGGAAGTTGTGGGAAATGGCCCTGTCTGTGAGATGAGACTCCCCTCTCACCCAGGTCCTTTAGGTAGACGCTCTTTATCTGACCACGAGTCAATACTGTTTGCTTGCTGGGGGGCTCGGAGCTGATTTGCAGCTCATTTCTGCGACCACAGAGGGCCTCATGCTGAGCCTCACGGCTATCAATTTCATTCTGTGTTCATTTGGCTGGTTTCTTTTTTCCCCCTACTGATTTGTTTTAAAATCAGGTTGATAGGCAATTGGCTCAAAACCTTGGTAAGGTGGAAGCAGGGTACGTATTAACAGATAAATGTATAAAGACTACAAATAGTCATCACTATTATATCAGACAGCCTCTGGCACTGGTTTTTGGAAATAACACTCATCCAATGGGATCTCAGAACAGTGCTTTGCAAACTTTAATGTGGACCCAAATCATCTGAGGAATCTTGCTGATATGCAGATTTTTAATCAGTAGGTCTGGGATAGGGCATTTCTAAAAAGTTTTAGCGGGGAGGGATAAATTAGGAGTTTGGGATTAACATATACACACTGTTATATATAAAATAGATAACCAACAAGGACCTACTGTGTAACACTGGGAATTACATTCAATATTTTGTAATAACCTATAAGGGGAAAGAATCTGAAAAAGAATATATAAAAGAATATATATACATATGTGTATGTATAACTGAATCACTTTGCTGTACACCTGAAACTAATATAACATTGTAAATCAACTACACTTCAATTAAAAAGAAAAGATTTTAAAGCAGAGACAATGCTCCTAGTCTGTGGATGCTCTTTGAGCAGCAGCAGTGTCTTAAAAAACCATCTTAAGAATTTCTTCTACATTCTCAGAACCATTTCTGCCTCAGATTTCTTACCATCACCTTCCTAATTCCAACTACATAGCATAAAACGTCCATCCTCAAGGAGACTAACAAAGCCCAAATCTGAGATTTCTAGAATAATAGGACAGGGGCAGCCCACGGTATAAAAACAAGGTGGCCTATTTACACAAGCACTTAGTTAAAATGTGTTTTGTTATCCAGTAGTTTTCTGCCCATCAGTTACGATTCATTACTTACTTCATCAGGGAGCTGAAGGATAGTAACGTTTTTTGAACGAAATGTGATTTCAAAAGTGATCAGCAAGGTTGCATTTAAAGGATGCCTGTGGAGGACAAGAGTCTGGTTACTGCTGAGAAGTTGTGCTCTGTGAGATCTCAACCAGCCCTCTGGATTTCACAGCAGGCCTGTCATTTCTCAAGCAATTAGGGTGAGGCGCTGCTATGTGCTTGGCCCTGGGGAGTTGAGAGGTGGGGTCCCTGTGGCCAGTGAGAACACGAGAAGGTGGGAAACTGGCTGTGAATGCCACATGAGGTGTCCAGAGGCCGACAGGACCATGGCATCTGCTCTGGTGGGAAAGGCTTCTGTGAAGGGTCAGGTAGCAGGCAGCAGCATCCCCAGAAAGCAGTGAGGTATGTCTGAGTGGGAGCAGCCCATAGGGACCTCAAGTCTGGGCTTAGAGGCCTGGAGTTAAGTTGGAAGGTGGTGGAAAGACGCTTAAGGATTCTGCAGAGGGGAGGGTTGTGCTGAGGGGGTGATGTGTCAGATTTACAAGGTGTCGATGTGCAGTGATGGCTGGATCTGGGGATGGAATGCAGGTCTGTTAGGGAGCCTTGGTCCCAAAGCTTTGGTGTGAGATCAGACGTCCCAGGAGAGGTGAGGAAAAGGGAGAAGGGTAAAGAGAAAAAAATAACAGGGTTCCAGATCTTCATCTTCGGGAATCCTCATGGCTGGGAGGCAAGAGTTGGGCAAAGCAGGGAAGGACACAGAGGAGGTAGGTTCTCTGGCACGGTCTGGACTAGGTCGGCACCCTCGTGCGGGAACCAGCAGAGGGCAGCTAGAGAGACTCTCAGACAAGGCTGAACAGGAGCCCTGCACAGTGGGATCCACCCAGTGCAGTTGGATGTGATCTCAGAAGCACTGCCAAGCGACTTCGCTCCTTGCCCCCAACCTTCAGGGCTCCCTTCAAACCTTTCGGACCTTGGAAAGGACCGCTTGGAAGTCTGGCATCAACTGCTGGTCACTCAAGGACTGTTCTCAGCTGGGGAAAAGGCTCACGTGTAATCCTCCTCCCACTGGAAGCAAGGATTCAGCGGTTGGGGAGAGAGAGACTTTGGGACCCCGGTCTGCAGGCCAGGGCCGCTGCCTTTCTTTCCCTGGCTTGTCTTAAAGTGAAGAGGCAAGGGCATCACACTTAAAATATGAACAGACTGAGCCGGGGGTCAGCCCTGACCCAGCTGTGGGGCGAACGAGCTGGGCTGAGGACAAAGCTGGGCCTGGGAACTTACGGGAGGGAGATGCTGACGTTGGTGGAGCTTCCATTTTCCAGCTTCACGGTGGGAGGAACAGAGAAGTTGACGGTGGACTCTGGAACGACCCAAATCAGTGGCATGAGTCATGAGGTCCGAGAACTCAGGCCCACGGAGCTGCCGGGAGGAGGGCCCCTGACACTTAAACTTGTGAAGTCTATGATTTATAACAACCTCTACCCCCTGGGCAAAGACGCTGAGGTTCTGAGGGGCTAAGTAAGTGATGGGACTGGAAATGTCCTTGTTATGCCCTTTCCCCTCCTGCTGCCAGAAACAGAGGGAGACACAGGCCTGAGCAGGAGATGCTGTACCTTCCTCCTCTCCCACCGATGAGCTCTGAGGGTCCGTAGGAGTCACCCATAAATAGAAGCAATGGAGCCCCGAAACTGATCCCGGTTTTTGGCCCAACTGGCCCAAAGGAAAGCAAGCCACAATCTGGGACTGGAACATGTGGGCTTAAACCACCTCCTCAGATGGAAAGCACAATGGTTTCCTCTGTTCATGGAGCTAAACTGGCCCTGCAGAAACCGGTCCTGTCCCTTCCTGCAGTCTCTGAGCGACACCTGGGGCCCAGCTAACCTGTTTCTAAAGAACCGCCTTTGGGCTCCTGTACAAACCCAGCTCACCCCACTCATTGATCCCCTTCCGGAGGCTGACTCTGCTGGGGACGCGGGAGAGACTGGTGAACAGTACACAGTTTCACTATGGGAGATTTCTTCTTGGCATTAAGATGCTAACTCAGCGGGTAGACAGATAGGCCTCGGGGGTGAGGGAGGAAGCAGGTTTGGGAAGCCAAACACTCCAGGGCAACTTGGCCACAGACCAGGAGTGAGTTAGCTTCTCTCTGACCTCTTCCTGTGTTCTCTGGGCAGCCCCTGCACCCCAGGTGTTCTCAATGCCCCAGGCACACATCTACTTCACCTCCCTCACCTGAGGGCCTTCGCAGCCTAAGGTGTGATCACGAATCTAGACTGTGCTGGGAAGGGGGGGTCCACAGGGGAAAGCAGGTGCTCAGTTTGATGAAGATGGTCCTTGTGTGGGTAGTGGCAACAGGGGGGGCCCAGGTCTCCCTCTCCCTCCAGGTCTCCCCAGACCCCTCAAAGGCAGAGACGAAGAACTGAAATTTTAGATGCTCAGGTTGGAAGGAAACTTAAAAGTTCCCTAATTCAACCTCCACTGCCTGAGCCCCTTCTCAGTCCTCCTCCCTAGTAGTTTCTCTTCCTCTGTCCAGACACCTCGGCGGGAGCGGGGGAGGGGAGGGGGGGTGGAGAGTAACCTCATCTCCTCCAAGGGAAACTGCCAGCCTGAAACTTGCACTCCGGGGCCTGGCTCTGTGACCTTGTCCAGGCTGGCCTGCAGGTGGATGCAGAGCAGGCTCTGGCCCGTACCTGCACGTCTCCAAGCTGACTCTCACAGTCTGTTGCAGTCCCCACCCTGGCCCTTGGGAGGCCAAGCTGCTCAGAGCAGAGTAGGATGGTCCCCACCCACCACCCCCTCCTTAGGTGTATCCTTGGGGCCTCGAGGCAGCTCTGCCCCTCCTTGTTCACACTCACCCCTCTCATACCAGCCCGAGGCTCTGTTCTGGGCTGCACAGCTGAGGTAGGAGGACTTAAAGGTCCCTGCTGTTACTTTCTACCTAGAGCCTGAGGACCACATCAGATAAGCAAGACCCTGCCCAGGACAGGGATAATGAAAGCGATGCCAGGTAGCCACCCACATTCTGGGTCCCTGGGGCTCTGCTGGGACTGTGGTCAGGGTGAGTGGGAGATCCGTATGGCCTTAACTCTTCCAGACTTTGCATTTTAAAAGAGGAGGTTGTGAGCTCTCAGAGAACCAGGTCAGGGTTCAACCACTTCCCCTTACTTAGCCCCAAGGAAGATGGCAGCGCTCAGCAGCTGAGAGACTGGGCTCTTGGGTCACACAGTTCCCTCCTGGCTCTGTCACTTCCTAGCTGTGTGACCGAGAGTAAGGTACTTAACCTCACTGAGCCTCCATTTCCTCACCTGTGAAATAGAGAGCACAGCACTACCTCCCTCCCAGGGGCGCTGTGAAGATAACGCGTGATGCAATTTTCACACAGCCTGAGTGCGAAATAATTGCTGGTGACTATTCTTATCATCATGTAAACCCTGCAGGACATTTTTTAGCCCAAGATGGGAGGCAGTCAGGAAGCTGGCATCATATCATATCCCGGGAAAGCATGTTTTAAAGTTTGCCCCAGGGCAGGAGTCTCTGGACACCACACCCGAATAAACAAATGAGTCTTGGTGAGACTACCTGAAGGTTCCCCCAAGGAGAGCCTTTGCATTTTAAAAACTAATCCTTATTGGCACATCTCCCACTATGCCTCCCACCCCACGCCAGCCACTCTGCTGTACTGTGAACTCCCATCCTCTAATTACTATAACAGTGAGAGACGGGCAACGTGATCCCTCCCTATTTCGGATAGAAGAAAGTGGAGAATCCCATGAGGGCAAGTGTCCTGCTCACACAGCTCAGAAACGGTAGAGGCAAGATTTAAACCCAGGCCGGCCTGGTCCAGAGAGCAGGTCCTTGCCACTAGGTGGCAGCACCTCAAGATTCCACACAAAGAAGTCAGGGGCAAAAAACTCTGAAGGCAAATGATCTCATCACTGGTCCTCTATTACCACTCCCGAAAGCAGAGGCAAGTTTGGGAGACTTCTACCCTCTCTGGGCCTAAGTCAGCCCTCTGTATGATCGCGTGGTGGCAGCTGGATTTGTTCTTCTTTCCTAGGGCAATGCGTTAGCATGACTAATGGAGCTTTATTTAAAGCGGGCCAAGGCTCATGTACACACTTTTAGGCCTTAGTCCCAGACAATATGATCCAGCAGGTCTGGAGTGGGGCTTTGGCATTCGTATGGAAGAACACCGGACTCCGTGGTGTTCTTTCTTTCTTGGAAGAAACCTCTTATTTCTCGGAAATTGCTTACCCACAAGGTGTGACAAGGTGACATGACTGATTGTTTTAACAAACCTGGAAGAGCTGATCAGATGACCTGTGTTTTCTCAGAGACTCAAGAGGCCAAATAATTGGAGCAGTGCACCCACTGTGCGTGGCTCTTAGGAAGCTTTGGCAAGGGTTTGCATAGTTTGTATAAGGTTAATTTGGAAACATTAGTTGGGGGTTTTAAGATGTATTTGATTTGCTTTTGGCTGTACTGCAAGGCTTGTGGGATCTTAGCTCCCTGACCAGGGATTGAACCCAGGCGCTTGGCAGTGAGAGCACGAAGTCCTAACCACTGGACTGCCAGGGAATTCCCAAGATGTATTTGATTTTTGACAACAGCCAGATGATCAAAATAGTGGGCTTGGTGTCCTTGGAGGCTCTACACAGCTTTTCGTGGAAGGAGTTTCAGCAATGTTTGGGCAGTGGAGAATCGATGGAATGATACAGGCCTCTAAGGGCCCTGCTCTGAAGGTCAAGCCGCACAAGGATGCACAAACCCTGACGTGTTTTTTGACAACCAGCCTGAATTCTGTAAGGCCCCTAGCCCTGCTTCACCCTGGTTCCTCGGTCCCTGTCTAAGGGAAGAGCTCTCTCATCGTACCAGGAGATGCCGGGCAGGCTCCTCAGGTGTCTACGGCTTGGCAGAACCAGGTGCAACAAGGTGGCCATCTCACCTGCTTCTGCAGCATCTCCCAGGACCCATAACTCCCTCTGTGAGGTCCACAGGGTGGGAACACAAGCTCTTCTCTACAGATATTACCCCGGATTTTCAGAGCTCCACAGTTTGATGTTGGTGATACAGAAAAGGGAATAGGGACCCCGGGGCAGAAGGCTAATTATCTGTGGAACCATCTGGCTCCCTGTAAAACTCCTGGACTCCAGACCCCGGTCTGCTCCACTCACTGGGTGCCCACCTAGCCAAGGGGCAGGCAGACACATGCAATCTGGATGGTCCTGAACTTCTGGCGGCAAACAAGTCAGGCTACTTACTTCATTTCCCTCTTTATCCAATTCTAAACTTACCACATTTCTCTACGAGCTTCAGGGGAAAAAGGATAAAAATAACCAGCCACCTCCTTATCATGTTCCTCGATTTCAATGAACTAGGAAGAAAAACAAACAGCAAGAGAAGTTCAGGTTAAAGTTGGATCAGCTCAGCAACAGGTGGACGATAAGCCACCTGGAACCATGGCACAGACAGTTCATGATGGATTTTCACTTCACACCTGTGACTTCAATGGGCTTTGCATCACCAGCTTGGAGAAGGGGACCCCAGGGAGGACTTTTCTTTCTTTGACATGTGGGGAAGTGGGCTCAGAGAGGCTAAGTGGGTTGTGTAAGGTCCCACCCTGAGGAAGTGGACAAATGCTGAATTTTTCCCTCTCCAACTGCTTTGTGCAACCTAGTAAACAGAAAGAAAGAACGCAGCCTTATTGGCTGGGGGTTCTTTTTTCCAGAAGATATTAAAACTGTGGTCAGATATTTGACTTTGTGAACCTATAAACCTTAAGGAAATTAACTTCATTTCCTGTCCTGGGATAAGCGTCTATGGGTTAATGCCACCAACCGACCCTTGATTAGGACTTTTTTTGACAAGTGTCACTTCTCCGGGACCGGCAGGGATCATTCACAAAGGGGACCCAGTGTGGGACAAGCCCCAGATCAGCCCCGTAGCAGCTCATTGGTTAAGTGAAGGAGACGGGTTGCTGCGTACCCATAACCCCCACGTACAACAGGTGAACCAAGGGTCAAGATGGGGCAGGTGAGCGTAAATATCTGTAACTTGGCTTCCACATGCTGCTTCAGTGTACAGTGCTCTGCCCCGCCACCTGTGACAGCCTCTGGGGATTCCTGCAGACTGTTGGAGAGCCATGAGAGGTCTGTGTGGAAACATCCCTGCCCCCGCTCTGGTTTCAGTTTCCCCAAAAGGCCTCAAGAACCCTCCTGATACTCCCCTTCCTCGAAAAAGTCTCCCTGACTGCTTCAGCCTGCCTGACCTCCACTGCCCCTCCGTCTCCTCCAGGGGCCTCTCTGCCTGCTGCAGCTCCCCCGATCATTGGGTCTTATCTCAGGAGCTTTCCCACCTGCCGGCACCCATCTCCCCACTCTCTGGCCTCCTCTGGGGGCTTTGCCCTTGGCGCTGTATCCCTGTGCTCTCTGCCCCTCTGCTTTCTGTACCCTGACCTGCGGGAAATTGCTCTCCTGTGTATGTAGAATGACGCCCCTCTCATTCTTGCCACTCTCTGCTCTTCACACTTGCTGATGTCCTCAAGCTCAGGAATCAGTTTGTTCCCCGGGGCAGAGTCTGGGTTTTCCTTGAGAACTCAGGCGCAGAATCAGGCCTAACCGGCTCCTCCCTCATTCCACAGGATTGGAATGTAGACTGAGGAACTCAAACTCTTGGACAGCAGAAGTTCCCTGGTCCCAGACGCTGACACACCTTGGAGGAAAGACATTAGGACAGATATAAGGAACTTCAGAGATATGTGGTTGATTACAATGTTTGAAAAAGATCAGGTTAAAATTATACACAGGGACTTCCCTAGTGGTCCAGTGGGTAAGACTGCACACTCCCAATGCAGGGGGCCCAGGTTTGATCCCTGGCAGGGGAACTAGATTCTGCATGCATGCCGCAACTAAGAGTCCACATGCCGCAGCTAAAGATCCCGCGTGCCGCAACTAAGACCTGGCACAGCATGCATGCGTGCGTGCGTGCATAAACAAATAAAATATTAAAAATTATAATTATACACAAAAACTAGTGTTTTGTGAATGCTATGAGGTAGAAATGGAGAATTTCACCACAATGGGCTCTGTCTGGCACGCTGCTCTTCCTGTGTAAGTTCTATTGATATATTCTAGGCCTCACTCAGATGCCACCTGCATCAAGAAGCCTCCCACTCCCAATCCCCTCCCAGGGGCAACCTGGGGTCAGGGGTTTCCTGTGGTAACTCCACTTGGTCAGGTATCCGGTTAATCCTGTCACCTGTTGTACAACCTGGAACTCCCTGGATCTTCTTCTCTTGGAGAAGTAAAACAGATAGTGGCAAGGAATGTGTGCCCTGGAGAGTGACTGCACAGGTTTGAACCTGAGCTCCCCATTTATTAGCTGTGTGACTCTGCGGTGCTGCTTAACCTCCTCAAGCTTCAAGTTCCTAAAGTGAAAACAGGGACAGTGGGAACTAAATCATAGGACTTAAATGAAATGACACATTCAGCACCCATTTGTGGTCCTTTTACCAGCAGTATTAAAATTTCAAGAGGAAGGGGCTGGTAAGAAAAACAATGATGTAAAGTAAATACAACTGTTGCCTAGGGCACTTAGCAGGCTCTCACAAAGACTAGGTTGTAATTTTCCTCAACATTGTTGTAATTTTCCTCAACATTGTTGAAAAAGGCAGGGCCCAGTAGTCCTCCCTTCCTCCAGCTTGAAAGGCCCGGAGGGCGGGGCCGGGTCTCGTCCTGCCCACTCCCCCGTAGCCCAGCCCGGCGCTCAGCACCCCAAAAGTTGTTCCTGACGTGGTCCTCTCAGTGTCTCCCCTCTGCCAAGCAATCTGCAAACTCTGCGACCCAGATTCAGGCAGCAACTAAGCAGAAAGCGGGGAAGGGACGCTAACCTGCACTGGAATAGAGCCTCCCACACCACCTCGGCAGCCCGGTGTCCCCTGCCTCCACTCACTACCACCCGAGCCCTTCAACCCGGGGGCTGTCCGGTGCCTCGAGGCCGGGACTAGTGGCCGGGGAAGGAACCCTGGCGCGGCTGAGGGAGGCTGGATGCGCGGCAGGCTGCCCAACTGACTTGCTGTGCCAGTCTCTAGGCCTCAGGGGGTCCGCCTGGGAAATGAGGCGGGGAGGCTGTCGGGGCCGAGTCGGCTCTCACCTGAGGTCCTCTAGCCTCAGGAGACCGACCAGACGGGACGCAGGAAGCACTTCCGACTGTACCAGGTTCCTCCGGCCGTCTTGACTTCTTAATGTGGGGCGGACCAGAAGTCATCTGACTCGAGCCAGCTGATCCGCGGAGTACAGGTCTCGGCGCGATGCACCCTGGGAGCTGTAGTTTTCTCGCGTCTCAGAGAGACAGATTGGGGCTGGGGAGGAGCGGAGGGGCTCAGGCAACTTGGCAGGCATGGGGGCTCGGATATGTGGGAGGGTTAAGTCACTATTAGGGTCACAGAAGCTCTCGCATCCCCCAGCGAGACTCGGGGTATTGGCACTTTGGTGAGCAAGGCCGAAGCCTCGGGCCACATCGCAAACCCCGCCTACAGGCGGGGCCTGTAGGTTCCGCCTTCCACAGCGGCTCCGCCTATAGCCGGAGCCCGTAGCTCGGGATGCGCGGGACTCGGCCTTCCTCAACCAATGGGAAGACGAGAATTCGTCGTGTTGAGCGTGGCTGGAAAGATTGGCAGGCGAGGCCCCGCCTCGGCGCCTCTGTCCCGGGTGAAGTGTGCTGGAAGGGGCGACCCGGCCCCAGATTCAATCGCTGTCATGGCTGCACGGTCTGTCACTCTCGGCATCGACCTGGGCACCACGTCTGTGAAGGCGGCCCTGGTGGAGGCCGCGCGCGGCGACCCTTCCGGGTTCGTGGTACTGGCGAGCTGTGCCCGGCCTACGCGTGCCGAGACGGCGGCCCAGAGCGCGGCGGCGGGGCCCCAGGTGAGGCAGCGCCCTGGAGCCTCGCCGCCTCCAGGAGCCTCCAGACACCCTCTTCCTCCTCAGAGAAGTCTCCCTGACTGCTCCAGCCTGCCTGATCTCTGCCTGCCCGCTGCAACTCCCTCGATCCGATAGATCTCCTCCCAGGAGCTTTCCCACCTGCTGGCACCGATCTCCCCACTCTCGGGCCTTCTTTGGGAGCCTTGACCTTGGCACTATATCCCCGTGCTCTCTGCCCTCCACTTTCTGTATCCTGACCTGCAGGAAATTGCTCTCCTGCATATGGAGCGATCTCAGGCCGCCTTCTCATTCTTGCGGCTCTCTACTCCTCATATCTGCAGATGTCCTCAAATTCAGGATTCAGCTTGTTCCCTAGGGCGGTGTCGGGGTTTTCCTTGAGAAATCAGACGCAAAATCCAGCGTAACCTGCCCCTCTCTCACCCGCAGGAGTGGATTGTGGGTGGAGGAACTGAAACACTTGGACAGCAAAAGTCCCCTGGCCCCAAAGGCTGAGACACCTTGGAAGAAAGACGTCAGGACAGATAGACATTGAGAGATACCTCAATTAAAATTTAGGAGAAGGTCAGATTGATAATTCTACACGAAAACTAGTGTTTTGTGAAAGCTACAAGATAGAAATGGAGAATTTCACCACAGTGGGCTCAATTTCAAGTTGTGGGTTCAGAAAGGATGTCAATCCTCAGAGATGGATTCCATTAATTCCCTGAAAAAGGTAACTCTATGTTCAGTTCATTGATAATAGAAATTAATATCAAGGAACTTTCTGTGTATCCTCATGACTTTTTTTTTTTCCCTGGATCTCAGCTTGTTCTTATAATTGAAATAGATGACCTCTATGGCCCCTTCCAGCCACAAACCTCGATTTTCTGAGCCAAACCCCACTCCCAATAGCTTTGTTTTTCACAGGCTCTTGCCACATACCTGGACCCAGTCCTTTAGGGTTCAGAGTCCATCTTGCTCAGAAGCACTTCAGAGGATAAAGATTTCAGGAGCACTTCGCATTTTCATAGAGCCTTTCAAAATTAGTTTGGTTGGGGCATCAGGACATTTTAGAATGATTATCTCACTTCATGGACCATGGAGTGGAGGCAAAGTCAGCTCTGACCCTGTGGGGGTAAGCAGCAGAAGTGAGATTACAGGGGTGGGTTTTTTAGGCAGTGCCCTTTTCTCTAGAAATAGGGCCGCTTCTTGAAAACTACTTTCCCCACTTCCCCCAGTGTCCGGCACAGTGTTCTGTGTTTACAGGCACGCCCAGTGCTCCACACCTGCCTAAGGAGGGGTTTAGGGGAGGCCAGTAATAGCCCCCCTTGCATCCTCCTCATGTGTGTTGTGCTCCGGGACAAACAGCCTTTTTGTAATTTCACCTATAGCAGGATTTCTTCACCTTGGCACTGTTGGTATTTGGAGGTTGGATGATTCTTTGTTGTGGGGTGCTGTCCTGTGCGTTGTAGGATGTTCAGCAATGTCCCTGGCCTCTAACCCACTGCATGCCAGTAGAACCCTCCTCCCCAGCTGAGACACCCAAAAATGTCTCCATATTGCCAAATGCCCCTGAGGGGACAAAATTCACCCCTGGGGTAAACACTACTGATCTATAGAAACACCTGGTGGCTCTGTTCTTTCCTCATGTCCATATTTCTCACTCTTTAGAAGCATTGTGTACTCCACGGTCAAGTCTGGCATCTATGTGGAAGGTCAGACTTTTAGCTCTTTGCAACTTTAAAATACCAAGATTTTCGAGGGAAGCTCTGTGACCCTTTCTGTGTTATGAATTTTACCTCTCTGGGCCTCAGTTTCCCCATCTGTAAAAAGGGGTGTGGGGGAGGAGGGTTGAACAAGTTCCTAAATTCTTTTTTCAAATCTGAATTTCTGGCATTTGATCTGAATGTAGACCACTTGATATTCTGAATCAAGGAATGGGGGCAGTGCCTTTCCTGTGGCATTGTGGGTGTATCCACGGTCTGTCCAAGAACTGCTCCTCCATCACACTCACCACTAAAACTCCCCCCACACTGAGTGCCTCCTTGTCTTCACTGCCCTCTGGCCTGTTTCACTCCTCCACTGTCCTTACCTACACAACTCACCCACCCTAGGCCCATTTTAAATAGCAGCTCCTCTGTCCTGCGTTCATGTACCATCTGGGTTCACGCCACGTGGGAACTCTTTAAACCAGCACCGTCCAGTGGAAATGTGAGCCACACGTGTAATTTTCAACTTTCTGGTAGCCATATCCAAAAATAGTAAAAAGGAACCGTAAAATTAAGTTTCATTGCTTGTTTTTTTAACCCAATGGATCCAAACATATCATTTCCATATGTAATAATCGATATAGAATTATTAATGAGATATTGTGCATTTTCTTCATGCTAAGTCTGAAATCTGGTATGTAGATTTCAATTCAGACTAGCTGTGTGTAGCTGATGACTGGCGTGTTGGACAGGGCAGGTGTAAACAAATGCCTCTTCCCTGCTTCCTTCTTTCTTTGCCCGCTGTCTTATTTCTTCCCTCCCGGGGGATCATGCATAGCCATGCATCTCCTCTCTGCCCCATCTTTTACTGCCTGCTCAGTTCTACTGTAGTCTCTCCTGCTTAAAGAGTCTTGTTAGGATGTAGGGTTGCCTCCTCAACAAAATGCTCCATGCTCCCTCTCCTCTCCTTCCCCAACCCTACCCCTCCTCACCTTTCTTCTTTCTACTCCTTCCATCATGTTTGTTTGGAGCCAAGAACTGCCACAGCCCAAGGCCAGCCGGCTGACAAACGAAGGGTTAACTCCAAGGAGGGGAGGCGTGCACTGCCCCCACCCCTGGAACAAATGCAAGCCCTCAGGGCATTCAGGAAATGTTTGCCAGATGGATGAACTGAGGCAAACACTAGGGCTGGTCCTCAGGTGCTTTAGTCCAGGAAGCCTTTCTCGCCTACACCTTTCCTGCTGGGTTCCTCCCTGCTGTGTTCCATCCCTCTTCTACCCCAGTGCTCCATGTGCCTTGCCAAAGACCTTTGCCTTATGTCTCCCTGCAGCATGGTCTTTCTTGTGTTTTCCTGTCCTGCTGGACGGTAAGCACCTGTAGGGCAGGGCAGTGCTTTTCTCAGCTCAGACCCTTCCACAGCGGGGGGCAGAGCCCAGGCCACTGGCTGAACTTAACCCACAGAGGCGCCTCATCTGTGAAGGGAGAAGTGGGACCTCGCCCACCACGTTCCTACTCCAGGCCCCGCTGGAGGTGGTGGAGAACCGTGAGGCCCACATCCCCTCCCTGAGGCCTCTCAGCAGGTCCTGGAAGTGACCTCGGTGGGATTAGGTGGGCAGCCACCACCCAGGGAGTCCCTGACTCCTCTGCCCTCCTTTCCCTGCCTGTGTGTGTACCTCTGTCCAACGTATCCTCTTCTGTTTCCAGGGGCAAGAGCAGGATGTGAGGAGAATCGTCCAGGCCCTCCACGAGTGCCTTGCTGCCCTTCCCCGGCAGCAGCTCTGCAAGGTCTGTGGCATCGGAGTGTCAGGACAGATGCATGGAGTCATGTTCTGGAAAACAGACCAAGGTATGCTGAGCTTGGGGGTGATCACGTGCTGTTAACAGTCACCCTGTGATCTCAGGTGGCCTCAGCCTGCAGCGGCTTGAAGCAGGATTTTGGTTCCCCTGGCCAGCGACTGAAGTCAGGCTGCAGCAGTGAGAGTGCTGAATCCTAGCCACTAGGCCACCAGGGACCAGCAGCCAGTGATAAGGCTCTAGCCCGTCAGCTTTGTAGAAATAAATTTCCACAAAGAGACAGAAAGTAGTGAAACAAGTAAAGTGTTTATTAGGAGGAAAAAGGGTACGTGTGGATAGACACACAGGCAGGCTCAGAGGGGCAGAGGCTCTCAGAGGCTCACGCCCTCGTGGTAGTTTGAGTCACTTATATGGGGCATCTCTTCTGAGTTTCCCTTGGCCAATCATCTTGCTTTGCTTGGCTCTGAGTCCGTATTTGGTTATCTCAGGGTCCTCCCCTGTGTGTGCGCACATCTCTTAGCCAAGATGGATTCTAGCAAAGAGGCCTATGGGTAGGTTGACATCACGTACTATGGAGTGGCACCCCTTCCCTGTTTGACCCCCGAGGAGCCTTTCTCTGCATGTGTAGTTGGGAAGGGCTCCTTGATCTCGAGAATGAGGAATATGTGGTCTCTTTATCTTTTATCTGGGCAGCCATCAACTCTTCTTTGCTCCGCTATTGCCTTCATCTTGGAGAATCTGTCCACAGGGGACAGACTGCAGCTGCTCAGCCTGGGGCCCGTCTATCTCCTGCCTCACCTGGAACCAGAAAAGGGCCGCCAAGGGCTCTCTGTGAAGGGTCACGTTAGTCTGCTGCCTCTTGCATTTTGTGTACATCCTGTCCTGGTCAAAGGATGTAATGAAGTGAACTGTCCACTCACACATTATTCATGAACAGGGAGAGGGAGAAGGGTGAGTTCTCTCTGATTCTCTGTTGGATTCAGTGGAGTGGATTTTCCACAGCCTTCTCTTTCTCTGTGCCAGTGTCTTGGAGCATCAGTGCCAACAACCAAGAGATTAGCGTAGCTGTAGGTTCCAAGACGCAGAGGAAACTCTTCTGGATTTAGGCATAGTTTTTGTTGTTTAACATAAGCACAGATATCTGTGATTTTTCAATTCCGGGGCACATCCTTTTCATGGGCACAGTTGCTAAGCATCATTTAGTTGGTCGTCTTCTTTCAGGAGGTCTGCCACAGTGCAGAGGTGGGTGGCCTGTTCTGTTTGGCCTCTAGGAGGAGTATTAAGCCAGCAAAACAGCAGTGAGCACTTTGCATGCCAGGTGCTGAGCTAAGTATGTTACCTGTGTGACCTCATTGAATTTTCCCAACACCCTTATGACGTGGGTTACATTACTCTCCCTCTTGTGCAGATGAGACCTGGAGGTTCAGAGAGGATAAAATAATATGCTCAGGGTCATGTGGCAGCAAGTAGCAACTCCAGCTTTTCTTTTTTAATTAATTAATTAATTAATTAATTAATTTTTATTTTTGGCTGCATTGGGTCTTTGTTGCTGCGTGTGGGCTTTCTCTGGTTGCGGCAAGCGGGAACTTCTCTTGTTGTGGAGCATGGGCTCTAGGAGCGTGGGCTTCAGTAGCTGCAGCACGCAGGCTCAGTAGTTGTGGCTCGAGGGCTTAGTTACTCCACGGTATGTGGGATCTTCCCGGACCAGGGCTCGAACCCGTGTCCCCTGCATTGGCAGGCAGAGTCTTAACCACTGCGCCACCAAGGAAGTCCCGTGACTCCAGCTTTTGAACTCAAGTCTGTCTGACTTCAGACACTGAACTTTGAAAGTCTCCTAGGAGGACCGGAGTCACAGGAGGACGCACTAGCTCAATGAAGGGAGGAATTTCCCAACAGAATGTCCAAGGAAGGATTAGGTTCCTTTAGGAAGTTGTGATCTCCTGTTATGGCAAGTGTTAAAAAAAATTTTTTTTTAATTACAGAAAGTTTGACATAGACATAAAAGTAGGGAGAACAGCATTATGAACTGACACATACCCATCACCCAGCTTCAAAACTATCAACTTTTTACTGCAGGTGTTTTAAGCATAGTATGGATGGCTACTTTGTGGGGTGGAGGCTGTAGCTGAGGAGGTAGGACATTGGATTCACCCTTCCTCTGCCTAGAAATCAGTGATTCCGATTCTCCTGGGCCAAGTGAGTGGTGGCTTGCCTCGGGTCTGGTGGTGCATCCTTTGATCAGTCCCCGGGGGGGGGGGGGGCCTGGGTGACTGCAGAAGCCCACCCAGGCTCTCCCCTACCTCCTTTCCCTTTGTCTGCCTGTCATCAGGCCAGCTGGGACCACAGGAACTGCTCAGCTCCAATCACCAGCAGGAGCCAAAGTCCAGTTCTGGTGTTAGAGCTGAACTCTCAGGGGGAGTCTAGGTTGTAAAAGTTTTTAAACTCCTTAATTTTGCATTAACGAGAATAAACGTCCTTTTAATACCAAAGCCCTTCCCAAAGAGGACAGCAGAGATCTAATGATTGTGCTCTGGTCACACGCCTTCCTTTCTGCTGTCTCCTGGCCTCTGTAACGACCGCACAAACCATTGCCCACATTGGTGGAGAGAGCTGCTTAATATTTCATGGAGCCCACCTGTATGCCTTCTTGTTTTGGTTTCTGTTTCTGGGAAGGAGGAGAGCCACTGTTTGACGATGATACCTGCTTAGCAGAGTGAGTGAAATCATATTTGAGATCAAGTCGTTCTGCTTTTAATAGCGGCTGTAATTCAGTTTGGTTTCAGGATCTACAATATATGAGGCTCTGTGCTGAGCCCCACGGGAGACATAGAAACGGGATGCAGCCCTCGTCTTCCACGGCGCGCTCAAGGCAGTCAACACAGACAGGCACCAGTAACCTGAGCGGAGAGCTAAGTGCTTCCACAAGGGCGCCAATTGGAGAAGAGAGGGAGTGACTAGTGTCTTCTGAGAGGCCTGTGGTTACACCAGTTTCCACATTCCATTTTCAGGCTCAGTAATAGCAGGAGAGAAGTGGGGATCATAAAATCAAGCTAAAAGGCCAGCAGCAGACAGGGAGAAATTATTCGCTAGTATATAGTAGACGAAGGACGAATATGGGTGCGTATAAAGAACAAATAACAAAGAAAGGACCAATAGCCCTGGGGAAAAATGGGCAGAGGAAACCAACCGGCTTTTCTTAGAAGAGGAAATACAAATAGCTAATAAGCATATGAAAAGATGCTCAGTGTCATTAGGGATTAGGAAAATGCAGAGGAAGAAACAACGAGATCATTTTCCACCCACCGGATTGTAAGAAAGCAGTTTGAGAATGTCAGGAGTTGGCAAAGGGGGTGGAAAATTGGGGTTTTAAAATACCACTCCTGGTAGTATATATTAGCTTGGCCGTTTCGGAGGGCAGTTTGGCAGGGTGTTAAAAGTAAGAGAGTTGCAGCAACTACAGGAAGAAAACTTCCAACTGAACTAATATGAAACCCATTTGCTAATTGCGGGGGGCGAGGATAAAGCTTTTAAATTATACACTGTAAAAATAAGTTACTATGACTCAGTGGCCCTACTACTTAAAATCTGCTCAGGAAAAGGACTTTAACATGTATATGGAAAAGAGACATAATCATGGTCACTCATGGCATCCTTGTTTATTGTAGTGAAAACTGATGTTTACCCATGGGGGAGTGGTTAAATAAATGTTGGTACCCCACGCTGTAGAATGGTATGCAGCAGTTGAAAAGAATCAGGTGCGTTCACATGTACTAATGTGGAAAGAATTCCAGGACATGTTGCTGATGATAAAAACAGCCACCAGAAAAATACATACAGTAGTAGAGTACTGTTTGTTTTTAAAAAAACAGACAAAACCAAAATAGAATAAAACCCAGCCAAACCAAAATCAGCCAAACCAAAGAGAGTATGTTGTGTGAGTATAAAAACCCAACAATGGGACTTCCCTGGTTGCCCAATGGTTAAGACTCCGCGCTTCCAGTGCAGGAGGTGCAGATTGGATCCCTGGTCAGGGAACTAAGACCCCACATGCTGCGCGGCCAAAAAATTAAAAAAAACAAAAAAACTCTACAAGTGCTAACGATGACAGGAAGGGGGCTGGGACTCTGATGGGGACGGTCCAGCAGGCCTTTTGCTTTATCCGTAATATCTGAACATTTTATATTGAGAATGCATTCACTTATCATCTGTATAATTAAACATTTTTAAAAATTATTATTTGCCAAAAAAAAGAAGAAAATGAGAGAAAGAACATCCATCAGGCCAGATTCTGGAACAGACTGTCTGGACTTGAATCCTGCCTCTACCACTTAGTAGCTATGTGATCTTTGACAAGGTTTTTAAAGCTTCTCTGAGCTTCG
Organism: Kogia breviceps; assembly: GCF_026419965.1. Lineage (NCBI taxonomy): Eukaryota > Metazoa > Chordata > Mammalia > Artiodactyla > Physeteridae > Kogia > Kogia breviceps. Next base: position 11,361,386 of record NC_081328.1, read on the forward strand.
TGTGTCTTATGTGAAAATGGGGATAAATATCACACCTATGTTGTAAGGCTAATATGTAGATTTTAAAAATTAATATTTTTCAAGTGCTTTGAACAATACCTGGTAGATGGTAAGAACTCCGTATTTATTTTATAACACAAACAAAATAAAGATGATAGTCCTAAAAGGAAAAAGAAGAAAAAGGGTCAAAAGAGTTTTGGAAGCAGATAAAAGGGTTGAAAAAAAGGCTGCAGATGCCCAGCTTTAGGGCTGGGATAAGAATCCCAGCTTTAGGCAGAAACGTAGTTCTGCGGGTGGACCATCCCATCCCCACCTTGCTCCCCCTTCCTGGGTGAAACTTAATAAGCTTCAGGTGCATATATCTGTGACCGCTTCCCTGCTCTTCTTTTTGTTTTTAAATGATTTTTATTGGCATATAGTTGATTTACAATGTGTTAGTTTCTGCTGTACAGCAAAGTGAATCAGTTATACATATACATATGTCCAGTCTTTTTAAGATGCTTTTCCCATATAGGTCATTACAGAGGGATTGAGTAGAGCTCCCTGTGCTATACAGTAGGTCCTTTCCTTCTTTCTTTCTTTCTTTCTTTCCTTTTTTTTTTTTTTTTTTAAGGCTACGCCTTGGGGCCTGTGGAATCTTAGTTCCCTGACCAGGGATTGAACTGGACCCTCAGCAGTGAAAGCACTGAGTCCTAACCACTGGACCGCCAGGTCCTTATTAGTGAGGTCCTTATTAGTTATCTATTTTATACATAGCATTGTGTATATCTCAATCCCAATCTCCCAATTTGTCTCTCCCCCACCCCATTCCCCCCTGGTAACCATATTTGTTTTCTACATCTGTGACTCTATTTCTCTTTTGTAAATAAGTTCATTTGTACCTCTTTTTTTTTTTAAGATTCCACATATAAGTGATATCATATGATATCACTTGCCTTTCTCTGTCTGCCTTACTTCTAGGTCCATCCACTCCCTGCTCTTCGGGGTACTGGCCGGAACCCCTGAGTGTGAGTGAAGCGTCGTCCTGGGTGGTAAAGTCTGTCCTATAACCTCACTAGCAGAGTATTCTCAAGGACGTGCTGGTGCCGGTCCGTTGCTCTTTTCTCCATTTTGGGGTCATCTCCTTCGTTCCAGGTTGTGAATGGACAAAGGCGGGGGCTGCCCCTGTGTTCGAGCCCAGAGCTGTGAGCCACCTGGTGACGTGGCAGGATGGCCGGTGTGGCAGCGAGTTCCTGGCTTCCCTGCCCAGGCCGGAGTCTCATCTCAGTGTGGCCACGGGGTTTGGCTGTGCAACCATCTTCTGGCTTTTGAAACATAGGTACGGACACCTGTTCTTTGAATTGGGTGACGGATTTGCAGCCATAAGGAGCTGTACCTCTAGCTGGTCAGCATCACTCCACGTGCTAGATTGTCCCTCGGCGAGTATGGCCCAGCACAGGGTATAGTCGCAAGACTTAGACTTGGTCTACCACTGCTTCATTTTGCAGAGGGCTCTTGTTGGTTATCTGATTCTCACCTAGAGGGGGAAAGAAGAGACCCGAGAGGGCAAGGGACTTGCCAAGGATCACATGATGGGTTCACGGTGGGATCAGGGCTGCTGAGAACGCCTGATGTCCTGCTTTCCCAGGCATGGTGTGTCCTCCTCTGGGTACCCTCCCCTAAGGCTGACTCTGGCCAGCTTGGCTTGGAGGGCTTGGGAGGTTCAGCTGCTAGGGATCCACAGCCTGTGGGGTTCTGGCTGCTACTCGGCTGTGCCACGTCTAGTCCACACTGCCCACAGTTAGGTGCAGCACATGCTTTCGAGTCAACATTAAACCACATTGAATTGTTTGGGGTGTGAAAAACAGCCCAGAGTTCCTGAAGTCCTACGATGCAGCTGGTACCATCCATGACTACGTGGTGACCATGTTGTGCGGCTTGACAAGACCCCTGATGTCCGACCAGAATGCCGCGAGCTGGGGATATTTCAACACCAGGAGCCAAACCTGGAACTTGGAGATGTGAGTATAACCATGCAGGCTGGCTTGAGGGTGAAGAGCAGGATCTCTAAAGCGGGAGCGTCAGTGGGGCTTTCCCATCTGGGAATAATGGAGGATTCCACGAGGCCAAGAATCAGGTTCCAACACCCTCCAGCCCGTTCCAGTCCCCGGACATGGGTGGGCCTGACTGTAAGTGAAGTTCTTGGGGAGGGGTGCCACCCACCATGCCATGCTGCCTGCTCCTCCACTGTTGCCCAGACCTAGGGTGGGCTCCCCAGTTCTTTCTGTGCCCTGAGCCAGCCCGTAGATTCCAAAGAACAACATTCATTCTTTAACATATGTTATTTTATTTTATTTTTTTACCTTTTTATTTTATATTGGAATATAGTTGATTAACAATGTTGTGTTAGTTTCAGGTGTACAGCAGTGTGATTCAGCTATACATATACGTGTATCTGTTCTTTTTCAAATTCTTTTCCCATTTAGGTTGTTACAGAATATTGAGCAGAGTTCACTGTGCTATACAGTAGATCCTTGTGGGTTATCCATTTAAAATATAGCCGTGTGTACATGTCAATCCCAAATTCCCTACCTATCTCTTTCCCCCACCCTAATGTATTTTAAAATACGGTTAAGAAATGGAAGTAGTAGGCTTAAGGGATGCCTTTTAAGTTCCCTTTAAACAATCATTTGCCTTTTCAGGTCCAGAAGCCCAGTGCCCTATAAGTTCACTGCCTTCAGGGCCCAAATTCTGAGCTCTGTAATAAAACAAAAAGCACCTGGTAGTTCAGGTAAAGGATTTTCCAGCATGTTTTATCAAATTGGCAGCCCCGTGTTCACTAACCGCGAGTGACGGATGCATTTGGTATTCAGGAGACTAATGGGTTTGACTTTGGTTTGGCCTGTGCTAACCAGCTGTGACTTTGCTCTAAAACTCAGCTTCCTCCCTTGGCACAGTGTTTGCTCTCCCTGCAAATTCAGGAGGCTGGATGCCAATGAAATCTGCTTCTTATCCAGTCCTTTCTGACCACCTCTGCTCAAACTGGTTGCGTTCTCCTCCAAAAGGCCCATCCCAAGGTCTCGAAAGCCAGGGTTCACTCTTTAGATAACTCAAGGCTTTTCCTCATGGTTTAAAAAAAGCCAAAGAGGCCCTCTGTGAAAACACTGGATTCTGCCCTCTCTCCTTGAATGTGTATCCTATTGCGCTTTCCGTTGCTGAGTTTCCTGGAAACAACAGAAAACAGAAAACCAAGCACCAGGTAGATATGATGTCCACTTTTGGTTTGCAGACTGAGGGACGCAGGCTTTCCTGTCCACCTGCTCCCGGACGTCACCGAGCCTGGCAATGTTGCAGGCAGAACTTCCCAGACCTGGTTTGAGATCCCAAAGGGGACACAGGTGGGCGTGGCCTTGGGGGATTTGCAGGCCTCTGTCTATTCCTGTATGGCCCAAAGGACAGACGCAGGTAAGTCTGTCTTTGGTTCTCTCCTCAGACTTCTACTGGGGCCTCCTAAGCCCCAGCTCTGTGCCAGGATCTCAGGGGCACACATAGCCAGCAGTCGCAGCGCCCTCTTGACCATTAGGCTACAAACATGAAAAACACCCTCATCCCTACAGGTGAAGCCCCTGCCCCGGGAGCTTACAATTCAGCAGGGCAATTTCTGTCCTGACCACAGTCTGCGCCTTTCTTCTCTAGAGACAGGTGAGGGAAATGACTCTCTCTATTTGGCTGGTTTCTATGTGTCTCCAGGACCAAGAAAATAGATTATTATTCAATAGATGAGGGTTTTTGTTATTGTGTGTTTGTCAACGAAAGTTCCTCAGATCTGAGTAGAAAAACGCAGATGTCCCTGTATTCCCTGTAAGAGAGTCACAGTGAAGGGGAGGCAGCAATCCAGGGCAGGGGCTGGCAAAGTTTTCCTGTAAAGGGCCAGATTGTAAATATTTCAAGCTTTGTGGGCCATTTTGTTTCTATCATAACTACTTAACAGCTGTTGGGGCAGGAAAGCAGCTATAGCCAATGCATAAGTGAGTGGGTGTAGCTGTGTTCCAATAAAACTTTATTTATAGATGCTGAAATGTGAATTTCATAAGATTTTCATGTGTCATGAAATATTCTTCTCCTTTTCATTTCTTTTCAACCTTTTAAAAAGGCAAGAACACGCTACTGGGATTGTAAAATGGTGCAGTCCCTTCGGAAAACAGTCTAGCAGTTCTTCAAAAGTTAAACATGGAATTACCATGGGACCCAGCCATTCCACTCCTATGTGTACACACAAAAGAATTGAAAACACACGTCCACACAAAAAACTTGTACACAGATGTTCCTAGCAGCCTTATTCATAAGAGCCAAAATGTAGAAACAACCCAAATGCCCATCGACTGATAAATGGATTTAAAAAATGTGGTATATCCACAGAGCTAAAATGCTATGACCTGTGAATGAAAGTGAAAGGCCACGTAGTGTATTATTCCATTCCTGTGAAACGTCCAGAATAGGCAAATCCATAGAGATAGGAAGCAGATTCATGGCTGTCTAGGGCTGGGACATGGGGTTGATTGCTAACCAGTATAGGATTTCTTTCTGGAGTGGTGAAAATGCCCTAAAATTAGATCTCAGTGATGTTTGTACAACTCTCTGAATATACTAAAAAGCACAGAACTGTACACTTTAAAAGGGTGCATTTTATGGTGAATTTTCTGAATTCCATCTCAGTGAAGCTATCATTAAAAAAAAAAATGTAAAAGCCTTTCTTAGCTCCTGGGCCATACAAAAACAGATGGCAGGCTGGATATGGCCTGGGGGCTGCTGTTTGCCCCTGCTGGGGCTGGGGTAGACTTTGGGTCTGCCTGCCCAAGCAGGGTGATTGCAGGCTGTGTGTTTCATTTGGTCCTCAGGGCAGCCCGGCCTTGTTATCAAGGGGAACAGAGAAGTCATTCATCTTACTCGGATTTTCTTTGTCGTCACATCTTTTTTTCCTCCATCAGTTAGAACCATTACACTTTAACCCTGAGTTTATAAACTCTGACCAGCACTATCCTCTGAAGCAGTAGTTTACTCCTATTATATTATATTCTTAAAAAATAAAATTTCAAGTGACTTTTTGTTTCGTTTTTGGTAGTAATTCCTCTTAATTCAAGATTAGGTGAGAGGGAAAGGTGAGATTCTGCCACTTAAAAAAAAAATTGTATTGAAGTATAGTTGATTTACAATGTTGTGTTAGTTTCAGGTGTGTAACAAAATGAATCTGTTATACATATACATATATCCAGATTCTGCCACTTTTGTTTGCACAAATATGTGATAAAATCTTTTAAGGTCAAAAACCCCGTCTTTTTCTCCTGAATTTTCTCGCTGAGACCTTGTCATCATCCAAAATGAGGATGATGATGCGTTTCTCATGGGGCAGTTGTCGTGATGCACTGGGATGGTGCCTGTAAAGAGCCTGGCTCTTTCCGCCTACCTGGTAGTCTTCAGATCTTAGGCTGTTCCCTCCACAGAGAGTCATGTACCTGGATATAAATGTCCCTTCTAGATGGTGAGTGAGGGGCTGGTCAAATGGGAAGAAGCTAAGATTTAGGTTCCATGTTCACTGAGCTGGTTGTGGTCTCTGGTTCTAGACCGGGGCTGCTGGCCTGTGCTCAGCTGGGCGGTATCCATTGGCAAGGCTGGTCGGCCCCCTTCATTGACACTTCCCCCCGAGGGGATAGGTGGAGAGCATGATGCTTCTGGTTTATCGCCATGGTGAAAGGCTTGATGTGGCAGGAAGTCAAGGTTATTGACTTTCTGAGACTTGGTTTCACTCTCCTTGCCTCTGCCTCCCAGTAGGTAGGACAGTTGGATGCTGACCTCCGTTAGTTTAGCCCCAACAGACCGAGAGGAACAGGCTTTCTGGCCAGGTCTCGTGAGAAATGGAGGAGAGACTCCTGGGACAGTCTGTAGGCTCTGGCCTCCATCTAGAGGAGAAAATCATCCCCTCTGTTCTAGGTCTGGGAGCATCCCCCCTGCTGGTGGAGGGCGGTTGGAAATGAGGAGGTGGTGGTACCCACCAAAAATGAATGAAACCTCCCAAAGAATAAAACACTTGGGCTGAGGTCTGACTCTCTGTGAATAGTAGCTTATTGCCGTGTAACAAATCACTCCAATACTTAGTAGCCTAAAGCAGCAAACACTTATTATCTCACACAGTTTCTGAGAGTCAGGAGTCTAGGTGTGGCTGGATGGTCTGGCTCACGGTCCCTTGTGAGACCGCAGTCACACTGTCAGTCAGCTGGGACTGCAGTCATCCGAAGGCTTGACCGGGCTGGAGGATCCACTTCTCAGCTCACTCATGTGGCTCTTGGCAGGAGGCCTCAGCTCCTTGTAGGTGTTGGAGGATGGAGGGAATGAAAAGTACCCACCGAACTGAGAATGCATCTTGAGACTGAAAAATGAGGCAGGCAGCTCCATATAATCAATGGGTCAGTTTATTTTAGGGAAACTTACAGAGTGGGACCAGGCAGACAATGATCTGGAAGCATTGGCAGCTGCATTCTGCACCACCAAGGGAACTTTGGGACAGTTTTATAGTTAACCTAGGACGTGAGGGTGGGTGCCTGGAAACAGGACACACGCTCCTAAGTTAAGATGACTGAACGGGTAACTAGTCTCATGGGCTCTGGGAATACATCAGCAAAAGTCAGCATAGTTTGGGAACTAACAGAGCATAGAGGCCACCTGACCCTAACCGTTGTTAAACAATATCTAGTAACTACAAAGCCCTTGACGAAAGAGAAGTGATTCACCACCTAGTACAGTCCTGGGTAGGGTCAGCGGAAGGACAGGAGGGACCGTACGGGCCCAAGATGTGGTCAGTTATGCCAGCAACCATCCAGTGGGCCTCTCCATAGGGCTGCTCACGACGTGGTACCTGCCTCCCCTGGAGCAAGTGATCAAGACGGAAGCTGCAGTGCCCTTTTATGACCTGGTCTCCAGAGTCACACGCTGTCACTTCTGCTTTACTCTCTCTTCATTAGAAGCCAGTCACTGAGTCCAGCCCACACTCAGGGGGAGGGGAATTAGGCTCTTCCTCCTGAAAGGAGGAGTATCCAGGAATCCGTGGCACCCTCTCCGACCCTGTTGTGACTTGTGGCCTCTGAGTTAGCCCAACAGGCCTAACCTCTGCTTTCTTTGGACCCCTTCCAGTTCTCAACATCAGCACCTCGGTGCAGCTGGTAGCCTCCATGCCTTCAGGATTCCAGCCAGTGCAGACTCCAGACCCTGCAGCTCCGGTCGCCTACTTCCCGTACTTTGACAGGACCTACCTGGCGGTGGCAGCATCACTCAACGGGGGCAACGTGCTGGCCACGTTCGTCCACATGCTGGTCCAGTGGATGGCGGATCTAGGTAAGGGTGGCCCACACAGGGGTGTGTTCTCTGCTTGTCCTTTCTATGTGGCAGTGTCCTGGTACTGAATGTGCTGTAAGTTTCTAGATTCTTGTCTCAGACCCAGCCAGATTCTAGCACATTCCCTCTGTCCTTAGGGATCTGAGCTTGTAGCCTTCTTTCATCTTCTGAGCTGCCATCACCTACTCTCTTTTTTGAGGCGCATCTTCTCCCCTAACCTTAACTGTGGAGTATCCTAATAGTCTCCTGGCTCTCCCTGGCCCCGCTATTACCTTCTCTGTCAGTAACCTTGCATTTGAGCTTTGCCTTCTGATGGCTACAGACAGCGGAGAATCAAATGATCAAACATGAATGAGTGAAAAGACTGGTAGCACTTATTCCTGGCAAGTAGCTCCTCTCCTTCTTTCTTGGAAGGGTCCGTGGAAACTCTGATTTCTTCTTCAGGGTGGAATTGATCAGGCCTTCCTCTGCTCTGCATTTACAGTGAAAGATGTAACGTCTTTCTTCCAGGAGAGGTTCTTAGGGTAGAAATGAAATTTCTGGCCAGCTGTCCAGAAATAGGGAAATCATGCTTATCAGATGCATGGGTCACTTGTAGGAGCTCAAAATCAGGTCATTCCAGGAAACATCCGACAGAATAACTAGGTGGGGCACAGGCCACAGGGAGCATCTGGGAAGTTCATACTGGTCATGCAGACAGGTGTTGCTGACCCACGTTGGCCCTTCCAGGCTGGCTGGGGGTGTCAGGATTGCCGGTAAGTTCTGCCCCCTTGGCTGGGAATCCCTCAGGAATGCTCCATTTAAAGAACAGAACTTTGATCTTGTTTTGCCTTGAATCAAGGAAGGTTTTAAAGATGCAGAACCAGTCATCAGAACCTTCAGGCAAGACCTTTACTCAGATACTGCTTTAACTGGGTTGAGTCTGTCAACTGTTTACTGAGTTGGCTGGTGTTTCTCTTTATACAGAAGTGACTGTTTTGCTCACCCCTGAAAGAGTAGGTAATACTTAAGTTTTCTCTAAGATTTTGAAAGAGAAAAGTCTTTTGCACTGCTCATGGTTCTTATTTTGATGAAACAGAGGGTGCTTTGAAGGCTAGTAGTTTATATAACTTAACCTCCTATGAAATGTCTACATCGTTTCATTTGATTGAAAAAAATATATTTTTTTCTTTCTCATTCCTGAGGGTGTATAGTTGAGTTTGTATAAGTTAAATGTGCTGATGTTGAGACTCCGTGGGGACTTTTGGCCATACATTGGAAATACTCGTGGAGTTTTAAAAACAATGTTGATGTCCTAGTTTGAGCCCCAGAAAAGCTGATTATTTGGCTCGGGGGAGGGGAGTGGGGCCTGAGCACGGCATTTTATAAAAGTTCCTCAGGTGATTCTGATGTTCTCAAGTGTCGGTAAGCACTGATCTAGAACCTTCTACTCAAAAAGCGTGGTCCTCAGGCCAGCTGCACTGGCTTCCTCTGGGAGCTGATGACAAATGCAGAATCTCAGGCCCCACCCCAGGCACACTGAATCAGAAGCTGTGTTTTAATAAGATCCCTGAGTGATTCATATGCATATTCAACTCTGAGCTCTGGTCTAGACTGGTTGTTCGTAACCTCTGCCGAGGGGCAGGCTAGACTGTCATCAGCGCTGTGGTCCTGGGGTTCCTGTGACACTAATAACAGGCGTGATGATACTTACTGATCGGTGTGTGCATTTGGTCCACTTAGGACCAAGAGTCCCACAGCTGCGGGATGGGAAGGACTTGCAGCAGCGCCTAGGAGATCTCTCCAGAAGGTTGGGCTGGGGTCTGTAGTGAGAAAGCTGGCTGGGGTCTGGAGCACAGCACAGCTAGGCAGAATATGTAAGTCCTGAGCTGGGAAGCAGCCAGCCACAGTGAGGAGAGGCAGCAAGTCAACCTATCCTTGCCCCCTGGTAACTCTATAGCCTGCAGCGAGGGGGTGCGTGAACTCACACAGGCCTTCTCTGTCCCTGGCAGGCCTGGAGGTTGAAGAATCCACTGTGTACTCACGCATGATCCAGGCTGCTGCACGGCAGAAAGACACCTGCCTGAACATCACTCCCACAGTGCTGGGCGAGAGGCACCTGCCAGACCAGCTGGCCTCAGTGACCAGAATCTCCTCCTCTGACCTCTCCCTGGGGCACGTGACCCGGGCCCTGTGCAGAGGCATCGTTCAGAACCTGCACTCGATGCTTCCTTTCCAGCAGCTCCAAGAGTGGGGCGTGGAGCGGGTGATCGGCAGTGGAGGTGCGCTGTCCAGGAACCAGGTGCTGAAGCAAGAGGTGCAGAGGGCGTTCCCTTTCCCAGTGTCCTATGGGCAGGATGTAGACGCAGCTGTAGGGGCCGCTCTGGTTATGCTCCGGAGAAACCTTAACCAGCAGGAGTATTAGCAAACTCTTTGGCCAAAGGGCTGTTGCAAAGTTTATCTAATTAACGTTCCTCTCCTTATCTTGGGATCATGCTTCTCCTGGACAGCTCTGTGGGCCGTTTTAAGCAATGCTTGTTCTCAGGGCATCATTTTGACCAAGAACGAATCTTCAGGGCACACTCTAATAATGCAGCCAGGAGTCATCAACCAGGTCCCAAACCAGAGACTCAGCTGAGAGCTGTTTGCAAATGTAAATGTGGGAGAGACAGAGAGAAAGGGAAAGATGGGTCACATGTACTGTTGGAAGAGTCTTCCCTACTGGATTGTACCACGTGACCCTGAGGCCCCTTTCCCCATCTTGTTCTCCTCTGGCCACAGCCCGCTAGCTGGGGCAGGAGGAGACCCAAGGACAGTGACGCAGGCTGGCTGAGATAAAGATGCAGGGATCTGTGCTGGCCTTCTTGTCACGTACCTCCCCTCCAAGGAGAGCCTGCTTGGTGCCGCCATGGTTCCTCACAACGCAGCTGGCTTGGAGGCACAGAACAGAGAAGAAAACGTGGATGGCACGACCAGCCAAGGGGACAGATGCCGCATAACGCCACCATTCAGGCATGTTGTTCCCAAGAGTCCGACCAGACACCGGCAAGACTCTTTTCCAAGAGTGTGTCTGTGCAGCAGTGTGTTTTTGCCCCTGTGCGTCCCTGGGAAGCCTTCCAAGGGAAGGGATGCAGCTGCACATGCTCCTGTTGGAGAGAGAGCAGAGAGAATCCCTCGTCCCAAATGCCCCAGCTCTTCTTTCTCTTGGTGTGGGCCTTGCTGGCTCGCCATGTGTGCCTGGCTCGCAGAAACATCCCACTTGAGCCGGCATCTCTGCAGGGATCCCGGAGCATCTTAAACCTTCCCGTGGTTGGTAGGATGACCATGGAATGGCTTCCAGGAGAGGGCCACCATCGCTGTGTCTACTTCCACACTCCCAAGGGCGATCCCAGGTGGCTGACTCGCAGCAGTCATGTCTCTTTGTAAATGCCACTTTATGTGATTGTCTGAAACCCTTAATCCGCCTGGCTGTGCTGATTGAATTTCAGATACTAAAGTTCATTCTTCCAGAGCCTTGTCCCTTTAGTAAAACACACCTCTCTGCGTTGGGAAGACTGTCAATCTGGCACTGCCGCAGAGCTGGGTTTGGGAGGTTGGCCATAGCTGTGGGGATCATCTGTAGGTTGTCCTTGCAGAAGCCCTGCCTGCCCCGTGGTTCTGCCGGGACAAGCAGCTGCAGATCACTCAGGAACGTCACGTAATTGTTCTCTCGGCCAGAATGAGTCGACACCATCATTTTGAGAGAGAAGTCACCTAGGGATGGGCCAAAGGATAGCAGAGAACCCTGTCCATCAGGAGGAGCTGGCCCTCCGATGTCAGGGAGGCAGCCTGTCTTGCATTCCCAGGATGCTGTGGGTGGAGTCTAAATATAAATTAGGAGCTGGGTAGGTATCCTGCAGAGCACCATAACTCTCTGTCCCCCTTCCACATGTCCACTCTACCTCTGAGGGCTACGCCTTACACGGTCCAAGCTTGCTAGCTGGTAGTCCTGTTGTCATTTCTATTGCACTTGGCCTGGAGCCTCTGCAGGGGTTTGAGTACAGCTGCCAGGGCCTCATTTCTCCAGCCTGAAGTCACAAAACACTCGTTGCTTCTGCTCTCGTTCTCAGGACGTGCCATCCTGATCCTCAGATGAGGAACTGGGTCATTAGGGCTGTTTGCCAATATCCTGATCTTAAGCACATGGAAGGCTGACACCTTCCCACCTGATTTGCTTTGGCCAGTAAAACGTCAACAGAGGTTTGTCGCCTCCAGGCAGAAGCCCTTTGGAGCCAACGTGAGATTTGCCATACTCTGTTCCCTTTGCTGTAAGTGACCTGGGCTGTACCAGAGAGGAGGCTCTGCTGCCCTGGGTCCCCCACGAGGGCAATGTGGTGTAGAGCCCTCACCAAACAGCGAGTGACTCATAGTGTGACTGAGAAATAAACCTTTGATGTTTGATGCTACTGAGATTTGGGAGCTGTTTGTTACCACAGGATAACTTAGTTCATCCTGACTGCTACAGCCGTGGTAGACACTGTGCCTGAGAAGTCCCAGCATAGACCCAGGTGAATCATATTTATGAAGCATCTACTAGGAGCTGGGTGTTCTATCAGGCACGGTGATGTACTGTTGAACTCCCATCACTGGGGGATGAAATAAACGCTGTAACAGATTTACCCACACGCCCAGAAGGGAGGAGCAATTCATTCTTCATGTAAAAAGCGACATCGAAAAACTAAACGTTGGAGAGTTTCAGTCCATTGCTACTAACAAGAATTAGCGTTTTTTGAGTACCTACAATGGACTAGAAGCTAATCTGGACTCTACTTGTTTGAACTCATTTGATCTTCACAGTAATCCTAGAAGGATTATGTGAAATCCCCATTTCACAGATGAGGAAACCGAAACACAAAAACGTTAAGTGACTTAATGTAAGATCACGACTGTAGGATTCCAAACCCAGAGCCCGCTTTCTTTGGCATTCTAAGCAGCGAGGTCAGGTTAGGCGTGGGTGTTTATGTTAAAGTGATTGGCCTGACCAGGGTGTGTGAATTGTCTGGCGTCGCTTGGTCACAGGGCAGGTGCAAGGGTGTCGTGGGAGTGGTGGCTGGAAATGTTGGGGAGACGGGGAAGGGTGGTGGATGCCAGAGAGTTTGGACTTTCTCCTGTGGGCAGCGGAGGGGAGGGAGGGGGTTGGGGATTCTTGGGCTTTGGGAGAATGGCTGGCAGCGTGTATTCTGGATTGGAGGATGAATGTTAGGAGATGGGTCCCAATTAGAGGAACCTAGAAAACAGCCTGTGAGAGACGGTGAGGCTGGAACCAGCCAGGGTCAGAGGAGTGAACGCCAGCCCTCCCGCTCTCTCACCTGTCCTGGCCACACACACCATCCTTTGGCCTTTGACTACATACATATGATGTTTACGTGGCTTTCATGTTCTGTTTTCCTTTTCTTCTCAAGTGGACTGAAAGCTCCTTGGGGGCAGGGTCCCTATTAGGTGCTCTCTGCCCCGTCCTCCTCCTGCATCTGAACTTGGGCTGATGTCCACCTCACAAGGCAGAACCCCACACCTTGTCCAGGGCCTGACTCTGATGCCACCCGCCAGCTGCAGTCCCCCTGCAACATATCTGCCATCGGATTACAACTGCATCCGGGACCTCGCTCAGTGTTTGCTGTTGGCACGGCCTGTTGGCTCCTGGTTTGTGTCTGCTACAGGGAGCCCCACCCTGTAAGCGTCAGAGAGAGCCTAGCAGGTCTCCCTCCTTATCCATCCCAGCCTCCTGGAGGGCAGAGACCACCCTATTCACCCTACCCACCGCTCTGGGTTCGCAAAGTGCACAGTGGGCTTCAGGAAAGAGGCCTGACCACTTCTCAGGCAGGATTAGATAAATCGGCCACATATTGGAAAGAGAGATGTTCTTGGTATAGAGATGCTCATTGCATGACTCATGAACATTAAGGAAATCTTGTGTTTTTTTTCATCAGAAAACGATTAGTCACCACCTCGAGCTAATGGCCGGATACAGTTCAGCAGTCAGCAGATGTGAGCTGAAATAATGAGGAGATGTACAACCCCCCAGACCTGCCTGGAGACGTACCAGCTCACAGAGCCCATTCCCATCCCTATCCTTGCTAATCCCCGGCAAAGCCCCTGAGAGCAGGCCGGGCAGGTGCTCTCACCTGTTTTGCGGGTGAAGAAGCAGGCCTGGAGCTTCAGCCACCGCCCAAGTTCATGCAGCTGGCGTCGGACACAGCTGGGCCTCCTCACTCCTGCTGCCAATTTCTGCCTGCACCCCGCCAACCACTTCTCACTCTGTTCTGGTCCCTCTCTGGGTCCCAGCTCTGCAGAGCAGGGCTCAGCCACGGGGTGCCGAGTGGATGTCGGCTCCCCCGCCCCCGCCGCCCAGCTCAGATGGCCAGCTCATCTGCTCCTGCAGCACACAGACCCCTCTCACAGAGCCCTCTCCTCCACGGGAGCTGACTCATGTGAGTACCGATGACACTGATGCATAGACCAAATGCGAAAGGGAAAGTAGTGTTCTTCCAGGTTTGCTGTTTTCCATCTGAATCTTGGACCCCTGAAGCCATTTAAAATGGGGGAGGCAAGACGCATAAGTCAGGACAAGATTTAGACATCCCAGTGCAAGATTTAGAAAGCTCAAGACAAGACTAGCAGTGTTGTCACTGTGCTTGGCGGCGGGGTGGGCGTTACGGGCACCTGCGGTCGTGCCTTCACCGGTCTCCGTGGCGCTGGGTCTAGCACGGCCTGCTTCCCGCCAGGTTCCTCCCGAGGTGGCAGGATGAGTGTTCCCGACTTTGGTAATCAGCCTTTTGCAGCACATGAGAGTTTGCTGGGTTTCTAGCTGTGCCAGAAAGTCTGGCTTCCAATCTGAGAAGAACCGAGGCGGATGAAAAAGCTCTATTAGGCTCCCATTGCCAGGGTCAGTGTGCCCCATGGTGGTAAAACAGAGAGAGAGAGAGAGAGAGAGAGAGACCTGTGGCCATTATTGACGTTAGCAGTTTTAGCCTAGGTCACACCAGACGGGGCCCAACCACCTGCTGTGAGACCCCCAGCACCTCCCCGTGCTGCCTCTGGTACCCATCAGAGCTCGGAGGGAGGGCCCCCTCCCAGAAGTCATCATTAGCACATGATCTACTTACAAGGAGTTCTAACGGGCACATCATTACATAGATCCAAGAACACAGTGTTTCAAATTACGTCCCAGACACCACACTGCTGGTGGTGAGGCCCAGCCCTGAAGTCCTGTCCCAAATACTGTTTTCTGAACTTTAGTGGAAGCACTCAGGGCAGCGGCTGTTCAGGTAAAGCCGGGCCAGCATGCACCTCTGGGAAAGGCACGGAGCTAGGCTTGGAGAAGGGAAACGGAGGGCGCCAGAGCCTGTGTCGCCCAGGAGCCATTAAAATCTGCAAAGCCGGGTACAAACATCAGAGAAGTTAAAGCTCAAGACAAATTTTAGGAAGCTCCAGCTGAGACGAGTACAGTTGTCCCTGTTCTTGGGCAGGTTACATAGCCTGTCTGCTCTTCATTTCCTCATCTGTAAAGTGGGAACAAAATTGTACTCACCTCGTGAAACTTTGCAAGGGTCCAATGAGATGGTTCCTACAAAGTGCTTATCCCAGAACCTGGCACTCTGTCTGCCATTATTGTTGTCATTGTGATCAAACGTACCAGTAGTCCCAGGAAGGCATCGTTTGGAGGGGGTGGGATTTGAATGATAGAATCTCAGCATCCGTAGGTCTCACCTGCCACTTGGGCCGTAACGGTGGGTTGAGTGGGATGGGTGCTGGGTGGGGGTGGGGCAAAAGCGTGGAGGCTGAGGCACCGTAGGTGTGGCTGGGGAGGGGGTGTGTCTGGGTGACAGGAGGAGGTGGGCCACGGTGGGAGAGGGGACCGGAGATGTGGGCTCAGGGTGCCAGGTGGAGGGGTGGGGCCTTGATTGGTAAGGGGGCCACGATCAGGACAATGTTCTAGGACTAGGGACTGGGTGGTGGCAGGCTGGGAAGCCTGGACTGGGCAAAGGAGGCACTTCTGGGGCTTCTGGTGAGAACTGTCTGCCAGCTGCCGAGAGGGATGTATATGAGCCACAGAAACGGCCCAGACAGCGAGGACAGAGGAGAAGAGGGTAGAGAGGACGAAGCATGCCGGACTTGGTGCCCAGAAGAAAGTTGGTGCCTTTATAGGCAGGGGCATTGAGGGGAGGGAATGTGGAGGAAGAGGGGTCCATCTTGGGATGTGCTGAGGGGAAGGGGTTTGCAGTCTTTACCTGGAGATTCCGGGAGGCAGGGATGGAGCCCAGGGGAGAGGGCAGGGCTGGACGCCCGGGTGAAGGAGTCGCTGGCTTGGGAATGTCAGATGGGTTCTTGGAGGGGTGAGGGTCTCAGAGAGGGGAAGGAGGAGGTAAGGGTCCCAAGGAGCACCTCTGTGGAGGGGAAAGGCTTGGCGAGGAGAGGCAGCCAAGGAGACCAACATGGAGCTGCCGGGGAAGGAGGAGAAGGGCCAGGATTTCCCCTGCAGCCCTCGGGCCATGTGCGGTACCAGGTAGACCCTGGGATGTTGTCAGCCCCAATGGCTCTGTTACAAAGGGGACACATTTAGTGACACGTGTTGTCCTCACTAGAGGCAAAAATCACCTTAGAGGCTAAGGGGCCGGTCCTGGTGGAGAAGTGTGACCCACCACTTTGCTGGACATTTGCTCCTGGGCTGTCCGGTTCTCTCAGTGCCTTTCTCAGATGTCTCCCCCCCTGTGCCCAGGGGCAGCTCGGGGCTGAGACCCCGGCCTGGCCCAGGCAGCATGTGAGCCAGGGGCTGTGCCTGACCCAGTTTCTGCACGGCACTGTCTCCGTACCGAGGTGTATTTAATGCTACTCAACCGTACACTTAAAAATGCTTAAAACAGGGCTTCCCTGGTGGCGCAGTGGTTGAGAATCCGCCTGCCGATGCAGGAGACACGGGTTCGTGCCCTGGTCCGGGAAGATCCCACATGCCGCGGAGCAACTAAGCCCGTGAGCCATGGCCGCTGAGCCTGTGCGTCCGGAGCCTGTGCTCCGCAACGGGAGAGGCCACAACAGTGAGAGGCCCGCATACCGCAAAAAAAAAAAAAAAAAAAAAAAAAAAAAAAAAAAAAAATGCTTAAAACAGTAACTTTTAAGTTATACGTATTTTACCACAATTTCCAAAAAAAGAATGAATTCCAAGTTTCATTTTTTCAAAAATTAATTTTTATTGGAGTATAGCTGATTTACAATGTCGTGTTAGTTTCTGCAGCACGGCAAAGTGAATCAGTTATACATATACATATATCCCCTCTTTTTTAGATTCTATTCCCATATAGGCCATTACAGAGTATTGAGTAGAGTTCCCTGCACTATACGGTAGGTTCTTAGCTGTTCCAAAATTTCATTTTATTTTATTTTTTATTTTTGTTTTGGCTGTGCAGCATGTGGGACCTTAGTTCCCTGACCAGGGATCTAAGCCGAGCCCCCTGCAGTGGAAGCTCAGTCTTAACCAGCGGACCGCCAGGGAAGTCCCCCAAGTTTCATTTTAATTGAAGCATTGTAGCTTCAATTTTAGGCACATATGAAACGGCACACATATGAAAAGGTGTGTAAGCAGGGGACATGGTAGGGCCTGGTGGAACGGGCCCAGCTTCCTGGCCCAACCGGCAGTGTGACTTGGGCAATCATCTAATTGCTAGATGTCACAGATTTCTCATCTGGAAAATGACTACAACAGTCTACCTTTCCCCTATGCGGGGTTGTTGCGTGGCCTAGGAGAGTGGGTGGCGAAAGCTTTTTGTAAACCGTAGGAAGGCGTGCCGAATCCATGTGGCGTCAGCACTTCAGTGCCTGACTCAGGGGTCGGAGCTCGTAAGCTACTCCAAGCAGGGCTACAAGGGACCTTTCTGGCACGTGGCTGCTCTTTTCAGGCTGTGTCTGACCCGCAGCTGATTGGAGTCCTATCGCGTTCCCAGGGGCAGCTGCTAGGTCAGCTTCCCAGGCATGTTGGGCGGCAGCCTGTATGCACACCTGGAAAGACTTTGAGACTTTTCTCAGCCAGTTTCCGGGAGGGAGCGAAGCCCTATTGGAAGTGATGAATTCACTTTTCTCTTGTTCCTTTAGGATCATACTAGGAGGCGTTAGAAAATAAACCCTCATCATTTTCTGTGGTCTGTGGTTCCGCGAGGAACCACGATTGAGAAAGGCCAGAAATAGCAGATGCAGAAGTGCCCCCACCTTCATCCCTGCTCCAGATTTGGGCACACAGGGAATGAGAGGCCCAAGAGAGCCAGGGACTTGTTCTAGGTCACACAGAGTTGGTGCAAAGGCAGCACTCAAAACCAGGAGGTCCCTAATTGCCAGGCCAGGATTGCAGGATGGGTGTGACGCGACCCTTCCCATTCCTTCTGCATTTTGAAAATGGAGCAGTGCTCCATTTACATCTCTGGATGTGAAAGTGCATTTGTCGAGCTGTTTCCCCAGACCACCCTGTCTGCAAGAGTGGTGGGTTTGGGAGGCCTGAGCAGCGAGCGCCCTTCTTCCTTGAGAGCTGAGGTCACCAGCTCTGGCTGGTTCTGGGCTGCATGGGGCTAATTGCATTGTGGCCCTGGCATGGTTGGAGGAAAGGCAGCAGCTAAGTGGTTTCTGAAAAAAAAAAGGGCAAAAATGATGGGAAAGACTTTGGGGTCCTCTGGGAATTGGAGCCTCAGCAACAGCAGCTGCTACCGTTGCTGGAAACGTTTTCCTTGAGTGCCAGAGCGCGCCCACAGCGCATATCCGTCAGTGCGGAGCAGCCGCCGCCCCAGGAGGGGCCGTGGACCCTCACGGAGGGAGGCAGGGGAGGCGCCTCTTCTCCCCACAGCAGCTCAACTCTCCCTTCCAGTGGAACGGCCTTCGAGCTCGCCGCGCCTGCTGGGTCTGGGGTGTGCCTGCGTCTAGCTGGTGAGTCCCTTTCGTAGTTGGATGCTCGCTTTTAGAAACATCTAAAAGCGTTTGACAGCATAGTGAGCTGTCAAAAGCTGGGGTATGCCTCTTCCCAGCTGTGTGACTACGGGCTGTTCAACTAGCCTCTCAGCGCCTCCCTTACCCCATCTGAAACCTGGGGATAATAACAGCGGCTTCCTCAAAGCCCGTGGTGAGTCTTAAGTGGTGCTGGAGTCGTAGGGCACTTAGCCTAGCTAATTGTGAGCACTTGGTAAGTGATAGTGGAGGTTGCTATTGTCACTGTGTGTTATCTGCACCAGAGGCATCCTGGGGTGAAGAGGCTTTGGCTGCTGCAGAAGCCAGCGGTTTGTGGCTGGAGGATTCGGTGCGTGGTCTTCTCTGGAGTGAAGGAGCTCTGGGCCGGCAGGCAGGAGCCCTGGGTCCTTGTCTAGCCTCCACTCTCTGTTTTTTGGTAGTGTTCCTCTGGCTCTTCATCCATGGGTTGCAAACCCAGCTCTCCATCCCTCTTTAGGAGATGCTCAGAAGGAGATGAGAATGGTCAGGGCCGGGTGCTGGACCAGCTCCCAAAAGCCTGAATGGAAGCCAGATGCAGACGGATGCTTTGGGCAGAGGCAGGTGGAGGAGACACCCCAGGATGTCTCACCTGGATTGGGGGGAGGGGAAGGGAGGCCTCTCCCAGGTGGTGGGCAGTGTCCTTCCTGGCTCTAGAGTTGAGAAAGACCCAGAGGCCAAACCAGGCCTTTGCTGGGCGAAGTCTTTTCTCGAGACCATCCTTTAGTCCAGGTTGGTGAATTTGTGAATCTTATGTAAAACAGAAGCACCATCTCCATCAGACACCCCAGATCGCGGTTGGAAATTCCCCCATTTCTGTAGAATGTTTGCCTCTGACAGGTGCATTGCCGTGGGGTGCACGTGCTGGGCACACCTCAGGCCTGGCAGTGCAGACTATCTTGTCCCTGTTCACCCCCCCCACCCCCCAGCCTAGAGCAAATGGCCTCTTAGTCCCTGTCCCTCCCTCTGTCCTGGGAGAAGCTTGGTTTCCAGTAGGGAATCAGGTGCAGGGCCTGCGGGGCAGACTCAGGGTTTGTTGACTGACTGACTGATAGCACTGTGTGGGCTGCTTCATGCTTACTGAGTTTGGTTAGCTTTGGACCAGTCAGAGACTGAGGCAAAGCTGCAAGAAAGAACAGCACTGAAAGGTTTGCTGAGGCTCCTGCTAATAGGTGCTCTCTTGTCGGGCTGTTAAGAGCTGCTAGTTGGGAAGCAGGTTTCTTTTTGGTTTTGCAACCAGCCTTATCCAAAGGGAGACCTTCCTGGGAGAGCCAGGCCTGGCATATGGCCTGAACCTGATTAGTGTTTGTTTTGGGGTTTTGAGCTTCCTGGGATGCTTGTTTTGAGCAGGAGGGTGCTACAGGTTTGGGGCTTCTGAATGAAAGGGCATTGTCCCCACCTGCCTGGCCCCAGTGCTGGGAGGGCCTGGTCTGATTGGCCCCCCAGCTCTTGGTGTGAGGTCTGGGTCTGATTTTCATGACTGAGAAAGAGCCCTGAGCCTTCCGGAGGGGTGGCAGAGTGCTAGAGAGGCTCCGGGGGCCAGGCTGCCTGGGGTCAAATCCAGGTTCCACCTTTTACTAACTGTGTGACCTCGGGTTAGTAATATAATTGCTCTGTGCCTCAGTTTCCTCATCTGTAAAATGTTTCCCTCTTAGAGATGTAAGAATAAAGCGAGTGAGTGCCTGTAAAGTGTTAGAACAGCGTCTTCCTTTGCACAGCATGGGCTCAAACACATCAATTCTTCTCATTCTCATTAACCTCCCGTGCCTTTTCATCGCCAACACGATCCCCATCCTATGAACAGGCCTTGATGGGAAGCTTCTCGTGGCCTCCTGCCATCTGAGCAGTAACGTCCACATCTTGTTCCTTGGCGTTCAGGGCTGACAGCCATCTGGTTCTGACCCCACTGACTTCCTCTTCGTCGGCTACTCTGGGGATCTCCGTCCTCCTCCCCAGTCCCAGCCCAGCCTTGTTCCACTTCCAGGCCCAGCTCACCTGTCACCTCCTCCACGAAGACTTCTGCAGCACCCCGGGCCCTGCTGTGGTTCCCCTGCCCCAGCCAGCACCTGGTTTTCTGTCTCCGATGGGGTCTCAGTCCTCTCCGTGCCCCCAGCATATGGCTGGGCACCCAGTAGTGTCAGTGGATGGCTGCTGAATGATGGGATGAACACATGGGTGTTGGTTGGAAGTGGGGCTTCCTGTGGCCGGGCGTACTTCCTGCAGCAGAGTATCCACCTAAGGGGTGAATCGGAGAAAGACTCAGGCCGTCCTGAATGCTGAACAACAGGCAGGAGGGGAAACGAGCCCGTAGTCATCGTCTGTCCTATTCAGAGGATGCAAAATGGTAAGGCTGCCTCTTTTTCCGCGTGGATCTGGGCATCAGATCATAGCCGAGTTATCGTCACAGCCCAGCCACACGCTCTGAGTTTTCACTGCCTGAACTTTCACTTGAACATGCAGGCTTGAGAAGCCTCCCATTCCTCCAGTGGCTGTTTTCTGGAATCCAGCCACTGCCGGAACATGAATCTCTCTAACTTCCAGTGGAAATGGGGGCTAGAAGGGTCTGTATCTGATCTCACTCATTTCCCAGCACAGCTTTTTTTTTTCATAAAGACATGGATCTGGCAAGTGCCCTGCCCAGGTGGAGTTCACAGGGCAGGAGGCAGAGAAAACGGTGAAGCATAGACATTGCTAGGCTGCATGGTGGACGGTGCTAAGAGGGCTGTGAGCAGGGGTGAGATGAGCTGGGCCCCTCTGGAGGGGGAGGGGAGGAGCAGGATCAGTGCAGGGATTAGGGGACGTGGCGGAAGTGGCATCAGTGGGGAGGTGGCATCTGAGTGCTGGTGCGTTTGGATGAGTGGAGAAGGAGGAGAAAGCACCCCACGTGGAGGCACTGTGGAAGCCAAGGTCCCTGAGATGTGGGACGGCGCTGGGGACAAGGGAGTGACGACGCCCAGTCGGGAGGAGAAGAGTAGGAAAAGAGGTTAAGAAGGAGCGGAAAACAGTATCCACACAAGTTGACAGCCATACGTGCTGGCTCTAGCTGCCAGCGTAACTCCAGGTGTTCAGGCCTACAAGGCCCACCGGCCCTGAATCACTTAAAGTCTAAAAGTTCAGGGCCAGGATGCCTGAAATATACAAATTTCACAAAGATGACAAAAAGTGCAAAAAAAATCCCCTGCAAACTCAGCAGTTGTAGCAGCCAGGTCGAAGAGCAAAGGCAGGGGAGTGCGTGGGCTGTTGGCCATGGGGCTGCTAGGCCTGCTCCCCCTGAGGCCTCTGGGGCGGGAGGTACAGCACCCCTGAAAGCTTCCTTTCTGGAAGGCTGGGGGCAGCAGCTGTTGGACTTCTGGGCTGTCCTGCTTCACAGGGACGTTTGCAACAAGGGCAGTGGGGGCTAGGGTCATGCAGCCCTCCAGCTGGGAACAAACCCGATCTTGGTGGCTGCCCGCAGGCCGCCTCTTGGGCCCCAGAGGATCTGGCAGGATGAAGAAATGGGGGAGCTCAGACTTACGGGAACCTCAGGACCTGCCTCAAGAGGACTCCTACCCAGAGCCCCTAGATGGAGACCCTAACTCCAGGCCAGCTCCAGCCAAGCCCCACAGCTTCCCTGAGGCCAAGAGCCGCAGCCGGCTCTTTGGAAAGGGTGATCCGGAGGACACATCCCTCATGGACTGCTCTTATGAGGAAGGTCAGCTGGCATCCCGCCCAGCCGTCACAGTCAGCCCTGTTGTCAGCGTCCAGAGGCCTGGGGACGGTCCCACCTGTGCCAGGTAAGCTGCATCTAGAGCTCAGCCTCCCTCTCCACCAGGAGCCTAACTGGCCCAGCCGGCTGAGGCCCCAGCCATGGAGACACCACGTGACACTCGAGTTTATGGGCTGAAGGTCACAGAGCTAGGGAGCTGGGGGGCCTCCAGAGGTCGCCTGGTCCAGCGTCTGGACTCATAGGACCTTCGGGACATGTGGCCACACGTGCTGGCCTATATGCTGATCCTAGCTGCTGGCTGATCTCTGGGTGCAGGCTTAGAATGCTCACCAGCCGTAACCGTGAGGACTTTAAGTTGGAAGGCTCAAGCGCAGGATGCTTTAGACAGAGTACAAAACAGCTCCCGTGAGAGGCCACCAGGCCTCCCACCTCCTCTGAAGCAGGACAGGGACTGCACAGGGCTGGATGACTTCTGTGGCCCTGTGAGGATGCGTTTTCACTCAGCAGAGGCCAGCCAAACCCCCGCCCTCCATCCCCTCCAGGCTCCCCCAGCCTCTGAGCAGGCAGAGAAGCGAGTGGCCTGGGTATGGGAGGAAGTGGAGGCTGCAAAGGCTTTCTAGATGATTCCTATACACAGGGTGGGGACAGAACAGGGGTGCACGCGCCCCACCGTTCCCTGTTGCAGCCTGGACTGAGCGGTGGGTTTTGTATCACGATTCTTCCCCTTTTGGTTGGCCTCGGGGTGTAGTTGTGGCTCCCTGACAGGCTCTGCAGGCCTCAGGGCTGAGACCAGAGTATGAGACGAAGGTGTTTTCTGGTCCACAGGCAGTCATCCCAGGACTCTGCTGCCGAGAACCTCAAGCTCTATGATCGCAGGAAGATCTTTGAAGCAGTTGCTCAGAATAACTGCGAGGAACTGGAGAGCCTGCTGCTCTTTCTGCAGAAGAGCAAGAAGCATCTCACGGACAGCGAATTCAAAGGTGGCCCGGAAGCCGCCGGGCCCCGGGAGCGGCCCCGCCGTGGTGCCGGCTCTGACCCCCACTTTGTCTTGCAGACCCGGACACAGGGAAGACCTGCCTGCTGAAAGCCATGCTCAACCTCCACAGCGGGCAGAACGACACCATCCCCCTGCTCCTGGAGATCGCCCGGCAGACGGACAGCCTGAAGGAGCTGGTCAACGCCAGCTACACGGACAGCTACTACAAGGGTGAGGGAGGCCCGGGCCGGCACGGCTCTGCCCGCAAGTTTGCCTGGAGCCAGGAGGGCACCGTCACGCCCGGGAAAGCCTCTGGGCTCCTTACTCCCTGTCCAGCCACTGAGTCGGGATGTCCTGGTCCTGGGCGGGGGGGGGTCCCTGCACCCCCACCCCCACCCCAATGGCTTGATGCTCCTTACACTTGGGCCATTTTGATTCCTGCAGCCCCCAGTCTGGTGTTCCCTGTTCTGGGGGTCTCTACTCCCGCATCCTTTGGTGGGGGGGGTCATTCTGCATGCTCTGCCCAGGCCCACCCCCGGCACCTGCCCGGGCAGCCCCCGCAGGACTACCAGCACAAAGCCAACAGCACGCGTCCTCCGCAGGCCAGACGGCACTGCACATCGCCATCGAGAGACGGAACATGGCGCTGGTGACCCTCCTGGTGGAGAACGGCGCCGACGTCCACGCCGCGGCCAATGGGGACTTCTTTAAGAAAACCAAAGGGCAGCCTGGCTTCTATTTTGGTGGGGAGACCACGCGGTAGACACTTGGCTTTTTGATGATTGCGAAGGGGAGGTTTGAGGTGGAGACGGGGGGCGCTGGAGGCCGGGTGGTGCAAGGACCAGTCTCTTCCTGGGGAAGCCCACCGCTTGCCTGTGTTGGCTGCAGGTGAGCTGCCCCTCTCCCTGGCTGCGTGCACCAACCAGCTGGGCACCGTGAAGTTCCTGCTGCAGAACTCCTGGCAGTCGGCCGACATCAGCGCCAGGGACTCGGTGGGCAACACCGTGCTGCACGCGCTGGTGGAGGTGGCTGACGACACGGCCGACAACACCAAGTTTGTGACGAGCATGTACAACGAGATTCTGATCCTGGGGGCCAGACTCCACCCTGCGCTGAAGCTGGAGGAGCTCACCAACAAGAAGGGGCTGACACCGTTGGCTCTGGCCGCCAGGAGTGGGAAGATCGGGGTAGGGAGGGGGCATCGCGCCTGAGCCGGGGGGGGGGGGCGCTGTGGGAGGGGCCTGCCTGCCTTCCTAAGCTTCCGGCATCGCCACTGCTCAGAGCCCTGGTGCTGCCCCACCAGCCTGTAGAGGGAGGGCAGGGGGCATTAGGGTCAGCCAGGGGAATTGTGAGATGCCGAGCAGAATTCATCAGCTCGCACGTGGCCGTTTCTGATTTCCAGCTCTGAGCATCACCGACAAGACACAGAATGGGGGTGGGGTGCTGGGGTCTGGGGATGGGGGTGGGTTGAGCTGAGGGTGAGATGGAAAGAGAAGCTGGAGGTGTTTTTTCGTGGAAGATAGGACTTTTGGGTGATGTGGGGTCCTAATGGGGCGGGGCAGGCCCAAGCCTGTGGATGATGTCAGGCCATGGAAGGCTGCAAGTGGGGCTGGGCAACTGGGAACTGGAGGGGAAGAGGCGTCTCAGTACCAGAGGATTCTGGGAACTTGACTCTGTTCATACTGAGTCTCTTAGGGTGAGAACGTTGGTTTTATAACCTTTATAACCTTGGTTTTATTTCTTGGACTTTATTTCCTTCTGGCTTGAGGTTTTCTAGAGTGGACCACTGCAGTCCTTCACTGGGAGATGGGAGAAATGGGGGGCCGGGTGTGATCAGGTGATGGGTCCGATGCGGCTGCAGTTGGGGTCTGAGGCAGCGGCAAGTTGATCTTGATGGTGGTCAGGAGGCTGCTAGATGGGGGCGGGGCTCTCCTGGGGCTTGGGTGGGGTCTCCAATGGGCTAGGAAGCAGAATTATTCTTGGAGCAGAGCTGGTAGGGATGCAGCCTGTGCAGGGCCCCAGGCTGGCCTCTAACAGGCTCTTGTATCCCTGCGGCAGGTCCTGGCCTATATTCTCCAGAGGGAGATCCAGGAGCCCGAGTGCAGGCACCTATCCAGGAAGTTCACCGAGTGGGCCTACGGGCCCGTGCACTCCTCACTGTACGACCTGTCCTGCATCGACACCTGTGAGAAGAACTCAGTGCTGGAGGTGATTGCCTACAGCAGCAGTGAGACACCTGTGAGTGCGCTGAGGCTGGGACCCAGCCCGGAAGGGCTTTCGGTCTCACTGCACCCCAGCCCCTACTCCCACTCCCTAATCTGGCTCTGCCTGCCCCCCCATCAATGGAAACCTGCTACCCGGGGCCTACACCCTGCGGTCTCATCTCCCCATTCATTCCCACCGAACGTCTTCCTGCAGCGTACAGTCAATATATGATAATATTCCCATAAAACTTAAATATTTCAAAAATACGTAGATGAGAAAAGAATCCTTTCCTACCATATAAAAACATGTAGCTTCATTTTGTTTATATAAATGGGATTATACTATATACAGTACAGAATAACCATGTTTTTCACTTGGTGGCATGTTTTATTTTTTTAATATTTAAATTTTTTATCTTGGCTGCGCTGCTCGGCTTGCGAGATCTTCCCCGACCAGGGATCGGACCCAGGCCCCCTTCAGTGGAAGCGTGGAGTCCTAACCACTGGACTGCCAGGGAAGTCCCTGTAGATAGTTTTATATCAGCACATAGGAGTCTGCTTTATTAAAAAAAATTACTGCAAGTATTCCATAGTAGGAATGGGGAGTAAATAGCCACAGAATGACATTTGAGTTATTTCGTTGTTTTTTTTTTTTTTCCTACTACAATGCTAGCGGCCACTTGGCATGGGTTTGAGAATTTTTCTATGAAGGACACCTGGAACTGGAATTGCTAAGTCAGAAAGTATGGCCTCCAAAAAGATGGCATGAATGCAGTTACCCACCACCCATGGGTACACATCTACCTGCGTCCTTGCCAACCTGGGTATTACCGATCTTTTTTTTTAACCTAGTTTAAGCCCATGGAGCCCAAAATGCTATCTCATTGATGTTTTAATACTTGTTTTCTTGCTTACCGTGAGGTTGAGAATTTTTTCCTGTGTTTTCAACCATTCATATTTCTTTGGTAGACTTCCCGTTCATTGTCCTTTGCCATCTCTTCTACTGGACAGTTTGCCTTACTCTTTTAGCGTGTAGACGCTGTCGTTATGAAATGAATTGATCCTTTCTCTGCTGCACATGTTTCAGATATTTTATTTTCTCCTAGTCTCCTAGTCTCTTGCAAACTTCATTTGCATCATTTGCTTATAAAAAGTTTTCATTTTGAGAGTCGGGTTGGTTAGACTTTTTCTTTCATAGCTTTTGTAACTTGTGTCTTGCTTTGGAAAGCCTTTTCCACTTCAAGATCGCACACACATCTTCCAATACCTATATTTAGCTCCTTTGTAGGTATTTTATGTTTGGCTTTTAAATTTATCAAGAATTGATTTTTGCCTAGGTGTGAGGTAGGCGTCTTACTTATTTTGTTTACAAATGAGGGTCCCAATGCCGCTTAATGAAAAGTTTATCCTGCTACCACTGCTGTCCCATCTTTCTAAGGTGACAGATGCTCCAGGCCCTGAGGCTGACTTTGGGGGCTGTAGTGTGTGCTGTTGGTGATGACGGGCTGCCATGATGTGGGGGCGTGGTCCTGCAGAGACGTGGGTGTGACGTGGTCCTGTGAGACGGGTCCAGGGTGGACCGGTGAGCCTCACTCCTCTTTGCTCCCCTTAGAATCGCCATGACATGCTCTTAGTGGAGCCGCTCAACCGCCTTCTGCAGGACAAGTGGGACAGATTCGTCAAGCGCATCTTCTACTTCAACTTCTTCATCTACTGCCTGTATATGATCGTCTTCACCACGGCCGCCTACTACAGGCCTGTGGAAGGCCGGGTGCGCCTGAGGCTCAGGCCTCTGCGGGGGACGAGGGGAGGGGGAGGGCGTTCCTATAAGACCCCAAGACCACGGGCCCGGGCCAGACCCTGAAGACGTGGAAGAGTCACCCAGAGATCTGACGTCCCGGCGCTCAGTTCTCCCTCTCCTGGTCGTCTCACACCCCCTCCTGTTCTCAGCCCCTCCTTTAGCCTCAGGGTTCTGAGAGGCCGAGCCGTGGTCGGTCGCTGAGGTCCCTGATTGCAGAGGGGGAGTACGAGGTTAGAAAGGATGCAGGAACTGGGGCTCCAGAAGCAGCTCTCTGCTCGGCTGGGTGTCTTCAGGGTCCCAGGTGGCGTCAGCCCTGAGCACATGGCCAGCCCTCTCACCTGCCTGCTTTTGTTCACTCACTTGCACATTATTCATTCGCTGGACATATACTTTGAGGGCTTCTTCTCAGCCAGGCCCCGGGTTATGCATCAGATTAACTTAAGACCAGACTTTTTCCGCTACCAGGAGCCATAGACTCCCTCAGTTTTCTGAATTGAGTCATTTCCATTCAGTATCCAAGCACTTAACTTGCTGCCTTTATCTCTAGGTTGCCTGGCTTGTAAATTTGGTTGAAAAATGCAACTTCCTAGTTAGGTGAAACCCAATTTCTATACAACCATTAAGGCCATCTAATGACTTTATTTTAAGAGAAAAGAAATATGTGCTAATGAGACAAGCTAGTGAACTAGGGCTTATGAAACATGGATGATAGGCTGGAAGGAAACCCACTTTGGAAAACTGTGGCTGAGACACAAGGACGACACACGCACGCGCGTGTGTGTGTGTGTGCGTGTGTGCGTGTGTGTGTGTGTGTGTGTGTGTGTGTGTGACGTCTCTCCCTCCACCATCCGTGGGGAACCTTGACAGTTCTGGGAGACCAGGGGTTCGCCATAGGCTGTGGGAACAGCAGGAAGCACATGACATTGGATCTGTAAGGGTGCCTCCACCTAATGCCACCCCCGTCCTCCCAACCAAGCAGAGCTCCAGGTTAGGACACCATCCAGGAGACAGCACAGTACAGTAAGGACACTCCTCTTAGCAGCTGGAAGCTGCCACTTTGGAAATCAGGTCCCACAGAGGGGCCTCCTTGCAGGTGTCCCCATAATTATGCATTGTCTTTATTTGTGTCTCTCTCTCCTGAGGGAGGCTGAGCCTCTCCAGGAGGAGCTGGGTCTTAATCGCAGGGCTCTGTACCAGGTAAATGTTTGTTGAATGAATGAATGAGTGAATGGAATCACTAACTTCTCTGCCCTTTGCAGCCTCCCTTTAAGCTGAAACACACCGTTGGGGGCTATTTCCGAGTCACTGGAGAGATTCTTTCTGTAGCAGGGGGAGTCTACTTTTTTTTCCGAGGGGTAAGCATTCCTTCCAACTCCATGAGTTTCCACTATCACCCAAACAAAAAGTCAAGAGACTCACTCAGCGCTCACCCACTTTTTAATTCATCAGCCACATAATGGCCCTGATAGAGGCGCTTAGAGACGCACAGGTGAAGATGAGAACCCTCGGGCACTTAGGGCTGTGGGAGGGTGCAGGTTTGCCCAGTGGGTCCCTGCAGACCCAGGGCAGTCATGCTTGAAGACAGGCAGTCAGGGCTCTCCCCTGAATGTAATATTTAATGACAGAGATAGAGTGGAAGCCTCTTAAGAGATAGGGTCGTGACTAGGAGTTGTTTAATTAATCGAAATAGCCCATTAAAGCTCAGAATAATGAAAGAAATCTATATGTGTACTGGAACCATTTTATTTTAACTAAAAACTCAAACATGCATATTCCTTGGCCATTAACCTTTAAGGAGTCTTTCCAAATCACTGGACTCTGTCTTCACAGAAACAACGGTTTCTGTTTATTTTCACCCTCCTAGTTTATACTATAGTAAAGTACAAAGCTGCAGTAGCAAGTGCAGTGAGCAAAAAGCATTATTGGCAAACAGGATTAACCAGTGGGAGGGCAAGGAGGGTGGGGGTGTCCTGGAGAGGAACATGCACTGTGGGCATCAGTCAGAATTTTTTCCGGGAGTGGAGAGCACTGGTTTATCCTGGAGAGTTAGTTCGGTGGAGGATGGTTAAAGAATTTTTACTGCAATTCAAACTTCTTTAAGAAAATTAGGAAGAAAAAGTACAAATTAAAAAGAAGGGGAAAAAAATCACCCAATTCCATCATTCAAGCACAGCAATTAATAACATTTTGGTGGTTTTCCTTCCCATCTTTGCTTCTAGGTATAGCTGTAATTCCACTCTATTAAAAAAAAATCTTCCTGACTGAGTACATAACATTACTCCATTAGCCTGACCCATCCTGTTCCACTGTCTTCATTATCTTGGCTTTGATGCACTCCCATGGTCCATCGTGGCTCCATTTAGGAAGCATTCTGGGCACTCACCATTTAACCTTTCCTGGGATCTTATTCTGTTTACCTGCAGATTCAATATTTCCTGCAGAGGCGGCCATCACTGAAGACCTTGTTTGTGGACAGCTACAGTGAGATGCTTTTGTAAGTGATACTGACTCTTATGCCTCTGTAGCAGATAGCGTCTTTTGGCCATGAGACCTGGGGTTACAGCAATCAGCTCATTCTCACTCATTCTCTCACATCCACTGGACCTGGAACATAGTAGGGCTTCACAAACATGTTGAATGAATGATGGAAGGCACCCAATAAACGTTGTTGGGTGAGGAGTACTGAGGGTCCACTCTGTGCCAGGTATGTTCCAGGTGCTAGGGAATTTCTTTTAAATCTGACACATCTGAAAATATTTCTACTCTACCTTCATGTTTGATTGATAGCGAGGTTGGGTATAAAATTCTTTTAAAATTTTGAAGATATTTCTCCATTTTTTCTTTGCTTTCAATATTAAAGGTGACAGGTCCAAAGCCATTCTGATTCTGAATCCTCTTTTAAGACCTGTTTTGGTTTTTCCCTTCGTAAACCTATAGTATCTTCTGTTTATTCCTAGTGTTTGGAAACTTGATGTCTCTTGAAGCAGATTTGTTTTTATCCAATGTTCTAGGTACTTAGTGGGCTCTTTCAATATATAAATTTATGTCCTTTATTTTTTGTATATTTTCTTGAATTATTTCTTGATCTCTCTTCTGGAACTCCTGTGATTTGTATCTTGAACCTCCTGACCTAGTCCTGAACTAGTTCTTACATTTTTTCACTTGTGTTCAGTCTCTTTATTTTTGGCTCTTCTTTCTGGGAGGTTCAAATCAATTTTAATTTCCAGTCTTTCTATTGAGTTTATTATTTTTGATATCATGTTTTTATTTTTTTATTTTATTTTATTTTATTTTATTTTATTTTTTGATATCATGTTTTTAATTCCTAAGTGCTCTTTTTAAAAAAATTCTACTTGTTCCTTTTTTTAAAAAAAAAAAAAAATTTATTTATTTTTGACCAGGTCTTTGTTGCTGCACGCGGGCTTTCTCTAGTTGTGGCAAGCCGGGGTTTCTCTTTGTTGTGGTGCGCAGGCTTCTCATTACGGTTGCTTCTCTTGTTGTGGAGCACAGGCTCTAGGCGTGCGGGCTTCAACAGTTGTGGCTGACAGGCTCCAGAGCGCAGGCTCAGTAGTTGTGGTGCATGGGCCTAGTTGCTCTGCGGCATGCGGGATCCTCCTGGACCAGGGCTTGAACCCGTGTGCCCTGCACTGGCAGGTGGATTCTTAACCACTGCACCACCAGGGAAGCTCCTATTTGTTCCCTTTTATAACACTTTATTCTTGTTTCATGGATGCAATATCTTCTTTTGTCTCTCTACGACTATTAAGATAGTTTTTAGTAATTTTTTTCTTTTTGCATAGCTTTTGTTTTCTCCAAATTGTTGATTCCCATTTGCTTGTTTTCTTCTCTCTTTCACGTAGAGGCCATTCTCAGAATATTTGGAAATCTTTGACGTCTGCTCATGATTAAGAGTGGAGGACTGAAAAGCTGTTTGGAAGCTCTTAATGTGTGAATGGGGCTTATCAATTTTTAGCTGCATTATAGTCTGGTCTAGATAAACAATTTGTTGGAGAATGTCCAAAGTCAATTTGTTGCATCTTTTCAATCTTCTATCCGGAGGGAAGAAGTCTAGCTGTCAGCTTCCTGAGAGCTGAGTGGAGAAAAGGGCTTTACGTAATGTCTTGTATAGAAATCACATAATCTCCTGTTTGGGGTAAAATACCAATGCTTTCATGGGTGTCTGATGAAACCGGGTCCAAAGACCCTCTGTTTTATCTTCTTCAGAGACAACACCTCCACTCTTACTGACATCAAATCTCTTCACCTCCCCTCCAGAGATGCCTAAGCCTTTTGAGTTTCCTTGATTAAACGAGTTGGTCCTCAGGTTTCCCCACTATGGATTTGGATTTGGCTTTCTTGGGTCTGCTAGGTCAGTTTCCATTTGTTCACTACTTCCCAGCTTCCAGAATTCCTAGGTGGGGACTCCATTTGCCTATGTCAGCTGGCGTCAGTTCTTATTTTGACCAAGGGTCTGCATGCCGAGGAATAGTTTTTCTTTGCAGCAGAACTCCAATTAACGAGCCAGTTTAGGGACACTAGTTTTCAGTACACTCACATCAGCACAGCGGTGGCTTTTTGCTGGGTTCTCACACGCAAATGGAAGGTCGGGTGGTCAGTGCGGTCTTCTGTGTTAATGCAGCTGTTGGGCGGGCACTTCCAGGAGAAGGCCATGATGAGCAAGGAGACCTGGGACGATTAAGTAAAGAAGGGACCACTGAGCAGACCCTGTCATAGGATCGTCGTAGGATAATGACCATAGGATTGTCCGGATGTCCTCCCACGTGTCCAGGGCTCCGACTAGGGCAGCCCTCACCAGACTAAAGAGTGAAAGGACGTCTTCCCTGGCTCTGCTCCTGAGTTTGAGGGTGTGACCAGCAGACTTTACCTGTGGTTCTCTCAGGAGAGCACAGCCTTCCCTCCTCAGAGGCCTAGGCCTCCTAGGTTCTCTGTTGTCTGTGAGGCTATTGTTCCCAGGGACTGGGCAGGGAGGCTATTGGGGCTACAGCCCTGTTTTCTCAGCCTTTTTTCTTTTCTTTTCTTTTTTTTTTTTGTGGTACGCAGGCCTCTCACTGTTGTGGCCTCTCCCATTGCGGAGCACAGGCTCCGGATGCGCAGGCTCAGCGGCCATGGCTCACGGGCCCAGCCGCTCCGCGGCATGTGGGATCTTCCCGGACCGGGTCACGAACCCGCGTCCCCTTTATCGGCAGGCGGACTCTCAACCACTGTACCACCAGGGAAGCCCTCAGCCTTTTTTCATTATTGCCTTTTTAGAAATATTTTTCCTAATTTCCCCTCCCATGAAATCTCCTACTGCAAATATACTATATATGCGTTTATGTACTGTATTTATATCTGTGTTTTGTGTGTAAAAAGGATAAGATTTTGCACATGCAACACCCCCTCCCCCCGCCCCCCAAACCAATTTTTGCCTCTTGGGAGCAATACTCCTCTCACTGAGACTCACGGGCTAAAGGAGGGAGGACAGCCGTCCCCCCGCTCACCCATGGCCTGGGGCTGTGCCTCTGAGGAGAGGTCCAGGCATCTGGGGTCTTGCCTGTGAGGGTGCAGGCCCCCCGGTGCCCATGGACAGGGCTTGCTGTCCCTCCCTCGTCAGCTTCGTGCAGTCGCTGTTCATGCTGGGGACCGTCGTGCTCTACTTCTGCCACTGCAAGGAGTACGTGGCCTCCATGGTTTTCTCCCTGGCCATGGGCTGGACCAACATGCTCTACTACACCCGCGGCTTCCAGCAGATGGGCATCTATGCTGTCATGATTGAGAAGGTGGGTGCCGGTTCCAGAGCGGTTCTCCGCAGAGCCCGTTTACCTCCTGAGTGTGTGGGACCCGGTCCCACAAACTCCATCCACCCTCTGTGCGTTGTCTGGGGAGGTGCTGCTTTAAGACCCACTTTTGCAGAGAATTCCCCAACAATGAGGCAATCTGGCCTCGAGCTAGGTTTGGGGGGCTCCCCTGAAACTTGACCCGCCACATGCCAGGCCCCCCTCTCCCACCAGAAAAAGGCCCATGGGTGCGGGGGGAGCTGTGGTGACCCCCTCATGACACCTGAGCTGAAAAACCACCAAAGCAAACCTACCTGTCTGTCCTCTGATTCCACTTGGGCTCAAGATGAACCTCCAGGCTGACACAGTCCTGGCCCTTCCCTCGGCCCCTCCCGGGCCTTGACTTGCTTCTGACAAGCCTGCTCTCTCCTGCAGATGATCGTGAGAGACCTGTGTCGCTTCATGTTTGTTTACCTCGTTTTCTTATTTGGGTTTTCCACAGGTAACGGGCTTGGTCTGGGCTGGTGGGGGGCAGGGGGTCCCGCTGACCTCACCTTCCTGAGGGCCCTGCAGAGCTGGGTGGGCAGAGGCCCACCGGGGTGTGTGTCTGCAGGTGACAGAGCAGATGGACAGTGAATACACTGAAATAGTAGGAGAACTTAGAAATTGATTCATAAAAGACTTGAAGTCATTTTAGAGGTATGAAGTGCTGCTTACCTATAGTATAACTGCATTTTGACTCAATTAAAAATTTTTAAAATTTTGATGTTATTTCGGAAAAGACACACGAATAGTACAAATAACTTCTCTATAGTCTTTACCCAGATTCCCCCAATTTTACCACATTAAAAAAAATCACTTTCTCTCCCAGCTACACACACACACACACACACACACACACACACTACACCATACTTAAAAGAACAGAGTGAGTTGAAGACATGATCAGTCCTTTACCGCTAAATACTTCAGTGTGTATTTCCTAAAAACAAGAACATTCTCTTACATAAACACAGCATAATGATCAAAATCAGGAAATTAATATCAATACAGGACTATTAGCTAATTTTCCAGCCTTATTCAAATTTCACCAATTGTCCGAAAAATATCTTTTACAGAAACGAAAATCCCAGATCACACATTACATTCCCTTGTCAAGTCTGTTTAGTCTCCTTCAATTGGGAGCAGTTCCTCAATCTTTCCTTCTCTTTTGTGATCTTAGCATTTTTGTTGAGTAGAGGCCAGTTTTTACAATGTCTCTCAGTTTGGGTCTATCTGATGTTTCCTCACAATTAGATTTAGGTATACATGTTTGGTCAGAATATCAGTGAAGTAATGTGTGTCTTCCGTATATCAGGAGTCCCATGATGTCTGTCTGTCCCATTTCTGGTGATAACTTTGTGATTCTTTTTTTAGAATTGAAGTATAATTGATTTACAATATTGTGTTAGTTTCAGGTGTATAGCAAAGTGATTCAGTTTACACATATATATATATGTTTTTTCAGGTTATTTTCCATTATAGTTTATTACAAAATATTGAATATAGTTCCCTATGCTATATAGTGTATCCTCATTGCTTATCTATTTTATGTATAGCAGTTTGTATTTATTAATCCCATACTCCTAATTGATCCCTCCCCTCTTCCCTTTCCCCTTTGATAATGGTAAGTTTTGTTTTCTATGTCTGTGAGTCTGTTTTGCTTATAGATTCATTAATATTATTTTTTAGATTACACATATAAGTGGTACCATATACTATTTGTCTTTCTCTGTCTGACTTACTTCACTTAGTATGATAATCTCTAGGTACATCCATGTTGCTGAAAATGGCAATATTTCATTCTTTTTTATGGCTGAGTAATATTCCATTGTATATGTATATACCACATCTTCTTTATCCATTCACCTGTCAATGGGCACTTAGGTTGCTTCCATGTCTTGACTATTGTAAATAGTGATGCTATGAATATTGGAGTACATGTATCTTTTTGAGTTAGGACTTTTGTTTTTTCCAGACATATGCCCAGGAGTAGGATTCCTGGATCATATGGTAGCTCTATTTTTAGTTTTTTAAGGAAACTCGATACTGTTTTCCATAGTAGCTGCACCAATTTACATTCCCTCTGGTGATGTTAACTTTGGTTACTTGGTTTTGGTAGGTCTACCAGATTTATCCACTGTCAAGTTATTATCTTGCCCTTTGTAATTGATAAGTAATTTGTGAGGCGATGCTTTGAGACTGTAAATATCCTGTTTCTCATCAAACTTTCACCCAGACGTTTTAGCATCCATTGATTGTTCCCACCTGAATTACCTGATCCTGTGATAGTCGCCAAATGATAATTTTCTAACTTATTCTTTCTACGTTTGTTAGCTGGCATTCTATCGTTTGGAAGAGCTTTCGCTACAGTAATGTAATGGAAGGGGTTTCCATTCTCCTACGTTGATTGATTTATTTACATCAGTAGGGCCTCTTTGATTCTTTTTTTTTGGGGGGGGATTCTCACTTTGTTAAGTGGGTTATAACTCCTTACTATCATCATTTCTTTTCATGCTCAAATTCTCTGAGAAATGGTCCTTAGGAGTCCCTTGCAGCTGGCTCCTGTGCCCTTCTGACACACCACATCATTTTTTGAGCAACTGAGTCCCACTTTGATCCCCATCTGAGTCCTACTGTTACATGATTCACGTGGTATCCTGTCTGGGAGTGACGGGCAGCTTTGACTGGAAGGGATGTGATAGGGATTAGTGTGGGATCTGGCACTTAGTCTGAAGGCTCTGCATATCAGGAGCCACAGGAGGGGATAAGGCCAAGGGGGTTGTGCAGTAACCATGGGGCACAACTGCTACAGAAGCTCTCAGGCTCTGGAGTACATCTCCCAAAGAAGAGTGCAGAATGCAGCAAGAAGCCATTCTGATCTAAGTTGCTTAACCCCCATGGTTCTGGAATGGGCTGGCTCTGGGCTACCCTCTAAGGGGCACAGGCAGACAAAGGTGTGACTGAGAAAGTAGATGTGGACCCAGGGCTGACATGTAAGGTTAGGCAGCTTGTGCACTGCACAAATGTGACTGTATCACATTGTGCATATATATTTATATATTTATTTTAGCATTTTTTCCCCTAGCAGATGATGATAACATTTTCTATTAATAAAACAGTATATTATGACAAACTGATAGTTTGAAGAAGGGAGTGCTTTTTTTTTTTTTTTTTTTTGCGGTACGCGGGCCTCTCACCGTTGTGGAGCACAGGCTCTGGACGCGCAGGCTCAGCGGCCACGGCTCACGGGCCCAGCCACTCCGCGGCACGTGGGATCCTCCCGGACCGGGGCACGAACCCGCGTCCCCCGCAACGGCAGGCGGACTCCCAACCACTGCGCCACCAGGGAAGCCTTGAAGGGAGTGCTTTTAAAAACAAAAATCACACAAAGGTGCCTCATAGCCAAGCCAGAGTCCCTGCTACAGACCCATCCTGGGGGTAGTGGGTGTGCATGTTGGGGAACCTGGGGTCTTGGCTTCCATCCAGCCACGTGTTGCCCTTGCCCTATAGCGGTGGTGACACTGATTGAGGATGGGAAGAATAACTCTGTGTCGGCCGAGTCGACGTCGCACAGGTGGCGAGGTCCTGGCTGCCGGCCGTCTGACAGCTCCTACAACAGCCTGTACTCCACGTGTCTGGAGCTGTTCAAGTTCACCATTGGCATGGGTGACCTGGAGTTCACAGAGAACTACGACTTCAAGGCTGTCTTTGTCATCCTGTTACTGGCCTATGTGATCCTCACGTACATCCTCCTGCTCAACATGCTCATTGCCCTGATGGGTGAGACGGTCAACAAGATCGCACAGGAGAGCAAGAACATCTGGAAGCTGCAGGTGGGTGCTTGGCGGGGTGTGTGCAGCACGAGGGCGTCGGCCGCTCTGGCTGCTGCTCAACACAGCTGGGTGCACGGGCCCCTGCACGCTTTGGGGAGGGTGCAGAAAGCCTAGCCAGGCCGCGGGCTCAGGCAGCAGCCTCTCCCTCAGTTGGCTCCCTCTGGCTCCTCCCACAGGGGTCCCTGCCCAGGGTCACCAGCGGCTGTTTGCAGACTCTGTGTCTACTGTGGGCCGGGCAGTCCCTGGGGGGGTGGGGGGAGGAGATGGAGGGTTCAACCCCACGGGGTTGCCTGTTGCAGAGGAAGTCCATCTGGAGTGGGCACTAGAGACCAGACTCAGGAACCAGCTAATATGGGATGGGCCCTGAGAGCTGCATCTCTGAGACACCTGGTCTGCATCTGCCTTTCCAACTAATAATAAAACCATCATTCTTATAAAGTAGCACTGGCTCGACACCAGGTACTGTTCTAAGTGTCTTGCTTACGTGCTTTCTTTAATTCTACAATCATGCTACCAAGAGGGCACGCTCGCTCTCCCCGTTTTTGGATGAAGGCACGAGGCATAGAGAAGTTAGGTATCTGTGTCCAAGGTAACCAGTAAGTAGCCCAGCCAGGACTTGGCACAGGCCGTCTCACCCCAGAGCCTCTGCTCTTACCCACTACACTACGTTGCCCCTTTGGGAGCTCCTCGGGGAGGGACTGGGGCTGGCACACTCCATATAACTCATGGTTTCCCTGCCCAGACCCGGAAGGCACCAGCAGCGCCTGTGCAGGCCTGAGCTCTATCCGTGGACTGTGCACCCACCTGGCTGTGGGAACCAGCCTGGTGCAGAGGGTTCTGGAGGTCCGGCTCGGAGGCGCAGGGACGGGGAGAGACCCTGCAGACGCTGATCTTGGCAGGTGGCACCGGCGGCCAGGGGCAGCTCCTGGGTGAACCCCCCGCCCCTCTGCCTTTTGTGTCGTCCTGCAGAGAGCCATCACCATCCTGGACACGGAGAAGAGCTTCCTTAAGTGTATGAGGAAGGCCTTTCGCTCAGGCAAGCTGCTGCAGGTGGGGTACACAGCTGACGGCAAGGACGACTACAGGTGGTGTTTCAGGTAATTCCCAGGCAAGAATCAAAGCTTGGGGAACTTGGGGGCTAAGCCATGGATATTGGGACCCACCCAGAATCAGCTGTGGGTACAGCGGCCATGCCAGGGCTTAGCATGGGTGTGGAGGACCCACCTGGAACCAGCTGTGGGAACATAAGGCTTTCTCAGGGTCTCTTGGGCCCAGTCATGAACATAAAGGACTCTCCCAAGGCAGCTGTAGGTACAGGGGCTGCCCGAGGGGTTGACTGTGGACACAGGGGCCCCACCATAGATCCCGGATGGTGGGACCCAGACACGAAATACTGGAAAGTGAGGTGTCCAGAAGGGGTCACCTAGCGGTCAGGGTCGGAACCAGGAATCCAATCTTTAAAGTTCCTGGGTCTCACGGTGCGGTCAGAGAACTCACCTTCTGGGGCGGTGTCCAAAAGGCAGGCCCCTCTGGGCCCTCCTCTCGCCAGCTGTGTCTCCCCATCCTGGTCTATGGGCGTGGCCTGCGGGGCTGGGAAGCTGGCCGTGGACCACCAGCTCCGGGCTCCCTCACCTCCTCCCCTTGCAGGGTGGACGAGGTGAACTGGACCACCTGGAACACCAACGTAGGCCTCATCAATGAAGACCCGGGCAACTGCGAGGGCATCAAACGCACGCTGAGCTTCTCCCTGCGGTCGGGCCGAGGTGAGGGGAAGGCGGGCAGTTGAAGCCTTGGGGTCCCCCACTCCTGGAGCAGCCCCAGGTGTCAGCCACCCGCAGAGTCGTGGGCGCTCCCGTGCGCTCTCGCACGCCTGCACGGCCCGCGGCTCCGTGTGCCCGTGCCTGCTTGGCTCTGCGCAGCCCCCCAACCCCCCGCCGTTGTCAGTGCCCCAGAGGGAGCCGCCAGCCCACGTCCAGCCTCCCTGCGGGTGCCCTGTCTCCTCCTCCCCAGTCCTCACACCCAGCGTCTGCCCTCAGCTCCGTGAGGGTTACGGACACAAACAGGGGCTCCCACCTGGCCCAGCACATCCCGGCAGGCAGAGGAGGGAAGAGTGGGAGGAGAAATTGTACACCTTGAACAGAGGGGCCCTGTGGAAAATCACTACCCTGAAAAAGTCCTTTAATCATTAGTGGTAAACATTTTAACAGTGGACATGAAATGAAAGGTGCAGTGGAAGATATTTACCTAAAAATGAGGCAAACCTAGTCTTATATTGAACACATTTTGAGTTATCTTTACAACCCTGCACTAAGTCTGTTTTTCTTTTTTTTTTTTTAAAGTTGTGGTAAAATATATATAACGTGAAATTTGCCATTTCAATCATTTTTTTAAAAGTGTACAATTTGGTGGCATTAATTATATCCACAGTGTTGTGTAAGCATCACCCTTACCTATTTCCAAAATGTTTTCATTATTCCAAACAGAAACTCTGTACCGTTCAGCAGTTATCTCCATCTCACCCTCCTCCCAGCCCCTGGTAACCTCTATTCGACTTTCTGTCTCTATGAATTTCCCTATTCTAGGTGCTTCATGTAAGAGGAATCACACAATATTTGTCCTTTTGTGTCTGACTCGATAATGCTCCATTGAATGTATATACCATACTTTATCCATTCATCTGTTCACTGACATTGGGATTGTTTTCACCTTTTAGGCTGGTATGAAGTATCCTGTGAACACTAGTGTACGAGATTCTTTTTGATTTCCAACTTTCCAGTCTTTTCGGTGGTAGTAGAACTGCTGGATCACGTGGTAATTCTAGGTTTAACTTTTTTGAGGCACTGCCAAACTGTTTTCCAAAGCAGCTGAGTCATTTTACATTCCCACCAGCAACGTACCAGGGTTTCATATCTTCACCTACACTTGTTATTTCCTGTTTTTGTTTTGATTATAGCCATCCTAATAGATGTGAAGTAGTATCTCATTGATTTATATCTCCATAATGACTAATGATTTTGAGCACCTTTTCATGTGCTTATTTGCCATCTATAGACATTCTTTGGAAAAATGCCTATTCAAGCCCTTTGCCCATTAAAAATTTTTTTTTAAATTGTTGAGTTATAGGAGTTCTTTGTGTCTTCTGGATATTAATTCTTTATCAGATATATGATTTGCCAATATTTCCTCCTATTCTGTGAGTTGCCCTTTGATGTACAAAATGTTTATTTTGATGAAGCCCAATTTATCTATTATTTTCCATTGTTGCCTATTCTTTTGGGGTAATATCCAATGAATCATTGTCAAATCCAATGTCAGGAAGATTGTCCCCTGTGTTGTTTTTGTTTTTGTTTTTAAGAGTTTTGTAGTTTTAGCTCCCTGACATTTTTAAGTTGCTATAAACCTTGGACTGTTTCCCAGAGTTCTGACTGCATTGGTTCTAAAGTTTCTGCCTTTTTAAAAGATGTTTTTGTGGAGGCATGGGTGTTTGGAGCTGCCTACTTTACCAATTTGCTGATGTTGCTAATTCTTTTTTTTTCTTTCATTTGTAAAAACAAATTTATTTATTTTATTTAATAATTTTTGGCTGTGTTGGGTCTCGGTTGCTGTGTGCAGGCTTTCTCTGGTTGCGGCGAGCAGGGGCTACTCTTCATTGCGGTGCGCAGGCTTCTCATTGCAGTGGCTTCTCTTGTTGCAGAGCACAGGCTCTGGGCATGTAGGCTTCAGTAGTTGTGGCATGTGGGCTCAGTAGTTGTGGCTCGCAGGCTCTAGAGCACAGGCTCAGTAGTTGTGACGCACGGGCTTAGTTGCTCCGCGGCATGTGGGATCTTCGCAGACCAGGGCTCGAAACCGCATCCCCTGCACTGGCATGTGGATTCTTAACCACTGTGCCACCAGGGAAGCCCAACGTTGCTACTTCTTAAATGAACAAATGAATCAAGTGTTGATAGTTTTCTTTTTTTTTTTGGCTTGTTCGGGGAAGGGCATGATTTCTCAGGCAAACTTGCCTGTTAGCATGACACTGCATGTTTGATATTGCTTCATAGAGAAGCTCATTTTTTTATATTTCACAAACTTTAAAAAGTATACTTTATTGAGATGTAATTTACATACAATAAAATGCACACATTTTAAATGCACAGTTTGATAAGTTTTGACAAATGTACACACTCAGGCAACCACTACCCCACTCAAGATACAGAACATTTCCATCACCCCAGAAAGACCCTCATGCCCCTTTGTATCAATTCCACCCTCCCCATTCCAGGTAACTATCTAATTTCTATCAGTATAGATTAGTTTTATATCAGCTTTTGTTTACCTGAAAATGTTGATTTCATTCATGTTTGAAGGTTATTTTCATTGGATATAGAATTCTAGGTTAACAGGGTTTTGTTGTTTTTAATTTTAACACTTAAACTATGATTCTCTGCTGTCCTCTGGCCTCCATTGTTTCTGATGAAAATTCACCCATAGTTTGCATTGCTGTTCTCCTGTCTGCAGTGTGTCTCCCTGCCCTCCCCCCACCCCCGCCCCCAACCCCAGCCCTGGCTGCTTTCAAAACATTCTCTTCATCTTTGGTTTTCAGCAGTTTGGCTAAGATATGCTTAGGTATGGTTTTCTTTGGTTTTATCCTGCTTGGGGTTTGCTGAGCTTCTTGGATCTGTACATCAATATGTTTGGAAACATATTTTGGAAACTATATACACTTTGCTTTAGTCTCCCTATCTGCTCCTTTCACATGCATGTTAGACCATTTGATATTGTCCTGTGGGTTTCTGAGGCTTTGTTCATTTCTCCTCAATTTTTTTCTATTTCTCAAATTTGATAAT
Source organism: Kogia breviceps (assembly GCF_026419965.1). NCBI lineage: Eukaryota > Metazoa > Chordata > Mammalia > Artiodactyla > Physeteridae > Kogia > Kogia breviceps. The sequence goes on from NC_081328.1 coordinate 11,402,893, forward strand.
TTCTATTGATCTGTCTCCAAATTCATTGACACTTTGCTCAGTCATCTCTAAGCCGCTATTAAGCCCATCCAGTGAATATTACATTTCAAGTGTTAGGCTATTGGTTATGGAATTTCTGTTTGGTTCTTTTTTTTATAGGTTCCATTTCTCTCCTGAGATTCCTTAGCTGTTCCCTCATTAAGCTTATGTTTTCCTTTGGTTCTTCAAACATATCTATAATAACTGCTTTTGATTGTCCACCTACTAAATCTGCTAAATCGAACATTTGGGCCATCTTAGGGTCAGTTTCTATTGACTGTTTTTTTCCTGGCTGTGGTCACATTTCCTTGTTTCTTGTATGTCTAGTAACTTTAAATTGTATATTGGGCATTGTAATAATATGTTGTAGAGACAGTTGATTGAATTTTTATCCTAGTTGGCAGTTCAGTTACCAATGAATCACCTTGAACTTGTGTAGGCTTAGTTTTAACCTTTATTGTGGTAGATCTGTAGAAATGCCAAGGTATTTGCCAATCCCATCAAACTTGTAGGACTCAACCTCCAAACTGTTTCCACTGTGGGTGGATCTTGTTGGGGCTTACTCTGAGGCTTTTTAGGGTGGGTCTTGAGTAGATCTTACTCTAGTGCATGTACAGTAAGTAGGGTATTTCTGGTATTTTAGCTTGATCCTCAGAGTAGAAAATGGGTGGTGAGGAGGTTTCTCCACTGGCTCAGCTGGATCTCCAATATCCCTCAGTACGGCTCAACTTCTGGTGTCTCTGTCCCACTTTCAACCCCATAGCAGCCACTGTCTGAGAAGCCTGTGCAAGTACAGCCCAACTGTCAGCCAAGGACTTGGGAGGACCCCACCCCAAAGACTTCTGGACCTCTACCCCTACAGCTCCCTTCTTCCTCTTCTCCTGCACCCTGTCCCACAGATTCTAGCTGCTTTGGTGGCTCAAAATTCTGCTCCCTTCTTCCTTAGCCCAGAGGCACTGCCACACTCTGCTTAGACTCCAGCTCACTGCACTGTAGTCTGAGAACTTGTCCCTTAGCAATACGTTAGGGCGATCATAGGGCTCACCCTGTGAATTTCACTTCTCTCAGCAATTGCAGCTTCTCAGTCTGTTGTCTTATGCCTGAAGACATTTGCTGCATGTATTTTGTCCAGTTTTATGATTGTTTATAGCAGGATGGCTAGCCCAGTACTAGATACTCCATCAGAGTTGGAAGTGGAAATCTATTTTATTAGGAGGCTTACTTTTGGAAAACTACTCAAGGGCTTCATCAGTGTTCCCAAGGGCCTCCTGCAGTCCTATACGTTCTCCACAAGTTTCATTAGAAACACTCCCCATGTCATGTCATAATACTTATTATCTCTTTTTCGGTTGTTAACTGGTCCAGCTTCACCACAGAGCCATTCAAAGATAGCTTTGCAAGTGATGTGAGTAGTTTTCCAACGTTGCTCTTATTGATTTCATGAAACCACACACCTTTTTACAAGATTTGCTGTTTCACTTTGCAGTTGATTTTGCACTGTGTTTGCATGACATTGTTGGCTCTTTGAGGCATCGCACATTCACTGTGCTATTAATAAAGACATTGATCCAGTGGTAGGGATACACACACACTCATGTTACTTGGGGAGGGGCTAGGAGATGGTTAGAGGATCCCTGGTTTCACACCTTTTGCTTTCCTATACAACCTTGTAACAGTGGAAACTCCCATAGTGAATAGGCAGATTATTCAGGTAACAAGGAACTCCCCCCACCCACATAGCACGTGTGATTGAGAAGGGGTGAGGGAACGCAAGAGAGAAAGGGCAGGGAGGAGAGTGGTCAGTAGCTGAGCTAGGGAGAGCGTGTGAGGGGGGGTCTTCTTACCGGGACCGCGGGAAGCAGGCAGTAGGAGCCCCATGCCTTCTTTGGGGCCCAGGGACTGGAGCTGGGCCGAGCGGTCTCTGAGGCGGGTATCCCCACCATCCATCCAGCCAGAAGATGGTGTCTTCAGTGAGCACCTGTCTCCCCGTGGAGGCTTCCTGCTTCTATGCCTTCCCTGAAACATCCTCCTGGGGCTTGTATGAGGCTGTGGTGGACAGGGGCAGGCCAGTGTCCGCCTGCGGGCCCAGGGGAAACCCAAGGCCTGGAGAATTCAGCTGGGAGGTCACAATGGGCCCAGCCTCCCATATTCCTGATGCCTTTGAGATGTGACCAGTGCAGGACACCAGCAGAGGAGCCTGAATTGTAGCCTGAGGGCGAAAGGTGTGAATTTAGGCTGGTTTTCTAGAAAGATCAGACCCAAGATGGCCAGCCAGAAGGCTTGGCTGACCAGGGCTCTGGCGAGTGGAAGGAGAGCACGTACAGCTGTTCCTCTTGGCCGTCACTTCTCTGAGGTTGCTGGGGGGAGGGAGGGGCTGGAGATGGCTATGAGGGTGACCGTGGGTCCTCCTCAGGGGCTTCCTGGGATTTCAGGCCACACGTGAGAGCCCACTTCAAGGCCCAGCGTCACCATGGTTCCCCTGGCATTGCTCCCAATCTGCTATTCCCTGGTGGGGCCTGAACCCCAAATCCTGATTCTCTGGCCGGTGTTCATCACCCTGCAGCTGATCTGTGTGCAGCCGCTCCCAGGGCAGCCCCAGCATTGCTCTGCCCCCCACATGGGCAGGGAGGAGACCGAGGCTGAGGGCAGCAGGCACTGGACAATCTCGAGGCCACACAAGCACGTCAGGGTGGGGTCGAGGAGGAGGATTTAGGAGCTGCCAGAGCAGATGAGTCTCCTTGATCAGGTGAGGAAAGAGGAAATGGCACTGACCCCTGTGCTCCAGAAGCACCGATGTCCTTGTGCCCCCTTTTATCTGGAGGGTGGTAATGCCAGCAAACCACTGTTCGGTATCGTTTTGCTTCTTCCAAGGCAGTAATAGTGTTTCATCTTTCAGCTGCAGGGAGGAACTGGAAGAACTTTGCCCTGGTTCCCCTCTTGAAAGATGCAAGTACTCGAGAAAGACACCCTGCCCAGCCTGAGGAAGTTCATCTGAAGCACTTTGCGGGGTCCCTCAAGCCAGAAGATGCCGAGATCGTCAGGGATTCCGCTGCTCTAGGGGAGAAGTGACGGACCACACAGGGCGCTCTCAACCCTGTGGGCCCCTTAGGAAAGCCCACTGTCTCCGGTCGGAAGGTGTGTAGGGGCCACCAGTGACGCCTCAGCAGCCTGGCCCTCCCAGCACCCTCCTCGCAGGCCCTTTCGTAGACCGCACGGAACAAGCTGCAGGAGGCATTGCTGGATGCACGGGTAGAGATAGTCACGCAACCCTCACCTGTCCCCAGCTGACTCTCCTAACACAAAAGGATATTGCTTTCCGGTTTTTACTGACTTTATCAAACATGGCGAATGAGAAATCGCCACGTGCATGTATGCGATGCCCCAGTTTCCTTTGATTTTATATCCCTGGAAGAGAAAAGCCTCCTAATAGCCCATGAAGAGCTATTATTAGCTCCATTTCATAGATGAGAAAACTGAGACCGGAACAGTTAGTGAGTTTACACAGCGAGTAAACAGCAATGCCTGGGTCTGACCCCAGGCAAATCTGACTCCAAAGCCCGAACTTGACTGTGGTGCCAGGCTGCATGGCAGAGAACGGGCTGGGGCCTGCCAGCCTAGCCCAGGGTTGGAAGGGAGATGTGTGGGCTTCTGCTTCCTGTTTGGGTTTGGGACTCCTTGCTTTACCCGTAGGCCTTCCTCAGAAAACGTGCAGGCAGTAGATATTTTCAAATTTCTGCAAATTGGATCCAACCTCCAAACTCAGCACTGGAAGGAATCTTGTGGGCGTTCTTTTGTAAGATGAATGATTACAACCTTTGCGTAAACCCGGGTTGTTTAAAGGAGGACACACCTACAACTAGCTTGGTCTTCTTTTATCTGTCGCTATCTCCTGATCTCTCTCCGTTCCCGTGTCCTCCACTCTCCGTCACACAGAGGCAGCATTAGTCACCACTCAGAATCCCTGATGGGAGGGCTGCTCAGCTCTGCTAAACCAGGGCCAGCTGTGGCCACTGGGATACAGACGGACCCGCTGCTGACCATTGGGTGGGGTCTGCTCCGGCCTGAGGCTGCTGATGGAAGTCTGCCTGGCTCCTGGTCCCCCCTCCTTCCTCACTGCACCAAGTGAGGCATTTTCTAGAGCAGGTCAAGAAGTCGGCCCCTCCCTGGCTGCACCCCCTACCCCGAGACCCCTCCTCTCCCTTCTCCCTCCCGGAGGAGAGGGTACCTGTGGGCCTGCAGCCTGGGCCTGATGTCTGCAGGGCTTGGGAGCTGTGTGTGTGTGTGTATGGGGGGGGGGGTCTTCCCAACACTTGCCTGGTGTGTCCCCCTAAGGGATCAGGGCTGACTCAGTGGCCTGGGGCCACTCAGTTGGATGCAGCCAGACTTGAGTTTAGACGTCGCCCAAACTCGTCACCACAGCTTGAACGTGCCTGCTCCGTGGCTCTCCCTGTGTAGACTGTCCTCCGTCCTCCCAAGTCCAACCCGAATGCTCTTCTCTGAATCCCTCCCCCACCTCCCATTAGAAGCACTTCCTCCTCCTGGGTGGCTTGAGTCCTCTCTGTCCTTGTAACCTGTCCGGTGGGGTTACAGTTCCTGCCCGAGCCTGGCTCCCACGTGGCTCACAGCTCCTTGAGGGTAGAGAGACCACTTTCCCCAGTTCGGAACCCCACGCTGGCCCCTGGCTTCCCTGCCTGGCCTCCCACTGTAGGCTCTCATGATGTGTTGGATTAAATAGGATTGAATGCGGACCAGCCCCTGCCCCACACCCAGCAGAGGGGGCTCCCTTTTCTCCTTGCTGGGCACACTGTGTACCTTTGGGTGGGAGACAGAGGCCTTTTGAGCCAGCCTGGCTATTGAGAAAATGTGCTAACACAAGGCGAAACGCAGGTGCTGAGATTGGGCAAGAGCCTCACCCTTAGGGCTCAGAGGGAGTGAGCCCGAAGCAAGCAGGGAGGGGTGAGGGGCTGAGTCAAGAGGGGCAATTAATGGAGCAATAGAGGGCGGACTGTGTTTGGACCAACATCCGGCTTTAATGGAGTTTCAGGCAGTGATGAGATTGGGATGTGCCCTTAGGAACTTTGGGCCTCCTTTGACTTAAACTGCAGAAGCAGCCCCTTGCTTCACCCACACCTGAAGGCTGTTGGCCCCGGAGCCTGGTTTTCTGCCCCTTACTGGCCACGGGTCCTGCCGTCCCACGGCCAGAAGCCTGACCCACCTCCTGCCTCTGCCCAGGCCTGGCAGCTTGTGGCAAGAGATCAAGGGAACTTGCCCCCTTTGGCAGCCGAGGACGTCCCTGGCACATCAGTCACCGGTGCCATCCCTGTCAGCGGAGACTTCCCGCTCCATCCCAGTCCTGCCTTACCTGTGGGAACAGGTGTGTAATTCCTGAGTGACTCTTGGAGAGCAGCAGGGCCACCCCAGCCTTGCTCTACCCCCACTCCCAGCTGCGGCCTGGGCCAGGAGGGAGGGCTCAGAGTCTCCCCTCCTCTGATGCTCTGGCCTTGGAAGCAGGTGGCCTGGCAGTTGCTGGGAGAAGGAATGCAGGACAAAAACAATAATAGTTAACAGCTGTCACTGTTTATGGAGTCCTTTCTGTGCTCTGGGCCTTGTTCTCCCCTTTTCTACATGTTCTCTCATTTAAGTCCCGTGGTAGCTCCGCAAGGTGGGTTTATTTTGCACGTTTCACACTGAGGAACCTGAGTCTCAGGGGAAATGACTTGCCCGAGGTCATACAGTCTAGAGGTGAGGCTGTCTCCCACCCAGGTCTGCAGTGCATAATTTCTGGTGGGAAGCATTGAATGGGGACTTCCTCTGTCTCTGAGCGGACTTGATTGCAGACTTTGAAGGACGGGAAACAAGTCTTGGGGGTGGCCATTGTGAGGTCAACCAGGCCAGCCCTGGCTATGGCCTTGCCTCCCAGAGGTCGGGGCTGAGCACTCGACAGTTCGTTTGGCCCTCCTACCAGCAGGATCTCTGACTTCTCACAGCATCCTTGGGAAGTAGTTATTATGAGGCCCATGATGGGAAGTATCAAATACAGGCGAGGGAAGAGTTGGGACCAAAACTTCAGCCTCAGCACCTGCTGCCTCCCCTGCCTTCTCCTGGGCCGGGGTGAGGCTGCCCTGTGGGTGTGGGGCTGACTCAGGCAGGGCAGGTGGGTGGTGGGCGGGCGTTGCAGCTGTGGCTGGTAGGCGAGGCCTGCCTGGCATCAAGGGCAGGTGACCCAGCAAGTTCTGCCTCTGACGCCTCATTCCAGCCATCCCTCTGCCTCTGATGAGAGCCTCTCACCACCTCAGCTATAATCCTACTGGGGGGCCTTGGGCCCCAGACCTGCGGTGATCTGAGAACAAGGGCCGCCACTGCCACCTGGACCTCACCAGGTGAGTCTTGCCGAACAGGTAGCCAGTGCCCTCCAAGGCCCCAGGGTGCCCAGAGCGAGGACCTCAGGTGTCCCTCTGCCAACTGGCCTCAGGGGAGGGCTGGGAGGGAACTTGGGTCTCCAGCAGGGGCAACAAAGCTGAACGTGAGCTCTTGGCCACAGGGAGTGTGTGAGAGCACAAGATATGATGGATGTGGGAAAATTTCCCCTCCCTGAGGTTTGGGGATATTGGGGTGGGAGGACAGTCATAGCTGCCCAGGGCAGAGGTGAGGCTCCTGTCACCTCCGCAGGCCCCAGGGACGTGGCTCTCCAGGGCGGCAGTGTGACGGGAGCTCAGGATGGGATGAGATGGCCCCAGAGCTTGAGAGGGACAGGGTCCAGGCAGCTCATAGGAGCTGAGTCAGCAAGCCCTGGATGGGGGGGTGGGCCCCGTGGCCCCCGGGCCTGATCAGTCTCCCAGGAAAGGCCATTCCAGTCAGTACCAGGTCTTGGGAGGCACTTCCCAGGTGAGGACGCCCAATTCCAGATAGAGTGAGGGCCAGGCCTGCAAGCGAGTCCAGCAGGTGGGAACGCAGGTTTATGGGGTGACTCAGGGAGCTAATTAGAGCTGCTGCAGTCCCCGGCCAGAGTTCTCTGACCACCTCCTGCTCCAGCAGCCCAGGACTGTCCCGTACTCACCGGGCAGGGCAGAGAAGATGGAGCAGCCAGCGGTCATGGATGAGAGACATAGGGGGGCCATTCAACCCATTTTTCAGAAGGGAAAACAGAGGCCCAGGGAGCGGTAAGGGACATGCCCTCCATCCCTCTCTTCCAGTGTTGGCCCAGCCCAGCCTTTAGCCCCACAGGTCATTTGGGGCTGAGGGAGGTGGTAAAGGCGGCCTATCCTTATCAGGCTGTGACTGTGGATACGGCCAGGGACCTGTGTGCTGACGATCCTCTCCCAATAGGATGCTTAAGGCCTCCTCAGAGCTCCCTGCCTCTAGGTGCCTACACTCCGGGGCACCCCCTGGATGACTTTCCTCTCCCAAGATTGCTCACTTTCAGTGGGTGTGGGGCGCGCGGGCAGGGGAGGAGGCGTTCCCATTTCCAAGCTTCACTGCAGTCTGCAGACAACCGATCCAGACACTGCCTCCAGGGGGCTCTCCTATTTGGGTCAGGATCACCAATGGCCCCAGCTCCACCCAGCTGGGCTCTTCTTACAGAAATCACCGCCCCGCCCCCCTGCCCCGGCTCCCTGTGACTGCGGGAGCTCTCTGAGGGTGGCTCAAGCCGAGAATGGCCCCCGCTAACTGCAGAGTCACCTCCTGTCCCCACAGCCCTTTCCCCTGCCCACCTCTTCCTCTATGGTCAGCCCACCTTCCCGCTGGCCCCCACGGCAGCCTCTTCCTGGCCCCTGGTTTCCTGCATCTCCCTTGTGCTGTCTCCTACAGGACCTGGATCCCTCTCACGTCCCCGCTGGCCCCAGGTTCTGTCACAGCTCCTGCTTCAGGCCCAGCCGCTTCCCAAGCCTCTTACTGCGCACGGGTCCGGCCACACCAGCTCCTTGCCACTCGCCGAACTTTCTTGAGCCCTGGTCTTTGCTCAGGCTGTCGCCTCTGCCTGGACAGCCCTCCCCCCAGCAGAAAGCTCGAAGTTCCCCTCCGTCTCCTTGCAAGACATATCAGTTCCTCTTCCCAGTACCTCCCTCCAAGCCCCGCATGGGGTCCAGCCCTTACCAAGCATCAGTAAAGCAGGTCTGGACAGAGGGGGCTGGGGCTCAGGTGCTCCCTCCAGGTGGACAGATAGGCACGTGGCTGGTTACACTCAGGGTGGGGGAGAGAGATGATCAGTGTGTTGGTGGCAGAGAACACCAGGGGGGGGAGAAATTTAAAACCCGGAGTGGCCTGAGGCTGTGTTACTAGGAGCATAGTGTCCAGAGGAAAGGAGGTGACATTCCTGCTCTGTCGAGGAGAGTTCTCAACACAAAACCTGAGAAGGACGTTGAAAAAGCAGAGCTAATCCTCAGGAATCCACCTGGAGATTGGTGGGGCTGGAGAGGATGTCTGGAGAGAGGTCAAGGGCATGGTGATCTCTACCTGGAAGCACTGCTGGGTTCTCCTAGGACCCAAAGGAGCAGGGGTGCTGAAGCAGGAAGCAGGGGAAGCTGCAGGGACAGTCTCCCTGTCCCTGAGAAGGGGTGGTAGCCTGGGAAGGCAGTGAGCTCCCCGTCCTGGGGGGTATGAGCAGGGGCCATATGGTGCTACATGGGGGTCTGAAGCTCCTCTCTGTCCCTTCAGTCTGAGCATCTGTGCTGCCGTTGTGTTCCAGCCATGGATGCCCACCTGAAGGAGATGGTGCCTCTCGTGGGCAGAATTGGTACTCTCCCCAGTGGGAACGCTGCCATCCTGCAGGAGAAGAGGCCGGCAGACGTCACCCCCACCAAGAAGAGGTAGGACCGGCAGGCTCAGGCCTGGGTGCTGCGCTGTGGGGGGCACAGGAGGAGCCTGGCACCCACCTTCAGGGACCCCTTGCCTGGGGCGAACCTGAGAATCTCAGTCTCATCTGGCGTGGCCTGGTGCCCAGCCAGGTATAATGGGGGGTGTAGGGGAGACAGCACTGCATACTCTGGGGCTGAGCTCGGGAGGTTAGTATGACTGGAATAATCAAGGGAGGCCTCCCTGGAGGGCCCAGGGGCACCAAGGCAGAAACATTCAGAAAGGCTCCTGGGGGAGGTGGGGAGTTGCTGGAGCCATCCTTGAGATAAGGAGCAGAAAGGTGGGTGGAAATTCCAGGTAGCAGGGACCCCCTACAGCATACATTTTTCAAGTCCACTGGGGGCTTTCATATCCACTGGGTGCTTAGCCAGGTAATTCGGGCTCTGCAACCCCACCTGTGTAAGGGGGACACCAGCCACGGCACCAGCCCATAGAGTAACGGTTAATTGCAGCTGTGCCAACAACGAGCTCGGCACGGCGCATGTCGGCGCTGATAGTGTTCTGTTACCCTGAACTTTGTCTTTATTGTTTTCGTCGTCATTGTCACGCCCCAGGGCCCCTGGGGGCTGCACTGGGCTGGGACGGTTATGACCACTTCCCAGTTGAGGACACGGAGGTGGCGGGAGCAGAGAAAGTACTTCTCCGGGGTCACAGCTGGCCCCTGAGCTGCCTCCACTGCAGTCCCCTCCTCAGCCGATTCGGTGCCCCTCAAGCCTGATGCCCCTCCTCCTCCTTCAACCCCGCGGCGCTTCCCTTGCACCCGGGTGGGCCCCCGGGTCTAGGTTGGCCCATTTGTCCTGCCTCTTCGGCCCCGCCCCAGGCCCCTTCTTGGGCCGAGGTGAGCCTGGTGCTTTCCCTTCTCTTGATTTGAGTAGTAAAAGCTGAGGCCTTTTGTGCACGAGGCGGGGGGCTGGGCCCAGGCGGAGGAGACTGGGACGCGAGAGAAAGAACACCTGCCGCTGCCCACAGTGTGGACGGTGAGAGGGGCCCCATGGAGAATGTGGGGAGTGGCCTGGTGAACTAGGCAGGGCCGGGCCTGAGGAGGGGCAGGTCTTTCTGATCCTGTGGGCGTGTTGAGGAGCTGCTGTTACAGTGGATGGTGGCAGGTGGACAGGAAGAGAGAGGGCAGAGGCTTGGGGCAGGAACCAGTGAGGAATCCCATGCGACTAAAGTGCCGGGTGGGTGAGGGTGTCTTTAGGGGCATAAGTCCCACCGGGGCTGGGTCTTGGCAGTCAGTTAAGGACATTGGACAATTGGGGGTAGCGGGGAGCCGTGGAGGGATTTTGTGTGAGAGGGAGAGCATGGCACGGTTTGTATTTTAGAAAGGATATTCTGGGTGATCTGAGTGGGTGACGGGTTGGAGGGGAGTCTGTTGCGACTATTGCCCAGGTGATAGGTGGTGAGCCTGGTGGTGAGGGATGGAGAAGCAGGCAAAGATCAGAGAAGTATTAGGGTCGTGGAGTCTGCCAGATCCACTATGGGAGGAGAGGGAGAAGGAGGACCGAGAGACATCCCCTTCCTCCCGTGGGGGGACCTGGAGCGGTGACGGGGCCATCTCTGACATGAGCACTTCAGAGGAACGGGAGCAAGGTCAGGAGGAAGGAGCCAAGTTCAGGTGTGAAATGTTGGCTGAGAGGTGCCAGAGGCTCATTCAGGTAGAAGCTCCATCCTGGAACGCGGGAGAGAAAACTGGGTGGATGTGGCGACCAGACAGGTGTCGGGGGCCCGTGTGGGAAGCCTGGGTCTGGGAGGGCTTGTCTGGGTAGGAGCAGAGATATCCTGGATCTAAGCCACCCTCCTGCCTCCTTTCCCCCCCTTCCCTCCCCTCTCACTTTCCCGGGGGAGGTTTGGACCTCAGAGAAGGACTGAGGACAGAGTTGCAGGAAAATCCCAGATTCTTCCTGCAGTCGGGCTGCCCTTCTGAGCCCATCCTGGTTCATAAGCTTAGTTCCAGGGTCAGCTCTGCCAATGGCCCCCGCCCAGCTAAGGGCCTGCTGTGAGGTGTGACCTCTGTCTCATGAATCGGTGGTCCCTTCTCCTTCCCAAGGCTCTTTGAGGGACCTCATGTGCCTACTTCTCCCCAGGCCCCAAAGGTTTGGGCAACTCCCTCAGAACAGAGTATAGGACTCAGGTTTAGAAAGAAAAAGAAAAGAAAATATTATATGTCAGAAGGCAGTTCTGACCACTAAGGAAATATGTACTAATGGGGGAACTGAAGGCACCAAGAAATCTAGACTGGGGAGAAATTTTTGGACCTGGAGCTTTTTCTGAAGCAAAATGCCCCTCCCTGTGAGTGGCTGCTATGGTTACCTCCCCCTGGGCGTCACCTTGCCCAGGGACACAGACACAGGCCCTGAAGGCTGCAGGGGCACTGGGCCTTGAAGCTCAGAGCACCTGGGCTTTTCTTTGGACAAAATAGGAGAGATAAGCTCCTCCCCAGGCCTGAGTCTGCCTGGGGATAGTTCTCTGCCTTCAAAGGAACAGAAATGCAGGAGGAATCCTACAGAGCTGTCTGTCTGCGCATCTGAGTTAACATCACCTGGGTGGTGGTGCCTTTCTGTCTGGGTCAAAGTAGGAATAAACAAACAGCACCTGCTGCAAGTCAGGAGCCAGGAGGTCACCTGGCCAAGACCTTGCTGTCTGCTCATGCTGGTGGATGAGATATGGCACATGCAGTGGCGAGTAGGGAAGGCATGGGACAGGCCCTCGTGGTCTAGCAGCTCCCTGTCCCAGGAGTTAGGTCCTTACATTCAGCTGGGTCCTTTCCAACTCAGCTCCCACCATCCACCTTCACAGCCACTGAGGTCCTCCTTCCTCAGTCACAGCCCTCACCTTCCTGTTGAGGGATGCAACCTCCCAACTTTTACAGTTTGAGGGTGTGTTGGTCTGTCTGCTTATTGGTCTCTCCACCTCTCCACGTCTCCACACACCCAAGTATTCATTCCTCAGACAGTCATCCATCCGTCCATCCATCCTTCCAACCATCCATCATCTACCTATCTATTCACCCATCTACTCATCTGTCCAACCAGCCATTCTTTTTTCTACTCATTTATCTTTCACCTATCCATCCTTACACTCAACCATTGTTAGGTCTTCTGAGTGTCACGACAAATGTTGGGTTCTAGAGAATTAGGATGATGTAGTTGTAGTTTCTGCTGTTGAAGCACTTACAGCCAAAGGACAGTGTGTTATTGCCTAGAGCAGCGATCCCCAACAGTTTTGGCACCAGGGGCCGTTTTCGTGGAAGACAGTTTTTCCAAGGACCCGGGGGAGGATGGTTTCAGGATGATTCAAGAGCATTACATTTATTGTGCACTTTACTTCTATTATTATTACATCAGCTCCACCTCAGATCATCGGGCATTAGATCGCAGGGGTTTGGGACCCCTGGTCTAGAGCAAGAAAAGCAATGGCCTCATTGTGCTATAATCTGGTCTGATCCTTGGGGCCAGTTCTTCCCAACCCACTGGAACAAGAGCTTTGTGAGGGGAGGAATTTTTGTCTACTTGTTTACCGCTGTATCCACAGCTTCTAGAATAGTGCTTGGCGTATCGTACATGCTCAGTAAATATTTGTTGAGTACATGCACTACCGAACCCAGATAGGTAGGGTGGGATGGAGGTCAGGGCAGGGGCTGGACCAATTGTCCTGGGGAAACACCTGCAGGTGTGGGAGTTGGGCTCTGCCTGGAGATGTCTGCAAATCTCACCCAGGATGTTTTGCTAGCAGATGTGCTTGTTAGTCGCTGGGTCAGAGCTGTCATCGTGGTGTGGTGACCACTTTGGGGTGGCAGTTCTAGGGTACTGCAGGGGTGCAGGGAAAGGTCATCTCACAAGATGACCTCTGATGCCCATTTCAGCTGGACAGTCCATAAGTAGACAGTCCTGGAGCAGCACTGGCTCCAGAGTTCAGGTCTTAAGGATCATCTAGCCCAACCATTTTCCAACCAGGCGAGGATACTTGGTCCAGAGAAGGCCAGTGACCGCCTGGGGTCACACAAGAGGAGAGGCAGAGGCAGACTAGAACCCAGGCCTCGGGCTGCCAGCTAGGGGTTTGCTCCTCCCTTTGTCTTCTCTTTTGGAAGAATGATTTGATTTTAGGTCAAGTCAGAAGGTTCCTCTTGATAGGCAGGAGACAGGCAGGTGGGGGGCCGACGTATCAGGGAGCCTCGCCCTCACGCCATTTATGCCCCATTCCTGGACTAGCTCTGAGCCTCCCAGGCTCGCCGGCGCCTGACTAAGAGTAGCACTCCGTGAGGAGGGCACCCTGGACGGCGAGGCTGCGGGACACACAGGTGGACTTTAGAGCCTGTCCCGGCTCTAATGGCCTTGCTTGGGTGTCCCCCCCAGTGCGCACTTCTTCCTGGAGATAGAAGGGTTCGAGCCCAACCCCACTGTTACCAACACCTCTCCCCTCATCTTCTCCAAGCCCATGGATTCCAACATCCGGCAGTGGTGAGTACCGCAACCCGCCAGCCCGCCAGCCCCCCACCCCTGCCCTGGCCGAGCCCTCAACTCCCGCGGGCGGGCAGTGACTTGCCCTGGGCCACGCAGCCAGGCCTGCTTGTGGCATACTACCATTGCCCATTTAAACACTTGTCCCTCTCTCTGTCCTCCCCATTCCCCCACCAGCCTCCCAGGCAGCTGTGATGACATGGACTCCCCACAATCTCCTCAGGATGACGGGAGAGAGACCCCATTTAATCACAGCTGTCACAGGTGAGCCTGGCCCTATGCTGCTCTGCTTCAACATGAATCCCAGCACCTCCGTCCACCCCCCAGCACTAAAGGAGGGGATTTCAGGCACTGTGACAGGCACGTGCCGACGGTGGCGCTGGCGCCGAGCCCCCTGTAGGCACAGCGGCTTTGGAGGGGTAACGGGAGACAGTGGTTGCATGTGTGGCGAGTTGGAAACATTTTCTGGCCTCAGTGCAAACCTGGCCAAGCAAGAGCAGAGGCACAGAAAGAAGTGGCTGAAGAAACGCATCTTTGTGGCTGTGTCGGAGGGCTGCGTGGAACAACTGATGGAGCTGCTGCTGGAGCTGCAGGAGCTTTGTGAGCAGTGCCACGGCCTGGATGTGCCTGGTCAGTGGCTGGCCCTGGCAGAGGGTGCAGGGCTGGGGGTCCTGCTCGGCTCCTGCTGTCCACCTACCCACTGCCCTCCCGCCCCGCCCTGCAGCCTTAACTGCTGGGCTGGCAACTTTGAACCTGATTCTGAGGGCAACGGGGAGACATGGAAGGGCTTAGACAGGTGACGGCGGAGGATGGGGGTAAAACTGGAGAAGGCCGCTGTTCGGGCAGGGTTGGGATTCCAGCCGCAGGGCTGGGGAAGGGGGCACAGCTCTTCCGGGAGCGGCATTGGTAGGACTCAAGGACGTGAGGAGTGAGTCCAGGGTGGTGCCATTTGGACTTGGGAGACTTGGTGGCTGGTGGGGCCCGAGCTGTCTTGGGGACCAGGAGAGTAGCAAGTTAAATGGAAGGGGGTGAAGTCTATTTGTAGGAAACTGGGGTGTGGGGTGGTGGCCTGGAGATTTCTGAGCTGGACAGTGGAAAGCCAGGCAGTCGGTAGGATTGTCCCCCTACCAGGGAGACGGTGCAGAAGGCAATGAGCAAAAGGTCTCTGATAAGGCTCTGGGCAGCTCACCGAGGAGGAGGAGGAGGAGGAGGAGGAGGAGGAGGAGGAGCCAGCAAGGAGGCGGGAGGAGGAAGAGCTGGACAGGGCAGAGGGGAGCGGGGAGCTCGGGGCAGGGAGCCCCATGGAGAGCCTGCAGCAGGTTCTTGAGGTCTGAGGCTGCAGCCAGCCGCCACACCCCGGCCTCCCTTCCCCGCTGGCTGGCCGGGAGGGCCAAGGGCAGCCAGGCCCCCCTGTGCAGCGGCTCCATCCTGCGACCCTGCCTGCAGACTTCCTCATGCGCAAGCTGACGGCCTTGGACACGGGGAAGACCTGCCTGATGAAGGCCTTGTTAAACATCAACCCCAACACCAAGGAGATCGTGCGGATCCTGCTTGCCTTCGCTGAGGAAAACGACATCCTAGACAGGTTCATCAACGCCAAGTACACGGAGGAGGCCTACGAAGGTACCCGCCTGCGGGAGGGGCTGTGCAGACAGCGATTTCTGGCGGTGGTGGGGCACAGGCAATGCTGTCGTGGAAACCCAAAGCACTTAGTGCGGTGCACGGCACCTTCCTTCATTTTGCAAACAATCTTGACCACTGGCCGCGTGCCAGGCAGTGTTTTTGGCCCCAGAACACAGGAGTGAAGGAAACAGATGAAAGCTGCTCTTCTAAATAAGGAAATTTAGGGCTTCCCTGGTGGCGCAGTGGTTGAGAATCCGCCTGCCGATGCAGGGAACATGGGTTCGTGCCCCGGCCCGGGAAGATCCCACATGCCGCGGAGCAACTGGGCCCGTGAGCCATGGCCGCTGAGCCTGCGCGTCCGGAGCCTGTGCTCTGCAACGGGAGAGGCCACAACAGTGAGAGGCCCACGTACCACAAAAAAAAAAAAAAAAAAGGGAAATTTAAAAATTGATGAAAAGAAAATGACAAAAAAAACAAAAGATAATGTCATCAGAAGTAATTGGGGATAGGCAACTTTAGTGTGGATGGTCAGAGAGGTGACCTTTGACCCGAAGCCAGCACGATGAGAAGGATCCAGAACAAGGCAAGGGTGAAAGCCTGAGATGGGACTGAGCTTGACCGGGCTGAGTGACGGCAAGAAGGCTGGAGAGCTGGGCAGGGCCAACACATTAGTAACGATTAGTATCGTCATTATCCTCCTCATCACTAACAGCCCCATTTGGGACTCAGTTTTGTGGCTTCTCTCTTAGGTGGAGAGGGGGCAGGGAGACCAAACTCAGGATAGTGTTTCCCTACACAGGAAGTCTGTTGTGAATAACCAGTAAGGTGTGTCTTTGAGCTTTTGGAGTCAATAAACTTCCCACTAGGATCTTATGATGTGCTTGTGTTGAAAATGAGTGGCTCCAGAGTAACTGGATGCCATCTTATTGATACGCTGAGGGTGCTAAACATCTCAGCTTTTCGCAGGTGGGAGTCTGGCTTGGGCCCTTAACTTTTCTCGTGGGAGAAAGTAGTTTTATTTATATTTATGTATTACCATTATTATTATTTGTTTTTGCCAGTCTGGCGGGTGAAAAGTATGAACTCATTAGGTTCAAATTTTCATCTTCCCGATTACCAGTGAGTCCAAACACCTTTCATTTCCTGTATTGTCTGTGTGCGTTTTCTTCTCTGTGAGGTGCTTGTTAATAATAGTTTCTCAGTTTTCTTTTAGGTTGTTTGCCTTTTTATTGATTTGTAGGAGCTCTTAATCCATTATGGACTTTTAAAAGCACATTGCCTCTTTTATACATCTCAAATATTTCCCCCAGCCTATCACTTGTCCTTTAACTTTCTTTAAGACGTCTTTTGAAATACAGAAATTTTTAATTTTTATGGAAGCAAATATGTCAGTTTTTTCTTTATGGCTTCAGAATTTTGGATTTTGCTTAAGAAGGCTTAAGAGGATTTTCCCTCCAAAAAGTTTAGTTATTAACAATTTTCCAATTAAAAAAAATGCTTAATTCTTGGATCCACCAGGACTTTGTTTTATTTCGTTTTTTGTGGTACGCGGGCCTCTCACTGTTGTGGCCTCTACCGTGGCGGAGCACAGGCTCCGGACGCGCAGGCTCAGCAGCCATGGCTCACGGGCCCAGCTGCTCCGTGGCACGTGGCATCCTCCTGGACCGGGGCTCGAACCCGTGTCCCCTGCATCGGCAGGTGGACTCCCAACCACTGTGCCACCAGGGAAGCCCGAGGACTTTGTTTTTATGTATGGCATGTTGGCAGCTTTTTGGAAAATGCTGTTTCTGGTGTAATGTTCTGAGACTCCTGGCCCCCGCACCTCCAGCCTTCTGGTCCCTTCTGTCTGGAGGCTCCACCAACCGTGTCTATGTCCCTCCCCCACCCCCCTCCCTGCTGCTTCTCCCCTGTTCTGTTTCTCAGTCACCAGAATATCATCCACCCAGCACCCAGGCCAGATGCCTGGACCTTACCTGAGACAGCCCTTCTCCCCCATCCCCAACAGACCATCCTGAGGACTCTTTCTCCCAAGGATCTTTGGGTCCATTGGATGGACAGCTCCTCACAAGTCTGGGCTCCTTCTAACACATCCTCCAATTTTGCAGCCAGAGTGCTTTGAAAATACAACCATGTACAAAACCCAAAACTCTGATCGTGTCGCTTCCCTGCTTCAATGCCTTCTGTGCCTTCCCATACCCTTGAGGATAAAGTTCTAACCTCTTAACCTGGCTTATGAGGCCTTGAGTCAGCCCCATCCAGCCTGGCTAAACTTACCCAGTCCCAGTTTAGAGGCCACTCTGGGAAGGCCCCCCAACCCCTCAGGCTGGAGCTGTGTTAAGAGCTCCTCTGGATACCACAGACCCTGCACCTCCCCATATTATAACGTTCAATTCGCCGGGAGACTGTGAGCTTCCTGAGGACAAGAATCAAAACTACATCCCACGTCCTGCTGTGTCCCCATTGCCTGGCTTTGGGGCACAGAGCAGATGCTCCACGAATAATCCTTGCTTCCACGCAAAAATGAATGAAGCAAAGAATGAAGCTGGGTGACACAGACCAGGCAGGCAGCTAGTATTTCTCCACGGTTCGGTGGAGGGTACAGAGGACAGAGAGGGGAACAGGCCAGAGAGGGTGTGTCACCCCCAGTCCCAGCCGCTGAGCGCAACCGCCCACCCGTGTCCTGTCCGCAGGGCAGACGGCGCTGAACATCGCCATCGAGCGGCGGCAGGGAGACATCACCGCGGTGCTCATCGAGGCCGGCGCCGACGTCAACGCCCACGCCAAGGGCGTCTTCTTCAACCCCAAGTACCAGCACGAAGGCTTCTACTTTGGTGGGTGCCGCCGCCCCGGGTTGGGGTCCGGGGGCGAGGGGGGCGGAGGGCGAGGCGGGGCTTCTGCCCATAGAAGAGCTAGCAGGCAGGGGAGACCCCACACTGCCAATCTCTGCTGGCTCAGTTGTGTCCGAGGCCCTGGAGGACAGAGCCGGGACCAGGGAGGCGGCAGGGGCAGATCCACCTGAACAGGACCGCCAGGCTGGAGACCGGCACTTGGGAGCAGGGGGAGCCTGCACTGGGGGAGTGTCACCTGGCGGTGTTAGAGGACACACGGACATTCACCTGAGCAGCCCCCTGTAGGCAACATAGACCTGGGAGGGAGAGCAAGGAGAGAGCCCTAGCTGACAAAGAGCAGACAGGTTCTGAGAAGGGAAATGACTTGCCCCAGTGTAGTAAGGAGCGGATGTAGGCGTCCTGCCTGCCAGCTCTGGCCTCTGTGCCCTGTGTACAGAGCCTCTCAGGACTGCAAACAGTAGTCAAAAGTAAGAGGACAAAAATTCCCTGACTGACACTTTAGGGAGTCCAAAAGCAATTGATGTTAGGCCATCCCGGGTGAAAAAAATCTATTTTTAATGTGTAATTTAGATACAGTGACGTTCACCTATTTTAATGTACACTTCTGTTCATGTCCACAAATGTGCACAGTTGTATAACCATCACTGTGATAACGACAGGGGACAAACAGCTCCATCACACCAAAAAACTTTGTAGTTAACTCCTCCTCCTTGCCCAGGCCCTGACTGATGGCCACTGACCTGTTTTCTCTTCTGGATGGTTTTTTAGTCAGCAGGACTAGATGGGTCTGGGTGGCCTTGAGGACAGGGTCTTGTCCAGTCAGACCTGGCTGGGAAACATCTATTGGGTGGGATGAAGAGAGGTGACAGGATGGAGATTGGGGGGGAAGCAGCAGGAGACCTGATGTCCAGCCCTGGTTCTGTCCCCGGTTTGCTGTGTGACCAAGTGTGAGTCACTTGCCTTCTCTTTTCTCAACTAACATTGATTGTTTACTATATATACCAGGCATTGTTCTAGGTATTTGAAATATATCTGTGAACAAAACCAAGATCTCTACCCTCATGGAACTTGCAGTCTAGATGGGAGAGAGACCATCAATAATGGA
The DNA here is from genome assembly GCF_026419965.1 of Kogia breviceps. Classification (NCBI taxonomy): domain Eukaryota; kingdom Metazoa; phylum Chordata; class Mammalia; order Artiodactyla; family Physeteridae; genus Kogia; species Kogia breviceps. Next base: position 11,421,798 of record NC_081328.1, read on the forward strand.
TATAATAAATAAGAATGTTATGTAAAATGTTAGAAAATAACAAGTGCTATTGAAAAAAATTAAAAGTAAAGCAGGGGGGACTTCCCTGGTGGTGCAGTGGTTAAGAATCTGCCTGCCAATGCAGGGACAAGTGTTCGATCCCTGGTCCGGGAAGATCCCACATGCCGCGGAGCAGCTAAGCCTGTGTGCCACGACTACTGAGCCTGTGCTCTAGAGCCTGCGAGCCACAACTGCTGAGCCCATGTGCCACAACTAGTGAAGCCCACGCGCCTAGAGCCCATGCTCCGCAACAAGAGAAGCCACCACAATGAGAAGCTCGCGCACCTCAACGAACAGTAGCCCTGGTTCACGGCAACTAGAGAAATCCCGTGCGCAGCAACAAAGACCCAAAGCAGCCAAAAATAAAATAAATAAAATAAAATAATAAATAAGTAAAAAAAAACCCAAAAACGACAGCTCAAAAGAAAAAAAGTGTAGTAAAGCAGGGGAAGGAGATCAGGAATTCTGAGACAGGAAGGAGCTTGGTTTCAATTTTAAAAGGGCAGTTAGGGTGAATGATTCATTGAAAAGGTGACATTAGAGCAAAGACTCACAGGTGGTGAGGTAGGGAGTGATGCAGGTATCTAAGGAGCAGCGCTACTGGAAGAGGGAACAGCCTGTGCAAAGCCCCTGAGGTAGAAAAGTGCCTGTGTGTGCTCGAGGAAACGGAAGAAGGCCACCGTGGCTGGAGGGGAGTGAGTGAGGGGGAGAGGAGGAGATGATGTCAGAAGATGTAGGGCCTTGTAGGCTGTCATTGGAATTTGAGCTTTTGTTCTGGGTGAGGTGAGCCTTATGTATTAGTAGGAGCAGTCTGGCTTCTGTGTTGAGGATAGTGTTGGAGGGCCAGAGTAGTAGCAGAGAGACCGGTTAGGAGTTTGTTGCAATGATCCAGCTTCAGTCTCCCACCCCTGCTGAGATGGGCAGGATAAGCCCGTTCCGAGAACTTGGGGAATCACTGCTCTGGTCCGGGAGAGAACCTGTGCTCCTCCTCCCCCAGGCGAGACACCCCTGGCCCTGGCAGCCTGCACCAACCAGCCCGAGATTGTGCAGCTGCTGATGGACAACAAGCAGACAGACATCACCTCGCAGGACTCACGGGGAAACAACATCCTCCATGCTCTGGTGACGGTGGCTGAGGACTTCAAGACGCAGAATGACTTCGTCAATCACATGTACGACATGATCCTGCTGAGGAGTGGCAACCGGGAGCTGGAGACCATGTGCAACAATAACGGCCTCACGCCGCTGCAGCTGGCCGCCAAGATGGGCAAGGCCGAGGTGGGTGAGGCCTGGGGGCAGGCGGGAGGGCGTGAGGCACGCTCCCCAGGGGCCCTTCTGAGTGACCGACTGCACGTAACGAGCCACGGACAGGCAGCACATGGGCGCACCCTCTGGACTTCAGGCCCTAACTTTCTGTGTTTCTGCCTCCTGCCCTGGGACCCCCTTGCCGGGGCCAGAGTGGAGGAGTCTTAAGGCTGCGGTGACTCATGCTTTGTGGCTGAGGATTCCTGCGTGCTGAGGCACCCAAGTGGAGGCTGAGTGTCTGACCCTGGGGGCCTTCAGCCTCTTATGAGGACGGGAGTCCCCGAACGTCTGCTCTGGATCCAGAGCCAGTTGGCTGCTGCTCCCTGACGCTGGAGAGACCCCAGCCTGTCTGTCAGGTTGAAACATGGAGCCAAGTCCCCAGCAGAGTATGTGGCTGCTCGTGGCTCTTTGTGCCCTTGTGATGTGGCCGAGGAGCTCAAGTTAACTGGGAGCTTGGTGAAGACTCAGCTGGGGTGGGCTCCCATCTCTATCTGTGGTTGGAGCCACGGCTTGGTCTGGTTTCAAGGTCAGGACTCATCATGGCAAAGCTGCCCCCGAGCGTCCACATCTTGAGCCCTGGGAGGGGACCATGGCTCCTGGGAGGCTGCAGGAGGGCACTGGGTAGGGTGGGGACTGTGGAGCCATCACAGCTGTGCCAACCTCAGGGCAACTGATGAAGGAGGTGGTGCCCCGAGGGCCTTGGGTCCCGTCCCAGTGCTCAGGGCTGGTGCCCACAAGGGACCTTTTCATTCTCTTGTGGGAGGAGGAAGGGATGCAGAACAGCTTTGACAGAGGAGGAATTGTGTGCCTGCCTCCCCCCTCTCCTGCCCACCCCAAGGACACAGCTTCCTGGGGGCTTTGAGGAGAGTCAGACTGTGGTCACAAGTCGGAACTTTCTCCAAGGACCGCTATGCCACGTGTTTGTCCCTGGGGAGGGCCCAGGGATGAAGCTTCCTGCATGGAGCATGGCCCCCTGACCCCTGGTTCCCTAGAGGATAATGTGTCCTTCCACCCACACCCACCACCTCTTGCCAGTCTTGGGAAGTCGCCTGCACCCCTCCTGGCCCCTTCTCTCCTTCATTCAGTGTTCTTTGGAAACTTTTCCGGATGCTGCCCAAGTTGGCCAATATGCTGGGAGCAGAGGTGCAGTCATACTTGAGACAAAGAACATGTCCTCGGGCTCTTGTAGCCTGCAGCGCAGAAAGGGGAGACGTGCCTTATCCCTAGGAGCTCCGCGCCTGGGCTGTAGAGACTAGGCTCCTGTGCAAGATGAGATGGGAACCCCACTGGGTCACATGAGATCAGGGCTCTGACACTGTCCTCCCCGTTAGGACCCTCCTTCTGGGCCTTGGGTTGGTGCCCCCGGAAGTTCCGCCCCCATCTTATTGTACCCAGGGCTCACTTTCAGGAACTAGTGAGCTCTCCATCTTGCCTGCACTTTGGAACCACCCAGGAAGGTTTACAAGATGCAGATTCCTGAGTGCCACCTCCAGAGATTTGGACTGAGTTAGTCAGTGGTGTGGGAATTCTAAATGTTCCCCAGTGACCCTATCATGTAGCAGGGAGCAAGCTCGCCGACCTAGAGAGTGAGTCCCACGGGCCTCTCTGAAAGGCTGGTGTCATGCATCACCCCCTGACTGGCCAGAGCAGTGCAACTCAACGGGCAGGGTCTTGACTGAGGGTGGGATGGGGAAGCTGGAGGAACTTCCAGCTGCTTCTCAAGTCCAGGCCAAACAGAAATTATCTCTCGAGATTGTCAGTTTCCTGGATTCTTCCCGGAACAGACTCCCCAGCTGGTGCAAGGATTTGTGAGCTGATCGTGCAGCCCTCTGAAGCGTGCAGAAGGCCTTCCCGCCTCTTGTCTCTGTTATTCACGATGCCTGGTGTGACGGGCAGGTCAGCGAGCTTTGTGCCCATCCCACAGATAAAGCGGGGGCTGGGGCTCGCAGTGACAGGCACTCGGCCCGACTCAATCCACCCCTGGTGGGAGCCTCTTCCCAGGCCCTGTCTGCCTTGGGCAGGCCCAGCTGTCTTCGCCCCAAGCTCTGTCCAGTGGCTGATGGTTGTTACTCCTCCTGTCCCCAGATCCTGAAGTACATCCTCAGCCGTGAGATCAAGGAGAAGCGGCTCCGGAGCCTGTCCAGGAAGTTCACCGACTGGGCCTACGGGCCGGTTTCATCCTCGCTCTATGACCTCACCAACGTGGACACCATGACCGACAACTCGGTGCTGAAAATCATCGTCTACAACACCAACATCGATGTGCGTCTCCCGGGTGGGCTGGGGAAGGTCAGGGGGTAGCAGGCTGGGCCCCAGGCCAGGGAGGCCCTGGGAAGACCCCTTGCTACTAGCCAGACATGTCTGCAGCCCCCATTCCTTAGCCTTAGTGGGCGGGGCCTGGGGTGGGCGCTGGGGCCACCTGTTCCCAGCTGACCTTGTGATGGGGGTCTCCTGGCCCCATAATCCTGGGCAGGGTTGGGGGTGTGTGTAGATCTTCTCCATCTTGTTTCCCCCCAACTCCTTCTATTGGTTCCATATGGTCAGGCTTAGAATCCCCTCTTCCCCCAAACCTGGCCCCAAATAAGGGTCAGGAAGTACACAGTTTGAGCAATCAGGGAGGACTTTCTGGAGGAGGTGTAGCTGGGAAGTCAGTGAGGCTGAAGGAGAAAAGAGAAGATCAGCAGCGGGAAGTTTTTGGCTCTTGGAGGAAGGTGAGGCAACACATCTTTCACATTTTACCAAGAGTTGTGCTTCCCAGAGCCTGCCTTGCCCAGAATCTCCCTGGCCCTCACAGCAGCCTGACTGGTAGGGCAGGAATTGAGATCAGTTTTACTGATGAGGAGGCTGAGGCCCAGAGAGGGTCAGGGGTTTTCCTAGGGTCACACAGTGAAGGAGGGCCCAGGAGTGGCCAGACCCCAGTCGTGGCCCTGGCCTCCCTTCTAGCCCTCCCTCCGCACCGTGCCTCAGATCCTCTTGGCAAAAGCACCAAGCGCTGTGGCGTTCGGTTGCGGTCTGGGTGCACTGGAATGGAGCCTCAGGAGCTAGACGTTACCCTCCCAACATTTCCAGCCAAACCAGTTCATTGCCCGCTTCTGCCAGGGGCAGTGCTGACTCAGACCGTCCTTTGAAATGAGGGCCCTCCGAAAATGGTCCCTTCCTCTCTCTTATCTCCATGGTGACTGGTGCCGTTCTACCCCCAGAACCGGCACGAGATGCTGACCCTGGAGCCCCTGCACACGCTGCTGCATATGAAGTGGAAGAAGTTTGCCCGGTACATGTTCTTCCTGTCCTTCTGCTCCTATTTCTTCTACAACATCACCCTGACCTTCATCTCTTACTACCTCCCCCGGGAGGAGGAGGTAAGTGGGCCCCTTGAAGTGGGGGATGGGTTGGTCAGCACTGCAGGGCCCTGGAGCCACCCTATGTGCATATGGGGAAACTGAGTCCCAGAGAGGCCAAGAGATGTGCATGGGGTCCCCCAGTTTTCATGCTTCAACAGTGTCTTGGACACTGAATACGTCGCCAGCGCCTGCTTGAGCTCAACCCCAGGTGCTCAGCCCCAGGCTGACCCCTGCTGGGGGAGGGCTGCAGAATTAGGAGCCCCAGGCCCTGCCCAGACTCCATGTCTAAATCTGGAGCTGGTTGGGTGTTTTTGCTGTGAGGGCCATGGGAGGAAATGGGAGGAGGTTGGAGAAGCATTCCCAGCACTCTGGGTCTCGGTTCCCCATCCATTACACGAGGCACAGAGTCTTGGCTTTAACTGTGTTATGAGGCCCTGTGAGTGTCTGGATACAGATGGAACAGATAAATGCCAAGAGGTGTGAGGGGGTTGTTAGCATGGATTGGATCATGCTTCCCACTGCAGAATTCTGGGTTTCCACTCTGGGCGGGGGAGGCAGGGGCTGGGGGCTGCAGTTCCTTTTTGGCCCTCTACAGAGATCCAGCTTCGTGCTGGCCTCTGGCCCAGCTCGAGGGTTGGGCACGTGTATGTGCATTGTCTCCCCGGAGGTGGTGCTACCCCTGCCTTCCTCACTCCCCATCCTGCACCCATCCATTCCTCTCTCTTCCTCCCCAGACCCGGACAAACCCCTTGGCCGTCACATACAAGATGGGGTGGCTGCAGCTCTTAGGAAGGATGTTTGTGCTCATCTGGGCCACGTGCATTTCTGTGAAAGAGGTGAGTAGGTCACCAAGCCCTCCTGGCATGCCCTGTGAGGCAGGCAGGGTGACAACAAGCTCTGCTACTACTGCTGGGAGACTTTGGGGAGGCATTTCCTTTTTTTTTTTTTTTTTTTTTTTTGCGGTATGCGGGCCTCTCACTGTTGTGGCCTCTCCCATTGCGGAGCACAGGCTCCGGACGCACAGGCTCAGCGGCCATGGCCCACGGGCCCAGTCGCTCCGCGGCATGTGGGATCCTCCCGGACCAGGGCACGAACCCGTGTCTCCTGCATCGGCAGGCGGACCCTCAACCACTGCGCCACCAGGGAAGCCCGCATTTCCTTTTTAACCTTTAGATTTACATAAACAAGCAAGCTTATCCTACCTACTTTATCTATCCATTCCTCCATCCATCTGTCCATCTATCTGCCATTTATCTACACTCCCAGCCACTCAGTGTCCCATCTTCCCTGCCCCTACATCCACCCATCCAATCACCTGCCCTCTCTCATCAACCCAGCCACTCATTCATCCATTTAAACACCCACGCATCCTTACCCACTGTCCTTCCATCCTTCACCCAACCATCTTCCCATCTGTTTGTCAGTCGATCTACCCGTTCATCCATCCAACCGGTGAATCAGCAGGTATATTCTGAACACCTTCAATGTGGGGCTCTGGAGGAGATGATAGGGATGGAGGGAATCTGCCCTCATTGAGTTCATAGTCTGATAGGGATTTCGGCTGGACACAAATAGCTAGATTTTCACATAGACTGTGAAAAGACCTGATGTTGGGTTCAGACCCGTGCTCAGAAGAAGAGAGATGACTCTTATTGGCGGGGGTGGGGAGGGGGGTCAGGAAGGCTTGAAGGCAGAGATGGCACTTACTCTGGTAGGGGAGGGTTGGCATGGGGACACTGGGGAGAAGGTATTACAGGACAGGTGTGGGGAACAGCATGAACAAAGGCTCAGAGGCTGGAAAGCTAGGCCATATTTGGGGAATGGCAGGTAACTGTATGGTTGTGCTGCTTTGTGGGTTCTGGGGTGATTACGGGGGTGAGAGTAAGAGATGCGAGAAGATCGGGGGGAGCACCCACTCCTACCCTGGGGTTGCCTCTGTCCCCCAGGCACAAGTCCCCTTCCATATCCCTCATCTGGGCTCTGGCTGGGCCTTCACATACTTCCCTGTTGCTGAGTCTCAGTCCTGGGGAAATGCCCCCCTTCCCCAGATCCTCCAGTGAGGGGCATGAAGAGGGGGCAGCTATTCTTTCCTTTCTGGCCTCAGGGCATCGCGATCTTCCTGCTGAGACCATCAGACCTGCAGTCCATACTCTCGGATGCCTGGTTTCACTTTGCCTTGTAAGTAGGTCTGTCCCCTTGGTCACCACCTCACAGGCAAGGCTAAAGTCCTGTATGATGGCTGCTGTGTCCCTCTGCAATAGCCACCCTACCGTGTCACCCTGTCCCTTTCATTTTGCCAAGTCGCATGGCCAGGGACCTCCTCTCTCCTTTCTGGTAAGAGAGGCACATAGATGCCCGTGGAGAGGACCAGAAAATGCTAGGACAGTGCCCACCATTCGGTTGCAGGGATAGCTGACTGCACCCTGCCACAGAGCCCTGGGCGGCAGCCAGCACAGAGAAGGCGTGTTTATTTTTAATGAAGGGACATTCCAGGCCAGTTCCTCCTGGCTGTCGTTTTGGACCCTGGCAGGTCAGGGCTGGAAGGTACTTGAGAAATCACTGAGTCTCATCTTTAGGCATGAAAACCGAGGCTCAGAGCAGGGAAGGGAGTCACGTAGAGTCAGGCGGAGCTTCAGTCATGAAGCTCAAGCCAGCCCAGTTTCCCAGTCAGCCTCATCCCAAGCTTGTGCAGGGTTGACTACTGTAGGCTGTAGCCAGAAAGCTCAGCTCAGCAGCCTCTCTGAATGAGGTCATGCGCAGAGGATTACGTAACCCCTGTCTCTAAATAAAAGGAGGATTATGTAACCCCTGTCATGTGCAGAGGATTACATAACCCCTGTCTCTAAACAAATAATGGAAAAGGATCTGCAGCTTGAGATAAAGAATGTTAGGCTCCATGGCTCTGCAGACCCCACCAAAGGCCCTCTTCTGAGTATTTGGGAGGCTGGGTCTATAAAAACTTGAATCTTGGCCTGATGTTTCCAAATACCTATTAACAGCTTTATTAAGTATGTACCTGCCTTCCAGAAGCATGAGCTAAGTTCTTCATCTCTTTGGGCAGGTGGGGCCCCCTGATACTATAGTGAATGAATAGGCCAGGTGCAGCACTGCCCAGGGTACAAGTCATATATGAGTCTGTCACCTTGGAGAAACTGTGACGATTCCAGAGAAAAAATCCATTTGTACAGCCACTGGCTTTGGCACAGACAGAAGGCACCAGTGCCATGTCCTGTTCTTCTGCTTCTTTGTTGTTTTCTTGATGTAGAGGAACGTGTAAACATGCTTCCTCACTTCAGTCCCAAATGCCCTGCTCACCCAAACATTTGTTTTTGACTGCACAAGAAAATCAAAGTTGCCTGTGTCCTAACTTTAACTAGTTAGATATTTTGTAATCGTGGCGACTACCTGATGTTATAAGCAAGAGAGGGTTTCTATCCATATGTCTGCACAACTGATGGTGTTAACACACTGTTTAGGAATAGATTTTGATCTTGTATGTTTGGTACATATAGTACTTTAGACATTTCAAATTGTGGTATAATACACGTAACACAAAAGTTAAACCATCTTAACCATTTCAAGTGTACAGTTCAGTACTGTTAAGTACATTCGCCTTGTTGCACAATCTCCTTTCAGCAAACCTATTATATAGCATGTATTGTAGTTTTTTAAAGGATTTTTCAAAATAGGTTATGGGGGACTTTTGTTATGATTGACTTTTGAGTATAGATGTCAGCTTTTGTCATTTTGGTTAAAAATGCAATCATTCACCACATCCTCAGTCTACCCCAGTGTACCCCAACCTATGTGGGGGTCAGAAATCACATGGGTGATTTAAAAAACATACAGGCTCCTGGGCAGCACCCTGGGCCTTCTGAACCAGAACCTCCTGGGCCCTGGGGACCTTTATCTTTAAAACGTCCTTGTCAACTGCAACCAGAGCTGACTTGCATCTAGCAATGCAGTCTGCAAGGCTGGATTTTAGACGTGGTCCGGCAGATCTAGGGCAGCCTTAACTGTCTCTTCAGCACCAGCCACCAGGGTAACCATTCAGGATTTAAGGGAGGTTGCAGGATTTGGACATCTTTGCCCTGATACCAAGAAGTAAGTAAGGCCCTTGTCTCCTGTGTCTCCTGAACAGTTTTGTCCAAGCTGTGCTTGTGATACTGTCTGTCTTCTTGTACTTGTTTGGCTACAAAGAGTACCTCGCCTGCCTCGTGCTGGCCATGGCCCTGGGCTGGGCGAACATGCTCTACTACACGCGGGGGTTCCAGTCCATGGGCATGTACAGCGTCATGATCCAGAAGGTGTGTTGGGGCTACCGAGCGTCAGAGATGGGCAGGGAGGGCCTTCCGAGAAGGCCCATTTTTCAGATGGGGAAATTGAGGTCTGGAGAGGAAAAAAAGACTTACCCAAGAGACAGGCCACTGCTCTTTCTCCAAAATACCATGGTATCCCTTTGCCTTTGGTCAGGCTCTCTAGGAGGGAAAATATGTATATATAATATGTTATATATATGCATGTAGATATTTTATTATATATGTTTACCATATAAAGGATGTGCAGCACACAAGTTACAAACAATAATAAAATATACAATGCCTTTTGTTGTAAATTCCACATGGCTAGTTGAGTCTCACTGAATAATTTGTTGTTTTTGGTTGAACTCGTATCTGTTTGCCAACCTATGGTTGCAATTGACAAGTGAGTGTTGTGTCAGCATAAACGCTGATATTTTCCTCTGCTTTAAGGAGTAAGATGAAAGGGAAACAATGAAGACTTGTGTTGAAACTGCATTTGTTTGTCAGTGATGCTAAGCCATTTATCTGCTGAATTGGATAATAGTTTTCAAATACTAGAGGAATATTTCATCAACGTTTTTGTGCTATTCCCACTATAACAGCTACAGATAGGACACATTTTTAAAGTGTAATCTGCCTTAACATTTTGTCCATCGTTGTCTTAAGTCTAGATCTAGATGATCAACAATCTCTGATTTGCAGCTTTTACCAATTTCCATGGTGTAAATATTCCACCATGGCTGGCTTCCAGCTACCAATGCGATGTCACTGAATACAGAATTGGGAAGGGATGCACAGTAATGCACCATTATATAGTGTTTCCGCCACATGGTTACGATAGAAATAAATAGCCTTAAAAGCCTAGATAATTATAAAACGTAGTAAAGTCACTCGGAAGTGATGAGTTTTGAACATTTATTATCTTTGTTTCTAATGCAATTTATTTAGTTATAAGTTGACACAATTTAATTCTTAGTCATGGCTGTGTTTAACAACGAGCTCAGAAAGTTCATGAAAGTGAGACAATCAGCTCTTGTGGGCTGGTGCGAGCTCGGCCCAGCACACTGTGGCACCCAGGAAGTGTGAGGATTCCAGATGTGGGTTTCTACGAGGAAAGGTGCTCATGCGCAGCCTGAATCAGCAGGGACAGAAACAGACTGTGTTCTAGGAGGGAGGGGGGCGGAGAGCGGGAACAGAAGAGGAGTCTTTCTGGAGGAGGTGGGCCCAGCGCTGAGCTGTGGAGACAGCATCGGGAGGACCTGGTGAGGGTCACAGGAGAGTGGCCCGAATGAGGGCATGGTTAGAGTGTGAACCCGGGGGAGGGTGGGAAGTAGTCAGGAAATCAATGAATAATGAATATGTGCTCAAACCTTACCCTTGAATTGCGTTTCTTTCTTTGTAGGTCATTTTGCATGATGTTCTGAAGTTCTTGTTTGTATATATCGTGTTCTTACTTGGATTTGGAGTAGGTAATTGATTTATAAATAACAGTAACTCCCTCATTTGTAAAACACTTTATACAGATGTCAGCATGACATAGCACACAGGAGCCTCAGCAACAGTTATATCGGCCACCGGTGGAACACTTTCCGTGGTTAGCATTTCCCAGCCATTATCTCTTTACTTCTCGTGACATCTTGACCAAAGGGGAGTCATCATCATCCCCGACCATAAGGGCACTGAGGCTTAGAGACTCCAGGATTTGAGCTGGTTGCTTTTATCCAACCACCCTGTGTGGTAGGCCTCCCACCTTTACATCCATCATCATATGCGGCTCTCACAGCCTCAGATAGGCTTGGCAGGTTTTCGGCCCCATTTTACAAATGGAGAAGTCTGCAGAAATTTGACTGATGGTCTTTGAAAAATAGGAGTAGAGTAATGCATTGAGACAATGCCTTTGGCCCTCCACATCACATTACTGTCACAGTTTGCTGCAGATATATCTGTGAGAGCCTCTGGTCTGCTGGGACCAGGGATGGGAAACCCCTCTTGAACACCTCACCATTTACCCCTAGAGACTGTCATACAGAGTGGAGTAAGTCAGAAAGAGAAAAACAAATATCGTTTATTAACGCATATATGTGGATTCTGAAGGAATTGGTATAGATGATCTTATTTACAAAGCAGAAATAGAGACACAGGTGTGGAGAGCAAATGTATGGATACCAAGGGGAAAAGGAGGGGGTGGAATGAATTGGGAGATTGGGATTGACATATATACATTATTGATACTCTGTATAAAATAGATAACTAATGAGAACCTACTGTATAGCACAGGGAACTCTACTCAGTGCTCTGTGGTGACTTAAATGACAAGGAAATCCAGAAAAGAGGGGATGTGTGTATACATATAGCTGATTCCCTTTGCTGTACAGTATAAACTAACACTATTGTAAAGCAACTGTACTCCGATTAAAAAAAACACACCTCTCCATTTACAACAGAGGGAACAGCATAACCTGATTTTATTTCTAACCTCTGCATAAAGAGATATCATTTTATTTTCCCAAGCCAGTTTTTTTTCCCCTAGTTATCATTGGCATTTGAAGTTAGGCAGCTGTTCCCATCTGTCTGGTACCTTTTCTGGGTCATAGTTTGCTTATTTATTTGCTCCTTCACTTGTTTGTTTATTCATCCATCCACTTCCTCCCTAATTTGATCATTCATTCATTCATCCATCCGTCCATTCATTCAGTAATGAGCCACTGCTGTAGTGCATTGGGAAGAAGAGAAGAAAGAGTCCGCCAGGCCTTGACCAGAGGTCTTGCCACAGAGCATTAGGAAGAGACTCAGGACTTCCCAGTCTTGGGGGAGACAACCCAAGCTACAGGAAGTTGGGAGCTCAAAGTCTGGTTGAGGAGCCAGGGACACACAGATTATAGATTGTAATTATCAACTGTGCAAGCCCATGATAGATCAAGGGCTGAATGGTGGGGGAGAGAGAAGAGTTTGGGCTTTGTTAGGCAGAAAGGGCTTTCTGCCCTTTCTGTCAAGGCAGAGCACCAGCCTGATGAAGCTTCCGGAGGAGCTGAGGCTGGAGATGTAATTTAAATAGCCGGAGAGAAGGAGGCAGCAGGCCCACAGTCTGTGTGTGTGGGCATAGGTGTATATGCAGGCATGCACGAGTTTACTGGGTAATTAACCAGACGGAGAGGCTGCAGAGAACACCCTGTTATGTCTTCCCAGCCCTGGCCTCGCTGATCGAGAAGCGTTCCAAGGTCAGTGAGAACTGCAGCTCCTATGGCGGCTTCAACGACATGGTGCTGGAACTCTTCAAGCTCACCATAGGCCTGGGTGACCTGAAAATCCAGCAGAACTCCAAGTACCCCATCCTCTTCCTGTTCCTGCTCATCACCTATGTCACCCTCACCTTTGTCCTCCTCCTCAATATGCTCATTGCCCTGATGGGGGAGACTGTGGAGAACGTCTCCAAGGAGAGTGAGCGCATCTGGCACCTACAGGTGACCTTGGCAGAGTCTTTCTATGGGAGCCCTCATGGGGACTCAGTTCAGCACATGGCACCAGTGGATCTGGGGTGGGGCCTGGAAATCTGCATAAGCTCCCTGTGCTTGGCTAGGTTTCTGGCGTATAAGGTCTAGGGAGTGTGGCTGGACAACAGCATGTGTGAGAGGAACTCAGGCTTATGGGTGTGCTCTGCTCAGTGTCAATGGTGTGATATGTGGATGTTGAAGCGTGGCCTTAGGTTGCATTAAGAGGAGTAGGTATAGGAAAATGTCCTTAGGTATAAGACAATGGAGGTGACAATTCTGCTCTTCTCCAATACTCCTCACATGCTATGGGCCTTACACACTGAGGACATTAACCCACAGGATGATCCAGAGGTAGTGACCAGGCGTGTTATACTTCTTACATAAATGGTGTAAGAAGAGCATGACAGTTCCTTCAGATATCTGCAGAGCTACTTGTGAAAGGGGGAGCAGCTTCCTTCTGTGGTCCAAGAGGCAGAAATGAGATATATGGGGCAACAACAGGGAAAAAAGCTTTGATTTGACACAAGGAACTTACTAATGATTAGGGCCTTCTTAATTGGATTGTTGCTAATATTCAGGAGAGATTGGACAAATTATTGCCGGGAAAATTGCTGAGGGGACTCTAAGCCTGACATGGGGCTAGGACCGCATGATGTCCTGCTGGAAACTCCCTTCCTGGTGGGATCCCAGGATCCTAACATTTTCGGTTAGGCAGCTCTGGACTTGCAGAAACATGGTTTCTGTGAGATGTTTAAAGCAATGTGAACACCTTTCCCAAACTTACGGGGTGTCCATTTTTGAATTCTGTACTTTAGCCAGATCCTCAGGATCTGTGCGTTAAGCATTCCATACAGGTGGAGGGGGCTGCTTGGTGGCGTGTGCACGAGTGTATATGTGTGTGTGTGCGCGCGTGTGGGCTCATCCACGCTCACACGGAGCCGTGCTCCTGGGCTGGCTCCTGAGCGATGCACTTAGGCTCGTTTATGTCCCCAGAGAGCCAGGACGATCTTGGAGTTCGAGAAAATGTTACCAGAGTGGCTGAGGAGCAGATTCCAGATGGGAGAGCTGTGTAAAGTGGCAGAGCAAGATTTCCGACTGTGTTTGCGGTAACAAAGGGAGACGGGCCCTTTGGTGATGCTTTTTGGGTGGGTGAAGAGAGAGGAGTTGGTGAATGTTAGCAAAAGGATTCTGCCATTTGCTTGCCGGACCACGGCATGGTCTGTTCTGCCTCCTCAGAAGATGGAATTTGCTCTTTCAGGGTCGCTGGCCCTGGGATAGACTTTCTAAGCCTCAGAAGGGAGAAGGAGGAGACTCTGCCCTTTTGGAGGTGCCTCCATGGCCTCCCCCTGCCCAGTGTCTGCCTTAGAAGAGATTTGCCAGCCTGGCACTCTTTGTCCTTTTGAGAGGCACATTCTGTCACAGGCAAATGGAAAGTGAGACAGCTACTTCTGACAGACGTCAAGCTTTTTGATTTTTAAAAAAGTACTTGCACGTGCCCTGACCATCTTTTCTGATGGGTCTGCCTCTTCCGACCCCCTGTCTGACTGCCTGACCCCGCAGACTACCTTCTTGGAGTATAATTGTACCTTGACCTACTTCTCTGACTGAAACCCCTCCCCACCCCACTCTGCCCCAGGAACCATCATTTCAACTATAATAGTTACCCTAATAAGTATGTCTAATTTTGACACCCTCACTCTAGAGATGTTCTGTGAATGTGAACTTCAGCCAAACTATCGTCTCCAGTTACAATCCAGTACGTTAGACACAGCCCACTCTTTTGGGTTCTGAACCCCGACCTTCCTCTCTTTTTATAAAAAAATGTTTGGCCACACCCCACAGCACGTGGGACCTTAGTTCTCCAGCTAGCGATCAAACCCCTGCATTGGGAGGAGGAGTCTTAACCATTGTACTGCCGGGCAAGTCCCCTAACCACCTTCTCTTAGTGCAACCTTAACGCTAGCTGGACTTCACTCCCTCACATCTTCTCAGCCCGAGCCTACCCCACTCTCCTTCCTTCCCTCCTTCTCCGTGGGCTGCCTCCCCGAGTCAGGCACAGCCCCTGCTGGCTGAAGATGTCCCCTTTACACCTCTCTGAGCTTCTGGGTCCCACACCCTGGGAGGAGACTGATCCCGGAGGCCTGGGAAAATGGGGATGTGGGCAGGTTTCAAGCCTTAACAACACTGATGTGACCACATGGGGCAGGAGTGCACCTGATCCCCGTGGAGGACACCCCAAACGCTGTGCTACTTGTTTGCATTTGATGAGGTGCACCTGGGGAGTAGTGAGAATGATTATCACACCCGCAGGATCAACGAGGTGAAGTGGACTGAATGGAAAACTCACGTCTCTTTCCTCAACGAAGATCCGGGGCCCGGGAGACGGACAGGTACTGCTGCTGTCAGGCACACCAAGTGAGAGGGCCGTGATTTTCCCCATCTGTAAAATGGGAGGGTTGAATGAATTCCTTCCAGCTCTACCGGTCTTTTTTTTTTTTTTTTTCTGTACGCGGGCCTCTCACTGCTGTGGCCTCTCCCGTTGCGGAGCACAGGCTCCGGACGCGCAGGCTCAGCGGCCATTGCTCACGGGCCCAGCCGCTCTGCGGCACGTGGGATCTTCCCGGACCGGGGCACGAACCCGTGTCTCCTGCATTGGCAGGCGAACTCGCAACCACTGTGCCACCAGGGAAGCCCAGCTCTACCGTTTTCTAACCTGAGTTGGAATAACTTCTAAGGCAGGTTGTGGACTGAGACCTGGAGGTATACCTTGCAGAATGCTGTTTCTGTAAAACAGTGGTTTTTGGTTTTTTTTAAAGCAGATTTCAACAAAATCCAAGATTCTTCCAGGAGCGACAGCAAAACTACCCTCAATGCATTTGACGAAATAGATGAATACCCGGAAACTTCAGTGTAGAAGCAGAACCCAGAGCTCGTGTGCATGTGGGCCGTCTGAGGCTGGAGGCTGGGTCTTGGACTTGGTGCGGCGGGCTTTGCAGAATGATGGAGCCTGGCTCCACCTGCAGAGATGAGGAAAGCACCCTCATGCTGGACAGGTGACTGAACCGAGGGGCAGTTGTCAGTTTGAGTGGGAAACACCCTGGACTTTGTTATTCGGCAAAGAGTTTCTATAAACCCGCGGCCAGGAGTCTCTGAGTCCTGGGTGAAGTCTCTGCATTCCCCAACTGCAGGTCTGTTTGGCTGGGAGAGAGGGTGGCAGGGCAGGGATGGGGGCCCAAGGAGCAGGGAGAGGAGTCTTCTGCCAAGGTCCCCAGCCCCAGCCTGTGCATTCTACCATCTCCCTTATTGTAACTGGGTCTCCTGAATTTAAGGGACTGTTGATCCATCCCAGAATGTGCAGGGGACTGAGCTAAGCCGGGTATCCTGGGACTGGAGGAGAATGAGCTTCTGGAGCCTTCAGGGAGAAGGAAAACACCCTTGGAATGAGTGGCCTTTGTACTCAAGGCTCAAACTGTCTCCAGCTGAGACGTTTCTAGTAGCATAATTAACACAGGGTTTTTCTTTTCAATAGAGAAAGGCTTTTTCAGTTTTAAATGAAAATTACTTCAAATGAAGTATGTGATTTTAAAGCTGAGAAATAGATTTTAGGATTTGGGGCTGGAGTTAAGTATTATATACTTGGCCTCGTGGTGGCCAGAGCAAGGACAAAAAGCTTTTCTTTATGCACATAAAATTCCACAAGAGACACGCCAGGCAGGGACCACGATCTGGGTGAAAGATCTTGGCTGTTTTCCTTGCCCCAGCCCTGCAACAGTGCATGCCTCTAAGTTGGGATCATGGCTTCGACTGAAACAGAAATAGCAGCTGCTCTATTTATATGGTTTTGAATCTCGGAGATTACTCTTATACATCAGTATTTCTCACTGGAGGAATTTAACAAAATACCTGAAATGCTCTGGTATTAAATATTTTTGTTAACTGTGAATTTTGAAGTGGAAGAGAAGGCATTTGAGAAAGGAGTGCTTGCCAAGATGTGCGGCTTATTTTTAGATTCTCATCCTCTGATTTTTCTCCCTGCTGAAATCACACAGAGTCACTTTGGAGGCAGAGGTGAAGTGGAGATAGTAGAAATGTTCCAGGTTACTGGAGCCTAAAGAACCATAAATCCACTCTTCCTCAATTATCTGGTAAAAGATTCATGTGGGAATTTTTGAGGTGCAATTATAACGCTATTAACCATGAATTTTAGTTTTAAGTGGCACAAAATCATTCGGCTTTTAGATAACTTGGCTATTGGCTAGTTAATCTGACTTGAGGCAAATTAAGGAGTACAGGCCAAGCAGTCCACTGTTGGCCTTTTTCTCTGCTCTGGGCTGGCTCTGTGCACCAGCTTACCTGGGTGGGTAGAAACTTGGCCCTTGTGCCCCTGATGGGCTGGGTCAGGGAGAGATGCCATGAGTGGAGGATGTAGCCTTAGAGCCGTACAATCTGCAGCAGCCCCTGCACTCTCGGATGACCCAGGGAGCCAGCCAGTGCTCTAAGCTGTAGTGGTCAGGCCAAGCTCAAGTTGAGCAGGGGAGGAAGGGGCTAGGCATGTTCCGCAGAGAACGGAAGATGTGGGGAGATTTTCCCAGAGGCGGGAGGAGCAGATGTGTTCCAGATGGGCAGAGCTAGTGCGCAAAGTTGGAAATTTCAGGGAAAAAAAGTTTAGTTCAATTCAGTCCAGCAACTGCTCCAGATATTGGGGATATTTTTTTTTCTTTTTTTTAAAGAATAGATGGATGAATAGAGAGGGGAACAGGGTAGAGGAGGGGTGGGCACTGATATAAGAAGGTAGGTGAGAGGGTTGATGAGTCAAGGAGGCTGTGAAATTAGAAAGAGATCAAGTTTTTTTTTTTTAATTAATTAATTAATTTTTGGCTGTGTAGGGTCTTCGGTTCTGTGCGAGGGCTTTCTCCAGTTGCAGAGAGCGGGGGGCCACTCTTCATCGTGGTGCGCGGGCCTCTCACTGTCACGACGTCTCCCGTTGTGGAGCACAGGCTCCAGACGCGCAGGCTCAGTAGTTGTGGCTCACGGGCTTAGTTGCTCCGCGGCATGTGGGATCCTCCCAGACCAGGGCTCGAACCCGTGTCCCCTGCATTGGCAGGCAGATTCTTAACCACCGAGCCACCAGGGAAGCCCAATATTGGGGATATTTAAGCAGAAGCTGGTTGAGCATTTATTAAGGATATTGTTAAAGATCACAATCAAATGAACTTGAAGGTCCTTTTAGCCTGGAGATTACCATCCTGTATCTGGAATTACCTGCTTGCATTTATCCTGAACAGATGTCCTGCTTTGAAGGGCAGCCGTTTGGATCCATGGCACCATGCTCTACACCATGCAGCTGGGAATTCAGATATGTTTTGATTTGGATATGAATGGATAAAGCCGTATGGTTCTCCATTTCCCACTTGAACGAAAGCTGGGAGGTTAGACAGACAGAAATCAATAACTGGATCTTTGCCTTCTTACATGTATGGAGACCTGTCTGTGGATGTGGATGGAATTTGTTGGCAGGACCATTTTCTATACTGAATCTTCTTCCTGACAGTGGCATCCTCCAAAGGTTTTCAGCCTAGGTGGTCTCAGCCTAGGTAGGTTTACCAAGGAAAGCAATGAGTCAAAGAGCATTGGCTTAAAAAGACCAGTTCTCTTATTTTACACCTGGAGACTAAAGCTCCAAAAGGAAAGTGGACTTGTTCAGAGTCATGCAGGAGGTCGTATCAGAGTTGTTGAAGCTGGAGTGTTCTGATTCTGGACCACAGATATCCCCCCGCACGATTTTTTTTTAGCACAGTTTATTCAGTAAATTTGAGTCTGCCTTTGTGGTTGACGTATGTGAGGGGACTAGAGCTTTTTGCTCAGATGATTCACGCTGGCAGTCTGCACTGTCCCTGTCATCCCCATGATGGGTTTAAAATTCAAGTGTGTGCATACAGGTGTGTACAAAACCAAACACCACGCCACACTGAATCCACAGGTGTATCAGGACATCTTAAATGATTCACATTTCAGTAATTTAAGGGGAAGGCATTTTCCAGGGATGGAATCTCCCATGCTCAGATAACAGTTTTGGCTGGAAATTTTTAACTAAACTCTGCCTCAGGAAGCATCCATTATTTTAGAAATTATGTGATATATCTGTTTGGAATAAAAATGGTGCTTACCTTCCTCCTTGCAAGGGTGGGAGAAGGAGCTCAAGGCTGTACTGTGAAGTCATTAGGCTCGTAGAGGGCTCCTACCTTGGAGCCCAGTGTTATTGACCTTCTTTTCCTTCCACAGGCCTGGTGAGCTAAGTGCTTTTGCTCTGGGTAAGGCCCCGGTAGATGGGCCGTCATCTGGGCCTGTAAGCCATACTTGATCTCTGCACTGATTTATATGTTGTTACTGTGATCTTGGTCCCAAACACAGAATTGTCACCTTGTTCTTATTGAATATGCCTGATCCTTGCAAATTCCTTTTACATCTTGTTTTTAGTGTTGTGTGTGTGTGAAACTCTATGTTCAAGAAAGAAGTCATAAATGGAGTAAGAACATTTTAGTGCCATTGAAGAAATGCTTTTTATGATTTCTAATAAATATTTATTTTGCCTTGTTATGATCATGTTTTATCCTTGTCTTAGGTGTGCCACTACGAAGACTGACTAGAAATTGTAGGGTGTTGCTTAAAATGAGCGGATAAAGGGAAGGCCACTTTTCAGACCTAAACTATTATTGTTCCCAGCTCAGCACACTAAGACATGCCACCTTTGTGCAGCGTTTACATCTCAAAGTATATCACTTCCAGTACCCCATTTTAACCACTCAATATCTCTAGAAGTAAAAGGAGAGTAAAAGGAGACCTAGAGATTTTAAGTGACATGCCCGAGGAATCACAGCCTGAAAACCTTAGAGGTTCAGGTAATATGACCCCAAGCAGAGGGTCCCTCCATTGAAATCCCTCCTGTCTACCTCACAGGACCTTTATGTATAAGGAGGCAACAAGGGAATCGACAGGAAAGAGCTGATATTATTACTATCATGATTGCCCAACATATATGTATGTGCATTTTTTCATTCTTTTGAGTTATTTTGAAAGAATGGCAGTTCTCAACTTGAATGCCAAGATGCTGCTGTGTCTTGAGGGGTTGCAGAACTTGCAAACAATTTATTAATAAGTGATGTGCTTCATTTGGTCAAGTACTTAATCCAAACGATTCCCAGAATAACACCCTTCTCTGGGGTATGTCTTCTCGAGTGGCAAGGAAATGGGAATTGTATATAATCCACATCCTAGCTCAAACAGGTTTCAGTCTATGATCTAGGAATGTGCCATCCATGGAAACATTCTGGGTAGACTGATAGAAAAAGGGTGGAAGGCCCTGTTGTAGTATATATTCTGGGGGTGGGATGCCTAGGTCAATGAGGATAAACAGTTTTATGACTTTTGATACTGTGAAAAATTATCTTCCAAAAGATATTTTGCAATTTTTTCAGCCTTTGAGATTGTATGATTCCCTATTTATAAAGTGCTTTCATTCATATTGGTTATCTTAATCCACTGTTTTGTGGATTTTAAATTTTTGTTTAATTAAAAAATTAATTTTAAAAATTGTTTAATTTTTTTTGTTTTGTTTTTGGCTGCATTGGGTCTTCGTTGCTGCATGCAGGCTTTCACTAGTTGCAGCGATTGGGGGCTACTCTTCGTGGTGGTGCGCGGGTTTCTCACGGTGGTGGCTTCTCTTGTTGTGGACCACGGGCTCCAGGCACGCGGGTTTCAGTAGTTGTGGCACGCAGGCTCAGTAGTTGTGGCTCACAGGTTCTAGAGCGCAGGCTCAGTAGTTGTGGTGCACGGGCTTAGTTGCTCCGCAGCATGTGGGATCTTCCCGGACCAGGGCTTGAACCCGTGTCTCCTGCATTGGCAGGCGGATTCTTAACCACTGTGCCACCAGGGAAGTCCCTGTAGACGGTTTGATGAGTATTCTATCTCCACTCAATAGGTGGGGAAATTGAGACTTGGAGAGAGATGGAAATGACAGGTGAAGGTCACAGTGCTTTTTCCTGGGCCAAGGATCCAAGTTCTCTGAGGTGTACTGGTACGCACTAGTCCAGTAGTGTCAATGAGCTCACATAACAAAGTGGTTTAGCCTAGCCTGAGTCACATTTAAGAACAAGTGTCATCCAGGTAAAGGGAGCGTGGTGGTGGGATAGGTTTTCAATAAGAGGGAACAACATGGGCAAAGACCATGTTGTCGTAGGGAGCTTGGTGCATCTGAGGATGGAGAAGTCTTTGTGGCCCAATTGCTGGGGAAAAGGGCTGCAGAGGTAGGCAGAGGCTAGAGCACACAGGACTCATCCAGCTGTGGGGAGGTTCTGAGATTTCCTATCAAGGGTGAGGGGAAATCACCAAAAGCTTTCACACAACAGGATTATTGAATTTCCTTTTTTTCCCCATAGGGTTGCAGGCTTAAAAGGGTGTAATTTCCCATCCGCCATCATTTGGCATATAGTGACAGTCTGAAGAGTGTGGAATGGAGTAAATTCTACCTGGGACTGATGGGGATACTCAGGAGGTGACTGGGAAAGAAGGCAAGAAGGCAGAGAGAAGGCAGAGACACTGGTGGAATATGAAGACATTTCAGTAGAGAAGGAATGGTTGAGCACGTTCATTTATTCAACTGAACTTTATCGGGCATTTATTAGATTACAGGTGCTGAAAAAGACACGGGTAATGTCCCCAAGTTTGGATGGAAGCAGAGGGGGTCAAAGAGGCAAGCCAAGAAAGGCTTTATAGATGAAATGAGAGTCGAGTTGCATTTGGAAGAAAACAACAGCAATTTGCTAACGCGAGGTCTCGTGGGGGAGGGGCAGGGATGGGGGAAGGGAAGGGGAGGCAGAAAATTCTAGGTGGAAAGGCCAGTCTGTGTGAAGACACGCAAGAATAAAACAACACAAAGCCGACCGGAACAGAGAGAACCTGAAGGCAGATGAGTCTAGAGAGGTTGTGGGGAGGGAAGGGCAGATCAAAAAGGGCCTTTTATGTTAGGAATTTCACTAGGCACCGTGCTAAGTACTTATCTGCATTAGCCCACTTAATCCTCACAATAATCCCATGAGAGGGACACTATTATTATGATTATCCCCATTTTATAAATGGGAAAAATGAGTCTTCAGACTGTTAGAAATAATCAAAATAAAACTGAAAGTGGCTAAAGCCACACAGCAATATGTTATAGTTATAGATTTTAAAAAAATCACACCTAACTAACTCTAAAGATATAAATATTGAGTCAGAGAGAATGAGACTTGATAGAAATAATCAATACAAAACCTGAAATTGCAGTGGCCTCAGCTGCATATTGTAAATTTTGTAACTAACTAAAATTTGATGGGAGAGTAAAGTATTTTTCCTAAAATATACGTATGGAAAAAAACTGCCCTAGAAAAATTGAACTTAAACATAGAGCACAAAGGAACATTCTATGTTCTATGGGAGAAGGAAGCTTGGTAAAACTTGTTATATACAAAAGGTGATTGATAAATCAAATCTTTACTAAAGAATTCAGAAGGAAGAGAGTTTATTCCAATGAAAATAATTTTGGTAAAGTGCAAAAATAAATGCTGAAAATTTAGAAACAGTTTGTGTGCTATAGAGCATTGAATATGGAATGAAATTGGCTTAATGGAATTTGCTTCGCAAGAATGGAACTGTCTATATATAGAGAGACATGTCTACATTACAGAAAATGTTAGTGTGATTTTGTAAATATATTTGAAACAGTAAACATGGGTTCCTTGGGGTCCAAATCATGGGATAAAATGTTCTTTACTTGGCTGCCATGAGGAGGGAGGGGAGGCTCCTGCAGGGATTGGAGTGGGAGAGAGGCAGCGTTTTAGCCCGAGGACCTTTGAGGAGAAGAATCCTGGGAGTGAGGGACTTGGGCACTTAGGCCAGGGAGGAATGTCTTAAAAGAATACATTTGTGAACCAGAGATGGCTTTGGGTCACATTTCCACTAGTGTCCACTGCCCTCTGCTCTTTCTGCCTTTACTACCTATGCTACTGGAGCCCAAAGACTTCCTTACACGTTGGTTGGGAAGAAGGGGAAGCGTGTTCTTTCCAAGTAAGAAGGGAGGGCTGGAAGCAACATGCCTCCCAAGTTGGGAAGGAACGTGAGCTTCTAGCAGGGCATGTGAGAGGTCTGAAGGAGGTTCTTCGCTCCCTGAGGTCAGTGCAGAACAAGTGGGCATGCCAGAGAAGTGATACTTTGTGATGCTTTGTTTGGTGACTGTCAGTGGACAAAGGACCATTCAGAGTTTCTTGATTTATTCATAATGTCACCTTTACAATCAGCCCTCATTTCTTGTTCACATTTCATCTTCAAAAGAGCATTTAAAAATCTACAGATAACACAACTACTGCTAAAGTTGATAGACTGGATCCTTAATACTTTATCATTAATTCAAATGTGAAAAAATTTAAAATACCATTAGTTTCTAGTAGCATTTTTATATTGCTTGAAAACATACAGCATTTAATTATATGCTCGTTATTTTTTTTGTATATAGTATCTATTTCAATGTTAAAATTTAAATTCAAAGGCTGTTTACTAAGAATGTTAAACTATCAAAGTATAAGGTATAAAAAGTTATACAGAAATAAGAAGTGTGCTTCTTTGAATAAGTTACATACATAAAGTACGATATCTATAAAAGGTATTCATTAATGTATTCACTCATTCAAGAAATTTACCTGAATGTCCATTGTGTGCAAGGCACTGAGCTAGGTGCTGTGGAAATGAATAAGGCACAATCCTGCTCTTCAGGAGCTTACGAACTAGTAGAATTTCTCAACGTACTCTATAACAAGTGAGCTAGAAGTGATTTCTAATGTAAAGAGGAGCGAATACTTTTCCCATTGAGTGTTAGTTTAGCTGTCTTTGCGAAAGCTTCTTTCTTTTCATAATATGCAGCCTCGTTTACAAACACTGGGTACACGGTATGGTCTCCACCCAAAGGAATAGTCTTTCCATCAAGAGTTAAAAACACAGGATCCCCAGGGTGCAATGGTTTCCAGTCTTGATCCTCTCAGGAAACAATTAGAATACATAAATTACATTAGATTTTTCGCCTACTTTACAAATTGTATAATGGAAAAGAATATGAAAAAGGACACATATATGTATAACTGAATCACTTTTCTGTACACCAGAAAGTAACACAACATTGTAAATCAACTATACTTGAATAAAAAATAAATTAAAAAATTTTTTATGTCAGGCTCTAGACAACTAAAATGACAGTACTGTCTTCTTTTAAAAGAGATACTGTAAAGGCATATGAGTTATCTGACTAAACTGAGATTGAGCAGTTAATTTTGGCAGTGGTTTTAAGAGTTCCCCTTTTTATTTTTATAACTGACACATGTGATTATAGTTTGCTTCAATATCAAGTTTGCCTTGAATATTGCCAAAGAGATTTATAATATCAAAAGGCAAAACTAAATGCGTGTCTCCTCAGGGGCATATTCTAACTCTTGCTACCTGAAGTTAAATTCTGCTCAGCAAAATTTAGGAAATATCCATTAAGAGCCTTCTGTGTATAAGACATTCTACTGTTGGGGATAAAAAATGAGTGACGTTGTGCGTGCATGCTAGGAGGTTCTATACTGGTGGGAACTGGTGGGAGAAGGTGGGGTGTGGGCTGGGAAAACTCTAAGACGACGTAGATATTTCCCATACGTGTCCCCACATTAGGATAACAACTGAATCGTTTGAGAGGTCCCCACCAGGGTTTGGACCTGTGAGCCCTCAAACACCAGTGCTTGCACCCCATAGGAACCCTAGAGCAGTTCTCCTCAAACTTTGCTATGTTTGCAAATCACATAGGGATCTTGTTGAAGTGCAGATTCTGATTCTATAGGTCTGGGGTGGGGGTCTGAGATTCCGTGTTTCTAACAGTTCCCAGCAGCAGAGCAGCATCACCTGAGAGTTTGTTAGAAAAGCAGAATTTGATTCCCCACCGCAGACCTACTAAGTCAAAATCTTCCTGTTAACAAATCCCCAGAGGTTCACAGGTGCAACATTTAGGTTTGAGAAGCGTTGCACCACAGCAATTTTCTGAAACCTGGCTGCACGTTACAATTACCTGGGATGTTTGAAAAATATAGATGAATAAAGGCTGGCCCCATCTCAGATACATCAAATGGGAATCTGAAGAGTGGGGCTCAGGCATCACTATTTTCTAAATTTACATACAGTAAAATAAATCCAACCATTTTTGGGTATGATTCTATGAGTTTTGACGAATGTATAGCACAGAGTCATATAAGCATGTAATCAAGAAGCATAATTCCATCACACACCTCCTCCAATTCCCTCCTGCTACTCATTTATAATTCGCTGTTTGTATTTATTTTAAAGCCCAAGGTGGTTCTACAGGACAGAGGGGCTGAGAACTGCTGCTCCAGACCAGTGGCTTTCAGTCAGAGATGTGCCCCAGAACCACGGACAGGGTTTCTTCAACACCTCCCCACTGTCTGCTAGCCCCACCTGCAGAGATTCCGATGGGCAGTGCTACCCAAACCTGAGCCACATGAAAATCACCTGGTGAACCTAATTGACTTCTTGTCTCCACCCTGATAAATTAACTCAGAATCCCTGGACCGGAGAATGAGGGTTTTAGAAAGTTCCCAAGGTGATTCTCATGTGGCCGGAGTTTGAGAAGCACTGTATTAGTGCTTTTGTGATAGGCTCCAAGCATTTGGGGGTGGGAGTGGGGAACCTGGAGAATTCTAGTGAGCACCCCTGATTAAGAACCATCACTTTTAGCATAAAATCTGGACTCATAACCAGGTGCCTGCCTGAGTCTCTGGCACCAGGGTCTGTGTTCACTACCTACTCTCCGTTGACACTGGTCTTCTTGCTGTTCCTCAAACACTCCAAGTTTACTCCAGCCTCACAGCCTTTGCACTTGTTTTCCACATGGCTGACTTCTCATCTTCCAGGTTCCAGCTTCAAGGCCCTCATCTCAGAGATGGCTCTTTCTGACCACTCCATCTAGTAGGAACCCTTTGTTAACTGCTCCTATATTATTCTGTTTATTTCTTTTATAGCACATATTACAATTTGAAGTCATGTGGTTGATGTATTGTTTACTTATTCACGGTCTGTTCTCCCCTTACTAGTATGGAAGCTCTATGAGAGACCCTATCTTGAATCTCAGGGCCCAGAACAAGCTAAGAAGTCCTTCAAGTATATTTATTGAAATAATCAATCCCTCCTGTAGAATACTGAGCCATTCCTTATTGTCTACCAAATCAAAATTATCCTTCCTGACTTTCAAGACCTACAACTAGCCCTGTTTATTACTGATCCCATTAATCTTACCTCTCTGCCTCCCCAGGATGATTTTTGTATTTTTCATGGATGTCCTTGAGGAATGTAAAACTTACATTTGTAACTATTGATACTATGTATAAAATAGATAACTAATGAGAACCTACTGTATAGCACAGGGAACTCTGCTCAGTGCTCTGCGGTGACATAAATGGGAAGGAAATCCAAAAAAGAGGGAATATGTGTATACGTATAGCTGATTCACTTTGCTATACAGTAGAAACTAACAACATTGTAAAGCAACTATACTCCAATAAAACTTTTTAAAAAAATCCTGTGTTGTAGCTGGTTGTGACATCATCACTTTGGCCTCTGTTTCTTTTCTTTTTTTTCTTTTTTTTTTTTTTTTTTTTTTTGCGGTATGCGGGCCTCTCATTGTTGTGGCCCCTCCCATTGCGGAGCACAGGCTCCGGACGCGCAGGCTCAGCGGCCATGGCTCACGGGCCCAGCCGCTCCGCGGCGGCATGTGGGATCTTCCCGGATGGGGGCACAAACCTGTGTCCCCTACATCGGCAGGCGGACTCTCAACCACTGCGCCACCAGGGAAGCCCCGGCCTCTGTTTCTTGTACGTACAATTTTTGTTACCTTTAGTGCTTTCCTATTTTCCCTCCCCCAGTCTGTATCTTTCTGTCCTTTAAAACACTGCCTAAGGCTCCTTCTTCAACTTTCCACCCGGATCCCACTAAGGCACAAAGCTGGATTTGCTCCATGAGTCTGTATTTTTGGGCAGGCTACTTTATTAAGTTGTAAGTCTGAATAACTATCATTAGGGTCATTAAACAGGAGTCTGAACTGGATCAGTGGTTTTCCAGCCTAATTACCCACGCCAGTAAGATCAGATTATCCCAGAGTAGGGGCCCAGCACTGTTATTTTTTAAAAGGCTCTCTAGGCAATGTGCATCCAGGGTTGAATGCACCAGACTAGACAACCCATTGGATCACTTCCGCACTTCTGAGGTCTGAGATTGTGCATGGAGATGGATGTTTTAGCTTTTTGGAATCTTTGCTCTTCTCTGCTTTTATCTCTGCCTTTTCCAGTTTTAAACCTCCTATACATTCCTAAGAGCCTTTTCTTCCCCTTCACTATGCCATTATTGATCAAACCACACAAGGAGCAGATATTGCGGTTTTGAGGAGTCAGGAAAAGGCGGCATTCCAAAGAGAGACTCTGATTGTTTTGCTCTAACTTATACAGTAGTGATCACAGGGAGGTGGTAGCAATGTGGTCAACTGCAAAGAACATTCGTTCTGGATCTGTCATCAATAACTATAGGACTATGGGAAGGATCTAATTTTTGAGCCTCTGTTTTCTTATATTAAAATAGATATAATAATTCTTACCCACTGCACCTGAACAGGAATTTCACATTCTCTGACCCCCATCCCCACCTCATTATTCTGTTATAGCAGCTGGTTATCTTCATTTCAAGATCACAGTTTAGACTTTAATATATCTAGACTATAAATTCCACAAGAATAGAAACCATGTACACTGATGTACCCCCAGAACCAGCAAAGGATTTACTCGGTAAATATTCACTGAGTGACGGGCTGAATACCTTGGACTGCAGTGTTTTTGAGAACATCAAATGAGCTAATGCAGGTAAAATGCTTTATGGACTGTAAAGTTCTACTCAAAGGTAGGGCATCATTATTTTCAACATTTAAAAGAAATAGTGAATGTTACCTGCAGTTTAGGGTGGATAAGAGCAGCAATTTCTCCACTTTCATTCCTGGGATAATCAACTTTCTCCATTATTTTATAGACTTCAATAGCACAGGGAGGAAATTCTTTTCCTATGGCAAAAACAATATGTATAAATAGCAACTAACAAAATCTCCTGAAAAAAGGGAAGTTGATACTTTAAAGAAGGAAGAAGAACAACAACCAAAAACTGAAGACAGACAGTTACAGGGAGAACACACTATTTTCTTGCTTTTAAACCATTTTATTGTGAAGTACAGCACTCAGAAAGTACATGAAACATAAATATATAGTTTAGTGAACTGTAAAGTGATTAGCCATGTAACCACCACCCAGGACAAGAACACTGCCTGCATACCAACATTCCCTGCATGTGTCTTTCCCATCATAATCCCGTCGCCCTCCCATCTGAGCAGTAACCACTAATTTTGGTAATGACTCACTTGCTTTACTTTATAGCTTCACCACCCATATGCATGAATCCCACACAATATAGTTCAGGTTTGCCTACTTCTGAATATCTTACAAATATAATCAATCAATATGTGCATCTTGTGTCTGTCTTCTTAAGATCAACCTTTGGGGAAGATTCATCCATATTGTGGTGTGTAGCTATTGTTCATTTTACTTGCAGTATAGTATTCCACTGTGAGATAATGCCATAATTTATTTATTCTTTCTATGGTTTACAGACATCTTGCACGTTTCCAACTTGGGGCTATTAAGAAAAATGCCACAGGCTTGCACAGCTTCAGGCAGAGAGCTGCTCTGCCACCACTAATACTGAGACACTGTACAGGATCTTCTTTCTGGTGCTTGAATGTCCTAACCTAAAGCTGAAAAAGCCACCCTACAGGCACATGTCATTGGCCATAACAGCTCTTGCTCTAGTGTTATCTTATTTCATTATTGCCAGCATTACCAAAATGCTGAGTGCTGGCTCTATGACTAATGATTTCAGGTCCCAGAGGCCTTTAACTTTCTTGGCCTATGGAGTAAGTGGACAATATATTATAAAGGACTTGTACCCTTTCTATTAACAATAAGAAGTTTAGGTTTCATAATCCTCAACCAATCCAATACACCAAATAGTCCAACACTCGATTTCTTATTTTCTTTGATTTCTTTGTTTCTTCTCTTTATTGGATTTCTCTGTGTCTTACTGAGTTTTTCATGGTTACACTGTTCTTGAAAAATGAAACTTCCAGGCTGTCTAATAGGTTAGAGTGGCTTTAAAAAAATTCAATTGATTTAAACTAAAAAACCCCCCAGACAGTTCATCCATTTCTCCCATCCCTACCTGTTTCTGCTTTAAGGCAACCCCCAATTTGTTTTCTGTATCTACGAGCATGGTTTTAAATTTTTATTTATTCATTTTTAGATTTGACATATAAGAGAGATCATATGGTAATTGTCTTTCTCTGCTTGACTTATTCATTCAGCATAATGTCCCCGAGGTCCATCCATGCTGTCACAAATAGAGAAACTTCATTCTTTTTTATGGCTAAATAATATTCCATTGTATATGGATACCACAATTTCTTCATCCATTCTTCCATTGATGGACCCAGCTTGTTTCCATATCTTGGCTATTGTAAATGATGCTGCAATGAACACAGAGGTGCCTATAGCTTTTCGAATTAGTGTTTTCATTTTCTTTGGATAAATACCCCGAAGTGGAATTGCTAGATCATATGGTAGTACTATTTTTAATTTTTTACAGAACCTTTATGCTGTTTTCCATAGTGGCTGCACCAACTTAGATTCCCACCAACAGTGCACAAGTGTTCCCTTTTCTCTACATCTTCAACAAAACTTGTTATTTCTTATTTTTTTGATAACAGCCATTCTAAAAGATGTGAGAGGATACCTCATTATAGTTTTGATTTTAATTTCCCTGAAGATTAATGATGTAAAGCATTTTTTCATGTATCTGTCAGCCATCTGTATGTCTTCTTTTTTTTTTTTTTTTGTGGTACGCGGGCCTCTCACTGTTGTGGCCTCTCCCGTTGTGGAGCACAGGCTCCAGACGCGCAGGCTCGGCGGCCATGGCTCATGGGCCCAGCTGCTCCGTGGCATGTGGGATCCTCCCGGACCGGGGCACGAACCCATGTCCCCTGCATCGGCAGGTGGACTCTCAACCACTGCGCCACCAGGGAAGCCCCTGTATGTCTTCTTTAGAAAAATGTCTATTCAAATCTTCTGCCCATTTTTAAAGCACACTTCTTTTTTTGCTATTGAGTTGTATGAGTTCTTCACATATTTTGGATAGTACTCCCTTATCAGATATATGATTTGCAAATATTTTCTCCTATTCAGTAGGTTGCATTTTCATTTTGTTGATGGGTTCCTTTGCTGTGCAGAAGCTTTTTAATTTGACATAGTTCCACTTGTTTATTTTTGCCTTTGTTGCTTCTGCTTTTGGTGTCAGATTCAAAAAATCACCAAGACCTATTTCAAGGAGCTCATTGCCTATGTTTTCTTCTATAAGTTTTATAGTTTCAATTCTTATGTTCAAGTCTTTAATCCATGTTAAGTTAATTTTTGTGTATGGTGGTTAAGATAGTGGTTGAGTTTCATTCTTTTGCATGTGGCTGTCCAATTTTCCCAACACCATTTATTGAAGAGACTGTCCTTTCCCCATTGTATATTCTTTGATCCTTTGTTGTGAATTAAATGACCATATATATATGGGTTTATTTCTGGGCCCTCTATTCTGTTTCATTGATCTGTGTGTCTGCTTTTATGCCAATATTATATGGTTTAATTACTACAGCTTTGTAATACGGTGTGAAGTTAGGGAATGTGATGCCTCCAGCTTTTTTCCCCTTTCTAAAGATTGCTTTGGCTATTTGGGGTCTTATATGGTTCCATAAAATTTTAGTTAAGGATGTTCACAAACAACACTAAACCAAAAGATGTTCTCAAATTATTCCTACTGACACACTGTCCACAAGTACACTGAGGTAGGGCAGAGATAGAAAACAGAACTTAAAAAGCCAGTGTGGGAGAGAAAGAGGCTAGGACTGGGAGTCATGATACCCAGGCTCTAGTCTCCTAGCTGTGTAAACTTGAGCAAGACACTGAACTTCTCGAAGGTCACTTTCTTTACCTCTCAAATGAAGGTTTCACATTAGTTTACCTTGGAGGACTCTTCCAGCTCTGATATTCTGTGATTGCATAACTTCAGGAGGACGTTCAGCTGGTTAGATGACTTCCCCACTGTGCTCCTTCTCTTAACTAAGTATGTTAAACATTTGGGTAGCTCCTGAGCAGTGAGTTGTTGGGATGCAGGCAGTCTGCCAACAGTGGAGTCCAACTTACAAAGACACAGCATTAAACAACCCAATGCCCAGAAACTTGGAAAAGGAGTAGTTTACATTTATACCAGGCAAATTCTTAATAAACAGGATGAACTTTCATCCAACGTAGAGCCCATAGTGTGCTATGGTTGCAATCCAAAGAAAAATCTTCCTTTCCCCTTGGCGCAGAAAGTGCAGCCAGGGTTGGAATGCAGATACCCTGCGATTACTTCTGTATCAGTTAGCTTTTGCTGCATAACACACTATGCCAGAGCTTAGTGGCATAAAACAACAACCTTCTAATTTAGCTCATGACTCTGTGAGTTGGTTGGCCCATTCCTCTGGTCTAGGCTGGACTGGCTGATTTCTAATTGGCTTGCTCATGCATTTGTGTGAGATGGCAGGTCAGCCATCTGATGATGATCTGGATGATCTAAGATGATGATGATCTAAGATGGCTTTACTCTCATATCTGGCATTTGACAGGCTGTCAGCCGGAGCTGCAGGACTATTGGCTGGGGTGTCTCAGCTCTCAGCCTCACAGTCTCTCATTATCCAGAAGGCTAGGGTGGACTGATTCACATAATAACAGTGCAAGGTTCCCAAGGTCAGCAAGAGAGCAAGCCCTGATGTTCAAGTTCTTTTCAAACCTCTTCTGTGGCACAAAACATGTCACATGGCCAAGCCAGATTCAGGTGGTAGGAAAACAGACCCCATCTCTTGATAAGACATGGAAGCAGGGAAGGGAAGAATTTGTGGCCATTTTTAGAATTTACCACACCTTCCAAGATGAAGATGGAAACATCAGATGTCATACCTTTAAACCAGAAGGTCCATTGGGAGGAAAGGAGAAAATGGTAGAACACAAAGGAGCATGTTTTTGCTACTTAGCATCTCAGAGCTAGAAGGAGTCTCAAATGCCTAAGTTTCATCGATGCTTGAATATTCTCCATACTTTCTGACCAAGTGGTCATCTTGCTCCTGCTTAAACAGCCTCACAAAGTGTGGTCTGTTCTATTGTTGGTCAGCTTCGTTAATTAGAAATTTATTTTTTTCTTTCTTTTTTCCTTTTTTCTTTTTAATATTTATTTATTTGGCTGAGCCAGGTCTTAGTTGCAGCAAGCGGTTTTTTTTTTTTAGTTGAGGCATGCAGGACCTAGTTCCCTGACCAGGGATCGAACCTGGGCCCCCTGCATTGGGAGCGCGGAGTCTTAACTGCAGGACCTCCAAGGAAGTCCCAGAAATTTCTATCTTTAGGTAACACTATCCCACCATTTCTATTCTGGCCTCTGAGTCACAGAAAACATGTCTAATTCCTTTCCAATATAACACTTCTGAAACTCTGAAATAAAATTGGCCTTAAGACTTCTTTTTGCCATTCTAAGTATTTTTGATTCTATCAGTCTCCACTCATATTGTCACATACAGGAGGATACATGTGAAGGTACTTTGTAAACTGAAGTTCTATGTGCATTTTTGGGATCATTCCTATTATGGTTTTCAAACTCTTCAGCATGCTCAACTACCTCCTTGGCTAACCTTACTTTACAGATGTTTCTCCTGAAATATGAACTTGAAATTTATTCAGAGGTCTCCAAATGTTGTTTATCCAAGCAGAAAAGAGACTATCACCTCCCTCATTCTGGGATTTTTTAACATGAAAGTAAAATTTTGTTCCTGATGTATTTAACCTTAAACATTTGGTTTAGATTATTGTTAAATATTGTCAGAACTTTTTGGATCCATCTTTTGAACCCAGATATTTTCCTGATAGCTTCCTGTCACTTACCACTTATATAAGCATATCACTTATGTCCTTATCCAAGTCACTAATAATAATTTTGAGTAGCACAGAGCCAAAAATGGAGCTCTTCTATACATTTCTAGAGACTTTTCTTCAGACGGTTATGATCCTTTTGCCAGCGTTCTTTGGATAATGGTGCTCTTTCCATGTTAGTTAAAAATCCATCAAACTGGAGAGTCTAAATTAATAATGGTTTTAAAATTTTGAATTGCAGAATCCTTTGGTTAAATGAAATGTTACAAGGATAAAACAGATAGAACTGCTCTGATTGGAGCAGAGGTGGGCTGGCTGTCCTGGAGCTACTAGGACAGCTACTAAATCCCCACCTTGTGGCAGGAATCTATGGATTGTGATTTGAAAACCATGTTTTTTTCAGTCAGGTTTGTGGCCTTCTACCTGGGTGCATTGTTTCTTAGCATCATAGTCTCACACTCACTATTTGAACGGTTTCTTGTAAATAAGTGATGACCTTCCCAACACCAGGTCCACTAGACGGTATAGAACCTGTCCTCAGACAAAGGTGGTAGAATGCTGATTTTCAGTCTTTGTGACTTTGGAGTCAAAGGATTCCCAAGCACAGAAGAAATTCCTGGGATCACAGCAGGGTGCACAAACAGGTTAAGGGATTATACTCCCCACAGGCACTGAACTATTCACCAGCTCTGTCACTGTAATGGCCCATTCCTCAACAATAATTTCAGTTCTGCCTGTATGAATAATTATTTACATAAGATGCCTCTTTGATTTTACTTTTATTATAATTCTTAAAACTTTTAAAGTTATTTTTAAAATAATTAATAGATTTCATTATTTTTTCTTCTGCAGTTTTAGTTTTACCAAATAAATGAGCAGATAGTAGTACATAGAGATCCATATACCCATCTCACCACCAGTCCCATCTGTTTTGTAATTGCACAAATAATACATGAATACATCATTCTTCCTGAACACAATTAAAACAAAATTAACCTGGTTTTCCCCTCCTCTCCCCAGTAATTGTTGTTATCAGTTTGATATGTTTTCTTCTAGAACTGTTCCTATGTACTAACATATATATTTATGTGTATTCTAGCAAGCATTTATTATTATTATTTTGAAGCAAATTGGTATATTGTATGTTTTGGTCTGCAACTTGCTTTCTTTCAATTAACAATGTAGTTTGAAGATCTTTCCATGCTATTTTATTTAACTAACCAACTGATGGATGTTCAGGTCATTTCCATTGTTTTGCTTTACAAACAATGCTGCAGTAACCACCCTTGTATGTGGCATGTAGATGTGCATGTGTTTGTGTTTCTCTGAGATGTGGAATTGCTGGGTCATAGGATTTGTGCATATCAGAAAGTGGTTACTGTAAAATTATCCTCTAAGTGTCTTTACCAATTTATACCAGCAGGGAAGGAGAGTGTCTCCTTTTCCTACACCCTTACAAACACTTAATATTATCAGATTTTAATATTTTCCCAATCTAATGGGAGAAAATGGTTTTGCATTTTAATTTGCACTTTTTGATTACTAGTGATATTGGACATCTTTTCATCTGTTTATTGGACATTTGTATTTCTTTGCTTTAAAAAATGGAGATTAATAGGAAAATGAGGATTCCATTTGGGGAGCTTTATTTGGTAGCTGCTTTTCTTGAATGTGTCTACACTGGTCATTGACGAATGACCAGTGATTAAATTTTTTAAAAAGCAACTAGTGTCACAAACATGGCAAATTTAACTTAGGTTCCATTGCTATTTCAATGTTTAGTGGTTAAGTCATTATGTGTATTCCATCTCATCTTCCTTTTCTGATTTATTTACACACACAAGCTAAAAATTAAATAAACAATTTCTGCCTACTACTTACCTTCATTGAAATTATGTATAAAATCAAGAGCATGTTTA
The DNA here is from genome assembly GCF_026419965.1 of Kogia breviceps. Lineage (NCBI taxonomy): Eukaryota > Metazoa > Chordata > Mammalia > Artiodactyla > Physeteridae > Kogia > Kogia breviceps. The sequence goes on from NC_081328.1 coordinate 11,456,353, forward strand.
ATCATATTTCTCATTTGATCCAGAATATCAGCTCTCAGAACCCCTTGAGGCTGGGGACCAACTTCTATACCTAGGTACAGAAGGGGAGATAGTCACACTTACATAAGTATTAGAATATAAGATCGAGCATTCTCATATATCAAGATCTAAAATCCCATCATTAAAAATGATTAAAGAGGTAGACCATGCAGCATCATGGAAAATATTTGAGACCTAATGTTAGGCAAAAAATAAAGCAGAACATTTACATGTACAAGTTATATGCTTATCAAATAAAGACTGGGAGAGAACATGGAAAAAAATAAAAGAGTTGTGTTATAGTAGCAAGGTTTTGGGGTCTTTTTTCTTTTATTGTCAAAATATTAAAAAGTAATAATACAGTAAAAGGAGTAGACAAATTTATACTGACAAAATAATAAGTGGCCACAAAGAGAAACTGTCACGGACCTAACATTTAGCTTGTAGGAGAAAACACATCTATAATATTTAGTAATAGAAATCTAGACTAAATGAGCCACGGATTTAAGTCAAGTGACAATCTATGTGACCCTCGAGCAACATTCTTGCCCTTAATATAACAATCCATCCCAACATGATAGTGCAATGGTTCTAATTTTCTGTAGAAAAAATTTGTATTCATTTCTTCTCACCCCAGTAAAATTCTGCCTGTACTATCAGGTCTATCTCCTGTGGCTGTCAAGCATCCATCCATAAACCTACAAAATACTCTTTCTCTAAACTACTTATCTAGTCCCTTCCTTCCTGTCCAAGTCTCCCACACTGTTATCACTCCAATCATCATATTATCCATTTATAAAACCATTTACCAAGTATAGCATTCTTTTCCACCTATTCTATTTTCATCCACTTCTGTTATTTCTCAATTCACAAAATCTTACTGTATTCTCTTTTATCTTCATTTTCATTTTCGTGCTTAGTTTTCCTGGATATACTTAAGTATATGATATAAGTGCGGTTAAGGTATGCATCAGTACATAAATGATTTGTACAAATGTGTGAAAATGTGTTCATGGATATGTCTGTATGTGTACTGTAGAAGACATTGCTGGTTGCCTACCCAAAATTCATTCTGTCTTACTCCTTGCTGACAGAGTCCTGATTTTGGTTGGGGTATCCAGCTCAGGCGTAAATGTAGAATAGTTTTAGTTAATCATAGTAATCTCATTAACCCTAGTAATTAATTTAAGAATGGATATGTGACCCAGTTCTGAACAACTGGCCATAATGGAAGGTCTGCAGGGGAGCTCCTGAGAGTCTCCTTTCTTCCACTAGATATTGTCATGTTGGCATATGATGCTTGAAATTACAATGAACATCTTGTGGCACCTAATGTCATAGGAGTATTATAAAACATTGAGTTGGAGAGAGTGTCTCTCTGATCTAAAGTGTTTCTCCCCCCAGTGACTGGATGATATAAAAAATATTCCAAATAAAATAGTAAAGTTGAAAGGAGAACATATAATATTTCTAATTACTGATGATGATCTTAATACTCCCCCATATTGAAACCTTTGAAAGATTTGGCTCTCTTTTTTTTTTGTGTGTGTGTGTGGTACGCGGGCCTCTCACTGTTGTGGCCTCTCCTGTTGCGGGGCACAGGCTCCGGACGCGCAGGCTCAGCGGCCATGGCTCACGGGCCCAGCCGCTCTGCGGCATGTGGGATCTTCCCGGACCGGGGCACGAACCCATGTCCCCTGCATCGGCAGGCGGATTCTCAACCACTGCGCCACCAGGGAAGCCCTTGGCTCTCTTTTTAAGAGCCAAACATATCAGTAGATATTTTTTCTACCTAAGAGCAGCATTGCCCCATAAATGTAATAGACCAAGATTGTTCTCTCAAGACTTGGAAATCCTATGCTTCATATGGTGTCACAGAGAAAAAGGAACTTTATCCATTATTGTCAAGCATTTGGTTTGTTTCAAATAATTACCTATACTTGGCTATTTAGCTTGCCTCAACTGATCCCTTGATTATGCACCAAAATTATCAATAATTGAATAACCAAGATAACTTTAAATTTGCTTCTATTGTTTGACAACTTGTTTTTAAATTAAATTTCTCTTATTTAAACCACCTGAGATCTGACAAAAAAGATTTAAGTTGTGACAGCAATTTTAATGATTATAGTGTGGCCTGAAAACAATTATGCTAATAGGTCACTCAGGAAAGAGAAAGGAATATAGAAAAAGAGACTGTCTGTGTGGGAGGGTGTATGAGAGTGCAAACCTGCATGTTGGAAGTTACCAGAAGGTAAAGATGAATCACAGCCCAGTAACTGACAGGGCAAACAAGTGAATGGATAACAAACACAGGTTATCAGAGACTCTACTGCAAAGCAGGTGCTAAGAGGGCTGTTGGGAGAGAATTTTCCATGGGTCTTTTGTATTTCTGTGCATCTTGCCAGCAAGATACTGACTGCCTTGGCTCCAGATTATTTTTTTAAAGAATTTTTGTATAGTAAATGGTCTTGGAAGATAGGGATGGTTTCTTCCTTAAGCAAAAGGCAGGCTGCTTACTGTCCATTATAAAAGATTCAAATTCCCTCAGCTCACTGTTTTTTCCTGGAATGTAGAAAGCTGCTCATTGAAATTGAGGAAATCTGCTATAGTTAGAGACTGCCTGCAGATAGTTTGCTTAATACTTGGCAATTATAAGCCATAATGATAAGCAAAGTAGCTATAAATAGGCTTTAAGTTAATTTTCTCAGAGTTTCATCTCAGACATATTTTGTTTAGCTGTGACAGTGGGAAATATGACTTACCAACAGGATACTTGGCTATAGAACGAGTGGTTGCATATCTGAGGGAAGGGTGCTCAATTAGGTAAACATAGCAGGGTAATGGAGCCAAAGAAGTCTGAAAAGAATTTAAAACATTTTTCTTATTACGTAAAGACCATATGCCTTGTTCTCTTTGCTATTAGAGAGTCAATAATGTCTTCAATATGTTTCACTTCATCAACTAAGATTAGTAAGACAGCTTTACGAAACACTCTAAAATCCGATGGTATTGTTAAAGCTTTGAAAGCACATAAATGAATTACATATAAAATTGGATTATACATAGCTTTCTGGATAAAATGTACATTAAATGATTCCCCAGAACCATAAACAAAGCATACGAATAAATTCTTTTTCTGAATGGATTTGGTTATTTTTGTTTTCACCACTGGTTACACTTACTATTTAGCTTAGTATTGGTCTCTTAAAGAATTCTTTTTCTACCCCTATGGGCGAGGTCCCTACAGATGTTGGGTAACTCTCCCTACCTCCACTTATCTGAATGAGAATTCAAGACAGCCCTGTCAGTTTTTTTTTTTAAAAAAAATTAATTTATTTATTTATTTGGCTGCATTGGGTCTTTGTTGCTGCGCGCGGGCTTTCTCTACTTGTGGTGAGCGGGGGGCTACTCTTCGTTGCGGTGCACGGGCTTCTCATTGCGGTGGCTTCTTTTGTTGCGGAGCATGGGCTCTAGGCACGTGGGCTTCAGTAGTTGTGGCACAAGGGCTCAAGAGTTGTGGCTCACGGGCTCTAGAGCTCAGGCTCAGTAGTTGCGGCACATGGGCTTAGTTGCTCCGCAGCATGTGGGATATTCCCGGACCAGGGCTCGAACGCGTGTCCCCTGCATTGGCAGTCGGATTCTTAACCACTGTGCCACTAGGGAAGTCCCTACCCTCTCAGTTTTGATAACATGCTGCTTCTGTGCCTGGCAAGCAAAGTATTCAGCTCTCCCTTCAATCAGCAACAAAGAAGAGCTGCATTATGATCTCTTACCAGTACTACTATTTAGTCAACGCCAAAAAATTCAAGGAAACAAAACTAATAGTTAATCTTTACTATCTGCCAGGCATTCAGCTAAGTGCATTAAATATTTTATCTCATTTAAGGCTTATAACAGCCATATGGGGTAAGTAGTGTTATTATGTCAATTTTATAAAATGAAGAAAGCAGGGTTTGGGGAGTTGAATATCTTGTTCAAAGTTAGTGAGAGAAAGCCAGGATTTGAACCCAGGCACTGGCTATATGGGTCACACTCTTTCCATTAAATCATACTAGCTCACACCAGCTCTCCGGAAGGAAGGCTATCCTTTACATAAAAATAATCATACAGTTTATTATTTGTGTTTTTGTTTACTTGTTATTCTCTAGCAGTTTTTCTCTAGGTATAGCAATGGATTGCTGATTTTGTCATCTTGTAGATTTTTGAGACTTAAAATGATTAGCTTTATGAACTACTGAAAGATCAGATGTATGTTAGGGTACCTGGATCAAATGGAGACAAGGGCAGGACTAAAGAGAGCCAATCTCTTTATCGTTGGTCTTCAGTCAACAATAAATGACTATTTTCTGAGCTTCCTAAAATGGTAATTGAGCCATTTCAGCCATACCATTTAAAATTTTGGTATTAATTTTACCAAATAGCCTATGATTTGGTGGCTGTCTTGATAAAAGATTTAAAATTTTATAGACACAATGGTCCACATGTTTTAGTATTTTATGCATTGCATTTATTATTTTACTCATTTCTTCTCCTTTTCTCCTGCCTGTCACTAGTACCTCTATTCTGGTGCTCCTCCCAATCCCCCATTTCCCTTGGACCCTCCCTCCCGACCCTTTTCTGGTTGTTTCACATCTGTAAGTGACTTAAAATTATGGGTCTTATGCTAACTTGTAAATTAATAACATTGACATTACCTTAATATAATGAAACATCTGAATTAAAAAGTCATTCCTGGAATCTTCAAGAATAAGAGTGCACCCCATATTAGAAGTAGTGTTGTGAAGGTCAAAAATAATGTCATAGGAATCTTCACTATCTTTTGGACCAAATAAATGATTTATTTCTTGAGCCCTTCTCACTTCATATGGCAAATCTTCTGACATTTTTTTGCTGTTATTAGCAGAGAGAAAAAGATTAACAACATCTGTGGCTAAGGTAACATAAATATACAATAAGAACACAGTATATAAGAAACCAGTTGCCAAACCTTTAATACGAAAAATCTGTGAAGGAATTGGAAATTTATTTGAAAACTTTATAGTCAAAAATTTACATTTTTTCCTTCCATTTGATTCCATGTAACGTTGCATTGACATGCTTGCAAATAATCATTTATGTGGCTGTTCACAAGAAGGACATTTCAGTTTATCATTTCACTTCAACCCCGAACAAAATTCTTCCATTAATTTAATCAACAGTCTCTTAGTAGTTAAGTGCACTAGGCTATAATGGAACTAGACCATCAAATGCATCTATTTTTCTTTTTTTTTTGCACTACAGCTAGTTCTAGTGCACAAAAATAGTCAAACTTAGGTGCTCACATCATCTAATAATAGGGATTCTTAAGTGACGTCCAGGAACCACTAGTGGTTCAGGGTCAAGCTTTACAGAGAAGAGTCTGTAGACCCTGCAAAAATATAAAAATTTGCAGGTATATGCATACATGCATTTTCTGGGATGACGGTTGACAGTTTTTATTGAATTCTCAAATGAGTCTCTACCTGCCCCACCCCCAATGGTTAGGATACATTTTTTTCTTAATGTACATGATAATTTAAATTTATTTTTCCTCATTAAAGCATTCAACCACATTTCTCTCTAATTCCATTTATTTCCATTCTCTGACTGTTTTTCTTAGTATCTTCAAAGGACCTACAGTTTGTGCCTGGGTAATTCTTGTCTGGAAATCAGTCAAGAAAGTGGAGCAGCCATTTTTCAACTATGGGACAAAAGCTGCACATCAAGGCCAGTGCACTGGGAAGATAGGAGGAGTCTGTGGCACTGATGATATCATTGATCCACTGTACCAGCCCTGGACTGCCTACCTCTGGACTTATTACTTGTGAAAAAGAAATCCTTATTTGTTGAAGCCACTGTTTTCAGATTTCTATTATATGCAACCAGACATAGTTCCTAAAGGATACATATGCACTTTAAAAGTTAATTCATGCAACAACTTCATGAATTCTCCCCCTCCCCCAACTGATTTGCTTCTCATTCTCCCCCATGTGAGTAAATCACACCACAGCCACCCAGTTGCTCATGGTCAAGGCTTGAAGTCTTGAAAGATAATAGACACTTTGAGTTCTTGTGCCTGGAATCCAGGTCCCACGGGAGGAGTCCCAAAGGATAAAGCTGAAAGAATAGGCAGGAACAATATCCTAGAGGGAATGACATCTATATACTAAATTACTTAAATCTATTCTGGATAGGAGATTTTTGAAGAATTTTTAGCAGGGGAAAGACATGACAAGATTTGCATGTTAGAATGAGCCCTATGGCTAGTGCCATACGGACAATACATGGTAGGGAGGATTGGAGTAAGGCTGGATGCAGAAAGATTCTTTAGGACGCTACTTTAACTACCTATAGAACAAGTAAACTAAGGCAGTAAAAATGGTGAGGAAGACTGGATTTGCAAAATACCTACAACTATTCAATATTTGAATAATTGGGAGACTTTGTAACCCACTAGATGTAGGGGATGAAGAATGGGGAAGGCTCTAAGATGATTTCCATAGGTGATTTGGTGGGTAATCGTGACATCACTGAGATGACGAACAGAGGAAAAGCAGCAAAATTTGGGAGAGGGAAGATGAGAGAAGGTAATTAACTTATCTATTTCATAAGTTTCCATAACCACCCTGAGAGAGAACTGTCTAGCCTCTGATAAGTGTTAAATGCAAGAAGTAGAAAGTGAATTTAATTTAAGAGACTACTCTCATTGAAATGCATGTTATTGAGTGGTCATAATAAGAAAACTCACTCTAGTTCATCTCAGAGTTATTTGGGAAGTCAACATGCCAACTAAAAGTTATTCTTCAAGAAATCCTGGGCTTCCCTGGTGGCGCAGTGGTTGAGAGGCCACCTGCTGATGTAGGGGACACGGGTTCGTGCCCCAGTCACATGCCGCGGAGCGGCTGGGCCCGTGAGCCATGGTCGCTGAGCCTGCGCGTCTGGAGCCTGTGCTCCGCAACGGGAGAGGCCACAGAAGCGAGACGCCCGCGTAACGCAAAAAAAAAAAAAAAAAAAAAAAAAAATCCTTACTTGTAGTATGAGTTAGTTAATAGCTGTTTTACGTGAACAGATAAACCTTAATTGTGTTGACATAACCTCAGTCATGAAGATAAAGCATTTTTGAAATTAAAATTTATGTTAGTGAGAACATGGCCTGATATGCAAGCTATGGCTAATGTATAATTGCCCCAGAAGAATTTATTCCATAAAGTGAGGCAAATTTGTATAAATGTAGTAACCATCTTTTGATCTGTGATGAGATTAAGTAACTCTTTAAACTCAAATTAGGATTTAATAGAAAATGAGTACATAAAGTGGTGTTCCATTAGTTGTTCCTGTGCATGACATATCTTAGCTTGTAGTCTGCCAACCCATTGAAAGTAGAAACTACTTTGTACATAGCTTTGTACTCCCACAGTACCTGGCATGGTGCCCCAAGAAGAGTAGGTATTTAATAATATTTTTATGTAAATGAAAGAAAGAAGTGGTAAAAAGCATAGAAGCCTATATATCTACAGTAGTAGCTATAACGATGTAAAAAAAAGGCAAAAATAATAAGGACATACCTAGAGTGTTATGATTGCATACACTGTATGCAATGTATCATCAGCTGTAATTTTAATTCAGAAAATTCAGGTCTTAGTGATCCATTACTGAAGGTAGTACATCTAATCCTCAGATCACAGAGCGGTCTAATGTTTTCTGATGATAGACATTTATTCACTCTTTCATTAAACAAATATTAACTGAAACATTGCACTTTTCTTAACTAGAACTTTCTGCACTACCATAAACATAGTTGCAAAACACATAGTAGTAAATCACCTAGAAAGCTAACAAATATGTACCCAAGCATAGTGGCCAAACATTCATTTAATGTAAAAGACTATTAAATCTGTTTCTTTAAAGATATGACTTAAAAATAAAAACCTCTGTTATTTGTTGTCTCAGTCTGTATAGAATACATTTAAAAACAAAATCAGTTAAGAACAGTCTGATGGTTATAAAAGTTTATAAAAGAGCACACGAATGCCCAGTTTAGAGAACTGAGTAATTCATAATGGTGTATAACAAAAGTGAAAGTGATCTTATTCACAATAGCGACTATATGTACAAACATGAACATCAAACGTATATACATGTGCTCTCACACACACTACTTTTCAGACACATACACATACACACACGTGTGCATGCATACACACACAACACAATAGATAGTCTTACCCAAGATTTTCAGGTCCAAAAACTCGATTCAGGTCACAGTCAATATATCTGGTGCACTCCTTCACTGCTCTTGGGTTGGTAATAAATGGTTTTACTTCCAGCCCTGTTCTCTGAATCTCAGTGCCGTTCTCCAGCCAGTGCTTAACTAGGAATACTCCTGTTAGTTCATTCCCATGAGTTCCTCCAAAGATAGCAACCTTTTTAATAGGATCTTCAGCAGTGTGACAGGAAATCATTTTATCAAGTAGTTTTATCTGATTTCTGCAATTCAGAAGAGAGGAGATCAAAGAAAACTTAATTTCGTAAGCAAAGTTTAGAAATTTACATCTAAATGAGACTTTAACCAAAGTGCAAAGTTAACCACGCGAGAACTTGAGTGGAGTGTATTTTAATTTTCTGTTACAAGTTCTGAGCCCAGTTTATTATAAGGACTCTCCCTTCTTTAGCCCTGCCCTTTACCATATTTGGATTAAAATATGCAGAGATCAACTAGAGATACAGCTGTTTAACTTCTAACTCCCTCAAATGGTCGGTAGACCTAAATGCAATAATAAATTAGCATCTCACACTAACGCAAAACTTCTGTTTTCTCTTCAGCTAGAATGTCATCTAATGGTGCTTTCATGACTATTTGTAGTAGTAAAAATAGATTCCACTTTTCTTATCCTCAAAAATATAAAAAACAAAGAAAAGGTCTACAGTATGCCTGTTATTATTTAATATTTATGTTTCCACTTTAAACCATTTCTTCTCTGAAACGAGTTCAGGCCCTTTTTTATCATCTGAGGGCATTTGAATTTCATCTCTATAAACAGCCAATGGCAGATCTTCAGAGACCTCCTCTGGAACCACTATTCTTTCTTTCAGAATGCTTTTTCATGGTCAGAGATGCAAGAACCAAATCAATGATCACTGGGTCTTAAAAAGCTACTTTGAAACATGCTTTCATTTCTTTCTCATGAAGTTATTAGTAATTCTATGTCGACGTGCTTAGGGATCTTCCCCACTTTTTGCCCAAACACTAAAGGGAAAACAACTGTTAGTAATTTTCAAGACTTTGTAATGCCTGAAAATGTCTTGGGGCATGCTATATATACGAACCAGATTATATGAGTTTATATGGACACAGCCTAACTTACTGGCAACAGAGACTCTCCACTGGAATGTGTTACTCAAGAGGGGGTCTTATTAGGGGAAACTATCCAGAATACTGTACTAAGATGATTACATCCCTTTGCAGAAATGACTCTGAGCCAAATCCGATTTGATTTCGTGCTCAATCATCCAGAAAGTCAAATATGTTCAAGTACTGAAAACACTATGTGCTAGTAATGGGAGATTGTTTGAAAGGGGTATGACATGAGTAATCCATTACAACTGCAGAGTAGTTCAATTTATAATGTTTTTCCGCATATGTTATCTCAGTTTATTCACATATCCACTTCATGAGATAGGATGGGTTAGGTATCGACATCCCCGTTGCAGAGGCAGAGAAAAAAGAGTTTAAGTAACTTGGTTAAATTTCCCGAGCTTCCAGGAGAAAACTAGGCCTGAGATCTAGGTTTGCTGAATCTAAGTCCAGTGTTTTTCACAGAACAAAAGGGTGTTCCCTGTTATTTTTGGCTTTCCCCAAAGTTCTAATTTTGCTCTTTCTGAATTCACATGAACAGTCACTACAATGTACTCAGGAAACAAACAAGCTTACAAACAAACACATGATGGAAATATAAAATGTGAATGCTTCAAAATATTTAATAAACCAATACCTATGTTCTTCCTTTAAGAGATTATAATGCAGAGATAGAGAAAGCATAATAATAAAATCAAAACGTACACATTAAGATTACTGTTCTAATTTCAGATAAAGCCCTGTAGCCTTTGATTTTTTGCCCACATCCATGTACACTGAACACTTCATCGTAGAGATGCAGAAAACAAGCATAAATGTAAACAGATGACAGTCGTATTGTTTAGTTACTTTGGTTTTAAGAGCAGTAACTGTGGTGAATTATTAACACTCGATTATGTTTTGTTTCTTTTCTGCCAATTTGTGGTTAGTTCTGTCCTTTGCCCTAGTCTCTCTGGAAATGCTGCTTCAGCTATGTACTTGTAGCTGGCACAAATGACTTGCATTTCAAGGCTTGTTTTATGGGATTTTAACAGAACGGCACTCTGAAGCACATCTAACATTCATAAATAAAGTTTCTCTTACATGTCAAAATGAATAACTTTTTTGAGAGTTAATGAATTGTAGTAATTCTGTCCTATACTTACCCTGTTTATTGTGTACAGAGTTTGTCTTCTGCGGAAAGCTTTATGAGAAAAAAAGGAGAGCATTTCCTTAGAACTAGAGCAACAGAGGCTTTTCATACTCTTATACCAAGTTAACTTCCGAAAGATTTTTAACTCCCTGTTTCCCAAAGCACACTAAGTATCTGAGCCCTACAAAAAATACAAATTCTTATTAGTCTAGTTCTTTCTGAGAATTCAGAGAACTCATAGTATACAAAGTGAGACCCTTTCTAGTTGTCACTATCTCACAATTAGGTTGACTATTTAATGTTTTGAAGTACTTAAAAAAAAAAAGCCTGACTTCCAGTACTGCAAATGTTTTGTAGGGATGTTGGTGCCTGATTTATTAGTAAAATAATATACTTTAAAACAAAGGGAGAATAAATTTTTCATAGTCATGGCTGTCCAATTTATCAATGTCAGAAAATGTGTAGGAGACAAATTTAAGGCAGAGTTGTTTCCACAATAGTATGATTGGGGGATAGAGAGGGTCTTCTCTCCAATACGACACATAAAGTGTCTCATACTCAGTGTGGTTGCCCAGCAGTCATGTAATCAAACTACTCTTACTGTTTTAATTTTTTCTTCCCCTGTGGTCCTATAGCTGTCACCCATCCAGAATAACTTTCTAGGTGGAAATAAATAAATGATCATCAGAACAAGATAGTGATAGAACAGATAGGTTTATAAACTGCTAGCAAAGATTCCACTTCTGCAGTCCTTACAGATGTAGCTCAGGATGTTGCTCACAGTGGGTTTAAAGTCTTTTTCTTTCAATGAGAAATCTGTTTTGGGGGGTAGATGGGTGTTACATATGTGTGTGTGCACATATGTACACATATCAGGTCAAAATCTGCTTCCTTGAAGTTTTTACTCATTTTTTTTTAAAAACCTCCTCTCTGGAACCATGAAGACAAGTTTTTTCAGACATTTTATTGCGTGAAGTCTTCTCTTTTCCAAATTAAACGAAGACCTTATTCCTTCAGACTTACTCCTTAGTTTGGCATTCAAGATCTCTTATTATCTGGTCTCAATCTACTTCTAATCCTATCTTCCAACATTCTCTTTTATTTGACCTACTTCAAAGAAACTACTACTAAGTCTCATGGTCTCGTAGTCTTAGGACTTCACTAACAACGTTCCCTTTATCTCTGGGTCCCTTTGCAACTCTTTCCTTCACCAACCACAGTCTTCAAATGGTCAGAAGGTAGGGTAACAACAAAAACTGGGCTTTGAACCCAGACAGAAGTAGAATTATTATTCCTGGCCTCCAGTAAGTACTCAATAAATGGCAGCTAGTGTTATTAAATAAGGGCTAACATTTACTGAGCATTTACTGTGTGTCAGAACTGTTCATTTTCTCTTAGCATCTTCAGGGCAATTAAGTATTAGTATTGCTACTTTACTGAGGAAGGAAATGTAGGTTTAGAGGGGGTAACGTGCTGGAGATCAAAGGGCCAGAGAGGGGTAGTGCAATGGCCGAGCGCCAGAGCCCAGGTCACTGCACCTTCCCTTTCCTCTGCCGGGTCCTAGGTCTCTAAGGCACGTACTCCTTCCCTTCCTGAGCTTGTGCAGCACTGGCCCTGCCTTCCTGACCACACTTGGCCTTGCGGGACTGTCATCTAAACCCAGGCCTCAGCTCTCCCAGACTCCTGGCGACTCCAATGCCCCGTCCGCTTGGCCTCACTCAGAATCTCAGCCAGACCAAGAAAGACCCCTCTTACCTGGCTTTGAGGCCTGTGGCCTTTGAGTCATCCTATCCTAGGCACACTCTGGGGTGCCACCAGCATCTCACAAACTGACGTCTAGACCTAAGAAATGTCTTCAGAGTGTGGGAACGGGGTTGGGTGACCAGCTCTGGCCTAACTTCCTGATGAAGTTGGGGCGAAGGCTGGTTGAACAGGCTTGTCCCTCTCTGGGCAAAACTCCAAAGAGGTAGAGCCCTCCCTGTGCCGTGTACCCAACAGTATGAGAACGCAAGGGGAGGCGTGTTCATGTTTACGTGCCAGGGAAAAGGGGTGCGTGTCATTCCCTCTTCGTCCACAAAACGGACGACGACACGGCGCCGAGGCCCCCGCTGGTGGCCTCTGCGCCTGCGCCGACGGTGGCGCGGGCAGGTCCGCGCAGGCGCAGAGCACGACTTCCGCGCTTTTTTGGCGGCGGGAAGGCGGTTGGTGGTCGCTGACTGGGCTGACAGGGTGACGGTTGACGGAGGCGAGGAACCTGAGGGTTAAAGTTGCGTGTCGTATGGCAGGCGGACCAAGAAGGTAAAGAGTCTGTGTAGACCCTAGTTACCAAACTGCCGCGATCCCTGGGTCAGGAGAGATCATTGGAAGAGAACATGAGCCCTGACTGGAGCTTGATGTTTTTACCCCAAGAGGCGCCCAAGTAGGCCCGAAGGCCTCCTTCTGAGGCAACGGCCTTTGGGGCGGGGTTTCTGCGTGTGTGCGCGTTGAGCAAACTTTCCGCACATCGATGTCACCACCCGCCTTAATGTAATTAGGGTCCAGTGGGAAGCCGGAGTGAGGGGCGCCTCAGGGTCCCTGCTCCCAGGGTCAGTGGTCCAGGGGAGGATGGATGTGGCGCTTTTGTTTGCCTGAGTCTCTTGTCCCCCTCTAAGCTCAGGATGTGTGTTGCGTTGGTATTTCTGGGCTGAGAAAAGGTCACATAACCTGTTTTGGTTTCTAGAACGGCATCAAGAATATTTTCTAAAGGGCATACTATATCCAGGTTCAAGACCAATCTGTGGAAACAAAGCAGGGGCAGCCCCTGACCTCATGTTTCCCAAGTTTTATTTCTAGAAACGATATTTGGAAATTAATATGTACCTCAGTATGATTTGCATTGTTACTCAGTGGTGTTCATGTCTGTTTGTCTCATGGGGCAGAGGACTTGGGAGCAGAAATGATCTTATTTAGGTTTGAATCTTACCTTTTCGTGAAATAGGCAAGTATTTATTGAATTAAATTGGGATCGAAATATAAGAGGCTAAACATGGAAAAAACTACAACAGAAATTCTGTGGTAAAAGAAAAAACAAAAAAATCTTATTTCACTTGTTTAGAAACGGAGTGGAAGGAAACTTATCAGTACAATTATTCTGGATATTAAGTGAGGCCTTAGTCTTTGGCATTATGTAATCCAGGGATCTCAAACTAATGGCCAAAGCAGATGATCTGCACAGTGTTTTTTTTTTTTTTTTTTGGTGGTACGTGGGCCTCTCACTGTTGTGGCCTTGCGGAGCACAGGCTCCGGACGCGCAGGCGCAGCGGCCATGGCTCAGGGGCCCAGCCGCTCCGCGGCATGTGGGATCCTCCCGGACCGGGGCGCGAACCCGCGTCCCCTGCATCGGCAGATGGACTCTCAACCGCTGCGCCACCAGGGAAGCCCATGCAAAAATATTTTATACACTTTTTTTTTTTTTTTTCAGTACGCGGGCCTTTCACTGTTGTGGCCTCTCCCATTGCGGAGCACAGGCTCCGGACGCGCAGGCGCAGCGGCCATGGCTCACGGGCCCAGCCGCTCCACGGCATGCGGGATCTTCCCGAACTGGGGCACGAACCCGCGTCCCCTGCATCGGCAGATGGACTCTCAACCGCTGCGCCACCAGGGAAGCCCATGCAAAAATATTTTATACACTTTTTTTTTTTTTCGGTACGCGGGCCTTTCACTGTTGTGGCCTCTCCCATTGCGGAGCACAGGCTCCGGACGCGCAGGCGCAGCGGCCATGGCTCACGGGCCCAGCCGCTCCACGGCATGCGGGATCTTCCCGAACTGGGGCACGAACCCGCGTCCCCTGCATCGGCAGATGGACTCTCAACCGCTGCGCCACCAGGGAAGCCCATGCAAAAATATTTTATACACTTTTTTTTTTTTTCGGTACGCGGGCCTCGCACTGTTGTGGCCTCTCCCGTTGCGGAGCACAGGCTCCGGACGCGCAGGCGCAGCGGCCATGGCTCACGGGCCCAGCTGCTCCGCGGCATGTGGGATCCTCCCGGACCAGGGCACTAACCCGCGTCCCCTGCATCGGCAGGCGGACTTTCAACCACTGCGCCACCAGGGACGCCCTGCACAGTGTTTTAAAAGTGAGACACAGAATACGTTCTCGCATGGCTAGTTCAATTGTGTATGTTTCCTCCCTGGCCTTGTAAGTATGTTTGCCAATGTTGTAGTCTCTCTCCCTCTTTGTAGATCTGGTTCAGAATTATTCTCATTGTGGGTCCTTGATTCTGAAATAAATTATGTAGACTCTGTGAAAATCCACATATGTTTAGGAAGCAAGATTATAGCCACACTAGTCTTATTTCAAACAGATTTGGAAAAGTGGGTTATTAGAAAGCAAGAGTCTGGCAGAGAGTTTACATTATCAGGTTTGAAACCATAGGTTTAAACCATAATTTCAGTAATTACTAGGCTGAAAACTTGATTTTGTTGTTGATACAATACAAGGTATAAATTTCTTTCTTTGAAGGTTTAGTTGAACAACTTCATGTTGTAAAGTTGGAGCGCTAAAGAAAAAAATTATAGACTTTGATATTGAAGGAAATGAAGAGAAACATAAATGAAAATTCAACTCGAAATACAGCAGGTATTGACTGACTTTTATTTTAAAATTTTCTATAGTTTGTATATACTATGTAAACCTTGTATATATATAGATGCAACATTTTGGAAGGAACTTTTAAAAAGAATGAACACATAGTCTAGCCTCTTTACTTTTAAGGTCGAAGGAAGTAAAATAACTTACTCAAGACAAAACACTTAGTGGCTTAGGTGGAAGTAAAATCAGACTTTCCTGGATTTACTCTTGTATTCTTTCTACAAATCCCATGTGCTTGAGTTGTTTTGTGCTTTTTAAGCTGAAAATAAAGAAATTAATAATATTTTAATTTTTATTTGTGACTATTTAAAATATTTTCAGAAGTGCTTCTGTTTCCCTAATAGCTTCCCCTGCCATTTCTGCTTTCCCAATTTGTTAGTATAAGGACAGAGGATAAGAATGAAGAGAACCAAAGGAATGATAATGCACAATGAAGATAATAATGGCTATTATTTATGGGGGGTGTACTGTATTCTGGCCTTTAATTGTATGTTAATTTATTTAACTCTGAGAGTTATTATTATCATCCCTGTTTTCTAGATGAAAAATAAGTAATTTATGAAGTGGAAGAGCCAGGATTTGAACCTAGACTCCATTCTTTTAATCACTATATAATTCTGCCTCTCACTATATGCCATATTGGCACAATGAGTTTAAGGAAATAGCCGTAGTTTGTACTTTAAAATTGTAATTGAAACCTGCTTTGAAGTTGTAATTCAAATTCAGACAGTCTTATTCCAGAGCCCACATCGTTTTCCCAGCTGTTCATCAGACAGTTACCAGAGTCTATATTCTCATGTAAGTGTAAATGTTGATGGACCAACCAGAGTATGGTATAGTGGGAAGATATCTGAACTGAGAGTTAGGAAGTGTGGGCCCTATCTAGGTTCTTTCACTGTGGCAATGTGTAAGCTTTTTTGGACTTCTTTTTCCTCTGAGATCCCTTCTAGTTTTAGTGTTCTGACGTCTGACTTGACTTGAGATCCCAGGTCCCTCAACTGGAGGGTTTGGAGTAGTATTTATTCTCATTTGGATTTATTACTATCACTCTAAGGCATTCTCAAAACGATCCACAGAAAATATGCATTCCAGACACCTGGAGTTCTTGTTGAAATTGCAGAGTTTGGGTTTCCAAAGCAAGTCGATTGAAATAAAATCTATGAGGGTGGGGTCTAGGAACTGGCATGTTAAGCATAACCACAGATAAATCTTAGTCAAACTGAAGTTTGAGAACCATGGCCTTAAAGGGTATGCTACCATAGTCAGAGAATGGTTAGGGTTTTGGAAAGCAAAATGGGTCAGATTTTGGTTCTCCCTTACCTCTGTTGTACTTGAAGTGTCCCCTCCAGTTGATATGGTGATAAGCAAGCACAGGAGGGAAGTAAGGAAAACAAAAAGTGGATTTGGAAAGGGTAGGGGGATGAGGGAGGAGATGGGAATTACTGCCAAACAAGAGGAATTAATGCAGTGTCAACATAGAACAAGAAAGGAGTTTTTAGAGAGACAAATAAGGCTATTTGGGATCTTGAAAAGAGTGTAAAAAAATTCCAAATCTATAGAAATATATCTGTAATAAATATCAAATTAATGTATAGAAGCAGACAAATTCAAATCGTGTATTATTATATACTAGTAATTAGTCTATAACTAGATCTATTTGCCTATTATGTACTTATTTATCTCGGTACATTCAATTTAGGCTGTTTGCCCGTACCATTGTTCAATCAGAAAAAGAGGAATAGACAGCCATTAACATCCAATCCACTTAAAAATGATCCAGGTATCAGTACTGCTTCTGACAGTTATGATTTCCCTCCTCTACCAACAGGTAAGAAAATAAGGTGAAAATTTTTAGAAAATAAGAAATAGGATTATAGAAAATCACCATTTCTATTTTATTATAATAGAAATAGAAAGTTTAGTTTTTCTTCTTTCCACTATCCAATTGTAGGGATTACTTGGTTCTTTCTGAACATTCCAGTACAGTAGTTTGAGTTTCCTTGTCTACAAGGGTGTCTTAGCATTTAAATGGAGTATCTTAAATCTGGAGTCTGTTCTAATGAAGTAGTAACCTATATTGTAAAGGTTTTTTTTTCTTTCTCAAAACACGTATAGATATTGTGACTTAAACATTTGGTGATAAAGAATGGAGAAACTCAAGTTCCTTCAGGAATAAGGATAAGTGTGAATGGGAACATGGGAAAAATGGAAGAAAGTAGACCTTAGGAAGGGTAGAAGCCCAGGAATTTCTAGTGCTTGGCCCTAGTCTTTTTTCTCTTCTTACATAATTTTTGCCTTTTTTCATTTATTGGCTTTTGACTCTTACATCCCATTGGCTTCCTTATAGCTTCGACTGGCGTGTGAACTAAATTGCTCTTGCTTGGTGTTAACATGACCTTTTAGTTCTAGTTCTCAGGGCCCATCATTGGCTGCCTTCTGTTTCTCTTGATTCAAATTCTAGAGACAGACAGCCTCTGTTTCAGCTCATGTTAAATGAGGTCACTGAAATCCTAATTTATCTTTATGGTTAGCCTCTCATATCTGAAACAATTAGCTGTGGTGGTTTGTGCTGAAAGGTCTTAATGTTTGTTTACTTTTTACTTCTCTCTGGAAGAAGGCATGGACAGGCAGAAAGTCTGAAATATACTTGGTACATGCTGGTTATATACATTTACATTTTGGGGGGACACACTTAAAAATCTTTAATAGGATTTTATGCAACTAGAATTTAAAAATCCTTGTGCAACCATAGACCTTAATCTACTTTTACATCTATAGTTATTTTGTTTTCTTCCACATTTGAAGAATTAGAAGTATGAATTTCATATTATTCTCATTTTTATTGGTAAAAAATTAAAAATTCACATGGATATGCATAAGTGGTCATCTTCTGCCATTTAAAAAGTTCTCTACTATTTAAAATATTTTTATAAGTAGAATGAATGATAGACGATCTTGAAAAATAACAATTTGAGTTGTTCCATACGGAAGTGTGCATCCTCCTGAAGTACTGCATTTTTCAGACTCTGACCAGGATTAGTATCTGTCAGAGATATAACAAGATTCTTATATTGGGCAAGAGATAGGACTAGATCAGTGTTTTTCAAAATTTTTTTCTTGATCCATTAGTGGGTTAGGAAATAACCAAACTTTAAAAAAAATAAATAGAAGAGAATAAAAAAGAAAAGATAGAATAGAATAGAAAGTGTCAGTATATCATATAGTAAGAATAAGAACTGATAGTAAAATTGTTATATTCTCTCTCAAACACACACGTGCGCACATATACATGCACACCATGCCTGTATATATTCTGGGTTTCAATGTATTTCTTGCTGTGGGTTGGGATTAAGAAACATTGATTACACTGAATTTATGTTACAAAATACAAGGTGCTATACTAGGATTGACTATGGAAGGGATACAGATTAAACTATTACCTTGCTTAGAATACAATGGGAAAGAATGACATCTAAAAAATTAATAAGGCAACCTATGACAAATTCCACAACAAAGTACTATTGAAGAACATGTCCATATATTCAAGTCCTATTCTCCTTCAAACTTTCAGCTGCCTCCCCCCACATATTAAATAAATATGAAAGAATTATTTCAAAAAATGCTCCCTATCTCACTCTTACCTATATTATTTGTATCTTTTGAGATTGGGCCTGGGAAGCTGTGAATCCAGAGCTGCCTCCTTTAACGAAAACAGTGAACACAGGGTATGTGGAAAAATATATACCAATGAATGTATGTGTCTGTTACAGACTGATGTTATTCTTCTATATATATTTTATATTTTTCTATTTCTCAATCGGGGAACAAATTATTCATAGTTAATAAGACATATTTCCTTGAAAGGCAAATACCACATTCAGTTTCTCATCCCCTGAGAAGTCAAGATTCTGTGTCTAAATCTATTCAATTAAATGCTGAAAGAAGCAAGAGTGGTTGGAGGTGAGTCTACTTAAGATTTTTCTTATTCTATTTATTCTTCTCCTTCCCATCTCCTTTAATCCCTTCCCTCCTCCTCTATCTATTCTTCCTTTCTTAAACAGAATTATATTTAGGAAATTTATATACTTAATAACTAACTATAGTGATATTAGCTGTGTTTTATAAAAGAAGAGAACATGCCATATACAACTTTAAAAATAGGTAAATTTGGCAGTGATTATATTTCCAAAGAATACGTCATGTTATAATGAAATTTCTGTAAATATTTATCACCATGAATTTATGATTTTGCTGTGGATTATTAATGATATAATTGACAATAGGTAAAGAGTCAAGAATAACTGTATCTAAATGTCAGATATATATACTACCAAGTGTAAAATAGATAGCTAGTAGGAAGCAGCCGCATAGCACATGGAGATGAGCTCGGTGCTTTGTGACCACCTAGAGGGGTGGGAGGGAGATACAAGAGGGAGGAGATATGGGGATACATGTATATGTATAGCTGAGTCACTTTGTTATAAAGCAGAAACTAACACACCATTGTAAAGCAATTATACTCCAATAAAGATGTTAAAAAAATAAATGAAAAAAAATGTCGGATATATTTAGGAATTGAGAACCAAATAGAATGCTCAGCCTTACCCCAGTAAGATAATCAGCTCCAAGGTAAATAGGTTGGAATATGAAAGAAAGACAGAGAATGAAATCAGCATATGGTAAGATGGTGAGGGTAGGGCTTCCCTGGTGGCGCAGTGGTTAAAGAGTCTGCCTGTCAATGCAGGAGATGCGGGTTCGAGCCCTGGCCCAGGAGGATCCCACATGCCACAGAGCAACTAAGCCCCTGCGCCACAACTACTGAGCCTGCACTCAGGAGCCCGCGAGCCACAACTACTGAAGCCCTTGCGCCCAGAGCCTGTGCTCCGCAACAAGAGAAGCCACAACAAGAGGCCTGTACACTGCAACGAAGAGTAGCCCCCTCTCGCCACAACGAGAGAAAGCCCGCGCCGCGCACAGCAACGAAGACCCAACGCAGCCAAAAATAAATTTATTAAAAAAAAAAAAAAAGATGGTGAGGGTACTTCTGGGTCATTGCCAGAAATATCTAAGCTTAATGTCTAAATAATACGAAAAAAATGAATAGATAAAGGACATGGATTATTTTTTTAGGTTGGACTTTAGTATTTTTGGGTAAGTGGCAAACTACTGAAAGAAATAATTTTGGAAACAAAGTACTGGAAAACAACACCAACCCCAGATCAGATATCAGTCATTGGTTAGTGCTTTGTTATTTTAATGATCCTTACAACAACCCTGTGAAGTTAACATCACCTTCACTTTTAGTAGATAAAGATACCATATTTTTTTAAAGGGGGGAAACTTTTTAAAAAGTGGTTAATACAACAAAACAATATTTTTATTTTTAAAAATTTAGTATTTTTATTACTCATGCTAGTTTCCTCAGGACCAGTCAGTTCTTTCTTCAGTACCACTGCTTCAAACTAGGCCTATTCAGTGGTTTGAGATGGTCCTCGGAGGCATAGTTCCAGCTGCAAGTGCTAGGAGAAAATGCATTCTGATAGACATTAGAGAATTAGGTAACGGATTGTAATCTGGATAGGCAGCCAGTATTGGATATTCCAATTTGAAATAATAAATGGTCTGTCAGCTGGAATATAACAGCAGAAAATCCAGGAGCAGAAGACATTTGAAAACCCAAGTAGGCAGTTGATAATCTGTTGAAGATATTGTAACTGGTTCTATGCTTAGGTTTAGAATCTAGGCTAACATTGCCAGATTTAGCAAATAAAAATATAGGAGGCCCAGTAAAATTTGAATTTCAGGTAATGGACAAAAATAATTTTTTAGTATATGTCACATGTAATATTTGGGACATAATTATACTAAAATTTTATTTATTTATTTGAAATTCAAATTTAACTGGGCATCCTGTATTTTACCTGATAACCCTTGTCTAGAATCTCTTGAAACATGGAATTTGTGAGAGCAATGTAGACTCCTATTCTTATAGATATTAAGCTATTAGACGATAGGTTTAATTTACCAGAATTAGTATACTAGACAATAAGCAAGGGTGAACTGATGTTAACATCTTCAAGCTTTTATACTAAAGCTCCTACAATTAGTCTTAAATAACTGGTCTTAGAGAAATTGGGATTGCACTTGATGGTTAGGAAATCTCAGTTGAGGAGAGGTGAAGACTTTAGAAATTGGAAATTGGAAATCTATCTAAACCTGGCAAATAGGTTTAGATAGATCAATAAATTTGGTTTTTAAAATTTATTTATTTTATTTAGTTTTGGCTGCATTGGGTCTTTGTTGCTGTGCGTGGGCTTTGTCTAATTGCGGGGAGCAGGGGCTACTCTTGGTTGCGGTGTGTGGG
The DNA here is from genome assembly GCF_026419965.1 of Kogia breviceps. Taxonomy (NCBI): domain Eukaryota; kingdom Metazoa; phylum Chordata; class Mammalia; order Artiodactyla; family Physeteridae; genus Kogia; species Kogia breviceps. The sequence goes on from NC_081328.1 coordinate 11,477,873, forward strand.
CTTTTCATTGTAGTGGCTTCTCTTGTTGCGGAGCACGGGCTCTAGGCATGCAGACTTCAGTAGGTGTGGTGCGTGGACTCAGTAGTTGTGGCACTCAGGCTCTAGATTGCAGGCTCAGTAGTTGTGGCGTGTGGGCTTAATTGCTCGATGGCGTGTGGGATCTTCCCAGACCAGGGCTTGAATCCGTGTCCCCTTCATTGGCAGGTGGATTCTTAACCACTGCACCACCAGGAAAGCTCAATAAATTGTTTTTAAGGGAAGATAAAGTATTCCTTTTTTTCTATAATAGCCTACTGTTCTTATTATAAAAATAATATAATCATTCTAGAAAAAAAAGTAAATGGAAGAAATTTATTCATAGTAACACTGATCCAGAGATAGCCATTAATTAATTAATTTTTAAACAGAAATATCAAGGCATTTCCCCAGGCTAGGAGCACCTCCTGAACAAAAACATTGGAGAAAGTTGCAGATGCATTGTTACCAATAAGGAGTTTTAAAGCTAAAAGAAACTTTCCTAAACTATGAAAATAAAAGTAATTTCCACAGCCATAAGGAAGGAGAAAATTATGTTTCTATTCCCTCTGTTGAATATAAAATTGTTGCCATATGAAGAGGTGATTAATGTAGGAAAAAAATATATCGAGGTGTATTAGGCAATTACTTAATGATAATAAGTTTTTCCTGGATGTTGTGATGTTTGTGGTATTTATCAACTTAAGATAATTTTAAATTATTTGTGGTGATTTCTTTTCTCATTATTTTCATACTGAATTTTGTACCTAATTTACTTACGAAAGCTCCCTAAATTATACAAGCTCAGGTCCCATATGATCTGGTCTAGGCAACCTAGACTTTTTCTTGGATTATTTTCCCTAACAAGGTATGGGTTGCATTGTTTGCCCTCTTGTGGTACTTGCGGTATTTTTAGGAAAATTATTCAGAAATAAGCATTTGTGACTTAGACTAATTTTTCCCTGTGGAACTCTTAACTAGCCTGCTCAGAAATTATACTTTTGATTTTGGCCTGATTAACATCATGTTCTGATGAACTGGTATGGCTCACTTAGGTTAATGTAGCTAGTAAAATCCTGAAACATATTCATAAGTAGGGTTTTTAAGCTACACAGTAAAAGTACAAAATTTCTAATCAAACAGCTATCTACTCTGTCTATATCTATTTTCCCTGTGATTTAAAATCACTGACGAGCAATAGTTTAACTTTTGAAAATTTTACTTTGTAGAAAATTAAAAACTAAATGTATAAAAAAGGAAGCAGGGAGTTCCCTGGTGGTCCAGTGATTAGGACTCAGCGCTTTCACTGCCGTGGCCCCTGAGGGTTCATAACCACTGTCATATGAAGGCCTGTATAATTTAGAAATATACTGTATGGCACTGGACTTTGAGTTGGGAGACTGGGATTCTCTGGGTTTTGGATTGTCAGTAACTTGCTATATGACTTTGGGCAAGTTACTTCCTCCTCAAGACTCAGTTTCCTCACCAGGAGAGGTATAATATATTGTAGGGTTGTTGTGATGATGTATTTGGAATTTCTAACTGGTCAGTAATTACAAAGTAGTTTATAAACCACAAATTACCATGTAAATGCAAATTTTCATTAATAATTTTCTTTCACTTAAGAAAAAGTGTATAGAAACAAAATTAATACTAATTTAAAAAACAAAACTATTTCAGCTACAGAGATGGCAACAAAAATACCACTTTAAAAACTTGGGATAGAAATGATTTCAAGCCTCAGTGCAAAAGAACAAATCTAATGACAAATAATGGAATAAATTCATGTCCAGTGAATTTGGGAGCTCAACAACGGAAACAATTAAGAGTATCTGAATCTACTAACTTATCTCACCTAAGAGGAAGTGAAGTACTCACACAAACACATTTGTCACAAATGTCTGGCTCCACAATAAGAAGTCTAGACAAAAACGGTGCATTACAGGCATTTAAGCCCAATTTTCAACAAAATCAATTTAAGAAAAAAATGTTGGATGGTTTTCCAGAAGAGAACACCCTCAAGGTAAACTTTTAAATATTATTTGCATTTTTGTATTTACATTCAAAAAATAAGTATTTAGAAAATTACAGAGATAAGAGCATTTGAAATCACTCGCCTGGTATACATTACTTGATTAGCACAAATACCCAGTTCTATTGGAGTAGATATATGTAAGTGTCCAAAATATTTTCTTAGAGGTTGTGAATGGCTGCTTCTTTTTAGAGTTGCTTTAGAATTTCCTACCAGGTTCTGAATTTCACTGTTTGCTAATTATTTAGATGATAGTTTATGCATTGCTTACAGAAATTCTTCAAGTTCTTCATATGTCACTCTTTTTTTTTTTAATAGGGGTCAGCAAACTTTTTCTGTAAAGGGTTAGATAGTAAATATTTTTGGCTTTATGGGCCATATTGTCTCTCTTGCAAGTACTCAACTATACCACTCAACTCTGCTGTTTTACCTTAGAAGCAGCCATAGATAATTCATAAATTAATTGGTGTGGCTGAGTTCTAATGAAAATTTACCCAAAAAACACAGCAGATTAGATTTGGCTTGCAGGCCGTAGTTTGCTGACTTCTGCTCTATAATCTCTTTTATTTACTTTTACAGCTTCGTATTCCATATTTCACTAATTCTTAAGTGCTCCAGCCATTTCAGACTCTTCACAATTCTCCAAACGCACTCTAATATGACTCTGCTTTGGTTTATATTTTTCCCCATACCTGTGCCTCAGCCTTATTTCCTCTCTCCACCTCTCACTCTAGTCATTCTTTGTAAATGTCTTTCATATATGTGCTGGCTGTTTGCTATCTTCCCTTGCTCACCACCTGATCTAATAGATTCTTTATCCTCTGCCCTTGTCTGTGTTCTGGAAGGCTGAATGGTCCTACATAGTGCATCATTCTGGGATACATTAGCTGGCTTCTGTTAGGAATCAGCCAGTGGGAGTGGAAGTCCCAGGCGGGACGTCAAAGGGTAGAGAGAGAGGTTGGGTTTTCCCATTCTCCCCCTGCTTAAATGTCTCAGGTGGTAGCTGTGTCCCTGCATGATGTAGCCCCCTCGTAAGTCCAGACTTCACAGGCTTGGAAATTTTATTTCCTCCTCTTGTCCTTTCAGCCTAGGAGTGGTAGAAGTTTCTTCTTGTTGTTAGTCTTTGAGTGCTTAAGTACCCTATGTTTATTCTGCCCGTACACCTGTAAGCAGTTTTTTCAATAAGCCATCTGGGGTAAATTTTTTTTTTCTGGAAATCTGACTGTTCAAATCAGCATGTTCCACAGTGGTTCTGAACCTTGTTTCCTTGTACACAAGAATGATATGATAGTCACCTTAGTAACAGTGGCTCATTATGGCAGTAATCCTCAACAGGAAGCATTCATATCTTCGTTAGGAATGGGAAGAGAAGGGAAGGTAATTATAGTTGGAAAAAAATGTTCCATCAAGTGTTCTTGGATATGCCACCGCCCCCATAGGTGCCCCCTCCCCCCAAATTAGTGTCTTAGCACACTGTGTTCTTAGTTGATCTTTTAAAATTTTAGTTAATTAGTTCAACTTTTATTTTTGTATGACCTTATGTCATCAGGCTTTCTTTTCCTCCCTCCCTCCCTGCCTTCCTTCCTCTTTCTTTCTTGTAGGCCTGCCTACTTTCTTGGCCTGAGACATGCCAGTTCTGGTCCAACAGGCTGGTGGGCGAGGCCAGGTCCTGGTCCTCTGTGATTGCAGTTAACCTCCCATTTGTGGGTTGCCCACCCTGGGGGTATGGGTCTTGACTATACCTTGTATCTTCCCTACCAGTCTTGTTGTGGTTCTTTCTTTATATCTTTAGTTGTAGAATTTCTTATCTGCTAGTCTTCTGGTTTTTCTCATCAATAATTGCTCTGTAAATAGTTGTAATTTTGGTGTGCCCATGGGAGGAGGTGGGCTCAGGGTCTTCCTACTCTGCCATCTTGGCCATTCCACCCTTTTAGTTGATCTTTAAAAATGCCAAACACATTCCCATCTCAAGGCCTTTACACTTGCTGTTCACTCAGTCCTCACTCAACAACCTATTTAAAATAATAATCCCTGTCTCTTTTTATCCTTTTACCATTTTTTTAATGCATAGGATATAGTGATTCCTGACATTCTATATTTATTTATTTTCTGAATCCCCTATTAGACTGTGCAGTCTCTGAAGGTAGATACATTGTGTTTTGTTCAGTACTGTTTCCTCATTAGCTATGTTTGGCACATAGTAGGTGCCAATAAATACTTTTGGAATGAATGAATGAATGAATGTGTCTGGGTTCCCTCTTAGAGTGTGAGCACATTAGGGAAAGGAATTGTGTTTTACTCACCTGTGTTTATCACAGGATTGGCACATGATGCTGTAAAAATATTCAGAGAATCGACAAATGAATGAGTGAATAAATGCCCATATAAAACAGAGATAAAAAGAAAAAGATAATCCTCTTCTTGATTAATTTTCTCCAAGTACATTCTAGTTTCTCATCCTTTATAAAGTACTAATTATGCCTTTAATTTAGGGGAGTAACTGTACTAAAATTGTCAGTAGTTCCTTTTACATATTTTACATAGTCTTTTAACATATTTTACACATTTGCCTATTATAAGGACCTAGAATCTTTACATAGAAAAGTGAATGAGTATGACGAAAAAAATGACAGGTTTTTCTAATGCTATGTTTTCATTTTTTCAGAAGGAAGCATCATATCAGTTAAAGCTTAAGGAGAAAGAGAATTCTTTAAGAATTATATCTGCAGTTATTGAAAGCATGAAGTACTGGTGTGAACATGCACAGAAAACTGTACTTCTTTTTGAAATATTAGGTAGGTGTACTACTTCAAAAATACTTCAGTAATACCATTTGGACAATCATTTTGAATGTTAATAGGAATACCTAGGGGATCTTAAAGAAAAATAAAATTTTATAAAAGGAGATTATGGTTTATTAAGATTTTCTTCAGTTCCTGTATCTGTCATAGATTTGTGTGACATAAGATGTATTTGATTATTCATGGTAGAAGAATTCTAATTCATAATGTCAAAAATGGAAAGATTCTTAAAAGTAATCTAACCCAACCCTTGAGGTAGGTGAGGAAATGGGGCAAATAATTAAAATAGATGACTAAAAATCATAATGCTAGTTAGAAGCAGAAACAGATCTAGACCCCAAGTCTTCTTATTCTCAATAGAGTGTTCTTTCTACTATATTACACTAAATCCAGCAGTAATTTTGTATATAAGTTAAATTATAAATCAAATATTCTAAAAACATTTATGAAGAATCCTTTACTGATATGTGTAAACACCCTACAATTAGCCTGTTTTCTAAATTAATATTTAAAAGGGAGGAGAGGGCTTCCCTGGTGACGCAGTGGTTGAGAATCTGCCTGCCAATGCAGGGAACACGGGTTCGAGCCCTGGTCTGGGAAGATCCCACATGCCGCGGAGCAACTGGGCCTGTGAGCCACAACTACTGAGCCTGCGCATCTGGAGCTTGTGCTCCGCAGCAGGAGAGGCTGCGACGGTGAGAGGCCCGCGCACCGCGATGAAAAGTGGCCCCCACTCGCCACAACTAGAGAAAGCCCACGCACATAAACGAAGACCCAACACAGCCATAAATAAATAAATAAATAAATAAATAAATAAATTTATTTTTAAAAAATATAAAATAAATAAATAAATAAAAGGGAGGAGAGTTTTGTAAAATGTTTCTGGAATTTAATTTTACTTAGACTGAAGAGATAAACAAGAAGTAGAGATTCAAAACATATTTCTTTCCATAGGTTAAATAAAATATTTAATTTAAATTATGAAATATTTTAAACATACAGAAAAATACAGAGAATAAATATCCACCTACCTATGTTATAGATATCTTTGAAAACCGCTATCCATTTTTCTTCTTCTCTAGAGATAATCACTATGGTATCTTTCCTTTCCAGGCTTTTATAATTTTACTCTATACATCTGATTTCATAAATTTATATATATTTATTTACTGTTTTATGTGTTTTAAAATATAGAGTTTACATTTTCATCCAGCATTGTTTTTGAGATTTAGCCATCTTTCTATCCTGTTAGTGTTGGCTTTATCCTGAGGCTCCAATTATGGTCTCTCCAGCAGCTTCTGACTCTTCCCTTATGACATTAAGAAGATTATCACAATTCTCTATACCACACATTCTTTCTTATACCACAGTCACATTCTTTGATAGTTTCTTCTGGTTGCTCTTTACCAGAAACTAGCAAATGACCCCTTGCATATCATCATTTCTGACTGGGCAACAAGCCCCTCACTGCAACCCTGAGCTCCGTAGCTGAGGAAGGGGGTACAGTGACTGGCTTACATCAGTCTCAGGTTACTCCTGGGTCTAGGGGTGGGGACAAATCCCATCCAAATCATATGGCTAAGAATGGCATAGGAGAGATTTCCTAAAGGAAAATCTGGGTATTAGGGGAATTGGAGGCTGACCTCAAAATAACAAATGTTCACTATCAGTACCTAATAGATGGTTATTAAAGGAATGAATAATGGTCTCATTTGATAGTAATTTCTTGAGATAAACATGAATTATTTGAATTTTATAGATGAAACAGATTTGAAAGAGGTTAAACAGTTGTTCAATTTACTAAGTTGAAAAACTGAGACTCAATTGCATGACTTCTGATTCTAATTCAATGCTTTTTTTTTCATTAAACCATGATGTTTATTTGTTATACTTGTGTATTTCATTTACTATAATGTAGTAGATTGGTCTGAGGATTTAACCACTCCGTCAAACACATTCAAAGAAAAAAGCTTCAGATGGCCAACTATTGTCAGTTGTATAAACTTTGTCATATAACCTGGTCCTAGGTTGGAGAGGGCCAGAAATTTTGCTTTCCTTAGAATAAAACAGTTTCAGAAATATCTTTCCCTCTTAAGATGTTTTCTTATTAATGTATAAACAAAATTATGAGAGGTTGGTGTGGGAATAGCTATTTAAATATCAACTTCTCTTTGTTAAACTTTATTTGCATTTTACCAACACTGATTTTTTTCCCCCTCTATTTCTATGTTGCTTAGCTGTTCTCGATTCAGCTGTTACACCTGGCCCATATTGTTCAAAGACTTTTCTTCTGAGAGATGGGAAAAATACTCTGCCTTGTGTATTTTATGAAATAGTGAGTATCTGTTTAAGTATTCTTTGCAAAGCCTATGCCAACAAAAACATACAAACGCAGGCTATATAAGTCAGCTGTAGTAGAAATTGTTAATGATTTAGTGGTACTTTCGACATTTTGTTTGGTTTTAATTATGATATTAAAATCATTTATTTGTTCAACTAAAATGGAGGGCTACTATGTGCCAGGCGCTGTGCTACATGCAGGGGATACAAAGTGGAATAAAAGTGGTAAATAGCTCTTTCTCTCAAAGAGTTTATAATCTCAGGTAGAAAGACAGAAACATAAATGTTACACTGTGGTATGATAAATGGTATGACAAGCGGTGTGTGCAGGGTGCTATAGAAGTAGATAGGGAGGATGGGTCAGATCAGGGAAAGATTTTTGAAGAATATAGTCTTGTCTTAGATATTTAAGGTCTAATGAATTAAGCCAAAGTGTTGGGAGGTGGGGGAAGAGGTTGGAGGAACACATTCTAATGTGAGGGAGCAGCACATATAAAGACATGAAGCTCAGATAGAGCCTGGATTGTTCAGGAAACTGCAAGTAGTTTACAATTACCGGAGTGTAGAGTTAATAAGTGATGGGGGGTAAGGGTAGTGGTTATGAACTTGGGGGAATGCAGAGAGAGTGGGCTGGGACGTAGGGAAGAGGCTTGGTAACAAAGGAGGCTGGAAACCTTATAAGACTTACATACTTTGTAAAAGAGTTTGGCATTAATTCTGAAATTGGGCTTAATTCTGAAATCACACTTGGATTCCAATTTGTACTCCACCATTTATTAGCTGTATGACCTTGACTGAGCTCCTTAAACTTCTTGAGCATCAGTTTTTTAATCTGTAAATTGGGGAGACTAATTCCTACTTTGAAAGATTGTTTTGGAGACTGGATAATAAAATATATGAATGTATAGCATCTGACACATAGATGATCAAGAGATAGTAGCTGTCATGTTATTAATTTTTATGATATCTTGAAAGCTTATTTTTCTCTAGTCTGATAAGTTTTTAAAAAACATTAAAATATAACATATACAGAAAAATGCACAAATCATAACTGTACAATTCTATGAAGGTATCACAAAGTGAACATTACCAAGGTTAAGAAATAGAACATTGCTATCACCCTAGCATCCTTGTGCCTCTTCCCATTCACTCCCTCTTGTTTTCTGCCTACAAGTAACCACTATTGTGACTTTTAATATCATAAATTAATTCTGCCTGTTTTTGAACTTTATAATAAATAGTATCATGTGGTATGTCTTGTTTTATGTCAGGTTTCTTTCATTCAACACAGTGTTTGTAAGATTCATCTGTGTTGTTGCATATAGCTAAAGTTCATTTATTTATATTTCTATGTACAATATTCTTTTGTATGAATATATCACAATTTAGTTTTCTGTTCTACTGTTGGTGGGCATCTTGGTTGTTTCCTGTTTTTTTTTTATTATGAATAATATTCTGTGAATATTCTTATATATGTCTCTTGTTGTGCACACGCATGCCTTTCTGTTGGGTATATACCTAGAAGTAAAATTGCTGAATTGTAGTGCATTTGTATGTTCTAATACAGTAGTTATTGCCAAAGAATTTTCCAAAGGGTTGTAACAGTTTACATACTCACAATCAGCATAGGAGAGTTGTAGTTTCTCTGCATTCTTATCAACATTTAGTAGTCAGTGTTTTTTATTTTAGCCATTCTAGCAGGTAAGTTTAGTGCTATCTCATTTCTCTTCAATTCCCTGGTGATTAATGAGGTTCAGCACTTTTGATATTTACTGGCCATTTAGATATCTCCTTTCAAAAAATCTGTTCCGACCTCTTGGAATTTTTTTCTGTTGAATTATTTTTTCCTTATTGATTTATAGGAGTTTTTGAAAAAACTAGTCTGAGTACAAGTTCTTTGTCTATTATGTACATTGCAAATGTCTTCTCATACTCTGTGGCGTGCTTTTTCAGTCTTAGTAGTGGCTTTTGAGGAAAAGAAAATCTTCACTTTAATATGGTCCTTTAGCAATTATCAACATTTTCCTTTATAGTTAGTGCTTTTTATGACTGTTTAGTGAAAGAAATCTCAGAATAATTTTATTCATTACTGAGAGGATTTGGAGCTGGCTGGTCTTTTTCTGGCTTACTAGTCCCATTAGGGCACAACCCTTTTGAGTCTCCCAACCCTAAGCCTGGGGTGGGGGCAGGGTACCAGAATCTCTTTTCTTTGGGGGACCCTGGAGTCCATTTTTTCTCGTAGCCCTATGAGCTGTCAGAAGCTCTGCTCAGTCTCTTAGACTCTCAAATTGCCTTGACTGTAATTAGCAGATACCTCAGGGGGTAAAGCATCCCCAAATATCAGGCCCCATTCTGGACTCCTATCCTCTCCCAGATGGGGTCTCTATAACTCCTCACTGCCTTTTATCCCTCTGGTGTCTATGAGGATATTTTAAAATAAATATTCTATTCAGGTGTTGTAGTTGTTTTTAGTGGGAAAGTTGGTCTGAACTACCTAGTCCGTCATCTACTGAAAGTGGAACTCTGGAAGTCTAATAGAAGTGAATATTCATGTACCATTATATTGGGAATTATTCAGTCTTTTAAGAAGCAGCAGCTCACTAGCTTGTAAGAAGCCCTACCCAAGTGAAGGTCTTCTATGTCAGGGCACCCATTTATGACTAGCTATTATGGTCTTTTCGCAGTGGGGCCCTAAATGAGGTAAGGGAATTACAGCATTTTGGAGTGATTCTTATTTAGTTGATCATATTATTAGTTTAAAAAATTGAAATTCAAATGAAGTAATAAATAACTTTATTGATATTTATTTTTTTTAAAACAGGATCGTGAACTTCCAAGACTGATTAGAGGCCGAGTTCATAGGTGTGTTGGAAACTATGACCAGAAAAAGAATATTTTTAAATGTGTTTCTGTCAGACCAGCATCTGTTTCTGAGCAAAAAACTTTCCAAGCATTTGTTAAAATTGTAGATGCTGAAATGAGATATTATACTAATGTAATCAATGAAATTTAAGTAATGATGAAGTTTAAATAGTATAAATTAAGCATTTTTCTGTTCTTGTTTAAATTACCATCTCCATGGTTTTATGGCTACTGTTCTTCTGTATTTCACTGTTGAATTAAAATATTTAAGTCCTTTTCAATGTGGAAAGAATTTCTGAAAAATAATTTTACTGTTATTATAAAAATGGTACATTTGCTAAAATTAAAAAACCATTTCAGATAAAATTGCTCAATATAGTAAGAATAGGCACATACTTATTTAACATGGGATAATAGTACATTTGAGTCAGCCTAAAAGCCAGCATCAAGCTTAATGGAGAAATATAGAGGCATTCACACTAAAGTCAGGAACAAGGTCAGGGTGCCCTATACTGGAGCTCCTAGTCCATGCAGTTCATTTAATTACTTCAGATATTTAGTGGGCATATACTCTGTGCCAAGCACTATTTAATGTGCTTGTTTGTTAACAAAGCAGGTTACAAGGTAACAAAAATGTCTGAATTTATGGTATTTATATTCTGGGACCCATAGAATACATTAGACAAAAGAGAAATATTTGGGGTATAATAATTACTGCTATTGGTAGATGATATAATTGTATATATGGAAAACCTAAGAAAATCAACCAAGAAACTACTGTAAAATGAGATAATTTGGTAAAGCACTAAAATAGAGAACTTAATATGCAGAAGTCATCAATAGGTGTTATTTATATGACCCAAACCATTAGAGTGTGAAGTGGATAAAGATAACATTTAAAAAAATATCTAAGACTAACCAATACTAAGTGATAAATGTGGAAAATAGTATATGGACAAAACTTTAAAATACATACTAATGAAGGACACAAAAGAAGACTTGGACAAATGGAAAAATAAATCATTTTCTTGGATAGGAAGACAAAGATGTTGATTTTTCTAAAATTAATTTATAACAATTTCTGTATGTATACAAACCACACACACACACACATTAGCCAAATGAATACTAAAGGTTATAGATATCAAAAGATGAGAATAGTCAGGAAAACTCTGAAAAAGAATAGAGGATAGTTTATCAAATATTATAAAGCCTTAAACATATTATTATACTTATCGTTGCATAACCAGTTACTTACCAAATTAGTGGCTTTAAATGACAAGCATTTATTATCTCTCACAGTTTCAGTGGGCCAGGATTTCATAAGTGGCCTGGCTAGGCAGCTCTGGCTTGGGATCTCTTAGGAGGACTCACCTCCAGGGTGGCTGATGCACATGATTGACAATGGTGTGTTAGTTTCTGCTTTATAACAAAGTGAATCAGCTATACATATACATATATCCCCATATCTCTTCCCTCTTGAGTCTCCCTCCCTCCCACCTTACCTATCCCACCCCTCTAGGCGGTCACAAAGCACCGAGCTGATCTCCCTGTGCTATGCAGCTGCTTCCCACTAGCTAGCTATTTTACATTTGGTAGTGTATATATGTCCATGACACTCTCTTTGTCACAGCTTACACTTCAGCATTCTTTCATGTGTTTGTTGGCAACCCAACACAGCAAAAATAAATAAATTAATTAACTCCTACCCCCCCAATCTTAAAAAAAACGCAACAGCAATACCTGATTTTTGAAATACTATTGGTAAAATAAAACGAAAGATAGTTGCTAAATATATACATACACCTCTGCTTAAATCCATTTATACTTCCCATTCTGCTTAAAACTCTTTACATAGTATAAAATTTTTCAAATCTTAAGAAGGCTAGCATGATCTGGTTACTTTTTACTGCACAACCTCATATCCCTTTTTATTTCCAATGGCATTTCAGTTGACTGTCTTAGGCTTCCCAGATAGATCATTCTATCAGCAAATAATGATACTTTTTTCTTTTTCCTTCCAATATTTTTACTTTTTCCCTCTTTGAGCAACTGTACAATATCCATTTGCCATAATGCATGCACCTGTTTTAAATATTTTTAAATTTATACAATATCAAAATATAGCATACTAAACTTTACACACTTCAAGAATATTGTAAGATGGCAGGACTTAAAATAAGACAGACATTATTTCCATAATATTCAGTATGCCAGATTAGAAGTTGCTGGAATGATTAAGTTGCATAAAGATTTTCCATGTTATGCTTTTTTTCTCTGGTATTACTTTGTTGCTCATGTAAAAAAAATTATGAAATTCAGCCTGAGATATTTTTAATGCTAAGAAAATAGTTGGTTTTGCTTATCTGAATGTCCTTACTCAATCGAGGGCACTCAGCAAATATTTGTTGGTGCTGATGTTGCAGACCGCTGGGGAAATGCATGGAGGCAACCAGAGTGGGGTCTCAGAGTTCCTATTCCTGGGGATCTGAGAGAGTGCTGAAGAGCAGCAGATCCTGTTTTGGATGTTCCTGTCCATGTATCTGATCACAGTGGTGGGAAATGTGCTCATTATCTTGGCCATCAGCTTTGATTCCCACCTGCACACTCCCATGTACTTATTCTTGGACAACCTCTCCTTCACTGACCTCTTCTTTGTTACCAATACAATCCCTAAGACATTGGTGAACCTTTGGTCCCAGAACAAACCCATCTCATATGCAGAGTGTCTGACACAGCTCTACTTCCTGGTCTGCTTGGTAACCCTGGACAACTTCATCCTGGCCATGATGGTATATGACCGCTATGTGGCCATCTGCTGCCCCCTTCACTACATCACAGACATGAGCCCTGGCTCTGTATTTTGCTCCTCACCTTGTGTTGGGCACTCTCTGTCCTCTATGGCCTCTTCCTCACCCTCCTCATGACCAAGGTGACCTTCTGTGGGTCCTGGAGTATACACTACATCTTCTGTGAGATGTATGTCCTGCTGAGGCTCGCATGTTCGAACACCCAGATGATTCACACACCACAGATTACCACAGGCTGCTTCATCTTCTTCACCCCCTTAGGGATCATGATCATATCCTATGTCTGGATTGTCAGAACTATCCTCCAAATACCCTCACCCTCTAGCAAGTACAAAGCCTTCTCCACCTGTGCCTCCCATTTGGCGGTGGTCTCCCTCTTCTATGGGACAATTGGTATGGTATATCTGCAGCCCCTCCACACCTACTCCATGAAGGACTCAGTAGCCACAGTGATATATGCTGTGTGACCCCAATGATGGACCCTTTCAACTACAGCCTGAGGAACAAAGACATGCATGGGTCTCTGGGAAGACTCGTCTTTGGGAAAGCCTTCCAGAGGTTGACATGAGGTAATTTGAGGCATTGAAGTGAAGGCTAGGAATTTCCTCCATTGTGTGCAAGGCATTATCCTATGTGATATACAGGAGTAATTAGAACATAGATTCAGCTCAGAATGAGTTATTGATTTATAGTAAAGAAAAAACATGTATGTGGAAACCAATGTCCCTTAGAGTTCACCAGCCTTGGCAATAAATAAGGGCACACTAAGACTAATATAAGAAGTTTGCAGGATCAAATCCTTCAACTTGCCTGACACAGGACCACAGTCCCAGCCTTACCCAGATATATCCAGTTATAGACTAGGGAGGTCACTCATGTTCTCTAACACACATTCACTCAAATTCCTGAGCTCTGACCTTCTCGGAGGAGAATGGCTTGCAAGCCATTTATAGATGATATCTTGTGCTACCCCCACTGCAGGTGTCATGGGCGAAGCTGCCCCTTACCTGATGCACTGCCAGGTGGAAGTCTCTACTTCAGTACTGACCCACAGTCCCTCTGGACACAACCCCTATGGTTTAGTTAGAAATGGCAAGAAGATTCCTCTCCTTTTCTCTGGGTCGGTTTTTAACCCTTGGGCTCCAAAGCAATACTTCGTTTCTTGCCCTTTTCCTGTGTTTCTTTTATCTGAAAGAAGTCAGCTCTGGCAGGAAAGGTTAGGAGCTGCCCACAATGATCTCCTTCCCCTTTCAGGACTCCACTTCATACTCCAGATCTCTAGCCCATAGGAAAGACATCGCTCCCCCCGCTCCAGCCGTTTTCTACTGAGGGAGGCACTGATGAGCCCCCTAACTCCGCCCCAGTTCCAGCTGTCTCTCGAAGCTCGTCCAGCCCTGTGTGCCGCGGGTCTAAGGCAAACAGCACCAAAGAGGGATAAAATCCATCCGAAGTTCATCGGCTCCGCCAAGGAAGCCCAGCTAAAGTGCTAAGGAGAACCTCAGCCACTCCAAAGCCAAAGCGACAGGCGCGGGGCAGCGGCCAATTGGAAGTCTTGGGGGGGAGGGGCCTCCTGTTTGACTGACCAACAGGAGGCCCTGGTTGATTGGTCCTTGTAAATCCGGACCTCTCGGTAGGTCCTTCACTCCTTTCAAGACCCCAGGAGGGGCTGACCAAAGACGCACACCCCTCCTGGGCTGACAGCCAATGAGGAGACCGGAAAGGCGGGACTCCTGCAGAACTAGCTAATGAAAAGCTCGGAGAAGCTCTCTAATTATCCTTCCCCAAACGCAGCGGAGCGACGCCCGCTGGTTCGCTGGTTGCGCGCGCCATCCAGTGGCGGTCTGGCAGAGATCTCAGCGTCATTATTAGAAACTTTAAATCTGCTTCCAACCTTCGTAGTGTTCCCCAAGCTCAGAAGAAAGGATGTCCCTGTTGACCCTCCCGGTCCACTGGGGAGCAAACAGTCCCGGACCCTCTTATCCTTCCTTAAAAATAAGTTAATTCTTTCCCACGAGCACCAGGCGCCCGCTCCCACTGCCCGGGCTCCCTCCTTTGTGAAGGCGTTTGATGCAAAGTTTCTAAATAAAATACGAGCAGATTAAGTCCAGGATTACATTTTTTTAAACAACGCGCAATGACAACAGTCAGATCGTTAAACGAACAAAGGCACTGATAAATTTAACATCGATTACTGAGTTTAAAAACAAAAAAATTCTCAGTAAACTAGGTATTCAAAGAAACCTTAATTTAATAAAGACTCCGAAGACCACAATGAATCTCAAACTGTGTGATACACCAGAAGAATTCCTGTTAAAGTCGAGACGGATATTAATACCCCTACTCTCATCAATTTCATTTAAAGTTTTGGAGAGCCTGACCGAGCTATAAGACTTTAGAGGGGGCAGGGTAGTTAACTGGAAAGAAAAAAGTAAGAAAGAAACTATCAGTATGTCAGGTAAAATGATTTATACCTGAAAAATCCACTAAAAACTAACGAATTCAGTAAGGTATTTGGAAGAAAGATATATTTGTGTGCAGAATGTGTTATGTAAGGGTATACAGAAAGAAAGAGGGAAAGAAATAAAAGGAAAGAAGTCTATGGCTTTCCTATATTCTAGCGTCAAAGACTTAAAAGATGTTGTGGAGGAAAAGAAGGTCCCATTCACCAGAAAAGGGGAGGCAAAATTTTTGTTATATGGAGATAAATGTATACTTGGAAACATAAAGAGAGTCAATTGAAACTATTAGTAACAATAAGAGGATAGTGTAGGGGACTTCCCTGCTGGCGCCGTGGATAAGACTCCATGATCCCAATGCAGGGGGTACAGGTTCGATCCCTAGTCGGGGAACTAAGTTCCCACGTGACACATGGCGCAGCCAAAAAAAAAAAAAAAAAAAAAGAAATTTCACATCAATTGTATAAGAAGATCATAAACTCTTCAAGAAAAGAAATATAATCAACTGTAAAAGCTCAAGAATCAGAATGGTTATTCTGATTGCTAGAAGACAGTGGAGTAATGCCTTCAAATTTCTGTGGAAATAAATATTTACAATCCAGAATTTCCAGGCAAAATGGTAATCTAGTGTACAGGCAGAATAGAGACATTTTCAGATATGAAAGGACTCAAAAAGGTTGTCTCCATTCTTTCTTAAGAAGCTCCTGGGGGTACCAGCCCCAGCAAAATCAAGGGTTAAATCAAGAACAAGGAGTTCATGGGATCCAGAAAAGCACCGGTTTAACCCAGGAGGGCAGCAAAACCAAAATCCCAGTATAATGGTTGTACAGGTAAACCTAGAAAGCAACCAGGACAAACTGGAGCAAAAAGACAAAGCTTTTTGCCCGGAAAAAAGTAAACTCAATAGGACTTCAAGAAAGAAATGAGACTGTATATGAGAAAGTAGATAAGTTACAACTGAGGTAACTATTCTCTCAGGGGAAAAACATAAAGCTGTATAAGAAAGAAAACGAAATTCTACTTTATAGTGAGCAAAATTTATATCATTATAATGACTAAGTACACCTTGATTGCTCACATAACTGAAAATACTGATGAAAGAGGGAAGGAGGGTTGAGAACTAATTCCATCTGTCCTTAGAGAAAGACACTAAATATACTAAAATTGATCAATAAATATCAATATAAGCATATCATCAAACAATATGGCAGGAACAACCAGGGGGGTTAAATGCTTAAGGAGTTAAAAGTGATTGCCGGGACTTCCCTGGTGGCACAGTGGTTAAGAATCCGCCTGCCAATGCAGGGGACACGGGTTCGATCCCTGGTCAGGGAAGATCCCACATGCCACGGAGCAACTAAGCCTGTGCACCACAACTACTGAGCCTGCGAGCCACAACTATTGAAGCCCACGCGCCTAGAGCCCACGCTCCACAAGAGAAGCCACCGCAATGAGAAGCCCGCACACCGCAACAAAGAGCAGCCCCTGCTCGCTGCAACTAGAGAAAGCCTGCGCGCAGCTGCAGCAATGAAGACCCAACGCAGCCCAAAATAAAATTAATTAACTAATTCTTTAAAAAACGACAGTGAGGCAGAAAAAATGGCGAAACCCTGGTACCCTGATGGCATCACTGAGCCCCTAAACTGCCTACCTTCAGACTTCCTATTTGGTAAAAGATAATTTTCAAAGTAAGGTAAAATCATGGCTCTCATAGATTATAAAAATGAACTTGTGTTAAAGATTTTAACACTGCCAAGGTGTTACAGTCCAAAGAACAGATACATATTTAGATGAGGAATACTGAAATGTACAAACAAACTGGTTTTTCCATTGAGGGGGACAGTAGAGGAGAGTTGTCGCTCTACTGGGCATAACTCATTTGTATGTCTATAGACTAGAATTATTTTGTTTCACTATCAGTTATCTAAAACTGACAAAGTTGTAAAATAAATCCGATAGAATCAGAATCAGATAACCCATTGTGTTCTAGACAATGCAGTTTTCCACTGATGCCCTAATTTTTCCCTGCATGTCGCACTTAACAAATATTCTCCCATATTTTCAAGCCATTGTTAGTTGGATTTTTATTTCCTGTAGCTGAATATATTCCTAGCTGATAGAGCTGATAAATTTGACTAAACTTTAAAAATTTTAACTTTGCACAGCATGAAAGGAGCCAAAAGATGAGAACAACTGAAGGAACACTGCCAACATGAATGCCAAAGGACTAATTTCCTTAATATTAAAAAATCAAACCAGTACGAAAAAGACCAACAACCCAAGAGAAAATGACAAAGGGCATTAACAATTCACAGAAAAAGAAATGCAGATACCTTTTAAACATAGGGAAGATGCTCAATCACACTCATGAGTTTTGAAAAATGTAAATTAAAACTATAATGTAATATTATAGTTCACCTATCAGAAAGGCAAAAGTATAAAAGTTTATTGATAGTGAGGGAAATAAGGTAGTTTCACACATTCTTGTAGAGTGGTAAATTAATGTAGGCTGTGTGAAGGGCAGCTTGGCAGAACCGATCAAAATGCAAAATGCACATTCCCCTTGTTACAATAATACTTCAGGCATTTATCCTGTAGATATACTTGCCTGTAAACACAAAGACTTATGTAGAAGAATATTCTTCGTAGCACTGCTTGCAGTTCCAAAAGACTGGTTAAATAATTACTGAAACATACATAAAATGGAATACTATGCAACCATTTAAATAATGGAGTAGAGTAGTATTATTCGAAGTCAGTGGGAGGGTTCCCCTTTCTCCACATTCCTGCCAACACTTGTAATCTTTTGCTTTTTGAGAAGAGCCATCCTAACAGGTGAGAGGTACTAGGTCACTGTGGTTTTGATTTGCATTTCCCTGATGATTAGTCATATTGAGCACTTTTTCTTGTACCTATCCACCATTTGTAACTATTCATCTGAGAAATGTTTATTCAGGTCTTTTTGCCCATTTTGTAATTGGGCTATTTTGCTTTTTGCTATTAAGTTGTATAAATTCCTTATACATTTTGGACATTACATCATATCAGGTATGTGGCTTACAAAACCCATTCGATAGGTTCCCTGTTTGCTGTGTTGATTGTTTCCTTTGCTGTGCAGCTTTTTAGTTTGATGTAATCCCACTTGTTTGCTTCTGTTGCCTATGCTTTTACTGTCATATCCAAAATAATTGCTGCCTTTTCCCTGTGTTTTCTTAGATTAGTTTTTAAGGTTTCAGGTGTTACATTTAAGTCTAATCCATTTTGAGTTGATTTTTTATGTGGTGTGAAATAAGGGTCCAATTTTATCCACAGTTGTTGGAAGTATAAACTGATACAGCCATTATGGAAAACGGTATGAAGTTTCCTTAAAAATTAAAACTAGAACTGCTATATGATCCAGCAATCTCATTTCTGGGTATGTCACCAGAGGAACTGAAATCAGAATACTGAAGAGATATCTGTGCTCCCATGTTTACTACAGCATTATTCACAATAACCAAGATATAGAAACAACTTCAATGTCCACCAACAGATGAATGGATAAAGAGAATGTGGTATATATATAATGCAATATTATCAAGTCTTTTGAAAAAAGAAGGAAATCCTGCCACTTGCAACAACATGGATGAACCTGGAAGACATTATACTAACGGAAAGAAGCCAGACGCAGAAAAACAAATACTGCATGATCTCACTTGTATGTGGAATCTAAAATAGTCAGATTCATGTAAAAGAATGAAATTAAAACATTTCCTCACAACTAATACAAAAATAGACTCAAAATGGATTAAAGACATAAATGTAAGACCGGAAACCATTAAACTCCTAGAAGAAAACACAGGCAGAACACTCTGACATAAATCATAGCAATATTTTTTTTTGGATCTGTCTCCTAAGGCAAAGGAAACAAAAGCAAAAATAAACAAATGGGACCTAATTAAACTTAAAAGCTTTTGCACAGCAAAGGAAACCAGTGACAAAATGAAAAGACAACCTACTGAATGGGAGAAAATATTTGCAAGTCATATGACTGATAAGAGGTTAATATCCAAAATATATACACAGTTCATACAACTCAATATTTTAAAAAACCATTTAAAAAATGGGCAGGGGCTTCCCTGGTGGCGCAGTGGTTGAGAGTCCGCCTGCTGATGCAGGGGATACGGGTTCGTGCCCCGGTCCGGGAGGATCCCACATGCCGCGGAGCGGCTGGGCCCGTGAGCCATGGCCACTGAGCCTGCGCGTCTGGAGCCTGTGCTCCGCAACGGGAGAGACCACAACAGTGAGAGGCCCGCGTACCACAAAAAAAAAAAAAAAAAAAAAAAAGGGCAGAAGACCTGAATAGACATTTTTCCAAAGAAGATAGCCAACGGGCACATGAAAAAATGCTCAACATCACTAATTATCAGAGAAATGTAAATAAAAACCACAATGAGATATCACCTCACACCTCTCAGAATGGCTATCATCAAAAAGATTACAAATAACAAATGCTGGTGAGGATGTGGAGCAAAGCAAACCCTAGCACACTGTTGGTCGGAATATAAATTGGTGCAGCCATTATGGAAAAGACTATGGAGTTTCCCTGAAAAACTAAAAATATAACTAACATATGATCCAACAATTCCACAGCTGGATGTATATCCAAGGAAAACAAAAACACTAATTCAAAAAGATACATGTACCCCAATGTTCATAGCAGCATTATGTACAATAGCCAAGATATGGAAGCAACTTAAGTGTTTATCAACAGATCAATAGATAAAGAAGATGTGAGATATATATATATATATATATATATATATTCACATATATACAATGGAATATTACTCAGCCATAAGAAAGAATGAAAATTTGTCATTTGCAACAACATAGATGGACCTGCAAGGTATTACACTTAGTGGAATAAGCCAAAGAAAGACAAATACTGTATATTTTCACTTATATGTAGAATCTAAAAAAAATAAAACAAATGAATGAATGAAACAAAAAGAAACAGACTCACAGATATAGAGAACAAACTAGTAGTTACCAGTGGGGAGAGGGAAGGGGTAGGGGATTAAATGGCATAAACTACTATGTATAAAATAAATAAGCTACAAGGATATATTGCACAGCACAGGGAATATAACCAATATTTTATAATAACTTTATATGGAGTATAATCTACAAAAATATCGAATCACTATGTTGTATACCTGAAACTAATAAAATATTGTAAATCAACTATACCTCAATAAAATAAAACATTCAAACTCATAGAAGCAGAGACATAATGGTGGTTGCCAGATGGTAGGGAGAGGGTTAGTGAATGAGGTGATATTTGTCGAATGGTACGAAGTTTGAATAACTTCTGGAGATCCAAGGTACAGTATAGTAATATAGTTAACAGTGCTGTATTGTGTATTTGAAATTTGCTAAGAGTTGATCTTAAGTATTCTCACCAAGAAGAAGGAGAGAAAGAAGAAGGAAGAGCAGGAGGAGGTGGTGGAAGAGGAGGGGGCGGAGGAGGAAATGGTAACTATGTGAGGTCACAAAAATGTTAATTAGCTTGATTGTGGTGATCATTTCACAGTATACACATATATTAAAACATTGAGTTGTATACCTTAAATATATACTACAATTTTTATTTGTCAATTATACCTTAATAAAGCTGTTTTTTAAAGTCAGTAGGAAAAAGGTCAGTAAGAAAATATACAGTATCAATATTTCTCCAGCATCATTATTAATTTTTCCACATTCATTAAATGGTCAGGTATCTTTAGGTTATCAGCGTGTCCCAGATTTCCATACACTCATTTATCTTTAATAAACAGGCTTCTGTAGTAGACACCTGCTGGGAACCTGCCCAGGTCCCAACGACTCTTTAAGTGCTCTTTGTGGTGGCCACATGCCCCAATCCCCTGACTTTAGTTGATTGGACTAGGAGGTTATCACCTGACCCTCTTGGGCCAATCAGATTCTCCCTCATGGGACTCTGAACAGAACTAAATACTGGCCCTGGACTGACTCTTAAATGAGAGTGATGTGGGCTTGTGTGCTATGGAAAGGTTTTTAGCAGAGAAAATAAGAAACCTGGTCTATCCATCTGGGTCCAATCAGGAGAGAGAAACCACACAGTAGCCTGAATAAGGGAAGTTTCACAAAAAGAATCATTAACTATAACCGGGGGTTGGAGTTATGAGGGATTGACTGCTGGGAAGTGAAGAGAACGCTAAAGAATATAGGAATAGCGGAAGTAAGGAGGAGCCACCACCCCTGTGGCTGAGATCTAGTGCCTGAGGAAGGGGCTCCCCCTAGGCCTGAGACCCAAAGCCTGTTGGCCTTGGGTCACTCGATGGAAAAAGAAAAGGAGTCACCATGGTCCCACACCAGCAGAACTTGCTGGAAACCCACCCTCTGTTCTCAGAGAAGTGTTTCACTGGAGGCACAAGGCTATAAACCACCTGGCACTGGGGGAGGCAGGAGTGGGGAGATGGAGGAGGCCACCGAGGGGACCTAACCACTGGCAGACCCAAGAGCTGGACCCAGGAAACCCGAGGTTCCTCACCCTCCGCTCCAGCTGCCTTCCCTGCTAGAAGCTGCCTCAGGTACACGGCCCTGAGATAGTAATGTGCAGCTGAGAGGTCTGGCTGTACATGACTGAACAGAGTTAGGACCTCTGTATACACTTTTAAGGTTCCGCCAGGCAGGTGCAGAGACCCACTTCTCTCGCAGCCACCCAAGATAAACCTCGGGAGTAAGTTCCCTTGCTTATTAAACCTGCACCTACCAATCTGGAGTGGTCTGCCTCTTTCTTCGGTCTCTCCTCGCCTTCCACGTAGAGGGAGCCAGTTTCAGACTTCACGGCAAACTCTGGAGGGGACGAACCAGCAGGTGCAAGAAGAGGCTGTCGCTGGGAGAAGCCACTGGCCACCGGGTGCTGCTGGCCGTCGCGCACCGCAGGCCTCGGGCACTGGAGACGTTGTGCGCGCCGCAAGCGTCTGGCGCCGGGAAAACTACAACGTCGCCCAGGTTGGTGAGGCAGGCCAGGCAGGCCTCGGCGTAGTCGTCGCAGGCCACGCTGGCAAACGTGGCCAGGGCCACCTTGCGCACGCGGCAGCCCTCGTGGGCCGTCAGCTTGAACTTGGTCTTGGAGTTCATCTTGGGCAGCGGGAACGCCTTGAACTGCTCCTCAGACGCCATGAGCACAGCCCGACCGCCCTGCGTGTTGGGCGCCTGCGCGAGGTCGTGCGGGAGCGAAAGGAGGAGCCGACGCATGCGCCTACGCTCCAAGGGTTTGCCAAGTGAGGCTTGAGAGCTTGCCAAGCACACGCAGGAGAACCAGAAAGACAGCCCTCCAGGAAGAGAAATGCCCGATGCACAGCCCAGCACCTAGAAATAAACACAGCGCACTATGAGGAGAAATTCCGGATAAGCAGTTCACTCCTCCTGACAGAGAAAGAGCTCCGAGATGAGAAGTGCCTGATAGCGGGGTCTCCAACTCAGACCGCAACAACACACTGAGGAGAAATGCCCGAAGGCTGGCGCTCGGCTCATACAGAGAAAGAGAGCTCTCTGAGGAGAAAAACAGGAAACTCTGACCTACCATTCAGTCAGAGACGGTCTCTAGGAGGTGAAGTGCCGGAGAGCCAGGCTTCTTCTTCAAACAAACACGGCACACTGGGAGGCGAAATTCCTGATGGCCGTCTGCCTTTTTCAGACAGAGAGACAAAGCTCTGTGACAAGAAGTCCCCGATGGCCGGTTCTCCACCTCAGAAAGAGAGACCACACTCTGAGGAGAAACGCCAGATTGCCAACACTCCACTTTAGAAAGGAGACACCTCTTTACGAGGAGAAATCCCAAACGGCCGGCCATCTTCTTCAGACAGAAGAAAGAGCTCTGTGAAGAAAAGACAAATGTCCAGCTCTCTTATTCAGACGGGGAGACAGCTCTCTCTGAGGTGAAATGCCGGAGGCTGAGTCCTCCTCCTTCCACAGATAGCGCTAACACGCCGGAAATGCTTCGTGGTCAGTGTGCCTTATCAAACAGAAAGACGGCCCTCCATGAGGACAGGCCAATAGCCAGCCCTCCAGCTCATCCAGAGACACAGAGCTCTCTGAGGAGAAAGGCAGGTGGCTCGGAACTACCATCCAGTCAGAGACAGCTCTC
The DNA here is from genome assembly GCF_026419965.1 of Kogia breviceps. Lineage (NCBI taxonomy): Eukaryota > Metazoa > Chordata > Mammalia > Artiodactyla > Physeteridae > Kogia > Kogia breviceps. The sequence goes on from NC_081328.1 coordinate 11,501,344, forward strand.
TAGAAGGTGAACTGCTGGCGGATCCAGGCTTCTTCAGACAGACACAGGCCTCTGTGAGGTGAAATTCGGGATGGCCAGCTCACTTTTTCCGAGAGAGAAACAGAGCTTTTTGAGGAGAATGCCTGACAGGCAGTTCTTCTCCTCAGACAGAGAGACCACACTCTGAGTAGGATTTCCCACACTCTACCTCAGAAAATGAGACAGCTCTTTATGACGAGAAATCCTGAATGGCTGGCCTGGTTAGACAGAGAGAAAATACTCTGAGGAGAAAAGAGATATCCAGCTGTCTTATGCAGACATGAAGACAGCTCTCTGTATGGTGAAATGCCGAAGACTCGAAACTCTTCCTTGAAAAATAGACACTGCTGGCAGAGGAGAAATGCTAGATGGTTGGTATGCTTTAGCAAACAAAAAGACAGCCCTTCAGGAGAAGAAATGCTCAGTGGCCAGGCTTCCAGCTCACCCAGAGACACAGAGCTCTCTGAGGAGAAAGGCAGGGGGTTCAGAACCACCATTCAGCCACACACAGCTCTCTAGAAGGTGAAGTGCTAGAGAGACGACGGACTTCTTCAAACAGAAACAGCGTTCTATGAGGCGAATTCGGGATGATGGCCAGCTCAATTTTTGTGACAGAGAGACAGAGCTCTGTGAGGAGCTGCTTCTTCACCTCAGACGGAGAGACCGCACTCTGAGGAAAATCGCCAGATTTCCCACGCTCTACCTCAGACAGTGAGACAGCTGTTTATGAGGAGAAATCGCAAATGGCCTGGAGCCACCGCTTACACCTGCGTGGGTGGTGAGGATAAGGGACCAAGCTGAGAGTTGAGTGGACACCAAGGAGGTAGCAGAGCTTGAAACTCTTACACCATTAAGCAAAGGCTGGGTGTAGATTTCTCTCATCACGGGCTTTATGACAAAACAGCAGCATTTGAATGCCTGCCAAGCATAAGGAAGCAACGGAGGATATATATATCAGACAGAGAGGCAGAGAGAGCCAAGAGAAAGGAGGCTATAACCACCCCCTGTGCTAAGGTGGCCCTATCCACAAATAAGGGGAAATTGTAACCAACCAAACCTGGGGCGAGTTTACATGGCGACGACGAGACTGTGCCTCTCCGATCTCCAGCTGCAGGGGCATCACTGACCGACGGTCCCAGCTGCTGCATTCGGGGAGCCACCACTGTGTTCCGTGGTTGGCACCGAGGCCAGACTTCCCACGGGCTTGCTCCCACCGAATGCCCGGGTGTGGCAGGGACAGTGATTTTAGACTCATTCTTGGGATACGCAGGACTCCTCTGGGGAGTGACTTTGGCTAGGGGACTCTGCAATCATCTTGCTTAGAATTTTCTTAGAAATGAACTGACATCAAAAGATGCCTCCACCCCACCTTGCTTCCTCCCATCTCTCCTTCACTCGGGGTCAGACCTGCATCGCAGTCTGACAGCTCTTCAGCTTTCTTCAGCTCCCTCCCCATTTTTTTCCACAGGCCTTTTGCCTAATAAATGTCTTATTCCTGTTTTCTGCCTCCCTCTTTCCCCATCCAACACTGGTGTGGACGTGCAGACGAGAAAGAGGGGCTGGGGCAGAAGAGCAGTTTAGCTACCTGTCCAAGAAAAATTGCCCCAGAGTTCAAAAGGCAAGGAAGACTTTATTTGAGGTTACTGTGCTAGAGGAGAGAGACTGAACTCAACTCCAAATACAACAGGGACAAATGGGGATTTCTAGCCCATGGCAGGGTGAGGAATTGGATGGAAAATTATTAACAGGAACTTGGTTAGCTATCAAGGGTGAGGGAAGAGCAACTTGATTGGATATCGAGGATGAAGACTGCGGGGGCTGCGAGGTCAGAGCGGGGAGGATTCTTGGTAAACACATCTGCAGGTCAGACGCAGCCCCTGGGAATATGGATTCAACCTCTGGTGACCTGGATGCTCAGGACTGGGATCCCAAGCAAAGAAGTCTGGACTCTGATGGACACAAAATATCGTTATTTATTGTCAATTTCTGCAAAGACACATTTAAGCAACAAAATATACATTTGTCAACCTTTTAGAATTTGTTTTATACATTAACAAATACAATGTGCTACCATAGCAATAAATTAAATGTACACTATTTACATTACATACGCAGTCGGGGGTCTATGAATCACCTCCTCTCGAAGAGGAAAGACAGAAAAGTCATCATCACACAGATCATCATTTCCAAGCTACACTTTGCAGGTTCTAGCACAGAGAGGACTCTCTTCACACTTAAAACAGCAGCACTGCCCAGGCTGGAGTGTGGAAAGGCAATGCCCGGGGCAGGGGAGAGCTGGCACACATGCTAAGGAGCGGGAAGGGGGCATTGACACTTCCAAGCAGAAATGTCACAAAATCAGAAACGACGGCATTTAAATTCCAGTCTTCCAGCCAAACACCCTCCCCCTGGGGCTGATAAGGCACAGGACAGTGCCCCTGCCCCCAAGAGTCTCTCACCAGGCAGGGCTCTTCTGTCCTTGGCCTTAGTGGGGGTTTTCTCCCAAAGCTGAAAGGAGGGAGCTGTGGGATGGCAGTGGGTAAGGAACTGGTGGCAAAACAGCCATCAGAGGCTAGCAAAATGTCCCGGCTGGGCCCCCAGGCTGCAGGGAAAGCCCTGGCAAACTGCTGACTCACCCTGCCTCTGAGAGAGGGGTACCTGGTGTCTGGGGGAGGACCTGTGGGGTCCCTGCCAGCCACGGGTAGCCATAAGATCTACTTGAACCCTGGTCACTCCCCCGCAACAGACCTGTCTCTGTTGACTCCGAATTGAATGAAGGTAGTGTTTGAGTTGGCACCTTAAACAGTTAGGGTAGGAACATGAAACCGGCTCTCGGCCCTTGAGCCTAGGTTTTTATGGACCACCTCTGTTAAAGGATCAGGGAGAGTCAAAGAGTTTTCTTTTACCACTTTTCTCCTTAACTTAAAAAGGGGAAAGCGAGGTTTGGTTAACTGCATCTCTCCCCTGGTCTCCAGCCCCATTACAGACAAGGGTTGAAGAACTGATGTCACCGAGGAACAGACCCTGGGAACCTCTTTCCCTCTTTGTTTTCTTTGCCCAAGCCGCAACCAAAACCGCACGGTTCTCACTAAAAAATCCCAGGGAACATCCCTCCTGATGAAAAGAACAGAGACTGAGGCCCACCAGCACCCTTGGCTGCTGACACCTCCCAGCCAGTGCCGAGGCACCCGCTCACTGGCTTCTCCAAATGCAGTAAATACAGTCACTTGTTCCACCAACCCCACAGGTGGTGCCAAAGAAAGGGCCCTGGTTGTGGGTTCTGAGCCCAGCTTTGTCACCAGCTGGCTGTGTGTCCTCAGGCAAGTTATTTTCCCTTCGCTGGAGCTGAAGTTTCTCATCTGGAAGGTGACGCAGTTGGAGTAGATGCTAAGGAGGGGCCCGGAAGGCTTGGACACGGAGATGAAGCTGACAAGGCTGAACCACAGAATATTTTTCCCAAAACAGCATTTCCATTCATTAGCATAGACAGAAACTCTAGCTATGACCTTCTCTCTCTAGCTCTTTCTGCATCTGTTTTTAAGCATCAACTCAGCAGAGGCACATGGATGCCCGACAGAGCCTGAAAAGTATAGTTTCTTCCGTGAGTCAGGCAGGTCCCAGAGCCAGAGATACGTCCAGGAAACACTTCTCCTACGGGACACCTCAAATACCAGCAAGAGCACCATCAGGATGAGTCTAGTCACAAGGTCTGATGAGGCCTGAGCAACCTTTGAGCCCCGAGTCTGGATGGGGCAACAAAAGGAAAGACATTTTGGAGCAAAGCAGATGCAAGAGGGGGATGGAAAAGCAGCCTCCAGGAACCCAAGCTGCCTGTCCCATGGTCCAGAGGAGCAAAGGGAGACTGGCCTGTCCTTGTTCTCCCCCTCCCTCTCAGCCCTGGGACTTCACGGGGGCTGGTCTGGAAGCCAGAATGAACTTTCTAGATGTGGTGAGGCAAGACCCAGAGGGAGGGACATTTCAGATCCTGCCCAGAGCATCCCCATTAGCAAACAGAGGGTAGAGGCCACTTCTCAGGTCTGTTTCTCAGGGGGCCCACCTGCGCCTCTCAGTTTCTCTGGACACACCCAGCCATCCTGGCCACTGGTTCAGAGGCAGGGGGCAAAGCCCTCCCAGGAGGTGGGGCCTGCAGGGAGAGCAGCCAGAGCAGTGGGGGAAGGTGGCTATAAGGTTCTCGAGTAGGACAGAATGGAGACAACCTAAAAACCCCAGAGGAGCCCCAGACCATGACAAACACAGCACAGCACAACCACCAGGCAGCTGTAAATACCAGCTACCCAGAGAAGCGAGCCAGAACCTGGAACAGTTTTTAAAGAAATGCAGTTTGACCTTTCAAGTTCCTTCAGAAACCCAGCCAACAGAATGCTGCCAGAATCCACAGACCTAGCAGTGGGTGCCGCTACAGGGATTTTTAATAAAAGCTAAACAGACATTTGTTGACCTTCTAAATAGAATAAATCTTACCGGACTAGTACTTTAAGTAAACACATTTCTAGCATGAGGGAAGAAGTCTACCCAGCCTGTAAATAGGATCCCACAAAGTCCACGTGAGTAGGGGATGAAGGATTAAGGTTTTGCTCTAAAAGCAAAAGCAACAGGGAAATTGTCACATCAGTCAAAAACAAGTGTAACATTTATATGTCTTGCCTTGGGAATAGGCCCAGATCCCAATGCAAATAAAGCATTTGGTTGGAAATCCTTGTCCTCTGCTCAATAGAGCAGGTGCCCAGCCTGTGTCACCCTGGCAGCCCCGAGTCACTAAGGCCCCATACACACTTGGAGCTGTAGCACCTCAAGGGTCTGCTCTTCAGACTCTGTTTAACTTGGAGGATACCTCGCCTTAAACCCCACCACGGCCAGTCGGCAGAAATGACGTGCCGCACTGTAGACTCAGATGCGTGAGAAGGGAGGAGGGGCCGCTTCTCAGACAGCAAGCCGGCTCAGCCCAGCAAAGGTGGCTCTGGCTGAGGGTGCAGGTGACAGGCAGTGTCTGAACTGCACCCAGCTGGGACCCAGGTTGCAGGAACGCCACTGACGTGACAAATGCCTACGGACTCCTTGTGGCTGGAGAGGGGAAGAGGAGGACTTCGGGGTCGGGGTGGAGGGCTCAAGCCCTGCTAGGACCAAAGGGCTTGGTAGCTGGAGCGAGCTCCCCAGAGCACTGGGCCCCCGCAGAGGCCAGGCACATAAACTGTAGAAGGACACCACCCCTTCCCACGCCTAAGATCTACACCCACACATGGCCCAACCAACCTGACCAGTTGTCCCTCACATTTCAGATCCTGCCCAGAGCACCCCCATTAGCAAACAGAGGGTAGAGGCCACTTCTCAGGTCTGTTTCTTAGGGGGCCCACCGACCCCTCTCTAGGGCTCCCGCCTAAGTGGATGGGCTGAAGTAACTCTCTACGCCTCCCATGAACCTCCACCACCAGCGGAGGCCTGGATCCCGGCCTAGCCCTGGGCCCTGAGGTTCTCCTCGGCCAAGTGCCTGGGACCTGCTGCTGGCTCTCCCTGAACGCCTTCCCACCCCCCTTGCCCGCCCCTTCAAGGGAAAAGCGTCTTCTCAGAGGGGAGAGACTGATGGCTTCTCCCACAGCCACCACATCAGGAGCCTGTGGGAAATGAGGACCTCCAGGAAGAACCCGGCGCCCGCTCCCGCACACCCGCAGCCGGGTCTCAGCTTCAGCCGGCCTCGTGCCTCAAGACACACAGGCAGCAGGGACAGAGGCAACCTGGGCCTGATGTCAGCAGATGGATGAGAGACTCCCAGCACAGAAGCAAAGAGACGTTTGGGAGCTCCAGACATGGGGGAGCCAACTTCCACCAGGATACCTTCGAGGACGGCTACAAATCTGGGTTCCTGGAAAAAGGGTCCCTCCGCCACCACTGAGCGCATCTGCTGTGGCTCCAGCCTCCTTCCTGCCCTGTCCAGGACATGGCACTGCCCCGGCCTGGGTGCAGCCTCCTGCTGTCAGTCTCTGCTGCCCACCTCACCACTCTCCCTACTTCTCTGGACTCTGACTGGTACCCAGATCCCCCCTGGCCCAACTCGCTCCCCTGCAGACAAAACAAGATGACAAATGACCCAGACGCACGTCACATCAGGCGGTCAGGAGCAGGGGGAGCCTGGAGGAATGAGGCCTTGTCCGGAGAGGGAGAGGTGCTGGCAGGGATAGGCAAGGCTGTGGCCAGGTCAGGACACTGGGACAGACAGCTGGTCTGGTGGGCAGGTGGCCAGTGGAGAAGGAGGCCTGTGATGGTCAGAGTAGAGGACGGCACCCCCAAACTGCTGGAATAGGAGCCTTCTCCAAGACAGAATCGGGCTTCCCTGGAAAAAACGAGAAGGGAGATGATGACCAAATAGTAGGTAAAGGAAGAGAGGAGACCTATGTGCCCATGGCTACATAGGCTTAGGACGGGAGGCTGCCAAATCCAACGGTGCAGGCCTTCTACAGCCCGAGAAGTTGGACATAAACATTACTTTGGTGAACCAGACAACTGAGGTACATGATGGGAGTTGGAGTGAGTGTCAGTGTTCCCAGTTACATAGATCAGGGTTACATAACGTGGGCTCAGCTGTGCCCCTCCCCTTGGTTCCAAACGTGACTCACACCCCTGGGAGCCCCGTGGCAGGGAGAGGGCTGGGAAGTCAGAAGGGTCTCTAGTAACTGCCCTAGCAGGAGGCCAGGCCTTGGTGGTGGGGTGCTGGACCCATGCCCTGCTCTGCTGCAAACCTCAGGCACCCCTGGCTGGGGGCTGGGAGCAGGGTCCCCACTGGGCTCATCCGGCACAATATTTAGGGGACCAGAGCATCTCTGGACGCACAAGGAGGGCACATCTCAGCCCAGAGCCCTGGCCAAAGACACAAGGAGGGAAAGGCTGCCGAAACAGGGAGGCAAGGGGGCCAAGCGAGGAAGAAGGGCTCTGGGCTACTGCCCTCTGCCTGCTGGAACAAGCTCCTGTGGGGAAGGGAGACCCACTCAGCGAGTCTGGCCCAATCCTATCAGGCAAACCTTCCCATCGGCACCCGAGACCATCTGCCCTCCTCCCCATCTAGAGCTGGGCCCCATCGTAGAGGCTCCAGGGAAGAGGTCACTAGCCCACCCGGTGGTCAGGATCTCTCTGGCCATTCTCACGTTATCAGGCCACAAGTGCCCCGATCTTAGTGACACACCCTCCCTTGTGGCCACAGCAGGACTAACACCTGACCCACCTTTGACAAGCGAAGGACTCCTCTTTCACATTAGTGACCCTGTTTCAAGAAAAATCTGTATGAGAGTTTTAAATAACTAGACAACATAATCCCCACCAACTACAGCTTCTGTATATTCAGTGCTCAGCTCTCTGGAGAGCCCAGGAAGGGACATGAGACCCCAGGAGCAACAGTTCCCAACTGGAACCTGCGTTATGTCCAAGGGTGTGGCGGTAACACAGGAAGCACGGGCAAGGTGGCTGGCGAGTCCCAGGCTGATGCCTGCACCGTGCGGGAACCAACGGCACCCCCAGATCTGACCAGGGCTCCTCCAACCCTCCCCCCATGTGAGGTGTGAGGCGCCCTCTTCCTCCACCCCCAGGAAGGATGGCCGAGGCTGGAACGTGGGAGGTGGGGGGCTCCCCCCGCTACCCTTGCACCCCTAGATCCTCACCGCACTGGAGCTGGCGTGGCTGAGCTTATCAAAGCGGAATTTCAGGTTTGACCTCGGGGAGTTTCTGCTTTTGACGTCTAGGAAAAAGAAGGAAGCCCTTGAGAGGAGGCAGGGCTGCAGAGGTTGCTGGGGCGCCAGGGTGGGGGCTGGATACGGAGGCCAGGAGAAGGGGGGGCCTCCTGTCCACTAGGCACTTTAGCTGACCTGCACCGATTCACGAGAGCCAACTCTCAAATTTTCAGACATGTTGTGAGCTGGTTGTTACACACAGTTATTTTTTTTTTAATTATATAAGCGTCCAGTTAAACAAATTATATTCCCCAAAGGCAATAAATACTCAGAAGTTATCATTTCCTAGTTATTTCACTACATTTTACTATTATTTATTCTCCTAAGGTTATTTACGTCTAGTATATCGGTCCGGTAGTTCTTCCCAACTCCATGTCACATTGGGCGCTTGAGCTCAGCCAGGAGTATTCACACCAGAGAAATCAGCAAACGCCATAAATCAGAGCTTGAATAATTGTTTTCTTGTCTAGACTTAAGAAACTCATGGAGAAAACGTTAATAATAATATAGATTAGACTTGAAAATGTGTTTGTCTATATCCATTACATTGTGAATGGCACAGAAAACTGAGAAAATACTCTTCCAGTATTTGAAGACTATTATCTGATTCAGCAAAGAAGGTGCCCACATCACTGACAAAACAACATCAACCATCACTCACGTCGGAACTACACTTGTTCGTCATTTGGAACCTTACGGCGTCTACGGATACAAAGGCTGGGCAGATATCAGTAAAGGTGCTTTGTGAGAATCAGTTGGCTCTGTCGATTTATGGTAAAGAATATTGTATATTTCGTCCCAGCTTACCCTTCTCACTCCCCGTGTCCTCAAGCCCATTCTCTACGTCTGCGTCATTATTCCTGCCCTGCCCCTAGGTTCTTCAGAACCATTTTTTTTTTTTTTTAGATTCCACATATATGCGTTAGCATACGGTATGTGCTTTTCTCTTTCTGACTTACTTCACTCTGTATGACAGACTCTAGGTCCATCCACCTCACTACAAATAACTCAACTTTGTTTCTTTTTACGGCTGAGTAATATTCCATTGTATATATGTGCCACATCTTCTTTATCCATTCATCTGTCGATGGACATTTGTTATAAAGCAGAAACTAACACACCATTGTAAAGCAATTATACTCCAATAAAGATGTTAAAAAAGAATATCGTATATTTTATCATTATTTATAAATTGTGTGCTTCAGATCCTTTATATCAGTAAAATGTATGGTAAACACATACGTGTGTGTGCGCGTGTGTGTGTTGTGTGTATGTGTATGGTGGAAGAGCCAGTTGTTAAACATTTACCAGCACACCACTGGCCGGGGGGGCCACCTGGCTTTCTGATTTTCCTCTGGCTGAGAGAATCTACAGCTCGGGACACTCCACCTGGAGGCTGCTGACTTAGTCTTGACGCTTCATATTCAAGGGTTCCACTCAGCACTAGGATTACCTCTCGGTGTGACCCACCAGCCCCTCTCAGGGCCCCAGGGAGCCCAGGTTTGAAATGGCCAATGACCAGGGCATCGGAGATCATGGAGGATCAGATGTCAGGCCCTCCCAGCCATCTCCCTCTCCTAGGCCCTGTATCTCCCCCTGAAACAGGTTTCCAGATCTCTGCAAACCCACCCTGGTCCTGCGGGTACAAAGCATAACTCCTGTGGGGCTGGAGGTAAGAGGCAGCTCCTCAGGGCTAAATACTCCATAGGAGGTGGGGTCGCAATAAGCACTGGGCAGGTGTTACAGACCCGTTGTAGGTCCCCTTCTGCCCTGGGTGACCTTCAGCAAGTCATACTCTAAACCTCCTTTTTACTTGAAACCTTATTTATTTTGATATTTATTTAATACCGAGTCAGAGCCAGGCTTGATTATAGATTCATTCATTCTTTCAATATTTAATTAAGCCTTGTTTAAGAAAAAAACAACCACCAGGGAATTTGTATTACTACCCACTTTACAGATGAGGAAACTGAGGTTCGGAGAGGTGGGGCTGCTAATGGTACACCGGGATCAGAACACAGTTCCACAGCTGCCCAGCCACGGCGGAGCGGGGGGTGTGCCGCACTACACAAGCGAGTGTGTGCTTGTGAACCAGGCCTTCCGCTTATCCTCAACATCACATGTCACCTTTTGCCAACATTCCTTCACCATGAGAACCCCAGAAGCACTGTGGCTTAAACCACCCTGTGGACCCACTGGCCCTGTGTTTCTATCATTTCGATGAGAGTTCCTCAACCTCAGCCTGACATTTTGGGCCAGGTAATCCTGTCGTGGGGACTGCCCCGTGCACTGTAGGATGCTTAGCAACATCCCTGACCTCTGCCCACTAGACGCCAGCAGCACCCTCCCGTCCCACAATCATGCAAATCAAAACTCTTCCAGACACTGCCAAACGGGCCCTGGGGGGCAACGTCGCCCCAGTTGAGAACCACCGATTGCACGACTGTTCTGTTCCCGTTGTTTAACAAATACTTAGGCTAACAGTTCTAAGTCTCTTACAAGTCTCTCTTTTACTCTTCACACAACCAACCGTACGAGGTAGAAACTAGTCCCCTCCCTCCATTTTTCACTTGGGGAAACTGAGGCACAGAAAGACTCAGTAACCTGCCCATTGGCACATCGCTAGCAAGTGGAAGATCCAGGATTTGGACCCAGGCTCCAGAGTCCTGCCCCACACTATGCCGCCCTCCTCGAGGGCGGGACCCAGGCTCTGATTTCCAGGCACCCCCAACACCCAGCGGTGCCTATGGCAAAAGTCCGCTTGGCTGCCCCTCAGGCGCCAACCCCTCGCCCTCTCCCCAGAGCTCCTCCTTCTCTGCCCGACTGCAGGGATCACAGAACCCTGAAAGGCCCAGACTCCTTGCCTTCCCTGAGCCCCCACTAGTGAGACTGTACATCCCTTGAATCCACGTCCTTCTCCCACTGCCCCCGACAGCCCCCCAGATCCAGGGCCCTGTCACCCCTCACCAGCCACTGTGAGCCCTCAACTGCTCTCCCTCCCTGGGTCCACTCCCCACCAATCCTTTCTGTTCAGCCAGCCGCAGCCGCCAAAACGGTCTCTCTCCTTGGGAGGGCGCTTCTATACTTAAAGGACCTTCAAAGACTGAAGGCCCTCCAACGGCTTCCACTGCTGGCAGGATAATGCAAAATCCTCACCAGGTCCCCGTGGCAGCCCCAGCCCGTTGTCCTAACCCCTGTCTCCTCTCTCACGTGTCCCCTCCGTGTACTCCAGCCGCACCGAACCACGTGCGGGTCCAGAACAGTCTCTGGATTCCCCCCAGGCCTTTCTACCGCTGTTCTGTCCACCTGCAACGCTGTTCCCACCCCTTATCTCTGTCTTATCACGATGGTCGCTGTGACAGAGGGGCCCTGGGTCGGTGATGGGGTGAGGCGAGAGGCCAGGGAAAGAGCCTCAGATTTCCAATCACACAAGCCCAGCTCCTCTGGCAAATCACTGAACTCTCTGAGCCTCAGTTTCCCCACGAGTAAGGAGGGGATGAGAACACAGGCCTCTGAAGGGTGATGAACCGATGCGGTGAGCTGGCGGCGCCGGAGGCCCTAATACTTTGGGGCTGAAATAGAAACGGGCCAGTTCCGCGTGCCTGGGGCACGTGCCCCACCAACAACGGTCAGGCCACAGCCCCGCCTCCGCTGGCCACACGGTACACGCCGCCCACAAGATGCCACTGACCTGTCGGACTCCGGCTCATGATGATGGGGGTGGCGGCTGCCCCCAGGCTGGGGCTCTCGCTGCTCGGGGACGGGCTGTAGACAAACACCTCCTGCTTGAAGGGAGAGGTTGTGGACGGCTGGCTGCTCTGGGGAGAGAGGCTGGGCGAGTGACACAGCTCCACCCTCAGCAGCCTGAGATCGGCAGCCGTCCACTCCCCTCCGTCCCACCCCGGGCAGCCACTGCCTCACTCCCCACTTGGACCTGCTCTTTCCTTCTGCTGTCTCCAACCCTGATTCCAGCCTCTGCCCCCGCCCCCCAGGAGGTAGCCCTGACCCAGCCCCATAGAGAGGGCTGAGCTTTCCCCCTCCAGCTGGAAACCCCTCGGCAGAGGTACCGTTCAGTCTGGCCTCTGACCCCTCTCCCCCGCCCTCCACTGAACCACTGCTCTCAGAGGGTGGCGATGGCCGACTGGGCCCTCTCCTGTTTCCACGCCTCTCCTTTTATCTGCGGCGCCTGCACGGGGCTCTGCCCACAGTAGCTATGTTAATGCACACGGCGGTATCCGGCTGGGCCCAGGGTGCCCCCCCCCCCACGCTGCCCAGGGTTGGACGAGGCCACACCTACCCCACTGTCACACTCCTCCATGGCCTCGCCCTCCCCTGCCGCACTGCTGAAGCTGCTCGTGCTGGAGGAGGAGCGGGAGATGTTGGCTCGGCCATTCTCCTTCAACTTTATGAAGGGCCTGCGGGGAACAGGAAGGCAGGCCCGGGTCACACACCGAGACCCCCGCCACGGCTCTCCCGGGACTGAGGACGAGGCAGGCCCAGCAGGCCTGAGCTCGCCCACCAGCAGCCCCCCGCGTGCACCTGCCGGTGGACTTTTGCGTTCCGGAGGGTTCCCAAGGCAAGGGACGCCGACTCTCAGCTTGCCTGGCGCAAAGCACGTATTCCCGGGCCCAGGTGGCTAAAGCCAGCCCCTCCCCACACCCCGCTCTCTTACTTCTCCTTGCTGGGGCAGATTTCCGGGGAGCTGGGATTGGATGAGGTCTCAGACTTTATCTCCTGAGAAGAGTGTCCGCCCTCTGGGGTCTTCGGGTTGCTGGATGCACTGTCGCTGAGGAAATGAGGATGAAGAGGAGTGAGGCCGTGGGCCCAGCCCCCAACCCACCCCCCGCACCCAGCACCACGGGGACCTGCCAGAGCACGGCCAGCGGACCTCCATTCCCACCCGAGCCCCCCTCAGACACTGCAACAGACAACAGAATTCTCTGCTCCGTCCGGAGGTACCCCAGGCTCCTGGGTGAGAGTCAAGACCTATCATGCAAGAGTCCTGGCTCGATGTCCCTGAGCCCAAGTCCATCCCCCACCCAAGCTGGCCATCCCACCCGGCAGAGCTCCAGGTCAAGGGCAGGCCACAGAGGGAATGGAAGGGGTCTGGGACATCCACCCAACAGGGAAAAAACCCAGTACACATGGGTTCCTCAGGGTGCTGGCCAGGCCACCAGCTGCTTAACTCCAGGGGACACACTTCACGCAGACTGTAAAATGAACACCCTGGATCCGGGTGATGAAGTGGCCCTTGTGCTGGGACATGGGCCACTCTCGGCCTGGGGCTCCAGGGTTTCCTCCTCCTCTAGTTTACCAAAGACCATGCACTGACACCCACTGTTTAGCTGGTGCCCGCTGCTGGGGCCGTGATGGGCCTGTCCTCAATGCACTTCTATTTTTATAATAGCTTTATTGAGATATAATCCACATACGATTTACCCATTTAAAGTGTGCAATTCAATGGTTGTTAGTATATCCACAGAGTTGTACAACTATCACCATGATCTAATTTTAGAACATTTTAGTCCCCCCTAAAAGACACTCTGGACCCACTCACAATCACTGCCCATTCTCCCCTCCCCCTGGCCCCTGGCAACCACTTGTCTACTTTCTGTCTCTATGGATTTTCCCATTTGGGACATTCCATATAAATGGAATCATACAATATGGTGTGGTCTTTTTGTGACTGACTTCTTTCGCTTAGCATAGTGTTTTCGAGGTTCATCTATGTTGTAGTAGGTATCAGTACTTCACTCCTTTTTGTTGCAAAATAATATTCCATTCTACGGATATACCACATTTACCCATTCAATGAGTGATGAACATTTGGACTGTTTCCACTTTCGGCTATTACGAATAATGCTGCTATGAACATCTGTGTTGCTAGTTTTTATGTAGACACGTGTATTCTTTCTCTCGGGTACATACCTAGGAGTGGAATTGCTGGGACATTTGGTAACTCTCTGTTTAACCCTCTGGTGAACTGCCAGACTGTTTTCCCAAGCAGTTGCACCATTTTACATTCCCGCCAGCTATGCACGGAGGGTTCCAAACCCTCCACACCCTTCCCAGCATGTGTTATTATTTATCTTTTTGTTTTATAGACAACCCAGAGCCGAGAGGTGCCTCAATGCACTTTTAATGAGGTCGCTAATGACCTCCTAATTGTCAACCCGAGCAGGGGTTTGGGTCATTGAGCTGGACTTCTCTGCGTGCCTGACACAGCTGCCCCTCCCTACTGGAATGCCTCCTCTCCTGGCCTCTAAGATCCACCCCCTCACCCCTACACCTCCAGGCTCTCTCCTCTCTCATCTTCTTCCCAGTCTTCTTCACTGGCTCTTCTCTCCCCACTTGCCCTTAAACGCAGGTCTTCCCCAGGCATTCTATACACCCCCCTGTGTGGTTGCATTCCTTGGTCCCTCTTTAAACACCACCTCCACCCCCAGGGACTCCCATCTCTTCTTCTGCAGTCAAGGCCTCTCTCCTAAGCTCAAGACCTGCAGTTCTGACCACCCCCAATTCTGCCCTTCTCTCCTGGGGGGCCCACAAGGACTCACTCACATGTACAGGTTCCAAACAGAGCTTTGCATCCCCCTCCATAAACCTGCCCCTGGTCCTGCACCCCCAAGCTCAGGGGATGGTGCCATCCAGCGCTGCAGACAACTTGGAGGCCTGGACATCAGCCTAAAAGCCTCCCTTTCCCTCACAAGACTGTAAGCTTCTGGAAGGCAGGTTTGCATCTTCTGTAGCTCTGTCAGAGCACCGAGCCCAGCACACGGCAGGCACTCAGCGATGCTGCTTGCCGAATTAAATGACAAGAGGGCTCAGTGATTAAAGGACCAGAAAGACCATTAGCAGGAACTGGTTAAGTATGATGCAATATGAGAGTTGCTTTAAAAAAGAGAGAGAGTGAACATCCTAGAAGCCCAGAGGAAAGTTTGATGAATTCCGCCTGGTAGAATCAGGGAAGGTTTCCAGAAGAGCGGACATTTGAGTAAACACTGAAAAAGGAGGCAAAGAAAAAAAAAAGAATCCAAGCAATGTTTCTAGTTTGGGTCAAAAGGCAACAAGGCCAACTTTGGAAAGCCCCGTGCAGAGACCAGGCAAATGTGCCTCGGTGGATAAGGAGCTGAGTGGGTGACGGGGGTGTGCAGGTCCCTGAAGGAGGGACCAGGGTCAAAAGGAAGGCATCTCCTGAACCTACGCAAAGCCCTCCCCAAGGATGGCAGCTGACGGCTGCAGCAGTGGTGAGAGCTGACAAACCCCATGAGGGACAGTTACCATCGTGTCCGGCTGTCCCCTTGGCCTTCAGAGCCCGTGTGCAGACGGGGGAAGAGCCCCGACCTCCGCTTGATGGGGCTCCGTGACTGGTTCTTCGCTGTTACCACTGCCACCGGAGGCTGCCAATGAAACCGCCAGGATGAGTGCTGACCACACCCCCAAACCCAGCTCTCCTTCCTCTTAGCCCCCTTTCTGGCCTACAATAGGTCCTGCAATCCCCAGCCGGTCTGGAGGAGATCCCAGAAAACAGCGAGCCAGCCAGTAAGGTTGGGATCTAGTAATGGGATCTGGGACCCTAAGATTCAAGCCACCTGCAGCACATTTTCCTGTGTTCTTAAGCCAAACCTTGTAGCCCCAGGTAACAATCTACCAAAGACCAGAATTCTTGGAGGAACATGAGGTCAGGGCCACCCTAAGGAGAGCCCTGAATATTTATAAGGACAGGATGCCTCGGGGTCACAGACTGAGAACCACAAAGCTGAGAGCCCAGGGAGAGAGCTGGGCCAGCCTCACGCTTTACCAACGAAAAAGCTGCGGAGCCTGAGAGGCAAGGAGACTCGGCCAAGGTCATAACAGCAAATCACCAGCAGGTGAGCACAAAAGCCCAGGGCGCCTGACTCTGCATCAGCTGCTCACAAAGAAATGGGTCCAAGCTGGTGTCACAATAATAAGACAGATTGGGAGCAGCAGAATCTGATCCACAAGCATCCCCAGGCTAAGGGAGCCCCCCAAGAACATGGCTCCGCTTCAGCCACACACGGGGGACCATGGAGAGGTGGGAGACTGAGGAGGGGGAGACAAGAGCCTACAGGCAACCTTTAGAGCACACCAGGCTTCTAACCCAGGCCCCAACTTCCGCCATCCACATGCTGTGCAACCTTGGGTAAGTGCCAAAACTCTCTGGGCCTCACTCTCTTCATCCACAGAATGAAGAGAACTGCTCTGCCCTGCTCACTTCACAGACGTTCTGGGAAGAACAAGATAATAGCTATGAAAATATTTGGTAAGTGAAATGAATTACGCAAGACCATTTAAAATACTAATCGTTGGTATCATGGTGGATGTGTTCCACTATGAAAAGAAAAAAGAAAAGAAAAGAGGGGAAAGGAAAGGAAGAGGAGAGAAAAAAAAAAAAAAGAAAGAAAGAAAAGACTAGTCTATACAAATCCAAAGTCACTTTGCTTTTTAAAAGGACTGACTGGTTCCTTCCCTGGCCAGCCCCTGGTGTGAGCAGACCACACTCAAACCCACAGACCTGCCAGGCTCTTTCCTTGGGAACCGTCTACACAGTGACTAAGAGCTTCTTTGACTTTGGATCAGGGAGACCTGCATTCAAATCTCAGCTCTTCAGCTTACCTGAGTGACCTGCAGCAAGTTAATTAAAACCTCTGGGCCTCCTTTTCCTCAAGGAGGAATGGAG
This sequence comes from Kogia breviceps, assembly GCF_026419965.1. Taxonomy (NCBI): domain Eukaryota; kingdom Metazoa; phylum Chordata; class Mammalia; order Artiodactyla; family Physeteridae; genus Kogia; species Kogia breviceps. Next base: position 11,517,796 of record NC_081328.1, read on the forward strand.
AACAAACACATCAATACCTACCTCAGACAGCTGTCACGGGATCGGATGAGATAATGTCCGTGACTTAGCTCAGAGCCTGGTGCACAGCGAGCGGAGGGCAGCTACTGTTATCGTTAATAATAACAAAGCAAGGACACTCTTCTCACAGTCACGGGTCCCAAGCTCCCGAGCAAAGAAACTCGCTTCAGGACCATTTGGCAGGGCTGGCCTTCAGGAGGAGGCCCAGTTGTCGAGGAAACTCAGAGAACAGGACGACGGGAGGGCCTCTAGGCCGGGCCAGCCCCAGGCGCTGCCTGGGATGGAGGCTCCATTTCAGAGGGCAGGGCCTGGGTTCACCTCCAAAACAGCCTCAGTTTCCCCCTGTCATCACTGGTCTCATCACCTGGCCCAAGCCTCCCCCACGGAGGCTTGGGGGACCCTCCCCAGGACCCATGTGCTGCCCCAGGGCCTGAGGCTCTCACCGAGAAGGTAGTCTTGGTGACCTCCATGCTGTTATGGGAGATGCCCCCGCTGAGGCTGCCGGGGATGCCCCCGCCATGCTGCTTCTTCTGGCTGCTCACCATGGTCTCCATGGAGTGGCTGCGCACACGGATGGCCCTCTGTGGGGAAAGCAGGCGACAGGGGCTTAAGGGTTGGAGTCTGGTCCCTCTAGATGACCCTGTCCCGCTCGACAGGGTCTGCAGACACAGCCTTCAGCCTGTGCACACATATTCTCACACACACACACACACACACACACACACATACTCTTTTTCTCTCTCTCTCTCTCTCTCAGTGGTCCACACTACAGTCTCTACAGTTTGCAGAGAATTTTCACATATTCCATCCTATGCTCTGAGAATGGGTGGCTCTTTGCAGGCAGAGGCGAGGGAGGACACCGGCCAGGGGGAGTCTGGGGGGTCAGTGCCCCGGCTCCCAGAGAGGTGGACAAAGGCTGTCATCCTCATCTTACAGGTGAGGCAAGTGAGGTTTGGACAGCTCACTAAACCCAGGTGACCCTGGTCTAGTTACCACCTCTCCAAGCTACAGCTTCCTTATCTAAAGCGGGAATGATGTGCTCCACGCAGGATCCCGCAATGTGACTCTTTGTTCTGCAGAAAGCTAAGTGTGCTTCTGTGTTTAAACACTGGACATCCCTTCTGCCGGCATCCCGAAGCGCACTCTGTGCAACGTGGAATACGTTCACCTTGCTGAACCGTAAGGAGCTCTTACTCTTCTGTGCATCAAGCCTTCCCTCACACCTGCAGAGGCTTAAGAGGTTGTGAAGACAAGCCTGCCACCTGGCACAGCTGCTAGTGGAGGAGATGCGTCTCTGGGAGCACAGACCTGCTCAGGCCCACTTAGGGCCACCGAAGAGCAAAGGGTACGTGGGCTAACAGTGAAGTGTCCAGGAGGAGACAACCAGGACGGTCAGGGGCTTGTCACAGAGCAGGCAAGGATGAGAAGAGCTAACATCAAGATTGCTGAGCCAGCAGCAGGGAGGGACCTGCAGGCCTACGTTGGTCTGGAACTGGACCCAAGGGCAGTGGCAGTTCTCAGATCGACCCAAGGGAGGATTTCCTGACACGTGGAGGATGCTCCGTGGCTCTGGAGGCCTTCAAAGATGACCTGAGAGTCTAGGAAGGGAAGCTTCTCTCTAGTAACCCCCAAACCCTCCCATCACTTCCCAGTCTGGGAGGAAGCTTCTTGAATGCCCTTGGTGCTGCTGTCTGAGTCAACAAGATAAGCTGGAGGAGATAATGGGCTGACATGGAATTCCAGGGATGTGCAAGGGGGCCATCTGCTGTTCAAAGCAAACAGGAAAGTTTGGGGGTTTTTTTAGTTTTATTTATTTGTTTGTTTTGTTTTGTTTTGTTTTTGGCTGCGTTGGGTCTTCGTTGCTGCGCGTGGGCTTTCTCTAGTTGCGGCGAGAGGGGGCTACTCTTCATTGCGGTACGTGGGCTTCTCACTGTCGTGGCTTCTCTTGTTGCAGAGCACGGGCTCTAGGCACGCAGGCTTCAGTAGTTGTGGCTTGCGGGCTCTTGAGCACAGGCTCAGAAGTTGTGGCACACGGACTTAGTTGCTCCGCGGCATGTGGGATCTTCCCGGGCCAGGGCTTGAACCCGTGTCCCTTGCATGGGCAGGCGGATTCTTAACCACTGCGCCACCAGGGAAACCCAGGAAGGGGTTTGAGTGCTGGTTCTTCCCAGCACAGTATGTGAACCTTTTGGAGACAGTCCCCTCGTCTGTAAACACGAGGATGACATGAGACGGGATGTGTCCACATGACCGGACACCTGGTGTGTTACCTGCTTGCTCAGGGTCAGCCCTCCTCCCCCACACTTAGGGACGGAAGGAGAGAGAGACTATGGCTACCTCAAAACCCTAAAATAATGCTTGATTTGGACAAAATCACCCAGTGACAAGGTCCCAAGTATTCCACGTTTCAGTGGGATATAGAGCTGGAAGTACAAGCCTTTTCAAGCTGGGCAGAAGATCAGGTAAAGGGTGAAGACAAGATGGAGGGCAGGGAAGAGGGAGGCAGGAGGGAAAAGGCACGTGAAGCCTTTGCAGGGGCGTCAGCTCTGCAGGGACCATCTGGACCCGCTGCCACTCAGCCCCTGTACCTCCAGGCCATGGTGCACCACTCCTTTGCTTGCATCTTCCCAGGGGAAGGCTGCTCACTGCTTTCAAGGCTGCCTGTTCCAGCAGCGGACAGCCTGACCTTTGGGAAGGCCTTCCGTGCACTGACCTGAAATCTTACCATTTCTGGCCCCTGGAGTCTTAGACTTGTCCATTCCACATTTCACACAGCTGTCCCTACCTGTCCTCACAGTCTGCTCTCCTCCCAGCCAATCACCAACCCCGGTCACCAGGGTTTCCCTGCCCTCAGCTCACCTCCCAGCTTACCTTCGAAGGAGTTCTCCTTTGGGGGAGTCAGAATAGAGAGAGGGAGTCACTTTCTCGGTACCTGCTATGTCACTTCGTTTCAGCCAGTTGGTATCATCGAGGGAGCATGTCTCCTCTGGGTCAACCACAAGCCTCGCTTGCTTAAATGGGTTTCGTGAGTGTTTCAATTTAACACACTCAACTTAAGGGACACAGTGCACAGGGATGAGCACTGAAGGGGACATGCCTGTCGGTGCCAGGCACGCAACAGACGCAGGGGCCCCTGGAAAGAAAGATGCTAATTGCTGTCCTGCTGAGATGCCTCCTAATCAGGAAGTACTAGGTCCAGAACAGGGTCTTCTGTCCCTCTAGCAGCCCAATGGGAGAAGGAACTATCCCTCTGCATCTCCACCCCGAAAGACCAGAGCTCCAATCCGTGAGCTACAGGGCTGCCCTGCCTGCAGGTACTTCTGCAGGGATTTCTGCAGCCTGGTGCTCCTTTCCTGCCACTAGGGGTCAGATCAGACCCGTGCATCAACTATCACAGTCCCTCAGATGCTAGGAGAAAGTCACCTGACAACTCCCTGCTTGCTGTGGTCCCAGTTCCAATGACACTGGGTGACCTTCCCCTCCCTGGTCCTCCATCCCCTTTCTGCATGATGAGGTCAGCAGAAGACAGGGCTAGCTCAGTGTTTCTTAAAACATGGCTCACGTTTGTTTTAAGTACAAAGCATGTGGAGATACATCAAGTAGCATCACTCATTTCATTATGGACCAATAAAAACACCATGAACAGCTGGCAGTGCCTGCGAATGACATTTGAGAACAACTGTCTAGAGATCAGTATTTTTCAAAGGTGAGTAATGTACACTCCTTTATACAGAAAACTCTTCTTGCAAGACTCCAAAAATGTGTCCACGGACCTCCAACAGCAGTGGTGCCATGGACTGCATTTGCAATAAACCTACTTATTCCATAGAAATGTCTTTTAATTGTGAGTTTAATGGCAAATATATATTTAATCTAAATATATATTTAGATGATCATCCAAAGTAAAAATGCTAAATTTTTAAACTGTTCGTAGAACTGGCAGATTCCTGAGAATATCTCCAAGCACCTCAGTTTGAGAAGCAGGTGCAGATGTCCGTTAACCAATGGTTCTGTTTCTCATGAGAGAAAAGCTTAAATTAGAGGCAGTGGGATTGAAGTAAGACGTGAAGAGCTAATCTAAGTAGTGTGAGGTGCCAGGCAGCACAGCCCAGGGCAGTGATGGGTCTGCTCCTTGGGACAGAGACAGAGGGTCACCGCCCTGGATAGCGGGGGAAGAACAGAGGCAAGGGCAGAGATGGCTGAGATCACTTTTTTTTTTTTTTTTTTTTTTTTGTGGTACGCGGGCCTCTCACTGTTGTGGCCTCTCCCGTTGCGGAGCGCAGGCTCCAGACGCGCAGGCCCAGCGGCCATGGCTCACGGGCCCAGCCGCTCCGCAGCATGTGGGATCTTCCCGGACCGGGGCACGAACCCGTGTCCCCTGCATCGGCAGGCGGATTCTCAACCACTGCGCCACCAGGGAAGCCCGCTGAGATCACTTTTAACCCTGGGAATTCTTAGTTATGTTTCCCTGAACCTGTGAGATGAAAATTTGACAGGAACGATATGAAACGTGCAACTCTTCTTCCTGGAGTCACTTCATGCACCATTCCTACAAGCGGGATCCCATGGAGGTCTGGGTGAGGAACTCCAAGGGAACGCCAATGATTCTGACACACAGCACCATCCTAGGGGCCCACGAAGAAATACCAAAACTAGAAACAGTTTCCCGAGCTGCGTCAGACCACAGGCCTGGCCACAGGCAAGACCCAAACATCAGAATCCCTCCAGCCACTGGGCTCCATGCTACTAAGCCTGGCCTGCCCCCAGCTTGGGAGACGTGAGGACAATGACGGAAGGGACAGGGCAAAAAGAGTAAACCCGGGCTTCCCTGACGGCGCAGTGGTTGGGGGTCCGCCTGCCCATGCGGGGGACGCGGGTTCGTGCCCCGGTCCGGGAAGATCCCACGTGCCACGGAGCGGCTGGGCCCGTGAGCCGTGGCCGCTGAGCCTGCGCGTCCGGAGCCTGTGCTCCGCAACGGGAGAGGCCACAGCAGTGAGAGGCCCGCGTACCGCAAAAAAAAAAAAAAAAAAAAAGAGTAAACCCAGCAGGGTTTGCAAAAAAGCTGATCATAACCGGCAGAGCTCTGAAGGCTTACTCTGTGTGACTGACCATGACCGTGACTGCGTGACTGTGACCATCCCCTCCCTCGCCCCGCAGTGCTACCCGGGAGATAAGCAGGGAAGCAGAATGCAGAAGCGGGTCTATCTTCAGCCTACAGATGGAAGGATTTAGGGTTGAAAAGATGAGTTCCCTGGATTATAGGATCAAAGACAAGCGACGATAAAGTCTTGAAGCATCTCTCTTGGAAAGCCCTTTAGTCAGACCCTGTGGAGTCAAGGACAGATCAACTGCTTCTCCTGCTGGAGGGAAGGGCCTGGACAAATGGCCCTTAGACTCACAACCTGTCTGTAGCTGCTGGGCCATTTTATCCACATTTTGTCCACAGCCTACAAGCTTTTCCAGGTTATAAAAATATTTGAAATCTGAAAAAAATAATTATTAACTCCCAAATACAGAAAGAAACCTGCAAAAGTGAAAGCAATTTGCTTCATTACATGTCTGCAAAATACAACATGAGGTTATTAGCTAGTCAACTGTAGCTCAAGTCTTACATCAATTACATTGACTGTGGGGTGCGGGAACGGTTTGATACGCTTGCTATGGTGGGGGGCAGAGCCTACTAAGGTTTTCCTAATGACCAGGTGGCACGTTCACCCCTCTCTCGGCTGGGCTAGCCATCCCGGCTCCCTCTTCGCTCCCCTTTCATGTCGTCTCTTACCCCTCATCCCCCTTTCTTCTTGATTTCCCAATTTCTGTTTCACCCTGGCTGCCACTGTCCATCACAACTGAAACAGATGCCCCAGGAGTCTCCCACCAGCCTAGGCGAGCAGCTCAGCCCCTACCCCCATTCCCATGAGGAATCTCAGCAGCTGACCCCAACTAGGCCATCAGAGCCCTGCCCTGCTCTCTGTGGTCCAGCCTGGCAGCGAAGGACGGACCCCAGGCTTGCCCTGGCTGGGCTAGCACGGGTGGAATCTTAATGGAGTCGGGAACCAGGAGGCAGTGTCATGTAGCTGTTAAGAACACAGGCTTTGGAATCTGGCAAACCCAGATTCAACTCCCATGTCTGCTGGGTGACTTGGGACAAACGGCTTTGTCTCTTTGAGTCTTAGTTTCCTCACATGTAAAATCACACCCATCATTATTAAAATTGGGTATGAATTATCATACCGAAATTATTATGCCCATAATAATAGCCTTCCTCACAGGGCACAGAGGGCAGTCATGAGGCTTTCGATGGAATAATGTATGTTAAGCTTTCACTTTCCATGAAAACAGTAGTAACAGCTAACACTTCTACTGAGCATTTCTTGTACTCCAGGCCACATGTACTTTTCCAGGCATTATTTCAAGGAGGCTTCCCACTGATTCCATGACAGAGGTCCTATTGATCACCCCTGTGCTGTTGATAAGAAATCTGTCCCTCAGTTGACATAGATACACTACCAAATGTAAAATGGATGGCTAGCGGGAAGCTGCCGCATAGTACAGGGAGATCAGCTCCATGTTTTATGACAGCCTAGAGGGGTGGGATAGGGAGGGTGGGAGGGAGATGCAAGAGGGAGGGGATATGGGGATATACGCATACATAGAGCTGATTCACTTTGTTGTTCAGCAGAAACTAACACAAAATTGTAAAGCAATTATACTCCAATAAAGATTTTTTAAAAAAGAAAAGAAATCTGTAGCTCAGAGACTTTAAAGACCATGCCCAGGATCGCACAGGGCTGGGATTCTAATATAGGCAGGTCTAACCCTCACCCCACACATACCGCCACCAAAACGGTAGCTTTACAAATCATTCTGCAACGGGCAATCCAGCAGAACACTGACCTAAAGACCAGAAAACCTGGGTTTGAAACAAGGTTCTAACCTCTCCTGTAGGTGTAAGGTTTTGAGCAGCCCTTCAGCCTCTCTCAGCCTATCCCCCTGTGTGTGAGTGAAAAATAAGAAGACCCAAGTTCTGCCAACTGCACAGGATTACAGCCAGCCTCAAATCGGAAGCTGGATGTAAGTGCTGGGTGGACCAACATGCACTTGGCAAGCATGTGATGATGAACCTTTTTTACCCCATGCCAGCTAAGTGTCTGTCCAAGCTCTACTTGAATACTTCCAGAGACAGAAAGCTCACTACTTATTTTAGTAGCTCACTCTGGTTAGAAAGCTCTTCCCTTTGCAAAGTCCCCAAAGACTTGCCTGTAACTCCATCCCACCAGCCCTGGCCAGGTCCTCCACTGCCCTGGCAACTGGGAACGATCCTTGCAGTCTCCCACACTGGCTGCTGAAGATGGGCTCCTCTCCTGCTACTAACGCTTCCCCTGTCCCTTCTTACCAGACTCCAGGAGTCTGATGAGGAGATGATCCCAATCAAAGAAAGGATGTGGAAGATGCCAGAGACACTGTCGGCTGCTCTGACCACTCACACTTCCTGAGACCCCTGCCCTCCGCAAACAGCTGTGATGCCCCTGCTGGTTCTGCTACCTCTGGCTGGCACCTGGGCTCTGGTCTCAGGGTCACGTGGACTTTGCCCTGCTGTCGTCCCTTGTTTGCCCCCCCCCCGCCTCCCTGCCCTAGCAATCCCCAGCCGCTCTCGTGCCCGTACCTTAAAAGACTCCAGGAATCCCCCATGGCCCCCGTTCTCAAACTTGTCCTCTTCTGGGCCCAGTCCCAGCATGGCCTGAGTGTGGGCGTGGAGTTCATCGTGAAGGTTGTCCAGGAGGGCGGCCCTCGTCCGGTCCTGCAAGGGAAGAGGGTGGGGGCTGGGAAGCTGGCACTGACGGCAGAGCTGTGCCCTCTCCCTGGGGGGCTCCCGACACCGGGCCCAAGGTCTGCTCTTCTGGCCGACTGCATCTCGGCAATGGTATGGACCGATATCCAGGCTGGATCCGCCCTCACAAATGCTGCAGCTGACACGACAGCTCCGGGCCAGGCCCTCTGCCTCTTCTCCCTGGGCCATCCTGCCCTCCCATGGCTCTGCCCTGATGACTCCTAGCCCAGATCTCTGCCCCAGGTGCCGCCTCCACGTACCCAACTGCCCGCAGCTCCTCCATCCAGATGTGCGTCCAGGGCCGTGTATACAGCCTCCAGGGGGCGCCATTCACACAGACCAGGACCAGCCCTTTCCACAACCCAGCCTTTGCCAGCACCTCCGATCGGCAGGACCAAACAGAACTCATCTCCAGTGGTCCCCACGTCAGCAAAGAGCCCAAGAGCCACCCCACCAATCCCACTTACCCCTACCCTTATATACTCCAGTATATAAGGTCAGGAAGACCATCAGGTCTTCCTGATTCTGACCATTTCCTGTGCCTGGTGTAAGCACACTGTCACTGTCTCTTTTGGACTCCTGTTAATAGCTTCTAACTGGTCACGCTCCCTGCCCTCCTTGCCTTCAATCTACCCTCTCTCCCACCTCCTCCTGCACTTTAATAGGGACACATCACCTCTAGTTCTAGTTGATCTGACCCAACTAGCATCTCTAGGTGGGCCTCCCACCATTCCAGGCCCCACATGAATCCTTCTTAGGCCACATCCAACTGTCTGCAGCTCCCTCACAAAGTCATGCTCTGAATCTGCCTGGCCTTTGCTCGTGCTGTTTCTCATGCCTGGAATAACCCTCCCCACTCTTTCCTCCTGGCAAAAGGTTCATCAGATATCCAGACTCAGCAGCTCAAGGGCCACCTCTTCCAAGAAGCTTTCCCTGAACACACCCTCCATTCCCCATCAGCAGAAGCAGCCTCTGTGCTCGTCTCCATCACAGTCCAGCTCACTGCATCATACCTGTCTCCCATCAGCCTATGAGCTCTATAAGGGCAGAAACTGTGCCTCACGTATCCCAGTATCCCAGGGAACAGAACAGAGCCTAGCACACAGTAGGTGCTCAATAAATGATTGGTGAATGGTTGACTAGACCTAACGTTTGGATGGAATTCCTGCAAGAAGAAAAAGCTCCATATCAACACAAGGCTGAAGGCTTAGAGGGGCAAAGATGGTGCTTCCCCACCTTAAACAGCCCCCAAGAATAGACTCCCAGGAAAGGCTGTCCAGGAGGGCAGGAGGAAGACCAGAAACCGCGCTCTCACCTCCAGCTTTGCAAACTTGTCTGACTTGCAGCAAGCATTCTCTGCATTGGTGAGCTTGGTGAGGAGAAACTCCCTGAACTCCGGGCCCTGGAACAGACAAGACACCCCACCCTTAGCTGTTGCCCAAAGAAAGGGCTTCAGCCACAGGAAGACGTAGGCAGAACAGGGGGTCTGGGGAGAGCCCCTGAAAGGTCCCCTTCCGACATTGCATCAGTTCTAGCCCAGCCTAAGCCCACCTGCTAAGATGCTAACACGGAAACCAGCTTCCCTGGTGCTGGGAAAACCAACCCTCCACACCCACAGTGGCATTTCCATGACTGGAAGCCATCTGTGCCCAAGGCTCCTGGGACTGCAGCATGGCATAAAAACCCTTCTTTTAGCAGAAAGGCAACCCCAGTATCAAACACCCTGACAAAAGGCCCTGTGCTGGGCCAGGCTGGCAGCACAAGGAGAGGTGGGGAGAGACCCCAAGTGAGGAGATTCTCCAACCCTGCTGAAGCTTCTCCAAAAGCTCTAGCCCAATTCAGCCGCCCTGCAACCACTGCCACTCGGGTGTGGAAACCTGGAGTCTCGGACATGAGAGGAGCAGAAAGGGGAACTTCTTACCTTCTGGAAAACAGGGGGGCTGGGCAGAGGTGGGCCGAAGGCAGGCACGTCTTCCCGTGCGGTGACTGCAACCTGAAACACAGAGCCTCGGTGTGGGCCAGGAGGGAGGAGACCCAAGCTGAGGATGACGAGAGTTCCGAGCCCTGGTCCTAGGGGACCTACTCCCCTTCTCCCTCCTCCCCTTCCCAGAATACAAATAAAGAACCATCATGGCACACCCGAGTCACTGTTCCTAGAAGTGGGGCTGGACGGCGTGGAGCCATCCCCATACCCTCATCTGCATTCCTGGAGGCCGGAAGCAAGTTTGACAAGATGACCGGACAGGGCTGAAGCGTAGCCTGGAACCCTAATTCTAACGTAGTACAAGAGCCCAGGAGATGCTATCTCATTACCTCATTCGGGACGCTAATCCTACAGAGAAGGCACCGGCAGAATTATTAGTCCTGGATTCCTGATGAGGAAACGGATGCCCAGAGCCGTGGAGCCTCAAAGGCACACAGGAGATCAGCCCCAGAGACGAACAGAGAATCCAGAGCACCCCGACCCTGCTCTGGGGTTCTTTCCGACAACACTGACTCCCAAACCTGGCCAGACGTCAGAATCACTTCAAGTGTTTTAAAAATAAATACCGATTGCATGGGCTCCACCCCAAACCTACTGAATCAGCAGCTTTGGGGTGGAGCCAGGAATCTGCAACCATTAAACGCACCCCAGAGCTTCCGTGCGGTCAGTGGACTGGTGTTCGGGAGCCCTGGTCTCAGACCCAAAGGGTGGGTCAGGCCGGGCAAGGCTGGAACTAACGGAGCGCCAGGGCCCGGCCTGGGAATTGGGGGTGGAAGGACACCAAGGCGCTCTGTGTGAGGGTCTCCCGGGCTCAGGACAGGCCCCACACCCCCCTCTTCCCTCTCTGCACGGAGGTGCCCTGGTTTCACCTGTCCTCAGCCCCCGAGGCTGCAGGCCTCTCTGGAGACTCTGCGCTCTCCCTTCCCCGGCGGCGGCTGACGCGGGCCCAGCCCTGGCATGCCGCCAGCCTCCCCAGCCTGTGAAGTAGGGCAGATGCACAGACCGCCAGACCGGGTGAGCGGGCAGCTCGGAGCCAGGCCAAGGAAAGGCCCGGCCAGAGTCTGCAGGGGAAGGGAGCGGGGAGAGGGCTGGTCGATATGGCTTTCTCTCCCCAAGTGCAAGACTGTCCTCATGGCCCACACAGCAGTGCCCAGAGTCAGGAAATGGTATGTGCTCGGCTGACGTGATTTCTGGCCGCTTCCAGCTGCCAAACAGTTCCGCCTCCACCACCCACTGTGGCACAAGTCAAGAATTCCACCCTCGGAGCCAAAACTGGGGGAGAGGGAGGGGGAAGGCCACTGACGGGCTGCTGGCGAGGACGAGGCCAGAGGCCAGGCCCAGCTCTTGCCTTTTCCCACCCCGATGCCCCCTCCTTCTCAGGCTTGGCCAGGCGCGCCCCGGAGCCCACTGCAGCAGCCGGGTCAGACAGGCGGGAGACAGGGTCCTTCCTCTGATGGCGATTCTCCATGCCCACGTGCTTCCTCTCCTGACCCCTTTCCAGCAAAACACCTGGGCCTTTGTTGCTCCCTCCCCTTGGGGAGGGTTGGGTTGCCCAGCTGAAAGCAGAAGCTGCTTGAACACAACCTCACCTTCCTGTTTTCTAAATCCAGCCAAGGCCTCCCAGCAGGGGTGGGGGCAGGGCTTAGAAAGAGAGAGGCAGCAGGTGACTCTGGGGGAGAGACTCTTCAAGAACTGGAAAGCGGAAGGAGACAGGGGTGTGTAAGTAATAAGAATACACCAGGGAGGCGGGGAGCCTCTGAGGACTCCAGACTTCACAAGAGCCCCGCGTCTGTCCAGGCCTGGCCTGGAAGCCCTAGAGAACCACAGGGCTGCTCAAGCAGCAGGCCAGCAGTGAGGGAAAGAGGGCACGTGGACGGGAACCCGCCTCCGGGGTCTGCTTCGCGTAAGATTCCTGACACCTGTGCAGAACTTGAGGCGTCCGGGTAGGATGAGCTCAGACAGGGTGGGGAGAGAGTCCTAGCGACGATGGCTCAGCTGTAATTAATTGCCTTCCAAGCTAGCAGGATGGGGATGAAATTCACATCTGAAACGTAATCCGATGGGACGTTTCATGCACACCCCAGATCCTGGGTCCAAGTTCCCTCCTGCTCTGACAGCTCTGTGATGAAGACCACACAGGACCTGGTGGTCTGATGAAGTCAGACCTGGACGGGACCCTGGCTCCACTGTTTCTGGTCTCTGTGGTTTCGGGCCTTAAGAAACTTAAGGTCTCAGCCTCAATTTGCTCCCCTGTAAACAGGGCCAATGGAGGCCTGCCTGGCCAGAGGCTTGGGAGAATTCAAGAAGACTACTCTTATGTCCAACGCAGATCAAATAAGAGGTAACCACTGTCAGTCAATGTTTTTTTTTTTTTTTATCTTCCCTGCTGACCTGCACCTAATAAAGTACACCTGAAATACTAGAGTTCCCCCAAACCACTTTCTAATCCACACACACACACACACACACACACACACACACACACACACCTCTTTCTCAACTCCCCCTCCTTCCCCTCCTCAGCATGTCAGAACTGGAAAGAGCTCAGAGATTGCCTACTCCAACTTCCTCATTTCACACAGAAGGCAACAGAAGCCCAGAGAGGGAAGGAACTGGCCCAAGGTCACACAGCAGTCAGAGGCAGGGCCAGGACCAGAACCCCAGATTCCGGAGCCTCTCGGTCTGGGACACTTTCCTGCACATTCCCACCTCTGTCCTTCACCCCCTTCCTCTTCTTCCCTGTTGTTTGTCCTCCCCAGTGGGGGCCCCCGGGGCACTGCCCAGCCCCCAAGGAAATCTCACCCTCCTTTGCCATGGCCCCTAAGCCCGCAGGGGTCGGCTAAGGTCCCGTGTCACCTGGACCCCCCCCGAGGGATCTAACCATGTCCTCCTCAGCCTGCCCATCACCGGGGTGCTGCTGGCGCCGTGGATGGACAGAGCTTTGGGGAGCACCCTGAAAGGCTGACCTCCCTCCCTGCCCTCTGCCCCCCGACCCAGCCCCACTCACAGGTCTTGCCCTCCAGCCTCGATGTCTGCCTGGCAGGTGGAGCCCAAGGTCCCACATCACAGGGACAGCCCCGCTCTCCCTGTGAGCTCTGCTTCTCACCACCTCTCTGAGGACAGTGCTTTTCCCTGGACCAGAAACGGTGGCTGGGAAGACTTGGTAAAGACTTCTGGCATCAACGCTGGAGGTGGGGTGGTGCTTTCTCGGATCTCTGATTTTTCTCTTTCGTATTTTCCTACTCTACAAAAGCTCTTGGAAAGTGGAGAGGCAATTAGCTGAACTCCATTTCCTATCAGGAACTAAAAGCAAATACTAGATGTCCACGAGAGACCTCATTCTGCCGGCAGAGGCCCAGCAGATGAGCCACACGTACATACGTGACTGCCCTGGCAGGCCTTAGGAGGGCTTTACTCTGAGGATCTGTCTCGGCCACCACTGGCTGTTAAAAGAACCAGGTGGCTGTTTGAGTGACCCAGGGGCTGAACTGCACTCACAGCCTCTTCTGTCCCTTCCCTGAAGATGGTTCTTTATGTCACTTCCAAGTGCCCACACAGTAGGCACTGAAGGAGGACACTTGCTTCCACCAACAAATTAATCGACCAGTTGTTTGAAATGAATGTCCCCGTTGGTGAAAGCCTTGAAGGAAACACCCAAACCACGGCTTCTCCAACTTTTCAGCTAAAACTGCTCAGTGACAGAGGAGGATGAACGTGGCATAGAAAGGAATCAGCTGTCCTCAACAAGAGAGCGTGGGGTTTGTTTTGTTTTGTTTTGGAAGCCTCCTATTTGGCTTTAAAGCTGATGTGAATTTTGCACTTCATACACCTGGGTTTGTGCTGATATAGCAATTATATAACATCATTTTTCTTTCCCAAAATATTCAAGCAAAATTGATATTCTGGAAAGATGGCTATGAACTGGTATGGCCTCATGAACCCCAGGGACCAGCACTGGCCTACGTGATTATATAGGAAACATTTCAGGCCTATGGTTTCCTCTTCCAGGCTCCTTCTCCCTCTCCCTTACAAAAGTGGTTCCTAACACTGTGGGGAACAGGGAGTTCTCTGAGAATTTGAGCTATGGCTTCTCTCCCCAGAAAACACAAAGAAGCATGGGAACTCCACATTTTGCACTTATCTACAAGGAATACATAACAAAAACTATCTAACATCCACTTTAAAAACCCTGCCTCAGTCTATCTCCCTTGGGTCCCATGCCCCCCAACACCACTGTGATACAGAGAAGCTGTTACCCAAGAGGTTGGAATTGTTCCTCGTGGAGAAGCAAAGGAGAGGGGTAGCGACACAGCCATCAGGATGGGACAGGGTGAGGGCAGCTGAGGCTCATCTACATCCGTGAAGATTCTGAGCCAGTGTGAAAGCCCACTAATGGGTCGGGAGGATTAGACCCACATGCCCATAACCCCCGCCCTCCCTGGGAGTCTTCAAATTAAGATCATTTGCCCAGAATGGCTAAACCAGAGGGGCCCACCCAGTGGCCAGGGTCTACCCTGCTCTCCACCCTTCTCACCACGAACATCTCTCTCTTTCCGTCCTTCCCTTTGTTTGTTACCGCCTTCTTCCTCTCCCCTTTCCTGACAGTCCTCTCCACTTTCTCTTTTCTGCTCTCCTCTGGCTCTGCCTCGCTCTAGCAAATGGCATTACCAGATTCCACGTAGGGACACAGGGTGCTTCTCAACCCTTGAGTTAGAGGCTGTGAACCTGAAGGCAGCAAGATAGATGAGGTGACCTCAGAAGGTGCTCTCCAAGAATCTAGCTCGCAAACCCCAGAAACCCGAGGACTCGTAGGAAATCTATCACATTTTGGAGGATGGTCTGAGGAGCCACTGAGCCCTGGTGTTGCTTGATGTCGCTGATTTCATGAAGTGCGGTGAGGTGCCTGGGCCCACCACCTCCTCCGACGGGACTTTCTCCTTACCTTGTAGGATGGGGTCTCCGTGCCCAGGTTCTCAGCCTGCACAACAATGTAGGCATGTAAGAAGTTGGAGGCAATCATATCTGGGACAAACGGTGTGTTTTCTTCTTGGAAGATGATGGCCACAATGTCATTCCCAATGTGTCTCTTTCTCTGGAGCTAATCAAAAAGTGTTCCATTGTTATAAGCCAGTTAGGAACATCCTGAAAACAGAATAGGCCTATATAGGAAATTCCTCATTATTCTATCGTTATACATAAACCCCGGAACGCTGAGACCTCTCTCTCCAAGGAGCTTTTTCTTTCAATCTCTAGAAGCCACTAAAAAGGAAAAAAAATGAGGAAAATGCCTACGTTGTCAGGAAGAGGCTGGCAAGCTTCTTACTGAGCTCTACAGCACGTAGAGGTAGCCCTGACTCAGGACTTGCGGAGACTAGTTAAGAAGTGAGGCCGGGTTTTGCCCTGGGAGAGCTTGTAATTGATCTGGGAGGGACACAAACACAGGTGGAGCCACCTGAGAACACTAACAAAGCCTCCAGCCAGCAAATGCTCAATCAGCCGCTACCAACAAAGTGCCTGACACTATGGGGGCAGAGAAGAGGGCAAAATCTGAGGCCTGGTAGCAATCTGAGAGGGCTTCCTGGAAGAGGAGATTGGGAGAGAAGGGAGCACTTGATGTGGACGAGCAGGAAGGAGGGGGCAGATCATCCTACACCAGAAGGGAGAAGAACCATGCTCAGAGAAATACAGGCAACCTGGCTCGGTGGAGGTCATGGCGGGGAGAGAAAATACAACCAGGATTCAGCATCCCAAGCTCTGCCAGGCGCTGTCACAGGTGATCTCAATCCCCAAGCACCTACTGTGTGCCAGGAACCATACTGGGCTGTTCCCATGCAAGATTTCAAATGTTAAGGCCCTCTTGTATACCAAATCCAGGCTAGGTGCTTACCTACACTTTGTTCCTTTATTAAACACCTACTGCATGCAAGCTCTGTTTCCCACTGAGTTTCTCACTTACTGAGCACCCACTGTATACTAAGCCCCGTGCCGGGCATTTTTACAAATTGTCTCACTTATGGCACACACATCATCCCATTTCTTAGGAAGAGAAATTAACATGTATTCGGTCCTTGCTGAGAGCCAAGCTCTGTGCACATCCCACTTAACAGGTGACACTGAGAACAAGCCAGGCAGAGAACAGCCCTCAATCTTAGGCTGGCGCAGTGGGTGAGGGAGGCTGTGAGGGAACAGAGCTGAAGGTAAAACACTGAGAGAAAACCTACTTTGGGTACAAAAGGAATCCTGCTCCTATTTGTTTCTGGAACATTCAGTAGTTATTTTAGAGCCAAAGTGCAGTCTCCTTTGCCAATTTCCTTTTTTCCTAAGAAGCCAGGCACTATGTTTACAATATTACATCTGTGCTCCCTCCTGGGTTCCCTGCTCAGAAACAAATGGGTCCGAGTTTGGTGAAAGGCCTAGCTTCCTTCCTTATCTTCCTGGAGACTGAAATGGTACAAAGAGCGGGATGGGGCAAATGGGACCACAGCCAGGGACCAGCTGCTGGTTTCAGGGCTCAATGAGAAAAAAAAAAGCCAGGTCCTCCCAGGGGACATGCAGCTGTCAGAAGCAGCAAATGAGAGGGAAAGGAGGAATACACTGGAAGCAGAGGTCTCATTCAGCGTTCTCCAGCCAAGAAAAAGGCTGGATTCCTGCCCACGGCAGGAATCCAGACAAGTTGGAGAGGGGTGAGGGGGTGTCACATGCGATAAACAGCTTGACGTCTCTGGGCCAGGAAGAGTGGCCTGGACAGTGAACAGTCATGAGGTAGGAAGCCTGCCACAAGCCAGGCATCATACTGAGCCCTACAATCAGAACCTTATGTGCTCCCCCCACAACACTCTAATGTACGTGGTGTTATCCCCGTTTTACAGATGAGGCAAATGAGGACACAAGATTGCCAGCTTGCCCAGAGTCACATACCCCTCAGCGGCAGAGCTGGCTTCAAGCCGCCACCTGCAGACACCGTCACGTACTCTTTATCACCAGCCTACACGATCAGGGCACCTGGGCTCTGCTCACAGCTCTGCCCCTGATCACCTGGGAAACAGTCTTTTAACCACTGTTTCCCCATCAGTCACGGTGGGATAACCAGGAGCCCTGTCCCGCCTCCCACACAGGCTGCTGACCTGCAGCCTTGGTGGAATAACACAGTAGTTCAGGTTTTGATTAAGAGGAGCAAAGTTGAACAGACGGGCTTCTTGATTATGAAAATGGGGAACACGGCCTCGATTCTCCAGGGAGACCAGACCAGACGCAGGCTTTCACCTCACACGCCCCAGGCTCCCGAAGCCATCCTGAACCCGGTTACCTGCTGGGTGTCTCCCTCGGTAAACGGCAGCTTTGTGGAGACGTGAAACATGATCTCCCTGTCCCGGAATATCGTGTACACTGATTCCACCCCCGTCTGTCCATGGGTCACATCCAGGCCTCCTCGGAAACTATCAGGGAAACGGGAAAGTGCCAGGGGAAGAGAGAGAAAGAGAGAGAAGGGAAGTGGGCAACTTGGTACAACCTTCCCTAAGCACGTGGGGGCAGGAGAACGAGAGAAGATGTGGAAGAGTTGAGGCCATAGAGAGACTATGATGCTGGGAAAGCAGATAAGGCTCGTCTTCTGAGCAGATGAGCCTTGGCTTCTAAGCATAAATCACTATTTCAAAGACAAAGGCAGGACCTCCATTCCAAGCCTTGGCTGTGTCCCCTCCACACCATGGGAAGAGAGCCCGTCCGTCCATCCACAACCCCAGACAAATGCCGTCCCAGCTGCTAGTGGCCCCCAAGGCTGGGCATAAGCCTTTGCTCTCTGCAAGGCTGTGTCCAGGTCCTCAGCCCAGAGCCAGGGCAGCCGTCCATCCTGTTGGATGGTGGTGAGCCCCACAGGAGTATCCAGAGTCAGCGAGAAGAGGGGACAGATGCCCGCCTTCTACCCAGCCAGTCCCAGATATGCAGACCCCACCACAGCAGCACCCAGCTGGGAGGTATCCAAGGAGGTCCCTTCTCTGGCTACCTCCTTGCAGGCAGGAAAAAAAAAAAAAATACTAAGGAACTGGGTGGGCTTCTCAGGGCTGCCCCTTCTTCCCTTATAGAAACATGGCTGCTAGCCGTGGTTCATCTTCTTCAGCAAGGAGAGTGGGATACATGTTCCTTTAAGAAAATGAAATAAAACAGATCCTGAACATCAGGTCCCCCCCAACCCCAAGCACTATAATACAAGCCAGAAATGTGCTCAGCCCCACATGGAGGAAAACACGTGTGGCCAGGAGTTAGGTGCATTCAGGTTCTAGACCAGCTTCTGCCACTAAGTCAGCACATGACCTTGGGCATATTACTTACTCTCTCCAGGCCTCAGTTTCCTTTCTCTTGAAAATAAAGGGATAAGATTACATGACCTCTGGGGTCCTTCCTGGTTTTAATATACTTTATTTCATCAGTTGCAAGATGCAACATTTTTTCCCATTTTAACCTCTCTGAAATCAGGATATATCTTATAAGGATGGCATCTCAGAGCCAGTGGAAGGTGGTATAAAAGAACAATAACAATGACGACCGGGGCTTACTCTGCGTGGCACTGGCCTAAGTGCTTCATGTGCATTATCTATTTCAATTCTCCAGCAAGCTTGTGGGGTCAGTACTATCTTTATCTCCCTTTTTACAGACAAGGAAACTGAGGCTTGCAGAGGTTAAGTCACTTGTTCACAGTCATAGAGCTAATTAGTGGCAGAGATGGGATTTTGACCCATGTGTGACTGGCTCCAGACAGCAGTGATGACCTCGAAGGGGGAGGAAGAGGAGAAAAGAAAAAGGAGAAGGAAGAGGAGGAGAGAAGGGAGCAGAGGAGATAAGTGATTATCAAGCACCTACTCCATGCCAGACACAGAGCTAGTGCGTTCACACGGTAGGACATCCTGTTAATGCGGCTGCTGAGGTGGGAAATTCTGAGGGCTCCGCCGTGTGCCGGCCACAAAGCAGAGAACAGGCTGGCCAGGTCCGAAGGCCCTTCCGAGTGTTGCCTTTGTCAAGGAACATCAAAGGCCAGAGCTTTCCAAGAAATAGCCCCAATATTCTTTCTGTCCACTTAGAGAACCATACACCGTTGCGCAGATTCCTGCCAGAGGGATTATGGTATTTGCACCAACTCTTTTTTTTTTTTTTTTTTTTTTTTTTTTGGTGGTATACGGGCCTCTCACTGCTGTGGCCTCTCCCGTTGCGGAGCACAGGCTCCGGACGCACAGGCTCAGTGGCCATGGCCCACAGGCCCAGCT
The DNA here is from genome assembly GCF_026419965.1 of Kogia breviceps. NCBI lineage: Eukaryota > Metazoa > Chordata > Mammalia > Artiodactyla > Physeteridae > Kogia > Kogia breviceps. The sequence continues at coordinate 11,536,883 of NC_081328.1, forward strand.
GCCCCGCGGCACGTGGCATCTTCCCTGACCGGGGCACGAACCCGTGTTTCCCGCATCGGCAGGCGGATTCTCAACCACTGCGCCACCGGGGAAGCCCTGCACCAACTCTTAATTAACCGTTCTTTTTGTGTCTTATCTAAAATGGGTCATTTCCCCCAAAACTACATAGGGTCCTCTTTCCGGAATGCCTAGCAGGTGAGTGACCTGCTCACCTGGAAGGGAAGGTGGATTCCTTTTACTCTCAGTCTGAGCCAACTGCAATAAGGAAGGCAACTGTCAGGTGGAACGATTTCATCATGCATCCTAAGGGCAAAAGTCAATGTCTTTCAGACCATCTGCCATTCAGGATTATCCCCTGTACCACCGATTCCTTCGAGATGCAGTCAATGAATGTTGATCACTTGCTGAAAAGTAATCCCACGTTCCTTGTGCGTGTTGTTAAACTCTCACATGCCACCCCTTGAAACTCTGCAGTCAGCCCTCACCCTTCCTCTAGGGCCTCATCAATAGGGGCAGAGCCATCACTTGGCTAAAACCCACCCTTTGAAGTCCTGCAGCGTGATGGTATCTCCCAGCAGATCTAAGAACTCCTTGAAAGCTGGGCTCTCCTCACTGTTCCCAAACAGCTCCTCCTCCAGGGTCTGAAAGAGAAACAGAATCAGGGGCAGGAGTTCAGAAAAATAAGCCTTCTCGTCGCCGCCAAGAGAAGGAATGTGATTGTCCAGATACCTGGTCCCCATCCCCCTCATTTGCCATCCAGTGGCTCTGTCATCCACGGGAGGAAGGACTAATAAAGGCTCACTCAACAGAGCTGGATTTGGGGGGCTGGTTAATGAGGACTTTCTATTTGAACAAAAGCTGCTGCTCAGTTTTTTTTAAAAAAAGGCAAAGCTGAAGCAAAGAATTCTTAGACTTGATACCGAAAACCAATCCAAAAATGAAAAATTAATAGTTGGACTTCTGACAAAGGACTAGTATCTAAAATACATAAAGAACTCTGAAAACGCAACAGTAATCAAAACCACAATGAGGGACTTCCCTGGCAATCCAGTGGTTAGGACTCCACGCTTCCAATGCAGGGGGCATGGGTTTGATCCCTGGTGGGGGAACTAAGATACCGTGTGCCACGAGGTGCAGCCAAAAACAGACAGACAGACAAAAAAAAAAAAAAAAAAAAAAAAACCACACAATGAGATACCACTCACACCATAATCAAAAAGAAAGACAATAAGACGTGTCGGTGAGGATGCGGAAAAATCAAAACCCGCGTACGTTGCTGGTGGGAATGTAAAATGGTGCCATCTCTTTGGAAAATAACCTGGCAGTTCCTCAAAAAACTAAGCATAGAGTTACCATATGATCCAACAATTCCACTCCTAAGAATATACTCAAGAGAAATGAAAACAAAAGTCCATACAAAAAAACGTGTACACGAATATTAGTAACAGCATTATTCATAATGGCCCCAAAGTAGAAACAATCAAAATGGCCATTAACTAACAAATGGATAAACAAAATCTGATACATCCATACAATGGGATATAATTCATCCATAAAAAAGAATAAAGTTCTGATTCATTGCACAACACGAATGAACCTTGAAAACACTATGCTAAGTAAAAGAACTAGACATTGAAGGCCACATATTATGATTCCATTTATGTGAAATGTCCAGAACAGGCAAATCCATAGAGACAGAAATAGATTTGTGGCTGACAGGAGCTACAGAGTATGAGGATGACGGGAGTGACTGCTAATGGGAATGGAGTGTCTTTTAGGGGTGGTGAAAATTTTCTGAAGTTAGTGGTGATAGTTGCACAATTCTGTGAACATACTACAAACCACTAAATTGTACACTTTATTGAGATATAAATCACATGCAACTGTGAATTGTATGCTATGTCAGATATACCTCAAAAAAGCTGTTATTTAAAAATTTTAAACTCAACAGTAAAAAAAATCCAATTAGAAAATGGTCAAAAGACATGAACAGTCATTTCACTCAAGAGGATATACAAATGGCAAATAGGATGTTCAATTAGAAAAGATGTTCAATGTCATCAGCTGTTAGAGAAATGCAAATTGAAACCATAATGAGATCTCACTACACATCTATCAGAATAGCTAAAATGAAAAATAGTAACCACACCAAGGCAAGGATGTAGAGAAAATGGATCACTCACACACTGCTGGTAGGAATGTAAGATGGAACAACCACGCTAGAAAACAGCTTGGCAGTTTCTTACAAAACTAAACATATAATCACCATACAACCAGGCAATGGTACTCCTAAATATTTATCCCAGAGAAATGAAAACTTCTGCTCACATAAAAACCTGTATATAAATGTTCACAGTAGCTTTATTCGTAATAGCCCCAAACTGGAGACAATCCAGATGTCTATCCCTCAATAGGTGAATGGTTACGCAGACTGTGGTATATCTAGGTATACCATGGAACACAACTCAGCAATGAAAAGGGACGAACCATTGATACACTCAGAAACTTGGATGAATTTCGCTGAGTGGAGAAAAGCCAATCCCCAAAGGTTATATATTGTATGATTCCTTTTATACAACATTTTTGAAATGACAAAGTTCTAGGAATTGGAGAACAACAGATCAGCGGTTGCCAGGGGTTAGGGACTAGAGCCGGGGAAGGGAGCGTGGAGGCAGGAGGTGAGGTTAGCATGGTTATAGAAGCGTGAGCCACACCAGGATCCTAGTGTTGGTGGAACTCTTCCGTATCTTGACCGTGGAAACTACGTGTGTGATAAAATGATATACGATGACTAACAAATGGATAAACAAAATGTGATACATCCGTACAATGGAATATAACTCACAGACATGCCACAAATGAGTACGTGTAAAATTGGGGAAATCTGAATAAGATCTGTGGATTTTATCACCATCAGTATCCCAGCTGTGATACTGTGCTATCATTTTATAAGACATTACCTTTGGGGGAAACTGCATAAAGGGTACACAAGATCTCTCTGTATTATTTCTTATTAATACAACAGCATGTAAATTTACAAATGTCAAGAAATTAAAAGTTTAATCATTTTTTTAAAAATAGAAAGCAAAGCTGACAACAGTAGCAAGCTCTGCAATTGTGACAGGCTTAAAACACCGAGTGGCCCTGGCTGATCAAAAGGTTCTGCCCACAGTGGCAGGCTCTGCAAACAGCTGAAGGCTCTGCAAACACCCATAGATGGCAGTGAACAGCTGAAGATGACACAAAGACACTCCCGTCTGTGCAATCCCTTTAAGGAGGAAGTCTCCAATAGGTGATTCTTTAATGTCTCCTTAATGCCTGCTTTATAAGAAAAAAGAACCGACCTCAGGTTCTAAGCCTTCAATAGGAAACAGAGTCTAGCTAGATTTCAATAACTTTATTTTGTTTTTTTACAGTATTTCTTTTTAGAATTACCTTCATTTCATGCAAGTGATACTAATTTCCCAGTAAGAGTAGTGATATAAAATATCCTTTAAAAATTGAATTTAAGGTGAAAGAAAACTTTAAAGAAAAGTAAGTAGTTAGTGGTATAGGTGCAATAAAAAAATGTAAGGGTAGGGCTTCCCTGGTGGCGCAGTGGTTGAGATTCCACCTGCCAATGCAGGGGACACGGGTTTGTGCCCCAGTTCGGGAGGATCCCACATGCCACATGCCGCGGAGTGACTAGGCCCTTGAGCCATGGCCGCTGAGCCTGCACGTCCGGAGCCTGTGCTCCGCAACGGGAGAGGCCACGACAGTGAGAGGACCGCGTACCAAAAAAAAAAAAAAAAAAAAATAGTAAGGGTAGAATGACACGATCTTGGATGTGGTTTGTGAACGTCTAAAATTTGGGAAACACTGCTTTCTAGCAGGTGTCAGCAAACTATAGCCTGGGAGCCAAGTTGGGCCTGCTGCCTATTTTTATAAATAAAGTTTTACTGGAACATGGCCAGGCCAATTCATTTAGTATTGTCTACGGCTGCTTTTGAACTGCAAAGGCAGGGTTGAATAGTTGCAACACAAACAGTATGGCCCGTGAAGTCTAAAATATTTACCATCTGGCCCTTTACAGAAAAGGTTTCCCGATGCCTGATCTGTCACATGCCACGAAGGCATCCCAACTCTAGTCCAACGTGTTGTATGCCCCAGGTCATGAAGCTAGGGTTTGGGAGAATAGCTGCTTCTAAGCAACATACATCTTATCCTGAGAAAACAATCCAGCTTATGCTCTGGGGTGTGGACCTCTCTCTAGGATTTACACCCAGCCTGGTATTACTGTCTTTATTTTTATACTGCCCTTGAACTTGACCATGGACTCAGGGGAGATGTTCTTAGTCATTACTGTATCCTCCACTCGGCTTAGCAAAGTGCCTGACAAACAGAGAGTTAGATGGGGCTTATTTATATCCTAAAACCAGCATAGGGCTTTCACGCAACAAATGTTCATATTAATCCCCCCAATGTAGGTTTGCAAAACAACAATCCAAATATTTTAAGAAAAGACTTTTATCTGCCTGGGTGACCCCACCTTGCCTCAGCGGTGTCAGGTACATAAACAACATACAGACTGCTTCAGACGCCTTCTCAGAGGTGATGGTTAATGTTCAGTAATTATAACTCTGCTGGAATATTGGACTGTAATCACCTTATGAGATCTGCTTTGGTAAATTTCACAAGCAAAGAACTTTAATTAGTGGGACTGTATTATCAGAGCTGTACAAAATAAAAATGCAGTATGTGAAAATAATTAGAGTGGCTACTTGAATAATTCCCTTAAATTATAAGATTTATCTGTGTTGGTCTTTCAGCTCCACAAGCCTTCATTAATTAGAGTGTTTTTAAGTGAACACATGCCTCTTATGGTCTAATATCTTCAGACAAGGAAGTCAGCTATCATCCAGCTGAGAAAGACACTGTCACGCAAAAAAGATGACACAGATAATATTGAAAGATATTATCCCATTGTAAAGCAATTATACTCCAATAAAGATGTTAAGAAAAAAAAAAGAAAGATATTATCAACCTACCACTCAAAGGGTCAAAACTTTTATTCATTCATTCATTCACATAACAAAAAATTGAGTATATTTATATAAACACCCCATGCTAGGTTCTTGGATGATACCCAGATGAAATAGGTATGGAACCTTCTTCCATACAACCCAGATGAGGAGATACCAGTGTGTTTAGCAGACCACTTCTCAGGATGCTAATAAAAGTTCATGGTAATTAGATAGCTAGTGGGAAGCTGCAGCATAGCACAGGGAGTTCACCTCTGTGCTTTGTGACCACCTAGAGGGGTGGGATAGGGAGGGTGGGAGGGAGGGTGACACAAGAGGGAAGAGATATGGGAACATATGTATATGTATAACTGATTCACTTTGTTGTAAAGGAGAAACTAACACACTATTGTAAAACAGTTATACTCAAATAAAGATGTTAAAAAAAAAAAAGTTCATGGTAGGAGGATAGGAAGTTTGTGGTCAAATACGTACGGGAAACTGAGTTCAACAAAGTTATAAAGAGTTCTCTACTCTGGGGGTTCTTAGAACCTTTAAAATGTTCCCACACAACTGACCACACCCACCCCCCTGGAACTCTTCTGTTCACAGAGTACCTCACTGGACTAGTGTCTCATGGAAACCACTTTGAGAAACACCATTCTGGTCAACTGACGCCAAAGCGGCACGTTAGCGCTACAAGAGATAGAGGAGGACAAGTAGTGTGTACTGGTCAAATGTTTAACAACCTGCTCTCCAAAGACAAAAAAAAAAAAAGAAGCCCTGGTGTTTGCCATTTCCACGGTGTGAATACTTCCATCGTGGCTGATTTCAAGCTACCAGCGTGACACCAATGAACACAGAGCTGGGCAGAGAGCATACAGCTGATGCCAGGTCACTACTCAAGTCTGGGGAGCAAAAGCTAATTCCCAGCCAGGAGAGTGGTGGGCAAGGAGAAAGCAGCCTGTGCTCATCCATTCCCTGCACCCAGTCTGACTTTTCTTATGACGAACAGCTCATTGTTAAATATAAGCAGAGGGAGTGAGGGAGAATTAGGATTCACTGCATGAAAAGCTACATTACCATTTAAGGGATCTGCAGGCCTTTTTGAGAGCAGCAGCCCACCTCGAAGATTCTACCACCTCCAGTCTAATTCATATATGAAATGTGGTCACTGTGTTCGGAGTATTTAAGAACCTAATGCAGGGCTCCTGTGCTTGGGGGATGGGAAAACAGAAGTCCCCAGGGAGAAACCACAGGCTCTAGTGACCGGTATGGATTCGTGATGCTTACCTGCCTGGCTTTTTGATAAATGACCCCAAATTTGAATGTGTTGTTGACGTCATGCTCATCGTAGGACACGATCATTTGGGAGGCCTGGAAAACGTGGGAAGAAGAAATCAGATTATTAACTTGGAGGCAAAAGGAGGAGGCAAGTGGAAGGGGAAGCACCCATTTTGGTGGAGAACATGCCCCCCTGATATGAAACATCCACACATGGAGGAAGAGAAAGGGTGAAGTCCAAAGTACACGGTCAAGATGCAACTCCAAAGGTCTCCGCTGTTCCCAGCCCCTGGACTTCCACCAGTGGTGACCAAACCTCTGGATCACCCGTTCCATTTCCCTCCAGATATGCCAGCCAAGGCCTGGACACACAGGCAGTCCAGCAGGGCACGGGGAACTGACTTTACCCCACTGTCTTATCTGGGGAGTAGAAAGTGCAGCCAGGACCCCAAAACCAGTCAGCGAGGATGATGCTAGCTCCAATTCCACCTCTAAGCAGCAGTGTGATTTTGAGCAAGGCACTGCTCCTGCCCAGACTTCAATCCCCTTTATTCATAAAATAAGAGGTCTCTAAGGAGGAACATACGCTAATTCAATATGCAAAGAAAAAACAAACAAAAACCCCCTGACCACTGGTTCCATCTAATTTTCTATTGTGCTTCAAAGAGTTGGTCAGAAACACTAAGCCCTCTTTTTTTTTTTTTTTTTTGGCGGTACGCTGGCCTCTCCCGTTGCGGAGCACAGGCTCCGGATGCAGGCTCAGCGGTCATGGCTCACGGGCCCAGCCGCTCCGCGGCACGTGGGATCTTCCCGGACCGGGGCACGAGCCCGTGTCCCCTGCATCGGCAGGCAGACTCTCAACCACTGTGCCACCAGGGAAGCCCCTAAGCTCTCATTTTGAATCCACTGCTTTCACCTGTGCAGCTTTGAGTGAGCCACTTAACTTCCCCGGGCCTCAGTTTCCTCATCTGTTTCTTTATTTTTATTATTATTATTATTATTTTTGCCATGCTGCGCAGCATGCGGGATCTTAGTTCCCCGACCAGGGATCGAACCTGTGCCCCCTGCATTGGAAGCGCGGAGCCCTAACCACTGGACCACCAAGGAAGTCCCTCCTCACCTGTTCAATGGAGACGTGTGGCTGTGAAGATTCAGGGAGATTAAGCACATGAAGTGCTGAGCACACAGCAGCTATTATCATCATCATCTATGTAAACCCTCCAGAAAGATCAGAGTTGGACCAGCTTGTTAGGAAACACAATACTTGGGGACTATTGGGATGGCCTCTGCAATAAAAAGGAGGGATTCGACCACATGTTTTGCTACAGGAAGAACAAACCAGGCATGACTTTTTGGCCAGAGTATGTGGCCCATGTCAGGTGGTCACCCCTGACATATCTCTCTGTGGCTCTCAGCTGCCTGAGGAAATGGACACTTCTCAGCTCCCCCTGGAAGAAGAGCGCTGCCCCATCCCAAAGGGCACCCCCCACTCCCACCTGGGATGAGTCAAAGGCTTGGAGCAGTTGCCCTGCCCGGGAAGAGGCACCCGGTCATGGACACCTTCCAAGGAACATTCTAAACTCTGTGAATTGTAAAAACACACACACATCTCAGCCAGATTAACATCCCAGCCGGATGAAGCAGACCTTCCAATCTAGAAAACATGAAAATACAGCTGCTCTCCCATTATTACCAGAGCCGGAGGCTTTCCAAGCTATAGAGAAAACTATGCAAAAATGAGAGTCATCGGGTTCTCTCAGTGGCTGTGATTTGACAACAAAAATTGCCAAACTTGTAGTTAAGTTAGGGCTTTATGATGGGGTTTTGATGTTTGGTAAACCGCACAAATTCAGCTTTAATTATAAAGGGGAGGGCAGTCTGAATGATAGAAAATATTCCATGGAGCACAGCATCTTACTGGGAAGCGCCTACAGATGCTCTGGGGGTAAAAGAGGTGTCTGAGAGAAGGGCTCTGGCACATTCTCTGTGAAGGAGAGGACCCTGCCATTAGCTCAGCCCCCGTATGGGGACAAAGAGTGTGTCAAGCCCAATTGTGAAGATATGAGGCTTCATTCCAGGGGGCTCTGGGTATCCCAGCCAGGACAGGACCCCTCTTCCCTCATCAAACGTCTCACCTCCTGGTTCCTGGCTGTCAGAACTGGGACTCGGAATGGACTGAATCAGTGCCAGCCAGCCTGCCCCAGAGAGCCCCAGCCGGCCCACGGTGGATGCTCGGAAGCTCTGCCCTGCTTCCACGGCCTCTCCCCAGGCCCCGTGGGCTCGCGAAGCAACAGCCAGCGCCCTGGGTCTCTTCCTACGGCCTATTTAAAGCAATTCACTGTCCGTGGGTGATTAAGTCCTCTCACAGCATGATTGCTCTTGAGCGGGCTTGGGAGTTTGTTTTGTTATTATCGCTCCTCTCTCCACCCACACCCCAACATCAGAACTGGGGTCAAGATCAGGCCACGCCTAAGGAAACTGTTAACAGAGAACCAGCCAAGTTTATTAACTAGGGGGCCGGCTGAGGCTCGTAAGGCCTCAGACCTGTAGTAACGTTGGCAACAGGGAGCCGAGGTCTGGCCTTTTATTTCTTAATGGGGTTCTGCCTTCTGCCCCCCTCGCCCCCTTCCTGATGGCTGACCAGGTCTGCAGCAGCCCCCCAGCCAGAGGCAGAATCACTCCCCAGCCCAGCACTGGCCTCAGGTATGACCAGACTGAGAAGCTGCACCATGGCTACCCATCTGCCACTTCCACACAGCTGGGGACCAATTCTAGCGGGCTGGGGACCCAGGCATGGCTGAGGACAGCTTTCCAGCAGATCAGTTGGTGAAGGGGTGGGCAGGGAGAGGGGGAGACATGGAGGTTTATCACGGAGACCCCGCGAAACCCCCCAAGATGCAGAGAGCTTCCCACAGAGCCACAGGCGTGCAAATCCATGCCAAATGGCAGAGCCCGGAGCAAGGGGAGGGGGGGAAGGTCCTCACCTTGGGGTACAGGACAGGGTTGAATTTCAGCCCCACTGCGTCATCACAGAAAGCCTAAGCAGGGAGAGAGAAACACACAGCTCAGGGGCCACGTCCATGGAGGGCACCTGTGCCCCTCTGCCCACCAAGAAAAAGAGCATGAGGCCAAGACCTGCGGGGGTCAGGGGGTCAGGGGTCAGGTCCTGGTGCTACTGGTCACTCGCATGTGGTCAGGGAAGTCAAGGGACCTTCCCGGGGTTTCTTGCTGAAGTGAGGCCACCGAAGGTGTCCGACACAGTTCTGCCTGGCATTCCCACTCCCAGAGTGTGGGTCCAACCCCACCCAGCTGACCATCCTTCTCACCCCACTTTGATCACTCAGTTTCCAAGTTCCCAGGATCCCAGAGAAGTGACATGGGCCTCTCCACCAGCTCATGGCTCCTTACCTGGGGGGCCCCTCCATCTCAATCAACAGCCCAGTCATCCCTCAACCCAACTGTCCTCGGCTGTGAAGTCTCCCCAGCTGCCCCCTCCCCTCCCTCCTCCTCTGTTCTCCAGCCCTGTCTCTCCAATTTCTCTTGTCTCCTGAACTAGCTGTGAACTTGGGGGCAGAGACCATGGATTCTCCTGTTCGCTGATCGGCCTCAGCAGCGAGGATGAGATGGGCAAGGTGTAGAGGAAACAGGGGCGCCCTCCAGCCGCTCCCCCCAGCCCATGCATGCAGTCAAGGGCCCAAGAGGACAGTGGCCTTCCCGTCCCCAAGGGCAGAGCCCACCCAGGACGAGCCTCCGCCCCCACCCCAGAGGCCAGACCTGGCCTAAAAGAGGCAGCCACCTCCTCTCGGTGTCAGCTTTTACCTTTGCAATCTGAGGGACGCTGGGCAACTTGCTCAGTCCGGCCAAGGGGATCCGCTCATGTACTGTCTTCGCTTTGGACCTGCACACGTGGATGAGGATGAGAAAGGGGTGTCCACAGAAAGGGAGTCAATGAGGAAGGTGGCTGAGGTGACGCCAGGCCACAAGGCAGGTACTTGCTTCATGTCACCCTGAGTCAGACCTGCCGCATTCCGCCCAACCCAGGCATTGGGCCCTGCACTCAAATTGGAAAATGGGATCCTACTTAGGGACCCCATGGGAAATGGATACTCAAGGAACCTGCCTGGTACCGCTGACTGCAACTGGAATATGGAAAATGCAAAGAGCTACCTTCAAGTTCGACATTACTTTTTTGTTTCTTTGTGGGTTTTTTGTGTTCTCCAGAAGAACTGGGCAGAGCTTCTGAACATATTTGGATCTGACATGCAATTAAACCTTTACGAAAAGAAAAACTAATATTTGAAAATCTGGATTTATGTAAAACATAGATGGGATGAAAGTTGCTTTATAAAGGGATTCACCATAAGGCTAAATTTAGCCTGTTCCCCTAATTCATTCAGCACATTATGAAAGTGTTGAATTCTACCGATTGCTTTTCTGCAACTGCTGAGATAATCATATGGTTTTTAATCTGTTAACCTGGTGGATTACATTTCTGTTGAGCTATATTTTCAATCCACGGGTAAAACTCCTCTTGCTTATGATGTATTATTTTTTTCATATCCTGCTGAATTTAATTTAGTGATATTTTATTTAGAGTTTCATATCTATGTTTAATAGCAACACTGGCCTATTTCATTTTCTTGTACTTCCCTTGTCAGGTTTTGATATCAAGGTGTTACGCCAGCCTCGTACAATGACTGGTGAGCATCTCATCCTTTGAAATAGTTTGTATACCATAGGAATTTTCTGTCCCTTAAAGGTTTGCTAAAATTTGTCTGAGATTTCACAGACAAATCTCTGGGCCTGCTGTTCTTCATTGGGAGGATACCTGTGGCTATCAAGTTGGTTCTTTTTTTTGTGTGTGGCTGCTTTGGGTCTTCGTTGCTGCACAGTCTTTCTCTAGCTGTGGCGAGCGGGGGGCGGGGAGACACCCTTGTTGCAGTGCGCGGGCTTCTCGTTACGGTGGCTTCACTTGTTGCAGAGCGCAGGCTCTAGGTGTGTGGGCTCAGTAGTGGTGGCACACAGGCTAAGTTGCTCCGCGGCACGTGGGATCTTCCTGGACCAGGGCTCGAACCCATATGCCCTGCATTGGCAGGTGGATTCTTAACCATTGCACCACCAAGTAAGTCCCCCAATTCAGTTCTTTAATGGTGAATGTTTAGGTTTTCTACTCTTTATTGAGTCACTTTTGAGTTATGGTTTTTTCTATAAAATTATCCATCAAATGCATTGATATAAAGTTGTTTTCGGTATTCTCTTAAGACTTCATTTCTATTTGTAGTCGTGTCCTTTCCTTCATTGTGGAAACAGCATCTGTTTGTATCCTTCCTCTGTTTTCCTTAGTCAGCCCTTGCTGGGGGTTTAGTTTATTAATCTTTTCAAAGAGATAGCTTTTGGTTTTGTCTATTAGCTCTATTCTTTTTTTATTTTTCTATTTCACTAGCTTATTCTTGCCTTTTTAATTTCTTTCCTTCTATTTTCTTTGGGGTTTTTTTTCCTAATATTCTTTTCCTAACATCCTGACCTGCATGCTTACACACTGAATCTTTCCTTTTTACAAATGCATTTAAAACTATATCTCTCTCGGGATTCCCTGGTGGCGCAGTGGTTGAGAGTCTGCCTGCCGATGCAGGGGACACGGGTTCGTGCCCCGGTCTGGGAAGATCCCACATGCCGCGGAGCAGCTGGGCCCGTGAGCCATGGCTGCTGAGCCTGTGCATCCGGAGCCTGTGCTCCGCAACGGGAGAGGCCACAACAGTGAGAGGCCCGCATACCGAAAAAAAAAAAAGAAAAAAAAAAAAAGAAATGAAGACTCAAAACTATACCTCTCTCCCTAAGTACCACTTTACCTGCATCCCACACACATTGATAGGTAGTATTTTCATTGTCACTTAGTTCTAAATATTTTGTCAGTTTTTTGCGATTTCCCCTTCAGCACCTGAGTTATTTAAAAGGGTTTTCTTTAATTTTTAACTTTCCAAATATATGAGTTTTATCTTTCAGTATTTTCATTGTTGATTTCTAGTTTAATTTTTGTATATTCAGGGAACATACCCTATATATTAATTATTTGAAATTTGCTGACTTGATACATGGACTTTTTTTTCATGTTCCATCTGAGCTTGAAAAAGATGTATTTTTTTCTCTTTTGTTGAGTTCAAGAATGTATATTACAAGATCAAATTTGTTAACTGTGTTGTTCAAATCTTCTATATCCTCACAATTTTTTGTCTGCTTGGTCCATTGGCATCTGAGAGATGTTACTGAAATCTCCCACTATGAGGATTTGTCTGCTTCTTAGACTCCCGTCAGTTTTGGCCTTTTTAAATTCAAGACTATGTTACTAAATACAAGTTCATGACTGTTAGATGTTCCAGGTGGACTGTTCTTTTGATCATCATGTGGGCTGAGGCCTCTGAGGGGTCCAGTAAAGGGCATCCTTCTCTACCCAAGTTACGAACAAATACAGAAAAAAGTAATTTGGGAATTAAAATAACTCCTTTGGCACTGATAAAGGTGAAGAGGAAGCACATGAGCTTACTGTGAAGGTGCAGTGGGTCTTCTGACTACACCCCAGAGTTACCCACACCCACAGGCAGTGCTGGGCAGGGGCAAGCCTCCTCCCGTGGGGTCTGCTCAGGTGGGACTTACAGCGCAGGGAGCAGGGGGAATGCCCTGAGGGCAGCTAGCTCCAAGAGGGAAAGGGAAAAGAACACAGCTATACACATCAAGTTCTTACTCCCAAATTTAGCCTTGTAGCAAGAGGGTGAAGAGAGCCAGGGGTGCCACATGCAAGTGTTCCCTTCACAGAGAAAGAAAATCAGGAGTAGGGAGGGATTCCCAAGTTACAAAGGAGTGTTCCTTTTATCCCTACTAATACTTTTTCCCTAAAACTTTATTTTGTCTGATATTACTATTGCTCACCAGCTTTCTTGGTTAGTATTTCTCCAGCATATCTTTTTTTATTTCTTTATTTTAAATCTTTCCATGTCGCTTTTCTTTAGACATGTCTTTTTTTTTTTTTTTTTTTTTTGCCGTATGCACGCCTCTCACTGTTGTGGCCTCTTCCGTTGCGGAGCACAGGCTCCGGATGCACAGGCTCAGCGGCCGTGGCTCACGGGCCCAGCCGCTCTGCGGCATGTGGGATCCTCCCGGACCAGGGCACGAACCCCTGTCCCCTGCATCAGCAGGCGGACTCTCAACCACTGTGCCACCAGGGAAGCCCCTTGAATAAGGAACTTTTTAAGGCAATTAATTTTCTTCTAAGTATAGCTTTAGACACAACCCATAAGATTTTAGATATAATATTTTAAATGTCATTATTTTATAAATATTATGTAACTTCAGCTTTGATTTCCTCTTTGGTCCAACAGTTATTTAGGAAAGTGTTGAGATAGCCTACTTCTAAGTGGTTAAGTGAGTTTTTTAAACATTACTATTATTAATTTGTAGTTTTACTGTCATATTGTAAGCGTATCCAGCAAAGTGCCTGATTTTTTAAATTTATTTAGATTTACTCTGTGGCTCAAGACTCTGGTTCCTAAATCTACTGCTATCAAGAATGATCTGTAAGATTTTTAAAAATAGAAATTTGGGCTAACAATTCTTTTTTTTTAAAAGGAGCAAAGCTTATGAACAGACAGTTCACAGAAAATAAATACATGTGGTCCTTAAATATATGAAGAGATGCCCAACATAATTCAATAAAATTATTATGAATTTAAACTATACTAAAATACCATTTTCAACTATCAGATTGGCAAAAATCCAAGTTCAAATTTATACACGAAGGCGATTTGCCAAATCTATTAAAATACATGTGCATTTATGTTTTGACCCAGCTATTTTACTTCTGAGAAATTATTTTAGTCCATATAAATTAACACTTGTACAAGGTTGTTCATTGCAGCATTATTTGTGATACTGAAAGACTGACAATGGCCATTAATAGGGGATCTATTAAATAAATTATTTCACATTCAGGTAATAGAATACTATGCAGCAGTAAAAGGAATTAAACTCTTTATGTACTAATATGGAAAGAACTCTAAATATATTGTTAAGAGATGCAAGTTACAGAACACTAGGTTCTACAGAATGCTAGAGAAATGAGGAAATGGGAAGATATAAAGTTATTCATGTCTTTATATATCTTACATATTTATATTCAAATGTATATATGTATGTATGTATGTTATATATGTATATATAACACACATATATGTGTATATATATTATACATGTTATATATAACTGTTATATATATGTATATATGTTATACATATATAACAATTATATATATAATTGTTATATATGTATAACAATTTGTTATTTTTTTAAATGGTTGGAGCCTAGAAGTCTAGGTTTTGTCTTAAAGCCCTATCTACCTTGTGATCAATTTGTGTAAATATTCCATAGACACTTGAAAAGAAGCAGAAACCTCCATGAGAGGATCAAAGTTTGATAGCCAAGTATAGGTACAGATACATATAAAGATACATATATACAATTGACATAAATAACATTAATGAGATTATCCATACCCTCTCATTCCCTACCCTAGTTGATGTCAAGTGGTAAAAAGTATGTTAAAATCTACCGCTACAGGGCTTCCCTGGTGGCACAATGGTTGAGAATCCGCCTGCTAATGCAGGGGACACGGGTTCGAGCCCTGGTCTGGGAGGATTCCACATGCCGCGGTGCAACTAGGCCCGTGAGCCACAACTACTGAGCCTGCGCATCTGGAGCCTGTGCTCCGCAACATGAGAGGCCACGATGGTGAGAGGCCCATGCGCCGCTGCACTGCGATGAAGAGCGGCCCCCGCTTGCCACAACTAGAGAAAGCCCTCACACAGAAATGAAGACCCAACACAGCAAAAATAAATAAATTAATAAACTCCTACACCCAACATCTTAAAAAAAAAATCTACTGCTACAATTGTATTCTGCCAATTTCTCCATATTTTAATCACTATATATATGTGTATATATATATATATATATATACATACATATATTATGTTAAAATATATACTATTAACAACAAAAGGGTTCATAACACATCTTCGCTGTGGATTTTATCTTTCACAAATAGACGACAGCCCTCTTTGTCACACTGATTGCTTTGCCTTAAATTCTGTTTTTCCATATTAATATTGCCCACTCTGCTTTCTTTTCAGATTTGATTGTTATAACTTTTTCTCAACACTTTTCTTTTTAAATATACAGTTACTTTCTTTAGTAAAATTAATTGATTGATTTTTTTTTTTTCCCTTTGGAGAGATGACCCAAACTGGAATCTTTTCTGTGTAATAGTGGAATTTAACTAATCTATATTTATTGTACATCACCTATGTACTCAGATTTATTTCCATTATCATATTTATTTATTTATTTATGATTCCTCTATTTTCTCTCTTTTTCTATATGGGTATGTTTTTCTTTGTCATCCTTTCTTATTTGAAATGTTTTCATTCTACCAGTGATTTTATATCCATGGAATATTAAATTTTCATCAGAATATGTCCAGCTATTAGTTTCCTTTCATTGATTTTGTCTGATATTTGGTGAATCATTTTGATCTGCAGATTTAAGTCTTCAATCAGCTTAAGAACATCCATTATCCACATGTTTAATTCCTGTTCACTATACTCCACATTCATTATAATTTTGCTTATCATTTTATAGTTGTTGTGTTTACCTTTGAATTATGTGAGAGCTTCTTAAGCTTATTCTCAGTATTACTAATTGGGTTTTCCACAAAGTAGATTCTGCTCTTTACTGTTTGTAATATCATTTAGAATTCTTCTTGGCCATTTTTAATATTTTTATATTATTTCCTTAATTTAACCAGCACCTTCTTCATATCATTCTATTGCCTTATTTAATCTTTTGTCTTTAAAACAGCTTAATTTTTTCTAGAAGTCTGCTGAAAACACAAAGTTAATAGATATCTAAATTTTACTTGGCTTTCTATAACAAATCCTTTTCAAAGCTTGATTATTTCCCTACCTTCTAAATGCTAGGTTATACTTTTTTAGATGCAGAATCTTTTCTTACACCAAACTATGAGGGTTTTTTTTTTTTCCCCTCTCCTTCTTCTTTTTATATCCAAACTTGAAAAAGGAGACATCTACTCAGGCTTGTTATTTATCTCCAAACTGTGAGTAGATTCTCCTTGGCAACTCTCATGGCACACACAGATGCTGTTAGAATACTGTCCTCAGATTTTAGTCTAGAGAGCTGGTTGTTATAAGACATCAATTAAATAATCCAGAAGCCTACAGGGCATGAGGAAGAAGCTGGGACAGCAGTCACTGCCAGCAGAGGAATTTCATCTCTGCATAATTTCTTCTTTGTGCCTGGTAAAGTTACTAGGCTGTGGGACCAATTTTTTTATGTCTGGTTTTCAATTTGGCCATTACTCCGGGTACACGATGTGATTATCCAACTTCCTAGCTGGTGAATGGCTTCTCTCTGCCACCCCACTCGCTGGATTTCTGTTTGGGAGAGCCACATTTGAACTTGGGCTCCCCAGGGCACTGATTTCAAATGCTATTGACCCCAAACAACAAAACTGGTTCCACATAGAAAGACCCCTGACTGTTCCAGGGCTCCCCTTACTTCTAAACAGCACAGAATTGTCCCTAAATCTCCAATTTCATATATTCCCACACTACATTGCTTTCTAAGGAAGAAGGAATGGGGTTCAACTCTCAGTAACACCTACATTACAGTCCTAACTACCCCACAGATTACAAAAAAAAAAAAAAAAATCATCGAAGTATGTTGCGTGCTGGGCATTTCTCTCATTTTTAGTCCAGGTGCAGCATTTCAGATAGGCTATAGACTAGAAAAACAGGGTTATCCTTGTGTTCAGTTATCTTCTTACTCAGAAATTCTACCCAACCTGGGTCTGATTTTTATTAAGAAAGGAAGTAATTTTCTTTACAGAGGTTCACCTAGCTCGAAATCCTATTAGGAGATGGGGATCCAGGTATTACTCCCTCAGAAAATTGGCTCTAGCGATTTAATGGACTCTTCCTTGCCTTGCAAACATCATTTCTAGCCAGGTGAACCTCAGCAAAGAAAATCGCTTCCTTTCTTAATAAAGAGCAAATGAAAATTGGATGAGTGCTGACAACTTCCTTGGACCAGCACCCCTTCTCACCTCTCCCATAGCAACGCTATGTGTCCCTGTCCATCCCAAATTTATCTCAAAATCTGGGCAGAAAAAAAAAATGTTATTGCTCTTTTCCAAATACCTTCAAGGACTTCCAATTAGATTCACAAATATGGACTGGGAACTTGACAGGTTCATGGCTAAGCACCAGCCCTGGTCTTCCTGGCTTCTCCACCAGCCCACCAGGGACAGAGGTAAATAAGACAGACTCTGTGCTCCCACAGCGTCCTGTGTAAATCACTAAAATAATACCTGCACCACATATTAAACTCCTCCATGTTCCTCTCCACTAGACCATAAGCCTGCAGAGAACACAGACCATCCCTCTGTCATTATTGCAAAGGAGGTTCTACAGAACACGTTAGTCACACCAAACAGAAACCAGTTCCAGTTCCTGCCCTTGAAGAAGTCATAGTCCAGAGAGAGGTTCCCGGCTTAGCTGTGAATCAGTGCTCCCGTTGTGACCACGACTCCGTCTTGGGTGCACACAGATGCTTTGGGATCTATTTTCCCTGACTGGCTGCACACAGGAGGTAGTAATCTGGCAAACCCTCTCCCAGGACGGCTTGGAGTTGCATCTCAGCAGGATAAGCCATCTTCCTCTGAGTCCCAGTCCCCACAAGAGAGGCAGGTCGGGGTATGGTCTAGATGACCTTGAACCAGATACCACTCTGACTCCTGCAATCAGCCCCAGGCATAAACACCTGGTCTCCCTGCCTGGCAACTCAGACATAGCCCCAAGAGTCCGGCCAGGTCTGTTTCCCCAGCACACCCAGAGCAGACTGGTCAGACTGGTATTTCTGGGTCCTGGCCACTAGAGGCGTGGCCTCTCACAGTGCAGAAGCCCCACCTGAGAATGATCCGAAGGTACTCAATACCATCCGCCTCCTCACACTTGATGGACAAGAGCAAGTTCCCCAGACTGCTGCCGGTACAGTAGAAGTTTAGATGATCCTAGAGACAGAAATCAGGTGTTAGCGGGGAGGAGGGGACCCTCCGGACATGTTCCCCTAAATCACCTCCTTCACCAGGAGTCAGAAGCCCCAGAGCAATGAGGAAGAGAAGGATGCTACTGCTGTGGCACTGGGCTGAGGGCCTAAGAGCCCTTTACCTCCTTTAATCCCGACTACAACTTTATGCAGGAGAAAACATCATCATCTCCATTTCACAGATGGGTAAACCGAGTTCAGAGCTGCTAACTGTCCAGGGTCACGCAACTAATAGTGAAAGATCCAGGGTCCAAACCCACACCTGTCTTGACCAAAGCCCAAGTTCTTCACCACAAGATATCGAGTCCACTTCCTTGCTTCCAGGGGCAACGCTTGCCGAGTCAGACTATTTGTGGGAATAAAGCTAGGAGGATCACTGGCACCTCCACCCAAGGGGAGCCAGGAGGTCCTCTGGACAGTGGGTCTCTTCCTGGCCCAGGGATCCCATACCAGACAGGCCATAGCAGGATGCGGCCCTCGAACCTGCACTTTAACACATTCCCCAGGGGGTTCTGATGCAGCTCCTAAGACTGCAAAGCTGCCTTAGGCCAGAGATCTCCGGCATCTGCCTTCAGGACTTCCAGAACCTGGCAAGTCTAACGGGCAGAATATATTTAAAGACATGTAACTTTGTCACTTTTAAGCCGTCAGAGGCTCACAGCACATCATCCAGTACAAGTACGCAGGGGGAC
Source organism: Kogia breviceps (assembly GCF_026419965.1). Lineage (NCBI taxonomy): Eukaryota > Metazoa > Chordata > Mammalia > Artiodactyla > Physeteridae > Kogia > Kogia breviceps. The sequence goes on from NC_081328.1 coordinate 11,556,030, forward strand.
CTGCTTGAATGAGGACACGAGAGACTTGTACCATTTTGACAGAAACAGACTTCCAAGGTGTGAGAACATATTTGTCCCTTCCACCTCCTGCACCCCTGAACACTACCCATTCCATCACCTCCTAAAAGATTTGCTGGGGGTGATCCCCACCCAGACGCATCACACCAGAGCCTTCCTAACTTCTGCACACCCTCCGTCCGCCCCACCCCTGCCCAGGAGCACAGCCAGTCAGACCTCTCCAACGAGGGCACAGGCAGGCTACAAGGGCAGGGCGGGGCGGGGCACTTCGAAGAGGAGACACAGAGATAAAGGGGCAACTGGAGAGGAATGCTGGGTTCCAGGGGCCCTCCCCTTCCAGCAGCTATTTTTGCCCCCGGGCCCCCTGGGCCTCACCTTCCCCAGGAAGTGCCTGCGGTAGGCCCTGGCTTCACCCTTGCACTCGAGCTTGTAGCCAAACGTGCTGGGGCTGAGGTTGTCCTCTTCCTCCTCCTCACAGATGCTGCTGCCCAGGGACGTCGGCGTGCTCACGTTCTCAGGGTCCTCAATCCAATAGCCCCCGAACTGGGGCAGGACGACCAGGGGGTATGGGCCTCCCTTCTCCACCACCTAGAGGCAGAAGGAGGGTCTTGCACTGCAGCCTGCCCTGGGTCTGCAGGAGGTGGGGAGAGGTGCCAGTAGGGGTGCCCTCCAACCTCTGAACTGCTCCAAGGAGGGGGATCCCGTCTTTGAGGCCAAAAGCAGCAACATGAACCCCTCCCCTAAGCCCTACAACGTCTCCAGCTTCACCAACCCTGTGTAGCTTCAGAGGTGCAAAGCTTGGATGGGTACCCCCAATTTAAACATGGAAAAGCTGAGGTCACAAAGGGAAAGGTGGCAAGAGGCCTCAAGCCCTCAAGTCCCAGGGCCGGGGTTCTCTCCCACATGGGGTGGGGCAGGGACCATCAATATCATCACCGTCAGCTCCCCCGGCCCCCACCCACCCAAAGACAGGACCCAGAGCTGCAGTGCGGCCAGGAGGGTTCCTACCTCGTCGATGCTGGGGTACGGAATGTAGTCGTCCTGCAAGACAAACCAGACAATGTCACCACGAGTCCCGGCAATGCCCAGAAAGTTCAATCACTGTTTCCATTCCCCTCTCCACCCCTTACTCCAGATGGGGTAAGGAGTCGGCTGGGGGGCCTGGCAGGCTGCACCAGGGCTTTGGGAGCAGCAGTGGAAAGAACACCGGACAGAACAGCCTAGAGGCAGCTCTGGGATCTGGCTCGAGTTCTTCCCCAAACTGACAACCTGAGTGCAAACCCTGCCAGCTGAAGATGCAGTATGCAGAGTGCCGAGTCCCACACTCCTGTGACCCAGCTTCTCACCCTAGGATGCCGTAACAGGAAGATGACCTCTGGTCCCACCTAGCCGCCTCCAGGAAAGGGGGTTAACCTCTAAGTGATACGCTGCATGCCTGGGCCTTGGCAATGGAAGCTGAAGCTGAGAGCTGATGCCTCTGGAGCCTGGAGCATAGAGCCTGACACCCCTACGTGCTGCATGCGGTCCGTTTGCAGGAGCAGGTGCAGAGAAGCCAAGCTGAGCCACAAGCCTTGTCTCACCAAGGCCTCCACCCCAGCACACCCTGAAGCTGCCCCAAAGGCGTCAAGCCAGGGCCCCCCTTGCTGCCCACTGAGCGCTGGTCAACACAGTGTGGCCACTTAAGTGGCTCTTGGTGACAATAAGAGTTAGACAGTGTAAGATAGCAGACCCCAGCATGCCAGCTCTGTCCCCTGCCTGTCACCCGCCCAGCCCACCTTGTTCTTCTGGGGTCCCGGCTTCTGCTCTTCAAGCTTGATCCCCTGCAGAAACAAGGAAAAGAGGATCCATGGAAAAGCAAAGGTCACAGAAGACAGGCCAAACAGAGGAGTCTATCAGGAGCAGCTGCCTTAGCTGGGGGTTAGTAACAATAGCAGCAATAGCTGGCATGTGTTGGGCCCTTACACACTCAGGCCTCACAGCAGCCTCAGGCAAGGCAGCAGCGTAGGGGGTTAAGAGCGTGGACTCAAGCCAGATCACCAGGATTCAAATCCCAACACCACCACGTATGACCTGATGACCACGGGCAAGTCTCAAAACCTCTCTGTAGCTCGGTGTTCCCATCTGTAAAATGGGAACGAAAACGTCACCTACTCTTGTGGTGAAGACTAAATGCTGAGAGTGTGTTAAGCCCTTGGAAGACTGATCACTATATAGTAAAACTACGGGTAGGCAGCATTTTCAACTTGGTGCTTAAATATCTCCACCAGGCTCTCTCAAAGCCAGTAGGTGAGGGGTGAGGATGGGAACCTGCATCTTCGGGTGTCGTCGATGCCCACATGTTGGACCTCATGCCACACCAGCTCCACCCCTCCCTGGTGGGAGGGTCCAAGTGTGACAGGCAGGCCACCTGGTCCTCATCCTGCCGCTGTCGTACGACCCATGACCCTTGACAAAGTTGAGCCTCTTGCAGCCTCCATGGCTTCATCTGCAAAATGAGGATTCTAACACCCACCCTCCCGCCTCATAGATGTGTCACCGCAAGGGACAGGCACCATGACTGGGCCTGGATTAAAGTGGATCATCTGCAGTTATCTGGAAAATGCTCTTCCGGGGAGCAGGGCCCAGTCCTATAGTCACGTTGTGAATTAACTAGGTTTTGAGGGAGGGGGGCACATGGTGTTCCCAAGATTGTTTGAATAAATCCGACGAGGGTGTGAGACGCTGGGACACACTAGGAGAAACGGGTCCCCTCTAGAGAGAAGAGTGTCCAGAAGCGGCCACTGCCTGATCATAATAACACACACCGGGACCTTGGCCTTCCATGGCGCTCCCTCTGTTGTCTCCTTTGAAGCGCTCAGCACCTATTTACCAAGGAGGAAACTGAGGCCCAGGGAGTACGTTGCTGGCCTAACATCACACAGCTTGTGAGTGACAGCACCTGGATTTGAAGCTGGGCTGTATGTCTACACATGTGTCTACAAGTGCATGGTCCTAGCCCACAGCTCTCAGAGACCAAGACTCCTGCTCACTGGGTGCATTCTGATGGGCTTCTCCAGACTTGGCTGGGCTGAGTCACTTGCGGCGTTGTTCAAGAGGGCGTGGGAGGGCCCCCTCCTGCTGGACAGGTGCTCCTTTCCATACACAGGGGATAAAAACCACCTGAGTGGCCAGCAGACCCTGTCCAGGGAGGCAAACTGGGCAGATGGGGATGGGGGTGATGTCAGGAGTTTGTTTTGTTTGTCCTGCACTAGTCATCCCTGCCTGGGAACAGCCCCTGGGCAGGACGGCAAACCTCCTCCTGTGTCTTCCCCCACGACAGAGCCACCACGCAGCACTGGGCCGTCTCTGTGCGTCATCCTTTGCAACAGGTATTATGATTATGCCCCCCTCCCCCATCCCCAGCCGTGAAGACACTGAGGCTCAGAGAGGTAGAGTGACTTGACCAAGGATACTCAGCTAGAACTTGAACCTAGGACCAAAGGGATCCAAAGCTTGTGCACTCAGCCCCTGTTGCTTCACAGGGATGGTGTGCCCTTCTTCAAACCCCTAGACTCTCGGTCTGCGAGGTCAGGAATCCTGGATCTCAGCTTCAGCTCTTCACAACTCTCAGAGTGCCCTGGAAGCTTCACTGCTCTGAGGCTCAGTCTTCACGCCCGCAGCATGAGAGAGGGCGCCCACACTCAAGGACAGGCTCCAGCCACACTTCATAGAAGCCGCTCCTCATGTGAGTTTCATACAGGCAGAGGAGTTGGAAACTGCGGCCCCTCGGAGGCTGCGACCCAGTGGGCACGTGGTAGAGGCCCAAGCACTGGGAAGTCCCGTTTCAGCCACCAGCAGTCTCAACTGAGATGAAATTGACCAACCGCCCAAGGGTGTCAGCCGCCTGCCGTGGAGACACACAGGAAGCAACCAGACCCCTGGGACTTCCCTGGCGGTCCAGTGGTTAAGACTTCACGCTTTCACTGCAGAGGGCGCGGGTTCAATCCCTGGTCGGGGAACTAAGATCCCACAAGCTGCATAGCGCAGCAAAAACAAACAAACAAACAAAAAAGACCCCTGTCCTTGCCAGGCTCCCAATCTAGTTGAGAGGACAACCCAGCAGCCTCGAAACACGAAGATGAGGCCGGTTAAATGGGGCTGGAGTCTGTGCTCAGAGAAGCCCTTTGTTGGGGAGGCCGGGGGCCCCAGCTAGCGGTGAGGGGTGAGTGGATCATGGGAGCAACCAGAGGGAAGGCAGGGTGAGCCGCAAACTTCCCGCCAGCTTGCCAGAGTGCGGGGATTCCGTGGCCCAAGGTGAAGATCCCTGCTTTACTGAGCACCTACTACACACTGCCTCCCATCACTCCCTGTCAAGGCCGGTGCCCTCCCTGTTTCCGCAACTTGACTGTACGTTCCCTAGACGCACATAAATCAGTCTGTAGCCCACACACTGCTGGGCACAGAGCAGGATTTTAATAACTTGCTCGTGACAATGACACAACCACTAATAATAGTTTTCCCTCAAACAGTCCCTCCCCTTCCCCCTCCCCCCTTAGGGAGACCTGGCTTTCCCATGAGGACCACGCTTGCTGGTAGCAGCTGCCTTCTCAGCATCTCCACCTGCATCTCAGGCCCGTTGTGGGCACGCTCTCTGCCTCTCCTCCTAGAGCTTCCATCACTACCCGATCCTCCTTCCTGGAGCCTGCAGCAGCTACTTAGGATAAAGAGCACCATAATATAGTGGCGAAGCCTTGAAGCTACTTACTAGCCCTGAGCCCTTAAGTGTTTTATTTAATATCTCTGTGCCTCAGTTTTCTCACCTGTGAAATGGGGATAATAATAATATGTCTACTCCCTGTGGGCTTTGTCAGGAAGACATGAGATAACGCCTGTCAATCTCTGAGCCCAGAGAAGTGCTTGAAATACGTGGGCTATTGTCAGCATCTTCTTCCCACCTACATTTATTAAGCCTTCTGGACCTCGCCCCATATTTCCTAGGGCAGTGGTTCCCATCTGTGAGCCCTGACCCCTTGGTGAGGGGTGATTATAAAGGACCCCCAACACTGAACACTGATTTTTGTGCAATGCCTACAAAGTATTTACATATTTCTCATTTCATCCCAACAACCATGTAAGTGGGTGTTTTACATGTAAGCGGGCATTCTTATTTATAGAAGCTGTGATATTGTGATTTATAATAAGAAATATATTTTTGGTCTTCATGCAATTTGAGGCACAGAGCTCCTAAAACTCTTGGAATTTCCTAGGTGATAAGAGCAATGGGAGCATCTTTTGTGATAGCATTTGGACTTTTGTCCTTGATTCCTGAAACAGCTCCAGAGCCATAAAGGTGAAAGGAGTGTCTTGTTATAAGTCTATGTTAATGAGGTAACTTTTGGGAAGCCCCTAAGGATGAAGGCTTGTTGCCAGGGGAACCAACCCCGATTAGAGGGTTGGAACTTTCAGCCCCACCCCCAACCTCCAGAGAGGGGAGAGGGGCTGGAGATTCAATCAATCACCAATAGCCAATGATTTAATCAATCATGCCCATGTAAAGAAGCCTCCACAAAAACCCAAAAGGACAGGGTTTGGGGAACTTCCTGGCTGGTGAACACATGCTGTGCCCAAAGAAGGCATAGAAGCTTGCACCCCTTCCCACATACCTTGCCCTAGGCCATTCTTCCATCTAGCTGTTCCTGAGTTACAGCTTTTTATAATAAACCGATAATCTAGTAGTAAACTGTTTTCCTGAGTTCTGTGAGCCACTCCAGCAAATTAATCGAACCTGAGGAGGGGGTCGTGGGAACCTCCGATTTGTAGCCAGTGAGTCAGAAGCACAAGTGCCAACCTGGACTTGGGATTGGTGTTGAAGTCAGGGGAGGAGGGTGGTCTTGTGAGACTGAGCCCTTCACCTGTGGGATCTGACCCTATCTCCAGGTAGACAGTCTCAGAATGGAGTGAAACTGCAGGGCACCCAGCTGGTTTCGCAGAACTGTTTAGTGTGGGAAAGCTGCCACACGTCTGGTGTCAGAGTGAGGTGAGAACAGTGCTGTGAGTAGACAGAAAACAGGAGCGAGAAACTTAGAAAAGGGAAGGAACTAGTGCTAGCGAGGATTCGATGCAGGATTTGAACTCAGGTCTGTCTCCCACTCCGCTGCTCTGCCTCGCAGATGTGAGATCAGTCCCCTAAGAAGGGGCTTTCTTTCCAACCCATTCCAGGAGCAACGGACCCTCTCAAACCCTCCCCACGTCCGTCTGCCCTGCCGACAGGTTCTGTTTGTCTTCTCGCCATCCTTCAGGCGGGAGCCATCCCAGAATCCTCTGTGCCGTTCGACATGGAAATGGCCTCAGGTGGTCCAGGCCATCAGGACGGCGACTTCTCTCTTTTCTGCCCTCCCTCCAAGGACCCGAGTTTTGCCTGCGGGTTCTGCTGGTGTCGTGTCTGCTGAGGTCACTGCAGCATCCCCACCCGGTACTTGGCTCCCCCGACAATGAGGAATGCTCACCTGCATTTTCTCCAGCATCTCAAAGAACTCCGCTGACTGAAAGACACAAAGAGGGCGGGGAGAGAAAGATGGGGCGTCAGCCAGGAGGTCTGCTGAGAAAGCCTCTCCGTTGACTGTCTGGAAGCTCAACCCAGGGCTTCCCCAGGGACAAAATTCATTTGGATCAAGAGAGAAGATCATTTGATCTTGCCTTTGCAGGGCTGGAGGGCCAGAACACCCCATATAACAAGAGGGGAAAAAAAGCATGCCCGGGCTGGCAAATGGCCCTGGGGAGAACAGTTACTCAGTCTCTGTCAAGAGGGAGGGGTCCCTGGGAAAAGCCAAGGTCTCCAAAATGCCTGTTAGCCCTGGATTCAGCCTCCAGCAGGATTCGTGTTTGGGATGTTTTCAACCCAACAGTGAGGCCAAGATGTCCCACACAAGTAGTTTTCCAACTTTTGTGGCAACACACAGCTCTTCTGTCTTCTCACAGAAGTCTCACTTAGAACTCCAACATACAAAACCAGTAAAAGCACAGCTGCTCTGGCCAAGCCAGAGTCCCTGATGTGCTACCTCTGCCTGTCCCTGTCCCCTGTCCCCAAGGCACCTTTTGGGACCCGAGAACTGGTGAGCAAAACCTAAAAACCAATGAACTGCAGCCTCCTGTGGCCTGGATGGGTTATTTTTAAAATTATAAACTACATAAGTCCGAACTTTTAACCTCCTTTGGTGCCACCCTTGTAAACTCCAGGTGAGACCAAAAGGAGAAAAAGTGGAATGAAAGAGTGAGGGACTGAAAGCTCTACCCTAACAGACACATGCAGAGGTTGCCCCAGAAGTGTCCCCACTTCCCCCTCTGTGAAAACAGCTACATTTTTTTGTCATAAGATCACTGCCCACATCGGGGCACTGGCAAGCCACAAGTTAATGAGCGCCCAGAAGAGACAGTCCCCAGATGAATAGGAAACAAAAGAAAGCAGTGAAAAGGAAGCATGTCCTTGTCACTTCTTCATGCAGAGGCGAGGCATCCACCCTGCTTTCCTGTGCAGGCACCAATGGGCCAGAACTGCCTGCAGCCCCGTCACCCTCAGCATGCTCAGAAGAGAACGACCATGGAAAGGACCTTTGTGAAGTCACCTGCAGAGACCTGGACCTGCTGCAGACTCCAAGTGACCTCTCCCAGGCTAGAGGTGGCCCATCAGAGGCAAAGAGTCTCTGACCCCCCAGCAGTTCAGGTTCCAGGGTCTGGAAACCCCACTTGTGAATGTACAGGGTTGAGGACAAGCTTGGGTCACCCCCATCAAGCACCCTTGACCAGAAGCAGCCATCAAACACCCAGCTCTCAAACCTATCCTTCCCACTCGTTCTGTGTATTCTTACCCACTCCAATCTCCAGGATACCAAGAATAATAGACATAAAGAACTTATTCAGGGCTTCCCTGGTGGCGCAGTGGTTGAGAATCCGCCTGCCGATGCAGGGGACGCGGGTTCGTGCCCCGGTCTGGGAAGATCCCACGTGCCGCGCAGCGGCTGGGCCTGTGAGCCATGGCCGCTGAGCCTGTGCGTCCGGAGCCTGTGCTCCGCAACGGGAGAGGCCACAACAGTGAGAGGCCCGCGTACCGCAAAAAAAATAAATAAATAAAAAATAAAATAAAAAAGAACTTATTCAGATCAGTAAGGCTAGAAAGATGAGCAAAAAGAGGACAAGGAGGTAGAAACAATCAACATTTTAAATACACAGACCTCTGACCCAACAATTCCTCTTCGAAGAATGTGTACTATAAACACACTTACACATGAACACAAAGATAGATACAATATAATGGCCATTGAAGCATTTTTTGTAACAGCAAAAAATGGAAACAACTTAAATGTAGGAAATTGGTTAGAATAAGCTACATAGAATAAAATACAAATACTATGAAAAACTGTGTGCCCATAACTGAGATGAAATGGACACTTCCTAGCAATACACAAACTACCAAAACTGACTTGGGAAGAAACCGAAAATCTAAAAAGACCTGTATTAAATAAAGAGATTGAATTAGTAATCAAAAAACTACCCACAAAGAGAAGCCCAGGTCCAGATGGCTTCAGTTGTGAATTCTACCCCTTAAAGAAGTAATACTAACTCCTCACAAACTCTTCCAAAGATAGAAGAGGGAACGCTTCTCAACTTATCCCATAAGGCTAGTACTACACTGACACCAAAATTAACATCACAAGAAAAGAAAACTACAGACCAATATAGCTTATGAAAATAGATGCAAAAATTCTCAACAAAATTCTAGCAAACTGAATCCATCAACATAAAAAGAACTACCATTTGACCCAGCAATTCCACTCCTAGGTATATACCCCCAAGAGAAGTGAAAACATATATTAAAAACATATGTCTCAAAAACTTGTACGCTCATGTTCACAACAGCAATATTCATAATACCCAAAAAGTGGAAACAACCCAAAAGTCCATCAACTTTTGAATAAACAAATTATAGCATATCCATTCAATGGAATGGATATGCTATAATTCCCTCAGCCATTAACAAAAAAAAGAATGAAGTAGTGGCTCATGCTACAACATGGATAATCATTGAAAACATTATGCTAAGTAAAAGAAGCCAGACACAAAAAGCCACATGATTCCATTAATATAAAATATCCAAAATAGGCAAATCTATAGAGACAAAAAGTAGATTTGTGGTTGCTTAGGGCTGAGGGAAATGGGGGATTTGGAAGGTGATAACTAAAGGATATATGGTTTCTTTCTGAGCTGATGAAAATGTTCTAAAATTGACTGTAGGTAACCATTACACAATTCTGTAAATATACGAAAAACCATTAAGCTGTATACTTTTTTTTAAACATCCTTATTGGAGTATAACTGTTTTACAATAGTGTGTTAGTTTTTCCTTTACAACAAAGTGAATCAGTTATACATATACATATGTTCCCATATCTCTTCCCTCTTGCATCACCCTCTCTCCCACCCTCCCTATCCCACCCCTCTAGGTGGTCACAAAGCACAGAGGTGATCTCCCTGTGCTATGTGGCAGCTTCCCACTAGCTATCTAATTTACATTTGGTAGTGTATATATGTCCCTGCCACTCTCTCACTTCGTCACTAAGCTGTATACTTTAAATGGGTGGTTTTATGGTACTGAATTATATCTCAATAAAGCTGTTCAAAAAGAAAAACTACTCAGTAATTCAAAAAGAAAGCAGTAGATTTATATTGCTTATATAAGATTCTCTCCAAGATATATTAAGGCGGGGGGGGTGTAAATCAGAACATCACATAGAATACGATCCCCTTTTAATAAAAACAAAACCTAAAATGACCTGTATGTATGTATATAAATGCATAGAAAATAATACAGAAGAATATACCTCCCACTATCAAAAAGTGATTATATTGAGAAGGCGGAGAGAGTAGTGAAGGGGGTTTTGCTTTATACATGGCCTGCTTCACAAGCAGGTAGTCCTACATTACTGGTGTAATTCAATTTCAAAGAAATAAGTTTTGGAAAGGAAAACAGAAAAATGTGCAAAGGACAGGAAAAAACAACATGCTAAAGGAGAAATATAAAATGACCAATAAACAAATGGAACATGCCCAACCTCCCAAGTTATGAAAGAAATTAAGATAATAGTAAGATAACATCTTTCACCTATCAGATTGGCCACAATTAAAAAGAAAATCCAGTGTTGGCAAGTACTGTAGGTAAGTGTGTGCCTGGTACTTTCTGAAGGGCAATTTGGTACTATGTGTCCAAAGCCTGAAAAATGTTCATGTATTTTGGCCCATAAACCCACTTAAAGGAATTTACCCGAAAGCAATATTTGGGCAACTACACAAAGATATGTATACAAGGATATTTTTCGAAACACTGTTTATACGTAAAAAAGGTGGAAAGAGCCGAAGTACCCATCAATGAGGGAACGAATAAATCATACAAGGAAGTATGCCCATACGATAAAATACTCTAAGAGGAGATCTGTGTTGATTATGCTACTAGGAAGATTCACGTTGTACTGCTCAGTGAGAAAAGTAGGGTTTAGAACAATGTGACCCCTTTTTTCTCAACATATATGTCTTCATGTTGACTACACAAATCACCCCTCCAGAGAAAAATATCTTCAAGGATATATGCCAAAATGAGTTATAAGTTAAGGATAATTTTTTTCCTTTTTGCTTTTCAGTATTTTTTAAATTTTCTATAACAATTATAAATTATTTTTGCAATTAGTCGACTGCAAAGACTTCAACACATAAGCAGAGGCTCTGGCATGCCTTTCTTGGCTTCTCCCAACTCCTGCTACACGCCCTTCCTGTACCCTCATAAGACGCTGTGCTCAAGGACACAAGTTATACAGCCTTTTGTGCCCACAGAAAGCCCCTGAATTCAGGCCAATTCATTTCCAGGTCTAACCACGGCCCTGTGTGTTATAGACTAAGAGTCATCCCCATGTCCAGCTTACCCCCTGGGATCCACATAAACTATAAACTGGCGACCAAAAATACCTTAGGTCTGCTCCTACACAATGCCCTTGTGTGGGTTAATCAATTAACCCCAAATGATTCAGCGCTGGCAAGGCATGGACTGACTGGTCACTGGAAGTACTAGGCAAGGGCTCCATTTCTAGGGTACTTGACCTTAATTATGAGACAAAGTTACACAGGGTTATGTTACAGATGACCAGTGGTTCAGAGGATGCATGAAGCACTTCTTGCTGGGTGGTGAGGATATTAGTGCTGTACAGCTGTAGAACAAATTACCCCCAAACTTGGTGACTCACAACAATGTCCATGGGTCAGGAATTCAAAAGTGGCTTCATCGGTCAGTTCTGGCTCAGGATTTCTCAGGCGGTTGCATTCAGGATGTCAGCAGAGGCTGCACCACCGGAAGGCTTGACCGGGGTTGGAGGATCTGCTTCCAAGGTGGCGCACTCACAAAGCTGTCAGCGGGAGGGCCCAGTCCCCCATCACACGGACCTCTCCATCGGTTGCTTGAGTATCCTCAAAACGTGGCCGCTGACTCCCCCAGAGCAAGGGATCCAAGGGAGAAAGCAAGAAGGAAGCTATACTACCCTTACACCATCCTTTCCCTTTTATCCTACTCTTCAGAAGCTAGTGCCCACGACCAGCCCTCACTCAAGGGGAGGGGAATTAGGTGCTGAAGGAGAAAAGTATCAGAGGACTCGTGGACACATTTTAAAACTACCACATCAAGGAAGTCTTCTTGTAAGAGGCTGGATTCCAAGGATAAAGGATAAACAGAAATCACTTGATAGAGAGGGTGGAGAGGGCATTACAGGCAGTGGTAAGTGTGAGGGCAAAGGTGGAGAAGCACGGTGTGTACTCAGTGAACGGTGAGTGGATGAACCTGGCTGCCTGAGGCCTCTGGGCCAACATCCTGAAGTTCAGACTGGAAAGGAGGGCTGGGGTCTAGGCCTCAGAGATTCCGAATGCCAAGAATTCAGGCTTAATCTGGAAGGCGCCGGAGAGCTCCTGAGGTTTGGGTACGGTAGAAAGATAAGGTCGTCCACAGTATCTGTGGGGGATTGGTTCCAGGACCCCTGTAAATACCAAAATCCGAGGATGCTCAAGTCCCTTATTTAAAATGGCACAGCACCGTTGCCCCCTTTACCTGCAGGTTCCACCAACTGGGGATCAAAATCGAAATCTTTAGTTGAATCTGTGGGTGCAGAATCCGTGGATACAGAAGGCCAACTCAACAGGAGGGCGTAGAATCCAGCGGTCAAAGCCAGGTATGGGAAGTGACCGACCTGCCACGGGCCGGCTGCGTGGCACAGGGCACGTGACTCAATCTCTCTCACCTCCCTCACCTGAAAGCGGGATCGGCCCCTGCCTTCCAGGGCTCACGTGAGGATGAAGTAAGAACATGGACAAGAAGTGCCAGGGCCTGGTCCACGGCCAGCACGCAGTAAACAGCAACTGCCATACGGAACTATTAAAAAGTTCGCTCTGGAAACAAGCTTTGTCCTGTTGGGAGATGGTCTAGTACCTTTAGCTTTTCTTGACTTCATCGGTCTTTCCAGAGGCAGCGCGTTGAAATTACTGTTAAAAATGGGTCTATTTCCCGAATGAAGATGCTTCAGGGCCTCAGGGCTGGCACAGGTGGTGAGATGAAAGGGCTGTGATTCAGCCTCAGCCCTGAGGAACACACTGGGTGGACAGTGTCCAGGAGCAGAAACCAGCCAGTGGCAACTTGGCCCCAGCTGGCCTAGCCCCACTTCATGGTGACTTGTTGAACTTTCCAATGGGACAGCTCCAACCTTGGCAAACAGCAAGTCTCCTTTTCCACCCAGAAGCAGGGTGACTCAGGCCAGCCTGGAACAGCAGCTCCGGCCACTGAGTCCCACCCTTGTCCACACCCCCTGAGGTTGCTTCACGCGGCCAAGGGCACACAGCAGGCGCTCAATAAATGCTCACGGGCTCACTGGCACCGTCCCACAGGCCCTTTAGGACAGAATGCCTAAAGCATTCTTCGGAAGGGGATCTCCCTCCATTGGGAAGCCAGGCGCTGGATTTTCACAGAGAAATGTAATTTGGCCTTTTCTCATCAACAGCAGCGGCCCAGCTCTCTAATTTATTGTTAGCAACAGCCATCAACACCCAAATCAGAGCAGCCGCCAGCATTTCCCCTTGGGCTCTGCTTTAACAGCCAGTCAAGTAGGATGTGAAATAATCACCGAGAGCCAGCACCCAGCCAAGGAAGCCACAGGCTGGGCCCCAAGGTTCGGTCCGGGTTTAAGCCGTGTCCTCCCACCTCTCAGTATAGAAACCGACCAGTCTTCCTTCAGAAGAACAAAATGAGTCCTTGCGGGGAGAAGGCCAGAGGAGGTCCGACATAGCAGGAACAGAGGTGAACAGGGGCTGCAAGGCCAGTCTGGAGGAATCTTCCCGATGCCCCTACTTGTTCACTCTGGTGCCAGCCCCCTGCCTGGCTGGTGAAGAAGTCGAAGCAACGGAAGGAATAGAGCATGTGCGAGCATAGGAGGGCCGCCATCCCATCTCAGCACCCTGTGCCCTTCCCGCGGGCAGGAGCGGCCTGGCTTGCCTCTCTCTGGTCCACAGCAGCTCTACACGTGGACGTGGCCTTTCCTGGCAGATGGGTGGCCACCTGTTCTCTCTTTCTTGCTGCATCGCAGCAAGGGCCCCCACCAGCACACTGCCCTCTCCCTCCTCCTCTTCTCCCTTCCTGACCCCTAGTTGAAGTAGCACCCGTGGCCATCCACCTGCTGCCCGCCAGGTCCCTGCTGGAGGTCCTGCCCTAGCTCTGGCCTCCTCTGCTCCCCTCCTGCAGGCGGGCTGTATGTGTGTGTGGGCAGTTTTCCTGCGCCCCTGCCCAGAAGGCACCACACGCCCACGGCTCACCCACAGGACGAGGCCGTCTGAGCGCCTGCACCTTGGAACAAGGCTCAGAACGGCACCGACTCACAGGGCTGCGGTGGGATAACGTGAGCAAGTCTGCGGAGCCGGACACAGCACCCAACGCAGAACTCGCTCCGTGCACAGCAGCAGGTGTCTCCTTGTCCCACCTCAACCCAGGACATGCATGAGGAGGCAAAGGCATGTCAACAGCAACCAGAAACGGTAAAACAAGATAAGGATGGAGGACAAGGTGTCTTCCACCCCACACAGTCCCAGGAGAATGGGATGGAGATGTGGGCTGGGTGGTGCTGAGGAGAGGAAGAAAACGGGTCTGAGCAGGTTTCCTCAATACACAGAGAAGGAAGACACCACAAAAGAAAAGGATTTCTGGGGCTTCCCCGGTGGCGCAGTGGTTGAGAGTCCGCCTGCCGATGCAGGGGACGCGGGTTCGTGCCCCGGTCTGGGAAGATCCCACATGCCACGCGGCTAGGGCCGTGAGCCATGGCCGCTGAGACTGTGCGTCCGGAGCCTGTGCTCCGCAACGGGAGAGGCCACAACAGTGAGAGGCCCGCGTACCGCAAAAAAAAAAAAAAGGATTTCTAGAGAGTTTTGTAGAGATTTTTGGAAAGCTGGGGGAGCTGGGAACCCAGAGCACACACCCCATCAGGAGCCAGACTGGATGTGTCCCAAGGCCGCCCAAGCACAGCACATGCTGCGCTGCCCTGGCTCTGCTGCTGGCTCAGAGGCCCCCATCCAGAGGACATCAGGATGAGGGCCAGCTGGCCGCCACTCTGGTTGCTGGAACCTGCAGAAGAAGGCAAAGGGTGGTTCACTAGAATAGAAGGTCCTTGAGGGTAGGACTCTGATTATTTTGTTCACTGGTATATCCCTGGACTTACAGCTGCCTGGCACAGAGTAGATGCTCCAGAAACATTTCCTGAATGAATGAGAACGAAGTGGGCAGGGGAGACTGACTCCTAGGCCTGTGGGTGGTCAGGGCTATCTCCTCAGGATGGCTACAGTCAGGGCAGGACAGGCCAATGCATGTGCTAGTAAGGGCTGTCTCTTCTCTGGCCATAGACTGCACCCCTCACCCTGGACAGCCAACAGGTGTCCCCAGTAAGTTGCATCCAGGTCCTATTCCAACCAAGCTTCCTTCCCCCCTCTCCCCTGTGCAACCTTCATGCTTCTCTTTCCCTTCTTTGGTCTCCCTTCATACCAACTCACACTGAACATAGCTCCTCAGCTGCTTGAGTCCTGCAGAGGCACACCTTCAACTATGTCAGCTTGGGCCAGGAGCCTACAAGGCTCTCTATTACCTATGACAATGGTGATACAACGGAATCACCAGGAGAGCTTGTTAAAACACAGGTTTCTGGTCCCACCCCTAGGGAATCTGCATTTCTAACACATTCCCAGGTGATACTGATACTCCTGATGCAGGGACTACACTGTGAGAACCACTGACCTATGGAATTATAATGTTTAATGCAGGGGGTGTGTGAAAGGGACCAAGCTGGCCAGAGCAGAGATTGGGCAGGGAGGAAGGGTGGGAGGATGGCTGGTTTTTATAGGACATCTTAAAAATCAGGCAGATTTATATTTAAATCTGTAAGAGAGGATTTGAAAATGCAAATGACTACAAGTACCAGGCAAGTAACATAAAATAATGAAGAGATAATAAGAGATTGAATCCGTAATCCAAAACCTCCCAGCAAAGAAAAGTCCAGGATCAGATGGCTTCATGGTAAATTTCACCAAACATTTAAAGAAAAATTAGCACCAATCCTGCATAAACTCTTCCAAAAAACTGAAGAGGAAGGAACACTTCTTAATTCATTCTGTGAGGCCAGTATTACCAAAACCTTACTAAGAAACTACAAGGAAACAAAACTACAGACCAATATCCCTGATGGATATAGATGTAAAAGTTCTCAACAAAATACTAGCAAACCAAATCCAACAGCACATTATACACTGTGACCGGGTGGGATTTATCCCAGGAATGCAAGCTTGATTCAACATAAGGAAATCAATCAATGTAATATATCACATTCATAGAATGAAGGGGAAAACCGCATAATCATCTCAATTGATGCAGAAAGAGCACTTGACAAAATCTAATACCCTTTCTTGATAAAAACACCCGGAACACTAGGAATAGAAAGGAATTTCCTCAACATGATAAAGGGCTTTTTTTTTTAATCCACAGCTAACATCATGCTCAATGATACTGAAAGCTTTTCCCCTAAGACCAGGAACAAAACAAGGATGCCCACTTTCACCACTACTATTCAGTGTACTGAAAGTTCTAGACAGAGCAATTAGAGAAAGAAATGAAAGGCATCCATATTGAAAAGGAAAAATAAAACTACCTCTATTTGCAGATGACATAATCCAATATAGAAAACCCAAAGAATCCACAAAAATACTGCTAGAGCTAATAAAGGAAGTCAGCAAGATTGCAGAGTACAAGATCAACATACAAAAGTCATTGGTATTTCTATACACCAGCAATGAACAATCTGAAAATAAAATTAAGAAAACAATTCCATTTGCAAGAGCATCAAAAAGAATAAAATACCTAGAACAATTTAAACACGGAGGTAAAAGATTTACACACTGAAAACCAAAAAACATTGATGAAAGAATTTAAAGAAGACTTAAATAAATGGTATGACATTCCTTGTTCATGGGTTGGAAGACTCAATACTGCTAAGATGGCAGTAATCACCCAAAGTGATCTACAGATTCAATCCAATCCTTATCAAAATCCCAGCTGGATTTCTTTGCAGAAATTGAAAAGCTGATCCTAAAATTGATGTGGGTACTCAGGGAACTCAGAAAGCCAAAACATTCTTGAAAAAGAACTCACAATTCCCAATTTCAAAACTTACTGCAAAGCTACAGTGATCAAAACAGTGTGGTACTAGCATAAGGATAGACATATAGACGAATGGAACAGAATTTAGAGTCCAGAGATAAATCCATGCATTTATGGCCAACTGACTTTTGACAAGGGGGTCAAGACTAATCGATGGGGAAAGAACAGTCTTTTCAACAAATGGTGCTAGAAAACTAGATACCCACATGCAAAAGAAATGAAGTTGGACACCTATACTTCAAACCATATACAAAAATACAAAAAGCAACAACCTAAACCTAAGAGCTAAAACTGTAAAACTCTTAGAAGAAAACATAAGTTAAATCTTCATGACCTTAGATTTGGTAATGGATTCTTAAATATGACACCAATAAAAAAGGAAACATAAATTACTGAACTTCATCAAAATTTAAAACTTTTGTGCTTTAATGGACACTGTCAAGAAAGTAAAAAGACAACCAACATAATGGGAGAAAATATTTGTAAATCATATATCTGATAAGCACCTAGCATCCAGAATATATAAAGAACTCTTACAACTTAACAAAAAGACAAACAGCCCAATTTTAAAATGGGCAAAGAACTTGAATAGACTTTTCTCCAAAGAAGATATACAAATTGACAACAGGCACATGAAAAAAATGCTCCACGTCATTAGTCATGGGGAAATGCAAATCAAAGCCACAATGGGATACCACTTTCATACCCACTAGGATGGCTGTAATCAAAAAATAGAAAATAACAGGTGTTGGCAAGCATGTGGAAAAATTGGAACCCTCATACATTGCTGGTGGGAATGTAAAATGGTACAGCTGCTGTGGAAAACAATTTGGCGGTTCCTCAATAAGTTAAACATAGAGCTGCCATATGACCCAGCAATTCCATTCCTAGGTAGATACCCAAAGACCTGAAAACAGGTACCCAAACAAATACTTGCACAAGAATGTTCTTCACTTGTACACAAGAGCCGCACTGTTCACACTTGCCAAAAGGTGGAAACAACCCAAATGTCCATCAATTGTTGGATGGATAAACAAACTGTGGTGTATCCATGCAATGGAATATCATTCAGGCATAAAAAGGAATGAAGTGCTAATAAATGTTTCAATGTGAATGTACCTCAAAAACATCCCATGTGAAAGATACCAGAGACAAAAGGTCACATACTGTATGATTCCATTTCTGTAAAATATCTGGAATAGGTAAATCAATCCATAGAGACAGAAAGCAGATGAGTGGTTGCCAGGGGCTGGAGTTGGGGGAGAATGGAGAGCAACAGCTTAATGGGATTTTATTTGGAGGTGATGGAAATAGTTTAAAACTAGATAAAGGTGATGGTTGCAAAATATTGTGAATGTACTAAATGCCACTGAGTTATTCAGTTTATTTATTTATTTTTTTGATGTGGACCATTTTTAAGGTCTTTATTGAATTTGTTACACTATTGCTTCTATTTTATGTTTTGGGTTTTTTGGCCACGAAGCACGTGGGAACTTAGCTCCCCGACCAGGGATCGAACCCAAACCCCCTGCAGTGGAAGGCGAAGTCTCAACCACTGGACCTCCAGGGAAGTCCCGAATTATTCACTTTAAATGATTAATTTTACATTGTGAAAATCTCCCCTCAACAACAACAAGAAGAGTTGGGGGACTGAAACAATGGTAAACTGAAGAGTACATGCTCCTTCCAGAAGAGGAAACTGCTGCTCATCTCTGCCAGGCTGCAAGAGCAAATGCAAGCTCAATGTCACCAGAGTTTTCAACTTTTCAGGATAAGCCAGAAATCCAAATTTGTATGTAAACTCTCCCAACTTTTATGCGTTAATAACCAATTAAAAGTTTTTCAAATCTCTACGTGGACCAAACAAAATTCATCTATGAGCCAAGTCAGTCCACAAGACACAATTTCCAAGCTCTGCTCTGTACAATAGGGAGCCATTGAATGTTTCTGAGCTGGAAAATGAGAAGATGTAAGGAAAGTGTAGGGAGGGAGCCCCAAGGTATCCTCTTTGGGGCACACGTGACATGCCAGGGACTGGGGCACTGAATCAGTGCCACCTCGTTAGTACAAATGCCACCCCATTAGTCCCAGGGAGGGAGGGTTAGAGGGGTGCAAGGGGTTGAGTGATTAAGCAACTTGCCCAAAGTGAACGCACTTAGTAAAGGCAGAAGCCAGATTCAGGTCCACATCTCAACATGCGTGTCTGACATACATCTCAGACTTAACTAGGTCCAACAGAACACTCCTTAACTCTTTTTTTTTTTTTTTATCATTAACTCTTTCCCTCAAAAACTTTCCTCCACCTTAGCCAGTCTCCCCATCGTCCACCCATCCTGACGCTCAGGAGAAAACCCCCAGGATCATCACTGATTTCTTCCTCCTCATTCCCCACACGCAACAGACCTGCAAGTCCACTGTCAAAACATATCCCAAGTCTGAGCGCGTCTCAGCACCTCCCCCACCTCCATCACCTCTCACTGCCCCTCATCAGGACCAGTAGCAGCCTCCCAGCCTCCACACCAATGCCTCCCTCCCTAATCAGCACCCCCGGACAACAGCCACATGGTCTTTCTGAAAGATAAATCAGATGACAGCCGTCTCCAGCTTAAAACCCTCCGACGCACCACTCCATATCCTGCCAAGGTCCAGGGGCGTCAGGCCATTTCGGTTTGTATCAGTGTCACCGGGCTCACACCCTGCCCCCCATTCCGGAGCCAGTGGTAGCACAGCCTTAGATTGGGGAACCCCTTGGTCCAACCCCCTAACAAGTGTCCTATCACTCCCTACACTCTCTCTAAACTGTCACAGCCCAGGAAAGAAAAGAAAGGAAAAAACACAGCCCACCCCTGCCTGCAGCAGGTAGGTCGCGAATGAGAAGAGGCCAGCAGTTCCAACCTGGCCGAATCAGCCCGGGCCCCCATGAGCACAGGGGCCTGGCAGAGATGAAACAGGGGGGCCCGCAGAGCCTCCAGGGACTATCTCTCGGGGGGCTCTGTGACAGGACAGAGTCCCCTGCCAGGGCCACCCCAGGCACACAGCACAAAGGGGAGAGGGCTGGACCCACAGGGCGGGCCCACCAGCTCCGTGTGCCTGGAGCCAGGCGGAAGCCCAGCTACAGAGTCCCTCCCTCTCCCACCCTGGCACCCCACCTGGCACAGCCTGCAGTTGGCTGAGGGTCCCCTCAGGCCCTCACCCAGCATCAGGAAGCCTTGACAGAGGAGCACAGAGGTGAGCTCTGCCCGGTCTCATGCCAGGACCGCCATGCCAGGGAAGAAAGGCTCTGGTCCCCGATTCTGTCCCAGGCCCTCCCATGTCCCCTCCACACACACAATCCCCTCTGTCCCTAAGCTCTGTTCCTCCTTCCCCTGAGTGACAGGTGGCTTCCATACCCCACAACAGGCCAGCAGGCACCAGGGGCTCCCTGCCAGGTGACAGCAGGAGGGGTTCTGGCTCCTCCCTGACCCAGCCGCTCCAGGCAGCCGGTGTGGACAGGCGCTGCCCCATAGCCCGGATGCACTCACCAAAAGGTTCTTTAAGAAATCCATCATCCTCCACCAGTGCCTTCCCCGGCGAGTCAGGGGGCCCTGACTGTCTGTCTGAGCAACACTGTAGCTGTGGCTGCTACCACCCCAGCTGCTGCTGCTTCTGACGTTGAACAACTTCCTTAAGATTAAACAAGGAACTGCAGGATTTGGGTGTCCGCCCAGAGCTATTATTCCACACTGACTAGACCTGACCTTTGACCCCCTCCTTCACCAGTGCTGTTTTTCTGGGGAGCCCAGGGCTGGTGGAGCCACCACACATCATACCTAGTAAGGGCAAGGGGTCCATCCCAGGGGAGAGGCACCATGCCACCATTTAGGGGTGTGGGAAAGTCAGGGTGTGGGAAGCATTCCTGTGCTTCCATCCTTACCTTTTTTTTTTTTTTTTTTTTTTTTTCGGTCCCGCCATGAGGCATGTGGGATCCTAGTTCCCTGACCAGGGATCGAACCCATGCCCCGTGCACTGGAAGCACAGAGTCTTAACCACTGGACCGCCAGGGAAATCCCTCCGTTCTTATCTCGAGTGAGTTCTTAATGCTGCTGGCCTGTGATGCGTGACGAGAGGAAAGACTGGGGCACAGGATGCTGTGGGACTCAAGGCAGGCCCCACTGGCTTGGGGCCTCCATTTTCCATCTGCGAATTGAGAAGCTCCATGTGTAAGGAGAATAAAAACGAAGCAGAAGGGCTTCCCTGGTGGCGCAGTGGTTGAGAATCCGCCTGCCGATGCAGGAGACACGGGTTCGTGCCCTGGTCCGGGAAGATCCCACATGCCGCAGAGCAACTAAGCCCGTGAGCCATGGCCGCTGAGCCTGTGCGTCCGGAGCCTGTGCTCCGCAACGGGAGAGGCCACAGCAGTGAGAGGCCCGCATACTGCAAAAAAAAAAAAAACGAAGCAGAAGAAAGAAAACAGGTGCCTGCACCTATAAAGGCATTCACATGGCCCTCACAGAGCCCCAAACTTCCTACTCAAAGGTTTGAAGAAACAGCTAAAAGAGCAAGACATGGTTCCTTTGCAGGTGGGGCTTGTAGGAGGGGTCAGAGGCAAGGTGAAATGCTTTCTTTCACAAAACAGCCTGGGTTTTGTTTTTTCATCACCGCATGTATTATTTTGGTTTAAAAAAATTTTTAATGTGCCTTAAAAAAGAGAGTGATCCTCACGTCCTGTGGCTATCCCACAAGGAAAATTAAAAATAAATAAAGCAAATGGCTTGGGAAAACTCATACTGCATGTACGGCCCAGGGCCCAGAGCTCAGCCCAGGGCTCACCTGGGTCTTGGAGTCTCTTCCAACACTAATAAACACATCACATTTAATATCCACCCACGACCCTCCGTCCCGTTCCAGCTTTGGGAGAAAAGCAATGTCCCAGCTCAAAAGGAAAGGAATGAATTTTTAAATCCCTCAAAAAAAGGCAGCATGGTGTGGAAGAAATAGCCCTGGACTTAGTGTTCAGCAGACAAGGTTTTAACCCACCGCTCTGCACCTTACAAGCTGTGCAAGGCTGGTTACTCAGCCTCTGAGCCTTAGTTTCCACATCTGTAAAATGGAAAAATCTGACCCACTCTGCACAGCGGCTGTAGGATAAGGTATGGTGTATATAATATGTCCAGGGAGGGTGGGGCACAAACACTCTCAGTAAATGGCAACTATGATGATCTTTATTCCTTCATCCCAGTGCAGGCTCCGGACTCACTCTTCATGCCCCAGCCCCCAAGACAGTGTGAAGAGTACCCCACCACCTGCTCAGCCAAACCCAGGAAGCCGATCTCCTCTCTGCTTTGCCTCCTCCAGCCCAGCCTGCCGCCAGACACACAGCCCACCCCCTCTGTCCAGCGCAGCCCCATCCTGTGCTTGTTTGAGCCCCAGAAACCACAACAGCGTCTGTGGGAGATCAGAGAGGCCAGGAAATGTCCCCAGGGACTGGGGGAGGGCACAGCTCAATCGAGGACAAAGAAGGTCTTGGCATGAGTCCAGCCCTGGGGGCTTCAAGTGACAATGAAGGTCAGGGAAGGGGGGAAGGGGACAGGCTTCTAGGATGTGAACTGAGCCATCTCACACATTTGGAGGAGTCACGTGCTAGAGGAAACCCTGGCTACAGAGAAGGCTGGCAACGTCCCTTCCAGCTCTTACGATTCTGATATAAAAGATCATGTTAGGAGAAGAGATGTGATCAAGCTCACCAGCCTCCCTGCCCCCAAAGGCGTCCCGCTGGGCTGTCCCTAACAAGCCCTTCTCTCCTTCCCTGGGAGAAAGGAACCCTGGATAAGGCTCCTGCATCCTCAGTATCCTCCCTGCTCCCTCCCACACCTGCTTCTGGCTCATCTGCATTTCTGCTCTGGGCCCCCCCCACCCCCCACCCCCCACCCCCCCCTGCAGCCAAACTCTCCAGGACATGCCACATCCAGAACACTTCTGCAAGGCCCTTGGCCACAGCACACCAGGGCCCAGGAAGCCTTGTGGTCCAAGCCCCTGCCTCTGCACAGGAACACATCCAGAGGTGGCGAGGAAGAAGACAGATAGGCAACTAACATACTGATTCCCTCTGGGCCAGGCACTGGCTCAGGGCTGGGGACCCTGGGAAGAGCAGCCTCAGTCCCTCTCCTCCTACTTACTCCCCTTTACTTGCTTGACTCCTACTTGTCCTTTAGGCCTTAGCTTGGAGGTCACCTCCTCCAGGAAGCCTTCCTGGCATCCACCCCTCCCCCAGGTAGTATTCCCATAGTATCCTGCATATACCCTATCGAGTCACTTATCTCTCTGCATTATAATTTCTCATTTAATTGTGTTTCCCCCACTTCATCTGTTAACCTCAGCACCTGGCACGTAGGTGTTCAATAAATACTTGTTGAATGAAGGACTGAATAAAGGAACTGACTTCTGTCTAAAGACTAAGACAATCACAGAAGTAAATAATTAGAACTCAATAAAATAGGAACAGTACTGGGGATGAGCCAATGCCTGTATGGACTCAGAGAGGAGTGGACAATGGCTGTGCTGCAAGGGAGGGACCTTCCAAAAGGGGCTACTCTCCCTATTTTGCAGATAAGGCCATGGAGGTGCAAGAAAATCAAGTCCTGCATCTCGGGACACACAGTGGTAGAACAGGAGTCAATATCCAGGCCCAGGATTCATTCCCACTACCTCCCACTTGACCCTTATGATAATCCAGGTGGGGAGGAGGTGAGAAATGAAGCTCAGAGATGGCAATTGACCTGCTTCAGGTCACACAGCCTGTTAGTAGCAGAGCCAAGTGTTCTAGGTGAAAGAGGGGATGAGGTGGAGAAAATGGAGAGGAAGAGGGGGGACAGGGAGGGAGAGAAGATACGTGTGTTGGTGCTATACTCAGGGGGCAGGAAGGCGACTCCAGGTGAGGAGGCCCACAGTCCTTGGCAGGGTCATGAGCAGCGGTGGTAGCATGACCCCACACTGGTGGCCCCTCCAGGGTGGGTGAGGGGTAGGGCAGTGCACACGCCAGGAAATTGAGCCTGAGGACAGGCAAGCACAGGAGAAGGAACGAGGGCCAGAGAGACCAACAGCCGTTCTAGTGGGACAAAAGTGCCCACTGACCACTGGGAGACGGGAGGGAGAGATTAAGGTCTGAACACATTTCCCCTCCGTCAAATTAGCCTCCAAGCCTCTGAATGAGACCTCTCTTCCTTCAACACCAGAAAACCCACTGTTAAGAATGCCCAACAGGAATTTGATTATAAAAAACCCTGCCCGCAGCAAGCCCACTGGGATCAGCAGGGTTTCCTTCCCTGCCTGTAATTTCTCACCAGCAGCTGTGGTCCGGTAAAACGAGCACCGGACTGGGAATCAGACAGACCAGCATCCAAATCCCAGCCCAGCCTCTGGCCAGCTGTGACCTCGGGCCCCATTCTCGTCATTTGTAAAGTTGGAATAATGACCCCCACCTTCCTGTTGACAATGCAGTGAGATGACAAATGTGAATGCACCTAACACGGGGACAACAATTGATCAACAAATGTCGGCTGGCTCTAAATCTGTTGGATTTATGGGATTAATTTTGTGACGGGAGCAGCTGACGTTTACTGAACTCTCACTATGGGTGCCAGGCCCTTGACAAAGTACTTTACATGCATGCTCTTATCTAGTCCCCACGAGCACCCACGAGGCAGTCCCTATGACCATCCCCGCTCTCAGGCGTGAAAACTGAGGCTGAGAGTTAAATAACTAGTCAATAGGTGGCATCAGCGACGCAAACACAGACAGCCTGCAGCATCCAAGCTTTGAACCACCACGCAAACAGGGCTTGGATACGCTGTTCAGAGCAGCTGACCGGTCCACCAGAAGCGGGATGCTCAAATCCCACCCATCCTCCCTCAAGTGTTTCTGAAACCCCTCAGTCAGAATTCCCAGAGCCCAGGACTCGATTTGGGTATCATATTCTGTTTGGGGTTTTTTGTTTGTTTGGTTTTTTTCAGCCATGCCAGACGTTTTGCAGGATCTTAGTTCCCCGACCAGGGATTGAACCCGGGCCCACAGCAGTGGAAGCACCAAGTCCTAACCACTGGACTGCCAGGGAATTCTCCTTATATTCTGTTTTATCTGAATGGCTACTAGGACTGTCTGATCTTTCCCCTTAACTGAAAACTCCTGGCAGGCAGAAGCCACGTGTGCACACCCCAGAGTTGTACACATGCCACATTTCGTCAAATTTTGAATGCCACCCATCATAAGATACATATTATTTTATGTACCACTAACAAAGCAAAAACACCACCACAGTTACAAACTATGGCACTATCGCTAGTGAAATGCAGCCTGATTTCAGAGATGTTAAACGAGATGGGGGTGGGGGGAGTATGTCTTCACAACGATGAAATACAGTAGCAGATACTCGGTAATTATTTGTACTCAGTAATTATTTCTCAGGGTAGGAGAAAGAATGCTAACTTGAAATCATAAGCCTCAAGTTTGTGTCTTACCAGCTGGCTAAGGGGAGAGGGCTGCATTTCTCTAAGACTCAATTTTCTCATCTCTACGGTGGGCAAAATAGTTCTTCTCTTCCATTGTGGCTGTGAGAACCAGGAGAGCTCAAGAAAGTGCTTTATTAGCTGTCAAGCACTGTACCAACCTACAGTGTAAACAGCATGAAGAGGAGACAATGGGCACCCTCAGAGGTTATAAGCGACACCAGCAGACCCTGTGTGTGTTTGCAAGAGGCTCTGTAAGCGTGTGGCTGCCTTGGAGCAATCCAGCCCTGTCTTCTAGGAAATAACTGGCATTGCTGCTTCCAAGCTGACCCTACCTTGGAACCACTAGATCCCAGCCCAGCACTGGTTAAGGAATCACGGTGTGCACACCATGGAGGCTCTCCAAGCCAGGCTTTGGGGCGCCAGTTGGCAGAGCTTCTGCTTCTGATCCAGTCTGTGGCCTGAAACTTCCAGTCTTCCAACAAAGTTGGGCTCAGCTTCAGGTCTGAGCCTCACCGTGGGGGGTGGGGGGGCTGGAAAAATAGCCTATGAACCTCATCAGGTTATTTGAAATAAGCCTTTCTGGGTCTGCAACAGGGTGAACTGGAGGGTTAGGGACCCTGCGGGCGGCAACAGCCTCAACAAAGGCTTGGTGGCCGAAAAGTGAGGAGGAGGTGAGTCTGGCTTTGGTCTCACCAGTGGCCATACCTGTGGCCCAGGCAAGAGGCCCAGGCCCCCCTGCTTGCGTCTGTCCAGAGGAATAGGAAATAAAGCAACACCGAGGCTGAGAAGGTAGGACCGAAGAGCAGTGTTGGCCTCCCAGAAAAATCTCTGCTTCACTCCCAGCACCCTTGTCCCTGAAATGCAATGGCTGGTGCTCCACAGCTGTGTCTCTCCGAACTGGCACGGGTGGGTGGGTGTCTGGCTGAGTGTCAGAGGCACGGCTCCCTCCCTCCATCACACCTTGGTGGTCCTTGTTCCCCAGGCAAGGTTCCTGCATAGCAAGCATCCTTCCGACTTCTCCTCACACATTACTACACTTCCTTCCTCTCTCCCTCTCCCTTCCCCTCCCAATTCTATCCACTTTCCTGCTGGCTCTTGGAGGGTAGAAACTGCAGCCATGCTACCAGCGCGCCTGGACTCTGGGTTTGCAGCAAGGGCAGCAGAAGCCCAGCCACCACCTCTCCACCTCTCTCTCCACAAAACAAGTTTTAAGAACCAAAGGATATGAACATGTGTGTATATGTGTGTGTGTGTGTGTGTGTGTGTGTGTGTGTGCATGTGTATCTGAATTACTTTGCTGTACATGCGAAACTAACACAATATTGTAAATCAACTATACTTCAATGAAAAAACTAAAATAACCAAGCACTAAGGACCCTGGGACCGATTAGCCTCCTCCCCTAATCCTGGCCCTGATGTGTACCTGGGAGAGAAAAGAAGCTGCAGAAGCTCCTGGGTTTGCCATTCACAGAGAAGCCATCACAGAATGCATGTGGAACCTGGGGCCCCCCAGCAGACCCTGCTCCTCTTCCTTGATCCCAGAAGCTGCCCAAGGCTCCCCCTCCAGGTGCCCCCACCCATAGGAGTGTCGCGGTGCTCCTGGCAGAGCCTAGTGTCATCTCAGGGACCCATGAACATACCCGGCTACCGCTGGGCAGGTGGCCTCACGCTGCCAGTCACGTGGCTGCAATCGGGGCTCAGCTGACTCATCTCCAAAACAAACATTCATCCTATTCTCACTACCCAGCTCACCCCTAGGGCAGTTTGGGCAAGACTGAGTGAGCGCAAGGACGCAACCTCACTCATTTCTAAAGTAGGAGGTGCCACATACCAGAACATATACCATATACCAACATACCTTCTCCACAGGCCTCTACCATCTCTGTGCCTCAGTTTCCACACTCACTACGGAGTATGCAAAGTAGCCGCTCTCCCTTCCCCTATATCGGGGCTGAGCTGTCGCCCCAGAGAGACCACTAGGTGCCCTATCACCAGCAGCAAGCTGTTTGCTGCTGCCACCACCCTCCTGCCTACGAAAGGTCCCAAACGCACCACTTCTATTATAAGATGAAGAAAAACAAAGCTCCCCGCCCCCCATGCTGGCATCAGCACTGTTAGTAAGTAGCAAAAACAAGGTTTAGAGATGATCTGAGTCAGAATTTCAATTATCTGTGCTCGCCTCCACCCAGGACAATAGGTTACTGGGATTTCACTGGGACCAGTCCCTTGCCTAGCACATAGCCGATTCTCATCAGATGTACCAGGCTGAGAACTGAATAAATCAATACATGCTCTGTGCTTGGCTGAGCAAAGGGCAGTATCAGAAAAGAAGTCATGGGCAGCTGGCAACTTTGGGGGCTCACGCTCCCGGATGTGCCTGGGAGATGCCATCCGAGGCATCCCACCTCAGCCCTGGGCAGCCCCTAAAGGACCCCAACCTGCCCCTCCCCAGATGGCAGGAGATGGCAGGAGGAAGGCCACAGGGGGTTTCATTTCAGACTAATCTGCAGGAAGGGGATGTTTGCAAATCGTACGTCCTTTTCCTTCCCCATCTTCTAGTTAATGATCACCTAAATAAGTACTTGGGTCCCAACTGATTCTTTGTGTGTGTGTGTGTGGTACACGGGCCTCTCACTGCTGTGGCCTCTTCCGCTGCGGAGCACAGGCTCCGGACGCGCAGGCGCAGCGGCCA
Organism: Kogia breviceps; assembly: GCF_026419965.1. NCBI lineage: Eukaryota > Metazoa > Chordata > Mammalia > Artiodactyla > Physeteridae > Kogia > Kogia breviceps. The sequence continues at coordinate 11,583,970 of NC_081328.1, forward strand.
TGGCTCACGGGCCCAGCCGCTCCGCGGCACGTGGGATCTTCCCGGACCGGGGCACGAACCCGTGTCCCCTGCGTCGGCAGGCGGACTCCCAACCACTGCGCCACCAGGGAAGCCCCCAAGTGACTCTTACAGTCGGTCCCCGAGCTCCAATAGCCTGATTATACATACACAGCACGGGGGACTGTGACGCTGAACAGCTCTCTTCCCCATAAACCATATGTCAACTAACACGACTGCCCTGCCCCCCTTTCGCCAGCTGGGGCTAATGAACGGGGTGCTGGGGCAAATACAGGCCCTCACAAGGTCTCGGGTAGGGCCGTTGGGCTGCCCGTCCCAGGCCGAGCTATCCTGGCTGGGAAAGCATTGGGGGGCGAACACACGCCCACCAACCCAGAGTCCCACAGCGCCCACCTCCGAACAGTCCCCCCAAAGGCACGATGGTACAGCAAAGAGCTACCCAGACATTCACATTCACCCCACGTAAACACTCACACAAACACACACACCTAGTCCTCGGGAGGCTTATGAGCCACCAAGGCAAGGACCGTTAGCCAGCTGCACACGCCCTCCTGCTATAAACAGTTATCATCTGTTGCTGTTTGCAATCTGCCTGCCCAGTGGTCCCCTCCTCAAAAGCAGACAGACAACAAAGGAGGCACGCAGAGGGAAGGAGGCATGAAGTTAGAGACCTCAGCCTGCTTCTCACAATCCGTCCCTTTGCCACCAAAAGAGATCCGTGCGTCCAGTAGACGCTTTCTTAAAAATTTATTCATTTTATTTATTTAGTTTTGGCTGCGTTGGGTCTTCGTTGCTGCGCGCGGGCTTTCTCTAGTGGCAGCAGGCGGTGGCTACTCTTCGTTGCGGTGCGCAGGCTTCTCATTGCGGTGGCTTCTCTCGTTGCGGAGCACGGGCTCTAGGCATGTGGGCTTCAACAGTTGTGGCACGTGGGCTCAGTAGTTGTGGCTCATGGGCCCTAGAGCGCAGGCTCAGTAGTTGTGGCGCACGGGCTTAGCTGCTCCGTGGCATGTGGGATCTTCCCGGAGCAGGGCTTGAACCCGTGTTCCCTGCATTGGCAGGTGGATTCTTATCCACTGTGCCACCAGGGAAGTCCCTGGTAGACGTTTTGGAAGTAGTGCTGGTGCCTGGCTCAGAGAGCTGGTGTCACCTTTCAGACCTTCCCTGAAGCTGTAGTCTGGGCAGGACCGAAACACAGCAGAGGAGCCTGTGAGGCTGGGAACATGGGACGCCTCTGAGCCAGGACTGGTCTCCCCTAAGGAGGTCTCCAGGGACACCCGAGTGGGGAGGATGGAAGTGGGCACAGTGGTGGGGCCCCAGTTCCTGGCAGCCTGACCCCCTCGGTCTGCCCAGATGGCTTAGCAGGCAGCTGGTGGGCTTGTCACTGCTCCCCAGTTCCCCCCAGCCTACCGTCTGGTGTTGATGGTATAAGCCACAAGGGGGCCACGTGAGCCATAGGGAAGTTCCAGAACCACAGGTGGAGATCCAGGTAGCTCCCTGCTGTGTGGACGGATGTGGCCAAGACAGATGATCGCAAAGCAGATCTATCTCAAGACAGCTCTGGCCTCTTCCAGTCCCCGACACACTTCCAGGCTCCTTTCAGCTCCCCAAAGGGCAGGTGGCATGCTCTGGTCCCAAGACACAGCCCCGTTTACACTGAATTGGGAGTTCCTTTGGCCACATGGCTATGCAGAGGGAAGGGTGAGTTGGAGGCCAGGGAGTGACCAGTCTGAAAGTGCCACCAGGAGGTGAAATCATGACCCTGCTCTCCCAGGCCTGAAGGATAAGCCATGCAGAAGGAAGGTGCGTTCGTGATTCTGGCTGAACCTACACGGCTCGGGCTGGGCACTCACCCTCATGACCATCCCCTCCTAGAACCACCAAGCAGTCTGGATCTGTTCTGCCCAAGGAAACTGTGTGCCGAGTGGTGAAGGAAGCCTGGTGCCTTCGAGGAGCAGGGTGGCCATGGGGTCCTAGCTACCAGGAGGGTAGCCTGACTGTACACATGGGAGACCCCACTTCCAGCTGGAGCAGACAGAGTCACGGTCTTCCTACGCCTGGCCACTCTGGTCAGCTGTGGGATTATGCACACCTTAAGCAACAGGGCCTTCCTGCCTCCATCAGTCGATAAATCTGGCCCCGCAGCTCCCCTGAAATTGCTCTTGTCAAGGTCACCGGTGACCTCCATGTTGCCAAATCCCAGAAGAACTTCTCCCCTCATCTTCATCCCTTAGCACCACTTCCTCCTCCCTGCAGCGTTCTGGGGTTCCCCTCAGCTCTCCTCGCAGGCTCCTCCTCCTCTGTAGAGACCCGCACGGCTCAACCTGGGACCTTCCCTCATCTCTGTCCCTGCTGCCCTCCCAGGGTACCCATCCATTCCCCTGAATTTAATTCCATCTCCATGCTGCTTCCCCTACATGAATATCTCCAACCTTGACCTCTCCTTGGACCTCCAAATTAGCGTCTCCAAATGCATGCTTGCTTTTTACACTTTGCTGTCTCATGGGGATCTCAAACTTGGCATGTCCAAGATAGAGTCCCTGATCTTCCATCCTGAACCTGTCTCTCCGCAGGCTCCTCCTCAGAAAAATGGGACCAAAACCTACCCGTTGCTCCAGTCTCATCTAGGATGATGAGACATCAAGATGCCTCCCTTTCCCTCGCCTCCCAGGTCCAATCCACCACACCTCCTGTCGTCTCAACTTCCTCACCGTAACCCTAATCCATCCATTTCTCTCCATCTCTACTGCCAACACCCTCCAAGGTTCAAGCCCCCTTCGCTTTTTGCCTGGACTAGAGCCACAGCCTCCCATCTGGTCTCCCTCCTTCCACTTCTGCTGATCTATAGCCCGTCCTCCACGTGGCAGCCAGAGATGAATCACATCACTCTGCTGATCAGGACCCTTCCCAAGACCCACAGGCCTGGATGCTTTGCCTCTCGGCAACCTCCCCCGTCGCTCACCCTACTCCAGATGCACAGGCCTCCTTTCTGTTCTTCCAAAGCGCAGACACACAGATAGCAAGGACCTACTGTACAGCATGAGGAGCTATATTCAGTATCTTGTAATAACCTATAATGGAAAAGAATCTGAAAAAGAACATATCTAGGACTTCCCTGGTGGCACAATGGTTGAGAATCTGCCTGCCAATGCAGGGGACACGGGTTCGAGCCCTGGTCTGGGAAGATCCCATGTGTCGCGGGGCAACTAAGCCCATGCGCCACAACTACTGAGCCTGCGCTCTAGGGCCCTCGAGCCAGAACTACGGAGCCCGCGTGCCACAACCACTGAAGCCTACGCGCCTAGAGCCCGTGCTCGGCAACAAGAGAAGCCACCGCAATGAGAAGCCCAGGCGCCGTAAGGAAGAGTAGCCCCCGCTCGCCACGACTAGAGAAAGGCCACAAGCAGCATCGAAGACCCAACGCAGCCAAAAATAAAATTAAAAAAATAAAAAGAATATATATATATACATACAGGGTTGGCCAAAAAGCTCATTCAGGTTTTTCTGTAACATCTTACGGAAAAGAACGAACTTTTTGGCCACCCCCATATTTCTGTATAACTGAATCACTGTGCTGTACACTTGAAACTAACATAACACTGTAAATCAACTATACTTCAATAAAAAGAAGAAAAGGAGAAAAAAAAAGAACAGACTCTTCCCTGCCTCGGTGCCTTTGCACTTGTTATATCTGGCACCCAGACACACCCCCAGCTCTTCACACGGCCATTCCTTCTCATCTTTCAGGGCTCAGCTAAAATGTTACCTCCTCCAGGCCTTTCTTGAGCCCCCAGGCAAAGCCATTACTCCCTCCCACAGACACAATATTCTCGAATAGCACCCTCGAAATGATGCCCCTACCCAAACACCATGTTTGTGTCTCTCTTCGGGGCACTGATGGGAAGCTGCTATTGTCTGAGGACTTTCTTACCTACCGTCCGTCTCCCTCACTGGACTGTAAGCTCCGTGTTCACAGGAATCGTGTCTGCCGGCTTCCCTGCTGTGTCCCCAAGCCCTAAAGCAGTCCTTAATCCATGGCAGGTGACCAATAAATACTAGCCAAGTAAGTGAAGGGATTTCAGTGGCACTTCCACGTGTAAGGTGTTCTTGTGCGGGAGACCAAGCAATACAAACTCCTGCTGGAGGAGTTCAGGGAGGGCTTCATGAGGGAGGTGGCATCGAAGCTGCACCTTTGAGTGAGGAGATTTAGAAAGAAGGAGGGAGGCTGTGGTGTGGGGGGTGAGGAAGAACCCCAAGCAACGGAAGAGGAGCAAGCACGAAGCACATGCTGGGAAAATAACCAGCCTCACCGGCTGCAGACCACCCACTGCTGTCAAATGATCCCTGCCAGGAATGACCTTACCAGGACACCAGCCCAGGGTCTCCCCAGCCAAGTGCCGGGAGATGCCCCAAGCAGGCATTTGTGCACCTCCAGCTAAGGGGATGCTGGCCTACCTTCTCACCCCACACAGAGGGAGTGGGTCTGCCCTCCTCCCCCATATCCCACAGCTGCTGGGACCCCTGCTCCTCCTCAGGAGAGAAGGGAGCTGCCTGGGAACAAGCCACATGATGCTTGGTACCCTGCCAGTGGTCTTTGGGCCTCAACCAGCATAATGACTCTCCTTTTAGCAGGACCAAGGCTTGCCTGCGAAGTGCCTTTGTGGGAATTAGAACAGGGCACCCCTCTGGGTGAACCAATTGGAAAAAGGCATCCTTCCCTCTCGTCAGACAGCCCCTCCCAAGATACCCAGTTGGCCAGCAGATTGCCGATCTCAGCCCCCACTCATCCCTGACGCTGGGTGCCCCGTGCGGCCCATGCCTTCCACGGGGGCGTGGCCCACCATAGCAATCTCTCTGCAGTCCGAGGCAGCATCTGGAGCAGCCGCCCCCAGATCCCCGTGCTCCACCCCAGTGGGGGAGTCCAGGCTACGCCAGGCTCTCCCAGGAGTCTTGCCCAGGTGACCAGGGTGACAGTCGTCATGGGGCCGAAGCTGTAACTCGCCCACCCCTGCCCGTCCCTCACAATAGCCGATGGCCGATTCCCGGAAGAGACCATCTGGGTCTTGGTGATGCCTCACCACCAACACACACACACACACAGACACACACAGACACACACAGACACACACACACACTCATGGAGCAAGGAGAATTAGAGATTATCGGTGCGCTGTAAGGCCCTGCTCAGGTGTTTACCCTCCCGGGGATATTAAATGTTAAACGTGTGTGCCTGTTTACTCTCCCCGCCAGAGCCTTGCTGGCTACCCCGTAGCCAGGCAACACTATCTGACCTGGGGGACCAGGAGGGGGACTTTCCATGCCAGGCAGGTCACCTGGGGAGGGTTATCTAAGCACGGCTAGTCTCAGCACACAAAGAAGTGCCTCTCTCCCCTCCCACTCCTTCCCACCCTCAGCCCCCAGGTGACCTCACACCCACAACACACGGTCCACTCTAACAGCAAGAAGCAGAGGGTGGTCCTGCGACGGAAGTGGTGACACTTTAGCACGGGATCTGTTAGAAGCAGATCGCTGGGATTTGGTGTCTTTATCAACCTGGTGGCCAGCTTTGCTATTTCCCTGCCGACCAAACTGAGAGCCAGCAGGCTGAACTTGCAGGGAGAAAGATTCAGGCTAGATGGGAAGAAGATGAAGACGTATGAATGGAGACAGGCCATGGCACCTCCTTCCAAGGGAAGACCGGACAACGCCAAGTCAGGGCTGGAAGCTCACGTGTGTCATTTTTTTCCTCCATGAGGGGTTGCCTATCTTTCCACCTGGATGGGAGATCGGCAAGTTGCCGACTGAAGGTAACAAAATCAAGGTCACATCTCAGCTCTAGATTGACGATGTGAACACTGTGTGACCTTCTTTTCTCCGTGGAAAAGCTTAGGGACATGTGACATGCCTACCCTTCAAACCCCATGGTCAGGGGAGGACAGTTGAAATCATATAATCAGTCATGGGCTCACAAAGCAATGAAATCGGGCAAGCAAAGTATCAGTCACAGAATCATAGAATCCCACAGATGGAAGCCCTACTGTGTGCTGGGCTTCTAGGGTTTCCACTAGGGGTAAAAAAATCTCCCCCATTTTACAGATAAGGAACCCAGGTCTAACAAGACCCAGCCTCTCCTACTGAACCATGAAGGTGGCCTGAGCTAGTCATAGCTGAATAACACCTACCTACAAAAGATGCTCTTGTCCTTAATCCTCAGAACCTGTGAATATGTGAGGTTAATGGTGACAGAGGGAATTAAGGTTGCTGATCAGCTGGCCCTGAGGTGAGAGGAGGATCCTGGATTATCCAGGTAGGCCCAATATAAACAAAAGAGTCCTTATAATAGAAGGAGGCAGAAGAGAGAGAATGAGAGAGATGGCAGTGTGTGAAGGACCTGGCCCAATCAGTGTTGCTGCCTTTGAAGACGGTGGAATGGGGCTGGGAGCCAAGGAATGCAGGTGGCCTTCTAGAAGCTGTAAAAGGCAATGAAACAAATTCTCTCCTAGAGCCTCCAGAAGGAATACGTCCCCATGGACAGCTCGATTTTAGCCCAATGAGACCCATTTCAGACTCCTGACCTCCAGAACTCTAAGATGATAAATCTGTGTTGTCTTAAGCTACTACGTTTGTCATCATCTGTTTCAGCAGCCATAAGACACTAATACAGACCTCTCGACAGATATAAGTCCAATATAACCACGGGCAGGAAGGAACTCTGACACTCTAGCCCCACGCCCCTGCTCTGCAAAACTGAAATCTTCTGTGACATATTCACAGTCTGGGATGAACGTTATTTTGATATTTTGATAACTGCCTTGAAGCTCTTTGCTGATCTTCAGGAAACCAGGTGTGGACTCTTGACCTTGAATGGGCCTGGGACCCATAAGCAAGGAGGAAGGCTGCCCAAGAGATGGCAGAGGACCATGCCATGCCAGCAGGAACTAGGACCCTGCCTGTCCATGACAACTCAGGCTGGACCGATGACCTGGGAGGCCTGGGTTTCAAGGTTCCCACCTCCGCTGCCAGCACTAACCTCAGGTACCCCCAGGCTCTGGATCCATGGCTCAGCTTTGCTCTTGGGGTGACAAGGCCCATCCCTGACACTTACTGAATCCTCCCAGGCTTTGAAGATCCACCTTCCTGCTCTTCAGATCTCACCATCGTTCCTGACCTGCTTTCTCCTTCACTATTCTAATGTTTGAGGGACCCACCTTTCCCCAACCCCAGACCCCAGGACACATCCCCTCATGGAGAAGTGACAGGGAGAGGATCGTCCAAGGATTTTCTGCTTTTCTGAGTGTACCCAGGCCATCCTTGCTTCCACACCCAAGCAGGGACCACCAGACCACTCAGTGGAGGTCATGTCCCTTCTTGGGTCACTCTTGGAGATGGTTTCTGGGGCTTTGCCTCCTCATAGCACTCATACCCTCAAAAGGTGGACATCACATCTTCCCAGTTCAACAAAGGGCCATCAAGCATGAGGAGACGGAGCTACACAAGGCATAGCTCCTGTCTCCTACATCCCACAGCCGGGCTCTCCCGACCACGGAATAGCCACCCCAAAGGGACCCTCAAATGCTGTCCTGAAACCCAATTGGACATCCACAAGGCAGTGATACTGGGAGCCATCAGGGGGTCCAGTGGATTTTCAGAATCATCACCTCTGGGGCGAGATGCAGTGCTGGTCTCCTCTGAGCCCAGGCCACCCACCAGGGTGAGGTCCTGGGAAGGGAAAACTCTAGAAACAGTAGCAGAGCATCAGGAAAAGGTCCTAAACCTGGATGCCCTTAGGCACAGGGAGGATATAAGGCAAAATAGTTGGAGAGAGCACATCCCTCCCAATAGTACGGAAATCAATTTTTTAATACCATGTTGGTCAAACAAAGCATATCTGAGGGCAAACTGAGCCCAGGCCTACCAGCTAGTGATACTCAAAGAAGCAAACCCAGCCCATCCACCTGACCTCCTTCATCCCCTTCCTGCCTTTTCCCACCTGCTTTCCCTCCTTCCCTCTCCTCTTCCCTCCCCTCCCCCTCCTATTTCTCCTCTCCCTAGGCCCTCCTCTTTTCCCTTTCCACAGCAGATGACACCACCGGGCCACCCACCCCTCACTCCTGGCTTCCCATTTAGAGCCAACCAGCCATCATATTAACATCTGACATTTCAGAAACTTCTCGGTTCTGCTGCCAAATCAAATCAGCTCAGCCGTGTCATTTGCTAGCAAACCCAATTCACTCCCGCACCAGGTTCTGCTTAATTTCCACGTGGACCTGGGCTGGAGCTCTTGAAAGGCTCCCTCCACCTCTCCACATACCTGGAGATGCAGACCCTGGCAGCCCAGGCTGCTTGGTAAGGGCACGGCAGTTCCCCTCAAAAGGAGTGAGCCACGCCATTCACAGACTGCACTACCACTCCTCCAAGATCACCTGGTTCTCATATCCCAAAGAAGAGAGCCAAACACTATGTATAAAGTGGAAATACATTATTTTTTAAAAATTAATGTCACCACCCTCAAAGATTTGTTTGGGGACTTCCCTGGTGGCCCAGTGGTTGAGAATCCACCTGCCAATGCAGGGGACACGGGTTCGAGCTCTGGTCCGGGAAGATCCCACATGGCTGTGGAGCAACTAAGCCCATGCACCACAACTACTGAGCCTGCGCTCTAGAGCCTGCGAGCCACAACTACTGAGCCTGCGAGCCACAACTACTGAGGCTGTGAGCCACAACTACTGAGGCCCGCACGCCTAGAGCCCGTGCTCCGCAACAAGAGAAGCCACCGCAATGAGAAGCCCGCGCACCACAACGAAGAGTAGCCCCCGCTCACCACAACTACAGAAAGCCCGCACGCAGCAACGAAGACCCAACACAGCTCAAAAAAAACCCCAAAATTTGTCCATATTTTTTTAATAAAATAATTTAATAGAATAATTTACCTCATCTTTAGCAGACTCTTACAGGGGTTACTATCTCTTCTGGAGCAGAAACATTTATTTAAACTTCAGTGACTCCTTCTGAGCCAACTGGTTTTGTCTTCACTGGTTAAATGCAAATAAAATCGAATTTAACTCTTCTTTATTACAAATGAGCACAAATGGTACAATCCCATTTATTTATTTATTTATTATTTATTTATGTTTGCAATTTCTTTTTTTTAACATCTTTATTGGAGTATAATTGCTTTACAATGGTGTGTTAGTTTCTGCTTTATAACAAAGTGAATCAGCTATACATATACATATGTTCCCATATCTCTTTCCTCTTGCATCTCTCTCCCTCCCACCCTCCCTATCCCACCCCTCTAGGTGGTCACAAAGCACCAAGCTGATCTCCCTGTGCTATGCGGCTGCTTCCCACTAGCTATCTATTTTACGTTTGGTAGTGTATCTCTGTCCATGCCACTCTCTCATTTTGAGAGGGTGTGGAGAAATGGGAACCCTCTTGCACGGTTGGTGGGAATGTAAATTGATACAGCCACTATGGAGAACAGTATGGAGGTTCCTTAAAAAACTAAAAATAGAACTGCCATACGACCCAACAATCCCACTACTGGGCATATACCCTGAGAAAACCATAATTCAAAAAGAGACATGTACCACAATGTTCATTGCAGCTCTATTTACAATAGCCAGGACATGGAAGCAACCTAAGCGTCCATCGACAAATGAATGGATAAAGAATGTGGCACATATATACAATGGAATATTACTCAGCCATAAAAAGAAACTAAATGAGTTATTTGTGGTGAGGTGGATGGACCTAGAGTCTGTCATACAGAGTGAAGTAAGTCAGATCCCATTTATTTATGCCTCTGTCTGTGTGCATGATGCCGAGATGTCTGGAGGCTTAGCAAATGGTAATGATGAATATGGCTGGGTGGTGGGATTATTACTAGAGTTTTGTTTTGGATTTTTTACTTTATACTTTACAATTGCTTACATTTTTTATAAGAAGCATGTATCACTTATTTAAAATAGGGTGTGGGGTGAGGGGTTGCTGTTCACTTGCAAAAAAAAAAAAAAAATCTTATAAAAATTCTCCAAGATGGGGCTTCCCTGGTGGTGCAAGTGGTTAAGAATCCGCCTGCCAATGCAGGGGACACGGGTTCGAGCCCTGGTCCGGGAAGATCCCACATGCCCTGGAGCAACTAAGGCCGTGCACCACAACTACTGAGCCCGTGTGCCTAGAGCCCATGCTCCGCAACAAGAGAAGCCACCGCAATGAGAAGCCTGCGCACTGTAACGAAGAGTAGCCCCCATTTGCCACAACTAGAGAAAGCCGGCGTGCAGCAACGAAGACCCAACGCAGCCAAAAATAAATAAATAAATAAATAAATTTTTTTTTTTTTTTAAAGTCTCCAAGAAAATACTGGGCTTTTTTAGTTCAATGCCACATTCTCAAGGCTGGATCAATCGATGAGAATTCATAAATCACCTATTATGAGTACATATTAAGCACCGACCACTAAGTGTTTATGAAGCACGTGCTCTGGGCTCCTTATGTACCAGGCACTGTGACAACAAGGGTCGGAGGACATGTCCTGCCCCCTCGGGCCATGGAGCTAGGGCTGCATTGGGCCAGTTCCTCCCAGCCCTGCTCCAGCAACGCCCTGCCCCACCACACACATACACACACCTGCAGTCACACCTGAACGACCTCCAACTACACAAGAGTAAGCAGGTGCTGGCACAGCTTCTGGGCCTCACCAGGCTCCCATCGGGGGCTCCTGAAAGAGGGCCGCTCACACCCTACAGTGGGTTACATGGTGCCCCCCAAAAAAGATATGTCCACCTAAGAATCTCTGAATGTGACCTGATTTGGAAAAACGGTCTTTGCAGGTATAATTTAGCATCTTGGGATGAGGGCCAGGTGGATCCAGGTGGGCCCTAAATCCTTATAAGAGACCCACAGACCCAGGGAGACGAGAAGGCCATGTGAAGACGGAGGCAGAGAGTGGAGTCATGCAGCCCCAAACCAAAGGGATGCCTATAGCCACCTACACACCTACGGGAAGAAGCAAGCAAGGATCTGCCTCCTCGAGTGCCTTTGGAGGGAGCTCAGCCCTGCCGACACCTTGATTTCAGACTTCTAGCCTACAGAACTGTGAGAGAATAAATTTCCGTTGTCTTAAGCCACAAAGTTTGTGGTAATTTGTTACAGTGGCCCCAGGAAATGAATACACACCCTAAGGCCTGAAACACCATCTCCACACTCATCCAAGAACAGGGAATCTACTAGGGGTCCAGGGGAAAAAAGCCAACAGGAGGGGGACACACAGGAGGTACCTACGGGACTCATACTGCAGGGGTGACTCCCTCCAGGAACAAACACAAAACCCACTGTCCACTGTCCCTCAAAGCACCAGACACACTGGGCTTGAGTGTCAGGTCAACGACATGACCCCCAGGCATGCATGGGGTGGGGATGAGAGGCGGGGCATGGAATCTGGCAGGACCCCACTCGTGAGCCGGTCTCGCTGCAGAAGTGTCTATGGCAGCCAGAAGAGGAATGGGATCATCGATGAAACCACCACACAAGCATTTAGCTCACTGCCCACGAGAAAAGCCACGAGTATCCATCACATACCAATGTAACACCTGTGTGGTGTTATATTGGTATGAAGCCCTTGCCTACCCGCTTCCTCCTGTAATCCTCCCAGCAACCCTACGGGGTGGGCTTAATCCCACAAATGAAGGAACTGAGCTTCCTAGGAGATGACCGAACTGCACAATGTCACACAGTTGTTACTAAGGCCCAGGGCCAGGCCCGGGCTCTGTGTGCCAGACCCAGGATTGTCCAACAGAGAAGGCAGGACCTAAAACAAGCAGGGATGTTGTAAACTAGAGGCTAAGTTATGGGGTAGGACAGCTGCCAGGCCTTCAAAGGCAGGTGGCGTGACTAGGGCTACAGCAGCATGCGAAGCATCCCCAAGGAGACGCCCTGAATGCCAAGTGCTCTATCAGGGCACAACGTCAGTATCTGTCCAGAAATATAGACTCATTTCAATACTAGCTGCAGGCAAAAGGAATTAGGAAGGAACTTTCTGATGGGGACAAACAGATTATAAAATGCATTCCAAGGCCAACCCCGGGACTCTCCATGGCCTTGAATTATCCAGATCTCCACTCAGTCCAATCCCAAAATCCTTCATGAGGACACTGGCCTTACAGGTTCTCCCTATCACCGTGGGGTCTGGTCTGTGAACACTGATTAGCTCAGGGCAGCCTGACTTCAAGTCATGGGAACATGATCCAGAGGGAAGCTTCCTCCCTAAAGACCCCTCCCCTAGGCCCATCTGAGTTTGCTGGGCAGGATCTTTGGTTTGGGCCTTTTTCCAATACCCTTACTGTCATCCTTACTTATCAGGCAGGGTTTGGGGTCTGATACACAGGGCTCAGGTGGGGCCAATCACACAAAATGCAATTTCAATTTTTGTTCATTGGTTATGGAGAGGCACCTCAGGCCTGGGTACCAGGCAGGGCATCAGGGAGTCCTGAGGAGGAACTATATTAGCAATAGAAAAATCAGTGTACTTCCTTCCAGACTTTCCCTCTGAGCATTGCTGTTCTCTGGAGGAATAACAAGTACTAACATTTCTGCAGCACACGCCACGTGCCTCTAAGTGATAAACGTACATCATCTCAATTAATCTCCATTACAACCACACGTGGCAGGTACTCTCATATCCCTACTCTACAAATGAGGGAACTGAGGCCCAGAGACGGTACACAGCTAGGAAGTGGCAAAGCCTTACACCAGGCAAGCTGGCTCCAGAAACTGTGTTCTGAACTACTACTCCATATGTGTCACCTTTTTGAGAAAGAGCCTCAAAGGGATCTGGGTCCAGGTCAAAGGCACTGGATTAACCTCCCTGATGGGGGAGACCATGTGGCCTGTCAGAAGGAAAGGGAGATGGGCTGGAGAATCAAAGGAGAGAGGCAGGGTTCCCAGAGAGACCATTCTGGAAGCCCAGCTGACCTGTTCCCCTGAGACAAAGGAGAGAAGGAATAAGGCCCTAGTGAACTGGATGCCTAGGCCAAAGCCTGAGGTTTGGGCTCCATCAGCAATTTCTAGGAGGCAGGGTGCCCCCCGGGGCCTCCAGTTCAGAAGGCTCCATGGGAACAGGCAAAGGACTCTCATGTGCTGGTGGCTCCCAGCTCCCTAGAGAGAAGCCCTCTGTATGTTTCTCAGGGGCAAGAACTACATCATCACCATCACCATCATCACGATCATAATTATCATCATGATCATCACAACCACTTACTGAGCCCCCCACTATGCGTTAAGCACTCCACTAGCTGCGTCAGGGTTGCCCTCATTCTACAGGGGAAGACACTGGAGGTCAGGGAGGTTAAGTGACATGCCCACAGGCCTCACGGAAAGCAGTCTGGAGCGTGGTTAAGACAGCACAGGTTTCCGAGCCACAACAGACAGACCTGAGTCCAAATCCTGGCCCTGCCCTCACCAGCTGTGGGACATGGAGCAAACAACTTAACCTCTTCCGCCAAGTTCAGTCAGAGATGCCAGAAGCAACTCATCTCAAGTGTCAGCTCCAAATGACTGGCGGTGGCTACCTGCAGGGCTTCGTTGGAAAGGATTCTGAATCCACATCTAAACTCATGGGCAAGGGTGCCACGATCATTACTAACATCCGCCATAGGGGCAGGAGGCTGGTGGGATGGCACAAGTGTCACACGTTGGCCAGCCCTGATCTAGAGAAACATCACGGCTTACAGAGACAACCATACACACGCATGGGTGCATGTATATAGCCAGCGGATTTTTGACTAAGGTACCAAAGCAACCCTAAGACTTTTCAATGACTGGATATCCATATGGGAATAAATGGACTTAGACACCGGTACCATCAGGCCACTCAAGGTGGCTATTCTCTTGCTCACTATACATCCCCCTGCTCAACCAGTCCCTGCCTCACCTACACCCCACTCACCTGACAGACCTTCCCTCTTAGTCATAGAGCCTAATCAGTAAATGCCTATCTACTTGCCCCCACCGACCCAGCTAGTTCTCTTCTTTAGATCAGAACACCTCCACCATGATAGCGTATCAAAGGGGCAAAGGGGCGGTGAAGGACGGACGTGCTCCTCTGCTGGTTTCCCTGGTAACCAATGAACCAACCTGATGTCAAGTCAATTCCCCCTATAACGGGTATCCTCCCTCTCCCCTCCAGTAGTGAAGACTGCTGCCCTGTCCTGCCCTCACACAGTGGGTGTCACTCCAGGACGTTGCTTCAGACAGGTAAGATCCCCTGTCCATTAAACCATCGACGTCTCTGTCACTGACTCTGGGCTCCTTCTTCTCGAGGCTTTCTGTCTCGAGGCTGGGCAAGTATAAGGCTTGCTGCCCAGCAATGCCTGTATCATGCCACACAGTTAAATTAAATTGAGATGGATCTTAGATCTATAGCTCAAACTAGACAGCTTCTCAAAGAAAACATGGAAGAAAATCTTTGTGATATGGAATAAGCAAAGAAAGCTACAGACGCAAAATGAAAAATAAAAAAATCCATAAATTGGACATCACCTAAATTAAAACTTCTGTTCAACAAAGACGCTGTTAAGACAAGGAAGGAGCTTGTATCTCGAATAGGTAAAGAATGCCCACAGGAAGACAAACAACCCAATTTTAAAGGGGGAGGAGGGGCAAAGGAACTGTAAGAATGGTCCACAAGCATAAGAGAAAGTGTTCAACGTCATTAGTCATCAGACAAATGCAAATTAAAGCCACAATGAAATATCCCTCCCTACACACCCACTCAAGTGGCTAAAATTAAATAGACTGACAATGGCAAATGTTGACAAGGATGCGAAGCAGTCAGAGCTCTCATAACACTGCTGGTAGGGACATAAAATGGTACAGCCACCTGGCTAAAAGTTTGGCGGTTTCATATAAAGTTAAACATTCACCTCCCCTTTGACCCAGCCATTTCCCTCTAGGTATGTACCTAAGAGAAATGAAAACACATGTCCAAAACAAAACAAAACTTATACCAGAATATTCAGAGCATTTGGTTATTCATTATAGCTCAAAACTGGAAACAACCCAAATGTCGCTCAACAGGAAAAATAAACCAACTGTGCTGCATTCATACAGTGGGGATAAAAAGGAACAAACTACTGATACACTCTACACCATGGGTGAGTCTCACAGATATTATGCTGAGCTGGACACAAACAAGTACAGACTATGTGATTCCTTTTATTATTATTTCTTTTTATCTAGTTCCCTGACCAGGGATCAAACTCGGGCCTCCCTCACTGGAAGCAGAGTCTTAACCACTGGACCACCAGGGAAGTCCCCGTGACTCCTTTTAAATTCAGTTCTAGAACAGGCAAAACTAATCCACAGTGGGGAAAAAAAAATCAGAATACTGGTTGCTTCCCGAGGGGCGGGGGTTGGGATTGACTAGGAAGGGACATAGGGGAACATTCTGGGGGAAGAGAAAGGTCCTCTACCTGAATCAGAGTATGGGTCCCATGGGTGTATCCATTAATAAAAGTACACAGCTAAGATGTATGCATTTCAATGTATGTAAATTTTTAAAAATCCGGTTATACCTAAAGTAATTTGCAAGAAGTGTAGGCTAGTTGGCCTTAAAACAATGAACAAACTCAGGTACAATATACACATGTGCACACAAGAGGGGTGGGTTCATGCAGGTGGTGCACACACAGACATCTCCCGGCTCTCTAAGCCTCCAAGGTGCCCCCCGACAGATGCAGAGCCAGGTTAAGCCCCCCTTGCATCTGCACTGCCCTTGGGCTCCCCTGTCCACTGGCCTGTATGAAATCAGAGGCCTCCTGGGAAGTGGTTCCTGAGGAGACAGCATCTGGACCAGCGACATAAATAGGGTCTGCGTGGGGACCAGAGACAGCTCTCCTAGGAGTGCCAAGAAGAAAGCCGGCTGAACCTCCTGCAGCGGTGGTCATGGGCCGCAACAAACGCTTGTCCCAACTGGCATGACCCCCACCGCACAGCTTTCTTGAAGAGGGGAAACCAAATCCCCTTGCTGGTGTCCTTGAGCCCTTCCTGCCTCCGCCCAAGAGGGGCCCCAACATCCTTCCCACAAACGCCTCCTCACCTCGTCCATACAAACTTGGTAGATGTGATGGGGGCTGACACTCACTCACTCAACCCTGACCGAGGCAGCTGGGTGGTCCCTTTTCCCAGTGAGAACAGAAGACAGGGGGCAGGAACCAGAGGCAAAGTAAGAGATGGCATCGGGCCTGGGGCAGTGCTACAAGCTGGAAAGGAAACCCCAGCACCTCCCCACCCAGGACACAAAGTGGCTGGTGGGCAGTTAGGGAGCCTGGGAGGGTAGGAGGCCAAGACCCAGCACAGCTCTGCCCAGAGGGAATGAAAGGAGTGCACAGAAGGCACCTCTGACCTCTACTTTCTTCCCCAACATGCGGGGGCTTTGCACCTGCCTGACCCATCACTGAGGGTTTCGAGGGCATCGGTGAGTGATGGAGAGCAAAGTACCAGGGGGGCAAAGCAGGTATGAGACTTTATGCTCCCCCCACAGCGGGCACCCCAGGCCTCCTCGTTCTCTTCGGGAAAGGAGAAGGTCTGGGGTGGAGGAGGCTGCCCTCAGACTGGCACAAAGGGGGATGGAGAGGGCTGAGAAAGGGTCACCTCCCGGCTGACCGGGCCAGCCCAGGCCTGGTGGGGCTCCAGAGACGAGTGTGACCATTCAGATCAAGGACACACCAAGCCCCAGCATCACCACCTTCGACAGAACGCCCCGTGCACTTACCGTGAGCTGGAAAAGAATCAGCAGGGTCAATCCCAACCCCTTCAAGCCCCAAAGGCTGTTGTATGGTCGGTCCCAGGGGGTCACTCAACCCCCGTGCTTGCCATTAGGGTCCCTTCCAACTCCCCCCTGCCACCTCCCCATGAAGCCATCCTCACTCCCCCCCCTCCACTGAGAAGCCACGTGACACACTGCAGCTTGTCACATGCTCAGCCATACGGTTGCTTCTGCTCAGTTAAGGCCCCCCCAAGACAGCAGGTTCTTTGAGGGACGAGGACGGCGGCCTCAGTTCGACCACACGGGGCCTAGCGCAATGCTGGGCACACACCCGCTCTCCTTGGTGCCTGGTGATCCATTTGGGCATGAAAACCAGATCATAAAAGACGGGGGCTTGGAAACAATCCACAGCATTCCCAGGGAGACAGCCCCAAACCCCTCTCCCGGCCCACCCCGCGCCGTCCACAGTTTGAATTCTGGTTGGGAACCGGGCTCGCATTCCGCCCATCTGCTCAGCATCTCTTTGGTGGCTTTTTCTCACTTTCATATTAGCGAGAAAAAAAATATTCCCTTGAAAACCACAAACACAACGAGGTGGAGGAGGGGGTGTCAAGGACCAATTGCAGCAGGCATGCCGGTGGGGGGCGGGGGCCTGGGGAGAGGGGGGCGCTTCTCGGGCTGGAGGACAGCTTCTGCTCCAGCAGTCCCTTCCCAATGGGGGAAGCAACTAGAGGAGGCTGTCCCTGGTGTGTGGGGTGGGATGAGAGCATCTTATCAAAAACGGTTTGGGGGCTTCCCTGGTGGCACAGTGGTTGAGAGTCCAACCGCCGATGCAAGGGACGCGGGTTTGAGCCCCGGTCCCGGAAGATCCCACATGCCGCGGAGCGGCTGGGCCCGTGAGCCATGGCCGCTGAGCCTGCGCGTCCGGAGCCTGTGTTCTGCAACGGGAGAGGCCACGGCAGTGAGAGGCCCGTGTACCGCAAAAAAAAAAAAAAAAAAAAAAAAAAAAAAAAAGGTTTGGGTCTTAGAACTGAACTTACTCTATGACTACAGGAGGAACACAGCTATCTTCAATGGGACCTTGGCCAAGTCATTTCCCACCTCCTGGCCTCCAGTTTCCCTAAAAAGGAAATGGATCGCCCATCCCTGACATTTTGTGACTCCCAAGCTACTCAATACCAAAGGGGTTTCATTGCCACCCCTAACCCAAGCCTGCACTGCCAAGGGAACCAAGTGAGACCCTCCTGCACTGCCCAGATGCTGGGAGGGTGGGGGCGCTGATTGAACTCCAGGGCCAGTGACCCTGGAGAGATTCCAGCCTCCAGCCTCAGTGTCTCAGACCTCGACGTGCAGTAATAACCTGGGGGAATTGGGAGTATCAGCGAAGCAGAGGCCTAATCCCATCCTGGAGAGGACATCGCAGGTGGGAGCCCAGACCTGCACAGGTGACACCACAGGTGAAACTGATAGGGAAGGAGGGGGCTTCACTCCACATCTTGAGGAACGCATGTATTCAGGCTTTTTTTTTTTTGGCCGCACGGTGCAGCATGCGAACTTCCCCGACCAGGGATCGAACCTGTGGCCCCTGCAGTGGAAGCGCGGAGATTAACCACTGGACGACCAGGGAAGTCCCTGTATTCTGGCTGAATTTAGAAAAGTATTACCTGGAGAAAGAGGGTCTGCTGGGATAGGAGATTCAGACAAAACCAGAGGAGTGGAAGGGAAGTGCCTGCTCCTCCAACCTGGATTCCAGAATAGTCAACACACCATAAACATCTACCAGAACTGGGAACCCACAGGACGGGACGCAGTCGCTGCCCTGAACTCAATGCAGGGACGCGTTGGGCTGACAACACGACTTGGTAAATGCGGTCCCGACACGGCTGCTCCCTCTGTGCTGAGCAGGCTGGGGAGACGTCAATGAGCATCGTCGTTTTAAGTAGCCACCAGGACACCAACCCCAGAAGCCACCGTGAGTTCCACTGTAGTTGACACATCTATCTGCCCATCCCTCTCACCATGTCCCCAGCCTCGTCCACACCAGCCTTTCCCTGGGGAGGCCACCCCCGGAATCTCCCATTTTCTCACTCCATCCTCTCCCTGGAGAGTTCACCAACCCACCCACCCCTCCACCCCAGCTTCAATTCCCATCTCTACAAAAATGACTCCAGATTTTTATCTCCAGTCACACCCTTCTTCTGAGCCTGGCCCCCAAATACCCAGCTGCTCAGTGACACCCCCACTGGTGTCTCAAGCGTGTCCAGCTCAGCACTTAGAACTTAAATCCCCATCCTCCCTCCTGGGTCACTCCCTCTCAGAGAATGGCTGTATCGTTTATCCAGTTGATCCAAACCTAGGACCATTCTTGCTTCCTACCTCTCCCCAGATCCTCATATCTCACCAATCCACCTCCAGGGAGATCGCTGAGATCTGACCACTTCCAGGTGGTCACAGGCCCCTCAGAGTCAGTCCTCTCCCACTGGACTCCTGCAGTGGCCTCCCAACTCACCCCACTTCCACTCCATTCCATCCCACGCACCCCCCACACAAGCCAGGGTGACTTTGCAAAAGTCCTGTCACCTTACTCCTCTGACTAAAATCTTCAATGACTTCGGTGCCCCTAGTTAGGAGAAAGCCCAAAATTTTGAGCAAAACTTCCAAGGGTCTGCCTCTTTGTCCCTAACTGGGAGTGCTCTAGCCATTCTTGTTCCTCGAGAATAACCTTCTCTCCTGCCTCAGGGAGGACGGAGCCTACAGCAATGCTTCTGGAGCTGTAATGTGCATGTGAATCACTAGGGAACGTTGGTAAAATGCAGATCCTGATTCAGTGGTCTGCAGTGAGGCCTGAGAGTCTGCATTTCTAAGGAGCTCCCAAATGAGGCAGATGCAGCTGGTCTCTTGGCCTCACTCTGAGTGACAAGCATCTAGAACACTTTCCTCCACCTTGACTGCACTTCTGCTTCACTAAGTCCTACTCCACTCTCAGGGTTCAGCTTAAGCATCACTTCCTCAAAGCCCTCCCTGACCCTCTCCAAGGCTCGATTAGATCTCCCCTCCACAGCCCTTATATTGTCCGAGCTATGCTGTGCTTCTCCTTTGGAACATTCATCACACCTAACTGTCCATCCCTCATTCTTGAAATTATTTTTTCAACTTTTGTGTCCGTAGCTGGATGACAAACTCCAGGAGAACAGGGATCATACTGCCTTGTTGCTACTAGGTGCCCAGTGCTCAGCACTAGACCTGGCACATGGTCAGCACGTGTAGTAGAAAGCTGTTGGTCTTGCCTGCCCTGCATCCGTTTCCTCTTCCTCTCATTGTAGCACCTTCAATTTTCCTTTAAACCGCCACCTCTCCCCCATTATCCGTTCTTACAGTTTAGACCAGGGGTCCCCAAGCCCCGGGCCGTGGACTGGTACCAGTCCGCGGCCTGTTCGGAATCGGGCCGCACAACAGGTTAGTGGCGGGCGAAGCTTCATCTGTATTTACAGCTGCTTTCCATCGCTCGCATTACCACCTGAGCTCCACCTGCTGTCAGCATTATGGTGAGTTGTATAATTATTTCATTATATATTACAAGGTAATAATAATAGAAATAAAGTGTACAATAAATGAAATGCGCTTGAATCACCCTGAAACCATTCCACCCCCACCCACCCACTGCCAGTCTGTGGAAAAACTGTCTTCTACGAAACCGGTGCCTGGTGCCAAAAAAGTTGGGGACCACTGGTTTAGACGGTGGGCAAGAGACCCAGGTCTGGCCAATCAGAGCCTTCCATCTCTGAGACAGACATGTGATCTAAGCCCAGCCAATGAGCTTCCTCCCTGGGACTTTTGTTAGAACTACTGGGGAAAAAATGATACTCTTCTTTCCACTGGAGTTACTTAGCAAGTAGGAGCTACTGTCACCATCTGCCACCACAGAGCCAGAGCTTGACAAAGGATGAAACACAGAAGAGAAATGGTAAGAGACGGATTTCGTGGATGCAACCGTGCCTGCAGTCTATACTTGCCACTATGAAGGCAATAAATTTTCTTTTATGCTTAAGTCAAAGCGAGTTATGTTTCTGTCACTTGCCACCAAGAGTCTGGACTAACACAACATTCAAATAAATATTGGGTGTTGGGTAAATTAAATGAGCACATAAGTAAAGCCTGCCAAGAGAACTCAGTGACTCCTCTTAGGCGACTTTCAGAATTCCTCCCTGCAAACTCCCGCCATCCATGAGCAAAGAGACAAGCATCCCACACCCAACTCTGCAGACCAAGGGACTCAAACTCAGAATGGCGATATGTCTCAGTAATACCCTGTGCAAACAAGCCACCCAGCACCTGGCTCGGATGCCAGCACCCTGACTGGGCTGATTAAGATGGTCTGGCTTTCAATGCCCCAGGGTACCCCACCAGGAGGAGAGCAGAGCTGTCTCCTAGGTCAGCCCTGCACCCCACCCGCTCCTGCATTCCTTATTCAACCAGGACAGGCTCTGACTGCCATTCTGTGATACTCCCCCTCAGTTCTGTGTGTGATGGGCATTCAATGTGGGATGATAATGGGAAGATGGCTTTTCTCTACCTCCTTTGAGGGTATCACTTTGCAACAGATTAGGTCAGGGAAGAGGCGGCACAACAGGGACTCCCAGGAAAGAGATACCTAATTATTTCCCTGTGAGTCACCTTGTAGCAGAAACCCAGGACAGAGGTGGGGGCTGGCCTAGATGTCCCCTCAGATGACTCAGGCGCCGTCTTCAGAGCTAGTCCTCACCTGGCAAAGTGTGAGGGAAGGAGGGAGGTGCATTGCTGCCTAGGCAGGATTACTGGCTGAACCGAAGTCCTCCCTGAGGGCCAGCTCAGGCCCATGTGGCCACCCTGCCAGGAAGACTGAACAGTAAAGGGGGAGAGCTCCGTGTAGGGAGGATGCAGCCCCCTCAGGGTCCTGGGATGTAGTCTCCCAGGAAGGAGACTTGTGAATGAAGTGCTAGTAGGGAAAGAATGACTGGCTCCCAGAACCTCCAAGGCAACTCTCCCACAGAGATTAGGGTGACAGGGCCAGCCCAGGAGGCCAGTCAGAGGCAGGGAGAGCAGCACACAAGTGCCATTCAAGTCCCAGGAGGGTCCCAGCCCACAGGACCCCTCCTTCCCCACCGCTAGCCCCAGGCAGCCCTTCTGGGCAGTAGCCCCGTAAGGCTCGCAGCTGCATTCTGAGTGTCCCCACTTACTCCCGCCTGGGCCCCCTGTGCCGGAACCTACAGCTCCACAAGGCCTCTCGCTAATCACCAAGCAACCCGAATACCCCATTCAGCCCCAGTCTATTTCCTCACCGCCCCTTGACACCCCTGAATCTCACAATCACACTTTCCTCCTACACTGGTAATCTCAAGTGGACGCTGCCTTCAGAGGTGTGGAGACACTCCAAGGCCCCCATGGGGACAGAAGCAGCCGGGCCAGGAGCCAAAGCAACAGCACGTTCCCTGCCCACTCCCTCTCCCCACTTACCAGCCGGAAGCCTCTTACCTTCATGGTGGGAGGCGCAGTGAGAGGAGGGGACAGCGGCTGGTCTGGGAGGGTCACATCCGAGCTGTTGGCCAGCTCCTGCTTCCTGTTAGGCCACAGAACACAGAAAAGGTGAGTGGGGGCCTGGCTGCCCCTCCCCCCTCTCCTCTAACAGCAGCTGGGCCTAAGGACACAGTCTAACACATGCAGAAAATAGAGCCAGTGCGTTTCTTTGCCAGGACGTGCTAAAATCTTAGGCAGGGCTACTCCCAGTGTGGTTCCTGTACCACAGCACCAGCAACACCCAGAAACTTGTCAGAAATGCACATTCTCAGGTGCACACCAGACTCCCGGGTGATGGGGCCCAGGAATCTGTGTTTTAGCAATCTCTCCAGGTGATTGTGATGCTGAGGTCTGAGAACCACAGGTCTAAAGAGATACAGGACTGGGAAGGAAAACAAGGGGAGAGGGGTAAACGTTTTCAATTCATCCTCCCTGGGGGGACACCTTTGTCCCTAAACACACACACACACACACACACACACACAAACACACACACACACACACACGCCCTGGTCAGACTTTAGGAAGACAGGGCTGCCTGCTGTGTACGCTGCAGGTAAAACTTATTTTAGTCCACGTGGGCTAGGACCATGGAGAGGCAGCTAAACAGAGTTGTGTCACCATGACAACACAATTGCAACAAGTCCACCGCTCTCACACACTCCCCACTTTCCATCTGGCCCTTGCTGGCGACCAGGGAGTGCTAGTTTACAGTCCAATCAGTAGGGAGAATGGGTGCCACGGAAAAGCCTTCAGAGCCATGGCTACGCGCAGGGCCAGCTGGGAAGAGCCTGGGGGGGGTCTCCCGACGAGGGACTCTGGTGTCCAGGCCGTGCCCTGGCTATATCCTGGGACAGGAGGGAGAGGCAAGGATAAGAGAATTAAGAGCCTAAGAAGACCAGGCTGAGCCACAAAGCCCCCAATTTTGCAACTGTTTGCTTCTCCAGAGCCCCACCCTGAAGCAGCCAAGAGTCAGCCCCCAACCTGATCCCACTTAAATGACCAAAGGACCCCCACTGCCACCTGGAGAGAATGCTTCTGTACTTTGTTCCAGCCCATGTCCTGCCAATGGGGGTGACAGCTCCAACCCCAAGCCCCCTTTGTGAGAGAAGCCATGTTCCCTACGGACCCCCGCCCTCCGTCTTTCCAGAGGGAACCCTGGCCCTGGGGCTCAGACACCACCCCGGCCTGGCTCCCCTCAGCCCAGGCAGGCCCAGCTACCCTGGCACAGCCCCTGCCTGTCCCTGTCACCCGTCCTCCAGGGAGCCAGGTAAGGAGGCTGTGTGAACATCTGGCTTGGTGGAGGATCCACGTGACCCCATTAACCTCAACCCTGCCAATCCCCCTTTCTGCACCTCCATCTGCCTTCCTCCTCCTTTGTTCCTGGACCCTGGACTCACTCCGATGACTGGAGAGTGGGGTCCCCTCCCTCCTGATCCAGACTGTAACTAACACAAGAACCACAGAGCCGAGACTCAAGACGTGCGCGCACACACACGGTCACACGCAAAGGAACGTACGCGGCTCCTTCAACTTCTCAGTCAGAGCCACCAGCCTCCCCTTGCATTTGTGGCCTTGGATGTTACCATTGCGGGTAACGTCCGGCTGCTCCGGCCCTCGCCTGCCTGTGCATCCAACAGAGCTGGGTGGGAAACAAGCTTGCTTCCCCTAGCCACTCTACCCTCTCCAAGCAGGCACTGCGCCTCCTCAATGGGCCTGCAGCCCGGGACTCATGATGATGGAAAAGGAAGGGAGGAAAGATGATCAGAGAAGGGGAGCATCACCCTCAGGTCCCCAGAGGTGAGGACGGACAGGGCAGTTCCTCGGTGGGTCTGGGAGCCTGCAAGGGAAAACCACGCAGGGAAGGGAGGGGAGGCAAGCCCCCCCCCCAGAGTCTACAGGACTGTGTGGGGTTAGCTGAGGACCTCTGGCTTACTCCCCTGGAGATGGCTTGTGGGCAAACTTGACCAGTAGCCGCCCTGGCTCTCTGGGGACACAAACCCCAGAGGAGGGCAAATGCCAGCAGGTTTTTCATATCAGTGGTCGGGGGACCCTCATATACATAGTCACACTGTCCGGTTCTCTCCATAAGGTGGAAGATGTCCACAGGAGCAGAGCAGAGCAGCTGAGATTATTACCAAGGTCCCTGAGTCCCAGGCAAAGGGCCCTCGTACCCAGCCCTGCGTGGACTAAGTCTCTCTCCCCTGAGCCAGTCTGTTCTCCCTGGACCAGTCTTCAGGAAGTGGTGAGGACTATCGCATGGGAGCACGGGGCATCTGCCAGAATGATTTCCCAAATGATGCTTGGAGCCTAGGAGGTGCTGGAGCAGGAAGGAGCAGCAGTGGCTATCGGCCTCCTGCTCGCTCCAGGGCCCCGTCCAAGACTCCAGAGGGGACACCAGGCTGGGCAGAAGGCATGACCACTGCCCTCAAAAAGATCAGAACCCAGGGCTTCCCTGGTGGCGCAGCGGTTGAGAGTCCGCCTGCCGATGCAGGGGACGCGGGTTCGGGCCCCGGTCCGGGAGGATCCCACGTGCCGCGGAGCGGCTGGGCCCCGTGAGCCATGGCCGCTGCGCCTGCGCGTCCGGAGCCTGTGCTCCGCAATGGGAGAGGCCACAGCGGTGAGAGGCCCGTGTACCGCAAAAAAAAAAAAAAAAAAAAAAAAATCAGAACCCAGAGCACATGCACACCGATGGCCTCAAGTTAGAAACTACCCTGCCTTGGTACCTAGATGGCTTAGAATGGCTTTACGGGAGGGGATGGGCCACACGGCACCAAACCCTACTCTCGACTTCAGCCCTCCCTCCTAGGAGCCAAAGGTACTTATTTAAGAGCTGACTGCCTGTCACGGATTGAATCATGAACTGCCTTAAAGATATATTGAAGTCTTTTTTTTTTTGGCCGCGCTGTGCGGCATTTGGGATCTTAGCTCCCTGACCGGGGATCGAACCCGCGCCCCCTGCGTCGGAAGCACAGAGTCTTAACAACTGGACCGCCAGGGAAGTCCCGAGATATTGTGAAGTCTTCACCTACCTGTGAATGTGACCTCGTTTGGAAATGGGGTCTTTGTAGATGTACCCAAGTTAAGATATGGTCATTAAGGTGACCCCTTAATTCAATATGACTAGTGTCCTTCTAAGAGGAGAAGGTGGCCACCTGAAGACACAGACACCACACAGGGAGAATGCCACGTGACAACAGGGGCAGAGGTTGGAATGATGCACCTGGAGCCCCAAGGAAGGCCAAGGATTGCAAAACCCAGAAGGATGCAATCCCTGCTTCAGCCTCACCACCCCTGCTATGGTCAGCTGGGCTCAGCCTCGCCCTGCCCCAGACCTCACAACCAATGACATCTGCGTGTGAGCCACCCTCCCAAGGACAGCCAGGCCCGGGCTAGCCACCAGCTGGTGCTAAGATAAGACAGAGTAAGAACATGGTGCTCTATGCAATTCCAGCCCTTTTTCTCGGCCAAACACATCACACATACTGAGCGGTGAAAGTGACATGATTATCTCAAGAGATAACCTTGAACCTGCTCTCATTTATTATAAGGAAAAGGTAAATTATTAGCAGAAACGGTAACCTCCCTCTTATTTGTAATGACTTTCTTGTACCCCACAGTGATCTTGACACGGGTCATGGCACCAAGGTTGAAAACTGCCTCTCGAGCCAAGCCAGCCCACAGGGTCCCAGACCGACCCAGGAACCCACAAGAAGAGGGGCTGGTGACAGAGGCAGAGGAGGGAAGCAGGGAGATTACACACTCAGCTAAGAGAGAAGGGTGGTAAGAGCAGGTGTGAATGAGAAGGTCGGAAGGGCCTCCCGCCTCTGGGGTCCTGGAGGCGCGGCCCACTCAGCTTCCCTCTGCTCCAGAGCTGCCTGGCGCTGAGGTTCTCTACTCTGGGATTCTTTCCCCAGCTGGGAGGGCTCCGCGAGGCCGGGAGAGGTCGTATCTGGCTTTAGTCAAAAGTAGATCTCAGGAGGAAATGATCAAAGAGCCGGGAGAGGAAGCTGAGAAAGCAGGGGGATGAGTCACCCAGACGGGGCTGTTCACAGGGAACTGGGCAGACCTCCAGGCAAAGACCCCAATTACAGCACCCAGGCCTCCAGGGTCCTCGCCTCCAGCCTCCAGTGTCTCTGCCCCAGACCATTTGAAGTCATTGCAGCTTTCATCTCTCCCACATTTCTATGAAAAGGACCTACATTAAAAATCAAGAGATTCCTGGGTTCAAGTTTGTCTCTACTTGCTACCCCACTGTGTGACCTTGGTTAAGCTACCTCACCTCTCTGTGTCCCAGTTCCTTCCTCTGCAAAGATGGGTGTGGTAATGTTCTGAGGAATTAAACATAATGGCTGTGAAATAAAATATAAAGTCCTATACAAATGTAGACCATTATTATTATAACTCATAAAATGGTGAACAGGTTTCCAAGTGGAAAGAGAGAAGCAAGGGTCCAGGGCTGTTTACATGTCTTTGAAAACATTTCTGGCATCTCAAATAAGCACCAGTTCTAGCCCCGGGGATCTATCGTCAGGATTGTAACCATCGGTTAATAATCAACAACAGGAAAAATCCCCTGTAACAGCAGATGGCTCTGGGGCCAGGTTTAAGCCCTCCCTCCGGCACAGAGTTTCTCCCAAACCTACACACTCCCCTTGTCTGCATCTCCCACTACACCAGTTCCCCAGCCACCCTGCCATGTTCGGCCCTCCTTTCTCTTGCTTTCCAAGTAGCCAAGCTAGAAAAATGCATACAGCTGGCCGCTATGAAGAGCTTCCCAGGAAAACCAAACCAAAAGGAACAGAGACACATTATCACAATAGCCAAAAGGTGGAAATAACCCAAGCAGCCATCAACCAATGGATGGATAATCAACACGGTCCCTCCACACAATGGAATGTTATTCAGCCATAAAAAGGAATGAAGTACTGACACATGCTACAACATGGATGAACCTCAAAAACACGCTAAATGACAAAAGCCGGAAACAAAAGGCCACCTGTTACATGATTCCATTTATACGAAATGTCCAGAATAGGCAAATCCAGAGACAGAAAGCAGATGAGTGGCTGCCAGGGGGCGGGGGTAGAAGGAGAAGGGCTAGGGAGGCTCTGCTCATGGGTCCGGGGTTTCTTTTGGAGGTGGTAAAAATGTTCTGGAACTATGCAGTGGTGATGGCACAGCTTTGTGAATATACTAAAAAACCACTGAATTGTATACGTTAAAAGGGTGAATTTCATGGTATGTAAATCATACCTCAATTTTTTAGAAAGAAATAAGGATGAAGGGGCTGAATGGGCTCCATTTCTGTCATTCCTGCTGCTTCATTTTCTTCTCTGGCTGCCTTTTGGTGGCCCCGGGGCCCCGGGCTGTGTGCAGGGTCTTGCATTCTGGAGATGCTGGAGACGCTGAGTACGGTTTCCTGACTAATCCCACCTGTTGAAAGCAGTGCCTTTCTTCCCCACCCCCAGCATTCTTAAGTACTTGCCACATAGTACTTAAGAACTTAGGAGAGGGTTTTGGAGTTCCAACTTTTCACATTTCTAAACCCTGTATAACCAACTAGACCATAAACAACAGGAAATAAAATAAAACAAGATGAAATTTAAAAGTTTCCAGAGAAATCATCATAAGAAGGAGATACGATGGGAAGGGAACTGGAAGCCAGGACTGGCTCCCACCAGCTCTAGCCGTGACAAGCTGGACCCTCAGAGTCTTATTATCTCCGCTTTCCCCTCTGCAGAATGCGCAGGCTAGCCCCCAACTCCTGTTCCCTGCACTGGACTCGGAAAATTGCACTCAACTCCTCAATATGACTAGAGTCTTAGACAGTTTTCGTGCTGGCAGAGAACTGTGTGGTCATTGAGCAAGCCGGGCCGGGGGGAGGGACCAGCAGGGACCGAGCCGGGTATGGGCTGGGGGTCCCAGGCCAGAGGAATCCACCTTGCTGTCTACAGAGACCCCAAGGCCAGAGGCACAATCACGTAGCCCTCATTCCAGCAGCCAGCAGTGCTGGGGCATCCCTGTGGTTGGAAACATGTCCGAGAAGTTCTGTCCATCATGGCAGGACAGCCTGGCAGATGCTGGAGTAGAGGGCCAGGCTCCAGCCTTGAGGGCGGCGGGCAGGCAGTGTGTACAGTGGCTCAAAAGCCCTGGCGTTCTGGTCCAGCAGACCTGGATTTGAATCCCAGTGCCACCCCTCATGAGCTGTGTGACTGTGACCAAGTTACTTCTCCTCTCCCCACCTCAGCTTCTTCATCTGTAAAATGGTAGAATAATACTCACCTCCTTGGGTGGTCTGAATAAGGCCTGTAAAGCACTTAGCACAGCGCCTGGTCCACGGCAAAAACATAATACCTGGCCGCCACTGTCATTGCCAAGGCTGCCGTCAGATAAGCTGGAGGGAATGGGCACGGTGGCGGGGACACGAAGGCAGAAAGCCAATCAGAGAGCAGAGAGGAGGCAGGGACGGCTTCAAACCCGAGGGAACCTGGATGCCCACATACTCCAGACAGGAGAGTCCAGCCACTGTGTGTGGGCCGCCGGGTCCTGGGTTTGTGCACAGGGCTTGATCCCAAGCCCCAAGGGCCCAGACATGGAGGTGAAGACATTACTGTCCACACTCTGCAGTGTGGAAGGGGAGAAGGATGCCGGCCCCGCAGAACGGGCGGGGGAACGGAGGGAGGGAAGGGGACACGGGGTTCAGGAATGAGAGGCTCCAACATGTGGAGGGACTGAGTGCCGATCCCCCCTTTGGAGAGCACCTTGGGAAGGAGCAGGTGTTGCTCACCTGTCCGCACCTGGCAGGGCTGGCGCTGGTGACGCACCCTGTTCCCATGCACACGCTCTAAGAGGATCCAGGAGACTCAGAACACAACTCTGGACCTTCGGGGATGCAAAACTCCCCAGGGAATGCAACCCCAATCGCACCCCGCCGTGCCCACCCGAGCCCAGGGGTCACAGACGCAGAGACCAGCAGAGCCGGGAGAAACCAACAGAAGCCACCCGACGGCCTGATCACGGCGACGAGGACACTGAGGCCCGAAGAGGTGGAGGGAGATGCCCAAGTCCCACAGGGAGCCTCTCTCTCCTTCTCCTGAGAAGCGCTGCGGCTCCCCCGAAACCTCAGCATGAACGTGGGAGGTGAGCGGGTCACGACATCTCAGGAAGAACCTGAGGAAGCACGGCTGGTTTATGGACAAACGTTGATAAAGCATGAGCGCCGGGGCCCCGTGTGAGGGGAGAGGTGGGGCAGGGGCCCCGGGGGTCTCCGGGTCTACGGCTGCGCGGGCGTGCCAGGCGGAACTCAGCCGCAGGCCAGCACGTGGGACCGAGGGGAGGCCGGGGCGATGCTCCGTGCCTGCAGCTGCAAAGAACATGCCGGCGTCTCTCCGGGTGTGTAGGGGGAGGATGTACTGCCCTTCCCTGGAGGACCCTGAATCCCTAACCTGGGCCAGGGGTAGGAGAAAGGGCAGGTTTCGGGAGAAGCAGCACACGACAGGGCAAACCAGCCATGAGAACCAGCTGTGGCCCCCCGGCTGGAGGGGACACGGCCTCCCTCCCGGCATTACAACTCAAGAGGTGGTGGACCAGCCCGTCCACAAGGGCAAACCTCCGCACCCCCGGGAAAATACGCCTTTACTGAACACAGAAGCTTTAGAACGGACTCAGGCCGTAGGGTTCAGACATGAGGAAGCGGAGACTCAGAGGGGTTCCGTGTGGCCTGAGGGTCACAGAGTCAGAGAACTGGCGAGTCGGGCCTCAACCCCAAGATCTCCTTCCAGTCACCATGAGAAAGCCGGCTCTGCCGGGCTTCTGAAAGGAGAACACCGGCCAGCAGCTTCCACGCCCTTTAAGCTTGAGTTCTTGGGGGGGACCAAGGATGGGCTGCGTGTCTTAGCTTGGGCGGTGACGTCAGGATTATTTACACATCTCTGAGAAGACAATCCGGGAGGGAGAAGTGAAATTGCAAAAGCCATCCTGGAGGCACAGTGCATCCACGTGAAAGACCCACCTACCAAATGTGTACTGTGGGTTATGGGTTAAGACAGATACAGGATAAAGAGGGGGCCAGGTCTCCCTGGGAGATCAGCTAAGGTTACCGAGGAGGTGACAGCTGAGCCAGACCTGGAGGGAAAGGCCAGCATCTGTCTGGGAGAGAAAGAGGAAGGGGAAAGGCGCTGAACAGAGGCACGGAGGAGAGTGAAAGCAAGAAGCACTATGGGGCCGCAGAGGAAACACATGCCTGGCACTTAACAGGCCCTCAAAAAGGAAAAGTGAAAACTAGCAAGCAGGCCTCACGGCTTCTCATGTACTAGGTACTGTTGGAAGTGACCCACATATCCTATCTCGTTTCATACTCACAACAACCCTTTGCAGCAAATATCATTAACCCCACTTCACAGATGGGGAAACTGAGACTCAGAGAGGTTAAGTTATTCGCCCAAGTTCCCACAGCAGGAAAGTAGCAGAGCAAAGCTTGGACCCACGCAGTCTGGCTCCACAGTCCACGATGTTAACCACGGTGCCCCCCTGCCTGCCGGGAAGAGCTAGAGCCCGCTCAGGAAAAGCATCCACATCGCACTTTCCCAGAGTGGGGGGCACGCTTCCCTGCGGGCACCTGGGGTAATCTGGGGTGGCCTTTATTGCAATAATCGCTTATTGATCTTCTACTTGTGGCATGCCACCCGGATCTTCCCTTTATGCTAGTGACATAACATCACCTTCTAAAACGAGTTCATTCAAGTTTTTATTTTTTTTTAATTTTTTTTTTCCATTCAAGTTTTTAAAACTGAGCCGGTTAAAGAAAACTATTAAGTAACGGATACAGGTGTCACACAGACATGACAGAAGCACTGAAGGTGGTTTGGGAAACAGGCACTGAGCAAGCTGAACTCTGTGTCATGGGCAAAGGGGAGCGTGGACGTGGAAGGCAGGTGGCTGACCTGCAGGGTTTTGCTGGAGGGCCCCAGGCAGCAGAGCGGAGGACGCAGTGACTGGAAGGGGAGGGGCGAGGGGAGCAACAGCATGGGAGGGGCTCCATTCTGCTTATGGTCACAAAAATAAAAGGGAAGGGGCCGATCCATCAGGCATTTCACAGCCAAAATTAAGGGCACCTGGTGACTAAGAGAAAAGGAGGAAGAGACAGCCAAAAACGTGAAAAGACTTGGGTTTCAGAAAACCGAACGATGCTTCAACCATGACACAGACGAAGGAGGAGAACTGGGTTTGCAGAGGCAGCCGATAAAGCGTTCATTCTGGATGTGCTGCAGCTCAGGAGCCCCCCCGGGATCCCCAGGTGGGATCAGAAAAGAAGTGCAGCCTAAACAGAGACACAGGTGTAAGGAAAACAGCTGAGGCCATGAGAGGAAAGGAGGCGCCCAGGGAGAACAGGTAGGGCTGAAAAAGCCAAAAGGAACAGAAGCCTTCAGCAGGGCAGATAAGAAGAGGTGAGAGGGAGGACCATGCCCGGATGGAGTTTGGAAGCCAAGCGAGGGGCAAGTGCCAAGGAAGCGACGGAGGGCAAGTCACGCCATTGTCCAAGAGGCTCCATGTCCACAGCACTGAGGAAATAACCCTACCTGCCTGTCATCCAGCCCCTAACGTGCTGCATCACTTGAAAAACTGCTGAGTGAGCAGCTTCCCTCACGTGGTCAGCGGTTCTGCTTAGCACCGCCTGGCCTCAATTGAGGGAGCTACATCACGGTCAGAGCAAAGGCAGCCAGCTCCCAAGGTCACAGCCCCAGACAGCTTCAGAATCAAAATCATAAAGCCACGGAGTCACAAAGGCACAGAGTATCAGCATTTTCCCAGCCTGTGCGGATTTCCTGACCTGGATAGCAAGTATATGGGTGCTCATTTCCCACTTCAGTTTGGACGCAGGACGTGGATCACAATAAAAAATAGTGGCTAAGCAGGTCTCTCTCACTTTCTTTAGGAGAGATGAATATAAATAAGGATATGGATATAGAGATAGAGATAGAGACAGATATACTCTTAAGCCTGCTGAGACTTTATGTTGAACATATCAGACTGATCACATGCATTTATTTTGCTTCTTCTGAAGCCCCTTAAAAAGGTGTGAAATGACACAAGCAAATGCAATGGAAGAAGAAAATTCAGCCTAGAAGAGATTACAAGTGCCTGGAAGAAGGATGGGGGATGGATGACCTGGGGGAATGTTTGATACTTGAGACACTAAGTCTTTGGACCCCATCCCCCAACCTTTCACTTCCTCACCAACCACATGACCTCATCAACCGCCACCACCCCACCACCACGAGAAACTGAACCATCCCTAAGAAAAGACAACATCTATGTTCCTCCAATGAAAAGGGCAGCTTACTACCCAGTCATCACCCTGCATGGGAACCCCCAGGTGCACGCCAGCCCAAGCACACAGGGCTCCCAACCCACTTCCAGTACCTCACTCTTAAGGACCGAGGGACAGCTAAGGGTGGCCAGACATTTGAGGAAAGCCTCCAACATAAGCAAGAGACATCAAAATAAACAAGAGGAACCTGAAAGAAACAGACACTGCAAGGAACCAATGGAAAATTCAAAATATACTATAAAGTAATATAGCCTCAGATATAAGACAAGATTTTACATGCACAACACAAGGAGAGAACACTGTAAAAATGGAATGATCAGGAAAGAAAGAGATCTCAGAAAAGAGAAATATGATTGGAAGGCTAAGTTGAGGAAGTCTCCCAAAAAGTAGGACAAAAAGATAAAAATATGGAAAATGAAAGAGAAAAGGTAAAAACATCAGAGGATCCAATATCTGACCAATAGAGTTTCCAGAAAGAGGTAATAGAGAAGAGAGAGGAGAGTTGTGGTAGCTAGTCTCCAAAGGTGGCCTCCCAGTGAGTATATCTCTTGGTATTGATGCACTTGTACTGTCCCCGCTGCTGCCTTGAATCTGGGCTGGCCCTGTGACTCAGTTTTGACTGACAGAATGGGAAAGAAATAATATTACTTAACTTCCAAGGCTGAGTCATAGGAACCCTTGAAGGTTCAACCTCGATCTCTAGGAACATTTGCTCTAGGGAAAGCAAGCCAGCATGTAAGAAGTCTGACTATCCTGAGATTGCCATGCTATGGCTAACACATGGAGAGGTTGCATGGAGAGACACCCAGCCAGCTCTCAGATGTCTTAGACATCTCAGTCCATACAAGTGAAGAAACCGTCTTAGACATTTCACCCTCAGCAGATGCGAACAACCGAGGAACCAAGTCAGAACCAAGGCCCCAGACATATGGCCCCAGTTGAACATCCCAACCATCTCCAGCCATCTGAGCCACCCAAGATGAGGTCTCAAACATAGTGGAGCAGAGATAAGCCATCCATCACCAATGTGCACTACCTAAAATCCTAACACACAGAGTTTGAGCATAACAAAATGGTTGTTGTCTCACCTTAACAGGAGAAATTTATCAGAGAATCAGTACAAGAACACTTCCCAGAACTGAAGGAAGGACCTGAGTCTCTGGGTCCACTGAGCACCCAGCACAGTAAATGACAAAGGACCCACCCCAAACATTGTCAGGGAATTTCAGAATGCCTAGGTAAATGAAAAATCATCAACAATTCCAGAAAGGAAATATAAAAACACACCAAATACAAAGGAATGTAAATCAGCATATCATCAGACTTTTCAACAGCAATTACAGAATCTAGTAAAAACAATGATAAAAGACCTTCAAAACTCTGAAGGAAAATTAGTTTCAACCTCACATTTTATACCCAGGCAAACTATCAAGCAACTGTGAGAGTAGAACAAAGATATTCTGAAATATGCAAAAGCCCCCCAAAATTTACCACCTTGCATCTTTTCTTGGAAGGCTACTGTTAAAAAGCAGCAATCAATCCAGCAGAAGACAGAAAGCTCTGGAAGTGAGGTCTCCTGTTAGAAAGAGTAGAACTGACAGGATATGCAGTGGGCATAAGCTTTGGGGTGGGGGAAGAAAAGCTATTAAAGAAGAAAAGCTATTAGAGTTGCTCATTAACTCTCGGAAAAATAAAAGATTATACAAGAAGGGAAACACAATCATAGCACCCTCTTTGGCTCAACAATAAATAATATTTACACAGTTATAAGTAAACATGGACTATTGAACTGAACGACAAAAAAAAAAATGGTGCTAGTGGAAGGATACACTGCGCATTAAGTGGCCCCAGGTCTTGGCCTAATTCCTGGTAAAACCTGGGAAGGAAGGAGCACCCCCGGATCCCACCTCCAGAGTGCCTAGCACACGGGTGTTTTAAACCATCCATGCTAAGAAGCCACCCAACAGTCTGTTGGCATTAGGAGTCACCCTATCACAGAGCAAACCAGCCTCCCAGCTAAGCTATCACTCCAACCAAGACTCTGCCTCTTAATTCTTAACTCTTCCAAATAAGTTATTACTTGGTGATATACCAGATTAAGGATTTTCATCATTGGTTCAAACTAAATGATAGTCTCAGTGGGGAGAGATCATAGCATTTCAGGGTAAGTATGTCTGATCTTTTCAATTAATAATGTCATTCCCTATCTGAAAATTTCACTCATTAGAAAGACAAATGCTTGGAGCTGTTTTCCAGGACCGAGACAGGGCACATGGCCCGCCCTCATTCTTGCACCACTGGGAGATGAATGTCCAGGGCAAGGGGGATCCCCCCGGGGCCAAGAAATCAACCATAGCTGACTCAGCCCACGGGAGCGAGGGCTACAATCTCATCTTACCAACAACATGCTCTGACCCAGCCTACGGAACCCAAGCAGATGAACCAAACCCAGCAAAATCAAACCTCTTGCCTCCTCTCTAGTGGACACTAGGAAAGGAAGGATAATTGTGAGATCCTCCAGGAGCATCCCGGAATCTGGGTGTGATCCTTGCAGTATTCTATGACTGGAAGGTTCAGAAGAAGGGCTTGGCAGCCTGGAGCACCCCTGGATAACCAAGAGCCCCAAGTGATGAGCAGAAACCTACTTCCAGGCCAGGCCCACCTCCTGAATCACTGAGAACAGAAGCCACCTCTGTCTGGCCCCTTCACAGGTCTCTAACATGTACCCTGCCCACCGGCCCATTCCCAGCACAGCAGCTGGCACTGAATGAACTCAATAGGAGTTCAGAATAGGAAAATGAGAAAGTCATAGACCTTCAGACCTAGAGGGCTAAGTTAGAGCAGCATGGGGCAGGAGGCTGCTATCTCCACTACAATCTGGTCTATTCACTGTGGTGGCTTCAGCTGACCTCAGTGCCCTGCTCAAGAGTCTGAGACACAGTTAACCCATTCCCTACCAGTATGATCTGTTGCTAAGCTCATGTCATTCCCTGGTAACTGATTCTGCTTCCGAGCTTGGATTACTCCTCTGGACGTGGATAGTGGACATAAAAGAAGCATCCTTCATCACCGTCATCCTCATCATACCAGCTAAGCTGTATTTGGTACTATGTGAAGCTTTACATGCATTATTTCATTTCATCATTTCAACAACCCTATGGGGTAGATACAGAATTATTCTGTCATGTTACAGATGAAGGAACTGAGACTCAGAGAGGTTAAGTGACTTGTGGAAGGTCCAACAGCAAGTAAGTAGCAAAGCTGGGATTCTAAGGGGCCCCGGAGGGCAAGTTCTAGATGGCTCCCCTCTGTTACACTCCTGCTTTGGTGGCCTCAGCATCAATCCTGGTACTCAGCCCTGCAGCCCTGGCCTCTGAGAGCTGGCAGCTAGTGCACTGGGATCATTCATTAAACGTTCTGCTGGGAAAAGAGTAGTTCAAGAGCCTTGAAGTTCCCTCCTACAACAACCTGGGGTCCAAAAGCAATGCTGCTGGGAAAAGGGGCCTGGGATGAGCATTTTTTTTAAGAGAAAGTTACTTTTCATTTGCTAAATGCCTAAAAAATATCCCTTTAAATACAAATAATCTATTCTGGATTGTTTCAAAGGACACCACGAGTGAGAGACTATCATTCTAATTCCGATTTTCACATTTTATCGTAAATATTAATAGAAACTCATTGGGAACAAATTCAGAGGATCCAGAGGCAACTCATGAAGTGGACTGGGGGCAGGGAGGGGCCCTGCCACATCCGCTTTCTGCTCTTCTGAGGCAACCCATCAAACCAGAGCAGGCAAAGCCCCAGGGAACAGACCCAGCACCTGCCACAGGGAATCAGGGCTGAGAAAAGGCTGCTGTTTCAGCCTTCCTGCTGAATCATTTCCAGCTGCCCTGGTCACTTAAATGACAAGATGATACATCAACATCAATAATGCTGGAAGGGTCTGTCCATGGACATGGCCTTATTCTCCC
Source organism: Kogia breviceps (assembly GCF_026419965.1). NCBI lineage: Eukaryota > Metazoa > Chordata > Mammalia > Artiodactyla > Physeteridae > Kogia > Kogia breviceps. The sequence continues at coordinate 11,620,607 of NC_081328.1, forward strand.
CAGGAGGCATGAAGTCAGCCTCGACAGGCAGCTGGGGCCACTGAGAAGTAAGGGCCCCTGCCCCGGACCTCTGCTGTCCTTTCCCAGATCTCCCTGTCCCAAGGAGTAGACCAAAGAGAGACAGGAAGAGGCCACTCCTGGGCCAGCCAGAAAATCATCCGATAAATAGGCTCTGCTGGAACTTAGTGTGCGTGATGGGATGGGAGGAGCAAGTAAGGGGAGACGACACAGCTCTTTCTGCCAGAGGAGCCGGGCACAGCTTCAAGACTCAGTGGGGTGGGACTTCCCTGGTTAAGCGGTGCAGAGGTTAAGAATCTGCCTGCCAATGCAGGAGACATGGGTTCGAGCCCTGGTTTGGGAAGATCCCACATGCCGCGGAGCAACGAAGCCCATGAGCCACAACTACTGAGCCCGCGCACCTAAAGCCCACGCTCGGCAGCAGGAGAAGCCACCGCGGTGAGAAGCCCGCGCACCTCAACAAAGAGTAGCCCCCGTTCGCCGCAACTAGAGAAAACCTGCGCGCAGCAACGAGGACCCAACGCAGCCAAAAATAAATTTAAAAAAAGAAAAGGCTCAGTGGGGCACCAGGCCCCTTTGCTGGCCTCCAACCTGCCCCCCACGCATCACCCGACTCCTCTGGGCACTCAGTAACTATCTGTTGAATGAGTTGAAGAGCTTGAGGGCTATGATGGGTCAGTACCCCATGAGGAAGCATGATGAGAACTTTCCAGGCAGATCCTCCAAGAAATGAATCTACTCGCAGACTAAGCTGTAAGTGATCCGAGGACGGGAACTGTCTTGGCCACCTCCGTAGAGCACACAGGGCCCAGGGCAGCACTGCAGACCCTCAAAACTGTCTGTTAACACTAAGACCTTACATTCATATAATAATCTGCACTGACGACGTTTATCATCACCGTCTCTGCCAAGCACGGTTTGGTGAAGATCATCAGGACAAGGCGTGATGTTTTCCTCTTACATATAGATGAGTCAGCTGAGGCCTGGAGAAGGCAGGATGATTTCCTAAAGAACTCACCGGGAGTTCATGGAGAGACTAGAACTCAAACTCAAGAATGACTCAAGGTCTGTGGGCTGAGCTCTCCTGTTAATGTGTGGAGTGAATGAGCGAAGGAAAGAATGAAGGAAAGGGCAGCTGCGTCCCCTCTGATCTCTGCCACCTCTGCCTTTCCTCGGCAAAGCACGGAAATCACTACCCCTGGTTTTCCCTGCTCAGTCAGGGTCCCGCCAGGTAAGGAGGGTCCTCACTCGCAGTGCAAACTCCAGGCAGGCTTCCAAGAGGCACACCCTGAACTCCTTACAGCTACCACTCACCCTCAGCACCTCCAACAGTGCTGAACAATGAATTCCTGTCTGGCCGAGCAAAGGACTTGGCCGTGTCCTTGTTGAGGCAGCATGTGTGCTGTCCGCTCAGGCCAGGAACGCAAGCCTTCAGGTGGAGGTGGCCCCCCGCAAATCACCCCTGTAGCCCCAGCTCTCCCTTGGGAGAGGACAGCAGGCAGAGGCCAAGACTGACAAGGAGCCCAGGGCCCACACAGACCAGGGGTGACTGCGGTAGTCCATCGTAGCTTTGTTATTGCTCAAAAGGCCAGTCCCCTGCCTGTCCTTTCTGGGTCCCTCTCCAGATCAGAAGGTGAGCACGGAGCAGAGTGAAAGGGCCATCCACCCACCTATCTGGGTCAGAGCCTCTGAGACCTGGCTGAACGGGCCCCAGGCCACATGGCAGAGCCCTGGGATTCTCCGCCAATCGCCCCAGGATTCTCCGCCAATCGCCCCAGGAACAGAGCTAACGCCCGAAGCTCAAAAGCCAACTCCCTAGGGAGGCGGCAGCTTTATCCTGCTCTGAGCTGCAGATGCAATAGGTAAATGAGTTTGGTTTTTTTTTTTTAAGTGTGTTTGTTTTACAAATTTACAGAACGGGGATTGGGGGTGGGGCAAGGGGACAGGGCAGAGGATGAAAAAAGAGAAAGAAAAGAAAGACAGGGTGGAGAGAGGGGGAAGAGAGAAAATGGAAGCTTTTAGAAGCTTCTAGATGGAAGACACTTCCCTCCCCATAACGGCCAAAATCCATCAGTTAAAAGGCCACAGAGCTGGAGAAGCCCCAGCAGGCAGGGGGGGCACCCAGAGCTGAGGCTGTGGCGGGAACATCAGTGGAACCACACAAAGGGCTGAGCCAGGTCTTTCTGGAAAGAAGTGGCAAGAATGGAGGAAACCTTTGAGCATCCCCTTGAAGAGCGGCAGCGGTTGCCCTAACATCCCAGTGACCTGCGGACAGGAAGTGCTCTCCCCACAAGCCGGGAGAGCTCAGAACAGGCTTCACTGCCCTCAGAGCTGCCAGTTCAGCCCTTGACGGCTCCCATCAAGTCAGACCCTCACCAAAAGGCCGTTCTCCCCAGCTCCACCCGCCGGACTGCGAACTCCAAAAGGGCAGTGATCAGGCCTGCCTCCTCCCTGCTGGATCCTCAGCCCCTACCCAGGCTCAAGGACTGATATGTAATGGGGGACACGGACGGACAGACAGACAATTATGCTGCCCCCAGGGGGCTTACAGTCAGCTCAGAAGGGAAAAGTGAATGGACAAGAGACCAGCTTGAATGCATGGGCACCAACAGGGGTGGAATTCAAAGCAAGAGAGACCATGGGGACTGATCTGACTGGGTTCAAGCCGAGGGGAGGGACCAAGGAGGATGCAGGGCCCCTTGACGTGAGAAGTGCCTGGAGGTGGAGCCAAGACCAGTGCACACAGAGGGCAGGCAGGGAGGGAGTGGGCAAAGCCAGCGCCCATCCTGACTTCGCCACACCCTCTGGAGAGAATTACAATTTTGCTGAGCACTGGCCAGCGCCGGCCTCTGGGTTCCGCGTGCTAGACACACCATCTCACTGACCCTCACAACCACCACTATCACTACCCCAATCACACAGATGAGAAAACCAAAGTCCAAAGAGGTGGAGTGCTCTGCCCAAGGTTACCCAGCTACCAAGGGGTGAAGCGGGATCTGCGCCCAGGTTTGCCTGAGTCTGCAATGGGGCTCCAGGCAGCAGGGACACCCAAATGCTCCAGGACACGACCCCTGGGACAGCAGCACCCATGGAGAATGTCCCGCCTCCACGGGAACCAGAGTTGTCTGGCTTCCCTCCTTTGCCCTCAGGCTGGCCGCCTCCGTCAAGGAAAAAGCTCCTGCCGTTTTCTTTGTGGGGCTGTTGAACCAGCGAGGTCAGGGCGGCACTGAATGAGCCCAGTGAAGAAAACACCTGTCCCACGCCCAGTGTCCGGTCGGGTGTCTTAACCAAGGCCCTTCCCTTGGCAGTGGAGCTCCCAGGGACGGAGAGGGCTCCCCGCAGCCCTGCCCCCCCCCAGCGCACCCTCGCCCCACTCAGCCTCACCCGCGCCGGGGCTGCCTTTGCCGCCCCTGTGATGACCCCCTTTTCTGCCTCCAGCTCGGGCCTCTCCGCTGAGAGTCAGATCTCAATGCCAGCTGGACATCTCCTCTGGGATCTCACAGCACCTCAAACTCAAAGTGTCCAAAAGCGGCCTCAACACTTCCCCCAACCTAGTCCTCCTGCTGGGTTCTGTCTCCCAATCAAAGGCCCGGAGCCCTCCTGACTCCTCCTCCTGCCTTACGCCTGACAGCCAACCCCAAGGTGAATCCATGGACCTGCAGCAGAGGCGTCACCTGGAAGCTCATTGAAAATGCAGGTTCTCGGGCCCACCCCAGAGCCACCAATGGGAAGCTGCATTTCTTTTTTTTTTTAATGGAAAGGTGTTTAATTTTAAATATAGCAGTGCGTACATGTCAATCCCAAACTCCCAGTCTATCCCTTCTCCCCACCCTTCCCCCCATCCCCGGCAACCACAAGTTCATTCTCTAAGTCTGTGAGTCCGTTTCTGTTTTGTAAATAAGTTCATTTGTATCATTTTTTTTTTTTAGATTCCGCACACAAGCCACATCATAGGAGATTTGTCTTTCTCCGTCTTACTTACTTCACTTAGTATGATAATCTCCAGGTCCATCCATGTTGCTGCAAATGGCATTATTTCATTCTTTTTAATGGCTGAGTAATATTCCATCGTATACATGTATCACTTCTTCTTTATCCAGTCATCTGTCAATGGACATTTAGGATGCTTCCGTGTCTTGGCTATTGTAAACAGTGCCGCAATGAACACTGGGGTGCCTGTATCCTTTCGAACCATGTTTTTCTCCTGATATATGCCCAGGAGTGGGATTGCTGGATCGTATGGCAGAGGAAGCTGCATTTCAGCAAGATACCCAGATGACTTGTGTGCACATTAAAGTCTAGGAAGCGCAGCTCTAACGATCAACAATCCTTTCATTCTGCCTCCTCCAATTTTCTCAAGTCCATCCACATCCTTCCATCCCCCTCCATCCTCAGTGATCTGCAAGCCACTGACATCTTCCTAACCAACCTCCGTAGCCCCACTCTTGCCCCACTCTGATACCTTCTCCCCCAGGAGACAGAGTGACCCTTTGAAATGTAAATCTGATCAAAGGAGCCCCCTACAGAAGGCCTTGAAATGGCATCCAGTTCCCCTCATTATGAAGACCGAAGGTCATGCATCCGTTCACTGCCTTCTTATTGAGTGTCCTCTATGTGCCAGGCACTGTTCTAAGCATTGGAAAGAGAACAGTGAACAAAATAGATGAAAAACCCTGCCCTCGCGGAGCTTATATTCTAGTGGAGAAAAAGAGATAATAAATACCGAATGATGTACAAGCTTTAAATATGAGGTTTATCGAGTGGTGACAGATGCTACAAAGAGAAATAAAGCAGGAAAACGTTTGCAAATTTGAACGGGGTCGTCAAGAGAAGCCTTCAATGAGAAGCTGTCATTTGAGGGAAGACCTGAAGGAAGTGAGGGAGCATTCCATGAGAATATCTGGGGGAAACGCCTTCCAGGCAGAAGGAACAGCAAGTGCATAGGCCCTGAGGTAGGAGCATAGCTTAGTGGGTCCAGGAATAGCAAGGAGGCCGGTGTGGTTGATGCAGAGTGAGCAATGAGAAAAGAACAGGCGCTGAGGGGAGAGAAACCACAGGGGGCAGATCATGTAAGGCCTGTGGCATGGTATGAACTTTGGCTTTTACTGCTGCAGAGAAATGGGAAGCCATGGGAGGGAGGGTTGTAAGCAGAACAGAGATGTGATCTGACTTATGGATTCAGAGGATCATCCTGGCTGCGGTGTTGAGCACAGACTGTAAGAGGGCAGAGACTGAGAGCAGGGAGGCCAGTTAAAACGTTACCGCAATAACCCAGGTGAGAGCTGATGATGGATTGGACTAGACTGACAGTTGTGGAGGTGGTGGGAAGTGGTCCAACTCTGGATGGAGAGTGAAGGCAGAGCCAACAGGATTTGCTGATGGATTGGATGGGGGCGGAGGGTGGGATAAGGACAATGTAGAGAAATGAAGGATGGGTCCAAGGAATTTGGCCTAAGTCACTGAGACAGGGAAGGCTACAGGAGGGATGAGTTTGGGGGAGGAGGGAGAGACAGAGACCAGGGACTCTACTTTGGACGTGTTCAGTTTGGAATGTCTTTCAGACGTCCAAGTGGAAATCACTGAGGGATCAGCCCAGGCACACGTCCACGTAGGAGAAGGAGGGTGAGACTGAGATAGACTGGCCAGGAGACGGAGGGAAAGCAGGAAGGTGTTTTCATGAGCAAAACGAAGAAAGCATTTTAAGGAGGGAGTATTAAGCAGTGTCAAATGACTAAGGTGAGAGCCCAGAGGTAACCACTGGATTTGGTAACCAGAGCAGCCCCTGGGGTGGGGAGCAGAGCCAGGGGCGGTAGCTGGAGGTGGACATGCGATTGGGGTGGGGGGCCGGGGCGGGGTGACACGATTTCTTGGTTGATGGACGGGCTGTCTCATTTTCTCCAGATTCAGACCTTAGGCTTGGTTCAAGCTCTGTCAGCTCTCCTCTCTCCTTTCTCCTCCCCCACCTCTGCTCCTTTCAACACATCCATCTGGGGCCACAGGTGAGGACAAGGTAAAAGTTTAACTGCCCAGGAAATGAAAAGACCTCATTTTCCCCAGTTGGGAACTATAAATTTTTCTGAAATTCCAACCATTCCTCCCTTTGAGTCTTGATTGTTTTCAGTCTTCAAGAGTCTCCATTAAAATGCAAATGTCCCAGCTAGCCAGAAGGAGGGAGCCAACTCAGGCCGCCCTTACAATCCTCACCTTTCTGGATAGCTAACCCACAGGGAGGCCTAGGATTCCCCAGCTAAATCCTTCACCTCTCATCCAATTCTCAGGATACAGTCTTTTATTATCCACCCTTTATAAATGACTAAACTAATTCTCCAAAAAATTAAGTAATTTATCTATCCAATCATAAATCTAGGAAGTAGAAAAGTCAGGATTTAAACCCAGGCAATCTGACCCCAGGACCCCTCATACCATGTTTTTTCGGTTTCTTCCACTTTTTTTTTTTTTTTTTTGGGGCTGTTGACTTTTTTCACTTTTTTTAGTTGTGATAAAACATACATAACATAAAATTTACCATACTGACCATTTTAAAGTATACAGTTCAGTAGCTTTAGGTATATTCACAATGTTGTCCAACCGTGACTACCAGGAAGGTTTTAGTTCCAGAACATTTTCATCACCCCCAAAGGAAACTGACCTGTTGATTTTTGAATGAGTGATACATTCCTGTAGTCCAAAAGCCAACAATTATTAGAAGGTATACAGTGAAAGGCCTCTTCTTACCCTTGTCCCAGTCTGTCCAGTTCCCACCTGGCCCATGAAATAGTTTTTACACATCTTTCTGCAGCATCTTTATGCAAATATAAACCAATACAAAGATGGAGCCCTATTTTCCCTTTTTTTTTTACACAAAAGTTAATATATTATACATTCCACTCTGCACCTTGCTTTCTTTACCCAAAATATCTTGGAAGAAATTTCTGTCTCTACATAGAAAGCTTCACCATTCTTTTTTAAGTAATATAGTAGCCCATGGCATGAATTGGAAATAATTTAGGTAACCAGTTCTCTACTGATAGGCATTTGGTTGTTTCCAACGTTTTGCTATTTCAAATAACATTGTGGTGAATTGACCTTGTACTACACCATTCCACAAGCGTGGAAATATACATGCTGGATAAATCCCCTAAAGTGGTTCCCTGGGTCAAAGGGGATATGCATGCATAATGATGACAAGTGTTGCCAAACTGTGCTGCTTATAAGATGGTACCCATTGATCTCCCATTAAACTGGTACAAGAAAGAGGGCCGGGGACCTCCCTGGTGGCGCAGTAGTTAAGAATCAGCCTGCCAATGCAGGGGACACGGGTTGGATCCCTGGTCTGGGAAGATCCCACATGCCGCGGAGCAACAGAGCCTGTGCTCTAGAGCCCACGCGCCACAACTACTGAGCCCGCGCACCACAACTACTGAAGCCCGCGCACCTAGAGCCCGTGCTCTGTGACAAGACAAGCCACCGCAATGAAAAGCCCGCGCACCCCAACGTAGAGTAGCCCCCACTCGCTGCAACTCTAGAGAAAGCCCACGCGCAGCAACAAAGACTCAATACAGCCAAAAAGAAAAAAAAAAAAAAGAGGGTCAGGACTTCCCTGGCAGTCCAGTGGTTAAGACTCTGCCCTTCCACTGCAGGGAACGCAGGTTCGATCGCTGGTCGGGGAACTAAGATCCCACGTGCCAGGCGGCATGGCCCCCAAAAAATAGAAAGAAGGAAAAGAAAGAGGGCCCACATGCTCACCCCACACACTGTGCTAGCCCTTGTGTCTGGAACCAATGCCAAAGCAGCTTTTGTCTATTGTTTTACCTGCCCAACTCACTCTTATCCCTCCCTCTAGTACTAAATCTCCCCACCCCTACTTCAGGGATCTGATCCTCTCCCACCGAAAAGGACTCTTGTAGGCACAATACCCACGGTGGCCACAGGAATGATCCCCGGACTCAGGCGGGGCTGTCATCATTCCCCACCCCCACCCCCATACAGGGACTGATGTAGATGGACACATAATCCAAGCCAATCAGAACTCCTCCTTGGGATCTGTCTAACTGGAATTGGCGGAAAGGAGCTATTTTTCCCTCTCTGGAGGAAAAGGGATTAAAATGTAAAGCCACAGTGGTCAGCAACCGTGGTTTCAATATCATGGGGAGACATGGCCCAAGAGAATGAAGCCAACACAGAGACACAGACACAAGAGACAGAGAGGAAGAGAGATTGTTCATGGTCCTGGATCCAGCTGTTCCTGAGGCTGTTTCCACAAAGAGGTTATGCCGGCCAATTAAATCCTCCGATCTTGTCTGGCTAATTCAACCTGGGCTTCTGTCACTTGCCCTCAAGAGTCCTGACTAATACACTGTGTATAAAGTATAATCCCAACTGTGTTATAATAGAGAGAAGCAGATGTAGATGCAGATGTAAATATACCGTGTGGGAGGGTATGTGTTTGGATAGGAAAAAAGACCAAAGAAAATATATTAAATGTTAATAGTGGTGATCTCTGCAATTCCCCCATCTGGGACTGCAGATGACTTTTATTTTAGTCTTTGTACTTTTCTGTGTTTTCCAATTTTTTCTGCAAGGAACACGGATTTTAAAAATATAATAAACGTTTCTTTAAAAAATCAGATCGGCAAGAAGCAGCCCAGAGAGCACTCATAGAAGGTTCCGAGCACGTGCCATGGTCAGGAGCAGCTGAGATGTCTGCTCTGCATGGTCAGCACCCCCTGGGGTGGCTGCTGCCCATCTCAGGCCACTTTGTGTGCACAAACCCCAGCCCTCCATTGTGTGGCCATGGGCTCTGGTCTGTGACCCAAGGTCAGCACAGAGCCAAGGCTCCTTTCTTCATACTCAGCTCATGCTGAGCACCCCCCCCCATAGTCCCCACCCAGCCCTGGTCCCCTCAGCCTCCAAGGAGAGCCCCATAATGCACTGGCCAATGCCCATCCCTGAGCTGTTGACTTCAGGAAAAGAAAACACGGATTACAAGGAGAGCTCACAAGAGGTGGCCCAGCCCCTCCAGCGCCTGCTCCCTGGGCTGACCTTCCCCAGCACCACAAGACAATCAGTGGGTGAGGCTTGGGCAGGACAGTGGCCTTGTTCTGACCTCCAACTTTAGAACATGGACTGTTAGGGAAGGAAGGTCTGTCCCTTCCCTGGAGTCCCCCAGGCACTCCGGCTCCACACGCATCTCAATTTTCACAGAAATGGGACTAGAGACACCTCCACCTGCCTACCCCATCTCCACCCAGGGAAATACTCTCTTTTATCTGTGTTACATTTTAGGGTCCTGAATAAGATTTTTTTTCTTTTACCACGGTAGCCATTTTTCAGTGTGCAATTCAGTACCGTGCAGCCATCACCGCTATCCGTTGCCAGAACTTTTTCCAGAACCCTTAACAGAAGCTCTGTGTCCATTAAGCAATAACTCTCCCCACCCCAGCCCCCAACCCCTGGTAACCTCTATTCTACTTTCTGTCTCTTTGAATTCACCTATTCCAAGTACCTCGTATAAGTGGAATCATACAATCTCTGTCCTTTTGTGTCTGGCTTAGTTAACTTAGCATAAGTTTTCAAGGTTCTTCCATGTCGTATCAGAATTCCGTTCCATTTTATAGCTGATTAATATTCCATTGTATGGATATACCACATTTTGTTTATATATTCATCAGCAGAAGGACACTTAGGTTGCTTCCACTTTGGGCTACTGTGACTAACGTTGCTAGAAACGTGGGTGTGCCATATCTGTTTGAGTCCCTGCTTTCAATTCTTTGGGGCATATACCTAGGAATGGGAGTGCTGAATAAGATTTTTGTTTACACAAATAATTCCATTAAAGAACAAGTGAGAGGGGCTTCCCTGGTGGCGCAGCGGTTGGGAGCCCGCCTGCCGATGCAGAGGACACTGGTTCGTGCCCCAGTCCGGGAGGATCCCACATGCCGCGGAGCGTCTGGGCCCACAAGCCATGGCCGCTGCGCCTGCACGTTCAGAGCCTGTGCTCCGCAACGGGAGACACCACAACAGTGAGAGGCCCGCGTACCGCAAAAAAAAACAAAAACAAAAAACAAGTGACAATCATTCATTAGTTCTAGTCCCATTTCACAGACAGGGAAACCGAGGGTCACAGTTTGAACACCCTATGCATCGAGGATCACATACGGTGTTGCTTCCCTGGGTTTTTCCCTGAGGCTTCTGGCTGCCCCTCTGCCCTCCTGCAGTTACATCCTTGTTACCTAGGAGTCCCTACGTCTCATACACCTGAGACCTCTGCTGGGCCTGGGCCTCCAACAGGGGGAATGGATCACTCTTAGCCGGGGCCCTGTGACCAAGAGCACCTACTAGCTACATGGCTGGAGGGGGTGGCAACCTGTATGCAAGGAATCCAGACTTTCTGGGTTGAGAAGTAACTGGGCCCCACTGAACATCAGCAAAAGAGGACTGAAAGCATGATCCAACCCCAGAGCTGAGGGCCACCACTGAGGGAGGCCTGGCTGTCCTCCGGGACAAGGTCTAGCACAGTCACATGTCTGACTGCCTCAAAGTTCAGGATGGACTCAGGGAAAAGGTGGCCCAGGGAGCATGTTTACTAAGGCTGCATCCAATATGCCGTATCAGGGAAGAAGAGTGAACACCTCACCCGCAGAGGTGGAAGGAGGCCTCAAGAGAGTACCAACAGCTGCAGCCTCCAGCGAAGACTGAACCAAGACCACCACCAGCTAAAATACCAGGGCCAGGAGAGTGGACAGCTGTTGGTTTTCTGCTGCCCTGCTTCCATCCCCTCATCTTCTGAGAGCAACACACCAAATTTCCTTAGGTGACCCACCCCTCCTATTGTCTCAGCCCAAGCGACTCCATCTCTGGGAGCAAGAGTGAAGACCTAGCTAATCAGTGTATCCTATCCCTCTGGCCAAAGTCAGGGGTGGGCGCACTACCCACTGTATCCAGTAGGTCATCCTTGGGGCTCTGGCTGAAATTACTGGGAAAGAGGTTCGCTCTTCCTACTGGTATTGCTAAACTGGGAGAATGTAAGCTAGAAGCAGCCATCATCCGACTGTGTGGATAACCTGAGGATGAAGCCAACTCAAAGAAAAACATAGCCTGGAGACAGAGAAAGAAAACTGGTGCCCAAGGACACCACCGGAGCCATGGATCCAGCCATTCCTGAATCTGTACTCCCCCTTCAACTTGCCAGTTGACCTAAATCAATGCATTTCTTTATTTCCTTTAGGTTAACTGGAATGGGGGTCTGTCACTTGAAACCAAAAGATCGCTGACTAATTCAGCTCAATTGCCCAGCAAAAGTGTCATTTTGGAGGTACCACCCACCTCTCCTCCAACACAAAGACCCTCTAGCCCCAAAGCCCTGACTAAATAGATTACCATAAAACAAATTTTACAGAACTCTATTTCAACCGTAATGCTGACTCTGCTTTTCTATGCTAACCGAGGTACCAAACTGCCTCGCGGGTTTGGGGGAGGCCCAGAGCATAGAAGCCTCCCATTGCCTGACCTGCGCTTCTCTCCCCAACACTCAGCACCAACCACAAAATGGACTCAGGTGACCCTGACAGCCTCATTTCCCACTATTCCCCAACATGAAATCCACACCACAGTCCAGCTGGGTTCTGAGCATGTCCCCTGCTCATCTTACCTCCATTCCTTTGTTTACACATCCTATTTAACTAGAACGTACTTCCCCACTTCACCCCTCCCTTCAGAAATCTTGTCCAGGCTCCATGGCCCACCTCAAACACCACCAACTCCATGAAGCCTTCCTCGGGTGGCCTCCAGAGCACCAGGCACCTCTTCTCCAGCACCCACCATCTCCGGTCTTGGGTTCACACTACATGTCTGGTCTCTCCTTTGGGAACACAGACTGCTTGCGGGGGGGGGGGCCGTGTCTCATTCTCCTCCTGGACCCTGTCTTCCAGGGCCTGGTACACATCCGGTGCTCCACGTATAGTGATGGATGTGAACTGGAACAGCACGAATGAATGTCTGGAACCCAACTCATTCAGAAGCAGGACTGCCGCCTGCATTTGCATTTACGGAGGAGAAAGAGAAGGCAATGTTGCAGAGGGGGCGGCAGCGCCTTCCAGAAGCGGGGAGAGGTCAGAGGACCTGAGACGCGGAAGCCAGGTGGCCTTCTTCCCATCACTTGCACTACAGCCTGTGACCTGCTCCGCGGGGCTGTGCCCCTGGGGGACCTTCTCGGCTATCAGTAGCTGGTCTTTGTTGAGGTCAAACTCAAAAGCCCTTTCTGGCACATTTGCAGATAGAGTTTTCAGACAGCCTGTTTCAGTCACCTCTTGATTTACATAATGTTTCTGCCTTTGCATCTCAGATTAAATATCTTATTAAAATAAATGCTCTATTAAAATACAGATGGCACGGGTAACCCGGGCTCCAGCCCAGACCTTCCCGTTCTCATAAAGGAGCAGGAATTTCTGTTCTAATTAGTGAGGAGAGCAGCCAAGAGACCTTTCAGCTTATCTGAAGCCTGACAGGACAGACCCCTCCCCCAACTAAGGCTCCACAGCCCCCCACGCGCACCCCACCCCCGGCTAAGGCCTGGTGTTCGAAAGAAGCCCAGCTGCCCGAGAGACCTATCCCTTCCTTACAAAATATCGGCAATGTGCTAAAGTGTCATAGTTCAATATAACCTGAAGCCTTTTCATATACCTGGTATGCATTTCATACACCTGAGATGCATTACAGTCCACTTCATAGAAGGTGAAAGTCAAGGGCAAAGAGTTCAAGTAACTTGGCCAGGGTCACCATGTAATAGGGATAGGAGAAAAGCCTAGAATTTGGCAGTAAACAGACTTGGGTTTCAATCACAGCTCTGCTATACAAGCTGAGTGACATTGAATATGCCACCTCTTTTGTTTTTTGGGTTTTTTGGTTTTATTTACTTATTTATTTATTTATATTTGGTTGCACCGGGTCTTAGTTACGGCAGGTGGGATCTTTAGTTGCGGCTCACAGGCTCCTTAGTTGCAGCTTGAGGGCTCCTTAATTGCAGCACTCAGGCTCCTTAGTTGTGGAATGAGAACTCTTAGTTGCAGCATGCATGTGAGATCTAGCTCCCTCACCAGGGATCGAACCCCAGTCCCCTGCATTGGGAGCACAGAGCCTTAACCACTGCACCACCAGGGAAGTCCCCTGCCACCACTTTTGAACATCAGTTTTCTCCTCCATGAAAAATGGAGGGCTTCCCTGGTGGCACAGTGGTTGAGAGTCCGCCTGCCGATGCAGGAGACACGGGTTCGTGCCCCGGTCCGGGAGGATCCCGCATGCGGCGGAGCAGCTGAGCCCGCGAGCCATGGCTGCTGGGCCTGCACGTCCGGAGCCTGTGCTCCGCAACGGGAGAGGCCACAGCAGTGAGAGGCCCGCATACCGCAAACAAAAAAAGAAAAATGGAGATGACAATGATCAGTCTTGCAGAGAAAGAAATTAGTGAGGTTTAAGTGCCAGCCCAGTGCCATGCCCAGAGTGGAGCTGAATACTAGTTCCCTTCCCTGTCCCTTCTCTTGGGATTCCTGAGTTTTTGTTCTGTAAAACTCAGCCTCGCATAATTTCTGTTATTTTATTTGTGGGTAATTAGGGAGGGCAAGGGAGGAGGAACATCTACAGGCAAATTAACAGTGGCCATTCTGCAGCCCAGCTCCTGCACGGCACCCAGCCAGGCTGCCAGGACCCCTCATTTCCAATCACAATGAACCTGCCCCAAACCAAGGAGACCCAAAGGGCATGCAGGGCTGAGACCCAACCCCCAGCCTCCACGTTCAGTTAATTACACATAGAGCTCCCCAACCCTGAGCCTCTTGCTTCCCACACTGTACATCCAATCCCTCAGGGCTGGGGTAGGTGACACAGGTGCAGCCAGGTATGGGTGCTGGGGTGAGCAGGAGGGCACCAGCCCTGTAAGGAGCCGGCACCTGGCACTGTAGGTGCCGTGCAGAAGGCGGGCCCAGCCAATGTTGCCAGAGCTTCTGATTTCTCAAGAGAAGATGGAAATACACATTTGTAACATGGGACCTTCCAATTTTAAAATGTCGGCTTAAAAGTAGAAAACAGGGCTTCCCTGGTAGTGCAGTGGTTGAGAGTCCGCCTGCCAATGCAGGGGACACGGGTTCGTGCCCCGGTCCGGGAAGATCCCACATGCCGCGGAGCGGCTAGGCCCACGAGCCATGGCCGCTGAGCCTGCGCGTCCAGAGCCTGTGCTCCGCGAAGGGAGAGGCCACGACAGTGAGAGGCCCGCGTACAGCAAAACAAAACAAAACAAAAAAAAGTAGAACACATATGTGGGTCTAACAAGCCCCCTCGAGAACGGGCAGAGCTTTGTGCTGTTCCCTGCGCCCTCCCCAGCGCCTGCAACAGTGTCTGGTACACAGTGGAGGCTTCATGAGGATCTGAGGAGTGTGCAGGGGCCAGTTTCCCACCTCTGCCTCAGATTACAAACTCCCAGGTACCAGCATTTCTGCTGTCCCCACTCTCTGCAGACAGGACAGTGTGGTATTGTAGCACATGACAGTGAAAAATGAGGGGGGTCCCGCCTCCACCCTTACAAGGGCCTGTCCTCTAAACCCGGTGAGAGCTGCGCCTTGGTGAGAGCTGCGCCTTGCTCGGGGGCTGTTACGAGTTGTTCTAGGCCCGAGAGTAAGCGCTTATGACAACAGGTATCATCAGCACAGCGCCCTGATTCTACCACACACATGCAGTGTGGTTGGTAAAGATCTTAATAGTAAAGAAACAGAAAATTGCGGAGGAGGAGAAGGACAGGGGAGGGGATGGCTCTAACCAACAGCCGGCTCCCCCCTGCCTTTGCAGAAGCGGCCCCGCGGGGTCACCTCCCCCCACCCCCGCCAAGGGCTCTGGGAAGGAGTTGGCCAGAGCTCCAGCCTCCATGAAGCAGTATTCATAACTGAGAAGCTTAAAAGCAAGTGACAATTTTTCAACCCAGCCTTGCTCCAAGGGCAGCAAATAAACACAGCATCGGCTCCAGGCCCCCACTGAGCACGTCTGGAAGGAGAAGGGAAGGTGACACCAGGCTCCCTCACCCCTAGAAACCAGTGTGGAGTCTGACCCCATCCACCACGGTTGAACTGGGACTCCCCGCTCAGAAACACCACCTCATGACATGAGTTCCCTTTATCACAGGGGTCAAGGCTACCCCAGGTACCACCCAGATGCGAGGCACTGGGCCTGACTCCACAGTAACTATAACTGGACTGTGGAGAGGCCTGAGGGAGCCTGCTGGGGTTCTGGAAAGCGCTACATCTGATCCGGGTGGTGTCTACACAGGCAGATACATATGTGGCAATTCATTGAGCTGTACCTTTAAGACTTGTGCACTTACTATGTGGATGTAACCCTTCATTACATTCATAATAACAGCAACAGCATGGAAGAAGCACTTCTCAGAAGTCAGGCACTGCATAAGTGCTTATCCTGGGTTCCAGATAATATAATAGTTAAGAGCACAGTCTCTGGACCGCAATAGAACCGAGTTAAAATCCCTGCTCCTGGGCTTCCCTGTGGGCGCAGTGGTTGAGAGTCCACCTGCCAATGAGGTGGACACGGGTTCATGCCCCGGTCTGGGAAGATCCCACATGCCGCGGAGCGGCTGGGCCCGTGAGCCATGGCCGCTGAGCCTGCGCGTCCGGAGCCTGTGCTCCGCAACAGGAGAGGTCACGGCAGTGAGAGGCCCACGTACCTCAAAAAAAAAAAAAAAAATCCCTGCTCCTCCACCTCTGATTCTGCCCCCAGCAGGCTCCGCGACCTCTGAGCCTCTGTCCCTCAGCTGGAAAACAAAGATAATAACTGGTAGAATTAAGATAGATGTGCACGTGAGCCCTTAGCCCAGAGCCTCAAAAACAGTAAGCCTCAAAAGGTGTTGGCTAGGGCTTCCCTGGTGGCACAGTGGTTAAGAATCCTCCTGCCCATTCACAGGACACGGGTTCAACCCCTGCTCTGGGAAGATCCCACATGCTGCGGAGCAACTAAGCCCGTGCGCCACAACTAGTGAGCCTGCGCTCTAGAGCCTGCGAGCCACAACTACTGAGCCCACATGCCACAACTACTGAAGCCCGCGCGCCTGGAGTCCATGCTCCTCAACAAGAGAAGGCACCGCAATGAGAAGCCCACGCACCACAACGAAGAGTAGCCCCTGCTCGCTGCAACTAGAGAAAGCCCGCACGCAGCAACGAAGACCCTATGCAGCCAAAAATAAATAAATAAAATAGATAGGACATTAAAGGAATTTTTTTAAAAAGGTGTTGGCTAGGACTTCCCTGGTGGCGCAGTGGCTAGAACTCTGCACTCCCAATGCAGGGGGCTGTTGTTCGGATCCTTGGTCAGGGAACTAGATCTCACATGTATGCTGCAACTAAGAGTTCGCACACCACAGCAAACAAGCCTGCGAGCCGCAACTAAGGAGCTGACCTGCCGCAACAAAGGAGCCCAAGTGCTGCAACTAAGGAGCCTGCTGCTGCAACTAAGACCCGGTATAACCAAATAAATAAATAAATAAATAATTTTTTTAATAATTTTTTTTTTTTAAAAGGTGTTGGCTTGTTACAATCATTCAGTCCTCAACAACCCAGGACTTTGGTGCCGTAGGGTCCATTGTAACATATGAGAAAAGTGCCCCCTTCCTGCCAACAGTGCTCCTTAAACCATAGGCATTTCCTCACCATCTTCCCAATTTTCCCCAAATCCATGTACCACCTATTACTTTTCTTAACATTTTCTTTAAATGACTCGCCATTTTTTATTTAAACAAATTTACTTTTTAAAAATGTTATGTAACTGTCATACACGGAAAAACAACGTCACTTGCCAGAATTCATTTTTTTAAAATAGCTGTTAAAATAAAAAGCACTTGTCCACCTGAAACCATCTTGCCTACCTCCTTTACTTTATGTGCATCTGGGAGGCAAATAAACTCCGTTTGTTGAGCCGTTGGGGGTGGGGTAGGGGCGGGGGGGGTGAGCCTCATCTGCTTAAAATGACTGAGAAACTTCCTGCGCCCTTCAGCAGCCCCCGTTTGCACAGAAGTGATTTTCGTTGGTTTAACCGAGCAGGCCTGGCAAGCCCTCTATTTGGCAACATCCTGGTAACCAGCCATCTGTGCACCACGCAGGCTCCCAAGAGATAAAGCTGCATTTAGAAAAAAATGTATATTTGCTAATGGCGACCGTTCGCTAATTCAGATGCCCACTGGCCCCTCTTGGGCATAAATGAAGGGAGCCTGACTCTGCCTATCAGACAGCAGCCCCAGGACCCCAAATCTAGGAACCCAGAGTCAGGACAGTCCTGGCACCCAGACCCAGCTTCAGGGTGGGCTGGACTCAGCCTGGACCCTCACATCTATGGGTCCCCAAACCATGCAGAGGCAGGAAGGAGTTAGAGGACTAACAATGGAGATACACATGTGCAAGAAATCAGGTTCATTTCTCTCCAAAATCTCTTCCAGAAGGGAAGGAAAGGGAGGAAAGGGGGTAAATCTCAGACAAGAAAAGGGGCATCTTGAAACCTGTGTCAGAGGGCACTGCAGTATTAAGAGGACCTCGAGGTAAGAAGCAAGGGGCACATTTCGCCGGGGGAGTCAGTGAGTTCATTCATTCATTCATTCATTCATTCAGCAAATATTTACTAAGCGCTCCTATTGTAGGCAATGATGTGAAAAAGGCAAAGTCCCTGCTTTCAGACACCTCACCTTCTAGGGGAGGGAATGGCCAATAAATTATTTATTACCTACGCTAGATGATATCAGTGAATGATAAGTGCCATGGAGGAAATAAGTCAGAGTAAAGTAAAAATGGCTGGAGTGAGTTGTTTCGGTTGGAGGGTCAGAGAAGTCCTTTTGGAGGAGATGACATTTGAGTTGAGAGCCCGATGATGAGAAAGCACAGTCAGTAAAGTCACTGTAAAGAGCATGTATAAAGGGCCTGGGGTAGAAGCAAGCTTGGCATGTTCTCGAAACAGAGAAGACCTTTGCAACAGAAGTACAGTGATCACAGTGGGTGAGGGAGAAAGTGTTAAGAGATGGGTTCACAGAAGCAGGTAGGGGAAGTAGACCCAGCTTCAGAGTTTAGATTTAATTTAAAGTGTCTTGGAGGGACTTCCCTGGTGGCCCAGTGGTTAAGACTCCACACTTCCAATGCACAAGGTACGGTTCAATTCCTGGTCAGGGAACAAAGATCCCACATGCCATGCGGCCAAATATAATAAAATAAGATAAAGCCATTTAAAAAAAAAATTTTTTTTTCATTTAAAGTAAAGTGTAATGGAGGGCTTCCCTTGTGGCGCAGTGGTTAAGAATCCGCCAGCCAATGCAGGGAACATGGGTTCGATCCCTGGTCCGGGAAGATCCCACATGTTGCAGAGCAACTAAGGCCGTGCGCCACAACTACTGTGCCTGTGCTCTAGAGTCTGCGAGCCACAACTACTGAAGCCCGCGTGCCTAGAGCCCGTGCTCCGCAACAAGAGAAGCCACCGCAATGAGAAGCTCGTGCGCTGCAATGAAGAGTAGCCCCCGCTTACCGCAACTAGAGAAAGCCTGTGCGCAGCAACGAAGACCCAACGCAGCCAAAAATAAATAAATTAAATAAATAAATTTTTAAAAAATAATCAGGGTCTTTTCTTAAAAAAAAAAAAAAAAAAAAAAACCCAAAAAAAAGTGTAATGGGAAGGCTACGGAGTAGACAGACTTCATTTTATTTGAATTTTTAAAACTCCGCTGTGGCTGTCATCAGGAGAATGGGTAAGGAGGACAAGAAGCAAGGAGACCAAATAGGAGATTAAAATAATGGCTCAAAAGGAATCTAATAAACTCATTTATGCCTCAAATTCTGTTCCTTAACTCCTCAGACTCGCAGTGAAGTTAGAAATGGGAAGCTGGTTAAAGGGAGATGTTTGTTCTTTAAAGCAACGACAGCCAACCGGGTCAAACATGAGACAAGAGAGGGCGAGTACCAGGCCCTTCCACAGAGGGCAGGACCCAGCCACCTCCTAAGAAGAGAACAAGCAGCCATCTGTTCTGGGGCCTGGGAGCAGACTAGCTCCTGCCTTGTGCCCCTTCCAGCCCTGGGACTATGGGACTCCAAGCCCAGGACTCCTGGACACTCCTGAGGCTCGGACACCCTCATCCAGGCAGCTTGCAGGGCTGTCACTGGCTCTCCCATGTGAGAACCCAAGTATCATCCATGACACCAGCCTTCAAACCCTAAGGACAAAGCAATCGATGGCTGCTAACATCACAAAAGCAGACAACTGAACAACCTCCACTGGCATGGTCTTACCAAAAAAAAAAAAAAAAAATCAAACCCAAATCTGACGGAGCTTCTAAAACTAAATACCAACTTTCAGTTACATAGGGGACAGCAGAACATGTTAAATGACACTCACAGACTCCACCCACAAAATTCTGACTCTGGGAAACTCCCCAAGACAAGCAACACAGTTTCTTCAATAAAGAAATCATAAGCGGGAAACAAGAGTTGGAGGAGAAAACTTATAATGAGACATATCACCAATCACACTGGATTTTGTGAATCCTGACCCAAAAAAAAACTTTTGAAAAACTTTTAGGAGGCAATTAGGGAAATCTGAACACCAACTGAATGTGATATTAAGGGGGTGTGATCATTGCTAATTTCTTAGAAGAATTCTTATCTTTAAGATGCATGAAATATTTAAGAATGAAACGATATAATGTCTGGGATTTCTTCAAAATAATCTTGTGGGGGAGTGGATTGGTAAATAAGTGAAACAAGATTGGCCATGGGGCTTCCCTGGTGGCGCAGTGGTTGAGAGTCCGCCTGCCGATGCAGGAGACACGGGTTCGTGCCCTGGTCCGGGAAGATCCCACATGCCGCGGAGCAACTAAGCCCGTGAGCCATGGCCGCTAGGCCTGCACGTCCGGAGCCTGCGCTCCGCAATGGGAGAGGCCACAACAGTGAGAGGCCCGCGTACCGCAAAAAAAAAAAAAAAAAAGATTGGCCATGAGTTGATAAGGGTTGAAACTGGGTATTATATTACACTATTCTCTCCACTTTGCAGCACACTTGAGAATTTCCACAATAAAGGGGTTTTTTTAAGCTAGGGATGAGCTCTTTCTAACACCGTACACAGGAATAACCCACTAGACATCCTACCGACAATGGAGGGACGAGAGACCAGGTTCACTAGATTCACTGTTCTGCCTGCCCACAGCCTGCCATTCGTGATTTGCTGAACGATGAGTGAATTTATATTTTCCTCCTCATAAATCCCATGGTGGGAGCTGTCCCAAAATAACTACCCCTTGTAAAATGTGGATTTCTCTTTCATTTATGCTAACTGACCTCTCTCCAGTTCAGAATGTCATACTCGCCGCCAAACGGACTTGACCCATACGTTTCAGAAGGTACAAAATTTGACTGTGTTCCTCTTCCTCTACCTCAGTCTTTCCAGCTAAAGATCCCCGTTTCCCCCTCAGAGGGCACCACTCCCCTCACCATCTACTTCTATTATTATTGAAGGGATGCTCTGGATTTACCCTGCTCTGCCACATCTATATGCTCTGAAAATCAGAGCGATTTTTTTTAACATTTATTTATGTATTTATTTTGGGCTGCATTGGGTCTTCATTGCGGTGCGCAGGCTTCTCATTGCTGTGGCTTTTCTTGTTGCGGAGCACGGGCTCTAGACACACAGGCTTCAGGAGTTGTGGCATGCGGGCTCAGTAGTTGCGGCTCGCGGGCTCTAGAGCGCGGGCTCAGTAGTTGTGGCACACGGGCTTAGTTGCTCTGCGGCATGTGGGTTCTTCCTGGACCAGGGCTCAAACCGTGTCCCCTGCATTGGCAGGCGGATTCTTAACCACTGCGCCACCGGGGAAGCCCCCAGAGCGCTTTAAAGGAGCTCTCCATTACAGGGCTTTCCAAACTGCCATCTCCAAGCAAGGCTTCATTCAGGTGCCTCCTTGGAACCATGCTCAAATTCAGTCCCCTCTCAAACACAACAGTGTTTCTGTAGGATCGCAGGTGATGGAATCCCTGGAAGATGGTGGGAAAGAAGCAGAACCTCCAGGTTGTCCCACAACTCCCAGAGAGCCATCAGGTCAAGGCTGATGAGCCCTACCCACATTTCTCCAGGAGGCAAACTGAGGCTGGAGCTTTGGGTACAGTTCTCAGGACCTACCAAGAGTGCCTCTGAGCCCCGATGGGTTACCTGTGTCGTTACCATTCTCCCTGGCACCCCAACCTGCCCCCCATACACACTATCTCCAAGTGGCCCGCGGAGGACAGGAAGGTGACAAGGACCACTGGGCCATTACTGCAAGACACACAGTACTTTACATCCCTTATGGCCAACAGCCACAAGCGTTATCTGCACAAGCCTGTGAGGAGAGGTGCTGGGAATATTGATGGGTGAATCAAGCCTTCTGGGAAGGATGAGGAGGGGACCTGAATCTGACCTGACCCTGTGATGAGAGGGGGAAGGAAGGAGGAACTCGGCAAATTTAACACTCATCATGGGGTTTAGGAAGTGCTTAAGAGAGGTTGGCAGCTGCAGCCTGCTCCAGGCCCCCCCATGGCCGGTGCCTGCAGAGCAAGGGTCAATCATGTGCACGGCACTGATTTCAGACGCTTAAAGACAAAGGAACTCCAGAAAACAAACAGCAAGGGAAGCAAAGGTCATTTAGCACAAACATGAAAGCAAGCCCTCTCTCTCCGTGGCAGGTTAAATCCACGGCCAAAGCCATCAGGATGGCAGGAGCAACAGAAGAAAAGGACAAAGGCAGAGGCTAGGAGGGTCACCCCTGTATGCTTGCATTGCAGGGAAGGGCACAGGGCATCCAGGAGGGAAAACGAACACCCTGAGCCTGGGACATCCTCACCCCGGCCAATCCCCTCCCGTCCCCTGTCCACGTCCTTCCCTGTTGCCTCACTGCAGCCCCCCACCCCCAGGCCCACTCCCGCCTGGCTGCCTCCTCGGCCCATGCATGGCTGGTCTGGACTACCGGTGGGGCTGTCATCACCAAACACCTTACCTTCGTTTCTGGGACATGGGCCCAGAGAGAGGAGGATGGGAGCAGTTCCAATCAAACCTCTCCATCCCCATGCAGCACTTCCTACCTTTCAGATACACGTTTACCCACGTTCTCTCCCTTGAGCCTTGCACACCCTTTGTGTGGATGCAGGAACTGAGGCTCAAAGAGATGAAATCTATCACATCACAGTCAACGGAGGAGCCAGGACTAGAGCTTCTAGCCCTCTGTGTAGGGCTTTTGCCACACTCCCACATTCTACACTCAGAGGCAGGAGTGTTCTGGTGCATCAGGACACTTTCTAGGGAGCACATCTCCCTTCGTATCCCTCAAAACAGGTCCAGGCTGTCTCAGAACAGCCATCCCATATCCCTCTGACTTCAGAGGGTTGGATTGTTCATCTCCCCTGTACAGATAAAATGCACGAAATAGAAGGCATGAAATAGATGAGAATCAAAGTCTATGGGAGAATGGGGCCCAGACCTGGAGCCCTGAGCTCCGGAGTCCTGCTGGCAGCTTCTTCTGCTAGACAAGTGTGCCCTGAGCATCAGTTATTCCTAGATCACCTGCAGAATTTCTGCCATATTCTATACCATTTGTACTATTACCACTGTTTCTACTAAATAGGCTCATTCTTGTGACTTGATACATCTAATTTAAAGTGATGCTTTATATCACCACTGCAAGAGGGAAAATTAGTACCACTGGCCGAAACCAGGAGAGAATCCTAAAAATAAATAGGACAAAAACAACTTAAGTTATAGGCAGGCACTGTTCCGCAATTTAAAGGCCCTGAGCCAGAGGTCTGCTCTCTTTGCTATAAAAGAGAGATTAGCAAGTGTTAAAAAGGTGTTAAAGCCAGACTAGCACCAATCTAAAACTTTCCCCTTGAAGAAATTACAAGGATTAGCAGAGAACTGAAAAGGGAAGAACTTTCTCACTAGGTGACTCAATGTTATTTCATGCTTAACCACCTTCAGTTACTTCACTGAAGATTCATCCTGCGCTGTGGGAAATATCAAATCAGACTAGGTTATAGGAAGGGGGAGAGGAGGGATGAGAGACAACCAAACCATAAGCGGCAACCCATGCCAGCTTCTCCAAAGTGCTCCGCTTAGTTCATTACCTGTCACCTCTCCCAGGCACACCCAGCTTTTGGGCAAGCCCAGGGGCCACCAGTCACCACCCAGGCATCTATGGCTCCACTGCCCTTGTCTTAGCCCTTGTCCAATGCAGAACGCAGCACTCACTCCGAACTCCTCTGGAAATTAGGATGCCTCAGGGCCACCAGCGGTTACCCCAAATCCCCGCAGCATCTCTGTGGACAGTCAACTCGAATGACCCCCGGTTGCTGGGAAGCTTTGGGCTCGTGTACCCTAGCAGAGGAGGGAGGCTATGCCAGCCTGCGCGGGAAGCTCCCTGGGGTCTCATGGACATCACGTCTGTAGCTGGGGGCTGCAGCCCCGGAAGCAACCCCAAAAGCTCCTTTGTCCATCCCAAACCCCACATCTCTCACCCCACAGGTCCTCCAGCCTATCTCTGAAATCGCCTGAGAGAACGATTTTCAACACCCAGGATCAAACAATTAAGAGGGTAAACCCAAGAAAGGTGAAGAGTCAAAGACAGAAAAACCCGAAGACAGAGGGACACGGAGGCAGGGGTGGAGGTGGTAAGCTACCTCCAAACTTGCTCCTCGCCTGCCGGCACCTTGCGCAAGGCGAGCAGATCCCGACCTGGCCGGCGCCTCGCGGGCTCAGCCAAGTTGCAGAGAAGCAAATGGCATCCCCAGCGTACTGGGCCATTCGGGCCTGAGCCAGGGACGGTCGCCCGGGTCGGATCAATGCTACTCGCGCTGCAGGCTTTGGGAAGGGCGCCGCGACAGGCAAATTCGGGGAGTGGGAGTGAAGGACTTGGTGACCCTCCGTTGGGGATGAGGTCCGAAGGGTCCTCCCAGCCGCCCTCCGACCCAGCCAATGCCCTGCCTGGGCTTTCCCATAACAGCCAGTGTCGGGGGCTAAGCTCCGAACTCGCTCCCCAGACAGCGACCGGAGTAGAGCCTTTTCCCCATCCAGCTCGGAGCCAAACGCCCTCTTGGAAAAGTCCACCCCAAAGAAAACGGGAATTTAGCCCGAAAGCAGCGGGAAGGGGGAGGTGGCGCCGCCAGGCTTTACCTTTTCTCTTTACTCTGTTTTCGGGATTTGTGCAGGAGTCCAATGAGCACCACGGCGGCGCGGATCCCCGCCTTTCGGCAATGCATCCTCCCCGCCGGCTGGGACATGGCGAGGCCGCCGGCGGTGCCCGGCCGCGCCCTCTCCCGCCCGCCGCGCGCCCCCGCCAGCCCCGCTCCGCGCGCTCTGCGCCGCCCGCTCCCGGCCCCTGCGCCCGCGCCCAGGTCCCCGGCTGCTCGCCTCGCATGGGCCCCGCCCCGCCTAGGTGCGCCCTGGGGGTCAGGTGACTGGGTGCTCACTTCCCGGCGACCTTCAGCGTCTCCTCGGGGCCCGCCAAGCGGCCGGTGCCCGCTCCCCCAGCGTGGGCATTCCAAGGCTCGCTAGGGGTGCGGCCCGGACGGGCGGCTCCGGGGCTCTGGCTCCGACCCGCCGCCCGCGCCCCGGACCCCGCCCCGGACCCGCCCCTCGGGCCCCGGCCCGGGGCGCCCCGGCTGCGGGCGGTTCAAGCGGCCCGGCCTCCCCCGGAGGAAGGCGGCCGGCTCGCGCTCAGCGCTCCCGGGGCTCGGCGCCCGCGTCCGCCCTCTGCCCCGCGCCCCGGGTCCTTCCCGTCCCGCCGGGCGGCCAGGCCCGAGGGCTCCCTCGCCTCTCCTCTGTCCCCTCCTCAGCGCTCCGTATCCCCCGCCCCCGCTGGCCGGGCCCCGGGCTCCCTCCCCAGGCAAAGGCGGCTGACGCGCTTTCCCAGCCCGGCCCGCCGAGATACTTCTCCGATGCTGTCACTGTCTTTAAAACGGGGAGAAAAAACATGCACCGAGAGGAAACGCGCGTCCTCAGTCCAAGCGAAACTGCCTTCGCGCGCGGGCACCGCCGCGGGCCTCCTCCGCCCGGGGCCAGGCTGTCGGGCGGTTAGAAGGGCATCCCGCGTCCAGCGCGCGGCGCCCGCCCTCCCGGGCCAGGGCTCCCTGGCGTTTTGACTCGGCCGGATGCTACCTCTCACCTTTCCCCAAATCCGGGAAAGGATGGTCGTGCGGGGGTAGAGAGATCTACTACAGGGTCCGCATCGATGTGGGCTGGGGTCAGTCCCCCGGCCGGTTAACATTTCTTTTCCCGGCCCTGGGAGTTTGACAAAACATAGGGTCAGTGATAGATTTCCTGGCTGCTACACCTGCACCTCGCGTCCCAGGTTGCCAGGGAGACGCAGGTGGCGGGGAGGGGGACCCTACTCCACGTCAGCCGGGGCCCCAGCGCGGGCCGCCTCACACACCCAAACGTGCATTCTTCCCCTCCTCCTGCACACCGCGTGCACGCTTTTCTTCTTCACTTCAGAAGCCAGGCGGTGGGGAAAGGGCCCTGGCCCGGTCTCTACTACGGGCGTGGGGTGCTCCTAAGCCCCACTCAGTCACTTCCATTTGCTGCCAGGAAGCCTAGCACCCTCTCGCCACCCTCACCTCCCCCCACCCCCTGCTAAACTACTGGCTTTGCTTCTCCTTCCATCCCCCTAGGGAAGGGAATCGGCAGAGGACTGGAGGGAATTAAAACTAGCCAATTAGTTCATCTTTGGAAACAGCCCTGTTGGGGCCAAGGAGGTCCCTGAGGCAATTTGCCTTGTTTTTTATACAGTCTGCAGTTCAAGCAAGCAGAGAAAATCCAGACAGGGAAGGGGACCTTGCTGGAGAGGGGAAGGGGGGCTGCGAATGAATTCAAGGGCCTGAGGCCTCAACCCCACCTCTCCAGTGGGCTCAGCTTCTTGCTGGCACTGAAATTGGGGGGAGGGCAGGGAGCGCCAGAGTGGTGCCAAAACGTGCCTGGTTTATTTATGAAGCATCCATTAGCAATGGCCTCAGCCCCCCTGAGCCTGCCTGGGTGGTGGGAGATCACAGATATAGCCATGGACGTCTATCTATAGCCAGAGAGGAGTGTCCCAGGCCCCACCCCTGGGATTGCAGCTACCCTGGCTTCAAGGACTACACCAGTAAGTGACCTGAGAATCAGTCTGGAAAAAGAATGGGGAAATGAGTATGTCCTCAGTGGGTAAGAGGGCAGCGCTGCAGCACATACAGCCCAGGGCTCCTCCAGCCTTTGCCATACACAGAACCTCTCCATGGCCAGGAGGGTGCTGGAGGCACTGGCTGTAGGTCTAGGCCAGCATGGGGTGTATTTTATCCACACACAGGTAGAGTACACCTCGGTGCAAGACCTGACTCCCTCCCAGGTTGGGTGAATGTGGATGGCCCCCACCTATGCCCCACTGCCTGGGAGGTATTTTAGGTCAAGTTTATCAGTGAGAAACAGGGCATTGGGATGAAAGTGAAAAATCTTTCCACCAAGCAGGTAACTTTATTCATTGTTGTTCTGGGCTTCCAGGCCCTCTCAACTCATCTACAACCACAATGTTTCCAGCCCCAGTGTGGCTGAAAATTTAAGGTTGTCCCCCAAAGACCGTAACCTGATCTGACTCCTAGCGCCCTAAGAGGCAGAAGTTTCCTGGTGGTGGGAGAGCCATCCCTCCTGCCCACATCCCACACAGGAAACACCAAAGCATAAGGAAACCCATCAACGGCAGAGAATGTAATGACCATCTGCTAGATGTGGCCATTCCACCAACATTTATGAAGCAATTAGGATGCATCCAGCTTTGTGCAAGAAGCTAGGGTAAGAGAAATGTAAGACCATCCTTGCTCAAAACAAGCAGGGCTAACACACATGAAACCACAATACCATCCCATTCCTGGCTTATCCAGTTTATCCAACGTGACCCCAGCCACTGTTCCCCCAAGTTAGGCCATTTGCATACCACCTTCACAATGTCTTAATACCATACTACTCAGTTATTTACTTATTAACTTTGCTTTAATTAAATCCACTCACTTCTTAACTAATTTTAAAAGAAAACATTATTACCACCCTAAAATCTATTATTACTTGTCATCCCTCCCATACAAACATTCACAAACATTAAATTCTAGCTCAATTCTGTTGCCTGGCGAAGGCTCGGCACCTGAAGCACCTTCGTTAGAAGAGAAAAATAGACAAGCGTTAGTTTTTAGCTACACACTTGCACCAAATGAAGACACTGTCCTTGAAAAAAGTCACAACGTTTGAAAGAGAACCAAAAGGGAACAATTTTTCAGATAAATGACTCAAAGGTCTTCTAGGGCCACATCCATGGGGCACTTTGGGGTAGACGGAGAAGACTGGACACTTCCAGACCACAGGGAGTGAGGTCAGTGAGGACCACAGCGGTCACAGAAGAGGTCTTCTCCCGGATCCCAGGCCACTGAGCAGCAGTTTATCCTCAGCGGTGTCCCAGCTCACAGGACCTCCAAGGTCTGTTCCAGCCCTCCCCGCTTCCCAGCCCACAGTCCCTGAGAACAAAGTGCCAGGCAGCTGCCAGCCTGGGTCTCTGTCCCAATCCGGGGAAACCCAAAGGCTATGGGGGCCTGGGTGGGAGCCGGGTGGGGAAGGGGACAGGGCAGTTAATCATGAACAGAGGGCAGACAGCTGCACAGCCCATTCCTAAGGGGCCAGTGGGGTGAAGCAGACAGACACGCATGCTTGGTCCTGAAGAAAAGGGCCTTCTGTGCCTGGGAAGCCGCTCCAGGAGACACATCCGTGTGAAAGCAGGAATCAGCCCCGCTGCCAGCGCCCAGGTCTGAGAGAGAGGCCAAAGCAAGTGCTCCTCCCCACCCCCACCCCACCTCCACTACCAGTGCCTCCACCGCTCCCCAAAAGGATTGCAACCCGCCTTGGCTAGGATCATGGGTAGACGTGAGGCAAGAGGGACTGTGGAGCTACGGGGTAGGGCCTTTTACGAAAACCAGCTATTTTCAGATATCTTGCTTCTCCCCTTCTACAGGGGACAGTGTGCCCAGCCATCCCTTGTATCACACAGCCTTTGGAGCAATTCGAGAGTTATACACCTTTAGGCCTGCTCAGGACAGGCCAGCATCCCCCACCCACTCTCTTATGCCTTTGGGAGTACACACCAGCTCCAGCTCCAAGAGAAATCACTCAGAAGCCCCCCTCATATCTCTCTGCAGAGCACTCACACCTGTGCCTGCAAGGAGCCAGACTGACATTCATTCTTGGCAGGTACGTCAGCACCCCCTGCTGGACCACGTTACAGTTGCGTCTCTGGGATACCACCATATGAGGAAAAGGAGAACGAGGAAGGGGGAGAGGGAAAGGGGAGGGAAGGGAAAGATTGGGAAGGTCATTTGAAGTGGGGAAGCAGTTTCTGTTTTGAAAAGAGAGAGAGACGCAGGAGGGATCTTTGCCACACGTTGAATCTCCTCCCAGCTCCTAACCTCCCCTCTCAGAGCCCACCACCAGCCCCCAAAGGGGTCCCTCCCACCACAACAGGCTCCTTGGGGGATGGCAACAGGCCACGCCCAGGCTGGGCATGGAAGCCAAGCTTGGGAACCACAGCTCAGCCTACTTCCCCGAAGCCACACATGTCATACTGAACAGAGGATCTGCTGAGAAACTGGCTCAGATTTTGGAAAGGGATCTCGGTGACTTGTGTGGCATTTCCGAGCTCCAGGGAGAGGAAACCATGCCTGAGGAAACCCACAGATCCCACTCAGTGGCGGGCATCCAGCCTTTGGGCTGCACATCATTTAGTGCCCAGAGCCTGCAATGCATGATGATAATCAGAATTTTGCTGATTTCCTGTTCAGGAATTACAAAAAAGGGGGTAGGAGGAAGAAGAAACGAGCTCTTCACCTATTTCTTGGGCTACTGAAGGTATTTAAAATATTTCTTTTTGGTTTATTTATGGAATTTTGAATCCATGAATCTAAACGGCATGGCTACAATTTTTCCCACAGTAGAAACATTCAAAAGGATTCTTCCATGTGTGAAATTTCTGATGAGCGGGAAGCAGGTTTTGCATGGAGGCTGCCAGGGGTCACTCCAGAGAATCGGGAGCAGGTGGGGCCAAGGGTGGGTGGTCTGCAGCACAGTCATCTCACGCTCAGGGTCCCCAGTCGTTCCCCACCTCACTGATTAGCTGTTGCTACCAGTGGAGCCACTTCCAACTCTAGGCTTTCTGGGGCTGAGTGGAAAAGTGGGGAGGAAAGCTGTCTTTCCATAATATTAGCAACATTGCTTAGCAACATCTTTCAAAGCAAGAACCAGCAGACTCTCCAAAAACCTATTCTGTTTGGCTCTACAAAGAACAGAGTGGTTTCTTATATGTGCATTATTTATATACTAGTCTATATACCCAGTAACACCTTCTGTGCTGGCTTCCTCAGGAGAGGATGTATTACAGCTAAGTGAGATTTCCAGACACAGAGTTTTGAGTAGCAAAACTTTTCTTTGTTTGCTTGCTTGCTTTTATTGTTATGACCTTGGCTAGAAATTTCTCTAAAATGTCTTACAGATTTTTTGTCCACTTCAAATATAGGTTTAATGGAAACTTTTCTTGGTGACTCAGAGCCATTATTATCAATACCACCTCCTGTACTTAAGCTAAAACTCAGTTATGAAGAACAGGTCACTGAGGTGAGGACCCATTTGTCTCTATACTTAATGACCTCGATCAGCTATGATGCGAAGATACTACAGCGAGGGAATAAAAACTTAAAGACCCCGCAGTCAGACGAACTTGGGCTAGAATCCTATCCTCAGCTTTTACTATCTGTGTGGCCGTGGGCTAGAAATTTCATCTCTCTGAGCCCCGGTTTGGTCATCTGTAAAATGGGCATAACAACAGTGCCATCCTCCTAGGGTTCTTGCAAGGCTTCAATGAGCATGCATGGTCCGCACAAAGACTTGTATGAAAATGGTCATAGTAGCTTTATTCAAAATAGACAGTCCATCAGCAAACTGTGGTCTATCCACACCATGGAAGACCACTCAGCAATAAAAAGGAACAAAATACTGACACGTGCACCAACATGGCTGAATTTCAAAGCATTATGGAGTGAAAAAAAAGCCAGATACAAAAAATACTTACTGTATGATTCCATTTATACAACATTCTAAAACAGACAATCTAAGGTACAAAAAATTAGAACAGTGGTTGCCTCTGGAGGTGGGGGATTTTCTGGAGAGATGGAAATGTTCTCTATTAGGACAGGATGGTGGGATCCATTTGTCCAAAATGTATAATTAAGATTTGTGCATTTCAACGTATGTAAATTTCCCCTTGAAAAACTGAAATTAGGGCTTCCCCGGTGGCACAGTGGTTGAGAGTCCGCCTGCCGATGCAGGGGACACGGGTTCGTGCCCCGGTCCGGGAAGATCCTACGTGCCGTGGAGCGGCTGGGCCCGTGAGCCGTGGCCGCTGAGCCTGCACGTCCAGAGCGTGTGCTCCGCAACAAGAGAGGCCGAGACAGTGAAAGGCCCGCATACCGCAAAAAAAAAACAAAAACACTGAAATTAATAATAATGGAGGATGTGGCGTGGGTAGACGTATAGATGAAACAAGAATGGCAGAATGTTGATAATTGGGGGAGGGGTGTTCATTATACTATTCCATTTACTTTGTATATGCTTGATATTTTCCACAATATAAAATAAAAAGAGGAAATTTCCTGGCGGTCCAGTGGTTAAGACTTGGCACTTTCACTACCATGGGCGGGGGGTTCGATCCCTCGTTGGGGAACTAAGATCCCACAAGCTGCACAGCATGACCAAAAAAAGCAAAAAGAAAATGTTCATAGTGGGGGGAAGAAAGGTTAATAGCGTTTATCTATGGAATTATGACGATTTTTTTTATTGTTGTCTTTGTGCTTTTCTTCTATCTTTAAATTTATAAGGACTACCTGTTAGTTTTGTAAATAAGTAAAAAGATGGATGCTATCATTAATTAAAGGAGAATGCATGCAAAAACACCTCGCAGGTACTCTTTAAGTGGCCTTTCTCACTGTGCTGTTTTAAGTCCTTGCTCACAGTGACTGCTCCCTGGGAAACCAAATACAGGTGTACCTGGGAGATATTGCAGGTTCGGTTCCAGACCACCGCAATAAACCAAAAATCACAAGAATGCGATTCACATGAACTTTTTGGTTTTCCAGTGCATATATAAGTTATGTTTACACTCTACTGTAGTCTCCTAAGTGTGCAAAAGCATTATGTCTAAAAAGACAATGCACATACTTTAATTTAAAAACACTTTATAGCTAAAAAACGCTAGCCATCGTCTGATAACACAGGGTTGCCACAAACTTTCAATTTGTAAAAAAAAAAAAACAAAAACAACATGCAATATCTGAGAAACGCAAGAAAGCAAAGTGCAGTACAATGAGGTATGCCTGTAACTGAGCTTGACAACAATTAGGCCAAGCATCCTGGGTACCAGCAAGCCGGCGAGTGTTCACTTGCACAGACACACAGACCTTACACGTCCTGAAGAGAGTATGATCAGGCCGCCCAAGATGGCTGTTCTCTTGCTCTCTGTACATCCCCTGCTCGACCAGCCCCTGCTTCATCTACCCCCTACTCATATGACTGACCTTCCTAATCAGTAAATGCCTACAGACTTCCCCTTGGCCCCAGCTACTGATTGTACAATAGCTTATCAAAGGGGGTGACGGGCGTGCTTCTCTGCTCGTTTTCTTGGTAACTGATGAGCCAACCTGACATCAATTCCCCCTATAATGGGTAACCTCCCTCTCCCCTCCAGTAGTGAAGACTGCTGCCCTGTCCTGCCCTCATCTGCCTCACACAGCGGGTGTCACTCCAGGACCTTGTTTCAGACACGCAAGATCCCCTGTCCATTAAACCATCGATTCTCTCGCTGACTCCAGGCTCTTTCTTCCATCTCAAGGCTGGGCAAGTACACGGCTTGCAGGCCTGTGGGGTGCAGCCCAACTCTGTGTGTGTGTGTGTGTGTGTGTGTGTGTGTGTGTGTGTAACAAGCAGAACATGAAGATCACACTGTGTGGATTGCAGATCACTCACAAGCCTAGTCAACCAGAAAATTCATAGGTTGTGGCCCTGTTGATCTGATTCCTAATAAACCCTAATTTTTTTATTCCTGTTGTTGGAACTAATCTCCTGCTTCTATGGGTCCCGGAAGAACTCTGGGTCGGATACTCCTTTCTGGAGGGAAATTGCCCCTATAGGCGGCCATAATCAAACGTTTTCTACCTAACCCGAACTAGAGTTTGCTTCACAACGGACTCGGGACTCTAACTCATTGATGTGTTCATTGCTCTTTCCCATGATGACTTTAAGTCCTATTAGCCTTAAAGACAAACACAAAGTTTATCTTCCTTGTAGACACAGATGCCCTGAGCTTCGCCCAGCCAGGAGCCAAGCTTTGAGCCTCCCAGTGAGCAGCTATGAGTCTGCAGTTTGCAAGCTTTTCGCCAGGACTGCTTTCTGGGGCCTTTCTGCCCTTTCCACCAGGAAAAGTTCTTCCGGCTGTCTAGCCTGCATCACTCCTGTTGTAATCTAAGCTCTGCTGGTGAATAATTCCCTCCATCGTTGTGAAAACCCCATTTGGTTCCCACTACCTTACCCCTCCTCCAAGTCCCAAAGCAGCTTCAGAAACTGCACCAGCTGTTTCCCTTTCCCCCCAAGGCTCCAACCTCTTTGCTTCCATCCATTTTCTCCCCTGCCCGGCCCCTCACTCATAGTCATGAGGCTGCATGTGTCACAGCTAATAACTGAAGGACCAAAGTTTCCCAATTATCTCCTTCTTCTTAATGCATTAGAGCAGCTTCAAGGTTACAGGGAGCTGGGCTCAGCAGCCAGCTGTGTGTGAACACCATCCATCAAACCTGTCGTGCAGAGGACACGTAAGAAGATGCTGTCAGACCGTCTCCAGGCAAGACCAGCAGTGACCTTTGTGAGGGTCCCTTCTTGGAGAACCTGGAGCAGAAACAGTCTCAACCCATGCGGCCCTTGAGGCCGTGGGATGTGTGGGAATTCGTGTAGGAGGGGCAACTAGCAGTGTAGCCCCCAACAATCCAATGAGGAAATTAATCTTGCCAGCTGCTGACCTGTCCAAATGTACCCTCCCCAGAGAGGCCTTCCTTGACTACCCACCTAGAGTACATCCCTTAGTTATTCTGCACCTAGCCCCTGGTTTGTTTCCTTTGTGGCAATTATTCTAGCTTAGGGAGGGGATTGGGGTGGGGGTAGGGGGCAGGCGGTACTGATTTGTCTGTTTGCTGGTCTTTTTGGTCTGTTTGCCCCAGGAGACTGTAAACCCTATGAGCTCAGACACAGTACATATCTTAGAGGTCACCATCCCCTGCTCCCTCTTCATCCCGTACCCAGAATGGCACCTGACGCACTCTAACCCTCAATAAATATTGCTGGAAGTGAGGAAGGAGAGGAGGAGGAGGAGAGAAAGAAAGGGAGGGAGGGAATTCCCACTAGGAGGACCATGTGTCCTGGAGTTGAACTGGATTGGCTGGACGGGAGGGCAGAACATCACTGTTCCAGGGATGGAGACCCACCCTCCACCCTCTCACAGGTGCAAAAACTCAGACAGGGTGGCTAAAAGGATGCTTACATTGAAAGCCCCATTCCAGGCTGGCACAGCCTCGTGAGTCTGGCAAGGAGAAACCTCCGATCAGTGGGTCCAACTCCAAGGTCTCTTTCAGGACACCCGGAAGTCCCCCTGACTGTCAGACAACCTTACGGAGGAGGGCACTAGTCTCCTTCTCGTGTTTATAGATGAGGGGAGGGACCTCTCTAGGGCCAACCCTGGACAAGCTTGGTCTGACTCAGGGGCCCACACTTGGGTAACAGGTTAGGGGTTTGGCCACTCACCCTTGGGTATGAAACAAATTACACTCCTTTATTTTTCTAAAAATTCCTTTTAAAAAGTCTTCTGGGCTTCCCTGGTGGCGCAGTGGTTAAGAATCCACCTGCCAATGCAGGGGACACGGGTTCGAGCCCTGGTCCGGGAAGATCCCACGTGCTGCGGAGCAACTAAGCCCGTGCGCCACAACTACTGAGCCTGCACTCTAGAGCCTGCGAGCCACAACTACGGAGCCCGCACGCCGCAACTACTGAAGCCCACGCGCCTAGAGCCGGTGCTCCGCAACAAGAGAAGCCACCGCAGTGAGAAGCCCACACACCACAACGAGGAGCAGCCCCCGCTCGCCGCAACTAGAGAGAGCCCACACCCAGCAACGAAGACCCAGTGCCGCCAAAGTTAAATAAATAAATAAAGTCTTCTAGGGTTGGCAGGAAATGCAGTATTTTTGGAGCCCTCTCCTCCGGCCCATTTACTTCCACCATCTTCCCTTCCTCGTCAAAGAATGACCAAAGGGCTCAGATAGTCCCCCTGGGGGGACAGTGCTGTGCCCCATTCTATGGTCACCTGTGGAGGAATCACCCCACCCATTCCGAGGCTCCATGGCCCTGTGTAGGTCACCGTCCCAAATATCCAAGGAGCAGCTCCGAGGGTAGGACCTGCTCACCCTGAAGCAGGAGGATCACCTCAGAGGCAAATAAACACTACCCTCCTGATGCAGCATTTGGCAGCTACAAGCACATTCACATCTTTTATTCCATTGGATACTCACAACTCTGTAAAGAAGGAATATTAATATCATCTCCATTTGCCAGATGAGTAAACTGAGACCCAGAGAGGTTAACTCTTCTGTCCAGGATCACACAGCTCCTAAGAAGCAGGGCTGGGACCCAGACACAGGTCTCCATAGTTCCTGACTCCCACAAAATTCATAATGAAGAGGATGGAGATCCCAAGGGATTAGGAGACGACACAACCAATCAGAGGCTCGTCATGCCTGTCACCAGACAAACTGGAGTTGGCTTTTCCACCTGCCTAGCACTCAGGCCCTTTCTTGTGGTCAACAGGCCTTGATTGTCCCTTGGGGAATACCCTGACACCACTCTTGGTTTCTGTGGTTCAGATGGGACTGTCCCTTTCTCAACCTATCCACCCTGAGCTGTAGGGTAGGTACATGGTCCAGGCCTGGCCGATCCATGTATTCTATTCATCAGGCCACAATGACTGCTTCTGGGATGGGCATATAAACCTAGTAGGTCATTTAAACACGTGAAGACCTGAATTTTTGCTGGCACCATAGAAAGAAGCAGCTTATTACCACCTGGGATTTCCAAAGTTGGTGGCTGTCTTCTGTTTAAACTGTCTTATGAGAGGAGAACTGCCTGTGAGTGAAGTGAATGCAGAGGAAAGCAGAGCCAAGAGATAGGGACAAACAGACTGAGGATATTTTTTGACCCACCTGGATCCAGCCATTCCTGAAGTTAGCTCTCAGATCTGTTTTTCCTTTTGGTGTCTTTTTTTTTCCCCCTTGAACTAGTTTGAGTTAGATTTCTGTCACTAGTAAATTACATATGAGATCTCTACCCAATGGGCATGCAAAATAATAGCTTCAGACGAGTAAGAAAAGCACATCACTCCTTTACCCGAGGGGAGCATCCCTCAAAGTGATCCATAGGAAAGTCTTTCCAGGAGGAGCCCCTAGGAACACCAAACAGGCCTGGAGGCACCAAGCCAGCCCATGAGTGACGGGCTTGGGGACAATCCTCTTGACCCTACTCACGGGGAAGGCAGAATGGCCTAAATCGAACCCTGAAGATAAAAGAGGAATTTCTCCCTTCCTCCTCACTGTCAGCATGTGGGTCACTCATTTTATCTTTCTTCAGTAAAATCAAGGCCTATTCAAGGAAAACACTGAAAAAAAGGAACATTTGGACAATTCTAAAAATGTGGGACATTCTACAGAAACAACTTTGCCAGGTCTGCTGCTCCACATTTAAAGAAACTAAAAAAGATGTGATAACCAAGTACAAAGAGTAACCATTAATAATAAGCCAATAACATAATCTAATACGCGATCCACATTTAAATCTGGGAAACACTATATTTGGAAATGGACCGTATATTAAGTTACATTGGTAAATTAATATTCCCTTTCTTACATGTGATCATAGTATTGTGGTTATATCAGAAAATGATACTGTTTGGGGGAGACACCTGCTGAAATATTTGCGTACGAAGTATCTTGACGTCTGCCACTTATTTCCTCTGCTTTACTCTCATTATACAGAGCAAATGAGAACAACTGTGCAAATGTTAATAAGTGTGAATCTGGGTGAACACAGCTGCTCATTGCATTGTCCTTCTCATTTTTGCATAGTTTGATAATTTTCAAAACAAAAAGTCGAAAAGAAACGACATCACCCTTGCCGATACGTGCCCTCAAATCTGCACACATATGTGCACGCATGCAGGGAGCATGTACACACGTACATGCATTCTGTGACCCAACAGATGGGTGTGCAAAGAGCACTGGGCCTGAGTCAGCAGAACCAGCCTCTGGAGCAGATCTGTCTTCTCAGTATCCATACATCCTTTTAGCCTAGTCTATTTTCTCAGCTGTAAAATGAGGGCTGAAAATGCTATATACACCCATGAGATACAGTATGAGCATTTAGGTGGACGGAGTAGTCCTGTGAAGGGGTTAAGAACCGAAGCCAGAGGCCTAGATGAGATGCTCTTTTCTATCTTAAGGTTCCTTTCTAAGGAAGTGGGTGTAGGTGACAGAAACTGCCTCCAAGGTCACGTCCCTCCCACCCAACTGCCCAGTTCTAGGCCTCCCAAGGAACCTTAGAATTTGAACTTGGGTTTGAGATTAGCAGGCAATACCCAGGACCAGCCCAAAGAGAAGTGGCCTCTCAGTTCAATCAGCAAAGGAAATGCATTTGGGCTCCAAGCTGTGCCCAAGGGACCCTCAGGACAGAAGTGCTTTAACAAGTGTGAACCAATGAAAAGCCAAGGCCAACCCCTCTGAACTTGGCTGGGGAAGTCAGTGCATTCAGTCTCACAATCGATGGCCACCCCTCCGGTTAATAAACCTCTCTGGGTTCCTGGGCTTCTGAAAAAGGAGAGGTTGAGGATACTCTCAGCAAAAAAACCATCCTGCAAAGATCCCGGGCAGGTGCAGGAACTTCAGAGGGCAACAATCCACTGACTTAGGGAGGACGGTGCCAGAAGGGGCAGAGGGTGTGGCGGGCAACGCACAGCTGGAGAAACTCAGGGGTGAGCAATCCGAAAAACGCAGCCACGACAAAGAGGGCGTTTCACCCAACAGACTGGCAAAAGGCACACGCCTGCTAGCGGTGGGCGTAGAAACCAGAGGGCAATTTTGCAGTATGATTAAGATACAAAGTCACCCACCCTATCACCCAGCAATGGCACCTCTCAGATTTACTCAAATCTAGAGAAACACTCGCATGTGTGTAGAGAGATGAGCCTGAGGCTGTTCACTGCGGCACTTTCGGAAAAGAGTAAAAAATACCAGAAGCAACCATTTAGAGTGAAGACTGCTAAGCAGATGTGATATATTCATAAGCTAGATACTATACAATGTTTAGAAGGAATGAACTAAATCTATATTGTATGGACATTGACAGTTACTTAAGATATATGTAAAAATATTTTTTAATATTTAGAAAAATATGTACCAAACTCTGAACAGTGGCTACTCTCGGGAGGAGAAGAAGCGACTGGCATTGTGGCCACAGGAGACCGTTCCTTTTTTTTTTGTAACATATGTATTTTTTAATTGAAGTCTAGTTAATTTACAATGCTGTGTTAGTTTCAAGTGTACAGCAAGGTGATTCAGTTATACATATATATATATATTCTTTTTCAGATTCTTTTCCATTATAGGTTATTATAAGATAGTGAGTATAGAACTTCCCTGGTGGCACAGTGGTTAAGAATCTGCCTGCCAATGCAGGGGCCACGGGTTCAATCCCTGGTCCGGGAAGATCCCACATGCCGCGGAGCAACTAAGCCCATGAGCCACAACTACCGAGCCTGCGCTCTAGAGCCCGAGAGCCACAACTACTGAGCCCGTGTGCCACAACTACTGAAGCCGCGCGCCTAGAGCCCGTGCTCCACAACAAGAGAAGCCACCGCAATGAGAAGACCGTGCACCGCAACAGAGTAGCCCTCGCTCGCCACAACTAGAGAAAGCCCATGCGCAGCAACAAAGACCCAATGCAGCCTAAAATAAATTTATTTTTTAAAAAAAGATAGTGAGTATAATTCCCTGTGCTATACAGTAGGACCTTCTTATTTACCTATATTATATATAGCAGTGTGTATATGTTAATCCCAAACTCCTAATTTATCTCTCCCCCCCACCTGGAGACTGTATTTTTAATGTTCTGATTT
Source organism: Kogia breviceps (assembly GCF_026419965.1). Taxonomy (NCBI): domain Eukaryota; kingdom Metazoa; phylum Chordata; class Mammalia; order Artiodactyla; family Physeteridae; genus Kogia; species Kogia breviceps. The sequence continues at coordinate 11,658,972 of NC_081328.1, forward strand.
TTTAAAAAAGAAAACGGATTATATTACTTTACTTATGTAATGTAGAATTAAATTTCTTAAAAGAATCATCAACTTTTACAAGTAAATCCACATAGTGAAATGATACACAGTTATAAGAAAAAGGGGGAGGAGGAAGAGGCTTTCAATGGACGGCTATAGAAAGATTTGCAAGATATATTCTCCAGTGAGAAAAGTAAGATGTAACACCATGCTGCGTAGGATATTACTTCTTATGTAAGAAATGGAGATAAGAAGAATAAATGTTCGTATTATATAGGAATACAGAAGCACTGGAAATACCTGATAAGAGGATTTAAGAAGGAGGTGACCAGCTGGATTGGAGTAAGAGCAAGTCTTCTCACCATATATATTTTTTAATCGCTTTGGTTTCTGAACCAAATACATGTAAATAAGTCTACTATTCAAAATAAATTATAAATAAATAGACCAGTCAGGATAACCACAATACATTAGATCGCATCGTGGAGACAATCAGCAATAGTCATAAAAACAGAAGTCCAGACCCTTGGGGTCGGTTATTCCATTCTCGGGAATATATGCTAAGGAAATAAATCCTGCACATGCAGAAACTACATGCACCAAGATGGCCGTTCCAGCGGTGTTTGTGATAGCAGAGAATTGGAAGCAACCTAAATGCCCACTAGTGAGGGATCAGCTTATTATTGATGCTCTGGCGACAAGGCCACTGGACAGTCCAGGGCTCGCTCCCTAGAGATGCTCCTCCTCCACACCAGCCTCCACACACACACACGGGCCAAACATGGGTGTCAGCACAGCGACAATTTAGTGCAGGTGAACGGAATAACTGACAGCACAGGTGAAATCCGCCAGCACAGGGTTTCCAGCCTGAGCCTCACACTCCGCGTGCCTGAGCAGAACCACTGCTCATCGTGACACTTGCAGACTCCTTGGCTCCACCTTCCAAATTCCAGTTCAGTGGGTCTGAGGTAAAGCCCCAAATCTGAATTTTATCAAGTACCCCAGGTGGTTCACTTTGAAAACTATTGTCCTCTGTGTCAATGCAAACTTGTAAATACTTTCTGTGTTAGAGAGGGAGGATTAATCACAGGAGCTTTCTGGCTCACTTGTCTCATGTTTTCTTTAACAGTGGGTTATGTTATCTTCCCAGTAAAGACACTGACATGCATGGATATCCACATTCATGGACAACGATTTTTATATGTAAGTACAAGCATGGGAGAGTGAGTTCTGCTGGAAGCAGACGTCGCAGTCTTAACTGGGAGGTAGACCAGAAAGCTCTATATATTATACTAACAATATGTTACCATTCCATTGCTGTTATTATATTAACATCAGTTAATTAATAATATATTGTAAGTAAAAATGCAGTCTTAATTATTAATAAAAAAGATGTAGGGACTTCCCTGGTGGCACAATGGTTAAGAATCCGCTTGCCGATGCAGGGGACATGGGTTCGAGCCCTGGTCCGGGAAGATCCCACATGCTGCGGAGCAACTAAGCCCGTGCGCCGCAACTACTGAGCCTGCGCTCTGGAGCCTGCAAGCCACAACTACTGAGCCCGCGTGCCACAACTACTGAAGCCCGCGCTCCTAGAGCCCATGCTCCGCAACAAGAGAAGCCACCTCAATGAGAAGCCCTCGCACCGCAACGAAGAGCAGCCCCCGCTCCCCGCAACTAGAGAAAGCCCGCGCACAGCAGCGAAGACCCAACGCAGCCAAAAATAAATAAATAAATTTTTTTTTTTAAGTTGAAGTTACGAGATCAAGCAATTTCATCGCATTTACCATGTCTGCAGTGGGAAGCGCTTTACACAGGCTGACTCAATCCTCGTGACAATATACATGGGTGTTACTACTATTGCTCCCATTTTACAGATGAAGCAGCCAAGGGACAGAAAGGTTAAGCATTTGGCTGGGGGTCCCATGGTAAGGTGCAGAGCTGGACTTCCCACCCAGCAGGAAGCTTTAAAACACTAAGCTCTTAACCACTGTGCTCATCCAACAGCCTTAACCCTGATAATGACAGCCAGGAGGTCAACTCCAGGCTTTGGCCAGTTCAGTCTCCACTGAGAAGTACTTCAGAAAGCACGTCCTAACGGGGGTAAGGGAGACACTTTATCTTTGCCGACTAAAATGACCCATTATAACAGTCCTTGAAGTGACCGCTCTTCTGCTGTCTGATGCCATCTGCTTTACTATCCTGATCTCCGGTCTCAGCTCAAGCCCTGGTTCCCACTGTCAGGGATGATGTGAGGCCAGGGCTGCTTTGCTGGAGGTGCCAGGGGTAAGACAGGCCTGGCACTGGGAGGGAGGCCCGAGGGGTCCTGGAGTGAGGGGTCCTAGGAACATTCTCTTCTGATGAAGGTCACTGCCTGAGCCCTGGCCTTCCCTGGAGAACTGAAGCCCCAGGAAGGAGAGGCAGGCACAGAGATTAGGAACAGTCTATTCCCTACTCTAACTCACAAGCCCTCCATCAGAGCTACCATCAGGAAAGTAATTAATCTTTGAGATAGGAACCAGCTGCACCAGGGAGCAATGGGAGAGGGGAGGAGCTGAGACTGGGAGAGCAAGACAGAGAAGCAGAGAGGGAAAAGAGGCAGATACCCAGAAGCCAGAGGAGAGATGAGCGAAGAAACGCTGAAAACGATACAGCCGAGGGAGCAGAACAGTCAGGAAATTATCACCTGGTCTGCTGGCCCTGGCCAGGGCATCCACGTGTGCCCACCTCAATCTCCCCAGAGGGCAAGGGTACACATTCCAAGTTACAAACCTCAAGTCAAAGCACCTGCTCGCCCACCTGCCCGACTGGCCACACCCAAGAGCTGGCAGTCCTGGGCTGACAGCGCCACCTGCTGGTGCTGGGGAGAACTGTCTGTTCCCATCTTGCCCACCGCCTGGGCATGCAAACTCCCCGTCCCTTCTCCTGCCCCGCCTGCTTCCTCACTTCACACCTCCCAAGCCTGTGCCCACCTCAGGGCCTCTTTATGTGCTCCTCCCACCACTTGGAATGCTCTTCCCCCAAATGTCTTCATGACTGGCTCTTTCTCTTTCTTCAGGTCTCCACTCAAACGTCACTTCTATGGAGAGGCTGCTCCTGACCACCCACCTCAAGGAGCCCCTGTGCCCCTCCCCCATCACCTCACTATTTTGTTTCCTTCACAAGCAAGTCTGGGCATTATCTGAGACCACCTGAATTCTTTATTCTGTTGCTGTCTGCCTCCCCCATTAGAAAGTATCATGAGGCCCCACCAGGTCTGAATGGTCCACTTTTGGATGACTTGCACTCAGAACTGGCCCTGGCGATGAGCATTGCTGTTTGCACCTCTCCATAGCCATTCAGCTGAGCTCTCCTGAGCACAAAGACCCGACTTCAGGGCTTCCCTGGTGGCGCAGCGGTTGAGAGTCCGCCTGCCGATGCAGGAGACGCGGGTTCGTGCCCCGGTCCGGGAAGATCCCACATGCCGCGGAGCAGCTAAGCCCGTGAACCACAACTACTGAGCCTGCGCTCTAGAACCCACGAGCCACAACTACTGAGCCCGTGTGTGGCAGCTACTGAAGCCCGCGCCTAGAGCCCGTGCTCCGCAACAGAGAAGCCAACGCAATGAGAAGCCTGTGCACATCAACAAAGAGTAGCCCTCGCTCGCCGCAACTAGAGAAAGCCCGCGTGCAGCAACGAAGACCCAACGCGACCAAAAGTGAATAATAAAAATAAAATAAATAAATTTATTTTTTAGAAAAAGAAAGAAACGAATGCCTTCATTTCTCCTGCAGTGGACCTCGGCGTTGTTCACAGCTCAAAGGCATGAACGTCCTGTGTTCTTGCTTTCTCTGTTCCAAGTCTGACTGAGTTATACTAGCAAAGTTTCTCCTCCTCTTTTCCTCTCTCTCCTCCCATCCACACTGTGAGCCAAAAATGACCCAGCTGTGACAGGTAGAGAAACACAAGTGATAGGCCTATATTTTAAAACGGGAGGAGAAGGGGAGCATGATAAGCTTTTAGTTAAAACTTGACACTGTTTATCCTGCAAAAATTCCAGTTGTTCCTTTCCGAATAGCCACAGGCATCTCTACCTACCGCCCCTTCCTCTTCTCTAACCACGCCTCCTAACTTCTGCTCAGGCAACAGAATTTTCGGCCAATACATTTCCTATTCAATTTCGTTGTTTCCCCACACTGTTTAATTAGTAAATGCTCTATGTTGTTTTGCACTCTTTCCAGCTGCCTTATTTATTACACAGCCATTCAGGGAAATGGCTGCCTACTCTGGCCTTGGCTCAGTGGGCGTGTGGGCCAAGAGCTCCTGGAGGGGAGCATGAGGCGTGCAGCTTGTTAGAAAGCTGAACATTATTCTGGATGCTCAGGGCCCCTCCACGGCAGACACAATCATACCTGCTCCACACTTGCTGTTGACTAAGAGTGGATTGTGAGACAAGACAAGATGCAGGCTCTGCGCTCCCAATGCAGGGGGCCCGGGTTCCATCCCTGGTCAGGGAGCTGGATCCCGCATGCGCGCCGCAAGTAAGAAGTCCACCTGCTGCAACTGAAAAATCCTGCGTGCCGCAACGAAGACCTTGTGCAGCCAAAATAAATTTTTTTCAAAAAATGGATAACCCGGGCTTCCCTGGTGGCGCAGTGGTTGAGAATCCGCCTGCCGATGCAGGGGACACGGGTTCGTGCCCTGGTCTGGGAAGATCCCACATGCCGCGGAGCGGCTGGGCCCGTGAGCCATGGCCGCTGAGCCTGTGCGTCCGGAGCCTGTGCTCCGCAACGGGAGAGGCCACAACAGTGAAGCCCGCATACCACAAAAAAAAAAAAAAAAAAAAAAAAAAAAAAATGGATAACCGGGCTTCCCTGGTGGCGCAGTGGTTAAGAATCCACCTGCCAATGCAGGGGACACGGGTTCGAGCCCTGGTCCAGGCAGATCCCACATGCCGCAGAGCACCTAAGCCCATGCGCCACACTACTGAGCCTGCGCTCTAGAGCTCCCGAGCCACAACTACTGCACCCTCGTGCCACAACTCCTGAAGCCTGTGCGCCTAGAGCCCGTGCTCCGCAACAAGAGAAGCCACCGCAGTGAGAAGCCCGCGCATCCCAACGAAGGGTAGCCCCTGCTCGCCGCAACTAGAGAAAGCCAGCACGCAGCAACGAAGACCCAACGCAGCCAAAAATAAAAATAAAATAAAATAAATTTATTTTTTTAAAAAATGGATAACCAACGAAGACCTACTGTACAGCACAGGGAACTCTGCTCAATATTCTGTGACAACCGAACTGGGAAAAGAATTTGAAAAAGAATAGATACATGTATATGTATAACTGAATCACTTTGTTGTACACCTGAAAGTAACACAACATTGTTTATCAACTCTACTCCAATATAAAATAAAAATTTTTTTTTAAAAAAAGATACAGGCAGAAATGGTTTTTTAATGGACTTAGAATCCTAACAGTTTTCCTGTCTCAGACACTTACAAGTTCCTGAACCCACGCCATTCGGGGGACAGGCATGCAGACACTGCTGGGGCTCCCCTGATAAAGGCTGGGTCCCATTCACTGCGAGGGACTTAGGCCCCCGCATGGGACACCTCACCACGTAAAACACAGCTGTCTTGCGTGTCTTCTGTAACACAGCCCTCCCAGACCCACACGACCAAAAACTAACACGGTCCCAAGGGAGAGAGGGAGCGGCTCCAGATTCCTGGCTGATAGGGATTCCACAGCTGCACCTGGAGGTCCTGGATTCAAGTGTAAAGAGATAAAGTGTCAGAAGTCACCCCCATCCTCCATCCCCATAACACCCGAATACTTCGGACCCAGGCACAATCACCACTGTTTACAGCATTCGACACTTCACCAGGAGACCTTCCACACACCAGGCCTCGCACCCCTGGGGAGCAGCAGCCGTCACCCCCGTTCTACTCCATCCATTACTTCATGTGCCCCTCGAGTCTCGGTGGGACCTACGGCATCGATGGGTGTCTGTGCGGCCCTTCCACGCCTGAACCTGTCTCGAGCGTGATCACTGGGTCTGCCTTTGGGCCTGTGCTCAGAATTAAGTACGATCAAGAGAAGAGAATGACAGAGTCTTCTGGGTCATACAACCCTGGTTGGAACCCGCTGCATCTCGTACTAGCTATGTGACCCAGCAGGTCACTCAACCGTCCTGAGCGGCTTGTGGGATCTTACTTCCCCGACCAGGGATTGAACCCAGGCCACGGCAGTGAAAGCGCTGAGTCCTAACCATTAGACCGCCAGGGAATTTCTGGTTTCTTCCATTTTAAAATGGGAAGGACAGCAGGAGCCACTTCACGGGACAGTGGTGAGGGTGGAATGAGGTAAAGCCGGTGCTGGTTTTGTTGCTGTTATAACATAAGGTGGCATCGACCAAGCTCGTGCCTCTTAGGGGTTGTGTTTCTCAGAGTGTAGCCCTGAGCGACGTGTGTGTGTGTGTAGCTGGCGGGGGGGCTGGGGTGTCTGAATGAGAATGCAGAAGTCAGGACCCATGACTTAATACACTTGAACTGGGTGTGGACCAGTTCTGTTCTCAGGCCCAGGGAGGCAAAGAGCTGGGTGTGAGCTCCCAGCTTCCAAAGATGAAATTTGTGGCCGCCTCCTTGGCACCACCTAGTGGCTCCGGATTTATGCAGCGCAGACATCTTCTGGACTGGAGGTCTGGGAATATCTCTCAACATCAGCATTTGACCTGTCACAGGCTGGGTAGAATCTCTGGGCTTGTCTGGAGATCTCCAGGGGACTCTGTCCAGCGCTGTCCAACAGAACTTTTTGTAATTATGGAGATGTTCTGTATCTGTGCTGTCCAATACAGGAGGCACCAGTCACAGGTGACTATGGAGCACTGGAAATGTGCCTAGTGTGACTGGGGAACTGAATTTTTAATTGTACTTCATTTTAAGTAATTTAAATTTAAATTGCCACACGTGACCGTATTGGACGGCACTGGTCTGGAGGATTGTTTGAGACCTGGAATCTAGCTATGCCTCAGGGCAGAAAGACTGGCTCCCTGGTCCTTCCAGTTACGAAAACCAAGACACCCCCTTTTCACGTAGGCTGGTGAGACCTGGGTTCTGGCCAATTCCACTGAGAGTCCTGACCAATCAGATGATGAACAACTGACCCAACTGGGTCCTCTTCTAGGGCCTCATTCAGGGAAGGCAGGAGGAAGGCATGGATGCCTATTACTGAAAGACAAGAGGGCCCACGCCCCTGGAGCTGCTAGTGGGTAGAAGGCAGGGCTCCACGCTTCCAGAATGCTGCACACCCCAATCCTGGAAGAGCTGGGACCCCACGTGACTGGAGAGCTACCCAGGGCCTTTCTGTGTCTTTATACTGCAGACACAAGCATGGGTTTGGAGACAGATAAATCTGGTTCAGTTCCCAGATTGCCAGTTGTGTGACCTGAAGCAAGTAACAACCTCTTTGAGGCTAATTTTCCTAATCTGTGCAATAGGAATCAGGGCACATATCTTACAGGGATTGGGTGAGGGTTAAGATAATGCATATAAGAGCATTTCACACAGTACAGATGCACAAAACAAGCATTCAATGTTTGCTAAAATAATTATTAGTCCTACATAGCTTTACATCAAACCATCATTACCTAAGTTTATACAGCCTGAAACAAAAAAAAGAAAAAGACTGATGAATAGAACAATTATCTGGATTGCCACACCAGGGCATAGTCCTTGGCTCCCTCATTTCTCCGCAACCCAAGTCCGGCCAGTCTCCACATTTTGCAGATTCTACCATGGAGCATCTTGTTTCCACATCACACTGGAAGCCACCTTCATCTCTCTCTTGAGCAGTTACTGGTCCACGTCCATCTGCTTCCAGTGGGGTCCCATTGGCTCTACCTTAGCAGCCACAGTGACCCTCCAGACCTCTACTCAAAACATCCAACTACCTATCTCCCCATAGCTCAATAAAATGAACACACACTCTGAAGTCTGACCTTCAGGGCCCACCAGCACAACCAGGCCCCCACATTTGGACCTGAATCCTCATTATTCTGAGACCCCAGCCACACCAACTCCCTGAGCAAACATGCTCTTTTTCACCTCTGGGCCATACAAGATTCAAGAGACAGGTCAATGGAATAAAACAGAAGCCCAAAAAGGTATCTTTGGATATGTAAGAATTTAGTGGTGGAAATGGAAAACTAAAGTCTAGTGCTAGAACAACTGACTGATTATTTGGAAAAAATGAAAGTGTAAGTTTATCTCTCATCTTACCCCAAACTAAATTTCAAATGGATTAAAAAGTTAAATGTAAAACGGAAATAAAACTATTTTTTTTTAAAAAAGAACATACAGGCAACCACCAACTTTCTGAATGGAGAAGGACTTTTCTAAGCATAAAAATAAAAAAAGAAGTCACAAATAAAAAGATTGACAGATTTTGCTATCTTAAAATTGAAAACTTTTGCACCAAAAAACAACAGAGTCAAATTTATGGGCAAAGGGTAAACTGAGAAAAATTATTTGTAAATAAAAATATGAATGACAATGAGTTAACAGCTTTAATTAAAAGAGAGAAATCAACAAGAAGAATATTAATATACCAATAGAAAAATAAGCAAGAGTCATTAAGAAATATTTTCTTAAATAAATTTAAAAATAAATGTGTGAAAACATTTTACCTTTATTGGTAGCCAAAGGAAATCACCAAAGATACTCACAAAGATTTATATTCAAGGACGTTTTTGCAGCATTAAAAACTAATAGTTAGGGCTTCCCTGGTGGCGCAGTGGTTGAGAATCCACCTGCCAATGCAGGGGACACAGGTTCATGCCCCGGTCCGGGAAGATCCCACATGCCGCGGAGTGGCTGGGCCCATGAGCCATGGCCGCTGAGCCTGTGCGTCCGGAGCCTGTGCTCCGCAACGGGAGAGGCCGCAACAGTGAGAGGCTCGCGTACCGCAAAAAAAAAAAAAAAAAAAAAAAAAAAACAACTAATAGTTAAAAATTAATAACGGGGGAAGGGTAAGCTGGGACAAAGTGAGAGAGTGGCATAGACTTAATATATACTACCAAATGTAAAATAGATAGCTAATAGGAAGCAGCCGCATAGCACAGGGAGATCAGCTCCGTGCTTTGTGACCACCTAGAGGGGTGGAATAGGGAGGGTGTGAGAGAGACGCAAAAGGGAGGAGATATGGGGATATATGTATATGTATAGGTGATTCACTTTGTTATAAAACAGAAACTAACACACCATTGTAAGCAATTATACTCCAATAAAGATGTTAAAAAATAATAATAATAACAGGGACTTCCCTGGCGGTCCAGTGGTTAAGACTCAGCACCACTGCCATGGGCCGGGGTTCAATCTCTGGTTGGAGAACTAAGATCGCAAGCCACACGGTGCAGCCCCCAAAAAATTTATCTTTTAATTTTTTTTAGTGTTTTTTTTGAAAAATTAAAAACAACCTTAACATCTAAAAATAAGGGACTTCCCTGGTGGCACAGTGGTTAAGAATCCACCTGTCAACGCACAGGACACGGGTTCAGTCCCTGGTCCCGGAAGATCCCACATGCCACAGAGCAACTAAGCCCATGTGCCACAACTACTGAGCCTGCGCTCTAGAGCCCGAGATCCACAACTGCTGAAGCCCGCGTGCCTAGAGCCCGTGCTCCTCAACAAGAGAAGCCACTGCAATGAGGAGCCCGCGCACCACAATGAAGAGTAGCCCCAGCTCACTGCAGCTAGGGAAAGCCCGCGTGCAGCAATGAAGACCCAAAGCAGCCAAAAATAAATAAATTTCAAAATAAAAATAAAACAGTGATTAAATTAACTATGGAAAATCATAATGATAGTATGGTACGCAATATTTTTAATTATGTTTTTAAAGAATATTTAATGGTGTTCAAAATGTCATTATATAGTAAGTTTTAAAAGGAAGCTAAAAAGCACAAAAAGACTGTAAAGAAACACCATCAAAGTGAAAACATTTTAGGTGGTGGGTAATGGCTTTCTATTTTTTCATCTCAATATTTGTATGTATTTTCTAAGTCTACAGTGAGCCCTTACTTATTTTTATCATCAGGAAAAATGCTCGTGTTAAAAGGGGATAAAAAAAGACTGTACCAATATGGGAAAATGCTTGTGCTACAACAAAGAGAAAAAGGACAGAAGCATATCCATCCAGGTCTGTGGAGAGAGACTCAAAGAGGTCATGTAAGTTTTCATTAACTTATTCAGAGTTAATTAATTCATGTTTGTATAATAAATAATAAAATAAAATTGCTGTGGTCCATGACATCAATGTAAAAATTAAATACCAGTGAGGACGTGGGGAAGAGGACTCTAGGAGAATTCTCACACATCCCTGGTAGGAGTGTCAATGGTAAAACCTCTCTTGAGGACACTCTGGCTGCATCTGGCAGAGCTGCAACCCACCAGCCCCACCCCACCACATCCCTCTCCAGGTGACCTCTCACACAAACGCAGAGAGGGGGTCAGGTGAGGGGACAGGGCTGCAGCATTGTTTGGAACATCAGAAAATGCAAACAACGTTAAGTTTCCATCAGTAGGAGATACAAAGGGGGAAACAAAAAATGTGCGGAAAAAAAACAAAAAATTACTACATGGCAATTAAAAAGGAGGAGCTACACCTATCTCTGATACCATGGATGGATTCCAAAATCCATGTGGAGTAGCACAAATGCAGAACTATAAGGGTAACAACTAACACATCTAGTGTACTCTACATGCCCACCCTGTTCTAAGCACTTGACATATGTAAATTTGCACAATCCCCAAAATAACCCTACAAGAAGGTTTTCGGTTCTACCCTTATTCCCATTTACAGATGAACAAACTGAGGCACAGAGACGTTAAGTAACCTGCCTGAGGTCTCACAGCTCTTAAGTGGCGGAGCCAAGACCTGAACCCCGGCAGGCTGATGCCAGAACACCACCATGACGTATAAATTCAAAAGGACATCATGCAGGTGAATTTCTTAATACACACAAAAAACTATACTGTGTTTCTAGATACCTATCTTATGAATGTGAAAGTATTAAAAATGTGGACTGAGGGGAAAAAAGCACACCAAATTGCTGACAGAGCTCACCTCTACTGATGGAAGAGGCAACGTAACAGGGCCAAGAAGGAGTGATTCCAGGGACTTAACTTTATGATGTTTTACTTCTTTTCTTAAAAAAACAAAGCTCAAAAAGTTAAATATAGAATTACCACATGATCCAGCAATTCAGCTTCTGGGTATAACCCAAAAGAACTGAAAGCAGGGACTCAGATATTTGTACACCCATGTTCATAGCTGCATTATTCAAAACAGCCAAAAACGTGGAAGCAACCCAAGCATGTACTGACTGATGAGCAGACGAACAAAATCCGGCATTTACACACAATAAAATAATATACAACCTGAAAAAGGAAGGAAATTCTGACACATGCTACACCATGGACAAACCTTGAGTACATTATGCTGAGAAAAATCAGTCAGTCAGGGCTTCCCTGGTGGCGCGGTGGTTGAGAGTCCGCCTGCCGATGCAGGGGACACGGGTTCGTGCCCCGGTCCGGGAAGATCCCACATGCCGCGGAGCGGCTGGGCCCGTGAGCCGTGGCCGCTGAGCCTGCGCGTCCGGAGCCTGTGCTCCGCAACGGGAGAGGCCACAGCAGTGAGAGGCCCGCGTCCCACACACACACAAAAAAAATCAGTCAGTCACAAAAGGGCAAATACTGCATGATTTCACTTATATAAGGTCCCTGGGGTAGTCAAATTCACAGAGACAGAAAGGACAATGCTGGGTGCCAGGCGCTGGCAGGAGGCAGGGAATGGAGAGTTACTGTTTAATGGGTACCGAGTTTCAATTTGAGATCATGAAGAAGTTCTAGAAATGGATGGTGGTGATAGTTGGGCAACATTACAAAGGTACTTACTGCTACTGTATGTATTTCACCACCATTTTTTTTAAAAAGATTTGATGGAAATGCAACAAAATGTTAACAACTGTCAATTCTGGGTCGTGAGTCCTCAGCGGTTTGCCATGTCGTTGTTCTAAAAAACTAACAAAACAGGAGGCTCGGTGTGGTCGAGGACGTGGAGACCAGGCCCGCAGCCTCGCAGCTGGCTCAGGCCTCTTCCATCTCTTCCCTGGTCCTCCTATTTTTACTGCATTGTGGTTGCTATGGAAACAAGGGGCACCTTGAGCTCCCAGAGCTCAGCCCAGGTGCTGCTAACTCCAGGAATCATGTCAGAGTGCGAATGAAATAAAAACCCGGATCATCTGGGCCTCGTGTACACATACCTCTGCCCTGCTGATATATTTATCAAGTGACCATGTGTTCATGCGTGAGCCTGCGGTGACTGTCATCTGCACCCGTCTGTCCTCAGCAGCAGGCCTGGGTCTGGGTGCACATCGCTCCGGTTCGCCCATGGGGGTGTGCTTGCACGCATGCGGGCATGTCACATGGTTACGTGTATCTACCCAGCCCAGGACTATTATTACCAATATCAGAAATATTAAAGCAGGGAACACTTACCAGGCACTAACCATGTAGCCGGCACTGTGCTCCATGCTTCACCTGGATTATCTCCTTTAAACCTCACGACAATAGTACCTACATATAGGTACTATTATTATCCCCAGATAAAGCAATCAAGGCACAGAGAGGTTGTAACTTGCCCAAGATCTCCCAGAGCACGTGAACCTAACCACTGAATCTGTACTGTGGGGGAAAGAGATCTTTAAATGTCATTAGTTCCCAAACAGCTACAAACCCTGCTGCATCAGAAGCACCACCTCTGGCCCTGATAACACACAGGTTTCCTGGGCCCCACCCAGGTCTCAGGAAGCAGAGTCCCCAGGGTGGGTCTGCACTGCAGCCAGGGTGGACAACTGGTGGTCCCCTGGCTTGAGCTGACTGATAGGGTTGCACAAGGCATGGCAGGGTGGGGTCGGGGGCTGTTTCCCAGCCCAGAAAGGGTCCTGGGAAAGTCTGTGACTCAATGCTCCTCCATCCCAGATGGCATCAGCTGGTGGCAAGGCAACCAAGAAAGAGGTAATAGCTGCTGTCTCACACACACACACACACACACACACACACACACACACACACACACACACACACACACAGGGCAGGGCTCCAAAATTCAGTTATGTGGCTTTGTGGCCTGCCAGGCACGGATTTCCGCTCACCCCACCCTCTCAGAATGAGCTGGGCCGTGGGTGGAGGATGGCTCAGCCCGAGGCAGGGAGGGGTCAGCCGTCTCACCTGGACAGCAAACAGTGACGGAGCCCAGGCCGGGCACCCCAGAGGCTCCCACAGCCTCAGCCCTCAAGGGGAGAGGGACATAGACAGAAACCACTGGACCAGCACAGGGCAGGAGGAGCTAAATGTGGAACCCTTGAGGTTCTAGCTGCTCCAGGAACACAAGGAACAGAGTGCTTTGTCCTCAAAGGGAAGGAGGTGTTCATGGAGGAAGCAGCATCTAAGCTGGTCCTGGAAGAACAGGCGGGATGATGCTGACGGGAGAGGAGGAAGTAAAGGCATTTCATGCCGGGCATTTCTGCATAAGCAGCCATCCAGGCTGAAAAGTGCAAATCACATCACCCGGCTGGAGCTAAAGGTCAAGAGGAGACACAGTTGTAAGGGGGTCGGGGGTGAACAACTAGATATGTACTGGGGCACAGAGAGGTTAAATAACTTGCCCAAGGTCACCCAGCCGGTAGAATCAGGATTTAAACATAAGCTGCCTGACTCCAAAGCCCATGAATTAACCACCAAGATGGGGCTCACCGGCTGGTAGCCTTTTCTTCTGCACATGCTTTAGAATGCTGTAGAGGTGGACCTGTCTGGACTGGGAGCAATGTTTCTCAGTGGGTTGGGGGAGCTCTTATACCACTGCCCCGGAAACTCAGCAATGCCTGGAGACGCTTTTTATTGTCACTACTAGGGGGTAGGTTGCTGGCATCTCATGAGCAGAGGTTAGAGACACCGCTGAACATCCTACAGTGCACAGGAGAGTCCCCACAACAAAGAATTCTCCAGCTCCAATTGTCAACAGAAACCCTGGGCTAGAGAGACTCACCCACCTACAGCCCATTTTAACATCCAGCCCCACCTGAGCCATTGACATTCATCACACTCGTTTATCCCTTGGGACGGGGGTTCCCAAATTTTGCTGCACGTTGGAATCACCCGGGAATCTTTTAGAAGTGCTGATTGATGCTGGGTCCCACCCTAGACACTCTGATTTCCAAGCCTGGAATTGGGTGCGACCTGGGCATGAGAACTTTTTTAAGCCTCCCAGGTGATACCAAAGTGCAGAAAAGCTTGAGAACCAGTGCTTTGGTTGAGGGCACAGAGGATCCAACTATCTTCTGTGGACCACGGACAGTTAGTTTTTCTAATGCCAGAAAGAGAAGTCATTGGGGAGTGAACAAAAACAAAGACTGCCCAGGGGGACTTCCCTGGTGGTCCGGTGGTTAAGAGTCCGTGCTCCCAATGCAAGGGGCCTGGGTTCGATCCCTGGTCAGGGAACTATGATCCCACATACCACGCCCCGCAGCTACTGAGCCCACGCGCTCTAGAGCCCACGCGTTGCAACTAGAGAAAGCCACGCGACACAACTAGTGAAGCCCGCGTGCCACAACAAAGACCCAGCTCAACCGAAATAAAATTAATTAATTAATTAGTTAATTTAAAAAAAAAAAAAAAAAAACAGACGGTCCAGTCCCCAACCAGGGTCCCAGGGACAAGCCCATGCAGAATCAGGACTAACAAAGTCTACCATGGGTGCTGTGGATATGGGCCTCCTTGGAGCAGTTAGAGATGGCTGTGGGGGATGATGAATTCGAGTTGGCGGAGGCCCGAGGAGGAGGTTAATTCTAGAGCCTTTGTCACCATCTGGGCAGGAGATAATGGGCCTGAACCGGGAGGAGGGCAGGAGAGGACCAATCCCCGTGACCCGGGGGCTTCACAACCCAGTGAGAGAGAAAGAACTGGATTAGGAAGAGAAAAAAGATTAACTGAGAGTGAGTCCAGTCTGGAGCCAGAGCAGGAAATGACCACTCAGTGGCTGAAGGCAGTGGTGAGAGGACCAGGGAAGGGGTGAATCGGCGAGAAGGGACCAGGGAGTAGGCCACAGGGAGATAGGAGCTGAGACCCGCAGGGCTGACACAAATGGAGCAGAAGTGGCGCACAGGTGGGGTGAATCTGGCCTGCAGGATGGGTTACATATGGCTTTGGTTTTTTTTTTAATTCTTAAGCTAGTTGTCAAGATGTTGCCCAAAACTCCAGATTTCCAGCTTCTCCTGTAACGCAGGAGATCTGGGGAGACAGGTGGCATTCCTGCAGAGCACAGATGTGTGCTTGCTGGTGCCCCCAGGCCCCGCCTGGCAGTTGTACTAGGCCCTGCCAGACCCCTGCAGGCATCAAGTCTGTCTTCAGGAAGAAGAGACCAGGTCCTAAATCAGAAAGTGGTGAAGATGGAGGAGCTGACAGGAAAGCAGGAAAGGGGCCAGGCACTGCACAGAGGCCAACAGCCGACCTCCTGTGTCCTGGTCCTGCACCCACTGCCTTCGAGCTGGGCCGTCTCAAGTTAGGAACATCCCCACTTGGGGTCTCAGTGTACTGATCTGTAAACAAGAAGGCTGAAGCCCTTGATCTCTCATTGTCCATCCTCATGTCCATCAGGCTCCTGCGGGCTGCCCAGGGCCAATCCCTTTGGCCAGGCTTTGAAATGAAGCCTAGAAAACCTGAACACTTCCAACAAAGATCAGGCCAGGCAGTGAGAAATCCCAAACAGAGCCAAAGAGGCCAGGGATGACCCGCCAGGGGCACAGATGACTCAGGGAACAGGAGCCACCTTCCAAATTCTGAGGGGCTCTCAGGAGAAAGCAGGATTATTAGCCTTGTTTAGGGGTGAAAGATGAGCAACCAAGCGGTAGCAATTACAGAAATTCCAGATGAAAACAATGGTCAGCTTTGAACAGTCAGAGCTGTATTGCAATATAATAGGCAGCCTTACAAGATAATGAGCTCCCCGTCACTGGAGGTAACCAAGATCAGGCTGGGTGACTCGTTTGAGGGGCACAAGGGATTCACATAGTGGCTAATTTGACCTTTTTATTTCAAGCCCTAAGATTCACAGACTCCAGAGATCTGGGGATCTCTCCTCAAGGCTCCCCTTGAGGAAAGGTGCTGGGGATTAGGCTCTAGACTCTTCCAGAGAGGGAAGGCCGAGATGGTCTGGAAAAAGCATAGAACGTCTACTTCCTTGTTCCCCTTGCCCTTCCTCAGGACCACAGCCCCCAGCAACCCCTGCCACACAGCCCCCATCCCAGCACAGCCTCACCCAGCACCCCCTCAGAGTCAGGGGGAGCAGCTAGCTCCTGAGCGGGGCACCCAGCACAAGTCAGAGGGGCCATTACATCCCCTCGTGACTCCCCCATCCCCACTCCCTGCTCCCAGCCCCAGAGGAACCAGCAGGAGGAAGGCGATAGAAGCAAGCACTCCCCCAACTCCAGACACCTGAGTGTTTCCTGGGCACCTGTCCATCAGGAGCCTCTCCAAGAGGATGCAGGGGTCCTGACACACCCAAAGGGTCCACAGTGTGTGGACAGGAAGCACAAGGCATGCACAGCATGTGGAGTCAAAGCCTCTCGCCAAAGCCCAGTGGGAGCAATTCTCCCCTAGCCTTGGCGAAATCCAGCTCCCAGTGAGCAAGGCGGAGCCCTCTGGCCTCCTCCCCACAGGACCCTGAGACTTCCCATCCAGGACAGGCCAGCAGGCCTCTGAAGAAGCTCAAGGGCATGGCCAGAGCCCTGAGCATCCACAAGGACTTTCAGGGAACTGGAGTGAGGGGGGCCCCCCAGGATAGTTGGACCTGGGCTGGCAGGCCACAGGCTGCCCCATCTGCATCCTGCTTCCCCACGTCCCTGCCCTTGTCCCCGTTAGCCCTGTCCCACGGGATCAACAAGAACCATTCAGCTCACCAGCCACAAGGAAAACCCCCCACGGGGCCCCAGGAATAAGCAGAGCCCCTCCTGCCCACCGTCCCGCACCCGTCTCAGAAGAGCCCCAATGCCCAGTACTGACTGGCCAGAGCTGCCAACCAGCTCCCTGCTGCCTGTCATCAGATACCCACCAGACCTGGTCGAGGGAGCTGCTTGTCCATCAAGAAATCAGAACAGGGACTCACCAGGGCTTCCTGGGCATGATGGGGACCGGCCAGGATGAGGGCCAGGAGCACACAAATCCCTGGGGTTTGCAGACCTTGCTGCCTGGCAATGGCACCTTTAGGTGCTTCCCCCAGTGCCTGGCAATGAAATCAGGCCACAGCCCAAACGCCGGCTAAGCACCCGCCTGCCTTGCTTCTCCCCGTAGCCACTCACACCCCACGACTCCAGATCCCAAAACAGGCATGTTCGTGGTTACCATAGGAACTCGCTTAAGCCAAAAAAGACACCACACAGTCACCCACATGGGCCCTCAAAGCTCATGTCCACCTGAACAGGCAAGCTTGCACACACGCCGACACACACCTACACGCGCCAGCACTGTTCTCAGGCTCAGGGATCATCCTAAAGAATCAATGAACCAGGGCTGATACTTTAGACAAAAACAGGGATGTTCCCCTCAGCCCCACCTGGAACATGTCTTGGAAGTGGGTTCCCTGCACGTCCCATGTGGCCAGCTGTCGGTTACAAGAGCAGTGGCCCCAGCTAGGGCTCACCTGGTGCTCACCTGCCAAGGCACACCTGGAGCTGCGGGGGAGGGGGAGTGCAGAGCCCCTGGGACCACCGCCAGCTCTGCCTGCAAGGCCAGGGAGAGGGCACTGCCCAGCCTGCTTCCCCGGCGGCCGACCACCTCCTTCACCCCTCAGGATGCTGCTTCTCTCCTCTGTACCCTTCTGTGGGAGGGTGGGGGGGTAGGTATAAAGGTGAGGACCTAAGCCGGCCACTTGGGAGGGGAGAGGGGAAAGGAGGAGCAGAGACTGTATATTCAGAGCCTTACTCTCTCCCTCTACCCCAAGCTGCCCAAACTCCCCGTCTCCGTACACGGGACCAACATCCACTCAGAGGCTCACCCAGAAACTTGAGTCTTCACCCGGACCCTTCCCCTTGCTCCCACCTCCTACATCCAAACCAGCTCCAGGCTGGGGAGTCCGCCTCCTCAAGAGCTCTCCACTCTCCCCAACCCCACTGGCCCTGCTCTGGCCTCCAGCCTCTCCAATGAGTCAGCAGATGGCAGCCAGCGGGGCACTCAGACTCAAATCTGGCCACGTTACTCTCCTGCTTTTAAAGCCTTTCCATGGCTCCGGGCCACACAGAGGGGCAAGCCCAGCCCTCCACACAGCCCTCCGACACTCCTGGACGTGGCCCGGCCTGACCCCGCAGTCACACCCAGTGATCTGTCTGGTGTCATAACCGCACCCAGGTCCCTCCCAGGCCACGCCATTCACACCTCACTGCCTATGCGCTGTTGCTGCTGCCCCGGCTGCCTCTCTCCTCTCCGGGCTGGCCTCGCTCACCTCTGGAGATGGCTGAGGCATCATCAAATCTCCAGGAAGCCCTCCTCCATTCTCTCTGAGGACATCTCTGTTAGCACTTGTCACATTCCATTGCAACTGTCTGTCTGTCTGTCTCTATGGGACTATAAGCTTTCATGAGCAGAGACTGTGTCTTTTTTTTTTTTCTTTGTTGCCGCGCGCAGGCTTTCTCTAGTTGCGGCGAGCGGGGGCTACTCTTCATTGCGGTGCGCAGGCTTCTCATTACGGTGGCTTCTCTTGCTGCGGAGCACGGGCTCTAGGCACGCGGGCTTCCGTAGTTGTGGCTCACGGGCTTTAGAGCACAGGCGTCAGTAGTTGTGGCGCACGGGCTTAGCTGCTCCGCAGCATGTTGGATCATTCCCAGACCAGGGATTGAACCCGTGTCCCCTGCCCTGGCAGGAGGATTCGTAACCACTACCCCACCAGGGAAGTCCCGAGACTGTGTCTTTTTCATCTTTGCTTCCCCACCAGCCCCAGCACCCAGCACTGGGCTTCGAATGCAGGTACCCAATAAATGTGAGCTTAACTGATTCAGCCGTCTAACCCCATAAAACATCAAGTTCCCCCTGCCTTTGGCAACCCCAGCAAACTCAGCAGACACCCTAGATATATAGGAGATGAGCTGACTCAGATGGGGCAGCCTCAGCTTCTAAAACATCTTTGTGCCTCAAGGAGTCTCGTAATCCACAGTAAGCAAAGACCTGGTGGTCAAAGATGGGAGAAGTAAATTGGTGATCGAGACCCTCAACTGATGCATGAAAAAAAGCCATTATAGGGACTTCCCTGGTGGTCCAGTGGTTAAGACTGTGCTTCCAATGCCGGGTTGTGGGTTCGATCCCTGGTCTAAGATCCCACGTGCTGCAATGCAGGCAAAAAAAAAAAAAAAAAAAAAAAAGGCCATTACATCGGAATCAAGGGGTAGACGGTGGAGGGATGGGCTTTCTGGTAGGGCTGGAAAAGCTGAGGCAGAGACAGAGACTTGGCGCACAGCTGCCTGGGCCCTGACTCTGCTCTCCCCGCACCCCCTGAGAATGGAGCCTTGCCAACAACACCAAGAGAACCTGCAGAGGCAGATGTCTGTAATCACCCAGATTTTGTACGTAATCCTCACAGGATGGGGACTGAAGCCCTGGGTTTAAAAGGGCTGTGACATAGCAAGAAATTGAGCTTTCTAGATGTGGCAAGCCCCCATCCTGCATGGACGATGGCTCCAGCAGCTGCCATCAGGGACCCCAGGGCCAAAGGGAAGTGACGCTGAGACACAGCGTCTGCTGCTGCCCTCTGTGCCCACCTCCCTGCTAAGATTTTAAATCTTAGCTGGTGAATAATCTGAAACCTAGAGTACAGATGGCTGTGTGGTGTCTTCTGACAAAACCACAGGACAGCTGAAATGCTGCCCCAGCCAGGCTGCTGGGAAGACAGTTCCTCCAGGCCCTCTCCCTCCTTCTCCTGAGGAAGAAATAAGACGGCACAGTGACCCCTGGGCCCTCTTATGCACTTTCTCTCCATTTAGAGATGCCCACTTCTAGTGACCAGGAGCAGGGACCATCAATTAAAAAGTTGGATTCTTTTCCCTTCAGGGCAATGGGTTCTAACTTCCCGGTCATCAGGAATGTGCAGGATGCCCTACCCCAGCAGTAGAGACAGGCTGCACTGAATCATCTCCATGCTCACGCAGTCCCACGATGGCCAGTGCGTGTGTATCACAGTCATCTCAGATGGCTGGAGCATGGCTTACCAGCCCATGCAGCAGACACACACACACACACACACACACACACACACCTCTTTCTTTAGCAAAGAAGCAGGAGTCTCTGAGAGGGAGAGCAAGGGGCAGCAAAAAAAAAAGAGTGGAGAAAAGTATCAGAGGCTCCCAGTTCAGGTTGTCCCCTCTGGATGCTGCTTCAAGGACCTCCATGAGCAAACACACGGCCCTGCCAACCTAGGTTCCCCCTGTGGGAATCCAGTCAGACTATGGTTCAACCACTGCAATATAGACCGTATCCCAAGCTGGCCTGGGACCAGGCTGGCGAAGGGGCGTTCCCCAGCTGCTGTCCCTGCCTCTTTCTCTCCAGCCCTCCATCTCATGTGATGGGCTAACCATGATGACCCAGAATTAATTCATCCAGCAAATATAGACTGAGAACCTGCTATATGCCAAGCATGGTGTCAGGCTCTGGGGAGCCAGAGATGAAGTATGCAGAACCTCTGCTCTCAAAGACCCTCATTCATTCGTGCGTGCATTTGCTTAGTCAACAGCGAGCACCTACCATCATCAAGGTCCTGAGAGAAATGCAAAAGGACAAAAGGCACGAAGGTGAACTCCCAGAAAGTCAAAGCTAGAAGAAAGCAGATTGGGCACCAGCCCAACCCTCCCACTTTACAGATGGGCAAACTGAGGCTTGGAGAGGTTAACAATTTGTTAGTCTCCGCCTCCCAATTTTTCCTCCTGTATGTGCTGCCACCACCCCCCTATCCAGTGTTCTTGTGTGGCTCCAGGCCCCCAGCACCCCTTGCCTGTGAGGGTCTTCTTCATCATTCA
This sequence comes from Kogia breviceps, assembly GCF_026419965.1. Classification (NCBI taxonomy): domain Eukaryota; kingdom Metazoa; phylum Chordata; class Mammalia; order Artiodactyla; family Physeteridae; genus Kogia; species Kogia breviceps. The sequence continues at coordinate 11,680,053 of NC_081328.1, forward strand.
GGTACCCCAGACCCCTCTCAACCTGGGCCTCCAGCAGGGGGCTGGGCCCTCCCATCCACAGTGTTGTGGAGGCAGGGGTGCATTCTGGGGCCAAAGCACCAGACTCTATCTGAATCGGGAAAAGAGTGGGAAAGTAGGGCGGAAAGAGGTGCTGAGAACTATTTAGCTCCAGGCTGGACTGAACCAGCCATGAAGTACAGACCTGGATTCAAATCCCAACTGCATGACCTACTCCCTGATGACCTTGACCAAGTTTCCTAACCTCCCAAGCCTCCCTTTCTCTTCTGTAAAATGCAGACAGTAATGGTAGCTGCTTCCCGAGATGCTTGTGAAACCTCAGGGAGACTGTGTGATGAAAAGCGAACACATGGTAAGTGCTCAATAAGGGTGGTGCCAGAACCCCCCACCTTCGGAGCTGCATAGCTCAGGAACACTTCCAGGAATTGTATGGCTGACTGTCTTCGTGTCAAGGACACCAGGTCCCTGGGGAAGGAGCTGAGGCAATCAGGAGCATGGGCTGCAGTCCAGGGGTATCTGGTGCTCAGTGGCGAAGCCAATGGGCTGCATTAGTACAGAAAGATGTCTTACCCAGCAGAAGCCAAAGGAAGGCAGCATCTGGGTACCTGGAAGAGCCCTAGCACATGCAGTTGGCTGCCTAAGGACCTGTCAGTAAGCAGAGCCATATCCTGGGCACCCAGGCAGAATTTCTTCTTAGGTATTAGCCGGGAGGAGAATGAGGGAGCAGCTACTGATGTTCCTTTTTGTCCTAAGAGTCATGGGGGTGATGGGATAAAACCTCCTATGGTATCTGCTCAGCCCACAACTCATCCTTCTTCTCTGAGAACGAACCCCTCCCACAGAGAGAGGTGGCTGCAGCAGACATATTTTATCCATAAACCCCATCTCTCCAGCTAAACTGATTGGACCATGCTGGGCCAATCAGATTCCCTCTTTTTTTTTTTACAGTTTTATTGAGATGTAGTTTATTTACTATAGAATTCACCATTTCTAGGTCTATAATTCAATGGTTTTCAGTATATTCACAAGGTTGTACAACCATTACCACGAACTAGTCCCAGAACATCTTCATCACCCCAAAAAGAAGACTGTATCTTTGCATTTGGATTATTTCCATTTGGGGCTATTATTAATAATGTTGCTATGAACATTCACGTACAAGTTTCCCTATGGACATATGTTTTCATTGCTCTTGGATGTATACTTAAGAATGGAGTTGCTGGTCATACGGTAACTCTATGTTTAACCTTTTGAGAAACTGCCAAATTGTTTTCCAAAGCAGCTGCACCCTTTTACATTCCCACCAGCAGCGTGTAAGGCTTCCAATTTCTCTACATCCTCACCTACACTTGTTATTATCTGTCTTTTTAATTATAGTCATTCTAGTGGGTGTGAAGTAGTATCTCACTGTGGCTTTGATGTGCATTTCCCTGATGGCTAATGACGTTGAACATCTTTTCATGTGCTCATTGGCCATTTATATAACTTCTTTGGAAAAATGTTTATTCAGAGTCTTTGCCCATTTTTTAATTCTTTTTGTCTTTGTATTATTGAGTTGTTAGAGTTCTTTATATATTTTAGATATGAGTCCCTTATCAGATATGTGATTTTAAAATATTTTCTCCCGGGCTTCCCTGGTGGCACAGTGGTTGAGAGTCCGCCTGCCGACGCAGAGCACACGGGTTCGTGCCCCGGCCCGGGAATATCCCACATGCCGCGGAGCGGCAGGGCCCGTGAGCCATGGTCGCTGAGCCTACGCGTCCGGAGCCTGTGCTCCACAACAGGAGAGGCCACAACAGTGAGAGGCCCGCGTACCGCAAAAAAAAAAAAAAAAAAAAAATTTTCTCCCATTCTGTGCATTGTCTTTTTACTTTCCTAATGGTGTCCTTTGTAACACAAAAGTTTTTAATTTTGAAGAAGTTCAATTAATCAATTTGATGTTCTTGTTGTTTTTGTTGCTTGTGCTTTTGGTATCATATCTAAGAAACCATTGCCTTATCCAAGGCCCCAAAATTTTCATCTATGTTTTCTTCTAAGAGTTTGATAGTTTGGGCTCTTACATTTAGGTCTTTGATCCATTTTGAGTTAATTTTTGTATACGGTGTGAGACAGGGATTCAATTTCATCCTTTGCATGTGGCTATCAGTTGTCCCAGCACCATTTGTTGAAAAACTATTTTTCTCCATTGAATTGTCATGACATATTGTACTTGTTGAAAATCAATTGACCACAAATGTAAGGGTTTATTTCTGGACTTTGAATTCTATTCCATTGATCTGTATGTCTATCTCTATGCCATTAACAAACTCTCTTGATTACTGTCACTTGGTAGTAAATTTGAGCTCATGGAGTAGAGTCCTCCAACTTTGTTCTTTTTCAAGATTATCCTTGAATTTCCATAAGAATTTTAGGATCAGTTTATCAATTTTTGCAAGGAAGGAAGCTGGGATTTTGATGGGGATTCATTTCCAGTTCCTGTTCAACGCCCCCTGAGCTCTAGCTCCACCTCCTCCCCTTGGGTTCCCTGAGGCACCTGGGATTTTTTTCCATAAACTCCATCTTTTGCTTAACCAGATTACACTGGGTTTTTGTTTCTTGCTATCAAAAGAATCTTAACCAAGTATAAGTAGGAACACAGTCCTACACACTGTCCCTAACAACCCTCTCAACACCACCTCCCCAAGGCCTAAGACCTCAGACTGTCCCCCACATACCCAGAGAGCCCACTGGGGTCCCAATCTCAACACTGGCCCATGCCCCCAGCCTTTCACTCCACCTTGTAACTAGTTCCTTTGCAGGTTACATGTATCATCTTTACTAGTTAAAACAAGCAGGCCTTCAATAAACGCTTGTGAAATTGAACTAGATGTCCCAAGACGGTACCAAAAAAACCCACTCCTACCACTCTACACCCCTTAGTAACTCAGCTTCCTACCTAGCATCTCATGCAATACACACATAGGAAGCTCTAGGAAGGCCAGACATCGCTGTACCCACTGGACAAAGGATACGGAAACTGAAGTCCAGAGAAGTTAAGTGTGTTGCCCAAGAGTGACTTGCCCTAAACGCTGGACTGCCCTGATGCACACCCCACACCAATCAGCACAGGCACGGACAGGCCCATTGTCCCACCCCATCTTTATTTTTTTAATTTATTTATTTTTTTTTTGTGGTACGTGGGCCTCTCACTGTTGTGGCCTCTCCCGTTGCGGAGCATAGGCTCCGGACGCGCAGGCTCAGTGGCCATGGCTCACGGACCCAGCCGCTCCGCGGCATGTGGGATCTTCCCGGGCCGGGGCACGAACCCGTGTCCCCTGCATCGGCAGGCGGATTCTCAACCACTGCGCCACCAGGGAAGCCCCCGCCCCATCTTTAAGAGCTACTTTAGACGCTACCTCCTCCTGGCAGTCTTCCAAGATTGCTCCCACTACATCCCTGGCATCAACTCTACAGAGAGACTGAAAGCTCTCAGAGGGCAGGGACAGTTTTCCATCCATCCCTGCCCTGCTAACTGCCCACCCTCTCCCTTCTGAGCAAAACAAACCTGAGTGGGAAGCTTCCTTGCTTTGACCCCCCCCCCCTTAGATGCCAACTCCCAAGACTGGCTGTGCTCTGCCCAGGGAAGTGTACCCAGGAGATGCACAGTCAGTGCTGGCAACTAAATGGCATGGCAGAGAGAGGCCAGCCTGGAAAACCTTTCCGCTGAGATGGGGGAGTTACAAGCAGGAGGGGCTGCCTCCAAAGGAGGACACTTAGTAGAGGAACTTTTCATGCTTGAGCCAATTCACGTGTTGCAGGATGATATTTTGACCTAGTGACCAATGCTGTTTCTCCCTCCTAAAACTCCCCTCCTTTCTAACTCACTAAATTGGAGAAGGTGGTTGGTCATTGCTCATTGCCCAAGGGAGGGATGCAGCTGGGAACCGACTTTTGTTAAGTCTCGAGGGGGAAAGAGGATCCAGATGCAGGCAAAATGGTTTGGCCAGAAACACAGAGGGAGAAGAACGAAGGTGACGAGAGAGGAGCAGTCAGAGGTTCTAGGACAAAGGGGTGTCTGCTCAGGGCTCCCCAGACAGACGAGCAGACACGTGGTAAACCGAGGCAGACAATCAGTCTCCAGACCCTGAATCTGGTGCTGGAATTCTCAGAGAGCCTCAAGGCCAGGCTGATCAGGATGACGGATGTCTGGTAATAGATGACTTGATGACCACCCACAAACACACACACACTGGGGTGTTTTGCCAGGTCCTAGAACTGTGTGGCACAATTTTCCAGGTAGGTGGGAATGTCAGAAAGACAGCCTGGGACTTCCCTGGCGGTCCAGTGCTTAAGACTCCACACTTCCACTGCAGGGGGACATGGGTTCGATCCCTGGTTGGGGAAGTCTGCATGCTGTGCAGTGCAGCGAAAAAGAAAAAAAAAAAAAAGCCTCTTGGGACTGGGGCTATAAAAATTATATATAAAATTAAAATGATTACAAGTGATGGAAAATTACAATATAAAAATTAAAGTGATGGAAAATACAATTATCTTTCTTACACCCTTGAGTTGTGGCCTGAAAGTTTCACTGCTATGCACATTTACACCACACTGGTGCCCCTGCTTGCTTCCCAGCATCTGCCTTTTCCCGGATACTTCAGGAATCAAGAGCCCAGTCCAGCCTCCTCCAAGTCCACAAGCCCCTGGACTGAGACAGAGAATCTGACAAATGCAACAGTCCCGCTCACGTTTTCCACAACCAGGAGGTTTGAGGGCCCCAGAAGAGCTCCACCTGCCATTACCTCTGACCTTTACGTAACAGGAAGTGGCTACTTACTTGACCTTCAGGCTCGCCAGCATGGTCTTGTCGATCCTGCCAAGAGAAAAGCAAGGGCTGCCGTTAGTGCCAGGGCTGAAGGCTCCCACCTAGCCCCTGCAGGGGACAGGTCCTGGGGCCAGCCCAGACCACCAGCCCCGCAGGGCCCTGGACAATGTTGCTTCAGGAGGAAGGAAGTTCTCCTCCAGCCCAGAAAGGGAGGACTTGGGAGCTCTGGGAGGGCTGGAGCCACTCATACCCCAGTGAGATGGGTCCTGTTATTCTCCCTATTTTAGAGATGAGGAAACAGGCTCGGGAGGATACAATCACTGGCCCAGTCTGGGTCCCAGTATCTGACTCCAGACCCAGGAATCTAAAGCGCTTTGTATGCCATCTCTCCTTTCGTTACCCAAGCTCCACAAGAGGACCCTGCAACCCAGCCTCATGGGTCACAGTGGCTGGACAATCAATGCATGGACATTTCCTGGGATTCTGCTTTAGAGAGACGCCACAGCCTCCAACAACAGGGACCTCCTGCTCTGGCAGCTGCCAGTTCCTCTAAGAAGGCATAAGCCATTCCTGAGACAGAACCTGACAGCAGGCGCCAGGGTGCACAGGAGGTGGGGTCTGTCGGGCACAGGAGCCCAGAGCCCGGAAGATCACGTTTGCGGCAGACTGTCCAGGCAGCCAGCAACTCCACCCCAGCCTGCGCCTACCCTTGCTGGAAGACAAGGCAGGGCTGCTAGGCTTCTATTTTTACCCTCTGCATATGCCAGCCCTTATGGCTGGTAAAAGAGGCCCCTTCCTCTCTCCAGAGACAGAAAGGTAGGCGAGATTCCCACTCTCTGTCTCCTCTTGTCTAGGGGTCACAAATACCAGGGTCACATCAGCATCAGTGTCACCACTGCGGCATGTCACCATTGCCATTAATGCCACCAAAATCACCACCACCTCCAGGAGGCTTGAAACCCTGGAAAGTTCTTATAGCCACCTCTGTCCAGCAGCTCAGCTCTGCCACAAGCTCCCCATACACGCAACTACTGGGGTCCCGGGGAGGAGGGGAGCCGTGTCAGGGGCCACACGGTGAGGACGCAGAGCTGCCCCAGCAATCACGAGTCAGCACCAAGCCCTTGAGCTGGGGAGTGGGATCCTTCCACCCGGAGTAAACTCCCAGCAGCTTCTGATCTCAGTTCCCAACAGCAGAATAAGCCACACCCGAGGTTCCTGGCCCAGGTCGCTCCTCCCGGCTTCTTCCCCACGGGCCCCCTCGGCCCCTTCCTTGGTGCTTCCACGAGGCACCAAGGTGCTTCCACCCCTTCCAGGGGTCTCACTGGGTTCCTAACCCCCTCTGGTATGGAGATCCTCCTCCTCTCCCATGCAACTCACTGAATGGGAGTAAGGTGGATCCAGGAGCAGACCCCCGCACTCTGCTACAACATCTGTCACCCAGGGCAACCCAACTGGAACCCCTATCAATAGGCCCTTACATTTTCTATTTTCCCAAGGAATCTTTTTTAATTCTTACAACAGCCTTTTGTTGTGGGTAAGGCAGAAATTCCCCATTTACACATGGAGAAACTGAGACCTGGAGAGAGGAAGTGGTGTCCCATCTGGGTTCCTCAAAGAGCAGAAGAGTAGCAGCACCTTAACCCAGGGTTCCTAGCACGCCCTCTCACCCTACCACCCGCCACCCGCCACCCGCCACCCGCCAACTCTCTGGGCCACAGCAGCCCCGGTCCCGGGACCCACGTCCACACCTCCTCAGTCAACCGGGCTCCCACAGGGGTGTGACCTCGGAGGGCAGGGTCTGTGGCTTGGCAGGGCTGAGATGGGGAGATAGGGCAGCACTGTGACGCTGAGCTTTCCCCTTTCAGGAAACCAAGGTCCCCAGGCTCTTCTGGGTGCCACCTCTCTCCCCCCTCCCCTGCCCCATCTCATTAATTCTCATCACCTTGTCCACCAGTGCTCGTGGACATCCACCCTGGCGTCCAACGGAGCTCTGAAAATGCCACCCAAGATTCTTTTCGCTGTCTGGAGTGGACCAGGGCTCCAGGGATCTGTAATCTAGCCCTCAAACAGCTGCAATATCCCTTCCCTGCTGAAAGCCATCCCCGCGTGGTAGCCACCCTAACCCTCCAGCCCCACCAGGAAGCTCTGCCATCCCATGTCCTGCAGCCCCTGTGCTCTCTTCCACTCTCCTTTGCCTCTCATGCCCCCCACTACTGGCCACCCAGCTTCCACACCAGGACAGCCCGGGCCACCCTCCCCCCCTTAGCAGTGGGAACCTCTTCTTTGACAATGCTCCAAGCCTAGAAGCTGAAAGGAAACTGATAATGAAAACCACCAGACCCCGTTCCCCAGCTGAGGAGAAGCTGCCGGCAGCTGGTAACCAGAGACAAGTCTTTGACCTCAGTTTCCCCACTTGATGGCCCCATAGGGAGGAAAGAGCCTCTCCTTTGTCCCAGACAGAAACTTAGCAACAAGAGGCTGGAGCACAGCCCCAGCTACTCAGACTGGCTGTAGGGGGAGGGCAGGGAGGGGCCCCTGGCGACAGGCCTGCCCCGTCCTCTCACTGCTCACCCCTGCGGAAAGGAGACGGCCCGAAAGCCGGGCAGGCCACACGCTCTCCCGGCCACGCAGTCACAGAGCTGGCCCAGCCAGGAGCATAGCACACATGCACAGACAAGAGCACACATAGGCACAGAAGCTCCGAGGCGCAGACCGGCATCCGCTCAGAAACGCAGAGTGCACACGTGGTCGCGCGTCGGCACAACCGCCCAGCCAGGCACACACCTCACACCCGGCCGCACAGACGTGCACACCTAAACACACAGTCCCAGATGCACACGTGTGCACAGTCATCGCAGAGGCACATACACGTATATGGAAACACATGACACGGAGGCCCACGTTCACCAGTCAGAGTCACGCTCACACTGGCTCCAGCTCCGACCTCTGAGTTCCCTAGAAGATTGTACCCAAGGGACAGTGAGGAAAAGCCCGGTGCTGCCCCCACAGGATCTTCCATCTCCATCCCGCCCAAGCATCTGAAAGTAGCCCCCACTGCTCCGGACAGCTGCAGCCACAGGCTCAACCTGGCTTCACCGCCAGATTCGCTCCCACCCCTTCACCCGCCCTCCCATCTGTTACCCACCATCCGAAGCCCCCAAAGGAGACGCTGCGCTTCCTGCCAAACATGGTTGTGACGGAGGGGCCCCTGGTCCAGCGATGCCCCCGGGGCTGTTGGCAAGACTGCTGCGGCCTCGGAGCAGCGGGGTCGACAGCCACCACCGGCAAAGGGAGGGGTGCCCGGCGAGGCACCTCCCCCAACGCCTGCCCCCCAGCCCGGCTTCCTGTGGGTGAGGCCGCGGGGTGGGAGGGGTGTCCTGCCCCCAGGACGCACCAAGACTGGCAGGGGAGGTCGCAGAGGGCAGCTTCCCCACACCCGGAGGAACCCGCAGCTCCGGAAGGGGCTCGGCCGGCAGATTGCACCACAGCCCGGGTTGGCAGCTCTGCCCCACACAGCCCAGGCTGCCCGGAACCCAAGGAGGCCCGAGGATTCCCATGATTGTGCCTGGGAGGGGGAGAGAGACCTGGCTGGAAGGCTCAGGGAGCCCTGCCGACGTGGGCCCACACCGACTCCCTGGGGCTGCCGGAGGCAGGACCTCGGCCTTTCTGCCTCTGGCGTTCCGGATAAACCTGCCCCACACGCGCACGCGTGTGGACACAAGTACACGTGCACCCACGTGGGCCCAGGGGCACACACACACGTGCACACATACACGCACAGGACCCACGGGCACACCTAGGCACATGCGTGCTCACGTACGTCAGCAGACGCCGGCACACACGTGCACGCAGGTACTGCACACTCACCTGCAGGTGCGTGCAGACGTTTACAAAGACACCCGCACATCCACCTCATGCACGTACAGCTCCCCATACAAACACACACTCACACACGTCAACATACACGTGCACGCACCCAGGCGCACACTCAGATCGCACACACGCCTACAAGGCGCCCTCACGTACACAGGCACAGGCACAGGCACAGGCACAGATCTGTACCGCTCAGATACCCTTGAACATCTAGACAGAGGTCAGCAGTGCCGAGCTCCTGCCGGCAGTGGCAGAGGTGGCAGGTGGCACCGATGTGCACGTCTTTGCCTTTGCCGCTGGAACCACGGGCCAGTCCTAATCTCTGTCTGCACCAGTGCTGACCATGCCTGGTACCGGGTAGGGGCTCACTAATGAGAGCCCCGTAGAAGAGTGCGGCACATACATACAGCAGCCTAGGGTAGAGGGTCACAGGCGGGGTGCCAGGTCCCCGCCCCTACCAAGCAGTGGAGAAGCTTCCACCATTGGCCCTTCCCACTGGCCCACCTTCCCCGGAGCTGGGAGTCAGGTGCGCTCTGTGGTGCCAGAGGGCCACCCCCAGGCTGTGGACAAAGGGCACAGGCATTTTTATTTTCTTGACTCCTCCGCAGCAGGGGACACAAGGGGCCTCAGGCCCTCTGGGGGCAGCACAGGGTCCTGACCGAGTTCAGGGCTGGGGTGGCAAGTGTGGGGTCCTGTGCTCCAGGGCAGCTGGCTGCTCAGCAGGGGCCCGGTGGTCCTTGGTTCAGCTTGCACCCTCCACCCTCACCTTCATCAGAAAAGGAAGGATCAAGTGGTTCGCTCCCTAGGGTTGCATAGACCACCGGCTTCCCGCTGGACGTCCACTCCACACCCAGATCTGTCACCCCTACTGCACCCACCCCACACTCAGGAGGTGCTCAGCAGGTACCACGGACACCCTGGGTCCTGCGCATCCTGCACCCTTCTGGCCTCCCTCTGAGCAAGACGGCCCTGTGCTTCCTCTGTTCCCAGTGGGGGACACCTGGCCGGGCCTGGCCAGCCAGGGCTTCACCCTCCTGGATGCAGTGACTGGTTTGGAAGTGGGCAGGAGACCTAATCGGACCCAGTAGGACTCGCTCCCACGATGCTTCCCTGCTCTCCTCCCCAGGGTTGCTGGACCACAGGATGGAGCACCGGGGTAAGCCAGAAACGGCCCACAGCCTCAGCCCAGGCGGCGTGGGGGCTACTAATAACTAAGAGCCCAAATTCCTTTTGCAAAGTGCTTACTTTTTTTTTATCAATTAGAGGGAGTTCCTAGTGAGCCCATCATTGGAGCACATCATCTGACATGCTTCCATGTGAGAGAGAGAGGAGGGGTTGCAGTCACAGTAAGCTTGGACACTTCCGGCCTTCTTCTTCTTCTTCTATTCTTATCTGTACACACATGTGACCATGTGTGCTTTCTGTCCACCAACATATTCTAGGGGAAGACACAGCTGAGAGATGCTCTGATTCGGGCCCTCATAGTCTGCAAAGACACCCAGATAAAACCCAGGTAGGAGGCCACCTGGGCCAAATGTTCACAGACCCAGAGGAGACACAGGCCCAAGCCCAAGCAACTGAAGGTCAGAAGGGCAGCCCAAGGACCAGGCGGGGAGGAGCATTTCAGGACCAGGCTGGATTCTCCCACCTTGCACGGCAGCCACAAAAGACACGGAGTCATGGGATTCAGACACCTGAACAAGGAGCGGCAATGGCCTGGCTGCATCAGCAGGAAGGGCACAGAACTCACCGCCTGGACTTGAACTTGAGAGTCCAGAAGGGCCGGTGCCCTCTTCGCCCCCCAGAGTAAGGGCCCAGAGAAAGAGAAGGGAAGTTCCCAGATAGCTTTCAATTTTACCGCATAAGCTCGGGAGGGAGGTGAGTGTCATTCTAGAGCCTCATCCTCTCTCCTCTCCTCAGTGCTCAGCCTCCCAAGCTTTGGAGCTGTGTGACCTCCAGCAACTTACTTAACCTCTCTAGGCCTCAGTTTCCTCCTCCATAATAGGGGGTGGCTGCCACCAACCTCACAAGATTATAAATGAACGTAAACACAGCACAGGGCTCCCATACCATTACCGGAGCTGTTATATGTACCATCTATTATGATTCCACACCCTCCCTCGGTCCCACACAGCTTCCAGCTGCCCCTTCTCTGACCCCTCTTCTTCTGGGTGGAGGTGGGCAGCGAGGAGTCCATGGCTCTCTGGGAAGGACTGCAAGTCAAGAGAAAAGAGAAGCATGCTGTGTGCCAGGCCCAGCCCTCCTGCCCCACCAAGCACGGCCCAGCTTCCTCCCAAACCTCAGCTGACTCAGCATGTGGGCAGTCAGGGTGGAGATAAGGGCAAGCTATGGGGCCAGGGGGGCCAGGGGCAGCGCTGTGACTGTGAGTTGACTACGGGTCAGCACTGATCTTTCAATCTCACAACCACCTCTGAGATAGCACCACTTTATCCCCATTTTACAGATGGTGACACTGAGGCACAGAGAGGTTAAGGAACCTGCGTGATGGTGGCAGAGCCAGGTCTGACTCCAGAGCCCAAGTTCTCAGCCACTGTTCTGTACAATGATCTGCATCATCAGACCAAACCTTCCCCACTGACTCTGGAACCTACAGAAATGCCCAGTTCACGCAACGCCCATTTTACAGATGGGGAAACGAAGGCCCTGAAAGCAAAGCTCAGCTCAAAAGCCAGAAAAGAACAACAGTGAAGCAGGAAAGAGCACGTGCCCGCATCCTTCTCCCCTGAGGTTGCTCCTTGCCCTTCCACAGAGGAAGGGCCCACTTTGGGTCACCAAGTCACAATGCCCTAGCTTCCCTGGTGGAGGCCTGTGGGTATTTCTGGTCCAGTCGAGGGAGCAAGTACCAACCACAGCCCCAACCCCGGGACAGAGCTCCAGGGAACCCACCCAGTTCTCTGGATTTTAGAGAAACACGGAGCGGAGAAAGCTGGCTGGGATCAGAGGAGGAGAGGCAGCCCAGGGCCCTGCCAGGAGCCCCTCCATCATATCTGCAGTCCCTTGGGGGCAGGAGGGAAGGGAGAGACAGTGTGGTTTCCTCCACTTCAGCAGCTCTGTCCTCACAGCCACCAGCAGGAGGTAAAAGATGCAACAAGCTCCCTTCCCAGGCATGGGGATGAGGCAGTTACAGGAAGCTGAGGAAACAGATGTCCTGAGAGAAGCAGGCACTAGATCATTCAGCCTGGATCCTCCTCCACTCCAGACGACATAAGCTGGCATCAGTACCGACCCCGTAAGGCTCAGCTCTCCTCCTATCTCGACCACTGAATCACCTTGAGCAGGTCACGTGCTCTTTGGAGGCTTCAGTTGACCTTGCCTCAAAGGGGAGGCTAGATTAGCCTCTGCTTCCTTTATAAACCAGGTGAGGACAAAGCACAGTGGCAGAGAAGGACACTCTGATCTCCAGGAAAACAGGGTGCCATGGTATTCAGAGCCAGCAGACGCACACTGGTTGGGAATCTACACCTTGGGATGGAGATACGATGACATCTCACATCTGCATTGTGATTTACAGTGCCCTGATCACTTCCCCCCTCACGCCATCTCAAGGGCCAGACTGAATTTCCCATTGCACAAGTTCTGAAAAGCAAGATGATGACCAAAAAAATTACAAGAGAAGCGCTTGTGAAAACTCAGTTCCAAGAGCAGGACCCCAACATATGACAGTTGGGCAATTTATTCTGATTTGTTTGGTAACACCGTCTACCAAGAGAACTCCCAGCAACACGTGGCTGTGAACTAAAGAAGCTGCAACCTGTACCATTATTTTAAATTATTTTTAAATAATAATAAAGTATTTTTACCCATCAGATAAGTTAAAAAAAAACAACCTTGATAATGGTGTGAGGACGTAAGGAAACAGGCACCCCACCATTAGTGTGTAGATATTTGGCGAGATCTATTAAAATATTAAGTGCACATACTGTTTGTGCCAACACTTCTGTTTTTAGAGATTCATCCGGGGAACTCCCTGGCGGTCCAGTGGTTAGGACTCTGTGCTTTCACTACCAAGGGCCCGGGTTCAATCCCTGGTTGGGGAACTAAGATCCCACAATTCTCGTGGCACGGCCAAAAAAAAAGAAGAAGAAAAAGAGATTTATCCTACTGATAAACTCATACAAGCTGACAAGATCTATGCACACAGATGTTAACTATATCGTTGTTTATAAAAGCAAATACAATTAGTAACACAAATAACCATCATTTCATGATATTGTGGAAGAAGCATACAATGGAATACTGTGTAGCCATTGAAAAGAAGGAGGTAGGATTTATACGTGTTACTACATAAAGATATCCTAAAAACTAAAAAAGCAACAAATAGGGGCTTCCCTGGCAGCGCAGTGGTTGAGAATCCGCCTGCCAATGCAGGGGACACGGGTTCAATCCCTGGTCCAGGAAGATCCCACATGCCGCAGAGCAACTAAGCCCATGTGCCACAACTACTGAGCCTGTGCTCTAGAGCCTGTAAGCCACAACTACTGAGCCCGCGTGCCGCAACTACTGAAGCCCGCGCGCCTAGAGTCCATGCTCGGCAACAAGAGAAGCTACTGCAATGAAGCCCGTGCACTGCCATGAAGAGTAGCCCCCGCTCGCCACAACTAGAGAAAGCCCTCGTGCGGCAATGAAGACCCAACACAGCCAAAAATAAACAAATAAAATAAATAAATTTATTTTAGAAATTAAAAACAAAAAGACACAGAACAGGGACTTCCCTGGTGGTCCAGTGGTTAAGAATCTGCCTTCCAGGGCTTCCCTGGTGGTGCAGTGGTTGAGAGTCCACCTGCCGATGCAGGGGACACAGGTTCGTGCCCCAGCCTGGGAAGATCCCACATGCCGTGGAGCGGCTGGGCCCGTGAGCCATGGCCACTGAGCCTGCGCGTCCAGAGCCTGTGCTCTGCAAAGGGAGAGGCCACAACAGTGAGAGGCCCGCATACCACAAAAAAAAAAAAAAAAAATCTGCCTTCCAATGCAGGGGACTTGGGTTCGACCCCTGGTTGGGGATCTAAGATCCCACATGCCACGGGGCAACTAAGCCCGCACGCTGCAACTACTGAGCCCGAGCACCTCAACTAGAGAGCCCACATGCTGCAACTTAGACCCAACGCAGCCAAAAATAAATAAATAAATAATTTTTTAAAAAAGACAGAACAGCTCATATAATAGGATCCCATTAGTTTAAACAAATATGTAAATTCTTACATATGCCTAGACAATTTCTGGAAGGAAACATAAGCAATGGCCCAAGACTGGTTACCTCTGAAGAATGGGACTGGAACTGGAAATCCGAGGGGAAGAAACTTTACACTTTATGTCCTCCTGTGCCGCTTGATTTTTTTTTTTTTTTTTTTTACCAAGAACATGTTATAATTTAAAGAAAAAGTGTTAAACAGATGGTTTGCTAAGAAGAAGAAGAAAGAAGATGAAGAAGAAGAGGAGGAGGGGAGGGCTGGAAGCTACAAAAGCTCATTTCTTTAAAACCTTCTTAAACTATTTAGAGCTCAAACTGACTGCTGATTCCAGTCCTGAGATCACCTCTTCTACCCTGAAGGTAAGTCTGTCTTGCCCCAGAGAGGTAGAACCCAGGTCTCTCTCTCTCTCTCAGTATCTGACTCCAGATGGTTCTTCCATCCACTCTGGTTGGGTTTTTTTGTTTGTTTTGTTTTGTTTTTTGGCTGCGCCACTCGTCTTGTGGGATCTTAGTTCCCTGACTAGGGATTGAACCCGGGCCCTCGGCATTGAGAGCACAGAGTCCTAACTGCTGGACCACCAGGGAATTCCCCATCCACTCTGCTTTTAAGCATAGTTTGTCTTTCCATCTTAAGTAAGAAAACCCCAAGGAGACCAATATACCACTTTGCTGGGGGAAATTTGACAGTTCACGGCAGAATCATTACCTTCATTCCAAGAAGCTTCTAGAGTGCAGATCATGGCCAGTTCGGGGATCTGGGTGTTGGTTTTACATGGGTATGTCAAGCCTGTGGAAATCCATCAACCTGCACACTTACAACCTGTGCACTTCTCTGTATGTATATTATGCTTCAATAGGAAGGGTTTTTTTAATATGCATACCTTTTGACCTAGAAATCCCAAGGGGAAAATATCAGAGCCGTGTGCCAGGTTGTACTTTTGAGGGTCTCCAGCTCATTGTTGTCATAACTATGAAATGCTGGGAACAATCTAAATTTCCAACAGGAAGAGTAGGTTAGAGAAAGACAACATCTCTCAGCAATACAGTTCATCTCAGCCAACCAACCACAGATAGAAAATATTCGGGAAAAAAATTTCCATAAAATTCCAAAAAGCAAAACCGGAATTTGCCATGCTGGCAACTATTTACGTAGCATTTACATTGTATTAGGTATTATAAGTAATCT
Organism: Kogia breviceps; assembly: GCF_026419965.1. Lineage (NCBI taxonomy): Eukaryota > Metazoa > Chordata > Mammalia > Artiodactyla > Physeteridae > Kogia > Kogia breviceps. The sequence goes on from NC_081328.1 coordinate 11,695,143, forward strand.
AGACATGATTTAAAGTATAAGGGAGACCTAAGTGACCATCAACATATGAATGGATAAAGACAAAGACGATGTGGTATATGTATACAATCGAATACTACTCGGCCATAAAAAACAATGACATTTTGCCATTTGCAACAACTTGGTGGACCCGGGAAGGTATTACACTTAGTGAAACAAGTCAGAGAAAGACTGTTATCATTTATATTTCAAATCTAAAAATGAAACAAAGGAATGAATATAACAAAACAGAAACAGACTCACAGATATAGAGAAGAAACCAGTAGATACCAGTGGGGAGAGGGAAGGTGGTGGGGGACAAGATAGGGGTAGGGAATTAAGAGGTACAAACTATATTTTATAATAAATTTAAATGGAGTATAATCTTAAATTATTTTTTAATTAAAAAAATTAAGTATAAGGGAGAATGGCATAGGTTATATGCAAATTCTACACCATTTTATATAAGGGACTTGAGCATCACAGGATTTTGGTATACGGGAGGGGAGCGGGGTGGGGGACAGTCCCATTAGCAATCTCGCAAGGATACTGAGGGACGACTGCATATGTGATGCCAGGGCAAACAAGGTACAGTAAGTCTCTGAATAGAATGCAACAGGCTAACTAATAAGCTCAGGACTATATTGTTCAGGAGGTGAGATTGATTTTTTCTTCTTTGTGTTTTCCTGAACTTTCTAAGTTTTCTGAAATAAGCAGGTTTTGCTTTTATAATTAGAAAAACACAATAAATGCTATTTAAAATAACGACAGGGCTTCCCTGGTGGCACAGTGGTTGAGAATCCGCCTGCCGATGCGGGGGACGCGGGTTCGTGCCCCGGTCCAGGAAGATCCCACATGCCGCGGAGCGGCTGGGCCCGTGAGCCATGGCCGCTGAGCCTGCGCGTCCGGAGCCTGTGCTTCGCAACGGGAGAGGCCACAACAGTGAGAGGCCCGCATATCACAAAAAAATGAAATAAAATAAAATTAAATAAATAAATAAATAAAATAAAATAACGACAAATAAAAGGAAGTAAAAGGAGGCAAGAAAGGGGACAGGACCAGCGTTATAAAATAGTGGTTCTCACATGCTCCACGTGTGAGAACCACCTGGGGCTTGAATAGCATGGGTTCAAACCCCAGCCCTGCTACTCGCAAGCAGTGTGAACTTGGGCAAGTTCCTCAACCTCTCTGTGCCTCAGACCAGACTCCCCATCTATAAAATGGGGATACTAATGGTACCTACCTCATAGGGCTGTTGGGAGGGGTATAGGAGTTAATACGTGTTAAGCCTTCAGAGCGGTGTCTGGCACAGATCTATAGACCTGTTAGCCAGTGCAATGGCTAAAGTTCGGATCCCATCGTTCTGGGGTGGGGTCGTGGAATCTGCATCTTTAACAAACTCCCCAGATGACTCTAATCCAGTGAGAAACACTGGAATGAAGTCCACTAGGATACTCCCATTATCTTTGGTGGCCAAGGAGTTATCTGTAGGAAAGCGTCGGCACTAGGAGCTGTCTAAAGGAGATCACAAAGCCAGCTCTCCGCTCTCCCCCAGTCAGCTATGTCACTCCCCACCCTCCCCTACTACTGCAGAGCCTCACCTGGATACTTCCCTCCCCAGATGCGAGAGAAGGTAGGTGTCGGCGCCCTCTACAGGCAAGTCTGGGTAGTGCAAGGAGGAAAAGGGGGCATCTTCTTGATTGTATTTCTAGGGTGGCAGCCATACTGCCCCCTGGCAAAAGGGATTGAGGGATGGAGGAATTCTCTGTATGGCAAGAGATAAGCAACAACCACCTGGTGTCAGAGCACGTGGGTTCCAGCCCTGATTCTGACGTTAAATGTGGCTGTGGGGAAATCGCTTAAACTCCCTCCGCCTCACTTTGTTCATCTATAAAGAATAACTGCCAACATTTCTAGAGTATTTCCCATGAACCAGTTATGCCATGATTTTACTTCATTTAATCCTTACCATAACCATGTCCTCCATCCTGGTGAGGAAACGGAGCCTCAGAAAGGTTAAGAGGGACTTCCCTGGTGGCACAGTGGTTGGGAGTCCGCCTGCCGATGCAGGGGACGCGGGATTTTGCCCTGGTCCGGGAAGGCTGGGCCCGTGAGCCATGGCCGTTGAGCCTGCGCGTCCGGAGCCTGTGCTCCGCAACGGGAGAGGCCACAACAGTGAGAGGCCCGCGTACCGCAAAAAAAACAAAAGAAACGTTAAGAGATGTGCCCAAGGTCACAGGGCTGGCAGGCGGCAGCAGCAGAATTCAAACCCAGAGCCTCTGCTTTTAACAATTCTGCCATTTCTATAGAGAATGAGGGCAGTGCTGGATGTGAGATACAGCCAGGCTGGGCTCCAGCAAACCCCTAGATTTTCCCTGGCTCCCTGCCAATGCCCAGCTGAGGAGTACCCCAACCTGGGCCAGGACAAGGAAACCCTGAGATTCCTCCCCGGGTCTGGCAAGCCAAGCTGGGGAGTCATTCTTCTCGCAGATGAACAGTGACTCAGACGGAGGCGGGCAGGGGGGACAGAGAAAAGGAGGGAGCTACACAGATAAAACGGCCTGCACCTCAAACACAGCATGGTCACTTATCCTGACTTCCCCGGATAAAGATGGGGGTCTTCGTGGGATCTGTGCCTCCAGACCCAGAGGAATCCTGCTGGAGCCCCAGCTTCATGGCATCTCCACCAACCCTGCCCCTTGCCCCTTCGAAGGGAGCAGGGCTGACTTAGAATCACATAATAAAAGGAGACAGAAAAGGCCTTTTCCACTCAGGGTCCCCTCTTCTTTCCCCATCACCGGCCCCACCCTCAGAAGGACTCTGCACAGGTAGGTGCCTCCTGTATTACATGAGAGTTGGGGGTGGAACTGGGGCTGGAACCTGCAGCTCGGTGAATACCTGTACCAATGCCTTACCTGAGGCCAAGGGGATCTGTGGGTAGAAGTGTAGTCACCGCTAAATAACCCAATGAGTACGAAATAACCCAATACATACTGATGGTGTTCCCACTTTATAGATGGAGAAATTGGGGCACAGAGAGACTAAGTAATTTGCTCAAGGTCACACTCCAAAGAAGTGGCTGTGGCAGACTGTATTTTCCAAAGATGGCCCCACCATCCCATAATATATCCCCATTCCACATGCTCTTCTTACCCTGTGACATTAACACCCCTCCATTAAGCGGTGGGGTACACGTTCCCCCCTCTTGGATCCTGGTGGATCTGTGACTCTGGCAGAAGTGAAGCTGCATCATTTCCAAGGCCAGGTAAGAAAAGGTGAAATAGCTTCTGTCTGGCCCTTTCTTGCCCCTAATCCAGCCAGCACACTGTGAGGAAGCCCAAACTAGCACACAGAGGGGGCACACAGAGAGGCGTGTGTGGCGAGGAACTAAGACCTCATGCCAACAGCCGGCACCAAATGCCAGACATGTGAGCAACTGAGCCTTCAGACAATCCCAGCCTCTGGACTTTGAGCCACCCCAGAAGACAATGGCAGAGCAGATACAAGTATCCCCACAAGCCCTGCCCAAATTGCAGATTCCTGAGCAAAATAAACATCACTGTTGTTTCAGGCCATTAGCTTCTGGACGGTTTATTATGCAGCATCAGATAACCAGAACAGTGAACCAAGCGAGCTGACTCCAGAGCTGTGCTCCCGGCCACCCTGCAGTGGTCCCTGCTGTGAAAGACAATGTAGAGAAGGGGTACAGAGCTTAGGTCTGGAGTCAGACATACCTTCATGTATTCAATCATTCATCAAATGTTTATCACATGCCTACTTTGTTCCAGGCTCTCTGCTAGTGCTGAGGGTATTTCAGTGAACAAGACAGACAAATCCCTGGGGGGACTAGGGGTGGAGAGGTGGAGGACAAGAGAGGGATAACTTTACAACAGGTATTTACAATAGGGTGATGTGATCCAAAGGGGAGTGGGGGGTGGGTGGGGAGCTCTGTTTAGAGGGGATGATCTGAGTCGGCCTCTCTGAAGGAGAGACTGCAAGGACGAGATGAGTGCAGCTTTGTGAAGAGTGGAGGGCACAGCAACAAGTGTCAAGAATAGACCCAGATTCATGTCCTGGCTCCACTACTTACTAGCTGTGTGACCTTGTGGAAGTGACCCAGCCTCTCTGAGCCTCCACTTCCTCATAAGATGGGGATGCTTTCATAACCCACCTCATAGGATTGTTCTGAGGAGCCAATGAGCTAATACATGTATCTTGTGAGTTTAGGGCCTGGCACAGGAAGAGCTCCGTAAATTTAAATGATTATGCTGAGGCCAAGGCTGCCGGTGGGATGCCTGGAGCCTCAGAGACCATTCTGCTCCCCATCAGAAACAGCAAGGCATGGCTACAAGGGAAGACAATATGGACAGTGGAGGTGGGGGAGCCTTCCCACCGCTGCACTGGTGCCCAAGGCTCTGAGGACGGGTGAAGCGGAAGGGGGTGCACACACCTCCCTGAAGATGCTGACACATAGCCTGGCTTCTGCCACCCGCTGCAGCCATCCTGACTCATCTCCTCCCCCCAGGGCTCACCCACCCATCACCCTCAGCTCAGAGCTTGAAGGATGGGGCTGGAGATTGGACTGGTTGTCTCTCCCCAGGCCCCACCTGAACAGCAGTGGGCACCCACACAGCCAGTGGGGGAGAAGCAATTTCCTCAAGGCAGAGGGAGGGACAGGGACAGGAATCCCGGAAAGAGGGCAGAGCTGGGCAGGGCAGAAGACTCAGGGGCCTCAGGGGCCCAGGAAATCCTGCTGGGTAAAATATCACCAGCCATCAGACCTGCACACCCTCAAGGACCCTAGAGAGTGCCAGATAGTGGCCAATTCACATACCCAGAAAAAAGCAAACGAATAAGCCAGGGCACACCACAATGCACACAGAGACATGCTCAGAGGACCACAGGCAGCCACACAGAGATGTGCAGACACAGTGATCCAGCAACACGCCCTCCAGGGACCCAGGTGTACAGATGTGCACACACGCACAGGTGTACCTCACTGTGTACAGATGTGCACACACGCACAGGTGTACCTCACTGTGTACAGATGTGCACACACGCACAGGTGTACCTCACTGTGCCTGACTGCCTGTCACTCCCCTCCAGCTCTTGCTTGCTACCAGTCATCTAATTCGCAGGGTCCCCCAGGTGCCCATGCCTGATGCCATCTGCTGACCCAGACTTGGCAGGGCCCAGCTAGCACACCCAGCCTGACCCAGGAAGGAGGCTGACAGCCCTGGATCTGAACGGGGGAAGGGGGTGGAACACCAGCCAGCCCGGAGAGCAGGGGCAAGTTCAGAACTCAAACCAGGTCTCAGGCCAGGCTCCCCAGAGCACAGTCCTTGCCTTGGTGTCCCACCTGCCTTGGGAGCCCCAATGGCCACTTTGCATCTTGAGAAGACAGAGTGGAATCTCTTTCTAACTTATCTATAAGGCCTAAAGCGTGGTGGCAAACACAGTAAAAAAAAAAAAAAAAAAAAAAAAAAAAAAAAAAAAAAAAACAATAACAACAACAAAAAGAAAGTGTAGCATGGCAGACTGAGATCAGACATGATCCAGAACTTCTCACTAGAGAAGCACCAAAGCATTGAAAAAGGTGTGGTCAAGAAGAGAGTGTCATCTGGCTCTTTAAAAGGGGAGGAGGGGGTTTCCCTTCCCTGGTGGCGCAGTGGTTGAGAATCTGCCTGCCGATGCAGGGGACATGGGTTCAATCCCTGGTCAGGGAACTAAGATCCTGCATGCCGCAGCATGGCCAAATAAAAGAAAATTTAAAAAAAAATAAAAAGGGAGGAGATGGATAGGCTGGCATTACTGATTCTTTTTTTTTTACTAAACTTATTAAAAACAAAAGGAGTCCCAAATTACAGAAGTCAGAGGAGTCTTTAAATGACTGTGAATGTTGCAACCGCCCAGCCTACGCTGGGTGTGACCTTGCCTGAAGGCAGAAGGATGGACCCCATGACCTTTGTATTGCCAGCCTGAGCTGCCCCTGCATAAGCAAGAGGCAGCTGGACACCGTCCCCACTGTACGACCTCCCCCTGGGGCGGGCCACGTTGCCCAGAGATGGGAGAGGATAGGAAGACAAGGGTCACCGCGGTACCATGGCAACGGGTCTTGGCAGAGGTACATCCTCGCCTTCTCCAATCACAGCTCACAAGGGGACCCAAGTATTTGCCGACAGCACCTCACCTGCCAACGTGGGTTGTGGCCCAGGAGGAGCAGGTAGATGCACTGGATAAAGGAAAAGGAGGGAGCTTATAGGTGCTGTACCCTGAAATAAGATACCTGCCCCGGCTTATGCCCTAGGGCCCCCCCAACTAATCCTCAACCAGTGCCATCCCTTCCCTCACACCACCTCGTCGCTCTCCCACCGGCCCAGCCTGTCGCTGCCACTCCAGACACCCCCCCAATCCTCGACTCACCCCACAACCCAGGTTCTGCCATCATTCTGGGCCACTCTCTGCCAACTCGCTCTCCCCTCCCTTCCTGTTCATTTTCTCTCGCCCTCCCCCACCCCTGTGCCTTGTCTTCCCCACTGACTGTGGCCCAGACCAGTGCCCACGACATCTGCCAGCTCCAAACGCCAGCATCTGCCCTCTCGCCACCCGTCCTTCAAATACCTGCTTCCGAGCTGCCCGTTCCCCTCGCCCCCCCTGCCCGCCCTCCAGGCTCCCATGTCCTCCAGGGGACAGAGCCCAAGGAAAGGCACATATGAGCAGCTGGCATTGCCGTCTCCAATCCACAGAATGCAAAGCAGAGCCATTCAGGGGTTCTGAGAGACTGGGCCACAGCTCCAGGAGGAGATGACCAGGTCAGGTGTCTGGCCCCTAAGCCCAAGAGTCTCTGACTAGGAGGGGGGTCTTTAGAGGTCACCTAATCCGGCCCCCTCCTCCACTTAAGTGAATGAATATCTGGGCCACCCAGAAGGTGCTGTCTTCCCAAATATACAGAAATATTCCATCCACCGGGCTCTCGCTATGGACCCATCACCATGTTCAAGCATTTAGTAGTATTTTATTTAATACCCATAACCCCCAGATAAGGAAACTGAGGCTCAGAGAAGATAGGAAATTTGCCCAAGGTCACGCAGTGTCGGACACCTCAGGGCGTACTTCAGACCCTCTCAGTCCCACTTCCTACCCCAGCGACTTCTGCAATGACCGGTTCCCTGCAGGCTTTGAGAGCAGCCACATGGCAATGCTTCTTCGAGGACCCAGCGGGCCCGTCTCTGAAGCCGCAGTGCGGGGTGCCCGAACAAACCCACTGGTACCTCACACGTGCAGCCAGGAAGCATGTGGGAGTTAACGTCCCCGGACGGAAAAGAGCTGATGGATGAACACGTCCCTGTTTCTCTTCCCAACAGGGCAGTCCTGAAACGCATTCCTTAAGGCTTCTCAGGAGACCTCCCAGGACAGAGCGGTAGTAAGATTAAAAAGAACGCATCCTCGGGTTCTGCTTTGGGGGAACACAGGTGGAAACACAGACAGTGGTGGAGCTGAGATTCAACCCCGGTCTGCTCTGCGGCTGCCACCACCATCCATGCTGGGGTCCCCTTCCCTCGAGGTTCAAGTCATTCTGAACCACAGTGGCTCAGCCACACTTGATCCAGACAGGATGATGGGCGGCGTGGGGACGGGATGCCTGCAGCAGCAAGGTCATCTTCTCTGGAACTGAGGCCACCTCCCGACAAATCGCCTAACAGCCTGGGCTGAGCGGGCTGAGCGGGGTTCCCAGTTAGCTGTGCCCTGGCCCTACTCAACTTTAGCATCTGTCTCTGCCCAGAGATTTGGTGACTCTAAGTCCCCCATCCCATCCAATCCTCCCCACACCCTGCTCCCCGCCCTCCATTCCTCAACATCTTAGAAAGGAGGGGGAACCCGAGGTAGTTTCTGGAAGCCTGGGCAGCCAGATCTAGAACATACCCAACCCGCCCCACACTTAGAAAATCCAACACACTCGCTGGGAGATGAGGGCAGAGCTTCCCCCAACTCCTGCCCAGGTCTCAAAGATGTGCTGGAACTTTCCAGGGGGAAAACACTGCTGGGGGCCTCACATGCCCTGAGTCACTCCCAGCCTCCCAGCCCCAGGCAGCTGGGAGCTCTCTGTTTACTTCTCACTCTGCAGCAGGAAGAACGGGGCGGGGCGGTGCCTTCTCCCCTCTCCATGGGAAACTGAGGCGCGTGGGGCTTAAGGGACAGCCCCACGGTCACAAAGCATGAAAAGAACCAGAGGGCCCTGGCGCCCAGCCCAGGACAACCCTATTATTCCCTATGGAGGCTGCCCCGATGGGGGCCACTCAGCAGAGGCAGATCCCCGCCTTCAGAGCCCAAACCCCACTTGCATATAAATGCCCTTTGGTTTGTTAAGAAGGCTGTAGAGGAGCTATAGAAAACAGAGGAGGAGGAAGAAAGATGTGCTCCTCAACCAGCTCCGGGTCAGGACACCCAGCGTGCCCTGGACCCCCACCCAAGGCAGGCATCCCACGCTCATCCACCCAGGGCCTCCAGAAATGAGCATCAGGCTGATCCTGGCCCGGCCCCAAGGGTCCACAAAGGCCTCTCACACAGCACCCCACCATCCTAGCTCCCCTCCGTGCAACAGGCAAAGGTTGGCGCGGGCATGGGGTGGGGTTTATGTCCTTTCGGAAAAAAACAAACCAACCCAGCCTAGCTACAGGGTCCTCCTGGGGGTCCTGGCTTTTTCCTTTCACCACCACCTGTAAACACCCCACCTCGGAGCTCCACCTCGGTCAGCTACACACTCCATACAGGATGTGTGTGCGCCATGACCCACCCGTAGGGATGTCTGAGGACAGTCACCCCCCCTCCCAAACAACCCATTCCGCCGAACTGCTCCGTGGAATCGCAGAGCAGGGCTCACACGCGTCCACACGAGCTGATTTCTCTTTGCGAACACCTGCATTTGCACTCACAACATACACCCCAATTCCACCCTGGGTTCAGTCCCAACCAGGACTCGCGTCCTGATCCCTGCTGACTACGGGATTACCACCCAGCTCCGAATCCGCTGACCTTCTGTGAAGCCGGCGCCCGGGGCTCACTCCTCGACGTGGACGGAATGGCAACAGTCTGTCGCGGCGGCTCTCTCGGCCCGTGTGCCCGCGGCGGCGGCGTCCCCCTTCATCCGGCGGCGAGCCCCCTCCTCCTCGGCGACGGGCTGCCCTGGCCGCCCGCCCCGCCGCGCGCACCGTCACCGCGGCGCGCACGCGCGCACCCCGGCCGCGGCTCGCCGGGCACAAAGCGGCTCCCCCTGCCCGCCGCCGCCACGCGCACACCTGGCAGTCGCGCCCCAGCCGCCGGAGCCGCGCTCGCCGCGGGAAAGCCCGCGCCTGGCCGAGGCGGGGCCCTCCTGCCGCCCTCCGCGACGCCGCCGCCTGGGTCCGCGCCCCGGTTCCAGCAGTGCCCACCCGACTCGCCCCGCGCCGCAGCCGCGTAGCTGCCGGAAAGTGGCGGGGAGACGGAGGGGCGGGCACGAGCGAAAGGAGAGGGCGCCGGGGCGGGGTGGGTGGGGCCGGTACGGCGAGTCCGGGGTGCGGCGCCCGCGGGATGCTCCAGTCGCCGCCGCCAGGGGACTACCCGAGGCGGCTCCTCGGGAACAAAGGCGCGGGGAGGGGCAGGCGCGCCCAAGGGACCCAGGGGAGCGGAGGAGGGGACAGCCTACCGGCCCACAGAAGTTCCTGGAGGACGGGGCCCGGGCCGGTGGGGAACGGAGGTGAGGAAAGATCTGCGGGTCCCTGGTGGATTGAGGAAGACACCGGGCCTCTCGCCAGCTCGGCGTGCGGTGCGGATGGAGGGGGGTTCGGTGCTATCTGGACTTGGAAGTGGGAGGTTTCAGGGACTGCCAGAGTCCTTGAAACTGTCGTCGTCGTCGTCGTCCCCCCCACCGCGCCTTCGACCTGGCGGCCGGGAGCTTTCATTCATTCGCTGCACAGCCATCCTCCCAGCTTTGGCCAAACCAAGGGTGCTCCTGAACTTGAAGGGGTGGAAGGCAGGAAGGGTGCCCTAGGGAGCCTTTGAGACGCTTGAGTCTTCCTCCCTAACCTCCACGGAGGGCGGCCTCTGAATATGGCTTGCACATCTCAGTGATGGGAAGCCCACTCCCTCAGGGGGCAGCCCACGCTGTATTCGGGCAGCTCTAAATGTTAAAAAGCCCTTCATTTAATTGCATGGAAATCTGCATCCTTTCCATCTGCTGGCCATGGCCTCACTCTGCTCTGGCCACAACAGCTTCCCGCTTCTGGAACGTACGTAGGGCCTTGTAACTGCTGTTTCACTTCCCATCTCCTGTGCCCCTCCCCAGCCTTTATTCAACACCCCTCACCAGCACCTTCTCCATATGTCTGCCCCCTGAGTCCTTCAGGACTCAGCTCAAATGTCACCTTCTCAGAGAGGCCATCCACCTCTTCCAAACTCCCCACACACCCACTGGTGTGTCTTTATCTGATGCTCTGTTTCAGTTTGTTCAGCTGAACTCTGATCATCTCAAGATATTCTCTTGTCTATGCGTCTATAGTCTTTCTCTCCCTCTAGAATGTGTGTCCTATGGAGGCAGGACCCTTGTCTTCCTTAAGACAAGGCATCATAACCCCAGGGCCTGACCTGGAGCAGGGTGGAAAGCAAAAAGGAAGGCGGGGTGGCCAACCCACCCTCTGAGTCCCTTCAGCAGCCTAGCCCATCACCCCAAAATGTAACCTGCTCAGCCATTCAAGGGTAACATCAGCATGGTATTAGCAAAAGAATGTGCTCAATCTCTGTCCACAAAATAAATGAGGAAATGATAGAGCATTCCTCTTAGTCTGAGACAAAATAGCAGGACTTTCCTCCTCAGCTCTGGACTCTGCCCTGAGCTCTTGCAGCCCCAAGACTCGAGCATTTTCTTAAAACATGGGGCCATATCCAACCTTCTAGTCAACTGGAACCTCTCAGACAGCTGATCCCCTCAGCCTGCTGCCCAGGTGCAGACAAGATTGGAGGCCAAAACAGACTTCTCCTTTACTTCTGTTAAGCTGTACCTTCTAGACTTAGATCTGGACTCCAAGCCTCCAGGGCACTTCGGGTCCAGCTGTGCCATCTTGTCCGTTGGGACGGTGCCCAGGTTCATGCCATCGGCAATGTCCCCGGCATGCTGTCCACATCCTTCCTCACCAAGTCCCTCGTGAACACACTGAGCAGACTCAGCAAGGGCGGCCCACTCATCAGCCTCCCTAGCTGTGCCCTCCCCCAGCCCACATTCCTCTGTGTCACCTGCAGGCTTTGATGGGAAGAAAAGAACAATGTCTGGCTGAAACTCAGAACCACTGTCTCCTGCTTCACCACCCCCAACCTACCTTCTAGTCTAGAAAACTAATCAGAAAAGCAAATAAGCTTCCCCCAGCAGGATGGGTTCCCAGGGAATTCACTCACTGCTGCTGGTCCCCTATCTCTTTCTTTTCTAAGTACCCCCAAACCATCTCTTTCATAACAGACTCTGAAACCTGACCAGGAATGATGCTAAGCTCACTTATATACGGCTCGTGAACTTATTTCCTCTCTGCAATGATAAAAATTACCTTCGCCATCTCCCACTTGGGGGCCCATGCCTCATTCTCTGAGAGGCAGTGCGCATAGTGGTTGCAAGCACTCCACTTACCCTGCGCCTCAGCTTTGTCATCTGATAAATGGGGAGTAGAGTACCTAGATCATAGCATTGTTATGAAGATTAAATCAATGTATGCCTGCAAATCATTTACAACATGATGCATAATAAACACACAGAAGTTAGTACAACTTTTGTGATATAAGAATAACAGTTGGGGCTTCCCTGGTGGCGCAGCCTGCCGATGCAGGGGACGCGGGTTCGTGCCCCGGTCCGGGAGGGTCCCACGTGCCGCGGAGCGGCTGGGCCCGTGAGCCATGGCCGCTGGGCCAGCGCGTCCGGAGCCTGTGCTCCGCAACGGGAGAGGCCACAGCAGTGAGAGGCCCGCGTACTGCAAAAAAACAGAAAAAAGAAAAAAAAAGAAATCTGCCCTCTAGAGTTTAGGGCATTTGTCTGACCTCCCATTTCCTGAATATCGAGAGTTCCCAGGTGGCCTGAGTCACCTTTCCTGTCACGTCACATCATCATCCAATTAATTCTTCCTCTTTGGGCAGAACTGGATCCAGAATACCTGTCCCCCTTACTGCTTCCTGTACCTTCTGAAATCGTCATTGAGACAAGAGAGAGCACATGCACTGCTCTTAGCTAAACAGGACTCCTGGCAGATGTCTGGGTAGGTGAAGTCTCCCATCATCTCTGAACCTTATTCCTGGGGCCGCTTTGGGGAGATGCGGTAAGAGCGTTGTCCCTGTTCTCTTGCTGGCACTTGGTGTACCCCCAAATGACATCACTTCCATTCTTCTTTTCCACCCCTGGGAGGAAAGACCTGTTCATTCTTGGCTTCAACGGGCCTGCCAATTTAGAAGCTGGTGCAAAGAAGTTTTGATGGGGAAAGTGGGAAGAAAGGTCCTGCCTGGGTCAGGACTAGCAGAAGCCTTGGGAAAGGGGTGTGGCAGCAGCAGGGCTCCTGGGGATATCTCCATCGAGACAGCTAACACGGCTCACGTCTGTCCACAGTGTGCAGAAGGAGTGGGCGGGAAGGAGCCTGGGAGCAGGAAGCCGGGTGCCCCGCACCTGGACTCAGGATCCCAGCTGGGTTCTCTGGCATGGCGGAGGAGAGCGACAAGAAAGGAAGGGCTGGCTCTACCCAGGTCAAAGCAGGGACTGCCCAGCAAATATGCCAGCTGCTCCCCCTCTTAAAGAGGAACCAGTGGGACTTCCCTGGCGGTCCAGTGGTTAAGACTCTGCGCTTCCACTGCAGGGGGCACAGGTTCTATCCCTGGTCTGGGAATTAAGATTCCCACATGCCTCATGGTGCGGCCAAAAATATAAAACAAGAGGAACCAGCTGATGATCTCCAGGCATCATTTCACTTGAGATTCATGATCTTTCTGATAGAAGGCAGGGAAAATATGATCATACCCATTTTACGGAGGAGAAAGCAAAGGCAATGACTTGCCTCAAATCACTCAGTGCATTCTAGGCTGGACAAGCACGCCGGCTGACTGACAGACTCTTTCAAAGACCCTGGAAGGCCTCTCTGCCACTGACGGCCGTGGTTCCCCACTGGGAGTTTATGGACCAGTGTGGGGCTGGCTGCATAATAATACCAACTGGAGAGGCCTGGAGGAAGGATGAGAGTAAGGGCAGTGGGTCCCCTTACCTGGAGGGAGACTCAAGGTCAGCACGGCTGAGGATGCGATGCTGCTGGGGGCTGTAGAGCCACTGGAAGGCTGTCAGTGTCCTCTCCTCAATTCGGAACCGCCCTTCCTGCACATACCTGCAGGCAAGACAGGAGAGAGTGAGGAGGTGGGCAGGCAGGGCTCTGCAGGGATCCTTTGGGAGTTGGCCCTACTTGCTAGAAAATGATAGATGAGAGGTACCTGTCCCCAAATATACGCCCTGCTCATCTGCCAGAAAGCCCTGTTTCCAGAGAGCCGCAGTTAAAATTCCCTGAAGAAGAGGCAGCTACAGGGAGCAGGTTTCAACTCAATAGATGGAAAAACTTTTTACAAGTTAGTTGTCTGGGACTTCCCTGGTGGCGCAGTGGTTAAGAATCTGCCTGCCAAGGCAGGGGACACGGTTTCGATCCCTGATTCAGGGAGATCCCACAGCCAGGGAGCAACTAAGCCCGTGCGCCACAACTACTGAAGCCCACGCGCCTAGTGTCCGTGCTCTGCAACAAGAGAAGCCACCGCGATGAGAAGCCCACACACCACAACAAAGAGTAGCCCCCGCTCGCCGCAACTAGAGAAAGCCCACGCACAGCAATGATGACCCAATGCAGCCAAAAATAAATAAACAAAATAAATAAATTTATTTTTAAAAAGTTAGTTGTCTGAAGTTGAAAGGAGTCATTTGGAAGGAGTGAGTTCCCTGTCACCAGAGGTATGTAAGCAGAGGCTGGGCAGGGGATTCAAGCATCAGACAAGTGTCCATTCTCCAAGCCCTTTATAAGACTGAGACATTGGATTTCTTGAGTTCACAGCAGGAGAAAGTCTGCTCTGGAGTGGGGGTCATGAGTCAGATGTCAGGATTAGATCTTCCAGAACCTCAAGGGTCACTCACAGAGTCCCAGCCACCCTCTGGATCGACAATCAGCCCAGAGCAAGGATCGGGGAAGCTGAACTGGGCAAGGTGAACACGAAAGGATCTCACCCACCCTGGCCACCCATTCCTGGTAGAATCATAAATCTGTCCATTAATTCAGTATTTATTGAGTGCCCACGACAATGAGCAAAAGATACATAATCGCTGCCATCCTGGAGTTTACAGTTTTGTGGGGAGAGAAGCCATCAAATAATCACATGAACAATATATCATTTTAAACAGGCCCTCTCATACATTGCCAGTGGGATTGTCAATTGGCACAAGCCCTCTGCTGGATAGCCTGACAGCATCTGTCTAAATTATACATGTAATTCCTCTGTAATCCAACGATCCCCCTTCAGAGAATTTATCTACAGATTCTAGCATGTTGGACAAGGTAATCCGTGGCACTATTTATAATGACAAAAGACAGGGAATGGCCCAAGCACCCATCAGCAGGGGGTTGGTTAAATAAATTATGGTGCATCCATACAGTAAAACAGTGTGCAGACATAAAAAGTGTTTAAGGGACTTCCCTTGTGGCGCAGTGGTTAAGAATCTGCCTGCCAGTGCAGGGGACACGGGTTCGAGCCCTGGTCCGGGAAGATCCCACGTGCCGGGGAGCAACTAAGCCCATGAGCTACAACTACTGAGCCTGTGTGCCACAACTACTGAAACCTGGACGCCTAGAGCCCGTGCTCCGCAACAAGAGAAGCCACCGCAATGAGAAGCCTGCACACCGCAATGAAGAGTAGCCCCCGCTTGCTGCAACTGGAGAAAGCCCGGGCGCAGCAACGAAGACCCAACGCAACCAAAAATGAATAAATAAAATAAAATAAATTTATATATAAAAAACAAAAACAATGTATCCTGGAGCACTTTGCATGATAGCACACAGAGAATGCCCTCAAGTAAAACACTCCACTCCCTGCACTCTCTCCTCCAAGCTGCACATCAAACCCCTCAGAACTGGTGGATCCCATTTTAGAGATGAGGAAGAAGAGGCTCAGGGGACGGAAGTGAACTTGTCCAAGGTCACACATGCAGGAAGCAACAGAGGCAGGCCTTCTTTGCACCTTCAGCCCCTGGCATCCAGTCCCCTCCGTGCACACACACACATCCTTTCCTCCTCCATACCAGCCCCCACTTCCCAACACAGATCTTGTCAGCTCCTCCCCTGCCCAAAAAGGTTAGTGGTTTCCCACCACATGTCAACTGTCCTCCAAACAGCTCACCTGAGAGGTCTAATTCTTCCCCACTTTGCTCCCCACCAGCCTTTCCCACCATTACATGCCTCCCCCCACCCCCGCCCACATTCACGCATACAGACCCCTGCATTCCCCATCTGTTTGTCTTTCTCCAAAGATGCCCCGCCTTTTCTTACCTCGGAGCCTTTGCTCAGGCTGTGCTCAGTTCTCAGCCGCCCTCCCTCCATCTGCCTCTTGCCCTACCCCACCCCAACTGCTCAAACCACACTGCCTCTAAAAATCTGTCCCCACGCCCCCAGCCAGCATCCAAAGTTGCTCCAAGGTTCCAGGGATGCTTTGCTTAACCTTGATCACAACGTTGCTCTCTGCCCGCGTGAGTTATTTATGTGCCTGTTTGTCTCCCTGCTAGAGTGCAAAGACTGTGTCCGATCATCTCTGAAATCCCTGCCACACCCTCACTCAGCACCCTGTTCTACTGAGCCAGTTTCCATAAAAATCACAACAGCCACAGTGATCAACTCACTACGTTCTTGGGCAGTTTCTTCCACAGAATGCTCTGACACAGATGATCTCCATTAATGAATCCAATTTGTTAACTTAGTAAGTGTATTTGCTGCACTGCACTTCATTAAATATAGGAAAAATAGAACACCATCCATCCCCAAATATCTTCCCTGTTAATCTATTTTGTACCTGAAATTCTATTGAACAGTACACAGAAGATTAAATACTGCAAAGGGTCAACCTTGTAAGGCACGAGCAACCATTAAAACTTCAGCAAGGGGTTTCCCTGGTGGCACAGTGGTTAAGAATCCACCTGGCAATGCAAGGGACACAGGTTCGAGCCCTGATCCGGGAAGATCCCACATGCCGTGGAGCAACTAAGCCATGCACCACAACTGCTGAGCCTGTGCTCTAGAGCCCGTGTGCCACAACTACTGAAGCCCTTGTGCCTAGACCCCGTGCTCTGCAACAGGAGAAGCCACTGCAATGAGAAGCCCGCGCACCACAATGAAGAGTGGCCCCTGCTCGCCGCAACTAGAGAAAGCCCGCGCACAGAAACGAAGACCCAATGCAGCCAAAAATTTTTTTAAATTAAAAAAAAAAAAAAAACATTTTAGCAAGGACCAGCTTCTCAGATTATCCCTGGAAAAGTGGGCATCAAGACCTGGGCATAGTCAGGGACATTTTGAAAGAAATGAGAAAAGGGAGGGGGGAGGGGTAGAAGCTGCTCATAGTAAGAGTCCCCCAGTTGCGGAGGTAGGTGACACCTCCAGGAGGATGCAGCCCATCGCCAAAAGAGAGAAGGGTCAGGTACTTTACAGGTTACACTTATTTTTTCAATTGAACACTGGAGAAGGTCAGGCAGGCATTGAAACCTGAACTTTGAAAACATTTTGCTAAGTGAAAGAAGCCAGTCACAAAGGACCACATACTGTAGGATTCCATTTATATGAAATGATGTCCAGAATAGACAAATCCATAGAGAGAGAAAGGAGACTAGCGGTTGCTTAAGGTTGGGGGAGGGTGGGGTGGGAGGAAATGGAGGAGAGGGACTGCTGAAGGTTATGAAATTTCTTTGGGGGATGATGAAAATGTTCTAAAATTGACTATGGTGATAGTTGCACAACCCTGTGAATATATTCTCACTGAATTTTACACTTTGGGTAAGTGGTGTGGCACATGAATTCCAATAAAGCTGTCGTTAAAATAAACATATATCTAATAGTGTATACTGATATAAATAAATAAATGATTGAATAACTAAATAAATGGGGAGGAAAGAGACAAATCTTGGGTGCAGAAGAATTCCAAACAATATGTGTAAACACTGTTCTCAAAGAGGTAAACCATAACTCCACTCTACTTAGACATGGGCTTCACAGAGTAACTTCCTTCCAAAGAGTATACACTATAGAAAGGGGGAGGGGAGCAATTTACAGTGGAGAAGACTGACAAATACTACCTCAGCCAGGTGATCAAAGTCAACATCAACATTGATAAGCTATGCTGATAGTATGTATCCTTGATATGATGTATGAAAATCGCACTCTATCCTCGTGGTCTTTTTCCCCCAAAACTCATAACCCCAATCTGATAATGAGAAAAACATCAGACAAATCCCAATGGAGGCACATTCTCCAAAATATGACCAGTACTCCTTAAAACTTTCTAAGTCATCAAAAATAAGGAAAGTCCAAGAAACGGTCACAGCCAAGAAGAGGAATTACATTAATTACTAAATGCAATGTGGTATCTGGATGGGACCCTATAGCAGAAAAAGGACATAAGAAAGCTAAATAACCTATGGAACTTAGTCAAAATAATATATCAACATTGGTTCATTATTGTAACAAATGTACCATACTAATGCAAGAAGCTAATAATATGGGAAAGTGGGTGTGGGGTATATGGGAACTCTTTGTACTATCTTCTCAATTTTTCTGTAGATCTAAAACTGTTCTAGGGACTTCCCTGGCAGTCCAGTGGTTAAGACTTTGCCTTCCAATGCAGGGGGTGCGGGTTCAATCCCTGGTCGGGGAGCTAAGATCCCATATGCCTCATGTCCAAAAAACCAAAACATAAAAAAAAAAAAAGAAGCAATACTGTAACAAATTCAATAAAGACTTTTAAAATGGTCCGCATAAAAAAAAAAAATCTTAAAAAAATAAAACTTGGGCTTCCCTGGTGGTGCAGTGGTTGAGAGTCCGCCTGCCAATGCAGGGGACACGGGTTCGTGCCCCGGTCCGGGAAAATCCCACATGCCGTGGAGTGGCTGGGCCCGTGAGCCATGGCCGCTGAGCCTGTGCGTCCGGAGCCTGTGCTCCGCAAGGATAGAGGCCACAACAGTGAGAGGCCCGCGTACCACACACCCAAAAAAGGCATCAGTAGAGGCTAGATAAAGAAACTATGGTTCAACTTAGAATGGAATACTTTACAGTCAGTAAAAAGAATGTTGCCAGACCACTTTGCAATGTTTTTCAAGTACTCACACAGCCTTAGCCTCTAGCCTCTGTCAGTTCCTTCTCCCAGATCTGAAGCCCCACTGTCATAAACTGGGCAACAGGCCCTCAGAAATAATCAGAAGATAAAAAGTCATACATATCTAATAACTTGAGCTAAAGAACCCAACCAAATTCTAATTTAGTTTTTGGTACTTTATGGAGAGTTTGGAGGAGGAGCCTCCAAAGCAAGAGCTGCTCTAAAAGAGTAGGTAGACATCAGACATATTTGTTGCCCAATGAGTATTCACCACCCTCTCTCCCACTCAAAATTTTGTTGTTTGGGTGGAGTTAACCCCAGCCCCAAGTTCCCAGGATGAGAGCATGACCGAGCCTGGCCAATATGAGGCAGTCCATCCCCCTTGCCATGGTGATTGGCTGAAGGATGGCCATGTGACCCAAAACAGGCCAATGGGAATGACACTCTGAAACTTCTGCTAGAACCGCTAAGAAAGGGAAGCTGTCTTTCCAGGAGGGTTGTTCGTCTGGAGGGTTGCCTGCAGCTCCTGAGAGCCACCTCACTTCCACAAGGGAATAAAAAGGGAACAGAGGAAAGAGAAAGGACAGAGAGAGTAGGGCATTATTTGGTGACATTATTTGAGCACTTGAATCCAGTTTTGCCTGAAACATGGAAAGTTCTTGGTGTTTTCAGTTACATAAACCAGTAAATTCCCTTTTTCTCTTAAGCCAATTTGAATTGAGAAAGCTGACTCAATCTGAAATCCTGGAAGCAGGGGCCAAGGCTGATCATGCTGGGAGTGTGCCATGGAGTTCAGAAGGTGTCTTGCCTTCAAGAGTGCTCCCTGCCAGGGCTTCCCTGGCGGTGCAGTGGTTAAGAATCCACCTGCCAATTCAGGGGACACAGGTTCGAACTCTGGTCTGGGAAGATCCCACATGGCATGGAGCAACTAAGCCTGTGTGCCACAACTACTGAGCCTGCGCTCTGGAGCCCGTGTGCCACAACTACTGAGCCTGCGTGCCACAACTACTGAAGCCCGCACACCATGACTACTGAAGCCCGCTCACCTAGAACCTGTGCTCCACAACAAGAGAAGCCACTGCAATGAGAAGCCCGCACACCACAAGGAAGAGTAGCCCCTGACCACTGCAATTAAAGAAGGCCTACGCACAGCAATGGAGGACCCAACGCAGCCAAAAATAAATAAATAAATAATTTTTTTTTTTTAAAAAAAGAAAAGAGTGCTCCCTGCCAGGCTGTCTGATCACTCAAGTCACATCTTCAGGACCTCCTCAGAGCAATGGGCTTTTTTAACCAGGAGTGAAAGGTGACCTAAAACCTATATTAGCATACTAGGGACTTCCCTGGTGGTCCAATGGGTAAGACTCCGCACTCCCAATGCAGGGGGCCCAGGTTCGATCCCTGGTCGGGAAACTAGATCCCGCATGCATGCCACAGCTAAGAAGTCCACCTGCCATGACTAGAAAAAAAAGAAAGATCCCGCATGCCATGAATATCCCACGTGCTGCA